>NC_140488.1:20786689-21986689 GCF_964271855.1 Acomys minous | reverse complement strand
AGAGAGGGAGAAGGAGGGAGGGAGGGAGGGAGTGGGGGAGAGAAAGAGAGAGAGAGAGAGAGAGAGAGAGAGAGAGAGAGAGAGAGAGAGAGAGAGAGAGAATTACCATTGGATACTAAAGTGCCCATGAATTTAGATCCTGACTAACATATCAATGGAGTCTTCATGAGGCAAGTTCTATCATCGCCTTTACAAAAAGACTGCTTATTCACCAGATTACACAGATGCAGGTATATCTGGGTCGAAACTGGCCCTGGAGTTGTGGTGAGCATAAAAGCAAAGAATTTAAGCTGCAGCCTTTAATTATGTTGATGCTTTATTTGGTGTTGCAAATCAAAGGGAAATACAAAGAGGATGAAAAAAATTTAAAACACGGAAGGTTATAGGAGACTCACAAAATGGGCTGTTTATAGGGATTCAACTTGGCCTACCTCCTAACCCTTATTACTTCCCATCCTCATCACATACAATGCAGAGAACAAAGGTGAGTGGCCTGTCCTAGAATTCTGTCTCCTGAAATACCTCGGGAAGATAATTGAACTGGTGAAAGAGAACAGAAGCAGTCTGGGGGCTTGGGAACCATAGAATATGAGCTGACTTATAGAGCAAAGAGATTAACACTGCGTCTATCTTTGAATGTGGCCGCTCATGAATTCTGCCTCCTCTGCCTCACAACACATGACTCCTTGAACTCAATTAGAATCTTAGAATGATGACAGAGTTGAAAAGGGCCCACATTTGGAAATAACCAACTCCCAGTTGGAATATAGCTTATATAATTACCGTAGATGGCTTCATGTGTGTTGCCTCACTTTTTGGCCACTCAGTGTATCCCCTGTACAGGATCCTGAGAGATTTCAACAATATACCAGGTCCAAGATGGTGACCCACAAGTAGCTAATGGTAGAGCTTGGAGAGCTACATGAACGGGCAATGAAAAGCTACCAGGATAAGAAAGCTAATTTACTGAGTTAGCAAAGGTTATTGTTCTTGATGACTCCATTGTATAAGAGGGGCCTTCAGACTGGAAATTGGCTTTACAATGAAGTACCTATTCAAGCCACTGAAAGTCATATTTAAGGAAAAGGAAAGGGACAGCTTGCCCGTTGGTAGTTAGTGCTGAAAATAGAAACGCAGCAACTAAAACCAGCCCTATCATCTAGTGCCTCACAGCACTGATGGCTGATCCCAGCCTTGGCCCTGATTCCAGCCTGACCTAGCTGAAAAACGTAATCAATGAAAGAAGAGGCCATGAATTTTAAAGAGAGCAAAGGAGGATAAGTGGTAGATTTGGAGGAAGGGAAAGGAAGGGGGAGAAATTATGTGACTTTGTTATGATCTCAAAAATAAAAGAAAGAATCTAAAGAGCATAAAAATCATCCGCACAAAAGAAGAACGTACAAAGAAACACATACTGAGAGTGAGCCAGAAATGTGAGCAGAGACCTTGAGTGATACATTCAGATATTCCTCAAAGTAAGAATGTAGGAAACTGACATGTGTCATAGCCTAGCATTTGCTTGTGGCAGTTACTTTCTATAGTTCCTAATAAAATGTGCAACCTGTGCATGGGAAGCTGCAAAAAAAAAAAGATTAAAAATATCGGATGATATGAGAGAGAGATACACAGGAAAAAATTGAATAGTATTAGCGAATACTACTAACTCCTAAGGTTGTTGAGAGGAGTTAGGGAGAAACCCCATGTTAGGTAAAGGGCAGAGAGCAGGACCAATACAAGCAGTTGTTACTATCCTTATCATCATTTTCATTATCATTATCACTGTACGGCTTCCTGAAGAATCATGATATATTTTGATTTAAAACTATATTGCCCAAAAGTAATAGGTTGAATGGTATCAAATGGCCATTTTTGCCCATTTAGAGTCAAATGTCAGCACTTTTATATAGAGTAGCTTAATACTTTAACAGGTGTGTCCTTAATACCTGGTTAGATGTAACTTGTGGCAATGACACAATTCAATCCACTGAGTATAAGAAAAGAAAAAAAAAAGGGCTCTATGTGATGTAAACCGGGATGCTCTATCACTTGGTACATATGAATAAAGTACCTTTGGTGCTCTAAGCTAGAGGGAACAAGAACAGAGAATGGAGAGGTTTCTGCCTTGCTCTCATTTTTACTATATTGGATTCACAGGGAAATACAGCAATGAGAATTCTCCTCTGCTTTTGCAACTAGACAAATGTGAAGAGTCACTCTGCTTACTAGTAGAATTACGCAGGAGGGATTAAGATCACCAGAAAATACAACTGTGTCTCAAAGTAAGAAGCTCTGGGGTCCAGATTTACAGAAAAGATAGAGTTGGGTAGTAGAACATTCACAAAAGCCCCGCTCATTTGAAGAGCTTCTCAGAGTGAGCCATCAATGTCAACTAGAAAGTCCTATGTGGATCAGGCGTGAAGAAGCTCCTGCTCTTCATTTAACGCCCTCATCAGTGCTCTTGCTTACATATCATTTACTCATACTGATTTTTAAAATATGGAAATAGGTGATTTACTAAATAAAAAAAATGGTATCCTTTTGTGTTGGAATTCTAGGGGCTGGTTTTCAGGAAAGCATTCATAAGTAGGGGAGGGGATAATCTTATCACTGGGAAAGAAAAGTCAATTATCATCTATCTATACCTGGGTCACAGCATGGGATGAAGTCCTAAACCTAAGTCTCTAGCAGATGTATTCAATGTGTGTGTCACAGGCTACATATGGTCCAGGTCAACCAAGAATGTGGTCCAACACAAAATCATAAGCTTACTTAAAACTTTAAAAGACTTAGATTTTTTTCCTGTGACTTTTTTGTGTGATGTAATTGTATGGTTCTCAAGATAGAAATTTGTAAATGACATCATGCCCCAAAAGCATAAGTTTGGACACACCTGATACAGAATAAATTTGCCAAACTGGACCAATGCAACTTAGTGCTCTACAGCCAACTCTTTTTGCAATGGAACAGACTAGGAAAAGCATCAGTGGCATGTACTGAGAATTTACTCTGTACCAAGACCCTGTGCTTGAGTCTAGTAAAGACAGAATCAAGTGATAAGGCTAATCTTCCATTTTTTTTCCTACTGTCATGAGTCTCAGAGTGTGGTCTCTAGACTAGCAGCATTGGTACCATTCAGGAGCCTGTTTGATATGTGACTTGTTGGGATCTGTTCCAGACCTACTGATTCAGAAAATCTACAAACATGCTGAGAAATAGGAATTTTATCAAGTCCTCAAGGGGATTCTGAAGCAAGATCAAGCTAAAGAATCATTATTTGAATGTACTATCATCTCCAGCTTGCTTTCCTGCCTTGTAGCATTTCCATTGGTGTGAATTAACATACCAGCAATGAGGAAGCAGCTCTGCTAAGAATCCCAGTGAAGGACTGAAGGCTCAGGCACTGTAGTGGCATGCCACGACTTGGCCATACAATCATGATGCAATCATGAAAAGACCCTGACATTAAGAAGGAGATCCTATCTTCAAAACACAAGCATTAAACATAAGCCAAGCCCCGAATGGTTGTTTCTGACAAGAAATGCAAAGAGCCTGCAAGACAAGGGGAAATTTAAAATATACCACCCTTCTTTCTTAGTCTCAAATGACAGTTTGATATTTCTCAAAGAAATTCATACGTTTTGGGAAAAGAAAATGGATGGGGGAGATTGTCCAATCCCCAAATACAAATCAAAACTTAAATACTTCATAAACAGGAAAATGACTCAAAAGACTTTGGGATGTAAGGAAATTGAATCTAAGAACACTGAGGCCAGTAGGGAAATATATGTGGTCCTTTTTGCTATAATATCAGAAATGGAAAAAACTCATAGTCTTTTATACTTGGAAGCAGTACAGCATAATGTAGAGACTGTGGCTTTGCAGCCAGACAAATCTGCTTTCACCTCTCACTTTTACTACTTATTGCGATAGTAGACATTGGAAAGATTGGTTAAGTATTATAGAACCAAAATCAATCAAATAGCTACCACAGCTTGCACATATTTGTAATACAACCACCTCTAGTCTCCACTGCATTCCTAAACACACTCCCCCCACCCCACAAAAAGGCATGGTCAAGGACACAAAATTTCATATACAATAAAGAAGATAGTTGTTGGTTTCAGCACTTCCACATACAAATTCATGTCTTGTACACAGATGGGGAAATGTTTTAAATAAATTAATTCAAGCCTTTATTTTCTTACTGTTCTAAGGTTAGGGGTATAACTCAGTGGTAGAGGGATAGCCAACATATAGAAAAACACAGGTTCTACTCACAGTGTTATATTGAAGGTAAATTTGAACCTTACCTTTCAAATTATTTTCTTCTGTTCAATTGTATATTACAAAGGCAAATGGAATGAAGATCAGACAGAAGAATTTGAAGAAAAAACAAAAACCGGCAACCATATAAAAGCTAGACAAAGACGTGAAGCAAAATAAGGAACAAGTAATAAAATACCGACAATGTCAAATGTATGAGGTCTACAGAAGGAAATGACAACACAGGAAGATAAATGACTAAGCCAAAGCCACACTTCCATAATTTTATATACCCCCATGAACAAACTTTCTAGAAGGTTCACTTCTAATAAAGTTAGTTGTTCTAGTGTTGCTTTTCAACCTTTTATCAAAACCTAAAACATAGGAAGCCCAATGGTTGGGTTTCCTGGACATCTCAAAGCTGGTTACAGAAAGAGATGAAATGTCAAGGTAACCAATTCACTAGGTGGGAAATACCAACTGGCAAGAAGGGAGGCTATGATGAAAGGCTACAGACATCCCCATCCCCAACCAATCGAGTTGTGGTGAGGTGAAACTTGCTAGGCTCAATTAATCTCATGATGCACTTGATGCGAAGGTAAAACCTAGTACTTTTACTCCAGGCTGCAGAACATTTTCCCACACAGAGCTGTTGGACAAATGAAGGGAAGATCTCGCATCACCTTAGAGAGAGAATCAATGGTAGTACCCAGCAATGCTAGATGGTCAATAAATGATTATTGAACAATACATAAAAGGCAAGTGAGATATTGAACTTAACATTAAGGGCCTTGTATCAATCTCATCCATATTTCCATTAGGATTTGATAACATTCTTTTTCTATAAATCATTGTTTCCCCATGTCCTCAAACTCATCAGTATGTTTTCTGTCATTTCTACTATGTAATGAAGTGTCTCACAACAGAGTGTGTTGTTGTGGCCTATTCTCTTCCTTAATGAAGGTGTCACTGTGCTGCTGCCTATCACTAGGACATATGGATCCGGTGCATGCGCAGGCATGAACGAAAATGTGCAATGGAACAGCCATGAGAGATAATGATCATTACATTTACAAACCGATTCCTAGTCTCTGGCCCATTTTCCTTTGGCTACATTCTGTTCCACTTCAAAAAAAAAAAAAAGGCAGGTAACAACTGAGAGTTTCACTCATTCTCACCTCTACCCAGAGGTGTAAGCCCATGCTCATTATCTGAGGAGCTAGCCTTACCTTGTTGGTTATCAGGTAAGTCACTCAAGTATAGCTTGTCAGAAAAAGTTGTCTCAAAAATCAATTGAAAGATTCTTTTTCTTCCAATTAAAACAAGAAAGTCTGCTTGAATTTCAATGATTGGAATGTTTCTATAGTCTCTCTTTTTTGCGTCATTTTTTGTGTGTATATCATCCCTCCTAAACTACGGAAAGACATAGGACAGGAAAATAAATGATTTTGTAGTCTGGCTTCAACCAGTACCTCTGTAATGATTGGCAGGACAAAGGGGCTGGTGAAGCTCATTACTGAAAAGTTCTGTATCTAAAAACTATTGGGAGGGGTTAAAAATAGGTGATTTTATGCTTGATGTCCCTCTGTGGTTCTCAGTGGTGTGACACAGCATGTAGTCCCAAGATAACTGGGCTGCAAGTTAGAAGGCCTGGGTCAGCACCAGGAGCGCTGCTGTGTTCTCTTCTCCTTCTACTAGGGACAGACCAGATGGTCTTAGAAGCCTTTTATACCAGACATACTAGCATCTTTGTGAAAAGGATACCATGAATGTAGATTAGTATCCTAAAGGCCCAGTTTATATGTTTTAGAGCAAGAAATCTGCTCATTATTTTTAGCACTTCCTTCCCTCTCAAAATTGCTCTGATTTGGACAATAAGTTGTATTGTCAATCTCTCTATGAGTCATCAAGAAATGGAAGCTCTGTACTCTGGTATGCAGCTCTAGCTAAATAGATCTCTCTAGGTGACATACTTGAAGTGACAGAGCTTCATTTCTGAAAGAAGAAAATACAACAGGAAACAAATAAGGAAAGGAAGGGGAAAACAATAAGACAAAAAGAAACAGGATTGAGTAAAGAAGAACAAAGTTGAGATTCATGGTTCACTTGAAGAAGCAAAAATACTGAATTCCTTTTCCTTATTTTCTGCTTAGTGCAGCATAACTATTCAGGAAACACTCCTTTGCCATTTATCTTCAATGGTATGACTTGTTTATCTAGAGATGGCTATTTATATTCTGCTTAATGGACAGACTCACCCCAGTGTTAGCAAACATTATTTACATATAGTGTAGATCAAATCATGTAACTTAAACTGAGAGAAGAAGTTTAAATTGGGAAAACTAGCCATCCTGAGGTCACATACTCAATACAAACTGTTCATGGAGGCTGAAATCTTCCCTCAGGTATTCACAAGCCATTCCCAACAGGCTAGTCACAGAGCTCAGGTAGCCAGTTTAAACTTGGCATGAGCATTTTTCTGGGTTAAGTAACTGCTTTTATTCTGAAGCTACTTAAAAGAAACGCTTAGAAAAGTATAAAGGCTTCCTTATAATAGATAGCCCTTGCAGAAATGTGTTAGTTAAAAATAAGAAAAGAATATTTTGTTTAAAAAATTTCCATCTTCCTCTTCTAGAATATAAAATGCTTGCAACAAGCTATTGTGATGACCCTAAACCATATTTAAATTAATGACTCAGTCCGGGATTTGAAGAAACATTCATATTACTTGGATAAAAATCTTGCTAAAAATTTATTGAACTCTACATACAGCATTTCTATTTTTTTTTCAGGCCAGGGAAAGATATAAACATAACAGATCAAAATGTTTAGATACTCTGGTGACAGATACATCTAGTCTCAAAACCATTTACCATTCTAGCTAGAAGGACCTACTTTGTTCATTTCAAAGCCATCTGGGAAAAATATGCTGGGAATATTATAATTCAAATGAGCTTGGATCTCACTATAGTTGACTCAGGCTATGTATACAGATGTGTGCATAAATCTGTGGGCATGATTTGCATAAGCCTTATGGAAAATGTGGGCAATGGGCACAGGGAGGAGGTTGCAGGGCAAGTAGGAGATGAAGAGACCTAGCTTCATATCTTTCTGGCTTGACACGGCATTAATCTTCCTCTCTGGGGTTAGCCCCAGCTTTCCTCAGCAGATCATCTCATACAAGGCCTTATATAGCCCAAGCTGGACATGAACTCGCTTATATACCTGAGGATGACCTTGAATTCTTAATCCTACTGCCTATACCTTTGGAGTTCTGGGGTGATAGATATGTGGCTCAATGCCTGACTTTATGAGATCCCTGGGACAGAATTCAGGCCTTCATGCACCCTAGGCAAGCACTTTACCAACTGACCTCCATGCCCAGCCCAACAGACCATGCCTCTTGCAGCTGGACTCTTGCTCTTGGCTGTGTGCCCACCTGGCACTGTAGTTTCTAGCCTCTTAACCTCTCTGTTCCCATTAGCTAAATAACTAAATCTATTGCCTTTGACTAGGCAAGACTCAGTGCTCTTAAAACCATCATGTATTTAATAACCTTTCTGTGGGAAACCAAAGAGGAAAGACATCCAACGCAGTCAACACAGAGTGACCTGGCTCCCCAGAGCTTCGCTGTCTTAGCAAGCTCGCGTCGTTAGAGTCTAGGAATTATGCACCGACAACTGAGGGAACGATCGTTCCCAGTGCCTGATTCTCTAGGACTTTAGAAATTTACCTCCCTCTTCAAATTTCCATATGATCATCAAAGACATCTGCTTAAAAATATCTCCAGGCATGAGCCCTACTCTGAAGCTTAGGGAAGGAAGTCTCCTGAGAATGGAGCAATGTTCAGCATTTTACCTTAAGAAACACTCCTTCAGATAATTCACATGTCAACCTACATGGCGGGCTAGCCCCTAACTGAGGCTTTGGCTTTGTGAAACTTGTCCCATTGCCAGAATCTATTTAAGTGTAAGGCATTCTCATTCTTGGTACAAGCAGTGCCTCCTCATTTTGGCCTCTTATACCAAGTCTATAAAAAAAAAAAGAGCTTTGAACTCCTTCTGATCTCCTGTTAGCTACTTAGCAATGCCTCTGCTAGGGCAAAGAATGTTCAAGAAACAAGAGCTGTCCCAGTTCCTTAGCGAAAACGAATATCCACGTCTTACTTTTAAAGTTGATCACCATTATGATAACATCAGCTGTAGTAAAGATCAATAGACCTAATTACCCGGTCCCATATACTCTGAGGACAAATCTCTGGGGTCCATATTACTGGTGGGAAGACTATATGCAGCATTAAGTATTAATGACACGCTCAGGTTTCTGAAAGGATAGGTAAAGCCAGGAAATTTAAAAAAAAAAAAAAAAGACTTTGATTCTCTGGCTAGCATTACAAAATCAGCCTGCCTGTGAATGTCAATATCTCTCATCAATAATTCTGACCCAGAATAAAAGGAGTGTGGTGAGAGCTCTCCAATATATAGAAGAACGCCGTGTGGTGTTCTTAGTGCGTTGGGTTATGAATGAGGTTTTAAAGATAGTGCCCACCAGCCGACAGCTCTCTGATTACAATTTTGATGGGTGCAACAGTGTTTTGCTTTTGCTTTATTTTTTTCATCCTATCCCACTTCCCTGACTTTCTCCTACCAGGGCTAACTGCAGTTTGATGTCTGCCCTAACTGGGCACTTGGTGGCAGCGGTGGTTGACCAGCATCAAGAGACTGCTCCATAGTGCAAGAGCGTCTCAGAGCATCTGAGCATGAAGATCTAGGCAACATGAAAGTGGCTCCTGAGCTCCAGGAGGTGACTCAGTCATTAAAGTGTCAGAACTGTAAAGGAACTTAATATGCCCTCATGGAAAGGAATGGCAAAGAAACATCTGCAGAGTGGTATCATGTGGGCTGTTGGGCTGAATACTGAGGGACAAAGCACCGAGAATAGACAGCTGTGCTTTTAAGGGACATTTTCAGATGTAGAGGTCACTGGAGAAATATGTCAGTTGGCGTGGTGAGTGACCTCATGCTAAGAGAAACCGGATCAGATTTTTGGCTGGCTACCCAGGACACTCCAGGATACCTCTTCTAGAATATGATTTCCAACCCTCATCCTCCATCAGCAAAGGGAGTATTTGTTTACTTACTTTCCCCTTTCTCTGAAGCACACATACTTTGCAGGACTCCTTGTCAGAAACAGTTCCCCACCCTGCAATGAAATCTGCTGATGTGGTTTCCTAAAACCCAGCCTTGTCTGCTCACTAGGAGAGACAAACAGTTTCGATTAAGGGGAGCACATAGGCCTTGTTTGAGGTACTATGCCCTGTCAAAACCCAAGCAAGTGAGGGCAAAGGCAGAGAGCAACGTTGAGTGGTATTTTCATCAGAGCTTTGGTGTCTGAAGAGGTCAGCGCTGGAAAAGACTCTGAGAGTTCATCTTGCCTGACTTGCTCGTTTAACAAAATATTTTTGAGAATGAACTATACGGGGTCCTGAGGAGAAGGGAATGACGCTCCCCCAGTCTCGCAGCTTGACAAGAGATTGCAGGTCTCCGCAGAAAGCATGTTATAGCAGCAGCAGGTTTTTAATTGCGCATCTTCTGCTCCAAACATTTACACTTCAATAAATCAGCCAAACAAACAAAGAATTATATTGGTTACTACAAACTCTTATGAGTTAAAAAAAATCATTTTTGTTTTGAAATGGTGCTTTGCTTTAATAGAAAAATACAGCATAATATGCTAAGAGCAGTAGTTAGAACAGCTACACATTTTGCAAAACTAAAAATGCATAAGTAAAGCACAACCCATGCAGTAGAGGCAATGAGTAAAAAGGAAAAAAAAACCTAGCAAAGGGTTAGACCCATTGTCACTACAACCACTAAGGAAAACAGAAGAGCTAGGGATTGAAGGGAGGCAGAAGGAGCTGAGGGAGACGATCCAAGATGAAATCACATAAGAAAACTACAGGCATGGGACTGAGACACTGTCTAAGAGATAAAAGACTCAAGCCATATCCCTTGCTAGGAACAAGGTAAAAATGGAAACAGCAGGGTCCAGTGGTGGGAAAGCCTGAAAGTTCAGAAAGAAGATTTTATGTTCTGTAAGGTATTAAGAAGACATTTTATGTTCTTGAGAAGAAAAACAATAGCTCTGGCCTGAAAGCTTACAATGTGCCAGTACTGTAGTAAGCTCCTTATATGTGCTGTCTCAGTGCATCTTCCCAAGAAGCCTTTGAGGTAGAACTATGATTGTCCTTATGCCCAAATGGAGAAAAGGAAGGATCAGAAACATCAATCAACTTTACTAGGATGAAGCACAAACTGAAAAGGACATCAAAGTTATAATCTAGGTATGTATGACTCCGTTGGCCACAGATACTCTGTATATTAAATACCTTGCTGTGTATGCCAAAAGTAATTTTAAAAACTTGACTTTGGCAGTGTTAGATAACAAAGATGGTTAGAAATCAAAGATCATCTAAGAGCAATCCCAAAAATCAAATGCGAGGAGAAAAGGTCCAAAGGGATAGAGGGATAGAGGAGGGAGGATCTTAGAGCCAATAGTCATACTGGACAAGAGATGGAAAGGAATGGAGAGTCTGAAGGAGAATAGAAGGCTGTTTGGGTGGTGAAAGACTGCGGTTTACACAGATATGATGGCTCTAACTCATCACTTTGCAGCAAAAGTGAATGTCCGCCAAGAATCTAGAATATTCCAGACTTTACCCTCTGTAAACTCGGTTGATTAATGTTTATAGAGATATTTATAGGGATCAAAAGAAACAATGTGGTGTTTTCTAACTATCTACAATGTACCTTTTCATATAGTTACCTACTCTCTCTGTTACATTTAACTAACATTATTCTATTACATTTTAGTATGTGTATGTATAAGCACTGGCTATTTTTCTTGTCTCTGTTACAAAATAACCAACCAACAAAAACAACTTATGGAAGAGTATTTCGACTCTAAACTTGGGAAAGGATGTGCTTCAGGGAAGGCAGGGAAAGAGTGGAAAGCCACATTACAGTCACAGTCAGAAAGCAGAGAATCAATTCTGGGACTCAGCTCACCTCCCCTTTTTTATCCATTCACTTTTGGCACCCTGGCTCATTGGATGGTGTTACCCACAACTATTCCAACAGGTTTCGGATGAAGCTTTCAAGTGGAAAACTCTGAAGCTTAGCATTTCTCAGAAGCTAATTCTCTCCTAATCAGGTCGCATGCATTTAGAATAGCTATTGAGGCAAGAACTTCATGCAAGGGGAGACTTTAAGTAAGACCACATTCTCTTATCAGTTCCCAGCCTGGCCTCTCCCTCTGGGACTTAAAATGCTTCTCAACATACAAATAAGCGTCATGCTCTCCTGTTTGTTAATGAACCAATGAGGTTTTTTGAAACAACTGGCAGGATTTTTTTTCCCCCACAGGAGCACAGCGCTTTAAGTTTTCCTAAACTGCGTGGGCCAGATACCAAGAGAGCTGTATCTCTCTGAGAAACTTCTGCAGCGTCCTATTTATCATTTCTTTCTTTTCCGAAACACGTCTGCCTACTTGTAGAGATGGATTAAGTGAAACTAAAGCTCTTCTGATTGACTGGGAGAATGCAGGGTCAGAGCTATCAGATCTGTTCCTGAGTCATCTATTAGAAGTCAGCAGGACGCCCAGGCAAGGCTATGTTTATTTTTCCCCCAGAAACCGGGTATTATCAGTTAAAAAAAATGTGTGCATGGAAGAGGGAGAAGGTAGAGAATATTTCAACCATTTCTGTAAATAAACAACTTGGTGAGTACTATGCATAATTCCAAAAATTTGCATCTGCAAATTTGCATTTCAGATTTCACCAAAATTATAATGCAAGATAGGTGGCTTTTCCTTGCTGTCTCCTCTCTTTCTGTGAACATCCCCCAATCCCAGCCATGATTCACTAAATATTTTCCCCATTGGAAAATTATAAAATGATATTCTAGCTCATTGTTTCATTTTCTATTGAGCTTCATTGGGTTTTCAGATATTTACACTGTCAGCTCTCCTTCCTTTACTGTAAAATCTTTTTTATTGACAATTCAATCATGTCGAGTTTGGAACAGGAGAGGCACTGATTTGATCAGCTATCATTGGATTTACAATATATAAATGACAGCACCATATCTGGCCCTCGTCTAAAGCAGCTGCCTTTCATCGATTTATATTCCACTAGCAAGGAAGAAAAATTGCAGCACAATGTAGTGGTGTGGTCCAAGATCAATACCAATTTTTTTCTTAATGACACAAAGGCCAAGATAAGGACAGCATAAGTCAAAGCCAGACAGATCAAATTTGCCCGATATCCCTTTCAATTACAGAAGAACATGCACAGGGATGTATAACATTAAAGCAAAGAAGAATATTATTCCAAGTAGTTCAAAATTACAGCTTCCAACAAGACTGCATAACATCCTCCCTGAGATATGGAGTTAAAATGAGCTGAAAATGGTGGCCCACCCACTCCTGTCAAAAATCAGCTGGCCGCTTCCGGCGTTAGTCTTAGTACTACAAGTACTATTACTACCAACACAGCAGTAAGTCGAACAATGAGGATTTAAATGAGTACTCCAACACCAAGCATCCTGGCTTCCGTAAGCACCAGCGTTAAATAACAAGTTTAAAAGATTGAAGGATACTTGTTGTTCCAATGATAAAGTATGAATTAGAGGAAAGTAAAACACAAATCAATTAACTTAAACATCCTGACAAATCCAATAAAGCAAGGGTTTCTGCACTCTGGGCAAGTTGTAAAGTTATAGCTACCCCTCGATGACAGTGAAAATCTTCCCAATCCTCAATAGTGTCTGGGAAGCTTCCCTATTTGGGGGGTGGGGGGGGGAGAGAACAAGGCTTAGGTCAAAAGAGGGCTTTTCTGGGTCTCTGTTTCTGTTTCTTCTTTCTGTCTGTCTGCCTCTTTCTCTCTTTCTCTCTGTCTCTCTCTCTGTCTCTGCCTCTCTCTCTCTGTCTCTCTGCCTCTCTCTCTGTCTCTCTGCCTCTCTCTCTCTCTCTCTCTCTCTCTCTCTCTCTCTCTCTCTCTCTCTCTGTGTGTGTGTGTGTGTGTGTGTGTGTGTGTGTGTGTGTGTGTGTGTGTGTGTGTGTGTGTTAGGGAGTCAGAGCTGCTCTTTAAAAGAACTGCCCTAGGCTGCTTGCATCTGTCTGATCTTCTCTTACACTGGTATCATCTTCAACATAACACAAACATGTTAGGCACTTTAAATGACAGCAGTGTTATTTCACCTTAGAGCACAATCTCAATACAGATTAGGTCAATTATAGATAAACTGAGGTGTTCAAGAGAAGCATTGTGAAATCTTGGCAGGGCTTTTGTTGAGATGAGTTGTGAATGGAATTCAAATAGCTCATCAGTGGCATAACAGATACCATCCAAGTTCCTTCCAGCCCTGAACATCTGTATATTCGGGTAGTAACTGATCAAATGTTCTACTTAAAAGGAAAAAAAGCAAAGCAAAGACAAAACAGAAAAAAATCTTCGGAATCCAGGCAACTTGAGTTCTCGATCGCACTCTGCCACATACTAGCAGTGTGATTGATTTGGATCCAGATGTTAACTTCTGTCTGTGTAACTTGCAGGAGTAGTGGCGAGTACTCCAACATTGGACATCTCACTTGATTCTCACAACAACCATTCTCTACTTTCAAGACTTTAAAACTGAGACATAATGAGTTTAAGCAAGTTTGCTCATGGTCAAACTCAAACTTGCTCCTACCATTATTAGCACCATGCTGCTCTAACCTAGCCCTGAACTAATTTCTCAAATGTCTCTTTTTCATTGAGTTTATTGGTCATCTTTATGTCACTGTGAGGATGCTTCTTGTATCTCCACCTGCAAAAAGTTCTACCACTTCCCAACATTATCATCCTGTGGATATCATTAGCAGAGAGTATGCATATTCAAACTATAGCACATAAATCAGGTTGGGGCAATAAACATTCCCACAAAAAATCTGGAGAATTCTGTCAGTGATATAAGCAGCCGATGACAACTTAGAAGCTTAGTCTGGAAATGCTAACTGAAATCAAAACTGGATTATAATGAAACTCATTATTTTATATAATATAAGAAAATGTAATTTTAAGAAATTAAAAGAGGAAAAAATCAAGTATGGAAATCTTACTTCTTCCAGTTATGTTTGCTATCAGTGTCACCATGACAGGACATATTTAACTGAAGAGAAGTGTCACAACCCAAAGGACAAAATGGACGTTGTAACAAGACTGCTATGGGCGGCACAAGACATACATCATACACAGTCAATCCTACCCTGATTTTCTGTTAGTGCTACTAAGGCATTCCTGTCTTGTAAATTAATGCAACATTTAGCAATCACCACATCACATGGTGCAGGGTTTTTTTCTTGTTGGTGGTGTGTTTTGTTTTGTTTTGTTTTGTTTTGTTTTGTTTCTCTCTGTGTAGTTTTGGCTGTCCTGGACTCGCTTTGTAGACCAAGCTGGCCTTGTACTCACAGAAACCCACCTGCCTCTGCCTCCCAAGTGCTGGGATTAAAGATATACATCACCACACCCGGTTCTGATGGTGCAGTTTAACTATGGATAACAGAAACAGTCAGTTCAACATCATGTAAAGGCATCTGAAAATGGCGTGCTGAGACTTTGAGGGACCTTGGAACTTGAGCTGCTGAATGGGTTGTAGGATTGGGCAAATTTTTAAGACTATACAAGTGCATTAGGATGCCTCTGTAAGGATATCAGGATGCCAAGGGAGAAAAAAAAAGGACAAAGCAATATGCAGAGAGCAGAAGACAAAGCAAAAATGTGGGGTCATGTGTTAGGGTGTTTCAAATGGAAATCCATACAAAAATATTCACTGAGGTACCTAGGTTGAATCTTCTATTCTCATACACCTTCCCTTCCAGAAATAATATACTATCTCTCCTCAGTGAGCAGCAACGAAGGCAATGATATATGGTTGACACATACTCTTGAAACTACAAGGAAGCCTGAACTGTGGAGTGAAAAAAGATACAGAAGCAAGGAGCTGGTGAGTGGGAGACAGCACAGGAATGTGATTAGGTAGTCTAAAGCTACTCTCCAGCTGATTATATCCAAAGGTGTGACTGAGAAAATACATGCTGCCAACTTAGTCCAATGGCCACATATAGTAAGGCCTCAACACATTTCTTCCTTATTACTATTTAATTTTTATGTGTATGCCTGCATGTATGTCTCTGCACATGTGTTCCTGGTGCTGGTGGAGACCAGAAGAGGGTATCATATCCCATATGACTATAGTTACAGATAGTTGCAAGCTACTGTGTGGTACTACGAATGGAAATCAGGTCCTCTGAAAAAATAGCCAGTACTCTTAACTGCTGAGCCATCTTTCTAGCCTCCTTGATAGATTTCTTAGACTATCACAAGAAGGTCTGGACTGAAACACTAAAGGATGTTAGTTTTCAAGTGTACATAAAATGAGCACATACACCTATATGCCAACATTTTGGACATAATTTTTTCCTACACACAGAATAATTTAAAAAGTGACAGCAAGTTAATGGTTGAAGGAAATTTCTAAATATCTGACTTCGAAAACATAAATGAACCGTAATTGGATTACAAAGGTCACCAGCTAGCAACATGTGTATTCCATTAACAAGCTTTTACACGCTATTGGAATGACCAAATAATTTTAGTTAATACTATAGCCAATTATTAACATTTCAAATTTCTGTATAAATTCTGGCACATCCTTAACTGGACTTTAAGTAAAGAGCAACAGTGTTATAATATTTATACAGTCAATTATAGCTATCATTAGGGAGATTAGCACATTGAAACCTTCAGTCCAAATTGTAGTGGAATGGATAACTGTCTTATCTCTGTTTAAACATTAATTGCCATTTGTCTCCAGTGACATACTTGATAGATGTGTCCTAAGCATTACAGTAAGGAGACCGGGTTCAACCACTTACTGCAGAGCAGCCTCTCTGAGCCTCAATTACCTCTTATACAATAAAAGTATTACTACCTACCTTTTCCAGCATGAATAGCATTTATCTCCTATCTATTAGGAGCTGAAAATTTGTGACAAATACCAAACAGATGACCAAGGAATGATGGTAGTGATAAAATATTTCTAGAAAACATGCTACCTTTGACAGTAGAGCTTTGTGTTTATCAAGATGATACTCATAAAAGATCAATTAAAAATTTTAGAGGGAGAACTCATCTCAAATAAGTAAGATTATTTTATGTACATGTGTGTTTTGCTTGCATGCATGTATGTGCACTATGTATATGCCTGAGGCTTAAGAGAGCCAGAAGAGGGCACTGGATCCCCAGGAAACAGTTACAATTGTTTGTGAGCCATCTTGTGGGTGCTGGGAACACAACATGAGTCATCTTAAAGAACAGTAAATGCCCTTAGCCTCTGAACCATCTCTCTAGCCCCCACAACAAATATGTTAGCAATGCTACAATTTTCACTTCCATTCACAATCACTTGTTTGAAACAGCTTGCTTTGGCATGATTTAGGGTTCATCCTTGATTTTGCTTCACTTGACTCAGTGAGGAACCAATTATATACTACAGAGTCTATGCATTTTTACCTTTGGAAAGGACACACATGTGCCTAACACTTACACATTCTAATTGTTAAGAGTTATAAATAAATAGACCTATAAGTAACATAATATACACAATATCTAGTATATGATCCAAAATGACTTGATTTTATAAACAAGAAAACTGAGAAATCTGAACTCGTATGAACAAATAGAATCAAGAGCTGTCGACATTTAGAGAGCTTCATGCTAAAGAAAGCACATAGAGCTTTTACTCAATTGGCTGCCATAATTCTCCAACAAACAAGAGCAAATAATCTTAAAGTGAACAGAAATATAGGCTGTCTAAACAAAGAAACCAAAGCTATAAATAAGGACATAAGTGGAAGCTCTCTTACTGATAGACAGTGGTATCATAACTAAAATTGTCCAATCTCACTAGATTGGTTCAGTAGCAGAATGAAGATGACAGAGGAAGAATCCATGAACTTGAAGCAACGCAATGGAAATTCTCCAATCTGAATACCAGATAGCTAAAATATATTGAAAAAACAGCAAGAGCCGAATATTAGTGATCTGAGCTACTATAACAAAAAAAAAGATGTTGTATTTGTGTCATTACAGTCTCAGAAAAGAAAAAAGATATGGTATAGAAAACATATTTAAAGATGTAGAGACTAAAAATTCCCCATATTTGGCAAAATCTTTAAATGTATATACGTAGCAAGCTTTACAAACTTCAAGTAAGATAGACTCTAAAGAAACTGAAATTCGGATACAATTCATAAGAAAACAGCTAAAAATGAAGTGAAAGGAGGAAAATATCCCTGAAAGTGGCTAGACAAATGATATAGTACTTACAGAAGGACAACAATTTGACTAACTGAATTCTCATAAGAAATGATGGAGGCTAGGCTATCCAGTCCCCAGTAGTCAGCACATGTACATATGAACAACATTAAATGGACTCAGTAGGGTGTGTGTGTGTGTGTGTGTGTGTGTGTGTGTGTGTGTGTGTGTGTGTGGTGTGTGCGTGTGTGTGTGTACGCATGCACATGCATGTGTGCATATGGATAATAATTAAACAAAAAGAGATGATGAAATTTGAAAGAGAGTGGCACAAGATCACTTGTAATTATAGTAGGTGTTGAAATGATGTAAATACTGTACTCATGCATGAAATTCTCAAAAGATTAAAAAAATTAAATTTAAAAAATCTTATTTTTAAAGTGCTGAAAGAGAATAATTCTCAACTCAGAATTATGCATCCAGTACAATCTCTCTCAGAAAAGAAAATGAAGTAAAATTTTCAAATTTCTGATGACTAAAAATGAAGATGATTCTTAAAGACACTACAGAAAAACAGAAAGCTCAAAGAAAATTATGAAGATTATTCATTTCTTTAGTTCTTTAAAATGTGTCATGTTAAAGGCTCCAACATGCTCTGAGGGGATAGGTGCCTGCTACTAAATCTGACAACCTGAGTTCAATTCTCATGAACCCTCATGGTTGAAGACGAGAACTGACTCCTACAAGTTGTTCTCTGATCTCTGCATGCACACCGTGGCATGTTGCACTTGTGTTTATACACAAATACAAAACAATATTTTTAAAAATATAATATAAAAACTTTTAAGGCGAGGAATTAGAAACCACTAAAAATCAAAAGAAGTCTCTATCAAAGCACATAGATAATAGCAGTAAATGTAAGTGGCCTAACAATTAAATGAAAAGATAGACACTATAAGTTACAAGCTCTCTATAACAGTCCTAGTTCCTATGTAACAGCATAGGTTGGTAGAACAGAACCATGGCGTCAATGAAATGACAGAGTAAGGGCTATAAAAAAAACTCCATAGAAATAGAAAAATTATGAGAAGCATGATTTTTTTCAGAATTCTAGAAGCTAAAGGCATAAAGCAATAGAAAGAACATTTATTCCAGAAAAATGGCTAAACTTTGACAAGATCAGTGAAGTTTGTGGAATTTTAACTTGTTCGAGATCCAGCTCTTCCTGTCATGCTCTCTAGCTCTGATTTAACCTTGAAAGTTAAGAGCCCACGTGCCTTATGTTGTCTGAGAGCCACCTGAAACAGTGGAGTGCAAATGGCAGTTTCACAAAGCTATTATAGCATATTTGATCTATCTCCGGGTTTGCTTGAAGATACACCTTACATGGATGTTCATATTTAGCTTACTTTGCAGTGTACTCACTATGAAACATAACTTCCTTGAGGGCAACTTGTCAAAGAATAGTATTCTTTGGATTTTGTTGAATACAACTGGGGCAAAGAATAGAAAACACAAAAAGCCTAAGAGAAAACAGGAGCCTGGGATGAGCACTGGCTCTTTAAGAACACTGGTCATACTCTTGGAAGGTCTGTAGTTCACTCAGGAAAGACACTTAGACCTTAGAGTTTAACTTGAGGTTCTATGTAAGTGAAAGTGATGAGCATCAAGAATGGAAAGACATCTTAGTTTCAGTCATTTGTGGAAATCTCTGTCCAGTCATGAACTACACACGAATATTACAGAATAGTTTAGAAAGCTCACTAAGCAAATACATTTTTTAAGTACAAACAACAAATGTAGGAAGAAGAACCTGGTTTTCAGAGTAGCTCCATTGCATTATTTTAAGTGTCCAGCTTTGAATTTTTAAAACATGTGTAAAAGTATGACACTCACTCTAGGGCAGTGGTTCTCAAGCTGTGTGTCAAGACTCCTTTGGAACAGATTGACTTTTCCATGGGAGTCACCTAAGACCATTGGAAAACACAGATATTTATATTACAATCCATAACAATAGCAAAATTACAGTCAAGAAGTAGCAACAAAAGTAGTTTTATGGATAGAGGTTACCACAACATGAGGAACAGTATTAAAGGGACACAGCATTAGGAAAGTTAAGAACCACTGCTCTAGGGGAAAAAGCAAGCAATAGAAACTGTTCCTATGGAAGCACAGATATTAGACTTTTTAGGTAAAGACTTTGAATTACTATTTTAAATGTGGTCAAAAAACTAAATCAAATTGCATCTAAAAACTAAAGGTAAGAGTGGAAAGGTATTTAACTATGTTGAGAATATAAATATAACAAGAATTACATTTCAAAAAGAACTAAGCAAATGATTGGGTTGTACAGTTTTAAAAATTATAATCAAAATTCCTTAGAAGGGCTCAAGAGAAGATTTAAGTGGACAAAACAGAAAATCAGTAAACTTGAAGATGCAGCAATCAAGATTACAAAACTGGAAATCAAATGGTGAAGAAAAAGGAACAGAGTCTAAGAGACCTGTATGGTACCAGCAAGCATACTGATGTGCATGAAATAGAGATGCAGAATAGGAGAAAAATAGACAAAAGAATATGTGAAGAATGTAGTTCTCTCTAACACTGTCTTGTACATAAAGTAGATAAAACTTGAAAAATCTATAATTTTGCCTAGATTTAAACAAAGAGTCGTTTTATATGACATCAGAAGCACAATTCATACCAAATGTATCATTTGGATGGCCACCTATACTCTTTGCTTTGAGAAAACCACTTTTAAGAGAATTAGAAAACAAGCTACCAACTATAAGAAGATGTTTGCAGATCACACATTCCACAAAGGACTTATATCTATAATATATTAAACAAGTCTCATGTAATGGATCTCCAAGGATATTAGGCTGAGCACAGAAAAGCAATCTTGAGAGGCTACTGTATAATTCCATTTACATAATATCTTCATAGTAAAAACCATTAGGCTGATAGAAAAGAAACCAGCAGTTACTAGGGATTATGGGTGAGTGAAGAGTGTGGCCATTAAGGGTTCACATGAGGGAGTTTATTTGTGGAGTTGGGACAATACTATGTCCTTATTTTGATGGTATAGACTTGTATTTAGACATGTAATAGAATCATACATGAAAAATGATACATAAAGTCTAGGTAGACACCTAATTTAATATTATTGAGCCAATGTCAATCTTCTATTTTTGACAAAGTATTGTGATTGTGTAGGACATTATCATTGGGGGAAGCTAGTGAAGGGCACATAGGAAATCTGTGTATTCTTGAAGTTTCTAGAGGCTTAACGTAAGTACAATATTTAAATGTTCTATTAAAAGAACCTCAACAGTAAAAAGAAAAAGTCTAGCCTTTAAAACGGTCTTAAACAAGCACTTATTAAAAGAAGACTCAATAGATGGCTGATACACAGGAAGATGTTCAGTGTCATTAGCCATTAGACCATTGGTTCTCAACCTTCTGAAGGCTGCCACCGTTTATGACCACCAAGCATAAAGTTATTTCTGCTGCTATCTAATATACAGGATAGCTGATATGTAACCCCAAATGGGTGATGACACACAGGTTGAGAATCACTGCATTAGAGGAGTCCAAGATAAAATCCATGTGAGGTATCCATCTGTCTGTGGCAGGGTCTCTCTCTGTATCTCACACTGGCCTTGAACTGTCAAATCTCCTGCTTCAGCCTCTCAAATTCTGGGCTTATGAGTGTGTGTTACCATACCCAAGTTAACTTGAAATATTTCTTAACTGCTTTTTGCTAGAGAAAAAAAATTGTCAAGATGAATTCTTACATCCAATTAGTCAGGAGACAGAGAAAGTGAAATAGTTATTGTTGTTGTTGTTGTTGTTGTTTTGTTTAAACCTTGCTTTTCCATATTCTCTACTGATTACCCTCAGTGGCTGGCTTTTCTCTACTCATTTGTTTTGTCATTGCCACCTAAATCCTTAGACTTGCTGCATAGACAGAAGCAAAAGTGAGATTTTAACCATTCACAAAATTGCCAAGGAAAATTGGACTTTCACATGGTAGCTAGAGAAGGAGGGTTTTTAAAAATTGTTTGCTACTATAAAAATTACTTTCTAAAAGAATGCAGGACGATGGCACTATAAAGAGTATTAATTTATGTGGCCTTGATTTATGTTTATTCCTACTGTGTCACTTTGTCTATACTGAGAATAGTTCATGAAAACTCACCACACACACCAATCTGCTGAGCAAAGACAAAAAAGAAGTAATGCAAAATATCTCCTTGGGGAAAAGTAAGACTAGATGTTACAGAGACACGTGCGTAATTATTGTTTTTGAAGTACAATTGAGCATAAAAAAATAATTAGGTGGTACTGTCTAAATCGTGTGAGCTCTTCAAGTTCTCAATGTGTTTTGGGAGGGAAAAAAAAGAACCAGATATATTTTCTTAGAGGAAAAACGGATCTTGTGGATTTTTTGTTTATTTAGAAGATATTTGGATGACATCTTTTGATGTGCTCAAAGTAGTCCTAAAATGAAGGGGTGCTTTCATGAAGTAGATGGGGAACGATAGTGATTAAAGGTTAAAAGATGTATAAGGGTAAGAACATATATAAATGCCACATTAAACAACCCCGGGCATGCTCAGTGACTGGCCACATCCCATGTTTTCATACCACAGCCCCTGTATGCTGTGAGGGCCATCATTTAAGACTAAACTACCTCTTTCTATTTCAAATACATGATTCTGGCAGTGATTTAAAGCGAGAGAACAGAAGTGCAGTAGTTACTAGGCAAGGGGTGAGAGGATCTTTATAAAATCTACAGTATTAGACATTGGCCATTCCTTCAGAAAACAGACAGTAAGAACGTAGCAAGTGCAAAAGATGTATATATGACTACTACCCTGCGTCAAAGGGCTCACAATGGGGAAATTCCAGCAGCTTTGTGTGGCTGGAATTAACAATGTGTGCAAGCGGGGATGGGAAGCTATCGAAACAGAAACCAAAGAGAATGAGTGATTAGGTACTGAAGGACGTTATATCCCATGCCAAGGTGTTTTACATTTCATGTTTCATGTTTAAACATAGACAATCTATGTTTAGTGTAAAAAAAATTAAATGCAAAATAACAGACCTAGAAACACTGCCCCCACCAAAGCTGCATGCTCACTCTATGTTCTGTCTTTACCTCTTGACTAGCAGATAGATGTATTAGATGAATTAGTTATATTTATATCTCTATCTATAAACAGGTACATACATACATGCATGCATAGACAGATGAACAATAGACAAACACTTATCAGTCAATCATAATACATCTATGCACACATGCACATGTTTTTCTTTCACAATTTACTATGGATATTTACTCATACAATTAAATCTTTGAAGTTTTAGCTAAAGCAATAAGACAACAAAAGGAAATCCAGGGGATCCACATTGGAAAGGAAGAAGTCAAAGTATCAGTATTCTCAGATGATATGATAGTTCACATAAACGATGCCCAAAATTCCACCAGAGAACTCCCACAGCTGCTAAACACATTCAGTAAAGTGGCCAGATATAAGATTAATTTTTTTTAAATCAGTAGCCCTCCTGTACTCAAATGACAAGTGGGCTGAAAAAGAAATTAGCAAAAACTACACCTTTCACAATAGCCACAAATAATCTAAAATATTTTGGTATAACTCTAACCAAGCAAGTGAAAGACTTGTATGTGAAAAACTTCAAGTCTCTGAAGAAAGAAATTGAAGAAACTATCAGAAGATGGAAAGATGTTCTCTGTTCATGGATTGGAAGGATCAACATAGTAAAAGTGGCCATCTTACCAAAAGCAATCTACGGATTCAATGCAATCCCTATCAAAATACCTTCTTTACAGACCAGAAAGATTAATCAGTCATTATTAATGGCTGTTTCATAGTTTTGTAAATATGATAGGAGTTCATTCTTGACATGTAATTCCATTTGCATTCTGATAACAGCTGTTTTCCAGAAACATGGTAAATTCAGACTGTACAAGGAAAGGCAGATAAAAGAAATTATGCAACACATTAAAAAAAAACAACATAGAGAGGACTGGCAAGCTATATCAGCAGGTAAAGGTGCTTGCTGCCAAGCCTGACAAGCTTGGGGCCTACATGTTGGAAGGAAAAAAAATCGACTCCTGCAAGTTGTCCTCTGCTCTCCACAAGTGCCACGACACATGCACACTCACAAACATACAAACAGGCAAATAAAGGAGAACAGACTGGTGGATGGCGTGTCCTAGTAGAAAGAGTCACTAGAAAGATGAAAAGAGTCAGCAAACTCAGCGTAAGTTTATTGAAGGTGTACTCAAAACCTATGGAGGGCTGGGTTTGCAGCTTGGTGATGGAGAACAAGCCTTAGATGCTCAACATCCTCGGTCCATCTCTTGTACAGCACCATACTTATGTATGAATGAACCTAGACTCGGAATCCTAGAGTTACTAAACCAAGATTTCCACAATATGATTCCCATGCAAACAATAACCCTTCAGTGATTACCTTTCACACATCTGCATGCAGGAAAGAATCAAGTGGGCAATGTAGTTAATCACCCACATTTTCACGCACTAGTCTGTATCAAATCATGAAAAACGTAAGTACTAGGAACAATATAATCACAGCCTCTAAAGAAACATCAAACATGAATTATGGCTTAATATCACACTCCAGCCCTTAATGTGTAAGGTCAAGACAGGAATTATCTATTTCAGGTGCTCTGCTGTTCCGTTACATAGCTATAGCATGAGGAACATATAATAAATTTCAGAATAAAATTTGCCTGGTGGAAAAAGCACATATATTTTCTTTAGCAAACAATAAAAGCTATGTAAGCCAGTACATTTCCTGTTTACTTTTGCTGCTAGGAGACAGACTTGGATGGACTTGTCCAGACACTACATGGCAGCCACCCTGCCTACTCCTTGATTCTTAAATTTTAAAGGTCTATATTTGGCACTGTTGAATTAAACATTTCTGTGGAGTTCATATGACAGGAAATAATCTTAAATAAATTTGGCAACACAAGCTATTTTGTTTGCAATAACCTACCTGCTACTAAAAATTGGTTCATAAGCTGTCACTACCTGAGCTGGGTGCTCTGAGATTTCACAGGGTTAGTTGATCACTGTGATTAGGAAGCCATTAAATAATCTCCATATGACTAAGCCCTTTCTGTATGCTGTTCCAATTGGTTTTTATAGCAGATAAAGGGTGTGTGTGTGTGTGTGTGTGTGTGTGTGTGTGTGTGTGTGCGCGCGCAGTGTTGATATAGCAGCTCACAATATCCATACTTCTAGAATCATCATTAATTCATACCTTTAATGAAGATCCATAAACTTCTAGTGGACTATAAGTACTACCAACTGGACCCAAGGCCTCAAGCATGGCAGACAACTGCTGCTCTACCACTGAACCATATCCCTAATCTATTTTAGCTTTATTTTGATCCAGGATCACCTATAACTTTGAGTTCAATGCCAGCCTGGGCTACAGAACATGTTCCAGGACAGGCAGAGCTAAAGAGAAAAACCTTGTCTTAAAAAAAAAACAAAAACTAAAAAACACTAAAAAAAAAAAAAAAAAAAAAAAAAAAAAGACACCTGCCTCTGCCTCCCAAGTGCTGGGATTTAAGGTTAAATGTGGTGCCACCATCACCTGGCCATTCTACGTTGTTAAATATAAGGTATATTATGGAAAAAGATTATCCAAATTTTATTTCACGGACATATGAAACTATATTTGAAATCATTCCTTTAAAATCTATATTCCTTCATTTTCTCCTAATTAAATTAGCTACTTCTGTTATCAAGAAAATAAAATGAGTTACTCTTTCAAAAAGTTCAAATATTAACATAATCTGGAATCAATGCATGTCAGTGCTAATAGAATACTTTGTATCATCTGATGGAGAAGAGACATGGCTGTCACAAAGTCTCACAGCCAATCAATGAGTGCATCTAGAGTGTCATCTGCCCCAAGTTTCTAATGCTTCTGCTACCTCTGTGAGTATAACACCAATGTCCTTCTAGCTAGCACCCCGGTCAGCTCTGAAGTCTGGGCCCCCACTTGTGGGGCCATAAGATTCATTGTAATTAAAACAAAAAACAAACAAAAACAAAAATCCCCGCAAAAACCAAAAACTATAAAATGTAATCTGTCAACAACAACTTCTGTCAGATTGGATTCCTAGATCAGTTAGGAGATGAAGAAAATGAAAGCACTGTTAGTATAAAACCATTTTTAAGGAGATATCATTTTTGGACTTTCCTGACTGAAACAACACTACAACTTTAATCTTTTGTTGCTGTTGTTGTTGTTGTAAGTTTCAGATTTCACACTTTAGTTACTTTAAGATACCATTTGTTCCTATCTGAGGAAATCATGGCCTACAGACAGAAGGCTTTTGGCTGTTCTCCTGGCCCCTTAGTCCAGAATCATACTAAAGGTTGTGTCAGAAGATTGATACTTTTTTCAGAGAGACTGGGACTTGGCCTGAAAGTCCATATCTCTCCTTCTAAAAAGTATGGTCTTTCTCTTCGAGCCTCTGAGTTGGAAATACACAAATCGTAAGTCAAGTGAGTGGTTTTTATTGTTGTTGGTTGTTGGTTGGTTGGTTGGGTTTGTTAAAGAGGGATGGTGGTATGATAACATTTGGACACCAGGGACCCCCAACCTCAGGTCATAGGTAAATGATGATAAGCAAGTGATCCCCTCCCTAATTCCCTTCAACACGGAATCAGGAAGAAACAAAGACTTTTGCTGCTTTTTGGAGCGACCAAGTAGCTTCAGGTCCAAACTTTTGCAGGAAAGAGTGACAGCTGTGGTACATTGTCCTGTTTAGCAAGTCCTAAGGATGAATGAATCGGACCACCAGTTCCTCAGACACCACCTTGGCCCTAGTTTGTGCTGGAAAAGAATTCGCCATAGAACTTATGTTTGGGCATTATCTTGTAAACGAAACACACCTGACTTCCTTAGTTCTGGGATACTTTCTCTGTACTGTGTATGACTATCATCCTTGGATGGTATAGTACCTCACTCTAGAGCAAAGGACAAATCTAGTCACAGCCTTGGAAGGAAGATGGGGGTGACTACTATTGTCACCCCTGGAGTTGAAAGCTGAAGCGTTTACTACTAGCGATAAAATATTTCATTTCGAACACACACAGAATCCCCCCTACAATGTGACCCCTGATTGTAATGCCATAGTCTGACCCTTTTTGTGTCATTTAGATTATTTTTGTAGCTAAGCAGGTTCAGAGAACCAGGACAAAAACGCAGATGTTTTCACTACTGCTACTATCCTAATAAATGTCCCTTCATCTCTTCAGCCAAGGGTCTTGTGCCTTTTTCCAGCAGACAAGAAACTATCTCAAGCTAAGTTTCTGGCTTACAAACAAGGTAAAAATGCCAGGCCCTTCACATTTCTCAACAGTCTGCACTTTCTGACTTTACTACAAAATAATATGGAAAGGCTCAGAAAGGAAAGAGCCTTTGGCACAAAGGTTAAAGGACCGCTATTGCAATAGGAGTCATTGTTATAGAACACTTGCATGTGTTTTTTACAATTAGTATTTAATGTGCTAGTTGCAACTAGAGCCTCCAGGTCACATAGCCTCATCCTCGACTGATTTGGGGTGACAGTGAACAAAGAACAGACTTAGACTTAACCCAACATGTCTTCAAGGACAGGTTTAGACAGAAACTCAATTGTCTTCGAAGGCAGGTTTAAACAGAAGACAAACTACATTGTAAAGAACACTTTGGTTAAATCCAAAAGACTTTGTCACTTATCAGCTCTGTACCTGTTAGAGCACTGGTGTAGCTATAATAGTAAATAACAATAACGTTAAAAAAATCTTTCATTCAATTTTCATGGTAATTACTGTTAGACCAATAGAATATTCAGAACAACTAATTCACCGTTGAAGGTTTCTGGCATTTTTACACACACACACACACACACACACACACCCGCCAGCTCATTATAAAGCACACACTATGCCAATGTACTCTTTTAGTGAAATTATACAGAAGAAATATGATGCACCGCTGGAACCCTTCATTCAGCAATGGCCGTGTTCCAAAAACGAACGGCAAAAGATGTTACTTCCACTCCAAAAAACAAACAGTAATTCTCAAATGCCTACAGAAAGCTGTGTGGATTTTGAGAACAGCTAGATTATGGCGTTTCTGTTTTTAAAAATTCAGTAATTACATCTTAGCTAGGGGAAGCAATATTACTCAAAAATATGTCATTTAACAACCCTCCTTCAAGTTCCTACAAAGTAATTATGCTTTTCACTTACAAACATTGTTATTTCTGCAACTAATAAGACTTCTAATTTATTTTCTGATGAAGCAACAGCTTATTTTGAGAAATCTTCACTTCTAGTTTTAGAGCTGAAAATAGGGAGAGGGATGTTCCCATCTTCACCTCCTTGTCTTGAAAATAACTTAAGGTCCCCCACTGTCTTTGCTTCAAAGGCTCCCAAAAGCATTTGCAGAAACAGATGTGATGTGAGTCTCATAGGGAGGACTTGAATCTTCTTGCTCCCTGAACACATTAACTTGACATTAGGAAATATTGTGTTTGAAAGTTATTATCACATCCACATTTCTTAAATATTTCTGATAAAGAAAAGAACTGCAGGATGCCAATTAAAATAATAGTTTAATTAATTTTTACATAGGGAGAATGCCTGCCTGTCTCCACCCCATTATACACTTGCCTGGTGGCTAGCCAAATTTATTTTTCCAACATGGAGTCTGAAACTTTATCTATCAAAGCCACACCGGTCTTCTTCCTCCTGGCTTAACTGAAGTACGGATTTTCTTGAAGTTAAAACAGTACTAATGGGCTTACTCCTGTGGGAACTTTGCCCTGACATCTACTGTGCTTTGCAAATAATGTTGTAGAAGCCTTTATACAGCTTCAGGAGGGTGATGGGGCAGAATTGCTGACCTAGTGCTAAGGAAACAGATGTCAGCCTACAGCGGCTCCAGTCCACACACACAGTGGTGAAAGAGCAGCTTTGGTGGACAACGTTGTAGCAGAAAAAGGAACAGGTGATGAGAATAACTGATTGCTAGGAAGAGCTTTATCTCCTGGAGTCAAGTTTCTTTACAACCATCCCTGGTCCATAGACACACACATAGACACTACCACCAGCATCAGCACCATCTGCTTCTCCCTTCTTGGGACTGGACTGGGAGGGCTTTGCCTCTTCTTTTATTAATTGTGTTTACATAACTATATGTTTGTGCATATATATTTCTAAGTACATGAATATATCCTGCTCACCCTGTATAACATTACTTGTACATATCTTTTCAAGGATTACTCTGTGCTACTGGATAACCAATTGGTATGCTATTCCGTGGGGAAGATTACTTCTCCCGTTCCCAACTTGATTCTGATTATCATTCGACAATATATAGATACAGCCAATCAACATGCTCAACATGTTAAACACACTTCATTTCTCAGGTATACCTTAATAAAATCTGAGTAAAAGAATCAAAGGGGTGTTTAGGTGAAGGCAAAGGAGTCATCAACACTTGGGAGGAATGTTCAAGCACAGGGCCATCCCTGCCTTTTGTTCTCCCAATCTAAATGCTGATACAATTTGCAATCTCTCGCAACAGCCATGTGTTTCTACTGGCTAATGATGATTAGCAATGTGGCTCAGCACTCATAATTCTCTGCACTAAAAGAGAAGAGAAACAATGAATTGGGTATTAAGAGACCTAAATTCTAATCCCAGCGCTGTCACAAACGTGCTGGATGATGTTCAGAGAGCCTCTTAGCTGCTTGAGTCCCTATTTGTTATCATTGGTGATAATGGCTTTATAGACACTTCACAGAGCTGTTGAGAGTTTCAAATTAGAAACCCAGAGGAATGACAGAAATTATAGAATCCTATATCTAGCATACATACATTTGTAGGCTACTTACATGAGCTTTAGAGTTCCTTCTGAACTAATGGTTCTAACCAGTGTCATTCGTGGTGGCCATTATAAGAGAGAGGAGGAGTGAAAGGTGGGGATGGGGCTACAAAGATGTCTTAATTCAGATGTCACTCTCAACCGAAATCCAACTATTATGCACTATGCAATCTCAGAACCCTCCATTTCCCCTCTCTAAAAGGGCCACTGTGAAGGTTAAAGACGATAATGCCTACAGATCACTCAGTGTGTTACCTGGCATACAGAAAGCTTAGTAGATGCTAACTACAGATACTTCCCCCACCTCCACCATCACTACCTTCAGCAGTAGTGGCACAGCACTATTCTCTCTTTTCCTGGTTTTTTGACACTAGTGGGTTTAAGTGTAGGCATCTCAGAACCAGGGTACTACTAGCACAGTATAAATATGTGTAAGCAAAAATCTAGCTTTCTGAAGGGATTGGGGCAAGAGTTGTTTCCAAAAGGCCATATTTATGGGGTATCAAACAAAAGTCTTAAAAAGTCATATCTTTGTTTTCATCCTGGTGACACGCAGGGTTATGAGCCTCTTTTGGCAGCTTTGCATATTGATACCTCAAGGAATACTTGGCAATTTTCAGACATTCCTCTCTGTTTTTAGGTGCCCCAAATGACCTATGAATATTTTATCAATGCAAATTATATAGACAATGGTAATTATTTTCACCTCATCTAATCCTAATGTACTACCTATACTTTTAAAAATTCTAACAAATTTATGTTATAATTTTATTTTGCAAGCTTGACATTCCACTTCACTGTAAAATAAAGATGCCTAGAAATGAAGATTTCATTTAAACACTCTAACATCAACTCTGTATCAGACATCAAGCTACTCACCGAGATTTTAAAAATGAGGAGCTGGTTCTACTCTCAGGGCGAGCATAGGCAAGTGATAAGGCTTATTACCCATCCATAAATAGTGTCCACAAAGAGTGGACTTCAAGAGACTGGTTTGGTAAGCTTATATCCTAAAACCATGAGGAGTTATAGTATCTGACAACTACTTACTATATCTGTCTTAGGATACAGCATCTTATTTCTATCTATGTGCAACGCCTTTGGAGAGAGGAGCCTATAATGAAAGAAGCTGAAGCAAGTGGTGAATACTTGAGGTCTTAGTACTGTGGCCCCAGGAGATCTCCCAGGTAAAGAGTGTATATAGTGAGAAGGGAGAGGAACCAAGGATAAGCCCCTGAGGAAAAGGCACACTAAAGAAAGAGATCAATGGAATTGGTGATCAAACTAGAGGAAATGAAGGCTGTAGAGATGGCTCAGAGGTTAAGAGCACTGTCTGCTCTTCTAAAGGTCCTGAGTTCAATTCCCAGCAGCCAGATGGTGGCTCACAACCATCTATAATGAGATCTGGTGCCCTCTTCTGGTACGCAGGTGTACATGCAGGCAAAACAGTGTATACATAATAAATAAATAAATCTTTTTTTTTTTATTTTAAAAAATAGAGGCAATGAGATAAGCAGAGCATCAGATCCAAATCTGCATAAGGAGTTTCTACACAGAAATCAATAAGACATAAAAAAAAAAACCAGTGGTTACTGTTCCTACATTAGTACTGGGAGAGAATTTTCCTCATTACATAGATGCTGTGGTAGCCAGTCTCCAAAGATGGCCTCCAATGATACATACATCCTGGTATTCATGTCCTTGGGTGGTCTCCTTCCACAATGATTCTACAATGAATCAGCCTTGGCCAGTACAACCGATACAAGACAACGGAGTGATTATGTGTGATTTCTCAGCTTAAGTCAAAAACAGGCAATTTCATCTTGTTTTCTTGGATTGTTTGTGTTTTAAAAAAGCCAACTGCCATTGTGTAAGACTAGCTTAATGACAAAAAAGCACACATAGACAGAAACTGAAACTCCCACATATAGTCAGCACCTACTTGTCAGTCGTGAGGATGAGTCAAATGGAAACATCTATCAGCCCCAACATATATCTGACTACAATCCCACTAGAGACCCCCCAGGGAGAATCACTCAACTTAGGAATTTCCAAAGTCATGATGCAAAGAAATCATAAGATAATAAATTATTATTGTGGTTCATGTGTGGAGACAATTTACCAGGCAGCAGTAGACAACAAGTGGTTCTCTCATATAAATTAGAGAGTAATTTAAAAAGAATACTGGAAGTTGTTATTGTCAACTCTTCATTTCATAGTGTGAAAGTTCTCCTACAAAAACATCACACTTTCTCCTGTATCCTTGACATCACTTAACATGTCCATGCTCTGTGAGCTGCATCGACAGGAATCTTTCCTTCGTTCATATTACCTTTAACCTGGTGAAGCTTGAGATACCAGATCTCCCAGAAGACAAGTGTCATAAACAAAGCTAAAGTAACTTATATTCTTCTGAAAGAGATCAAATATGGCTGAAAAACAGACTTTTGAGGAAAGAAAATCTAAATGGAAGTTGAGTCCTCCAATAGAGCCTTATAAATATGACTGGTGTTGGGTGGAAGAGATACTCTGGGGAATGGGGAATGTTGGTGGAAGGGAATTAACGTTTATGTATGAAATAAGTTCTGGGAGTGTAATATGCATCATAACAACTACAATTACTATAACTATATCAGATAATAAAAATGTACTACAAAAGTAGATCTTTAGAACTCCTTTCATGAGGTGATAGGATATGATGTATGAGGTAATGGTTTATTAACTTCATTGCAATAAGCATCTCACAACATATGTGTATAACAAATTGCCACACTGTCTACTTGAAACATGTATACTTTTTTATTTCAAGTATACTTCAATAAAGATGAAAAGAGAATCCATGACTGGATAGTCCCTGGTGACGTTGGTTATATCTATTCTCCATAAGAAAAAACAAGAAGAGGTCACTAGCCACACAAATCTGGGGCATCTACACAAATGTGTGGCTGGACATAACTCTTTACAAAACTTAGTCTGATAAATATATTTTGGTTAAAAAAAAACCCAAAACAAGAAAGAAATAAAGATTGTAGTTTATTTTTACAATTCAAAGAGAAGCAAACATATTGCACAAACCCTCTGGTTCTCGCCAGCTTCTCTGACCCTCATGTTTATGGAAAGTGGCAGAAAGATATGGATTGAGTTACAGGAGCAACAGCACCTAGGGAATAGCTCTGATTTTAAATATGTGGTCCCATTTATAGACCATACTCCCCCACCATGTTTAGTTTAAAAATCTGTAGATAAGGGAAAGTCCGTCTGTGGGTTTGCTGCTGGAAGGACTTTTTTTAATTGACTAATCCCGAGCCAAGGCCTGAGGGTTTCACTTCAGAAAGCAGGAGGCTATAGGTAACAGTAGAAAGAGCAGAAACACAAATTTCCCTTTTTACACTCCTCTCACAGCCTTCCTGGGGTGGGGCAGGATGCTGCCTTCCAGGTTTGGATAAATGCTTTTGCTTATATATGCTAATTTGGAATAGATAAGGTGCTACGCCAGAGGAACACAAGCTAAGACTTAACCATCTGTCAGATGAAGTGCAGGCGGAACTCCGGCCTGGCAGGAGCTGAAAACCAGGAAGAAAGGACTCAAATGACCAAAATGAAGTATGAGGAATGCAGAGGTGCAAACTACTCAAGTCCTAATGATTCAGTCTAATGAGACTTAGTCCTGAGCACCAATGTACTGGACACTGGGCAGAAAGTAGCAGGTCAATTGAAATGTTGTTTTTTCTTTTATCAACTATGAGAAAAACTTAAGAAAACCTCAGCTTTGTCCAAGAATAATAGACACAGAAGGAGAAAGATCACTTTGCAGACACCCAGGAAAGAAGATGTCAGGCAGAGGTCAGAGGCTTTCAGCAGCCAACCATAAATGCTTTGGACCTTGAGCTTCATCAGTATTTTCTCCTCAACTGAACAATATCATCTTCCCTAGAGCTCAGGAGACCAGACAGAGGGAACTCGAAAAGATTCATACATATTTGTTAATGTTCATTGGAATGAAAATCGAAACGGTGCATTAAGCAGAAGAATCATATCAACTATGTCTGGTAAATAAGCTCTATAGAATCTGTACAATTAACCTTCATTCCCCATTATCTGCTGACTAGACTTTCTAGGTTCTTCCTTCCTCATTGTTTTAATGAGGTCCTTGTAAATTCCCTTTTCCATTGTACAAATAAAACACTAAGAGACACTTTTCCCTTTAACCCTCCAAGAAAGCATTTGACTTCAGGTTACGCCTTAACACTCTCCTATTTCAAAATGGGAACGGGTAGAGATTTGTATAATCTTGATCCAAAATTCTTGACATGGTGGGAAAAGTATATATGTGCAATTCTGTGTGGGCTATAATTTGGATGAAGGGATTTTGAATTTTGAGAGGAATTATTGTACATGCCATAGAAAGAATTAACTAAAGAAAATGTTGCCCAGCAAGAATTTTTGTTTCACAGGCAAATAGCTGTTTGAAATTAGTACACCGGGAGCTAGGTCTAAAGTGTTTCTAAAGTTTATACTCTTAAGTGGTTTAAAAGCTCCCTCAGGCGATCTTGTTTACAAATTAACAGAATTTCGAATTAATGAGGTCCAAGTGCTTTCTTTTTAAAGAACTTCAAATACCAGCTAATACCGACACATATGGAAATAATCCCCCTCTCGCCCCAGTGATATGCTGGACCTCAAAACCGTAACTTTTCTTTGAGAGATTCATTTTCCAATGAAGTCAATGATGAATACTCTAATAGCCACCTCCTTTATACATGCCAGGGCGAAGGAAAGTACATATTTGTTTTCTCCACTACTCTTCCACGTTTCTCTCCAAAGGGATGGTTTGGTTTCACAGTCATCATAAATTTATTATACTGAACTTCTGACCCAGTCAAGATGAGAACCAGAGCGATAGCCAACATAAAAAGACAGAATTCACTCAGTTGTGCAAAGCTGCCTTCTTTCTGAAACCCTAAAAAAAAAAAAAATAATAGCTCCTTTGAATTTTTTCATCAATCTCCTTCTAACTACCAGCAGATTACTTTGTTTTTATAGTTTAGCCAACACTAATGCATGCACATTACTATTGGGCCTATGAGTTGCAGATTAAGTATTCACTATCACCAACTTTGAACTCATTTTATCAAACAAAACTTTGTTCATTAAACTCACTCAGAGTCTTCAATTGTCCAAATTGCTCCTTTGGAGAATGACTAGGTACTAACTAACTTTTTCTCAGATTGACACCTTGGATGCTCTTTATTTTGAAACCTCTGGTATATAATCCCTTCCAGCCACATAGAAAAGATAAAGCCAACATATTTAATTTAAAGTGGAATTAGAGAATAAAATAATATGTGCCTGTATGTTTATATTTATACTGGGTATATGTATGGGATAAAAAATACAGATGATAGAAACAAGCATGAACATCTTCTAGACTGGTTTAAGACAAAATTATATAATTACATATGATACCACATACAGACCAATCATGTACAGTTTGTAAGCTATACTAAGATGTATTTTTCTTTCTCTCATCAATGAGTCTATTTTATTCTCTTACTTTAAAGTAGATATAGATATGATTTTAAACATGCTTTAAAAACCAATTTCTACTGAATATGTCTTCTCTCCATCATTCATGATTTTAATTATTCACCCTATCACATGATGAGTGGACTTCATGATCTGCCAATTTCAGGTGCCACAGCACATGCACAAAGGAATGAAAAAACAAACCCGCCTCTGTGGTAGGTTTATAAATGGAAAGAGTTGACTTAAGTTGGAGTGATTTGGGGAGACTGTCCCATTGTTTATTTCTCACAACCTCTCTTTGGTTCAGGGCTTTCAAATCTGAAAGAAAGATGTTATACAACCACACTGAACACACCGACATGTCTAGAAAAAGGAAAAACTTTCGTAAGTCATGTTCAAAAATAAGAAACAATCGTGTTCCAAACTAGAATGAGCCAATCCTCTGGGTTTTGCCCATTCACAGAGAAAAGCGTAATGCAGAATCTGACTTGTTGAACAGGAAGCAGAATCAAGACTAATATTGGCAGCTTCTTTCTTTGGTGCATGCTCCTGTGAATGTATAAAAGAAGTTGCCCGTGAGAAAGGGCATTTGTATTAAGAAATATTATCCTGGAGGGACAGAAGCAACAGCTACTTGCAGAGTCATGAATCTGCCTGCTTTTCTGGAAATGGAAGAGAATCAATGCTGCCACTTCTATGAAGCAACAGAGGGGTGTCATTTCAAATGAGGTGGTGGGAAGAGCAAAGGGAAGCTTTGATAAACAGGAGTTTAATCAGTGTTAATAAAGAACAAAGGTAGGAAGAGGTGATGCCAAGAATTATTATGAAAACATTCATGTCAGCCAAGAATTCAGAATTAGTTCATATTCAAGTCTAAATCAAAGTCTAGTGATGTGTCACCATCAGTGTATGCAGAGGAAAATATGGCACACCGCACAGGCATGAGAGAAGGGGCTGGAACCAGCGGGGTGGTGGGCAAGGAAGAAACACAGAAAGACTTTATTATCTTTTAAGAAGTTCATCAGGGAGCTGAAGAGATAGCTAAGTGGTTAAGAGCACTAGCTGCTCTTCCAGAGGCTCTGTGGTCAATTCCCATCACCCACCTGGCAGCTCACAACTGTCTGTAACTCCAGTTCCAGAGGATCCAACACCCTTTTCTGGCCTCTTTGGATCCCACAGACAATACAGGCAGGCAAAACACACACATAAAAATAAAGTAAAATAAAAATTAAAACACTAGTATACCCTTACTCCTAAAAGATTCTATTTCCACCTATGGAGCACACAGAAAAAGTGATGGGCTGCAACATGAATTAGGAGATAGATAATCTTCATATAAGCTAATTGAGGTGGTCATTCTGAAGAAAAGCAGTATTGAGGTGTGCGTGCTGATCATTTGTTGAACTATCATTGTAGATTACATCCCCCACAGAAAGCTGAAAGCAGATGAAAAGAGAAAAGAAATTTAACATTTTCAATGAAACTTTTTTCCCCATGAAACTTGCTTCAAATGTAAAGTTCCAAAGGTTACCTTCTTTTGTGGTATGTAGTCCCTGAAAGGGTCATGTGATGGTAGAACTCTATGGCAGCAAGTTACGTGTTATTGCTGTGAAGGAAGGGACACTGATACATTGCAGCATTTTGTGTAGTAGGTGATCCACTAAATAGATGCAAGAGGGTGAGAAACAGGGAGAGAATATACATATAGACTAAAAATGATGCAGTAACAGTAACATAAATGGAACTAATTATAAGGCATGATAAAATGGAGGAAAAAATCCATAGACCTTCCAACATATTTTACACATATCTGACCTCCATCTCTGTCAAAAGATTGCAACTTACTAAAACTAGAGTAAACATAAAATATTTTTATACAAACTTCTTGCAAAATATTTGAGAGGATTACTATGGATAACTAGTGATGCTTTAAAATACACTGTATCCTTGCCCTACCATAAGAAACTAGGATACACAGTAGATTTCATGACTTCGCTGATGTTTCATAAGGCTAAGATAACTTTTAATCTAGTATAATAAGAACTCTAAAAATCAAACGTAAATTTCAGAGAGACCATAGAAATACATCCATCCTAATCTACCAAAATAAAACAGTAATGTTTATAATTCACCATCATAGCAGTAGTCAGCTGAAAGAAGTAACCTTTTTTTTTTTTTCAATGGGTAAGCTCCCCTTCAACCACTTTCAAATCTTTTCCATCTGGCAAGGAGAAAAAAGAAAAAGAAAAAGAAAAAAAAAAGCAAACGAAAAATCTCATTTCCTGTGCCTTGCCTGCCTGATCCCTGCTGGAGAAAAGGCCCACTTAACTGTCACCTGATCCTCTGGTCCACTCCTCCCTCACCTGATCTCTCTCCCCCCACTCAATTGTCATCACATCCACTCCTAACTGCACAGACCGCTGTATTTGCTTCTCGCACTTCATTTGACATGTTTGACCATGCATTACTATTGGGCTAGGCCTTCCACCCTCCAGACAGGAAGTCCCTGGAGGGCAGAAACCATGGCTGACTCGTTCTGGATCTCTATTACTGAGGAAACTGAGTACTACTACTGTTAAACGAGGTGAATCTCAGACATCTTCTACTGTTAAAGATGCTACTGCCTAACCAGCAGTTCGCTGCTCAGAATTTACTCAATTTGCCACTTTTTTCATTTCAAGTCTGGATTATGGCACCAACTATTTTTAAAACTTTTTTTTAAGTTTCAATTTGTGTTTGATGTGCATGGATATTTTTGCCTGTAAGTGTGTTCTTGGTCCCCACAGAAGCAAGAGGAGGCTGTTGGTTTCTTTTGGAACTGGAGTTACAGACAGTTGTGAGAGCTTCTATGTGCGTGTTAAGAACCTAACTTAGGTCCTCTAGAAGAGCAGCCAGTGTTCTTAGTGGCTGAGCCATCTTTCCAGCCTATTCAAAATATTACAAGGGGTGAAAAAATAACCTTCTCCTCAAGCCCTGAAATAATCACTTTAAACCCCAATGCGAAAATTCTGTTCACAAGATAAGCTAATCATTGCTGTCTTTAAAAAAAAAATCACAATAAATCCAGCAGAACTCTTCCTTACGACTGAAGATGAAAAAGTAAAGGTCAAACTTTACTGTTCAAACCCAGCAAATTCACATTAGCTTCTCCACAGTAACTTGTAAAATGATTTCAAGAGCAAAGGTTCAGAACGTCACACAATTATCAGAACCTTCAAGACCTGAGAAGAGTGGGAAGAGATGAGTACTGCTGGATGGTCCAGGGTGTGGGGCTCAGTAGTTGATACCACTCTGCAGAACAGGGTGGCAGTGTTTGCTTGGTAATCCTCCCTGCAACAGCTGCCAGCCTCAGCCCGAATCTTCTGAAATGAATACAAGCATGTTGACTAAAGCCCTGAGCTCAGAATCCCATTGAGTTCTATGAGATGATTAGTGCAATGCAATTTCGATTCCACACAAGACATGCCTACTTAGTTAAGCTTACCACTCCTCATTAGAGACGACCCCTCGCCCTGGAGTCCGAAAGTTACACCTCGGACAAAGATAGTCTTCACCTACCCCCCCCCCCCCATGTTTCTTTTATTTAGGCAGAATGCCCAATTGGGAGTAAAACAAATATACTATTCCAGATTGAACACATACCTTCGTTTATCTAGATAAAGCTATTCCAAATTTGTTCCTCGAAGACTCCACTTCTCGTTTATATTCAGCTGTTCTCTAGGAAGACCTTTGCCTATGTGGGTATTCATTTCAAATGAAGTCTCTTCAAGTGAGTGTTTTCATTCCCTAAAGCCTTGCAAAGGAGCATCAATCTAATAAGACTATCATTTAAATTTTCCTTCACTTGTGCTTTAAAATTAGTGCATTACTTAGGTCTCAAGATCCCAGACCACCATTACATCCTCCTGACAAACCAGTCAGTATCTCCCTGTATCTGCTTCTCGTGTCCATCTCCCTGTACAAGCAGTCAGAGCGGATACCCTGTGAGTATTGTACAATCCATCTTGTTGTCTCAATTTTAAACCTATTCTTCCACATCTCTTTAAACTATGCTATCATCTCTTCCAATTATTACCCTAAAAGATTTCTCCCCTATTCACTCGTTTCCAACAGCATGAATTCTACATCCCCTCATTGCTGTTTCTCTCTCTCCCTACACGGCTTCATCCTTATTTGCATACAAAAACATGAAGAAATGAGCTATACATTTTCCTGTTCTGCTTACATCCTTACAGGCTGGCATGATTCCTCATTGTTTCTATTGTAATCCAAGTCAGAGTAGTTTTCAGCAAATTTCAATGTCATGCATCTCTCTAAGACTTTTAAATTGCTCATATCAATTGGGCTTAAAAGCATAGCTAGAAAAAATTGAAACAGTAAGAACTTCATGACCATTGAAAGAGACATATTTAAACACTGGTAGAGACTGACAAAAACCCTACAAAATATCTATCTTTAGAATTCATTTTAAATGGAATGCAAAAGTGATTGCTCATGTAAGATTTAGGTGTTGAGGGTCCTAAGTAGAGAAAAGAACCAAATAGATTATTCCTATCTCTTTCAGGTCATATAGCCTACAATATACTCAACCTAATTACATTTCTTAAATTTTGCTAAGAAAGCTTTTGAATCTTATAGGATGATGATACAATGCATTAAGGCAAAACCGAGTCATGATATTCTACTAAATGACCCAATATTTCATTCAACTGGCGCTCTCTTGGGAGCAGACAGAATTTGTAACTTAATAAGGCCTTCAAAGGGTAGAAGGTTGAGACAGACCCATCTTCCTGTGTTCCCTTAAAGCTGGTGCCAGACTGCCTCGAGAAAGGAGGACAGAAATAATTCTGTAATCTTCATTGGGTCTGGGACATTGTTTTGTCAGCTAGGTGCAATCAATTGCTATGGATATTAACCTTAATTCTAAGAACACATTAGCTAAAAAATGAGATTTTTGAAGACCTAAGCTATATTTCCTCATTCTTTGGGAACTAAGTACATCCTTAAGTTTTCAAATCCTGGAAAGCAACAAGTAACTTCTAATGTGCTACCATTTGTTTGTAAAAGAATACAAGATGGCACCTTTGCCAGCAGAGAGATGACTAATGAAAACAGGGCTCATGGAAAGTCCAAGAGGGCCAAGAAAGAGGCAAACATGTGAGTCGTGGGCTCAAGGTAGCAAGGGTTCCAATGGTATGCGCTAATATTCTATTGCTGCTGTGATAAAGCACAATGGCTAGTGCCTTTCATCCTCCCCTTGCCACCCAGCACTTATTTATTGGCCTACAGAGTGCTTCACAGGCTAAGTGCAGAAATGCACTAGTCCACTGGGGCAATGATGCTCAGGAAACCTAGGGAAACTAAAAATAACAAAATACAACTAATCACACAACGTGACACATTGTTTTTTATTTTAAAGAAAAACATACAAAAATGAAAAGTTTTCTTCTATTTTATCCCTTTCAATACTGGTGACATGTTACTGTGTGCTGAGAAACTTTGTGCAGAACTCGATGTAGACTTAAACATGGGTTTTGCTGTCAAACAGATTTCAATTTAGATTCCAGTTCTACCACTTCTTAACGGTAGGAGCCTGCGTACAGCAGCTAACATTTCTCACTTGTCTCTATAGAAAGAATGGAAACTACACGAGGAATTACTGTGCCATATATGTTCTTCTAAAATGCCACAGCCCAGCTGCATAAAGTAACGGTAATGGGTACTACCCCCCCCCCCAGATTGCTTAACGTCTCTGTCCTCCAGCTTCCTCGGGTCTCCCTAATCTTCTGTTTGCCTCACATTCTTCCTCAGCCTGTTGTCATTTCTCTTCAATACTTATCTGTCCTCATTCCTGATGCACCGTCACTCATGAAAAAAACCATAACAATTGCTGAGATTCCAAGGGATAAATGAATGACTGACAAACTTACATGACTAGAAATAAGGATAGTTAGTGTTTGAGTGATGAAACATAACATCACAAGCTTGGTTAATCAATGATCTCTTTCAAGATTAATGTTAAAAGCCTGTAGAAGCATCAAACATTATGCTAGATATACAAGCTATGGAGATGAGGACAAAGACCCTGAACTCAATGAATTCAACGTATTGGAGGATGCAGGCATAAGAAGAAGGAAATGTGCCAGAGGATAAGAAGTAAAGAAGATAGGGCTGCAGAGCTGGTTCAGCAGTCTACAGCACTTGTTCCTCTTGCAGATGACCAGAGTTTGGCTCCTAGCATTCTTGTCCAGCAGCCTGTAACTGCCTACTACCCCAGATCTAGTGAATCTGATGCCCTCCCTCTTCTAATGTCCTCAGACACCCTCACACAAGTAAAACGCACACAGAAGAACACACAAATACATGCACATATATCTGAAAGCACTCACGCTTGCACACGTGCATGCGCACACACACACACACACACACACATACACACATGCACGCTTGCTCTTACACACACAAATCAAAATAAAAAGATTTTTTAAGTTCAAGGAAAAAAAAATATATATATATAAATTACAAAGTCAGCAAGGAGAATGAAGAGACCTAAACTGCTTTATTACATTGCTGTGAGGGGTGAGGGGGGGAGTGTGGTAGTCAAGAAATATCCCAGAGAAAAAGGCAATCATCTCTGTCCTAGCTCTATATTTCTATGGCTTGTATTGCCTTGGCCAAATCATTGCACTTCCCAGCACCACAGATTCCCTATCAAAACAAAACAAAACAAAACAAAACAAACAATTCAGTCATCTGTGCTTGGGTTTACAGCTTCAATCCTCCATTTCCCAAGTAAGAATGTGAAAAGAAAATTCCTTATTTCTTGTCTTTGTCCTGTGTTTCTTTGTAAACCATTTGCCTTCCCACATAACTACTTGGTCATTTGTAGTAGTTTTACATTTGCTTTGTTTATCATCATAGCACTCTTTGAGGATTTGGTAGAATGGTTACACATGGAATTGTTTGGCCAAATGAAACTTCCTGGTGTGGAAGGATCAGTTTCCTCATTAGTCCTTGTAAAGTGACATAAAAAAAAAATCAAGTCCCAAGCAATGGTTTTAAGTTTTAACTCTAGGGATTATTTTTCACATGACAAGACTTCAAAATCTATTTTAGTAACTTACCATTGACCCTCACAAAAGCTCCACCTCCTTATCCATTTAACAAACATATATTAAAGCTTTCAACATGTCAAGCATTAGGCTAAGGGCTATGGGGGATGCAGAAATGATTAAGATATGGGCCCAGTTGTCAGGGAGCTTATGATTTATTTAGCGGCTGTGGCACCGAGCCCAGTGCTATATTAAAACGTATTAGCAAAGCAATCTTTGTTCTGTCACAACTGGAGCCACGAATCCTAAACATGTAGATGTGCTTTTGACTAGAAGCTGTGCATTCAGTAGGTGTTGAAAGCCACATGTCAAAAAACAAGTGTCTTATTTTATTTTATTTTTTTAAGGTCTAACCCCATTATCAAAGAAATAAAAGTTCAAACAATGAAGCTGCATCATTCTTCTAGAAAACTGGCAACAATAACAACAGATGAAATAAAATGGCAATGAACGTGTCGTCCATGTGTCCACTGACACACTGCTAGTAAAAATACTAAATGAATTAGATAGAAAGCATCCACAATAAATTCCAGCACATCCACAAAAGCAACTGCTATGTGGTCATTTGAAATAATGATTTCAGGTATACATGATGATGTTTTCAAGTTCTTTTGATATACTATGAAATTAAGTTAGCAAGCATCAAACTATGTCGTAACATGATAATATTATAAAACAATATATTTTCCTTTGAAAAATCCCTAAGAACATTAAGACTGAAAGACATATGCCAAATTATTTATAGTAAATAGAATGTGTCGGAGTGATTATAGGTAATTTTAGTGTCCCCTTTCACGCATTTTGAATATTTGTTTGCGTGTGTATGAGTGTATATGCATATGCCCTGCCTATGTGAGGAGGTCAAAGGACAATTTGCATGAGCCAGTTGTCTCTTTCCACCATGTGGGTTTCAGAGATTGAACTCAAAAGTCAGGAGGCTTAACAACAAGCATGTTTACACACCGAGCCATCTTTGTAGTCCTTAACAGATTTTTAAAAATGTGTTTATATATGTATCTGTCTGAGTCTGTTTTTCTGGGTGTGAATGCAGGTACCCACAGAGTCTGGAACAGAGTGTCTGATCCTCTAGATTTGATTGTTGAGCTCCTGTGAGCTACCTGACCTAGGAGTTGTGAACCTCATTCAGGTCCTTTGTCTCTAGTCCCCTTAATCCATTTTTATTGTGCCAAATTCTCTGCAACAATGCTCTATAGCTTCCAACAATTCAAAAACATCAAAATGCGTAGGAGAAAGAATATACACCCTAACCTGTAAAATAACAGTTTTCCTTGGATAGTGAGAAGAAGACGGTAGCAGTTTTAGTTTCTTTATATTTTTCATATTTAAATTTTTTTTCCTCCAGTGAATACGTGCTACCTTGACACAAATGAAAACTAGAGCTCAATTACGAGAAAGTGGACTTCCAGGTGACCTAGCAAAGAGTGACATGAGTAGGCATACATTATATCAATAAGGCAGTTCTACTACCACCGAGCCTTGAAATACTTTTAGGCAGCCTCTCCACGGATTATGGTTTGGAGCAGGTCATTTGTGTGTGCTTTAGAGAATCAATAATGAGTATGCGCTTCTAAAGGAGAGTATGACAGTGAGTATGCTACCATTGGCGGCATGCTTTGAACCTGGGGAAGACACGTAGACAGCAAGCAGCGATGGGTATTTTAATTATAAACTGTGGCATGATTTCCCTCAGCAATTTCCCTCAGCACTCTCCTTTCTTCAACTATCATCTCTTAAACAGTGACTCTCAAAACTTTGCCTACTTCTCTTATTGCGTAAGATATTGCTATTTCCTATAAATTCCCTTCCTCCTGCCCCATTTTTTCTTGTCCCTGGCTCCTTTTTCCCTCAGTATCTTGTCTGCATCACAGATATTTTCAGAACAAGTTAAATACATTAGGAATGAATCATGAACTTCATTAACCAGTTTCTCTTAAATCAATACAAATTTGCTTAATTAACTTGGATGCGCAGTTTACAGAACTATTTTAAATCTATCATTCTTTGGTTCCTGATACATGTAGCCAACTATATAAATTTCATGTGTTCATAAACATCAAATGTAAATGTAATCTCCCTTTTTCTCATATAAGATGAGCTTACAAAGTTATTAGCTCAAAATTCCTTGCCTCAGAGTAGGGAGAGCTGGGTTCTTCCGATCTTTACCCCATCCATTCACCCATAGTATGATCATGGGTCAGTCACATCTTGTTTCTGCGACAGTTTCCTCACCTTTAAAATAAAGGGAGTGGACTGGATTCTTTCAAAGGACCAGATGATGAATGCAAAAGTATCTCAGTAAATGGAAATCTGGGAAGCAGCACTGTACAAATGAGCTGTCTGTACCGCTCACATGATCACTACCTATACGAGCATCAGGCACTAACCACGAGCGCAGGATATGACAACGTAATTGGAATGACACAGTACAGCAGAAGAATCCACATCCCAAGACAGCAAAAAACCTTTTACTGGCATGTACAGTCCAGTAAGCCTTTTGAAAATTATTCCTGAACAATAAAGCTGTCAGGCCTTGTTTTTGAAAGTACTTATAGATAAAGGGATAAAAGAGAGGAGGCGGAGCTAGCTAGTCTTGTTCTAAGAGTTGGTTCACAGAGCCGGAGCAATACGTTAATCGGCCAGACAGTGTTCTGAGATGGCCTGGTAAATGGACGACCAGATTGTTATCAGAATGAATGGATAAGCTAGGTCCACGAAAGCCTGTCATATATGCACAGGGTAATAACTGGACTAGTAGATAATTCAGGAAAGGGGGTTACTGAGAGGAAGTCTTATCAAGATCTCAAACAGCCTCAAAACTTGTCTGGGTGGGGTTGGGGGTATGTCTTGAAATGAAGAAAGGCTCATTAATGATAGTAAACATAGTTAGAGATGCTGAAATAAGAAGCCGCAGTATTTGAGAGGCTCAAGTTCATACCAGACTTTTCAGTTCTTTAAATAAAACTCATGGGAATATGAGATTTTATTTCCTTCTTATTAAGTGCGGTCTTGGTATTTGAAGAAGGTATTTGTGCTGCCCCCTCATTAATTGAAGAGTTTTGCTTACTTTTCTATCTTTGGAGAATAGAGCACCTATTTAATAGGTCACCTCTAACTTCCTATCTCATTAATACATAATAAAAATAATTTGCAAAGCTCCTCTCACTGCAGAGACATGGGCTGGGGAAAAGGCTCAGTAGATGAAGACCTAATATAACTAGGAGGACCTGAGTTCCTATCTCTCGAATGCATGTAAAAGACAGGCATGAGTGGCATGTGCCTATAATCTCAGTGTTGGACCCACATACAGAAAGAGCCATCTCAGGGGCTTGCTGGCCAGTCAGTCTAGCTAAAGCCACCAGTTCCAGGTTCAGTAAGAGAACCCGCCTCAAAAAATATAAGGCAGTGACTGATCCAAGTCCTGGCTTCTATATGCACAGTGGGGGTGGCGGAGGGGGAGAGAGAGGGAGAGAGAGAGAGGGAGAGAGAGGAGGGGAGAGAGAGATAAAGAAAGAAACAGAGACAGAGAGAGACAGACAGAGATTGACAGACTGACATAGCGAAGGGGAGGGAAAGAGAAAGGAGGAGGGGACACCTAGGGAGAAAGGAAGAGAGAGGGAAAGATTGAGTAAATATCCTTCCTAGATGTCAATCTAGAGATGTACCAACATGTTGTTAATGGTCACAACTAATGGACAATACAACAAAGGCAAAACAGGATACCTTTATGATAAGATTCCACGCTATAAATTAGGGCTATTTGATGGCCATACATTTTTTAAGTTCTTTGGCTGCCTTCCTCTTGAAAGAGACTGTCTGATAGGTTCCAAATATGGTTATATCTAGGACAACTGTTCAATATGCCTTTCAGGTGCTATGAATGTGCCAAGCAAAATCTGCATATTTGCACATTGCAGCCTATTACCTTAGCGAACCCTTAAATCCCCTAAATGTCACCTGGGTGGTCCTGTTTTCATTATAGGTATGCTTTTATTCACACACCCTCTTGGCAATGAACTTCGGCTCTGCTTAGCAGCACTAAGGAAGTACATGAATACCCACTCGTTTCTTAATGCTGCCTTTCTCATGTTGATCTTAAGAACATATTCATTGTTTATGAGACATTAATGAAAACAATAAGCAAAGTTGAATCAATAGTAATTGGTCTCATGTATAAAATGACAGCTAGTCAATTATTTTTTCTAGTCAATTATTTTTGATAAGCCCCCAGAAACAGCAAAGGAAACATCTGCCCAATAATTTCTTGTCTCTATTAGTCATAAATCTGGGCATCAGTACTCTGACTAATGCTCTAAGGGGAAAAACATTTTCTTTTCTTTAGGCATACTAACAGAAGAGGGTTTTCTTGTTTTTGTTTTGTCTTTTAACAAACGATGTCATTTTTCTCTAAATAAGAACAAACATTTTGATAATCCTCAAAGTTTCTTTTTGCTCCACTGGGCAACCGGAGCATTGTTAAACTGTTTCTGGCAGAAAAATAAATGGATGTAAACACTTCCTATTCAGGAACAGCCTTTGCAGACAGAGGAGAGGGGCATAAGTGATGAGATCCGAAGAGGCCTGAGAAGGCCACTAAAATAAAGGCAACAATTTATGCTGCACTCCTTTGTACTGAGGGCACTATGGAACACACACACACACACACACACACACACACACACACACACACACACACACATACCCCTAGTTAACATGAAGGCATTCCACTCCTACAAGAGATGCTGTGAAATACTGGCATGCTGTCCTACCCATGGATAGTGACTATATGTATAGGAAATGCCTAACTAACTTTAAGTGTGAAAAAGAAGGGTAAGGCAACAGATGCCAAACCTTGACTACAAGGTATTATCTAGAAAGAGTGCAGCATGGTGGTGGCTGGTGGCATGGAAAAGAGGAAGGCAGAATACAAAAAAAAAAAAAAAAGGGAGTGAAACCAGGGCAGTATTTTAAAGAATATTTTGTAGAATAATGGGCCCCTTAGGAGGAGAGAGGAGAAAGCATGACAGATGCAGGGTAAGGTTAAAGGCCATGAAACCCAAATTGTACTCACTTCACGGTTTAGACTCAAACCATTCCTGATCTCATTTCACAGGGATTGACTTCGAAAAAATTTCCCATAATAGAATTAGGAAAGTCGGCTATTATTTGGTATGTGTTCCTGGAAGGCTCACATTAACCAACAGTAGCTCCTGGGAATTTATACCAAATTTGTTCGCCATCTGTTGGCATACCATGATGGTGGGTACATACAAGCAGCTGCAATTCCCACTGCCCTTCCTTTCCACCTGGCCCCATCACTGCTCAGCCCTAGCCTTAATCTCTGTGAATATGCAATGCTCACATCAGCATCAGCCTTCAACCCAAGACTCCAGTGTAACTAAGAAATTGCCTGTTTCCTGATTTCTTTCCCCTTCTAGGAAGTACAATTCTGAATTGTCCTTGAGATTTTATGGGAAAGTATGTTACATTTACTCACATTCCATCTGATTCTCTTACTAAAAGCCTTTATTTCGAAAGCCAGGGAATCTCTTATTAAAATTCAAGTGTGAACCCCAGCTCTTTTGTGTTGCCATGTGGTTTCTGTTTTATTTTCCCTTTTTGATTCTTTTGAAACAGGGTTTTACTCTGTAGCACAGGCTGGCCTTAAACTCAAAGAAACCCTCTTGCATGGGCCTCCCAAGTACTGGGAATATAGGGATAAGCCCTTGTACCTGGCAAAGCACACAATTAAACTACAAATGAAATGGAACTAAATGACAAGTGTTGCTTTGGTTCTTCTTTTGGTTTGAAATTTCTTTCTTACATTCAAATGGTGTCAGGAAACTCACTTGACACTTTATACACACAAAAACTTCTCAATTGTGAAAATGGTGTCTCTGTCCTTCCTGAATTGAATGTGATGTGTGTAACCTACTGTTTTCCTAGACATTCCTGCTTGAAATGTAGTATTTTTGTGGGTTTTTTTTTTATTTAACATGTCCAGCTGTTGGTCTATTCATAAGATCTCTTCCTTCAAAAAAAAAATCAATTACAGTTATCTGTGGGATGTCTTTTTTATTTATATCCCTCACAAAATTAAAAAAAAAATAATTAATAGTAATGGCTTCTCCCTGTGTATGTTTCAAACTCAATTCTAGCAGGGCAACTATAACACCTCAAGGGGATGACACCACACTATGTGACTTGTGGCTTTGAATGTATAATGTCACCATTATTCCTACCTTTTTATGTACAAGACACAAAAATGCACTTAACAAGCACCACTGAGATGGTACTTAGCAGAATAAATTACTCTTATTTTTCATAAATAGATGCATAGACATTGTGATCTCATACTAGAAAATCATAAGCAAGCCCCTCCATAGTTCTTACAAACAAACAGAAAAAGAAATGCACTGACAGAAAAGGAAACCCATTCAGATTCCAGGCGCTGTGCGCGCGCACACACACACATACAAAAAAAACCAGGAAAACCTATCTACATGATGTTTGCTTACACAACGATGTATAGGCAGATGCAAACTGGCCTATTCCGTGGTCTCTGTAAAATGGGGTTCCTTTTCATTTCTTCTTTTATGGAATAATTGGTCAACAACCAAGCTGATAGTTACAAAATCCTGTCGCTCACAGCTAATTAAGCCCTAGCACCATTTTGGCAGTGCATCTTAAACACAATTATAGAGGGGGCCAGGCAATTCATGGCTTTGTATACCAAAAAGGTCAACCAGGCCCTTCACATGGGTAAGCCCACTTCACTGAGCCTCACTGGTTTTAGTAGACAATGCTGTACAGATATCCCGGGCATTTTAGAACTGCTTAAGCAGCTTTGTAAAATAACTATTAATTGCCATGAACATTTTTACATTCAAACAATAGCAAACTACTGGTTTTCTAGAATAAAAAAGAGCACTATACATAGCATTTTTCAGAAGCAGTCATCTGAAGCTATTTTTTCTTTACCTCCCACTCTTTGAGCAACAAGGAGAGAAGGAAACTGGTACTTAAATCAAGAAAAACCAGAGAAAAAAATGATTTCATTTTTCATTAGCCAAAATAAAGACCTTATTACATGTGAACATGAATTTAAACAGTGCATCCATATCCAAATGTAAATAGAAGCATCCCTTTCAGTCCCCAATTGAGCATTAGGTGGCAATTTATTTAAGGGATTTTCAGTAAATGCATGCCTTAATCTTAATCTCTGTGTTTATGGGAAATGGTCCCTTTCACCTACTTCAGCAGTTACCTGTGGCAGCTATTGATGCCCAGAAGCAATGCCGTGACCCTAGCACTGCATAACTCCATGTTGAATATTTAATTTTGAAAGTGAAAAATGAGGCCCACTCCCCTCATAACACTTTTTTATGATTGCCTTAGCTCTTTGAAATTTATTATTTTTACTAAAAGCACCCTGAAGGTAATTGAAATAGATTTTCCAGATATATTTCCAGGTTATCTTAACCTACAGCAACATATCAACTCATTCAAAATATTCTTAGCAAATGAAAGAAATAGCACTTCACTGATAAAAAAAAAATCAAGCAACCAACTATTCCATTAGTACTAAAAAAGAAATCATTTTCAAAGAACATGTGTGCTTTTGTTAGAGATCAAACTATGGCACCAAAACTTCTCTAGTCAATCTTCAGTACTAGAAGAGAAAATAGGTAAATAAGACTTGGAACTCAGCCTCTGGGCATGAACCTACCAAGGAAAAGAACAACATTTCTACTACTTTGTGGCGGAATACAGCCATTTACTCTTAGCTTCCCTTGTGGCTTGCAGTACAGCTGAGAAGAGGGATTTTTTGTTTGTTTGGTTGGTTGGTTTGGTTTGGTTTTGGGTTTTTTTCTTTTAACTGTCAGTATCAAGTTTATCAATGAGTCTTCATTGAACCACATATTGAATTATTGGGCTACTAGGCCAAGGAGATAAATGGCTGAAGAAGAATTGGTAATAGTTTTCAGAACAAAGAGAATATTAGTCAAATCTGCAACCTGGAAAAATGAGAAGACAGACGAACAAGTCACCCTCTAGCCCAGAACTAAAGTCTTTGGTATCTCCCTAGCAAAGCAATGACTAGAGGATATGCTCCCATTTCAAATATCCCCTATTTCCCCCTAATAGTAGTGGTCAAAATATACTTCTGACAACAACAGGGGGAATACAGTATGCTGCCTACATTTGCCATTTATGCAGTTTTACACTGGAATCGATGGCACAGCACAAAGCGTACTTCCCTTAAGGAGTTCACAGTCTAAGTGGGAAGACTAGGTATGTTTACCAAAGTTTAGGGATAGGATGTGATCCAAGAATTATACCATTTGGCAATTCTGTCTTAAGAGCATCATGGAATGTACTTGGCCAAACTGTAACAGCTATGACGGCATTAGCCAATGTAACCGTGTATGTGGTTCGTGATTAACCAAAAGGCTGTTATGTAGAACATGACTGCAACTACTTAAATACAAGATAACAACAACAAGAGATACAAAATACTAAAGACTAGAGCCCTTTAAAGGGATACAGACAGAATAGAGCAAGATAAAGTGAGTACCAGGTAGAAGGAAGAAAGACTAAATGAAAAGACGCCTTTTGAAAAGGCTGCTCTGTCCTGAGACTTTTCCAGAGTCCCTCAAATGGACCTTTTTCTCGTCAATAGGCCCTAGGTGCTGGCTTTCTTCCCCCCTCTCTGCTGACAACACTTACTCTTTGACTCCTTTCTCTTGGGCCACTGCCAAGCAGAACACAGCTATAGAGTTTCCATCCTCTCCATCTGTGTCTACTTAAGGCCAGAAACCTTTTTGAGGTTTTGTAAAGGGTTTTACAGCTAATAACTAAGGGGGAACAGACAAGGTTTAATAACACACACACACACAGAGAGAGAGAGAGAGAGAGAGAGAGAGAGAGAGAGAGAGAGAGAGAGACAGAGACACAGAGAGACAGAGAGACAGAGAGACAGAGAGAGACAGAGACACAGAGACACAGAGACAGAAACACAGAAAGAGAGAGAGGAAGAGAAGGGAGGAAGAAGAGGAAGAGGAGAGGAGAAGGAGGAGGAGGAAGAGGTGGAGGAGGAGAAGGAGAAGAAGAAGAGGAAGAAGAAGAGAAAGAAGAAGAAGAAGAAGAAGAAGAAGAAGAAGAAGAAGAAGAAGAAGAAGAAGAAGAAGGAAAAAAAGAAGAAAGCTTAAAAGCTAAAAGCTTCTGGAAATAGCTATCACAGAACCCCAGTTGTATGGAGGTGAAGTTTGGCCTGATTTTCCTAGTAACTCTCACCAAGTTTAAGTTTTCTTCTAGCATCCACTACTACCTTTTTGTCCCGGCTCTCGCTGCTGCCCCACCCCACCCACATATCCCGAAAACCTGAAGACGAATGCAACAGTAAGAAGCTGTGTGCCCCTGGCAGTAAGTCTGGCAGCTCTCTCTCTCTATATATATATATCTTAGAAAGTATGGGCTGCATGTAGTATTTTCTTGTGTTACTCACAAAGGACCCATCTTATGTATGGAGATGCATGGTGATTATGAAGATCACCTTGCAAAATACACCTTAGTTTAAAAAAAAAAAAACAGCCACCATCACTAGTCTAAATTCACTGGAACTGCACAAAGAATCTAGTAATAAACAAATGTTTTCATGCATTTTTCCCTTGGGGTCAGCACTAAGTTATACCTGTTGGGGTTCAGTGAACACAAACAACTGTTAGCACAGTGGGACAGAATATTGACAAAAACCGTGACAACACAAACACATTTCAAGCTTGAATGGCACAGCTTACTTTTGTAACAAGCACAGAATAGGAACACACTTTCAAAGGGGTGGCAAAGGGATATTACATATTCTTTATTCTTTGTGCTGGGTCCTGGGCAACTTTAGCACTTTCTGTTCCATATGTCTTCAATGAATCTCACACATGGTGATCCAACTCTGACTTTTCAATGATGATAGGCTGATCATCACTCTAACAATAAGTTAACGGGTGGTGGGAATGCTTTTTGAAGCCACATTAATTCATTCCTTGCGCAGGGAATGAATGGTGAGAAAATGTATCAGTTAAGTAACCACTTCTTTTATTCCAATATGGATGGTCCCCCCTTTTTATAAATAATTCCTCACTGTGGTTCGTATTTAATCTGTGAGCTTCCTAACCATTTATGTCCTCTGCTCCACATTTTCATGACTACTGTCCCCACTAACTGCCAAGTGGTAGTGGAGAATGTCATGAATTTTTGTCATTTTCATAGGGTACACCAGCAGCACAGCTTAACATTATCTGAGTCTTAGCTGATATTTAACAAGGGCTTTATTCATCTTTTGCTATTTTATTCACTTTTGTATACTTTCCCCTCACTTTACCTCCTTCCTAAATTATCCCAAGACCTGAACCCAAACCTGGCCTCCCCAATCTTAGCAAATGGTATTTCCCTGATAAAAATGAAAATTTTAAGCACGTAATTCCTGGGATTCCCTGCCTCTCTCTTGAGCCAGCCTCCCCCTACTAACTGTGTCAAGCCCTCACAGTCTCCAGTCCTTTCACCCTCAAATGTAGCACAAGAGAACTCAGCATTCCCTTCCTCAGCCTCAACCTTGTGACTTTCACGCTCATCACACTAAAGGGAAGTTGGTCCTCAAATGTTACCAATGACTCCAAAACTGTGCTGACTATTTCGAACCTCTGTTCTCTTTCACCCCTCTGTAAAACTCCGTAAAATTGTACAATGCTTCTTCTGGTATGCCTTTGCCTTTCATTCTAATCCTCTGGCCATTCTCTTCTGGATTCCTCCCTATCCACTAAGGAAACCCTCCTGTTTAGCAACCTTTTCTACTTTCATGATTTCAATGGATAAGGTCTGGATTTCTTTGGTAAGTCTCAACTTTTCTCCAGAGCTCTGCATCTGGATTTCTGACTCTGTCTTGGGCATCCCCCAAGGGGTAGGTCATTTGTACTGTAAACTCAACATGACAAAGATGAGATTCCTTATCTTCCCTCCTACGGTGACCACCCAACAATCCTTACTGCTTCAGTTGATTTCCCTGTTTCTACTCATGGTATTACTGTGATTCTTCCAAGGAATTAATAATCTAAAACAAAAAAATTCTCTCACTCATCCTCGTATTTCCAGTCCTATTGATTCTCTTATAAGCAACATTTCTCACATCCACATCCAGCTTTCTCTTAACACTAATACAACAGTCCAACTAAATAGCTTCATCTCTCATTGTCAACCCTCTTTCCTTGCCAGTGAGGTTAAACAGATAGTAACAACCACGCCCACAGCATACTACTCCAAAAGAATTTCCCTTTAAAAACATAAAGGCCTTGATTAAAAAATACCAGATAAGGAGGATGGAGACTTGGCTCAGTGCTTAAAGAGAACTTCCGCTCTTGAAAAGGTCCTGAGCTCAGTTCCCAGGACCCAAATCAGGTGGTCCACAACTGCCTGCAGAGAATCCAATGCCCCCTACTGTCCTCCAAGGCCATCTGCATATATACACACAAATCTTTTTAAAATATCCTTTTTAAAAGAAATAAAATAAGGAATGAATAGAGTACATATGATGGCAGTCTACCCTCTTCTAATGTTTGTAATCAGTATATATTATATTAGAGATAAAATCATACAGTAGAAGTAATACGAATACAGCACATGCCTCCTACAAGAGATTAGCAACAGTGCCAAGTATAACAACAGTGGTGCCCTTAAATGGACTTCAAATCTCCTCAGTACCTACAGAATCTGAAGATGATAGCAGAGTCCTATGTACATTAATGTCTCTAAGTGCATCATACAACATTTCCTCATTTTGCAAAAAACATGACAATAAGAAAAGCACAGCTTCCTATTTCAAGTACCTATAAACCTCACATATTTTTGCCTTTGAGATTTAGATGTTTTCCTTTGCTATATAAATGCCAAGGAACTGTAAAAAAGGACATAAATGTCACGTCTTTCAGAACAAAGCAAGTTGTATATTTGCCTGCCTAACTGCCTTTTGGGGCATCTTGAGGTCCCCCTAAATCATTGAAAAGTCTTTAAAGATGTGCTTATTTTTATAAACATAATTTGTGGTCCTTTTGATTACAAACTGTTCCTGCAACAATAATGTTAAAGTGGAGATAGGGGAGAAAGTAAGCAAAGTATTAGAATGATTGCCTCTTCCACCCAACCATCTTTTCCTGATCCTTTTTATCACTTTGTCTTTTGGTGGGACGGATGGAGATAGAGAGAAAAACAGGAGACAAGAAAGGAAGAATACAAACAAGTGTTGTTTCTAACTTTTAACGATTTAAATGAGCCTAGCTAATCCAACTGAACATTTATCAACTTGCTTCTTTTTTTATCCATCTCATTCATTCTCACTGTATGCATTTAAGAGTTCCTGGTACCACTGATTTCTATAGCATTGTGCAGGGATACCATTAATGCTAGAATAAACATGCCTGGCATAATAGCCCAGAGGCTAGGGTATTTATTATGATATTGCCTAAGTTAATGTCCTCAATCACAAATGTTTAATAATGCCTGCCTCCCTCATTTAGTGCCAACTGGCAAGATGGCTAACATATGTAAAAGGTACCTACAGAGAGAACTGAGTCTTTCCTTTCCTGTATACTTCCTGATACAAACTGTTTTCTTGAAATAAGATCTACACCATATCTAATAAAAGGTGAATTTGCTAAGAAGTTTTTATACCCTCATAAAATATACGTAGTGAAAGTCATCAAACTGGCAGGAACTGTACAGGTAATAGACAGCTGAAACCCCTACCACATATTTTTCTAAACTTTACTTAATGGCTCTTGGAAGGTTGCCATTTCAGCGGTTTGGTACAAAAGTAAAATGCAAGACTAATGAAGTAAAAATGGTGCCAGGCATAAACACCAGGCCTTAACACACTTCTACCACTGAACAAATACCACAGACAATGCTGTAGGCTCCCAGACAGGTCAGCCAACAAAAAGTGTAGGCCGTACTATGTGAGCCTCAGTGGATGTATCCTCCACCTCAAGTCTTAAAGAATGCTGCGAAGCTACAAACCACCCATAAAGACTTGAAATAAAGAACACAGGGCCAAGTGAAGTGCTTTATCCTCCTGTATTAAAGCATCCTATTCTGAGACCCCAAGTGCCAAGACAGAGTGCAGTTTTTTATCATCTGGGCGTTAGAGACACATAAGGGCAGGTTGTAAAGCTAGTAGGCACTCTGGTCGGAAGAGAGGAAGCCTGGGGGAGCGCTTTGTTTGTCAAACAATAAGGAATATTGACTAGGTAAACAGACTTCACGAAATCGTAATACAGTCGAGATAAGGAAGATTTTTTTAAACTAAACAAAGATAAGCTTAAAGATAAGTTAAAAACAGATTAAAAAGTGGGTGGTGGAATGGGAAGCTGATTAAAATAGTAGAAATGTCATGACACCATGGCACAAATGCTCACACTCAGGGGGGTATGAGGCAGGGGGACTGTAACGTCCAGGGCAGACTAACCCATATAGTGAATCTGAGGCTGCCCTGAGCTATATGATGAAACCTTGTTTTAAACAAACAAACAAACAAAAAAAAACAACTAATATTTCTCAAAATAAGAAATGATAATGGTTAAAAATAGTTTTTCACCAAGCAGGGTTAATCAAATTCATGCTATTTAAGTGCATAATGGATGGCAGCTGGGGAGATGGCTCAGTGGTTAAGAATACTTGTTACTCTTGCAGACAGGGGCCTAGGTTCCCAACACCTACACCGCAGCTCACAACTGTCTGTTTCAGAGCCACCATCACCCTCTTCTGGCCTCTGTGGGCACCACACACACGTGGTATACAGACACGCATACAGGCAAAACACTCATACACATAAAATAGATACATCTTAAAAAGGTAAACCCATGATATTTTACTGAATGGTATTAAGTACACCTGCATCTTGTTTTCTAGGAGCAGACTCTTAGAAAGCCCAGAGTTGATTCATGTCTAAGGATGGGATCCACTTTGTACCAAAACACAGCATCTTCATTCTTCCAATTCCAAAGCTTCGGTTGAGAAGTAAAATTGCTCTCACTTGCTTTTTTAGGAATAACTTTACATTTTGCGTATTCCACACTCTTTATGTTACCTGACTCCCCCAAATATACTGCAATTAGGAAAGCATGATTCATTCTATTGATTTCTTTAACTCAGATAAACGGGGTTTTTTTCTCATATTTGATGGTACTTTTCTGATTAGTTTGACTAATAATATTCTACTAGCATATTTTAATTGTACAAAATAATTGACTTATTAAACATATTCATATATATTGTATTTAGAGAATAGTTACCACAAACTTTTAATCATTGAATATTAAACCATTTTTTTGCTTCAATATCTTTATTTAATGCTACTACAAAGATTGGTTCATGCCACCAAACTCTAATCCTTCCATATTATGCTTATGGTACTTTCTCTAACAGTTCTATGTACTGGCACCCTATTTTTCTTCTTAAAGTCCTCTGAATATGGCCCTTTCCATATTGGTGGAGGGAAAACTAAGAGGAAATAGCTGCAAGTCATAGGATAAAATATTTCTGTTAGCCACATCAGTAGCACTTGCAATAATACTGTGTAAGTAATAACTTGGACAACAGGCAATGTGTTTCCTCTCTACCCAGCATGGAGCAGGTTGCAGGAAATCAGGCCAGCTTCTCAGCGGCTCAAGTCAGACCTTTACATTATGACTTCATTATTTAGTTTGGAAATGATTTTCAAAAGCAGACTCACTCATAGTCGAATATAAGAAGTATAAACGGACCTTTCAAGTCATATATAAATAACTTATTCTCCATCTGCCATTTGCAATTACCTAGACTTCCGTCGCCAACCATTCAGTCAAAACATCACAAAATGCGCCTAAGATACTTGAAGAGTAAAATTCTAGAGTATTGCTTTTTTTTAGAAAATGAGAAATGAAGGCAGAAGCCAAGATGGAATAATAGAACAATATATAATGTGGAAAAGAGATTCTGGGCCACTTATGGATAGAAGAGTGTCTTGGGTAAAGGGCTCTTACATGAGATCATATGATCAATGACTTTTACTTCCAAACACCCCAAACTGCACACTCTTATCACTTCACTAAAAAGTAGTGTGTTTGAAAGCACACAGCTGGTCAGCTTGACCAAATGAGATTTTAACTACTCTGGCAAAATTCTCTAATCCAAGCCTTTCATTTCCAGCTGAGCTCATTGGGTGGCCCAGATGATATATGAAGAGACTAAAGGAAGACTGTTTAAGGCAGGACAACGCTGAAGGATTGTTTTACAATGCCACATGCTGTACAGATTAACTCAAGATTTTGTTCCTTGGGTGTTGCTCTCAATTAGAGAAGTTCTTAAAAATGTATTCACATTCAGTACGGTTTTCAGCATATAGCCCCAGAAAACAGCTGGAGAATGGGGGAAACGGGGTACTCTGTCATCTGCCTTCCTTTACAACTCTTTCCCACCATACTATTTCCCTTGCGCAAACATTGATTCCAGCCCAGATGAATTTTGGCATCTATCAACCTCATTTTTTGGGGGGGGCTTGCCAAATTTGCTCAGATTATTTCTGCTCACAATGGGTGTCTTTGTTTTCTATCTGTGTGTGTGTGTGTGCACATGTGGACATGTATGCGAGAAACTGAGCACAGGATATCATACATGTTAATAGTGTATTCTACCGCTGAGCTTCATACCCTTTTATCAAAACAGGCATACAGCCTCTAACACCCAAACTCTAAAGTCCCTTCAAAGCAAAAACTGCATCTCATCACCACTCACCCACCCACCCCCACACACATTACCTAGGATAGTGCTTGATACTTTGTAGATGCTCAAAAAGACTTGTGGGTTGAATGAATCCATCATTCAATTTCTATCTCAAGATACTTAGTGTAACAGGAGCATCCTCGAGAATCTAATTTCAGGCGATACACTTATTCAAAATATAGTTCCTGGTATCTGAAAACACTGAAAAATAAGGGTCTGTACTATTATCCTCTTTGAATTCAATATAAGCACCTTGATTAAAAAATTGTCATTTTGTGAAACACTGAAGAACTACTACATTCAGAAACATTATTAGGCGATTTAGATCTTTATTACTAATAACATTGAGATTTACCATCTACTCCAAAGGTTGTTCAATCAACACAAAACAATTGAAGTGAGAAACATTAACACTACATTTTAGGCAATTACTGCAATATGATCATAATTCCTAGACATCCTTAATCTTTTGTCAAACACACCAGAATTCATATTACATAGACTCCTATTTCATTAAGGTAATGTGATTTGAAATAGCAATGGTAAGAACCAAAAACAGAATAGAGCTCCTGTTAACACTAAAAGGCCTTTCTTTCCCCCAAAGGCATATTAGGATGCAATAAGAAGGCTTCAGGCAATGCACTTCTAACCCCAGAAGCAATGGTACCTATTAAACACTTACAGGGGCTCCCTGGGTAATATGATACTAAAGAAAACATAGTCTCAAATAAGATTAAATGTTATCTTGATTTTCAGAATCTGGATGTTTTAGTTCCAATTTGCCTGCTATCTACTTAGGAATCCAGAGCAAAACAGTGTTATCCCATTGATTTTGTTAAGCCAAAGAGCAAAAGGCCAGAGTCCAGATATGGCTCCTTGTTGACCTCAACAGTTTTGAAAAGACTATCCCCAGACAAAAAAACACAGTTCCTAGCATCTCGAAACTGTATCAAGAATGAAAAAAATATTAAGACTACTAACGCAGTTTGTCTGTTGGAAATACTGCCTTATTTTGTTTTGTAACATGAGATTAATTTTGTTGTTGTTTTTTAAATGTTCAATATTTACTTTGGTTATACTTTATTCAGCAAAACTACCTTCAGTTACTGCACTGTATTTCCTTCTGGGGTTTTAACATATACATGCCTTTTTCTTCCTTCTTCCACATCAAAGAGTCCACAAAAGTTTCAGTGCTTTTTGTAGGTGTTAAAGGGTCACTTAAAATATTTTGAAACCACATTTAATCCTGACAGGGTAATCTTCTCAACGTCTTAATGCTTAACTGGAAAGACTATTACTTAATAAAGAATAAATACTATAAACCAGCTTTTGGTGACTAAAAAGCAACAACAAAAATCACTTTAGGCTATCATTTCTCAGCTAAACATAACTTTTATAGTGGGTATTTTAAGTGCAACTCAAAAAATATATTGACAATATAAAAGAATGCCCTTGGGAAGTGAATCTTCATTGTCTATCATATTCTATATTAAAGTTTATACTAGTAGTAGTAGTAGTAGTTAGTAGTAGTTAGTAGTAGTAGTAGTAAACTGAAATGAATTTATTTTAAAGTCATGGCTACATTATGGTTGCCTTCACAAAAAGTCCAGCTAAATCTCTACATATCTATCATTGAGGCTTCCTTCCCTATACAGTAGAGTAGAAATACCACAGAACACAATCCAAGTAGTATCATCTATCTCTCTCCCTGAGCTTTTGCATCCATAAACCAGGAATAATAACAACTTCAAAATGTGGTGACAATGCAATAGAGAACTAAATCAAAATGAGCAATCCAATATACACACATTGGAGACATACAGATGAAGATTTTTAAAATATTCAATGAGCTGCTACCATGTAATAATAGATGATGGGAAAGCAGAAGATATAAAATAATGCAAGAGAGAGAGAGAGAGAGAGAAGACTAAAAGCAAACAAACATCTTAACCATCAAAACATTGTTATCTTTGGGTAGAATTGTAAAATGTTTTGTCTTCATGAACTCAAATTTTGTTAAAAGCTGTTGTGTAGAGATTATACTCAAAAAACAATTTATATGATATTTCTTCACTAATTCCAGTTTGAAAATTCTATGGGATATTTGTAAAAGTCAAGTCTAAAATAATATTACCAAGTGATTTCTCATTCTTGTTGTCCAAGACATTGCCAAGAGACTTATGTGACTCGGTTGTGAGGACAGAGCAAAAAGAAGAGGTTTCTAAAAGAAGCATGCTGAGAAAATTAAATTCTTGTCATCTCCACTGACAATTTGAACTGGAAAAATGCACATATGATGTTTCTTTATTTCTTTTTATAAGCATTTCTGTATCTGATAGCATAGATCAGAGTCTGTTATAAACCTCCTCATTCATTTTAGCTGGGCAACATCTTGATCGTAAAAGGTGAAAAAGAATATATACTTTCTCTTCAGCTAGGGACTCAGCTGCCACACCTACATGACCCTGGTAAAGATTCCTCAAGAAGACTCTAGTCAAATCTAGAATACTAAGTATATTGGGAAAAATACAGAGACATTGAGATAGATAAGTAAAATATAGAAAATAGAGACACAGAAGCTAGACTTGCAAGGTTGAGCATGGGGATACATACCTATAATCCTAGCACTTAGGAGAAAGAGGTAGGAAAATAAGGAGTTAAGGCCAGCCTCAGAGATTTAGCAAGTGCAAGACCCAGCTCAGGCCACAGGAAACCATATATGTGTATTTGTATATATTTATAGAACATAAATAATATCACATATTATTTAGCAATATAAAGGGTTTGGGGAGTTATTGTCTTTTATTCATTATTTTATTTATTTTACATCCCAATCATAGTTTCTCCTCCCTCCTGCTTTCACAGTCCCTCTCTCTCACCTCACCTCCCCACCATTTATTATAATAAATAATATTACATATTATTTTAACAATATAAAGTTAAGAAAAAAGGAATTTAAGAATGTGTTTGCTGAACCACTCTGGTTTTGTAGGATTAATCAGCCTCCAAGAAACAGGCTTAGAGTGAACTGAGAAAAGGAAGCAGCCAAGGAGTAGTGACAAATCAAATATTTGCATAGGGTTAAGATCTTTGCCTCCCAACTACACCCCCCACTCCATGAGATAGGGAAATTCACCCCATTCACAGCTTTTAACGTTTCATCCTATGTATAGAATCGAAGCCTCTATGGTAATTTGATGATGCCTGACATGGTCAGGATATGAACAGCAGCCAAAGGCTCAGTTGACCAAGTTGATGAGCAGAAATGATAACGACAGCCCAATCAACAGATCTGCAGCATTTGCTTTATTAGAGTCTATTAAAATTTTCATTAGTTTTGACTCAACTCTTCCTACCTTGCTTCCCTTAAAGACTCTTTCATTCTTTTGATACTTTAAGCTGTTTAAAGGCCAAAAGATAACAAACATTTCCGTTTTTTTCCAAACATTTCCTTTTATGAGGATTTTTTCTATACTATTTCCTAAGTCTGAATATATGGGAAGGGGGAAAGTCTCCTAAGAAAGACAAAAAGTCCAATGATATTTCTGCCCCGATGTTTAATGGTCAACTATCTGAGAGAGTAAATAAATACAACTCTTATCAGCACTGTAGCTTACTTTGCGATAAATGGTAACCTGACTCCTGTGTGATAGAAAAGCAGGTCTGATCTTCCCAAAGAAATCAGATTTCCTGACAGAGAGGAACAAGGAATGACCTCCTCTGACTTACCAGACACTTAACTCATTTTCCCTTGCTCAACCTCAACATCACTTGAACTTTCAACCACTTACAACTATAAATTCAAAGGAAAATACTATGGTTGCTATAGGACTCTAGACACTTTTTCAAAGATGGGAAACCTGCCCTGACAAGTCACCAAATACAATGGACCCCATATCCCCTCCCCACCCCGACATTCCCTGGTAAAGATGGAAGATCTGCAGGCAGCACCATAGTGCCAGCATCTACACCCATCAAACAGCTTAGATGAACCTTGCATGTCTGATTATTGATTCTCACAAAGGAAAAGCCCACTTCACAACGATGTCCTCCCATGCCTAGCTGCTCAGCTTTGCTATATCAGTTTTCAGTTTGATAAAGGGTGGTAGGGAGGACCACATAATGTCCCATTGTAATTGTTTTTCTAAAACATTGTGAATGCGGTCTATCCAAAGATCCGAAACAAAGCCAGAAAGACAGTGCAAATAGCCACAGGAGGAGCAGAAACGCATTGCAACTTTCATAGTCACTGTGGGAAATGCTAACATGATGTTATTTAAAGTAAGGGGATATAGTAGTCTTTCAAGTATCATGCTAAACTAGAAAGCTTATTTTGAGATTCTTTTAAAGTCATGTTTGCTTTGGAGCTCCGCGTATCTTGATGTAGTATATAATTCTATGCTCTAAATATGCACAGTGATGTAGGAAAATCTGGCATTGTTACTTGTTTACAGAAGTAACGTGTTTTTTCTTAAGTCATTAACCAATTTGCAATCATTTGAGAACCTCTGTGCCCTGAGATATTTCAAGAAAGGCACATTTGTTAATCCTTTGGTCATGCTGCAATTCAATATCAACAGCGGAATCAAGCCTTAAGCCCCTCCAAATTGTAAAATACCTTCCTGAATCCCTCACAGCATTGCAAAGGACTTTCCCTGTTCTCATGGGGTGCACGCACAATCCCTGTCAGCATTATATGCACATGGACCATTTGTGGCTGACACTCATCTGGTAACACAGACAGAGTTGCTCCACTGAAGGACTGATTTCCACAGAAAAGAACAAAGCAATCTACCCTATGGACTCCAATTGCTCATGTACTGTATACAATTTTGAAGGAAAGGAGTAAACAGGAGTGGGAGAAGACAGAAAATGTATTGTGTTGCATAAAGTTAAAATCAATACAGACAGTATTGTATTTCCAAACTTAAATAATTTCCATTAAATTTAATTTCCCTAGTTGTTAATGAATTTAGCAAATGCATTTAGCAACCAACTCACCTACGAATTGGATACTAATGAAAACTACTTAGCTGTTTGTTTTCAGGTTGATCCGCATGTGTGTTTTACCAGAGTGAACTACACACCCCAGGCTCCTGGCTAGTGAGTTGCTAGTTTTTATATCTCCCAGTTCTGGGAATCTTAATGGGATAAAGAGAAGAACTGATTCATTTATTTTCTTCCTTCAGAGTCCCAGGCAGTATTTGCTGCAAACTATAAAGCACCACAGAACAGTTCCGTCAAAGAGCAAGATGACCCAGTTTCAAAACAACAAATGCAGACATACAAACCCAACCAAGACTGTATAAGCTGCCTAAGTCCTGCTTGCTGATGTGAAAAAGCACCTTTCCCCCCATGTTGTTTGCTGAAGCTTCTAAACATCTGCCAGTTTTCAATGCACAGCTGTGAAACTGAGGCTGCAAAATCTGGAGATGCTTTGGAAAGGTCTTCCCAGGATGCCAAAAGCTCCTCTCTTCCTCCCTGATCCCCCCACCCCCTTCCACTTCTTCCAGGCACAATGATGGAGCCAGAGGCACGGCTCCTTCCTGTGGAATGTATGGCCAATTATGTGAGAGTCCTCAGAGCAAGCACTTTGGGCTCCTTTAGTCCGGGGGCCAGGGCTTCAAATGAGGCTCTCCCCCTCCTCCACAAAGACTGCAGCGATAACAATCTGGCAACCCATTCTCTTTCCTCGTAGAAACACAACCCAATGACCTGCTTCCTTTTGTAACTGGTGCCAGACCTTAAGTTGATTTTGTCTGCCACCTTTCTCTAATCTCTAGCTTGACCTGGGTAAAATGGCTTAAAGTGGGACCTTGACTAAAATGTTTCTAGGTACTACTATGCAAAACAGCCTTTAGGTTTCTTTTTATTGTACCTGTCTTATTTGTTTCTTTGTGTGTGCATGCACATGCACACATGCGTGGCAGCAAGTGTACGATGTTTAGTGAAGTCACAAAAAAAAAACTTGGCAGAGTTAGTTCTCTTCTTCCGCAGTGTGGATGCTAAGCATTGAGGTCAGGTTTTCAGCCTTGGAAGAAAGCACCTTTGCCCAATAAGCCATCTCACCTTCTACAAAACATCCTTTAGAGCCTAAAGTTTAGATAGTGCTTGCATAAGCCTGTAAGATACTAGATTATAGATGTGGTCTTTAGAAAGAACTGATTGGATGAGCCATCAGTTGTTCCTCCTAGAACAAAAGATAAGTGATTTGTCTTGAATCCCATGGAAATGGTCGCAAGATATTTTCTGAAGCATTATGTCTCAGGTGCCAACTGAATTAACAAGGAGTTTCTCCTATGGTGTCAATCAGTGCTTACTGAGAACTTGAACTCTGGCAACTGTGTCCCTAATCACAGGAAAACTCACAAAGTCTTTGCCTGCAATGAATTTATAACGTAGATCTGGATCTGCCATTAACTCCTAATATGATCTTCAGCAAGTTCTGCAAAGAGAAAGGGACCAATTAAGAGGACAGGATCAAAATGAGAAAATGCCCTTCTGAAAAGCAGGTGATGTGATGGAGGAAGGCTTATTCTTATCCCTTGAGATTCTCAGTAATAATCTGACTATTGGTAGGTCAGCAAATCCCAAATATTTTGGCCACATTCTTATCCCCAGATAGATGGTCTGTGATCATCTTACAACCATCCTCTACTCAAATAGGTACCCAGGGTCCTCCAAAATGGCTGAAACAGAGACACTGTTTACTTAAAGGTAGGTTCTGTAGACACAAAGAGAAGTAGAAACAGCTTATTGTGGAAGCAAGTATACGTAACTATTGCCCAGTAACTAGATTCAAGTTACTCTAAATACTATGTTTCATTGTGTTAACAGTTTCAGGAAGTTTTGTAGCTATGGAACTAATGAAAGTCATCAAGGCACTTCTCAAATCCATTGGTGGGGACATACAAGTAGATAGTTGCAGCAATGCAGGGCAATCTCTGCTGTTGGCCTCAGATACTATCTATTGACATCTTTGGTTTCTGTGTTAGAGGTCGGCTAATGCATTCCAAAAAGGCTTCACAGGATGATCACTGGATGGTAAAGCAGACGGAAGAGTGCACAGAGCCCAAGATAATGTGCCTCTAGACCTGAAACATTCCAATTCTCCACAATCAGTCAATTCACCTCGTAGACTCTTGAACACATGTTTAGGGTTTCTTTTCTTTCCTGGGTACATCAGTTCAGAGTTCTGAGCTTTGTCCCTTCAAAGTCTTATAGTCTAAATTCAGAAATCCAGATATGAGTGCATGCTTAAATGTATCTAAAACTTTTCTGTAGCATTTTCAACAAACTAAAATCCTGCAAAAAGCTAAGAATACTTTTATTGTGACTGTGCCTCTGCACTAGACTTCTCAATGCTTACAGATTCTACTTGTATTGCTTTCATATACAATTAATGCACAAGAGTATGAAAATTTTCCTAAGAAACACACTACTCAAAGCTCAACACAATAGCCTCTGATGCAGTTTTCCTCCACTTTCTGTAAGTGTATACAGTATGCATCTTTCGACAGCAAGATCAAAATTCTATCGAAATGCTGTCTGGCAAGCACCTATTTAGATAAAGTTCTAACATAATGGCTGATTTGCCATCCTACCACCAAGTAAAATTTTATTTACAGGATGTAGCAAAGGTGTTGATGCCAAAGCTAGACTGTGACATTCACTTGATAGCCCAGTCTGAGTCCAACATAAACCACTGTACATGAAAACTGGCCCAGAGGCCTATCAGAGACAAGCTGTTTATTGACTGTATCAAAAAGGAAAAACAGATACAAATTACAAGCTCCACCATAAAGTGAGGGAGGGGTTCCCCCTTGATCATGGACCTAGGGTACAGGAATAGGATGGGAGTGGGAAGGAGGGAGGAACAGGTGGATACAGGTGATGGGAGAACAATTGAGTTGTAATCGGAATAAATTAATTAAGAAAAAAATTACAAGCTCGAAATTTTGCTCAAATTTAAATTGGGTCCTCTCTGACATAACGTTTACTTTGAGCACATGAGCCTCCATTAGTACTGTAGTACATGAGTACTGTGCATGGACCTGTTAGGCAATGTCCAGCCATTTCGGGTAGCAGCATGTCTCCTTTCTCTATAAAGACGGCATTCTTATTATCGCATCAAACATTTCATTGTTCAAAAACTGTCATTTGACTTAGTTTCAAAATCCTCCACTTTCCAAAGCATTTGATTTCACCTCAGCTCTTAGTAAACTAGTTTCTGACGACCGCTGTAATATTTAATCAAGTGCAACAATTTACTGTTTGGCAAAGGGTTATTTTCAACCATGTCATGTAGATGAACTCCTTTCAATCGGTAGAAGACTATTCCTTCCATGTTTAACAAGGCCATAAATTCTGCCAAAAACATTTTTTAGATTTCCCTGAGTCGGGATCTTCATGCATCCAGAATACAGACCAATCCAAATATAGTCAAATCCTCTTTAGGAACTAAACACTTTGGCTTTGACCCAGAATCCAAGAAAACTCTGAAAACAAGTTTTCAAGCTGTCAAAAGATTAAAAGCAGGAAGGCAGAAGGAGGGTGGCATGTCACTAATAGAATGTCAGTATTCTGATGAGAATTCTAGAGAAAAAGTCACAAAGTCCTTATATTTTACAATCTAAATCTTCTGAGCTCTAGATGTGTTTATCATTATAAAAGGCCAATGGCCAGAAAGCAAACAAGAAAAAAATCTGAAATAAGGTTTCCATGGTTGCTGAACACAGGCTGCACATATCTTCACATTTTTTGGTTACTTAAATTGACTATTCTCTGACGTTTAGATTACCTTTGACAACTGCTATACCAGTACTTCATTACACTGCTATATTTCCGAAGCCTATAGTCAAAGTTTTAGTTTTACCGGCATTAGCAATTCAATGTAAACAAAGAATAAAGAAAAGGCCATTCAAAATGTGCTAAATAGAAGGAAAACAAAAATGTCAGAATATGAAACACTATGCCCCACTCATTGCAATGGATACTGCTTTAATCTGTACATCTATACTGTAAAATAGCTGTGTCCATACCCATTTTAATAATTAAAATATTGAGGCTCAGAGAGTCTCAATGTAATCAGAGAGGAAACTGTCCAGTGACAGGTAGCATTCCTTTAAAATTTTGCACTCTATTGGCCATTTGTAATTGCAGGTATTTATGAGCTACATATGAGATGCTATGATATGCATTGTACTGCAAAATTGTTTATTTGAGCTAATTAGCATGTCCACTCTTTAAAATACTTGTCATTGATTCCTCCTATCTAACTAAAACAATACTCTTCCGCCCCACCCAAAATCCCTCCTCAGTCTCTTGTACACAACATTTTCACCTTCATTCTTTGCATTCAGTTGTTTTAGATTCCATACATAAGTGAGAACAGGTGATACTTGTCTGTCTGTGCCTGGTTTATTTCACTTAGCTTAATGATCACCAGATTCATCCATTTTATAACACTGGCATAGTCATCTGCCTTTGAAGTGCTGAACCACATTCTATCATGGATATACGACATATTAACATTATCCACTTGTCCAACAATGGATATCAAGATTGAATCTGTATCTTGAACTTGTGAATGGTGCCAAAATGAAAATGAGTGTACCTTTTAAAAACGAACCTACTTCCTTAAGCTATCTTACCTCAAATGGGAATACTGGATCATAGAATAGTCCTAGTTTAGTTTCTACAGGAACCTCCATTCCTTTTTTTTTTTTTTAATAATGATTGTTTAATTTACTTACATTCCCACTAACAGGAATGAGAGTTCCCTTTTTTTAGAATCTTTACCAGTAGTTGTTATTTGTTATTTTTATTTGTTATTTCTAGCTGATGAGCTGATACCTAAATTTGGTTTTAACTTTTGTCTCCCTAAAATTTAGTACTGTTCAGCATTTTTCTCATACATCTGTTGCCTATTTGTATGTCTTCTTTTGAGAAATGTCGATTTGGGTCATTAGCCCAGTTTATAAATGGCTTACATAGTTTTGGCACTTATCAAATTGAGTTCCTTACATATTTTGACTGTTTACCCCATTATTAAACATGTGACTTACAATGACTTCTCCTATGCTATCTTACATGTTGCTTTCTTCACTCTGTTCTTTCTTTTGCTGTGCAGAATCGTTTTAGCTTGCTATCCAGCAACATCCACCCATCCCTTTATCCTCAGTTTCTCTTTACGTAGTTTCAGTTACCACAGCCCAACAGTATGGAAATTGGCTGCGGACACAGCTCAGCCATAAAGTACTTGCTTAGCATGACTGATGCCCTGGGTCCAATCCTAAGCATCTCAAAAAATAAGCAAACAATTTCTTTAAAATGTTAGTGAAAAATTATAGTCATGAAAACTACATTTTTAAATTTTATTGTAGTATATTATGGTAGCTGTTTTTATTGATTATTCTCTTTCATCTCTTACTGTATGCAATTTAAATTTAAACTTTATCATATATGTGCAGATACACATTATGTATATATACCTTGGAGGAGAGCTGTGTGTGTGTGTGTGTGTGTGTGTGTGTGTGTGTGTGTGTGTGTCTGCGCACGCATGTGCGTATGTAACCTGTGATTTCAGGCACCCATGAGAGATTTTAGAAGTTACATCCTGTAGCTAATGGAGTTCAACTATAATTATTTTCTTCTGTCTTTAGTTTGTGTGTTTGTTTAATTTTGCTTGAGCTTTTGGGATCTAATACAAAGAGCCATTGTTCAAATTCTTAGCCTTCACCCCACACTGTCTCTTGTCCACAAAATTAACTCATGATGTTCCTGAGTGAACTATTCACATTCTTGTTGTGCCATATTGACTTCATCTCCAGATCTGTAATCAGAATAGTTAGTTGCCTGTTAACACACAAACCAGTTTAGCTCTGTGACTGATTTCTGGTGACCTTAATGGGCTTGTCCCGTCAAGTCTACTTAAAAACTAAGTTTGTAGTCCTAAGGTTCCATGAGGCAATACTAGGCCATTATTAAATATACAAAAAGTATTTATGATGTAAATGGGACTAAATATTTAAACTTCCCTCATAGAACGTAGTAACATTTTTGAAAGGCTTTCCACCATGCAGATAATCAATGCTTAATGAGGTCCTTTACTTCAGACTCAAGACCCACACGTTACTGTCATCCTGTTAATCATCTCATTTTCCCAGCTTGAGTAGCTTTGTCCTCTTACAAAGGCCCATCACTATGTGAATGTGACAATATCATTAATTTTTTTCAGTAAAAGCCAAGTTGTTGGCTCTCAAGCATCCTGCAGCTCAGGAAATGTCAAAATGTCAGATCATGTAAGCGGAAATAAACTCTCCATTACACTTCCAATCACTTCCTGTAGAAAAGGAATAGCTAGAGAGTTCATTGTTAAGCCAGAGATTTTTTTTAAATGGATAAACACGGCAGCCATGGATCTTAATGTGTTTGAAGTTAAAACCTAACACCCTATTGCTGTATATAAGATCCTGTCACAGCTCCAGATCCAGATACATGTCTGTATGTTCACCATGCATACGCCCATACAGTCCATTATCGTACAGTTTAAAAAAAAAAAAAAGAGGCTTTTTGTTGCAGCAGATACAGGTCATTATAGAAAGCCACAACTGCTCAAACCATGGAGAACAGATGAGAACAAAGTGCACATCCCCAACGAATACATCTCCAACACAACCCCTACACATAAGGTGCATGGAATATTGCAGAAGAGGGCACGGAAAGATTGCGAGAGCCAGAGGACCAGGGAACCTGTTCAGAGATAGTCTATTACAAGTCAAAAGAAAAAAGGCACAAAGTGGAGGAGAGGGTGGAACTGTGAGGAGTTGGGGGGAGCAATGAGTGAACACGAATATGATCAAAATATGTCGTGGGAAACTCTCAAAGAATTAATAAAATATGTATTACTTTTTAAAAGAGCGACTGATATTACTTCTTAGAGAGATGGGACAGTAGTTAATAATCATACTTGTTTCTCTTACGGACAACCTGAGTTCGATGTCCAGTTCTCACATAGTGACTAACAGCTACCTTTAACTCCAATTACAGAGGATCTTATGCCCCCTTCTGGCCACTAAGACCTCTAGCCACAAATGTGGTACACAAACATACATGCAGGCAAAACATCTGTACACGTAAAGGTTGATTAAAATCCTCATTCTGTCAGTAATAAACTATACATATTAGTACTATTAAATATGTTAACTAACTTCAAAAAAAACCCACTGTTCCTGTTACCTGTAATTCTAGGCTCCCATATGGCTCAATGGTTAAGAATACTGGTTGCTCTTCCAGGACTCACGTAGGACATATGAGTTTACAGAAGCATTTTAAATTAGAAAGAACCAGAAGTGTCATCACAGCTGAGGTCAGATTCCAAAGCAAGATAGAAATGACAGACAGAGTGAGATGCTGGCATGTAATTGCTCCAAGAGTTTTTAGGTGCTAAGTATGTGTCAGTCATGGGACTAACACCTCAGGCACTACAAGTAGATTCCAGAGTCACATTGTTTTTCTATTTTCCAATGGGAAAATGGTAAACTCCTTCCTCTCCCAACAGGCCTGGGAATTCCAGACACTTGCCTACCAGCTCCTCATAAATCATTATTGTGTTAGTTGTGGCTAAGCAGCATGCCAACTAGGTTTGAAGCCAACAAAAAGCCAAGTGTGATGGTGCGAGTTTACAATTCAAGTACCCTGGAAACTGAGTCAGCTGGATTACCTGGGCTATAAAGCAATGTCATGGTTCCAACCAATTAAAAAAATAACTTCATTCAAATCCCAAGTTTTCCCTTTATGTAGATGATCCAAATATTCCTTTTAAATATTAGAAGTCTGAATATTTCATCCAGAAAATGACCCCTACCTCTCCAGGTTTCTGAGAGAATGAAATAAGATCATATGATCTGATGTGCCTTACATATATAGAAAGTCCATGTTTTGGGATGACTAAATTGATGGATATTATTTTGCAGTGTGTCTGGGCACAAAGCCCTTCTCTGTGAGCAGCACAAAGGCAAGTCCCAGCTCCAGAGGGTCTTATTAAAAGCAAATTACACTACTATCCAACCTCTCGTTCTGTGTCCAAACAAAGCCTACAGCATCATTTTGCTTCCTGAGCAGAGCTTGCAAAATACAAAACAACCAGCAAAGCCTTGTGTGTGTATTCCACTCTTCTGTGGGTGACCTCTTCATTTCAAATGTGTAACAAACTCCTTCCCCCCCACCTCCACCCCACCCGTTTCTAGTTTTTTCTGGTATGCTGTTCCCAAGGGTGCCTCCTAAGTGGTTCAAGAAAAAGACCCATCATTGCTCAGCAGTCGGGGCAAGTCAGAGCCACAAGTCAAATACCTTCCTGAGACCTTTAACCTTGCTGAATGGGCTGAGAGAGTGATGAAAGCCATTCTGCATACCAGGAAGGTCTAATGTCACAGCTTACAACCTGTCCAAACAGGATGCTTGGACTTCTTTTTTTTTTTTTCTCTAAATAGTGATGAGGGTGGCTCAAAAATAGTACTCCTATGGTGACACCCTTCCAGCTACTCCACAACAAAAAAGAAGAAAGGTCACGCTGGCAGGAGGGAGAAATATGGAGTCTAAAAGAACAAGCTTAAGAGCTGCCCGTATGAATCCCTGGGGCCAAATGCTCCAGACGTCCTTATGAGAAACACTGCATACCTCAGAGAGGACTAAAAGTGGTGAAGAGGGAACTAACCAGGAAAGGCTTTGCTAACACTGTGCAAGTTAATAGGAGCAAAAGCCATTCTGATATGACACTGGGCAGAAGAAATAAGCAACTTATATGTATCTTCATTGGCTTTCCTCCGTAATAGCAAATGTATTGCTCAGGTTTGAAGTCTGTCCAAAAGCCATGTGCATGCTCTTATAATCACGAGAAAGTTGTATTTCTTAGGTGTCATTAGCTGCCATTTCTCAATGGTGCATAAGGCCAATATAACACCTAATTGGGAAGGAAAGACTTGCATATTCAGAGAAAGCGACTACAATTTCCCGCTAGATTGATCCCATGTAAGTCCTCAATAGCTTCTTTATGTTATAAGGAAGACTTCACTCAAAGGGCACAATCTAAAACAAACAAACAAACTTCACCAATACAGTGCTGTAGAGGCATGTTTCCAACTCCTTTGTCATGGTATCCTTGGAAAGAAGATGTTTTCCTGCACAAATGAGTTCATCTCCAAGGTTTTGGAGGAGCTCGTGAATACTTACCATCCCATCATGCCAGAAGGCAGAAGAGCATGATAACTTTTTTCAGGAAGTAAGTAGCCACCTTCCCTTTCTATTTTGAAAAAACTTAAGGGTCTTTGCATTTCCTTTTTAAATTAAACTTTTAGTTCATAGACAAAATAATGTCCATTATAACATTTTCATATATGTAAAACCTTGCTTATCTCCTGCCTTCCCTCATCCCCTCTCTGTCTGATGATCATCTTCCCCTAAAGAGTCCCCATTCTTCTGCGAAGTCAGATATGTATATGTATTTAAACCTAGATACCACATATAAAAGGAATATGCTAATTTCTTTTTCCCATTATCTTTATTTCCCTTATTTCTCCTCCCTTTAGACCTCTTCCTCTAACCACATAATTTCATGCCAGAGAGATAGATAGATAGATAGATAGATAGATAGATAGATAGATAGATAGATAGACAGACAGATAGATGTAGACAGACAAACAGTCAAATGAATACCAGATCGTGCATATTAAAGAAAACATGAACTTGTCATCTTGAGTCTTTATCCCATTAATATAGTGAGCTCCAGTTCCACTGGGTTTCCTGCAAATGTTTTTGTGACTGAGTGAATCACCAGTTCACCACATTTCTTTATCCATTCATCTGCTGATGGACAGCTATGCAGACTGTCTTGGCTATCATGAATCTGCCGCAATAAACATGGGGGTGTAGGCATCTATGTGGTGCGCTGATTAAATCCCTTCAGATATATACCCCAAGAGTATTATAGTTAGATCCTATCTTTAGATGGCATGAGAACGTAATAGGCCTATCAAATGCCTTGACCTTTTGACCTTACAAGTCAAGCTCTTGTGCCTCTGACCCTTGGAACAGCATATACTTGCCTCTGGAATTTGCTCAGGGGTCTCTTACAAAGTATATTTTAATGGTCACAATGTGCCTCTTCTTGTCTCCTAGAAGTTGTAAATTGTTTTCTCTCCTATTTTTTTCCCTAAAAATGGATGTAAAATTATTTCCAGACACTATAGGCAGTTTTATGCTACCTTGTATATGGAGAACTCTGAGAATGCTAATCCAATATTGAAATCACGCGGACTCACTCTTCTACATTGGTGTGAAAGGTCTTTTCTGACATAACTGTCCGAGTGCTCTGACAATGATAGACAGTTACTGGGTAGGCTGTCATGATGGAACATGCATTCAAAGCCTTGAAGGATCAAGAGATAACCACAGTTACACTGAAGCCTGTTTGTTTGTTTGTTCGATCTCTGCAGTACTGGATATTGAACTCAGGGCCCTAAAAAAAATATGACTTCTAAGGAGATAAGTGGCACCCCCTCACACACATTCTCTCCCCTTCCTTCTGTTTCCCTCCCTTCCACTCCTTCTTTCCTCTCTCCCTTACTCCAAATATAAACCCTTAAGGCTTTGTGCATGTTAGGCAAGTGCTCTACCATGTAGCTTTTCTCACTAAAGTTTTGGAGTTTTTGTTTGTTTGTTTGTTTGTTAAGTCTCAAGGCCAGGCACCGTGTGGGTCTCACAGCTCTAACCTCAGCAGTTTGGAGGCTGAGGTAGGAGGATTATTACAAGTTCAAGGCAAGATTTGCCTACATAGTGAATTCCAGAACAGCCTGGTCTAACATTCCTTAAAAAGTGGGGAGGGCAGCGCAAAAATTTTTAAAGGTATTAAAAAGCCAAATGGTGCCTTAAGAGTGATGATAGTTGACAGCTATCTATAACTCCACTTCCACAGGCACCAGGCACAGATAGACAGACAGACAGACAGACATGCAAACAAAACACTCCTACACATTAAAGAAAATAAATTTTTTTAAAAGGTTATCAAATTGAAATTCCTTACTTCGAATACATACATACATACTAGAAGGTCCAAGTTGCAGCACATCAGGCCATCATAGTACCCTGCTTGTAACAGTCGTTATAGAAACAACATTTTTCTATCCGATTTTGACAGACCAAAGGAAACTCGTATCATGAAAGATGAGGTGGTTTCTCTAAACATGCTCTTCTATATGATGCCAGAAAGCCCGGAAGCAAGTGAAGAAAGTGGCTGCTTTTTTGGGAGGATCGGATCATTTTAGCCTCACATAAACCCTGACACCCAAGCAGTGGTATCAGGCAAGCGTACATGCAATTTAAACCTCCTGGTTGCTGAGAAAGAGAAGAAGAGAGTTTCCTAAGCAGGAAACTGAAGCACTAAGTGGTAGCCTCCTGTTTGCAACCAGTGAGTACTCACGAGGACAGGTGGGTCATGGAGGATGAACATTCCCTCCAAGCCTTTTTAATTAACTGGTTGTTGGATTTATTGGTCAGCTCCGTGGGAAATCAGAACCTACTACTTGAGGGCTATTTTTATAGCCTTCTGGAGTTGGGTTGCCTTAGTATAGCCACCTGGCACCATTCCTAGACGTGGTCAGATCTGTTTTCCCCCCTTTTAAACAGCAGCCAGCGAGCATTCCAGGCATCTGGCAGTAATCTACTCTAATAAAGGTGCCCCCTCTCCCTTCTCCCTTTGGTAGCATAGCATATGTATCACCAGTTTGCGCCATCAGATCCAGCAGCAGGTCAGAGGTGAGGGCAGTATAGTTAAACTGCAAAATAAAGCCCTGTAAAACTTTAGAAGGGGCTGTATCTACCATCAATACTTTTATAAGCTATAAACTCTGAATAACCAGTCTCTGAATGAATAAGTAAAATTAGATCTTATCAGTTCTACATTTCTTGAATCCAAGTCTCAGCTCATTCCCCTGTCTTTCTTCCTTTCGATGAAATAGTGTTTAGGAAAAATGAGAGCCCTTTGACACCGGGGATCTTTTTACAACACACACAAACAATTTCTGTACAGATACTTGGGTGGCAAATTGTAACCCAAAACCCTTTTCTTTGCGATAAAATTACCACAGCATTAAATTGACATAATAGAGACAAGAATATTCTGTTCAGCTGAGTTTTGGTCATGTAGCTACTCATTTTAATATGGGAGATAAATTAAGTTCACCCTTGGGAAATCCAAGGGTAATGACCAAAACACAGGGTGATTGAGCTAATTGCCAACCAGGTGTGCTTTAAGGATGTTAAATGCACAAGCAAGTTTGGAGGAGGAGTTTAGGAGGGCAGGTCAGCCTCCCAGATGGCAAAGGACATTTCTGCTGATCTGGAAACCTGCTGGGCCCACCTAAATCCTGCTCAACCCCCTAAGTTCATTTAAGAATATGGAAACATTTCTAACAGACTCAAGACCCCAGGAAGCTCCTCATCCCCTGAAGCCCAATCTATAAGCGACTGGCTGGTAATGCCTGGTTCTGATTCAACATTTCATTTGTATATGTCTAGTCTTCTCAGCTAAATAAACTTTCCAAAGGCACACACACATGGATTTTGGTATCCATCTCAATGCCTGACCTTGTTAAGTGCTTGCAGATTAACGTCTTCTGCATAGAAAAAAAAAAATGTAACTGTTAAAATACTTAACACTTTGCTGTAGGGACATTTCTTCCATTTGTTTGTCTCTAGAGATGAAATATGGGATATGAAACATAAACTGTTTAATAGCTCTAGTTCATTATAATGAACACTAGCGTCACATGGTATGGCGCACAGAGCTGATTGTATATTGAGTTCATGATGTACTTAACCAATCTCAGCACAAACTGCTGAATGGAGCCCTGCTTCTCTGTGGCCACATCTACCCATTCTACAAAAGAGAATGCTCACTCATTACTACTGCTCTATGTAGTACTCATTTCCTCCTTGGCTCCTTGTTCCAGCACCCCACTACCACCCAGCTCCAGCACTCATTTCTCCCCCAAAGGTTTTCTCATCAGTATTCTTCAGGAACTCCCAGTCTGCAAGATAACTTAAGACACAGTGAGCAAATCCAAACTACTGTTATAAGTAAACCCAGTCTCTGCCTGTCTAGCGCCTATTTCAAGGAATAATCAATAATTAGCTTCAGTTCCTTCCACAATTTTGGGTTGCCTGCCTGCTGTTGGAAGATCCTGACACTCTAGGTGGCTTTTGAGTAATCTGACTAATGGCCTAGTGGTTATTACATTTCACACAAACCCAAACAGAAGCAGAAAAGGTGCATGCCAATTGTTTCACAGCAACGTGTGCCAACTATTCAAGCTCGCACTCTCTTAACAGAGACCTTTTGGCTTGGAAGAGGAGGCCACAGAGAAACTTCCATAGTTGAATGTTAAATGTTGAGTTTGCATTTAGAAGATAGCAATCAAGTACTTATTGATTACTTGGCGCATATAGAGCCCTCTGCAAGAACTCTGAGAAACTGGATATGTGTTCAGTAAAGAAGCAAGTGGTAATAACAAGAACAGAGTGTCAACTGTAGGAACTTTTCTCTTAAAGAGACAGAATAGCTGTGGTGCCTCAGAAAATGCCGTATAAGTACCTTATTGCACACAGAAGGTCTAAAGATTAAACAAAAGGAATGAGATTTCATCTTCTTTAAACACTTTTTTTTTTTTTGTGGCTTGCATCTTCCTGGTCAACTGAAAATCAATATCTTTTTCAGATGCTTTTTTTCCAACACAATGACAAGAGAGAAAGGCAATTCTGGAACACGAACTCTTGCCTAGGACCATTTCAAAGGCTCTCCAAGGGTTCCCACTGACTTCGCCAAAACAGTCTCTCGGGATGGTCCCTCTGCTCTATCGAAGGCTGTGGCCTCTTGGTGATAACCACGACGAGCGTGAGGAACAACAGGTTTCATAAAAGCTCTAGGTCCACCAGAGATGACAAATAGTAAGCACATAATACCAAAAGGCTTACCAATCACCTCCGGAGGGGGCTTCTGCCCAAAGAAGCATTCATGTCTAAGAATAGGAGCTGAGAATGTAGCTTGGTTAGGAGAATGCTTCTCTAGCATGCACGAAGCCCAGAGTTCCAGCCCTGGGGTACATGCCTAGCACTCATAGGGGTAAAGAGGGATCAGGAGCTCTAGACCATCCATGACTACACAGAGAGTTCTTTTTTTAAAAAGTTAGATACATTGACTTGTGTGGCCTCTGTCTTTCCTGGTAAAAATGTGTCCTTCAATTTCTCAAACAGCTAATCACATGGGTTATCCAGGAGTTGATTGGAATCTAACCTACTTCTGCTTCTGAAGCAAATCAAACAAAAAGAATGATTCTGTTTTTTGATTAATCCAGTAACATGCTATCAAAAGCCACTTAAGGCCCCATTTCTATAATAGATATAGTCAATGGCATATAAGAGTCTACCATTTGATTTAGAAATTAGCTTAAGGTCAAATAAGTGTAATTTTCTACAAAACATATACTAAAGAGATTAACAGGCATTAACCTAAGTGAAATTTTACTATATATTAAACATATTCATTAAGTTGAAAATATTCTCCAATATAAAAATGTGTTTCCCCACACAGCAAAGAACTGGATACCCTCAGGTTTCTAAGTGTAGCCACGTGACCTAACTTTTCTGACTCCCAGGCATATTAGAGTCCTTATCTAGTGCAGAACATTGTCAACCCCTACTGTTGAACCTTGACCTTTCTTCCCCTGCCACTGGCTTGTTTGTTCCAAAGGAGACCCAAGTCTCTGTCTAGTAAAAAAAAAAAAGCTACAAAAAATCTATACTTATAAGGGGTTCATTGGGGTATTATTTATAACAGCAAACAACTAAAAAACCAAATGTCAAAACGTAGGGCAGTGGTCAGGTGGTGCACACAGTGGTAAAAATCATTAGAATTTTCTGGGCTGGTGATGTAGATCTATAGTAGAGTGTGTGCTAAATATACAAAGAGTCCCAAGTTCCATCTCCAGCACCAAAAAGTTAGTAACAAGCACTGTGGCTTCATGAGCAAGAAAAAAATCAACAACCCGAGCCATGGGACTGCCTGTTCCTGCCATGCCTTTGAGGAAAAGATCTCTATTTAAGCAGTTCCTGAGCCCTGCACAATTGCATGAACACTGAAATGTAGGCTCCCAGTGCAATCTATAGGATAGAAGTGAAGTACAGATGAAATGGCTCAAATACCTCAATGTGCACTAACACTCTCGTCAACATCTCATTTGTGGATTGTGATATATCTGACTGGATTTTAATCATTATGTAATGTGAGCTTAGTACCAACCCCGTCTCTCATCCATCATTTTTTTTTCTTTGAAATGCTAGAGTTTTGGGTTTCTTGTGTCATTTTTTACTCTCGCCATGAACCGTATGACAATCAAGTTGTCACTGCAGCAGGGCCATTATGCATCAAAACTTCTGTTTCAGAAAACCCAACCCTTCTTCGTACCATCATAATAAAACCAGATTTGTTGTAGCTTTTCCTCTGCTATGATGCTGGTAATCATTTATGTCACTGGCAAAACATAGAACTATTCAGTTTTCTGAGGCTTATGGTGTTACTTGCTTCTTTTTTAAGTGAGAAAGAAATGGATCAAGCCACTTAAAAACCACTACCATTAGAGAAAGGCTCACTATTATGCAATCCAAAATTGGCGTAAAATCATCAAAGATAAAGTTTCCATCAAATGTACCCATGGAATGTCTTCTTTTGTGAAAGATCACTCATGAATTCAACTAAAGCCGTGGATATTGGGAAAACTGTGAGTAATTTTTGGGTTTTTTTTGAAGACAGGCTTTCTCTGCTTAACCAAGCCCTGGCTGTTCGGGACTTGCTTTATAGACCAGGCTGGCCTCAAACTCACAGAAACATGCCTGCCTCTGTCTTCCTAGGACTAACGATATCTGCCACCACACCTAGCCTAGTAGTAATTTTGATAAGAGTTGAGAATTGGATTGCACTGAGTGTCAAGAGTGATGGGTTCATGAAACCCACTTGTAATGGATGCATTTTACAGTATCCAGAATCTGACTGCTAGAACTTTTTACGCATCTGAGCAATGCGTACATAGCCATTAAAACAGATTTGATTTAACAAGGTGATATCGTATTTTCAGATGCTTCCAGTATAATCAAGCAATTCAGTCTTAATTCATTTACAATCATTTACCATTCTGTTCTTCGCTCCTTACCTCCAGTCGCTGGCTACTGAACACTTTATTAAATGCCTCCTAGCTGCAAGGGACATATCTATCTTCAAAAGCTGCCTGGCAAATCACTACACACTAGGATGTTCATTGCTGCTCTTCTCAGTTGTCTCACATTTTATTTGTGAGTCTCCTTAACCTACCCTTGATCAAAAAAAATTTCATGAAGTGTATTTACATAGAGGCTTTGAGTTGAGGTGAATTAAAATTAATTATAACCAAATTTGCCCTGAAGGTAGTCCGGTCTTCCTTTCTTGCATTTCCTCATATCCTTAGTTTCACTGGAGATACTGAATTAGAAAGCTAATGCCCACACCAGGATCCTGAATTGGAACTCAGCCTATGCTACAGAGGGAGTTCAAGATCAGCCTGAGCTATGGTCCTGTGTCTGAAAAAAAGAAAGGAAGGAAAGAAAGGATGGGAGAAAAGAAAACAAATCCAAACCCCCAACAACTCTATCTGCATATGCAATGAGGCACATTTCAAAACTGTTCATTTTCAGGGGGGAATTTCAGACAATGCAAAAACAATCGATGATCTCACTACTGAAAAGCAGCCACTGGTGACACTGTGGTATAAAAATGTGCAAGGCTTTTTCTGCGTATGTGTCTAGATACGTTTGCATTCGTGCCTTTGTATCACACCACTTACAGAGCTCTATATTCTGTGGAAACTGCAAGCTTTCTAGCATTCTATCAGATGTGTATTTGACAGTTTATATAACCACACACTCCTCTATTATTAAACATTTTTTTTATTTCCAATTTTTGTTATCATAAAACACCTCTGTTCATAAGACTTTTGTTTCTGTATTCAGAATGATATTTCTTAGGAGAAAGTCCCCAAAGTAGAATTATTGGATCCAACAAATGAATAGTTTTCAAACCCTTGATAATACACATTGCCAAATGAGTGTTCCAAAAGGGCTGTACAAGAGTGTCCATTTGACTAAATGCTTATTGACAATGAAGATTTTATATATATATATATATATATATATATATATATATATATATATATATATATATATATATATTCCTTCCCTAATTTAGGAGTAAAAATGGTGTCTCGTTTCCTTTGCATCTCATCACACTGGTGCCAAATTTGCCTGTCATTTTGAAAAATGCTCCTTTCGGAGACAGGGCTTTCTGAAGAGTACAACTAGCAGAAATGTGTATCTACTATCAAATCTTGTTAGAGACATCAAGATAAAAATCCAATGAAGAGGTCAACAAAAATTTTTACAACTTTTTAAGAATTCTTTTTGAAAGGGTTCCTTGTGCTTGTTTCTTAATTTAATGACAAGAGAAGCAGATACAAGTACTTATTCATCAGTTTCCTGACTGCATCCAAGGCTGTTACCATGGGAAACCTCACTAACTCAGTTGCCTAGCATTGCTGAGAACTGTGTGGAACTGGGTCCCATGAGTCCAGAAGCTCTACTGTTCCTTAAAGCAATCCTAATCTACTGGAAAAGGTGAGGTTGACATGCAGAAGAATGTGAGATACACAGCAAGGGGTCCTAACTGGGACTAAACTGAAGCATCTAAACTGAAGAAAGAAAGGAAGAAACGAAGAAAAGAAGGAAGGAGGAGGGAGAGAGAGACAGAGAGACAGAGAGAGACAGAGAGAGAGACAGAGACAGAGACAGAGACAGAGACAGAGACAGAGAAAGGATGAAAGGCTTAAAAAATAAAAAGCTGAATATCCCAAGTTCTTTCCTTCTTCTATAATCTCTCACTTGACATGATTGACGTGACTTTCAGACACATCCTGGTCACTGTTTTCTGGATACACTCAACTTTGTCAAAGTTCGTAAAATGTGGTGACTATACTTGAACATAATACTCCAGATGTGGTCTGAGCAGCACACATGCTTCTAATACAGCCTAAAATTGTTTTTGCTTGAAAAAATAAGCTACACCACATTGTTGGCTCATATTAAACTTGTGATCAACTAAATCCCCAAGAACTTTTGACATAAACTGCTGCCAAGTCACATTTCTCATATCCTGTGCATATGCAATTTTTTCAGCCCAAATTTCAAGACTCTACATCTATCATTGTTAAATTTCATCTTGTAGGTTTTGAACCAGAGTTCCTACAGGTTGAGATCATTTTCAATCTGGATTCTGTCATCCTGGATATTAAACCGCACCACCCGGCTTTGTGTTATCTGCATCATGAAAAGCCTGTTTTTGTGATCGGTTAGGACCAACGAGCTGCTCCACTGCAGCAAGAGCCAAATCTAGCCCCCCTTTTTATTCCTCAGTTGTTAATAGGGTGCCTTGTACATGGTAGGTACTCAGTGTTAAAAAGGCCTGGCCAGAGCTAATATAACAGTCCTATGACCCTTCCTGAAAAACATCTTCCTCCAGGTTGACATTGAATCAGTTGTTCAACCAGCTGTGAATCTGCCTGATTGCTAGTTATACAGTCAAATTTTACAATCTTATGCACAAGGATATTAAAGAAGTCTCCCAAATGTTTTGCTAAAATCAAGACAACCTATATTTGTATTCGCCATTCTGGCATGGGTGATCTAGTGTCACCATCTTAATGTACTCATGGCGAAAACAGACTACCGGGGCTGTCTTTCATCTGTTTCCATGATACTTTGCCCTCAACTTTTACCCAAATGACAGGAGGAAGCTTTTATTTTCTACTTTCTTCAATATTAGTATTATTAACTAACATTCCTGTTTACCCTTAGAGTCTTTACATTTCAGGAGTAATTTTTTGGTTTGATTCATTTTGCTTTCTGAGACAGGGTCTCAATAACTCAGCTACCTGGCCTTCAGGCTTCAGGAGTAAATCCGAAGAAAAAGTTTTTCATTTAAAACCACCGTGTAAAAAATAAATAGAATAGGCTTGTCGAAGATGGCAGCGCTGTGTGTATGCGTGCGGGTTTGCTAGAAGAGGCCGGCCATGGAACATTCCCTTGGCTACATGTAGAGACTTTTGGTCCCAATCCAGAGAGCAGCAAGAGCCAGAGGTGGCTGAGACAGTGGAAGAAGTGAAGAAAGAACCTGACTTGCTGTGTCCACCCTTACGAAGCTGAGCATACACGCTACCTGACGATCTCCAGAGTCGCTTGGAATCTCATATTAAAGAAGTTCTAGGTTCTTCTGTTCCCAGTAACTGGCAAGATATGCCCCTGGATGATGGCCGTGTGAAGTCCAGACTCCTGGCACATTTGGCTGATGGCTTGGGCCATGCTGTACCTAACTCCAGGCTTCGCCAGATGTGCAGGGTCAGGGGTGTTCTTGATTTCCATAATGTTCCTGTTCAAAATAGATCTAAATTTGATGAACTCGTTGCCAGTAATTTACCTCCCAATTTGAAAATCAGCTGCCGTTACTAAGCACTCCAGTCAGTGACCACATTGAGATCAGTCTTACTCTCCTCACTAAGGTGGCTGGAAACCTTGTGATATGCTACCCAAAACTCTTCTCAAAACCTTCCTTTCCTATACTTTTATTTTCTCCCCACACAATAACACATTTCTCATGGAGAATCAACAAAGAAAACACTTTCACGTTTGCTAAAGCTATCAACCCCCCACACACACCAATAAAGTCAAGTTCTGGTAATTTAAAATAAATAAATGAAATAAAACTACAGTATAATTGAAAAAATCATATCTATAATACAAAAAAGTTTGTTTTTGAAAACTGACAAACTTCTATAGAGCCTACCAATGCAAGCCCCCCCAAACTATGCATACTACTTCTTCATAGTGTTTTACAGGAAATTTCAAGAAATAAAACATTCAAGAAATAAGAAAATGTTCAGAAAATGAGCAGATACTATACCCAAAATGATCAATATCTTTTCAAAAGTGAGCACGTGTGGGGCACACGTGTGACTCCTGGTGATAATGTGCTTTACCTGCCAGAGGGTGTTTGACACCCCTCCAAACACCATTCCTCATCTCTTCTGGGAAATTCATCCCCCACACGGCACCCAGTCCATCCTTGAGCCCTGATCCCACCGTATGCCTGCTCCCTAGGCTACAGGCTATGGTATGAGGTGAAGCAAGCTGTCTGCCGAGAGCATTTATATGCTAGCACAAAAAGGGGGGGGGGTGCTGCATGTTTTGTTTGTATGTTTGTTTTTGTCGTCTTTTGAAGAAATGCCCCCATTCAAAATCAAGTCATTAAACATTCCCCAGCATCAAATTAGCTGATCAAAGCGTTCATATTAAAATGGTGCATAACCACCTGCATGCTTGATGAAAACAGTAACTAAGAAGTGAAGGATGAAGGCTAGCTCCAACTTCTACCAACAACTGTATTTCAACCCCTGCGGAGTTCTTCTTAGTCTACACCTACCTTCGTTCTAAGTGGAAAGTTTGTTCTTAATGATCCGAAACTACTTTGTACTGTTACTTAACTTTTTTGTTTGTGACTGACTTGGAACAAGAATGACATATCATATTTCCGTAGCAGAGATAGGCACAATTTGAGCACCAAGTAAGCACTCCAATCATTTTTCAATTGAATTGACTAGCAAAGTCCGTGCTAGAATAGCTGTAATTAGCCTCCTATTCAATTGCTTCCCTCGGAGGAGCACAGACCATTACAGGTAACCTTGGCTACTGGTCAGACTCTAACCAATGTCAGGCCGAATTCGTTGTAGGCCACAAGACTGAGTCCCCAAATGAGTCAGATGCAGGGGCCTCCATGACTCACTGTGGCCCGAATGCAGCTGAAGTCGCTTCTGTCGTCAGAGAATGCTTCTACACATGTTAGCTACAACCAAAGGCTTGAGCATGATGCTTGTGATGACTAGTTTTAGTCATCAACTGGTCAAATCTAGAATACCTGCATGTCACAGCAAGTCAATGACTAAGATTTGTCATCACAATCAACATGCCCTTGGTTCTAGTCACAGCACCAGAAACAGAAAAAGAAGGAAAATTCACAAAAGGCTTATCTAAGTAACTTTCTCTTTTGACTTCATCCTCCCATTCTGGGAAATGCAACTATATTTAATTAATATCAAAAAGTGACATAGCAAGCCAAAGCCTCAAATTTCTCACTGAATGTATACAATCTTTTTGCCTGACTTCACAAGATAGTATACACTACAGAAGATATCTGTTCCATCAAAACGAAATGGTCGCAGAGGTGCTAGCAGCATTAAAAATTGCTCCGAGGAAAGCATTCAGTTTAGAATATGAAGAATCCTTAATGAGCTGATGTGGCCTAGTGATTCTGTCATGGGCATCGGAAAGGCATAGGGTTTCTCAGTTCTCAGATCTTTTATAGCATCAAGTTTTAAGTGTTGAAGCATTAGGCAAATAAGGCACACAGATGAAACACTATCACCAATGGGCATTTGGGTTTTCCCTAATAATCTGCTAAAGCGGTTTTCAAAGTAATTGTCTTAACATATTGGTATGCGTAGATCAGCTGTGAATATGCTTTATGTCAGCTGTTACTAATATTTAATTGCCAACATTCATAAGTAATGCTCTTTTTAAAATGCAACTGAACTGAAAGTTCTGTCTATTACAGAAAGACTATGGCTAAATCGCTCACATTCCAAGACTTTCTTGTCCAACAAAAGAGAAATGGGCAGGAATATAGGCTGGTGTCATGAGAACAAGGCAGAACACTAGAGAGCTCCCCCTTTGGGCTGGGTTTGCTTGGGGACAGAATCTAAAGAAAATACGTAAAGCTAAATCCTAAGACTCAGGCTTGGTCATAGGAAGCCCATAACATGTAGTATGTAAGTGCTATTAGACTTGGCAAACATAGTAGTCAAAAGCTGGTCAACTGTATGAAAGCTTGGACTGGAATTTTCAAGATTTGGTGTTGTGGTGAATTACGCCCAGTAGATTTTGAGGAAGTTGTTTGCTTTTTTTTTTTTAATTCCTTTTAGAGAAGAAGTGTTATTCTGGGGCTGGAGAGATAGCCCAGCAATTAAAAGCATTGACCGCTCTTCCAGAGGACCTGAGTTCTGTCCCCAGCACCTCCATGGTGATTCATAGCCATCCATAACTCCAATTCCAGAGGATCTGCTGTGCCCTACTCTAGTCTCCATGGGCTCCAGGTGTGCATGTGGTGCACATACCTACGTGCAGGTAAAATATTCATATACATGAAATAAAAACAAATCTTTAAACTTAATTGGCTTTCTGTCTGATGTTCAACTCTTTCATCTTGGAAGCAACAAAACAGTAGATATGACAATGCCTTACCATAAAAAGAACCAGTGTGTTCACAAAAGACAAAGATTTGAGTTGAAAACATATACCTAACGGGAAAAAATATAAACGTATCTGACACGTCTCCTCATGTATAAAATGAGTTTATCTATTGCACTAGCCAAGGATAACACAAGTAGTAAACATCGAACCCCTACCCAGATCTAGCCAATGGACAGGACATTCTCCACAGTTTTGTGGAGAGCGGGGACTGACTACGACATGAACTCTGGTGCCCCATATTTGACCACCTCCCCTTGGTGGGGAGGCCTGGTGGCACTCAGAGAAAGAATAAGCAGGCTACCAAGATGAGACTTGATAGCCTATGACCACATAGTGGGGGAGGAGGTCCCCCTCGGTCATAGACGTAGGGGAGGGGTATAGGATGAAAACGGGAGGGAGGAAGGAACGGGAGGATACAAGTGAGGGGATAACAATTGAGATGTAATCTGAATAAACTAATAAAATTAAAATTAAAAAAGGAAAAATGAGTTTATACCTGTGTCTTGAAGAGTGCTGTAAGCATAAGAAATGATGGGTAAAAAGTACATAACACAGTGAGAAAGGCAGCACTGAAAACCTGGTCACATTAAGGAACCAGCTAGAAGCATGGGGTTTAGTGAAAAGCAAAAGGACATGAGAAAGAGAGAACACTGGAGGCACTCCTTTAGAGAACAGGAGATGCCTTTCGACCTGCAAAGCCCAGGTTTAAAAAAAAGATCTGCTCTCCCAAAGGAGAGAGGCAAAATCAGAGGGGAAAAGGAAAGTGAAATTCATGTAGTGCCACAAAGCAGGGGAAGAGGAACATGCCAGGGTGAGAAAGAAGTGACGAAAAATAAAGCCCACTGAATTCAGCTAGAAATTCAGTTGTTGGAACCCTTCGAGGGTGCAATTTTAGTACTGAGGCAGTAGGAGTCAGCTTACAAGGTGTTTCAGAATTAGTGGTAAAGAAATGGAGCCAGCAGATGTAAACCACTCACTTGAGAAGAAAAAGTCAATAATATCTGGGTCTGACAGCTGGACCTGGTCCAGACACACAAGTACAGACTTCAGCCGTAAAGACTTAAATGTGGGATTTTACTATGGAATTTCTGATGGCTGCAGGTATAGAGGGGCCTCCCAAGGGAAAAACACATTCCTCAGACGACTAAATATGGCTTTCATAAGCTCAACAAAGAGAGGCCAAACTTGCTTGTTTCTTAAATCTCCATGGCTTCGAGATAATGCCACTCTATTCTAGGGGCTGAAGAGAGGACAAAACCAGAATGAAAAATTGAAGTACATACAAAGGTCCTTGGAGAGCCTGCTCTCCTAGGTGGCCTCCCTGCAGAGCTTTTGTTCGCTGGATCCCAGACTCTCCAAGATTCTTAAAGGGGTGTACCTCAATCAAGTCTTCTAAGGTTTTAAAAACAAAAAACAAAACAAAAAAAAAAACTTGCCTATTAGCTCCACACCAATCATGCCTGGCTTCCCTTGTATCACACAAAGTCTCTATTTTCAGTGAGTAAATAAATCCCACTGCCGCCGCCCAAAAAGCAGAGAGGTTTTCTGAACAAGCTGGTAGGGTTCACAAAGCTGATTAGGGCTTGTTTATTTGAAAGGTTCAAATAAAAGGCATTTGAATGGTCAGGAATGTTTGAGGACTATTAAGATGTGACAGGATTCACTAGGGTAAACATGTCCGGCCTCAGGCTTCTTGTGGCCTCTAATCCCTATAACAAGCAAAGTCCTAAATATAATACTAGCTACCATTTATTGAGCAAGCCTGTACCATGTGCCCTTTACATGAATTGTCTCATTTAATCCTCACAATAGCACTATGAGGGTAGATATTATTAACCCCAGGGATCTAGAGCCCCTAGGCTAACCCCTGGCGCCAAAGGACCTCCCAGGTTTCATCAGCACAAATGCCCTCTACCCTGTCCCTCCCTCTTATTTTCTTGTCCCAGGGTTGCTTTGACTGCTTAGTTTCTAACCACTTAAGACAAAAATGTAAAAATAAACCTCCCTGTACATTGAGCCAAGTATATTTTCTCTCATGCAGGCTTTGGAAATACAACACCCAAGTTCAAATCCCCCCTATGCACAGTCCAATCTGTGTGGTCTTGGGCAAAATGGACAATAATACCTTCATCACAGTGCTCTCAAGTGTACGCAGGTGGCTAAGGAGCAAACATTTTACTTTTAAAAGCTGTAACCATTACATACTCAATTGGTGTCTTCCTCACTCAAGTGATGTTATTTTAATAGCACAAATATATGCGCATTTGGTGCTATAAACTTGTGAGAAATTCAGAAAAGAATAAAGAGGAAAGACAGTTAACTGCTAGTTCATCATTCTAAAAAAAAAAAAAAAGGTTCAGGAACCGACATAAATGTATATGAGGTTTATTTACATGAAATATGTGTGTGTTTGTATGATGTGTACCAATATATTTTATATCAAGTAATTTGTAAATAAAATTTGTGTTCATGCCATTTGTTTTCTGACACAGAGTTTCTCTGTGTAACAACCCTGACTATCCGGGAACTGGCTTTGTAGACCAGACTGGCATCGAACTCACAGAGATCCACATGTTTCTGCCTCCAAAGTGGTAGGATTAAAGGCATGTGCCATCACTGTTCAGTGTTTATGCCATTTTAGTATCGTAAAATGTCCTTTGGAAACCTAACTAACAGCTTCATAAATTATCTTGAGTAGATGTCCAGAAATTAATTTCATAGACACAACACTGATATACTGGAAACAATTACCATTCAACTTAAGTGTTCAGTGATGCCGCCCAGAAGGTATTGCCTATGAATGTTCAAGGGAAGAGACTCTTGTTCTCCTTCACTGTAAAAATTAGGCTTTTGGGTCATGTCTCAGGAAAATACTACTTTGTATAAAATAAAATAATAAAAACAAAAAGGATGCCACATCATGTACATTTCACTGTAGCTATCTAAATAATGAAACACTTACTCTAAACAAGTTCACCAGACATTTTTGTGACATTAGAAGAGCTTTCTCAAATTGGTAGTCTGGTTCTTATTAAGATGGAGTGGTAAAACATATACTTGTATGCCCCAAAAAACTGAATAGTGAATAGCCATTAAACCAATGTTGACATCTGTATAATACAATGGGGGAATAGTTCACAGTGTATTGTTGGGTTTGTATACAGAATAGGGTCTTCGCTGGGGATGAATCTCAGTGGTACACCATATGTTTAACATGCTCAAGACTTTAGGCTCAATCCCGATGCTTCAAAAGACAAAAAGTAGTTGTCTCTAGTCTTGTCACCATTGGTAAATCACTTTTAATCCAATTTTCTTCAATTTCCTAAAGTTAATGGACATCATGCCAACTATTCTTAATTTTTAAAATTACCTAAAACTGTTCATTTGCCTACTTTTTAAATCCCTACCGTGATATGTGTTACCATTCCTTAAGCAGCCTGGACAATGACAGTGTATCCTGCTAGAGAACACTACACGTAAATAAAAGTTTTTAAATTGGACATCAGACTCTACCATTTCCTCACATTACACCTTTGGCAAACTCTTTAATCTCTCTGAACCGGACCCTAATCTGTAAAACACAGAACATCCTCAGCCATCTTTACAGGACTGTTTTGAACATCAATATAGGTATAGGTGCAAGTTCCTGTATCTATACCTTGTGCTAAGAAAGCCAATTAAATTCAGGCACACATGTGTAATTCTAGCACACTGGAGGACCACCATAAGTTCAAGGCCAATCTGGTATACATAGTGAGACTCTGTCTCCAAAAAAGAGCCAGGTAAATGTGGTTCTGATACTTCTCTCCGAAAAATGGGATGTGCAAAGTGCTGTTTATTTTAAATCTTCACTTCCTACTTCATGTTTCTCCTTTTCTTTGGTGTGTTTTCAGTTGCCCAGACTCAAATCTAAAAAGACTATACAAGTAGGAAAGAGGCCAACATAAATGAGAACACCTGAGGCAATGAAAATAGAAAAATGTCTCAATAGCATAAAGTCCGTGCATCATGTGTAAATGAGAAATACTAAATTATAAACCAAGTGTAAATTAATAGAGTAAATAAGCCATATGACCTCTGTCACCATGACTTAGAACTTGGAGTTTACATCTCAAGTTTAAATGATCTGGCGTTAATGCAGCCACAGTTGCCAGAGGCACACAACTGATTTATGCTTTGGGGGCAAATGCATTTACAAGTCTGATTAATAGCCATGAGGGAGGGTTAAAGGAAACCCCATTGAGTTCATAACAGAAGAAAAAGGCTATACGGCCAATGTTAATTATGCTCTTGTTTGCTGTATGAGTTTATGAGAGCAGATCTACCCTCTACAGCGCTAATGAGCACCTAAAACAAAGGATCTGTCATGTGCATTTTATTACTGCCATTGGTTTCTCCAAAGCAGTGTCATGTTTGTCCTAGAGAAAGAGGGAAAGAATTTCCAAAGGAAATTCATAATAAGAACAGTACAAAGCCCCCAAGCCTTCCTTTACCTCCTTCCTTTGGCCTGCTTTCAAATACTGCTGATTTTGCATTCTACAACTCACAACTTCCAAAAACCACACTGAAAACTGTGATGGTGTTAAGTATAAATACTCTCTCTCTCTCTCTCTCTCTCTCTCTCTCTCTCTCTCTCTCTCTCTCTCTCTCTCTCTCTCTCTGTGTGTCTCTCTCTGTCTCTCTCCAAACCCAAAATATGGGACACTAAAAATATGTACCCTTGATGGGCATGGAGGCACACACCTTTAATCCCAACAGAATTTGAGGTCAGCATAGTCTACATAGTGAGTTCCAGGCCAGCCAATGCTGCATAGAGAAAACTGTCTCTAAAGCCCACTTGTAGTACATTTACAAAGATGTGTGTGTGTGTGTGTGTGTGTGTGTGAGAGAGAGAGAGAGAGAGAGAGAGAGAGAGAGAGAGAGAGAGACAGAGAGAGAGACAGAGACAGAGACAGAGACAGAGACAGAGACAGAGACACAGAGAGAGACAGAGACAGAGACAGAGACAGAGACAGAGAGAATTTGTCAGACAAAATTCTCCATTTTTAATACCTACAATTTCATTCAATGCTCATGGGGATTGTTACATCTCTGTAAATTTTTTCTTTAATCATATAAATGAAAAACTATCCAGAAGTCTCAAAATATCAGCTACTGTGATTGGTTTTATTCATTTCTGACTATTTGAGCAAACGATGAGTGTGAATAGGCTTCAGAAATCTCTTATTTTCCCAGCAATCTTCATGCAGAATAATATACTTTCATAATGAAATGTAAGATTATAAATTGCCAAATTGATTTTGCGTCAGTGGTTAAAAAAAATCATAAGTGACGAAGTATCCTGAGGTGACCCAGTATGTTATAGAAAATAGGAAACCATAGTATACTGACAGTTTAATTGGTTTAGCAAGAGTTCATATCACTTGGCTGAAATGCATCACTGGCCTTTTTATCGTTATGTCTTATTGCAGCTTTAAAAATAAAGTAGATGACGATCTAGTGAAATGTTTCCTTTACAGAACCAGGTTCCTGTCCTTGACTTTATTGCTGTGCCTAGCTTTCCAAAGCAATGTTTACAAACTGCCTCTGCCTTTTAGCATGTTTTGAATAGTGGATTTATTTTCCAAGCTGATCCTTTTATGCCAAGAGATAGAGAAACAGTAGTGTATGGTTTGTGTGAAGAACCCCAAAACAGACGGCATCAAGGAGTTAAATACCAGAGTGGATGGCACCTTGACATTTATTGCTGTGTAGTGCAAAGCAGAATATATAATTTGACTCTTTTACAGCATTAGGAGGGCAATTTAAATGTGTTAGGACTTGAACTATCAAAAGATGCTGTCTCCTGTCTCCAGATATAATTACAAGACAAGACTATTAAAGCAGTCTTACAAATACGAGAGGAACTAAGACTGTGAAGGGCAACAAAGGGAGAAGGAGCTACCCACAACAGTAGCAGCTTAGGTTTTTTGTTTTTGACAGATCTGTCCCTGGGGCATAACAGGAAACCAACACACTACTATGAAATTATCCTCTAGAACCACTGGTGTCAAGTGAGGTCCCTGTGTTCAAAATCTAGCCAGAAGAGTGAGCCAGGAACAGAAATGTCACCCCTGCCACCAAACACATTGGAAACCCTTTTGTCTCCCTTACACTAATGCAAGTTCAGTGGGAAGCTATTTACTATATGTCTGGAGTATCCAGTGCTAGGTAACATTAAATTGTATTAAATCCAGACTACATCAAGTTAGTACTCTCCCAACACCTCTGGGTAGTAATTACATATACTTCCATTTTCACAGGCCCCTCTCTTCATGAAGGATAGATGGATAGATGGATGGATGGATGGATGGATGGATGGATGGATGGATAGATGTGTGGGGGTATGGATGGATGGATGGGTGGATGGGGGTATGGATGGATGGATGGATGGATGGGTGGGTGGGAATATGGATGGTTGGATGGATGAATGGATGGATGGATGGTGGATGGATGGATGGGTGGATGGATGGGTGGGTGGGAATATGGATGGATAGATGGATGGATGGTGGGATGGATGGTGGATGGATGGATGGATGGGTGGGGGTATGGATGGATGGGTGGATGGATGGATGTATGGATGGTGGATGGATGGATGGATGGATGGGTGGGTGGGGATATGGATGGATGGTGGATGGATGGATGGGTGGGTGGGGGTATGGATGGTTGGGTGGATGGATGGATGGGTGGGGGTATGGGGATATGGATGGATGGATGGGTGGATGGGTGGATGGATGGATGGGAGTATAGATGGATGGTGGACGGATGGATGGAAAAACAAATATCAGAAGGAAGAATGTGTGAGAGAGATCTAGATAGGTATTTTTAAGGTTTCATAAATAAGATGTTGCATTAAAAAATGTGCCAGGCATTACCATCCTGAATAACTGCACTAAAATAAACAATAAATGCATGAGACAGAAAAGGAAACTAAGCCTAGCTACAAAAACAAGTTAGGAAATGAGGATGGTACTCAGAAAGATATGAGGATCAATATGAAGTGGAAGGGGGAGCATGGAAAGCATGGTGAAAAGGAAGATGTATAAGAACAAAGTATGACAGCATGTTGGAAAATACTATCATAAAACCAATTTACATGGTGTGCTAACTTGAAAAAACAGTAAAAAATGAACTGACAAAGCTGTATTACATTTTAATTAAAAATGTATTTTAAGCTAGGTGTAGTAGTCTGTAATCCCAGCACTCAAAAGGTAAAGGCAGGCTTATCTCTGTGAGTTCAAGGCCAGCCTGGTCTACAAAGCACCTTCCAGGGCAGCCAGGGTTGTTAACAAAGAAACTCTGTCTCAAAAAAACAAACAACAATAACAACAACAAATGTATTTTTAAAAATGAATTCAAATATTAAAACCATTACAGAAATAAAACTTAAAGTCTTAGAATGGAGCTGAGCGCTCCCTAAACAAGCATATAAGGGAATATTTTCTTCTATTATTCAGGCTGTGTGGATAAGCGGGGCAGTGAGGCAGGCTAGCACAAGCTGCTCATGGCTTCCCGGATCCAACTAAGCCTTCTGGAGTGTGATGTAATGCTGGGCACTGGGATCTTTTGAGAGTTTACATCCCTTGACACAGTTATTTCAAAGAAACAAAGCTCTGTGTATACAGGTGGACTGCAGCATTATTTATACTAGCAAAAAAAATAGAAACCATCTAAAATGTCAATCACTGAGGGGCTGGTCAAACACACTGTACATACTAACAATCACATTTAGGTGAACTCTTGACAGCATGTAAAAATATACAAGTATATTGCTAAGAAGGAAAGGGGAAGAGCTCAAAATATACATGCAGCAGAAAGGGGCTCTATGACTTTAGACACCCTGCAATGAAATGAACCTGTTAGAAGAGACAGAGTTGGGCCTTGTTTGGTTGGTTGGTTTGGTTTGGTCTTTTCGAGACAGGGTTTCTCTGTGTAGCCTTGGCTGTCCTGGACTCACTCTGTAGACCAAGCTGGCCTCGAACTCACAGCGATCTGCCTGCCTCTGCCTCCCAAGTGCTGGGATTAAAGGTGTGTGCCACCATGCCCGGCTGGGCCTCTTAATATTAAAAAAAAAAGCTTATTTTGAAATAATTTTAGGTTAAAAAAATTTACAAGATTTATTTCATCAACTTCTTTGAATCTAAACATTTTATATAATCATAAATATTTGCCAATTTTTAAAGATTTATTTACTTATTATGCATACAATGTTCTCCTGCATGTAACAACTTCAGGCCAGAGGAGGGCACTAGATCTCATTATACATGTTTGTGAGCCACCATGTGGTTGCTGGGAATTGAACTGAGGATCTTTAGGAGAAACAGCCAGTGCTCTTTACCTCTGAGCCATCTCTCCATCCCTATTTGCCAATTTTTAAAAAATAACATTGACATAATACTATGAACTAAATTGATACTTGCATTTGGGTTTCTGCAGATTTGTCACTATTGTCCTCATATTGTCCCATGCTTAGGGTTCTGCATCTCATTTACTTGGTCACTGATGTTTAACAAATATCTGACACACTTCGTCCTCAATCAAAACTCATAAAACACCTTTTCATTTCATCAGCTTTTCTTTTAGCTTAGGCTGTTCTTAGTGTGAAGAGTCATGAAAATGGGGAGAAAGATACCATTTTTAGAGAAGTAAAAGTGTTCTATTTTCCTGATTTTTCACAAGTCCATTTATCTCAGAGTTCTTCCCCAATGCATTTATGCTGCCTCTTGCCCCTGAGCCCTAGCCTCCTACCCCTTTCAACCGAATCTCCGCTCCCACACCTTGGATCAGGACAGCACCAGGTAACCTGTCCAATCATCTCAGACAAAACACAAAAGCAACCACTGACACAAATGGATCAGAACTCTGAAGAGGAACATACTATCAACAACCCAAAGGTTGCTGGAAACAACCACTGGACAGAGACAATTTGCTCAGCAGACAATTTTGAGCCTCTATGCGTACAAGTGATTTGAGAGGAGCATAGAAAGGCCTAAAGAACTTAACAGAAGGAGCAGAGATTCCAGCCCAAGTCCTTCTGAGCTCCAACATCCATGATAGTAAGTACTCTCTCCTTAGGAGTTTCTTGAGAGACAAGGAATGAGAGATTGGGCTGAGTCATTTTACTCTTAGCTCTTATAACTTGAGTATACCAACCTTGATTTGAACTCTGATCCTAGGCCTGGTTCTGACTTTATCTTCATGCCAAAGGACCTTTTATTCCCTTTTACTAAACCTATTGCACTCTGTTCTGACCAACTGGAGCTGATTCATCGTTGATGTGCCTCAGTCCTGTTCTGTTAGTAGTGCTTGGCTGTGCCTGACTCTACTTAGGGACCACCCTACCTCTCCTCCAGAATCTCTGTTATCTTTTGCTTTGTCCACCAGTCTGGATGTTAGTCAGCCAGTATGCAGTTTTAGACCCGCTCTCACCCTTCTCCAGCCCTCTTTGAACACAAACCTGACTTTATTTTTGAGCCCTTCTATCCGCCTTAAGGAACCTTAATGGTAGGAATAAAGGGAAACGTGGATGAAAAGAAAAGCCCGGGTGCCCAGAGAGAATGACACTTGGAAGGAAGAACATCTAGTCCTCCTCCTGTTCGTCCCACTGAATCTCTCAAGAGATATAGTTCCCAAAATAACCATAGGAGATCTAGAGTGTCCCACTTAAGAAGTGTGTTTGTCCTAGCTGTGGTCCAGCTCACAGAGGCACTCTCATGCTCTGAGGATGGAGGATGGAAACAACAAGATGTCCCTGGGCTTTAATGCAATGTATGTACCAGTGACAGACCAGTGGATACTTCCGAAGCTGCTCTAGTCACTATAGGGGTGACCTGAGGGATTACCAGCTGTGCACTGGGAGCAGAAGCCTTTGATGGCTGCCTTCCTCCTCCCTAGCATCATTTAACAGCAGGAGGGGCTGTGTGGTGGAGGGAGCAGCTGTTTATTCTCATGACACGTCACGCTGCCAAAGACAGCTCTCTGATTGATGTCTCCCCTCAGCTCTTCAGAAGATGTAGTTTGTTCTCTAGGGACAAAAACAGTTTTGAGGTTAGGTAGGTTTGCAATTTCCTCTTGGTCAAACACTGGATCCTTACAAGGGCAAAACTTTCACTTTTCCTAATTTGGTCTGCTCCTGGGAGCCAATGGAATACTTACAAAAAGTATTAATGCCACTACCCTCTCTCTACATTTTCTGGGCACTTATCACTAAATTCGAGATAGACCTTTCTATTATCCCCTATTCTAAAAGGAGGGCCTTGCACTCAGGTGGTGAGGAAGGATACTGAGTTCAAGACTAGCCTGGACTGTTGTAAAACCTTGTCTTAAACGAATTTTTCAAATAAAAATGAGGAAATAACTTGTAAGGGGATCATTTTCTTGCTCAAGACCAGAGATGTAGAGGCAAAATTTGAACCCAGTCTTACCACTGAGAGGACCATTAGAATTAAAAACATACTTTAGGAAGGAACTTCACAGGCTTCACCTAAAACCTTTAGCCAATACACACACACACACACACACACACACACACACACAGAGAGAGAGAGAAAGAGAGAGAGAGAGAGAGAGAGAGAGAGAGAGATGCATTCATATATAACATGCATATGACATATACAGACACATGCATACATACATAACACACAGATACATTCATACACATAACATACAAAATATACCTACACACAACAGACACATGCATACAAACACAACAGACACCTGTGACAGCAACTGCTTCTCTTTCCAGTAAAGAATAATTTAATCTAATTTTAGAAAACACAATCATCCCAGGTAAGTCTTGGAGATTCAAGACACAAGAATAGGAAAACAAACGAAAGTAAAACAGGAAGTGGAGAAGGCACGTTGGAAGCTGCTGGAAAAGATGGGCTAGGCACTGCTCTCCCTTTTATATGATGCTTTAATGTTAGAGTTCAAGAGATAATCACCTAAAACTATTCTTATCTAAAACTCATCCATCCCTACCTGCAAAATAGAGGAAGACAGAAAAAATATTATTACCATGTCCCTCTACCCTTCCCTGAATTCTGCCATCAGACAATCCTATTAACCTTAGATACAAAGGGGCAACGTTAGAAGAATGCCTAAGATGAAGTCTGCACACCCGAGTCAGCAGGTCAAAGAAGACCACCCTGAATAGCATGGGAACAACTGGAATCCAACAGCTGGTTGAGCCAAGACTTCCCAGCCCAATGCTCGGCAGTGGACCAAGTCTACTGTTTATTTATAATGCAAAACCGTATCATCCTCAAGCTGGCTCATCCAAATATGATAACATCAGCTCCTATTTCACTATGAACTAGAAACAGTCAAAATAAGCAGATGCTCTGAGAGCCCTTTCTTTTACTGCCACAGGTGGAATCTGCCTTATACTAACAAAGGCCAGGTTTGTGGGGGAAATGCAAGGTTCCCAAGATGCTCTGCTCAGCCATTCTCTGCCCTGAAAACCTCTCATAATTTTTAAACATTTATTTTATATTTCATTGTGTATATATGTGTGTATCTGTGTTTGCATATGTTTCTGCATGAGAAGAGGACAGAAGATTTCTGCACCTTTCAGTATAACTCTTGGCTACAAAACATCCTATTATATGTTAGTCCAGGGCTATAGTTGAAATTCCAGTCACTTCTAAGGAAATGCTCAACACTTTTGAAAGCTATTTCCTACTAGTAAGTTTATCATACAATATATAGACCCCAACTGGCCATTTTAAATGACTCCAGAAGGCAATTGCATATCAAATTCATCCATAATGGATTTTTTAAGTTGTTAAAGAAACTCTTCAATCCTCAGTAATCATTTAAAAAATAACTGATTCACTCAGGACTAGAAGCTAGTTGCTGCCTCTGCCCCCACTGCAAAAGCCATGACCATGAATAACACCAATTCACATACCCCCCCTACCCAATTCTGCAAGTGCTAATTACCTCCAGGGACGTTACATCGGCAGCTGAAAAGCCAGATGACCACAAGCAATTAGCCAATCAATTTGGCTTGAAATCGCCCCCAACACAATTGGCAGAAAGCCATGCCTGGAGTGTAAATGGGCAGCCACCGATTTGAAAGGAAACAAAAGGTTTTAGCCACCCACGCTACATTAATAACCTACCATGGTGCCTGAAATTACCACCGTTCTAATCACACGTTGGAATTTCGACAGTGCTCAAAAAGGAAATAGATGACTCACTGTCAAAAGCATGTCGCCTATTAGCACCCATTACCACACTAAGTAGCCCTTACCTAGGAAAACTGAGGATAGTGTTGTAAGCAAATGCAAAGAAAAGAGTCAGTCTATCAGGAAGAAAACTGGGGGAGAAAAGGACTATGTGTGGAAAGAGAGGTGTGGGGACTGTGAAGAAGGTGTATTAAAAAAAACCAAAACGCATCTACTTGCCATATTCTTTAAAGGGTAAAAGAAGGCGACTGCATCTATAATAATCTTCAGCAATCTAACATTAATCTCAAGGAAGATTTCCAAACACTTCATCTAGCAAATGATAAGGTGATGTGTGTGTTCTTGGGGACAAAAGAGGCAATCACAGAAGGTAGCATAGCTTGATTAAAAAAAAAAAAGTCATGCCAGGCTAACTGCATTTCCTTTTATGATAATAGTAGACTAGAACGGAGAAGGATGCACAGATAAACTTCAGAGTTCTAAGAAGACCTAACAGGGAGATCCAATCTTTTGACATTGCTATATGACAGTCATCTCATGTCAGGGCAGATTGAATTCATAGGTGTCCTGGAACACATACACCCTATATATCTGGTGAGATATACTTGGATATACCTGATGCAAAGGCAAATTGATAGACTTCTGTGGGCTTTCAAGTGGGTTCTGACCACTGGTTCTTCTAATGCCTATATTCAAAGATAATGAAATTTCTAGAAGGCAGCCTTTAAGTCATGACATTAATGGACCTGCTCTGCTCAACATTTTTACCAATACTACAACATCTTAAAAGCTACGCTGGTCTGATTTATAAATTGCATGAAGCCAAAAGAAATACTTAACCCATTCTTAAATTCAAGTGTTTGGGATACCCAATTTAATAAGATCTCAGTGGTATGAAATATTAATAAATTATCAAAACCAAATTTGCATTTTGCTTGAATGTAAGTTCAACACTGATACACATCAACTATAAGTAGCTGTCACACTACCTCTTGAATAAATAGTACAGTACACAGGCCACAGGAGGGGCTGGCCACCCTGTGCTCCACACTGGGAAAGGCTAGGCATCCCCATCCAGGAGTAGAAGCTCATCCACATGAGTGACTGGTGAGTGAGTCTCAGCTACTTAAGGGAGTAGCACAGTTTTCACTCCCAAACCAAAAACCCCTTCCTCAGAATATGGTACCCAGAAGAAAACACACAGCGGCAGGATGCTTCTGAAGGTCCCCATCAAGTCTGAAATGTTGTGACATCAAATGGAGGCACCAGAACTAAAGCCAAATCTCCTGTTTGATGAATTATCACATGCAAACTAGAGTAGGGAAGTCACAGAGGATCCAGGCCCTATCTTCCTCTAAGCTCCTTAGCCATAGGGGTCTTTATTTGCATGGTTGGCTGGGGAGTTTAAATAAACTTCACTTGGGTGGCTGGGATGTTTGTAGTGGGGTGGGAGGGTGGTTACAGGCAGTCAAATGGTGATGTGTCAACTACTTATTTCCCAGCCTTCTGCAAAAACAGAGTTTGGTGTTTTTCAATGCAAAGAGTGCTTTATATGGATAGGAATAACAACAAATGAACCTACTTTAAGAGGCTTATTGGGGAGATAGAATCACAACAAAATCTAAATCAAAGGAAAGCATTTCTTCTATAATTAAAACATAAAAATAACACAGCGAGAGATCATAGCCAGAGAGTGACTAGCCTAAGTTCTAAGGAACACAGCTGAATATTAACTACCACATCCATGCCTAAATGTGCCCAACCATGCTTGGAACACAGCAAACACTTAGGAACTAGTTGCTGACTGGCCTGAGAGTAACGGAAAGAGAACGTTTTGTTTTGTTTTGTTTTTTGAGACAACTAGCCAAATGCACCTCCCAAACCCAAGCATGTGCTATGACAAGAGAATTCAAGTAAGGCCTCTTCCTTTTTAAGGGCTAAATAATATTTCTTTAACCATTAAGCCATCAATGGGCACCACAGTAGCTGGATGCAGTCAGTCCTCCAAAGATTTGTGTGTTGGAAGCTTGATCTCAAATGTGGAAGTTTTAAGAGGTGCAAATTTTAAGACGTGGAGGATTTGTGACAGATGATTGAAATATTATCCTCAGAAGGTATTTTTCATAGAACCCTGGATTGTTCTTACAAGAATGTTGTTACAAAAGAGCAAGACTGGCCCCATGTCAGTCCCACTGTGGCTCCCTGTTGTACCATCTGACGTTTTCCTTTTGTGTATGTTGGTGACGTAATGCTATCCACATGCTGTGATGTAGATAAGTGACCCTTCAAGGCTGGCATCATGTTATTTGGGCTTACAAATCTGCAAGTTAAATAGGTCTATTTGCTTTATAAAATATCTGCCTTAAAGTATTTTATTACAGTAACAAGAAAAAGCTAATGTTGGCACTTAGATTGTTTCTGCTTTTCAGCTACCATGACTAGTGCTATGATAACAGGACAACATGGATATCTTCATGAGGTGGTGATTTTTATCTCCTTTAAGCTATATGCCCAGAAGGAAGATTACTGGATGGATCCTATGGTATGAGATGGTTAATTTTGTTTATCAAGTAAATAAATTGAGAGACATGTAGGAAATTAGAAAAGCACACTTCTCTGTAGGCCTATGAGGGTATTGCAAGATGACTGAATTGTGAGGACTCTAATCTAATCATTAGCTAATCAAGCAATGGATTCAGAGTCTCTGTTACTTTTTCTCCAGCCTGTGTACATGCACGAGTGTGTCAGGGGGTGTATATGTGTGCGTGCATGCGTGCATGCGTGTGTGTGTGCGTGCGTGCGTGCGTGTGTGCGTGTGTGTGCGTGTGTGCACGTGTGTGTGTGCGTGTGTGTGTGTGTGTCCAGGTGCATACTTTCATCCAGCCTCCTGGTAATCAACAGAGAGGATCATGGTGAAGGAGTCTAAGCAGCTCCACCCAAGGAATCTCCAACATTATAGACGTTTGACAAAATCTCCTATTCATAATTTTTTGTCCACTTAGGACAATGTATTATCTGAAGGACTGAATCTTCTCTCATTTCTCCTCCCTCAATCAAAGAGAGACTAGAACTTCCTTGCTCACAGTCTCAGTACAAATGTAATTTCAAAAATATTTTTGATTCACATCTGATAGAATGTGTGGGTGAAAACCCATGGATAAAAAGAGTTAATTATACTTGATATTATCGGGGGGGGGGGCTACTTTCAAAGCAGACAATATGGCACTTGGAACAAACAGAACCTCAATTAAATGAAAGCAGTGAGTCACATAAGCCAAAAGGCCATGTAAAGCTTGATAGACGGTCTTTTCTATCAAATACAACCATATACCGTGTATATACCAAATTGTTTAGAACAGGAAAATCAGACAACATTGAATAGATAGATTGGATCAACAATGTCCCCAGTAAAGCACTTGTAAGCTGCTCTTTGGTTAATCATCCATTTCAGCACTACAAAAAGAATGGCTACTTTTCCTCATCCGAGTGAGAACAAGACTAAAGCTAGGACAAGAGTTAAAAGGCCAGTTTTCAAACGTGAGCATTCAGGCCAGAGGTTGTCAATAGAAGGCGAAGTTGCCCCCTCCCCCACAGGACATTTAACAGTGTCTGATGACATTTTTGGTATTCCTGGAATCTAGAGGGTGGATGCCAGGGATTCTGCTCAACAGCCTCTGAAATACAGGCTAAAACAACAAAGAAGTATCCAAACTCGTGCGTCAGTAATGCCTGCTTTAAGGCAAGTCACTATTTCACAGCACTCTCTCCTTGGTTTTCTTACCTGCGTTCCTCATCAAAGCATATGTATTGCTGGAGAGTGCTTAATCACACTGTGACTGTAAACAGCGTTTCTGAGCATGTTTACAACAGAATACAAATGTTGCTTACTCCACAATGCTGTTGACAGAACTCAAGGAGTTCACGTACATCTCCAGCGTATAAACATCGCTTGCTGTATAGAGACACGCATCAAATATTGTCTATTATTATTATTTGGAATTAAGCAAATCAGAGGTATTCCAAGTGCTGTGGGCCAGCACAGAGAGAAATCTACCCAGAAGTAGATTATCAAGGAAGGTGTCCTGGAGCAAGCGCTATGTCAGTGACACATTAGAACTTACGGTTAGTTCAAGAAAAACTCAAAACTAGAGGCAGGGGCAGCAACTAGGAAGCAACTGAAGTTCAGGTACAGTTGAGGGCAGAAGCTGTAGTTTTAAGGAAGGAGGAAGATCAGTAAGACTCCGTGACTACTAACTATGGGAGAGAAGCCAGGAAGGAGCTAGTAGTGGTAGCACTTTTAAAAGGTACTTAACTTGGCTGAACTTCCACTTTCTCTACCCATAAACATGAGGAACTTAACATCTACCTTAAGTATTAAAAAAGCTCACAGTCGCCAGTAAGTAGAAATTCTCACTACTGTTCTCAATGTCATGACCAATGATTACAGCAGCCCTGGGAGAGGTCCCTAGATGACAAGAGGCTCAGTATCAATAGTCCTGTTGTTCCTTCATAGAATGTAAACCCTACCTTCTACCTCCAACTCGATGACAGACACGGTTTTCCCAAGCAATACAGTTGTAAGTGAATGGCTGGAAGATGGTCCCCTTCTGAAGATCAAGATGAGCCCACCCCCAGTGTCGACCGTCTGTTCCTAATGTCAGCGATGGATAGGATCTTAAACAGACTTGAAAGACAGCTCCTCTCTTTATTCTGCTCACTGTAAACATAGCCTGTACTTCTAATCTGGTGATTGTATTCCACCTCTCTTTATTAAAATACAAAGCTCAGTGTTCACTGGTAAATGGATGGAGTTGCTGCTAAAGGATGTTAAGATTTTTAACTGTACCACCTCCCAAGAGAAAGACATGGTGTACAGCATGCTCATTCGGAAAAGAACACACACGGTGAGTTTCCAAATAGTAAAAAACCCCTGATTCATCTGTGCTGCGCTAGAGCTTCAAGGTGGCTGTTTGATTTCTTTAAGGGGTATTTATTATACTGAGTTGACACATATTTGCAAAGCTAATTCTGCAGGCCACAAACTCGTCACTCCTAAAAGCCACACAGGTGAGGACAAAATAACTACATTTGAGAAAGGGAGACGGGAGGAAACATCCAAAATAACAGTTGTTCCCTCAAGCCGAGTGACAGACAGCCTGAGGAGTATCAGAACATGCCAGCAATCAGTACTCAAATGGATATTATTAAATCTGAGAATCCTGCATTTAGTGCTGTTAAAATAACTGAGACTACTTATTTGAGTCCATTAAATAATCATAAATTTAAATCCATTTCTTCAGACTAAGATTTTTTTTTTCATAGAATCAAATTAGAGTTGAAGGGAATTTTAGAGATGAGCTAGCCCTGTGGTCATTAACCATTTGGGGGGCACACATCCATTTAGGAACCAGATTTCAACTATGGAATTTGCTCTGGCTTTGTCTCCCTCTGTATGTTTCTGTCTCTGTCTCTCGTTCTCTGTCTCTGTCTCTCCCCTGACCCCCTTTGGAGGAAAAACATAACACATGCCGTTTACATACACTTTCAGGGGCTTTGAGGGCTAACCCTAACCCACCCATGAACTTCAGCTAACTCACGAGGCCTTTTAAACAATGAAAACTGAACCTTTGCAATGTTGTTTTGCTCAATCTCTGAGTCAGAAGATCGCCTTATGTTTTAAAATTGCCATGGAGGGGACCAGGATGTAGGTCAGTTGGTAGAGTGCTTACCAAGCATTTATACACACCTTTCATTTCCGTGTTTGGAGCATAGAGGAAAGAAATCAAAAGTTCAAAGTCACCCTCAGCTATAGAATAAGTCCTAGGCTAGGCTGAGCTACAGAAGAGCCTGGCTCTAAGAAATTAACATCTTATGTGGGCTCTCATAGAGTGTCATTTGTTTTCACGTATAAGCTCATACATACAGTTTCATGTTCACAAACGTATCCACTATATAGAGGCAGTATCCAAGGTTTAGAGAACTCAAGTTCCATAGAAGTCTACAGAAAGCTGACCATGTTTCTCCCACAAGCAAGAGAGATCAAAGCAGCAGAGAGATACAGAGATGAACTGAAACCAGACCCTCAAACTGCTCTCAGTAACTGCAGCCCATCTGCATTCTTTCTAGTTTGCTAAGCACTGCTGAGAAGGAAGGAAGGAAGCATGGAGCTAGAGGCCAGAAGGCTGGGGCAAGTACCAAGCAGATTTAGCTTAGCCTACAAAGTAGGAAAAGGACCCCACACTCCATAAGTTCTTCAGGGACCTTGTGTTGGTTCCCAGAGCCAGGAAACGACCAGGGACGTGGAATTTACAAGGTATTGAGGTATGGTTTTAAGGCTTGTCGCTAGTCTGACTTTCCCATTAACTCACAACCCTGGCAGGGGAGGAAAAATCACGCCTAGGGGTACAAATTTAGCCTCATCAGGGACATAAAATGCTCAGCTCTTCAATTTCTAATAAATACCCGTTTCGGTTGGTTCAGCCGGTAGGTTCTCTGTATATGCAAATTGGCTTTAGCACATGCGAGGGAATTAGCCATGCTTGACTCCGCTTAAACATGTGCTGATGCAGTAGGTAATCCTGAAGGGCTTCCTTCCCACTAGCAGCCATGTTACTCTGCTCAAATGCTCTCCCTCCGTAGCAGCCAGGTTACTCCACTCAAATGCTCTCCCTCCACACTGCCCAATTTTCTAATCTGCCTTCCTTTGTGTTTTGCTGTGGTGCTAGGTATTTATCTCTTTTCATTCCTGTTGTGCTGGTAATCAGAGCCTCTGAATGGCTCGGTTGGAAAAAAAAAAAAAGAAAACAAAAGTGATGCTTAGAGAGGCCACCCAACTTTCTTGCCAGTACAAAGGCACATTTCTACTACAATTTCACCGTCTATATTAAAGATGTCTAGGCAAAGAATAACGAGTGTGTGGTGGGGGTTGGAAGTAGCTACATGGGGTGGCACAGAAAGAGCTGTGTAGAATAGCTATATTTGAATGTCTTTTTCTTATCTTCTCTCCCTGACCACCCACTGCCAGCCATCTACTCCCCCTCCCCATCCTACCTCCAAAACTGCCACAGCACCTTTGAAGCAAGATAAATAAATTACTTCCCTTTTCTGAGTTTCTGGATATATATATATATATCTGGATATATATATATATATATATATATATATATCTTTTACCTAATGATTTGCTGCACTCCTGTTTTATTTGAAAACTGTTTATTTTTCAGTTGACTATGATTGCTTTGTTCTTTGGAATATATTTTCATACATGAATACAATGTATTCAGACCATAACCACCCCCCACAGGCCTTGGTAGGTTGCTCATGCTACAGTGGATGGCCCGTGTATATACAGGAAGCAGTAATTGGATTCAGTGGGTTATTTAGAGGAGGAAGAAGAGGAAATGTGACTTCTTGTAAATTTCACTGAATCCGTTTACAGTTCTTATGCCCTTGGAGGACAAATTCTTCTGTGGCAATCTATGGACGTATCATGCAAAGCGAAGGGACATTCTGATCGAACAACTGAATTTTAACCTTTCAAGAACATCTATTTTTTTCAGGAAAGTCTATCTTTTGAAGTCAGATCTACCTAACCTGCAAAAGACATAGACAAGAGGACGAGGCTGAATGACAATAATGAAGCCTCACATTTGTCACAACTAAATGACATTATCATTATCTACTGCTAAGATACCTTAGCATGTCTAGATCTCTCTTTTCTTTTGGTTTGGTTCGGTTTGGTTTTGGTTTTAAGACAGGATTTCTCTGTGTAGCTCTAGCTGTCCTGGAAGTCTCTCTGTTGACTATGCTGGCCTCAAACTCTGAAATCGGCCTGCCTCTGCCTCTCAAGTGCTGGGATTAAAGGTGTGTGCCACCACTGCCTAACACCTTAGCATTATCTTATTTGAGCTCCAAAACTTGAGATTTCAGAAGGACTGGGATTCATTCCATTTTATAGATGAAGAAAATGAGGTTCATGCAAGTGAGGTGGTTGGATCAAGGTCACATAGTTTCCCCATGACAAAAACAGGACAAGAAATCAAAGGTAAAAGTTTTCCACACATGTTTAAACCCCTAGGATAAAAAATATCGCAGTTCTCTCACCTTGACTTAAAAGAGCTAACAGCTTGGCTTGTGAAAAATGAAAAGCCTTAAAGGAAGGTGGAATAAAAATCTGAAAGACAATCACTGATCTTTTATCTTCTAGACTTCAAGCTGAATCAAGTTCTTCAAAGAAAACCCAATAAAGCCCAGACATTTTCATCATAACAAAATAAATAATTCAGTCAGGCTTTAGAGGACTCCTGCACTGTGATTGGCTAGTTGATATATTTGTGACTTAGCCGTCACTAAACTGATTACAGCTAACCTGATTGACACAGTGATGTCGACAAAGCCTTTGACACTGGCAGTTATGAATGGAAAGTGTAAATACCGATAAATAACCTGCAGCTCCCACATTTACTCCTAATGGAGAATTTAGCCCTTTTGAAAAGTCAAACACCTGATAGGCTAAAAATTATAGCCTATGGTCTATCTGGCAACAAAGACACTGTTGAGATTCATCACCCCATCTTGTGCTAGAAAGATATCAACAGAGCCTCGGGTAGTTTCAGCCAGACAGGCATGTTTGATTTTTTAAAATCCAGACTCTTTGAGCTAGAAGGTGCTGTAGAAATTATCCACTAGTCTAACACCATATTTTATATATGGGAAAACTAAAGCCTAGAAAAATGACATTAATTTGCCCAAGGTCATCCAGTGAGTCATGATGGAGTCAGAGCACAAGCCCTGTCTTCTTAGTCCCAGTCCAACGCTCTTGTCACTAGACCACACAACAGGGGAAAAAATCTCCACCCAGCACGTACAAGGGCACACACACATACACAGCCCCACACACAGCCCTTCTGAATTATAATGGCTCTACAGAGATAATTGAAGCCATATTCTTTGTGCTACATTTCTATTGGCCTCAATAGAAACAGAGCTGAAAAGGACACACAGATATGAAATTATACACAATTTTCAAGTTCAAGTCCATTTCATGGCTACAAAATAATATTTTATCTCAATATACCTGAAAATAACTGAGGGAAAGATGCACACTGTATGGGCTGGCTTTTAATGTCTACAGGATGATATTCTCTCTATTTTTCTCATGTTTTATGCACAGAGAAAACAACAACAACAAAACCCCTATAACCATTGTCACCTCTAAATATTAGGACTCAAGGTGATTCTATATTTCCTCTAGGTGCTGGAACTTGAACATAGGAGTTCTAACACAGAGAGAGCCTCATTCCTAGTCTGCTGGGTGATTTTCATGTTGTTTTGTACTTCTCAGAATTTGATGGCTTATAAAAATTAAGCGTGTTATTTATGTAACAAAACACCCTTAACAACAGGCTTAACAGACAGATAGCATAAGAAATATTATAATGAAACTGTCAAACATATATTCCCTTCGTACTTTTCAGGTTCCATAATAACTTCAATCATACCATGGTCAACTAAAATTATAAAACCTACTCAATGAGAATTTCACTCTTGAAAAACTGAAAAGCCTTTTTAATTCCAGTGAACATCCTTTTTGTGACAGGTAGAATAATTTATTAAGTTATTGTCTACAAATGGCATCTCATTCACATCCAGCAAATAGGATGTTAGAGCTGGTGTGGCATATAGGTCAGTGGTACAGCGCTTGCCTTGCCTAGCATGTACAAAGCCCAGAGTTCCATCTGCTTCATGGGAGAAGGGAAGAAAAAGATTAACAATAGGATATTTTCTGTAGCTCTTCAGTAATCTGACTTGTTAAAGAAAAGGAAGTCTAGTTAGTTGGTTGTAATTTACAATTATTTTCTAAGACTAAGGAACAGCTAACATTAATTGCACACTTACTATATCCTAGGCACCCTTCTAAATTAAGTTGTCAATGCAGCTGGTCATTTACGACTCACAACAGTCACTGTAAGTCGTATTATTGTCCCCAATTTAGAGATAAGGAAATTGAGGGCTAGCAAGATTAAATAGATATGATTCTAGACTAAGTTAATTTCTTCCAAAATCCATTATCTGCTTTTTATTATTTTTCCATACCTAAAGTAACTCAAACTCATGGCTAATAAAAGCATTTCTGAGTTGAAGTTCTATCAAGTTTGCTTTGGTAAGCAAAGCTCTTTGCAATTAGCAGCCTCAATTAATGGGTTTGCTCAAGTCCTTCAAGCAAGTTAAACATGCCCTCCTGCAATCTTATATACACTATTAACGTATTTAGCAGATGCTTTCTTCATAAATGTGATGAAAGTTAACTTCAGTCCAAGTCAAATTACCGGAATATTCAAATGAACAGGGCCTGAGTTAATGAGAGTTCACTCTACATCATTAATTTTTACAAAATATTTACCTCCTGTTTGGCGTTCACGTGTGCTAACTCAGCATTTATTAACTATATGTTTAATGTATAAACATGTGTTTGCAGTCTTCCTGTTTTCATATAAAAGGCTTCTGAGCATCTTTAAAAATAACAAGAGAAAGCCCAAGTGTGGCTAGGCTTAACTGTGAGGCGTTTCGAACGTCATCTCAGGGGTATTGGGTTTTTAACAATGGACCCAAACCCAGTAAATACACAACGACAGAAAGTGCTCAGCTTGCCATAGGGAAGGAATACTGACACCCGGCTTCTCTCTTTGTGAAGCAAGTTTTTCCTGCTTCAAAACTTGGGTAACCGAATGAGTAGCTCCCCCACTCCACTTGCTAAAAGCAACAAGGGCAACGACATCTGTTTTCTTCTAGTTTTACTCTCCCGTATACATTCTATTAGCTAGCTCAATTCCCAAGTCAGCCACTGGCTCTGTTTGTGGACTAGGTCATGCCACAGCCTCAACCCTCCCACGTCTACACTCGGTACAGAAAACAGCAAGAGCATCGCCAACTCTCATTTGGCAGTGCTCACACGTGTGATTGCCTGCAAAGCACACTGACATCCCCAGAGGAAAGCTGTGATATCTATAAATCATAACTGACAATACCCTGGGCTTATTTGACCTTTCTATGACTGTCTTCTTTCTATGTCCAGTTCAATGTATATAGGCAAAAACTAGAGCATGAGTGAAGTGTGGAGTCAAGGTAGACTTCATGAGCAAGGGAGTGAGAGAGCAACATGCTCTTCTACCTGAAATGCCTGGGTTTTAACTAGGCCATGAAACGGAGGCCCTGTGTGACATGTCTAACTACTTACAGGAGTCATTTCTCCATAGGATTCTAGAAAAGTCCTCTCAGTTTCCACAGATCACTTTCCCCATTAAGGCAGAGGCCCAAAGCAGCATAACCAGGTTCCTTTCATCCCTGTCAAACTCAGCAAGTCTCTCAGGAAGCAAACGCTAGTTAACTCATTTTCATAATTCTAAAATGCCTGTAAGACAAGTCCAGGGTCTAATTATACCACTTAAATTTGTTGAAGATGTTTGGGTTTTCTTTTTTTTTTTTATTTCAATAACTAAAGAGCCCAAGGGTTTAAAGCCCTAATAATCTAATAAACTTTGCTAAGTGAACATTGTAACAGATACGCCTGGATGGGATTTTGTAAATACCAGACAATTTCCCCTGATCTTTATCAGGGCGGGGGGTGAGGGGTGGGGGAAAAGTCTAAATCTTTGGCAGGAAGAAGTTAAATGTAGTGCAAAATAATAACATCTGGCCAGATTGTATTTGTCAGGGTAGCAGCCCCTTTAGATGTCAGGCTGAACAGTTCTACAATGAACTCCGAAGGGTGTGTGCACCATGTTTTATGAGGCAATAGGAAAGACTGCCATGCTGCCATAGAATACTCACAGCCCAATTAACTCAGCCTAGTAGGTCCCTACAGGGAACTGTTTCATGTCAATGGAATTTGAGGCCTTCTTCCAAATAAAAACTTGGGGCTATTCTTGGGGGCGCTTTGTTTATTTCGCCATTACTGTACAATTTCCTAGCTGCACTTTCGATTTCTCAAAACCCTACAAGATTAGTTGAACGGCTTATGGAATCTCGGCTATGTCTTGTAATCTGAGGGAGACATTCAGTGCGAAGGTGAAGGACTCGCCCTGAATGTCTCGCAAGTTCAGTACTTGAGGATGCCACTTACTGATGTGGCGTTGGGTCCATTAATAGCGCTTAAGCCCAGTTTCCACATCTACAGAATGGGAAAAACAATACCTAATGGTAACGTTACTGTTATGAAGATTACTCAAGTATAGTGCATGGTAGATTTCTAGTAAGCTTAGTTCACTTTCTTTCTCCTCTAATTAAAAGGCCATATGAGTTCCAATATCTAATCTCATCAACTTCCCAGAGGCCCGTGTGTGACCTTCAAGGAGGCTTAAGTTCTTCAAGACATCTTCCTCTCGAAACTAAAACCAAAACTCTCATAGCTCCATTTGAAATGCTATATGTATCATTTAAGTTCTTCATCTCAACCTTCTGGCAGACATGGCTAAAAGGAATATACTTGGATTTTCCACTACAATTAGCCTGATGCAAGAGATACTTTGTTTTTCCTGCCTCTCCGCTGTGTTTTAGATCTGCCATTTAGACAGGGAGAATTATGGTCATCTCACAATAGAAAAAAAAAAGAGGTTTTCACTAATAAACAGCTCTTTGCAGACAAAACAATGCAAAGTCACCGACAGACTGATAGGCCGGTCTATCGTTTTCAAATGTTAATTGCTAAAAGGAGATCTGTTTTCCTGAAGGCTTTGGATTCTTCCCTCACCTAGTGCTCTTTTAGATAAGAAAAATAGGCACTTAGCCACTGGAATTCCTAAGCTGTCTTTGATGGGCAGAGACATGTAGGAGTAAACACAGAAAAGACATCAAACAGTGGTTTCAGAGCCTATGTTCCCAGTTGGGAACCTGGGAAGGATGCTTAGAATCTATATGACCAAGAGACTGATGGCAAGGGATGTTTCACCAGCCACTACTTGCTGATCCTACTCCCAGGGCACAGGCTGCAGTGTATTTATTTATATACTCAAAGTGCTTCCTATTATTATGGCTAGAGATATTTGAGATCCAAGGATAAGAAAGGTAACTGTTGATGTCAGTAGAGTGGATATGGGTTCATTCAGACTCACAACGAACATCAGGTAATAAACAAATAAATAACTACAATATTCTTCTCAATTATTTTTTATTAAGATGGGTCTTATATTGCTGAGACTTTGCTGCAACTCACTATGTAGTCCAACCTGGCCTACAGATTATGACCTTCCTTCCTTGGCTTCCAAGTGCTGGATTTCAGGAAGGCAGCACCACACCAGGCTCAATTCAAGTTTTCAAAACATTTTCATATACATTACCTCTTTTGATCTTCAAAAGGTCCGGCAGGTTGGCAGGTCAGATGCTAGACTCCTCATATTTTTTTTAAAAAATGTTAAATTACTTACCTGTAGCTGGTAGAAAAAAGAATATATATTTGATTCATGCTGAAGCTAATATTATTAAGGAAAGAACATACTGAAAAATAAAGGAAGGAATTGGTGCATTTGAAATAATTTTATACATTCACAAAGAATAGAAATTTGAATTGTCAGATCAGTAAGAGGAATTTATAACATATAAATTGATTGATATTCTGCATATTTAAATAGCTTTTGAAAATCAATAGGAAAACAAAATGGCGTGTAATAAGGAACAATAAATATCCAATTTTAAATGTTGAAACAGTAAAAATTACCTAGTAAAAAGGCAAATGACCCATAAGATTCCTTAATGACCAAAGAATACTAAATTTTTTTCACCTAAAATAAAGTTACTATAAAGTGACAAGCGACATATTGTTAGAAAAATGAATACTTGTGCATTGCTAGTGTAAATGAAACTATGAATTTATGAGCTAGATATAATAAGTCTTAAAAACTACATAGCCTCTGATCTAAACTTTCTAGCTCCAAGACTTTACTCTGAATAAATAAGGACATGAATTCATATTTAGCTAGGTGGTAGATGGACATTACTTATCTTAATCATGTTAACTATAAAATATAAAATACATTAATAATATAAAATACATTATTGACATAAAAATGTGCTATTAATATATTACATATAAAGCAACATAATACATTTAAAATGTATCTCATATGTCAATATATTTATGTGTTAATTATTGTTATTACATTACTCACATGTAAGTTTATATTGATATCTTATATAGATAAACATGTGTGTACATATATATTCATGTATATACATGTAACCATGCAATACAGACTAAAGGTCTATTAGACAACATATTAAAACATTACTAGTGGTTAACTTCCAATAGATAGAATCTGGGCCATTTTATTCTTCAGTTTTTGTTCCTTTGTGGGTTTTACTTATATAACAAAAAATATAGTACCTGTTTGTGTAACAAAAAGTATTTTTTAAAAAGGCTGTCTGGTGATATGCTGACTCAGCATCTTCTAGGTAAATACCCCAAGGTGGTATAAATCATACAAAATGAATTAAGTTCATCTCAGAAAACAAGTATCTTGTGTTTTCTCTCATCTGTGGGTCATAAATTTTATACAGACATATAAAATAGTGTGTGTGCATGTGTGGGGGGCGGAACTGGTTAATGGGAAAGCATGAAAGCAGAAGGTAGAATGGTCTGAACTCCATGATATTTGTGCATGGAAATGACTTTATATAAGAGTGTAATACTCCTTTTAAAAAGTCAAGTAGCTTGGATAAATTTTACTCTATTTTTGAGGCATGCCCTATCTCCCCTAAGTTCAGTGTTTCAGAGAGTGGACACATGCCCTCCTTACAGAGCCTCTTGATGCTGTGATTCTGAGGCTGTGTAAGACTCATTCAGACCACCAGGAGACCATTTGAAATTTTCAACTGTGTGTGTTGTACATGAATACACACACACACACACACACAGAGAGAGAGAGAGAGAGAGAGAGAGAGAGAGAGAGAGAGAGAGAGAGAGAGAGATTTTCACAACATTTTACAAGAAACAATCTTAAAATGAACATAAAATGCTCTAAAATACCAATCTATAACCTACGCTCATTATAATTATATCAAAGCTTTAAAAGCACTAAAACTGTGTGTGTTCCAGATATATGCTAGTCCATGTAGTGAAAGTAGTCCATGTATGAAAACGTTCCATACAGAACTGCTTTTACAAATGTAAACATACAAGATACAGTAAGAAAACAACAGCCATCCTGGGGCTCATTGAAACCTAGCTGAAATGGGTCTGGGCTGGTAATCACCAGGAGATGTAATATGGCCAGCATAGGGCTGAGCTCCTCACAGCTTTCACCTCAGAGGCCAGAAATTTGCCCTTAGTCACTTAGACTGAAGCCTGCCGAAAAAGGACAGCCCTGGCACACTAGCCTTATCCCACTCTCAAGAAAGAGGGATTGGGGTCAAATGACAAGATTAGCCAGCAAGTCCAGGAAGAGTGGTATCTAAAAGACAATTGATAATTTGGCCTGGAGAAAAAGATGGGTACCGATTTCCCTAGCTCTCCTACTTTCTCTTGGCTTCAGTTCAAAGCCACATCTGTGGATCATTCATACTGACCATCTTCCCCCACCCCAATCAAGTTGATAGAGATGAGATATGATAGATGTTGATTTACACTCAGAATTTTAGACGCACCAAGATAGGAAAGATGTTCTCTTCAAGGCTGCCAAATACAAATAACCAAAACACTAAAAATGTAACGTTTATATAATTACTGATTGTTTTGTGGTTCTTCTTTCTGTAGTCGGTTTATTCTATATATGTGTAATATAAATGTATATGTAAAAATTTTAAAAAGAATGTCCAGCCACTAGCCAAAATAATTTTTAAGCACTATAGAGGCAGGATTTCTATTAAGCTAATGAAAAGAGCTACAGGGACCCACCTTGGCACTTCCAAAAGAGCCACAAGGTTTTAGCATTTTAAATGTTCTTTTCTTAGGAAATGAGTCCCTAGAACAATTGAAATTTCTAAGCTCAGCAAATATGGATCTACTCCAACTTGGTATAAGAACTGTAAGCATTTTTCATGTAGCATTTCTCTAGAAGTGCCATCTGCCCATGTTAGCCATGTGCAAATGTCTGGCTTTGTGAGTTTTGAACTATCTGAGGGTAGGTATAGGGTCTTCTAAATCTTTGATTCCCTCTTGGCTCTTGCCTTTGGACATGATAGGTACTGCTCAGCAAGTTTTCAAATAAAATGGAATAGATTTCCCTTGGAAGAAAGAAAATTAGAATTGAATGAACGCCCATAACCACCAAGCAAAATACAGGGAGACTGGCTAATACATAGTGCTTAAGAGCGTGGTCTCGAGCTGTCATCCTGGGCCTGATTCCTCTTCACCGTGTGTTGGCTATGCTCCTTTGGATTGGAAATTTCCCTAAACTTCTCCTTCCTCAGAAGTAAAGTGAAACTCATAAGCTGCCAAATCTCACAGACTTGATGTGAGGTTTCAATGAGATAAATACAAATGAAACTGTTCAGAGCAGGAAAGCTTTACTCCTTCTGGCGCAGACTCACTCAGTACCTGTTCATAAAGGAAGTTCTTGCCGACCCTGAAACTCTCAAATGTTTCCTCTGCCACATAGGCTAGCTTATTCTCACCCAGAATAGTCTGAGCCCAGCTCACCTGGCCCGGGGGATGTATCCATAGTCATTGCACTGCATTGCAGAAGTGTGAGGCAAAGGAGACAAAGAAGAGGAGACTCACCTGTGCCTTTGCTGGGTCCTTCTGGGGCCTGGAACTAGAATACAAGGCCACCAGATGATGAGTGAGACAACTGAGCCAGGGTGAGGAAGGCACGGATGTAGGCAAAAGATGAGCGATGAGAAGGTGGGATGAGGGAGAAAGGAGGGGTACCTAACCCTGGAAGCATCTCACAGTCCACAGGAAAAGTGTTTTTAATTTCAACAGTACCACTTCCAGCTTAGAGGAAAATTGTTTCTACCTCCATTCAACTGTCAGGAGAATTGAAATCTCTCAAACATATGCTTCATTACTCCCGTATCAGGTACTGCAGCGCAGTGAGACAGAAAAAGGAGGAGGAGGAACATATGTTTGAAGAAAGTAAACAAAGCCCAGTGGGGGAGGGAAAGGTGGGGAGCAATCACTCTAGGCAAAGTAAGAGTCTTCCTGGAAGCTCCTAGAGGGCAGCAAGAGTGTCCTTGGCCTGCTTAGCGGGGCATGCTAGTGATAAAGGTGGGCACTGGGGAGGACAGCGGGCCTTGCTGCTCAATGGCCGGCCATGAGCATAATCTTCTCAGCTCATTGGTGGCCTTAGAATAGGCTCTGCCTACACACTGAGTCATTTTTTTCTAAGCTCTTTTTATTAAACAGTTTTCAGCCTAATGACTGACTTTCCGAAATCAATAAGAGGGCACAGGAAAGGTTTGCAACTCCCCTAGCTCCAGCTCAGCTAAAGCCACAGCAATTTAAAAGCCAAATGGAATCCAAAAGTTCTTAGACCGAAATTGAATGACTTTAAAACACTCGGTTTCCAGTTGTTTGTCCAATAGCCCCAATAATTAAAAGAATTGCATAAAAAAGAAACTTTGCAACCAAAATACCTCTTTGAGCCAGTGTCATAAAAGTCCTCTAATTAAAGCCAGCACCTTCTGTGCTCTGATGAGAAATTTCCCCTTTCTAATGGGATTAGTAGAGCTTTGCTACACAGATGAGTGGGCTGATTAATAATTGACATTTTTGAGGATATATAACCTCACTCGTGGTCATGGTTTGTGTTCCTAAAATTCTTCTATTCAACTGAATGTTATTCTATTTAGCTCCAACGAATGAATTAAGTTCTGATTAGACATCAATGTAATTATTCTCTCAGGCACACTGTTTTCAACAAAGAAAGGGCTGGGACAGGGTGGCCAGCAGTTAAGAGCTTCAGACTCAGTGGGGCTTAGCCTGAGCAGAGCTAGTCAGTAGGGGGGGTGTAAAATGGCGAAAAATTGCTCAGTATTCGTTTAAAAACCCCCACCACATTACAAAAACCTAAATTAGCAAGTGATTGAATCACAAAAACATGTTTATCAACAGTCAGGCAACTATTTAGTCACATATGAACTATAAAGTGATAAACAAACAAACAAACAAAAGATCTGCTTACTTAAGTAACACTCCCCCCCCCCAAACAGTTATTTGAAGCAGAAATGACTGGAGAAATTGCTCAGAGTTGATGAAAAGGGGTATTTCTAAACAAGGTCAATTTTATTTATGGGGAGTAGGAGAGACAGGACTCTGACAGACACTTCCAATGGCAGATGGAAACAGAAAGCCAGGCAGAAAAGCAACAGAAGCAGTGAAGAAACTGTCGTCTTCCTTCCGTTCAAAGGAAGGGCCCCCATTTCTATCCAGTTCCTCCTGTTTAGCCCTGGGTGCCAGTCAACTACTAAGCCCCAAGTCTACATCTTCCTTTGCCACCATTGTCAAGACAAATGCAAGTCAGGTGTGGCCTGCTTGCTGGCGAGGAGATAGGCTCCCCGATGAAAACACGAGGGTCTGAGTTCAGATCTTCCGCACCCTCACAAAAGCCTACAGCTGCACAGTGTCTGTAGCCTCAGCACTAGTTTGGATAGAGACAGGTAGAGCCCAGGGCCTAGTTGGCTGGTCAGTCTATCAAAAACGGCAAGCTCCATCTTGCTGACTGATCTGTATTAAAAACTAAAAATAAAATAAAATAAAGTGCAGTAATTGAGGAAAAGAGGTAAGGTTGTCCTCTGGCCTCCCCAACACCTGATCCTGAGTACAGTGCACCTGCTCTGAACTAACATGTTTGTGTGTGAAATATACCATCCAAAATAACACACACACACATAAAAAATGTATTCCATTTTGTAATAGTTAGTGCGCGCGCGCACACACACACACACACACACACACACCATCTAGAAGAGACATTTCAAAAAGCAAAACGCCAATTGATTCTGGCAGTACAAAAATTGCAAACAGCAAAGCTGCATGCATGCAAGAGCTCAAAAAGCATATCCCCTTTTTAAAGGGTCTGGTGCACTGGAGCTACCTGAATCTCCAGCATCAATCTATGGCAGAAGTTGCTCAAGCACATCATGAAGTCCAGCCTCACAGAGGTCAAAGTATTCATCATTTCTTGGGCACTACCTGGGCTCTAAGTGTCAACAGAAAGGAACTGCCTTCATGAGGGTGTGTGTGTGTGTGTGTGTGTGTGTGTGTGTGTGTGTGTGTGTGTGTGTAATGATTTATTGGTTGTAAGACATTTTCACATACACTATCTCTATGACTAGAACTTTTAGCCCCATTTTACACATATGGCAATGAAGGATAATCCAGTCTAAATAATGTCTCCTAAGCCATAAAACTATAAATACAGATTGTTTATTAGACTGGATTTTCTGACACAGAATTCAGTATTCTTTTTAAAAACCTTTCTATTGCATTTATGAGTGTGCATGTGTGTGAGAGCACATGCACATGTGTAGGCCAGAGAGCAACATTTAGAAATTGGTTCTCACCTTCCACCAAATATGTTCCATGGATTGAACTTAGGTCATCAGGCTTGGTTACAAGCATCCATAGCAACTGAGCCACCTCACTGGACTAAATTCGGCCTTCTTCTGATACTCTTAAGTACCACATCTTTTTTAGATGTAAATAATAATACAAGGGAAACGATTGTTTCATAATCACCAATAGGAACACTAACTGTGAGACCTGCAATATCATTGGGGCTACTGAAGCAGGAAGATATATAGCCCTCTCTAAACTGCCATTTGTGAGGTATTGAGTCCACATCTATGCTGTCCACTCTTACCGTTATTTGTTGCTTCATAGTATGCATATGTAACTCACCACAGCACTCTTCCACACTTCCATGCAGTTGCTCCTCTACTAATAGCCAGAGAGTTAGAAAAATCAAGCTTGTAAAGACTGTGTATTAATATGAATAGGAGGCTCCAAGCAAGGACCCTGGGAGCTCCCAAATGAGCTAACTACATAAGGAGATGCTCCACGGCAGTGTGGATAATGCAGAGCTGTCTGCAGCTTAACCACAGTTTTCCCTCTCTGATAAAGAGTCCAAGTTGTGGGACAGTCAACTTCCAGTAAAAGCACAGTGTTAATGCATTCTAAAGAGCATCTTCTCCCTCAGTCCCTGGCACCTTGGAGAAGACCAGAATCATTCAGTGTTGAGAAAAACCCTGGACATAGGCCCAAATATTTCTTGGTAGTATAAGACTGAAAGTCATAGTGAAATTCCACCAATGAAAACAGGACTCTACGCATGAAGCTGAGGAGGTATTAGCAATATGAAATTTCAGGCTTTGGTCTCATTTTTCTTCATGGAGATCATAAATCCCACCACTTCTTAATTTTGTTTTGCCTCAAGTGAACCATGTCATAGGACAGATAGTTTGGGAGACACTGTGGTACCTTTAGAGTTTCTTCATCTATAAACTAGTGATGATTACAGTACAGGTCCCATAGGATTGCTAGAAATATTAAATGAGATAATTATGTAAAAGTAAGCATCATACAGTAGGCACTTAGTAAATCTTCACCATTATCTTTATCCTCATTATTATAAAGTAAGGGAGAGAAAAGAGAGAAAGCAAAGAGAAAATGTACTTTCAGTGGAGATTCTCAAAAAGAATTAATTAAGCAGAAACAAAAAACGATTGTGCTGCCCCATTTTCCTAAGCACATCTAAGTAAATTAAATTTAGGAAACGAGGCAATGCAAAGATTGAGGATAAAGAACAACTTTTTAATGCTTCAATCATTATCAAAATAGCATTAGCATTACAGCACTCCAACCACTGTAGCGAAGGGCCCCAGGCTCCTTTATGAGGGCAAAGGCTTCCTGCATTCGAAGACATAAAATCCACATCGAGGCAGTAAGGACTGCTCATGGAACTGTGCACATAGCTGCAATGTTCTCAGGGATGAAACACCCCCCAATAAGGGCTACTGACAGAATCCTAAAGAGATTGAGAATCTAGGCCAAGATTAAGGTAAGCTTGCTCCAACTGCACACGGTAGAGAGAAAATAGCTCACAAAAGCTACCACATCAAATTTCACAGGAACCAAGTAGTAGGGCAATAATTTGGTCTACCGGGATGTTCCGTTTAGAACAAAACCAATTGTGACTCTCAATTCCAATGCATTTGAATAATAAGTAGTTATAAGAAAAATGGAAATAGATGGCCAGCTCCCATAGCAATTGTCTTATACTGATCCCTTCTTTGAAGCCTTCTCTCTTCAATGTGGTTGTTATAGAAAGGATTTGTGGGCAATGCTTCTCCAAGCATAACATAAGTGCCTTGAGGTCTGTGATGTGAGGCACACTAAAAATAAAAATTTTAAAAATCAGAATGAAAAGAGATAAAGGAGGAGCAGATTAAGATGGCAGGATTGAAAGCACAAGGAAGCGGGCATCATTTAGCTGTCTCTGTGCTCCATTGCTAGGGCTGTCCCTCTGCCTGTCCCTGCAGTCCCAGGAATGAATGCATGTGTGCACAGACATGTACTTCTGCATATGTTGTGAGAGGGACAGAGACAGAGAGGCCATCAGTAGCAGGAGTTGCCTCTGCTTTCTACTCCCTGCTCATTTGACTACTAGTCAGCTTCTGTACCAGAGCAGCCATATCTGGACTCCACTCCAACCGAAGCCCTGTCAGGACTTCTTTTTGTCCTTACTCTCATGTTGCCCCAGCCCGCATAAGGCACAGCATGCTAAGAGCAAGACTGGACAGTTACATGGATTCTAGCAACAAAGGCCCTCAGATGGACAGCAATAGCAGCTGCTCTGAAGACTGGAATACCCTCATTCCGTCATTCCATCATTCCGTCATTCCATCTCAGCAGATAATGGTTGAAAAGGTAGCATATGGGCCATAGTTACTCTAGGCATTAAAGAAATCCCTAGCATCCCACTCTCACCAAGCACCTTCATGCCTCAAAGACGAAGTTTCATCTGTCCACTTCAATCCAATCCTCTTGTCACATTACTTTTATCACCCCACTTCCAGCCAGTATATCAACTCCAAAACCAATCTAAGAGGTACATGAATGGTGCATGTATTTTTTAAGCTGGCCTGAATTATTCATCCCATCACTAAATTGTTAGTCTCAACAAATGCTTCACAAGAGCCTCACTGCATAAATAGGTTAGCAAAGATTTCACGCTTTTGTGTTGTACTTCATATAATGAACCTCACATCAATATCCCCTGAGGCTTTTGACACGTGAAACTGTTATGAGTGTAGGCTTTATTGGCTAATTTGAACAACATTTTACCTAATAGTGAGGATTTCATTTTAGTACCTAAAATAAGGTATAATCACCCCACCTTATAGTTCAAAGAGGTGAAGTCTTGTAAAGGAGCCATCAATCTGAAACTTTAGCATGTCAAGTAGTCAAAAGTGTTAGCTCTGGCCCCAAGCCTACCTATGATTTCAGGCAAGTGGCAGCTGATTCAGTGTGCTTAATTGAGAGGAGATAGCAGGGGGCTAAGGAGATAGCTCAGCTGGTAAAGTAAGGAGTTTGGGTACCCAGCATCCACATAAAAAGTCAGTTGTAACAGTGTGGGCCTAGGGATAGAGAACAGCTAAGGAGGATTCCTGAAGCTCATTCATTGGCTGGCCAGCCTAGCTGCATAGGTGAGCTTCACATTAACTAAAGGTGAAGAAAAAGAAAGATGCGAAGCATTGACCTGCCTCAACACATGTATATACATGTGTACACACCCCGACACTACCAAATGTCTATCCACACACAGAAACCCCTGATACACACTTTAAAGAAAGGATAGAAGGAAATCTCTGAACCCACAAGTCATTTGCCTAGTTACAAGAGGTAGACTAAGTCAAGGGATAAAAATACAGATGCTAAAAACCACCTAACCATTCTGGTCCTGAGTCTTCATCTATGAAATGGAGGTAACAAAGACCCACTCATAGGTATATTGTGAGGATGAAATGAAATGATACATGTAAATTACTTAGAATCACATGATACTGTGTGAAGACTTCTTGTTATTACTCTTACTACCGTCATCTTCACTCGATCTTTAATGTAAAAGAGCCTTCCCTGTACTGCTGGAGTTTTCCTGTAAATTACTAAGGACAGACTTGCTCGCTGCCTATCCTTTCACAGTTCACAGAGAAGCATGGTGAGAGATGCCATTCACAAGGAGAGGAGAGGAAACCACTCACTCACACCAACAGGAACATGGCTGGCCAACAAGCCAGCTTCTCCCCCCATAAATGGTTCTAGTGGTCAGAAGGAGTTTGTGCATGTTCCTGAGGTATCTGATTCACCCTGGAAGAAAACTGGCCTTGGAACTTATGAGGGTGGTGGTGGTGGTGGTGGAGGAGGAGGTGGTAGACTTCATGATGGTTGAAAACAAGTCTTACAGACTAATGGAGAAAATTGTAATTGGCTTTTTCAGCAGTGCTTTATGCCTTTTACATACAAGGAAACAGAATGCCCTTGGACAATGACTTTAAATACCAGTCACTTTTTAAAGACTAAAATAAAATGTCTTTAAAAACTGTGTTTCCTTATCCAGGGTTTCTCACTGGGAGATTTTTATATGAAACGTGCATGCTGGAATGGTAATTTATAAATTGTAGTTAGCATTTGAAAGCCCAGTGCCCAAATAATGATGCCATTGAGCACCACATCAAAAATGATCCCCCAAACTCACCTTGGAAAACCGCAGCATTCTGAATGATTAAGAACTTGAGCTCCATACTCGCAGACTGGAGCAGTTGTTCCATGTTCAGCCGGGCTGTTAGCTGGTATTTTTCTTCCATCTTCCTTGAGCAGCATGTTGGGCCCTTGGGGAGACATACTTGCAAATCTGATCCTGAAACAAACAAGGTATTCATGTTTCAGTAAGCAGAAAACCTCTCTCTCTCTCTCTCTCTCTCTCTCTCTCTCTCTCTCTCTCTCTCTCTCTCTCTCTCACACACACACACACACACACACACACACACACACACACACAGAGTAAACAGGATAAAACAAACAACACATGTCTCTTTAAAAACAGTAGGTCTTGATTATGTGGTTTATCTCAGTTCACCCAATTGCCCTCATAGCTGCTTCCTTTTGAATAACTGTTAATTGCCGAGGTCTGACTCATAAATTCTACAGAAACTAATTTATAGCAGCACCAAATACACACTGTTGAACACCAACATTTAATTTGTCTTCAAAAATATCAATCTTCATTCTTCTAATTTATTTTTCCTGATTGTTATTTATGAATATGAACACAACCAAAGACAATTTTTATAATCCAAGTTATGATTGCAAATGAAATATAAGTCTAGCCAGCTTAATATTGCTGCTCAGAAAAAAATAATCAAAACATTGATAGCACATCAAAGCTTTGTTATAGTTTTAACTAAAGGTCTGCAAGAGTCAACAAATATTTACTTGGTTACTATTACATGCCAATCACAATGAGTGTAGAGTACACAAAACAATGGCCTGCCCTTGTGGCATTTATAGTCTTGAGGACAACAAACAGTCAAATGAAAATAGAAACAAATGTCAAGTGAAGATAAGTGCTATATAAAATATAATACAAATGTGGAAGGCAATACAAACAATGGCACACCTACACAACGAAAGTCTAGCTCTCCATACAGGAATGACGTATTGGTACATACTAACACACCAACAACTCCAAAACAACACTAAGTAAAAAAAAAAAATCAGATACAAAAAGTACAAATTGTATGATCCCATTTCTATAAGGCGGTACAAAATGAAAACTGATATAGGCAGAGCATTTTACTGATGGCTGTATGAGGATGGAAGACAAGGGAGAGGAGAAAGAGGGCTCACAAAGATGAGTGAGTACATTTCTTGGCGCAATGGACACCATCATTATTTTGATTGTGGTCTGTATGTCCAAAATGTCAATATGTATTCTCTAAACATGGGCTGTTTACTACACAGCAGCTATACCTCAATGAAGCCATGAATTTCCTTTTACTTTTTAAACAGCAAAGTCAGCGAGATACAGGGGCATTCTCATTTCTAACTAGTATTCCATGAAGCCTTGTCCCCCCCCCACCACCCCTGGAAAGCAACATTTGAAGCATGATGAAGGAAGAGAAGAAGCTCATGACTTTGTGTCCTTCACATGTTGTGCCCACAACATGGACAAATTTTAAGGCTAAATGAGTATTGAGTCCATTGCCCTTTCTAGCTGTAACTCCTGCTTTGGGGTCAGTTTCTGTCTTTTTGTGGTAAGGAGTCACTGGGAATTGAACCCATAATCTCACACAGGCTTAAGCACATGGTCTACTGTGGAACTCCTCATTTACTGTCTTCAGTGAGCATTTATGGAGTACACTCCATGAACATATGCATCTGGGCTCTCCTACTGTGGAGAGTGGTTGACTAGTGGCCCAGCTGCTGCTTCCTAACTTCACCATCATGTGTGCAGAGGCCACAATCCTTAGGGGTAGCTCCCAACTAGTGACTCTATGTGGCAAAGATATAAGGTCTGGTAAATCATAGATCTTTGCTCACAGGGGACCTTGGGTTAAACATTCCTCATTAGTTTTGGAAACTTTCTTACTATTTCACTAGAGGCTACGAGTTTTCCTACATGATCTAATGACTTTTCTTCCTCCTTCAGCAACCTCCCTCCTTTCCTTCAGAATGGTTTATCCTAATAAGCCTATTGAACATCCAATTCTGTGGAGCCTCAAATGCTGTCCAATTGGCATCTCCTTCTCCAATGACCAAATCCAACATACTATCTATGTGGTAGGCACCATATCACATGGAGGTACAACATTGTCCCTGCCCACAGGACCTCATCTCCTACAGGGATTAAGAGAGATACATCCCGCCCCAAGTCTTAGAAAGTAAGCATAATATAACAACATCACTAAGATGATAAAAATGTATATATGGACCATAACTTCTGCCCACGTCCAGTAACTTCTTAGGGAAAGAAAGGTTCAATAAATCTTAGTGACATTAGAAAGCATTATCAAATATTTTAGGTGTCCTTTTAAAAGTTTTTAAATTTAACAAAAGAGGGAGACTAGTTAGGCCTAAGTTAGCAGAAACTGTGCTTTTAGCACACCATGTTATTTCACAGTAACTGTAGTTGATTGGGGCCTTAATGCATGTGTATAGGTTTTCTTAATTTAAGAAGGGAATTCATCATCCTATGTCTCTCATGCCATCACTGTGGAATCCAAGGTATTGACTACAAGCTCTTCACTTCCCTTTACCCAAGGGAACAGCTGACAAATGCACTAAAGAAGAGAGCAGATAATACGTATCAGCAAACCCAATCCAGCACCATAATTTATAGTACTGGAAGATTTATCTCCTATAAACATCAATCTCATATACAAGCCGTAAACCAATTCTAAATAAGGTCTAAGCTTAAAGGCTTTATGATTATAGTCAGAAAAAAAAAAGAAAAGAAATCAGGGCTAGTTGTAGCTGTGTTCTTTCTATATGAAATTACAAAATATTATGCCATTCTCGGAGTGGAAATTGATACAGCCTATTGGACCAAGAAGAGAGAGAGCCCCCTTAGGGAAGAGTGGCTAATCTAAAGTTAAACAAGGTTGGTTGGGACACACATGTAGATGTGGGGAAAAGAAGAACTCTATAAAGGAAGTTGTTCCATATACCAAGTCCCTGATCATTTAACAAGGTTTGGGCCACTTCCCTGGCTCAAATGCCTGTCATGTGTGTTTAAACTCTGTACCTACATATGTTTATGAAATTAATTGTCATCGACAAAGACTTGTGTTTTTCTAAATTTGCCTTGTAGATCACTTCCAGCTTTGCAGAATGGCTGACTTTTTCCACAGGGTGGCTGGGCTGTTACTATTGTATCCATTTCCACCAGCACTGGCTAGGGGAGGGATAAAATAACAGGGTTGAATTTTTTTTCCTCTATAAAGTACTATGTTGTTAAGGTCTTATAAGGTAACCAAATATTATTCTATGTACCTGCAGAAGTTCAAGAATAATTCTAAGCTATGGCGGCACTAGTTTAATTTGTCATTGACATGGTCATCCATATAGTTATTTAGGACTGCTGCACTATACCCTTGGCCAAGTCTCACCACTTAGAAATGCTCATTATCTCATCAGGTAATCTCAAATGAAAAAGTTTCAGGAAAAATGCCAAATGTCGTGAAGATATATGTATATATTATATCCAAATATAAGTGTATACACACACACACACACACACACACACACACACACACACACACACATATATATATATCAGTACTTACCTTATTACTGCCTGGTTAATCAATCAACCAGAACAAGTGATCTTAGGGACCAAGAGTTGACTATAGATTTAAGGAACTAAAAACACTCATAACTGGTAAGGATTCAGGATTTCCTATCAAAGAAAATACATACCAAATGGAGAAATAAGTTGTTGTAAATAAATTTCCTACAACCCATAGACAAGCTTCAAAAATCCTCATGACAAATGATCTAGTGGCACTGAAATGTTACCACTTCAATGCCATCAGCATTTGAAGGAAAGTACCAAAACAAAAAAAGAATAGAGAAGAAATTTAGAGGGAATCCATATCAACTAAATAAAAAGTCACTCTTAGAATTGATTCCAAAATGGGATGAATACAAATAAATCCTGGGGCAAATAGTTAAGGAAACATACTGAGAACTCTATACTTGTAAGAGCAAAAGCCAATGGTCAACTAAAGAAATAAGATGTGGGCTGGAGAGATGGCTCAGAGGTTAAGAGCTCTTCCCAAGGTCCTGAGTTCAATTCCCGGCAACTACATGGTGGCTCACAGCCATCTATAATGAGATCTGGTGTCTTCTTGTGGTGTGCAGGTGTTACATGTGAACACAACATTGTGTACATAATAAATAAATAAATCTTTAAGAAATAAGATGCAACCAACAAAAGACATAGTAAAGGTGATGGCTCAGCGGTTAAGAGCACTGGTTACCCTTCTAGAAGGCCTAGGTTCGATTGCCAGCACCCACATTGTGGCTCAAATCGTCTGATAACTCCTACTTCAGGTAGTCCAATGCCCTCTTCTGGACACTGTGGGTACTACATGTATGTGTTGTACAGACATACGCAGGCAAAATACCCATAAACATAAAATAATTTCTTAAAACAAAGAACAAAGCACAGTAAATAGGGAAGCATTATTTAAGTATATGAGGAACAGAAGGCTAAAGGGAAACAACCCCTTTTAATAGACAGAAAACTAACTTTGAACTAAACTTTCAAATATGGATACTCACATATCTTTTATGTAAAGAATGAAAATCCCCTAGGAATGAAGTGACAAACAATGCATCCTGGTTTAGCAATAAGTAGAAGACTTAGCACTTCACTATTCAAATAATGAGGCAGAGAAGGTCAATTTGGGGGGACTAACTTTCATTTTCAAATGCTTAAAAGATAATAACTAAAGTCATTAGAGAGTTACCAATTTCCATTTATTTTGAAGGGTTAAAAATATCCTCATACTATAACTCTACTCCCCTACACTATAAATTCTTTTTTTTTTAAAGAGCAGTGAATGACTCCCATCTCTTTTGGAAGATTTCAGTGATTTCATTCAAGTGATGTACATCCTATTGAATTAATGAGAATATTAGATTGGGAGAACTAGCAAGAACTATGTACCTGCCTATATTTAAAAATCAGTGGGGTAGAGAAGTCTCTGACAATTTTATATCTGTATAATTAACTTTGATCTTGGAAAAATACCATAAAAGCTATTTTCAAGCATCTTGATCATACACAAATACATGTTTTGTTTGAATGAACTATGTAGCGTACATTTCTAATTATTTTAACATTAAGTCTTTCTTGCACATGGGATCCAGTTTGTGGGCCCTACAACTGAAAGGGCTATCTGAAGCAGAGCAGCTTTATCTTTGGGGGGGTTTATACTCATGTGTCCCCACTTTTGGAACCTCTCCCAGAAGCTAACCAAAGATAGTACCTCTGGAAGCTCTCTTTAGATGCAGCGCCTTTTAGGTGCATACACTTTCATGTGATGATGTCTCCAGGCACGGATGCCTGTGGCTCGACCTTCTGTACCCTCATCACATGCTCTTCCCATTGGGCCCAGTTCTTTCACTCTGTTGCCTCCACGCAAAGATCTGACATTTTAGATTGCCCCCAATCTCTCTTAGTCAACTCTACCGAAGCTGTGAAGTAGTAAGAAACTCTACTACTCCATAATTAAAAACAGGGAGTCAACAGTGTGTATGACTCTCTGTATATGTAAATGTGTCAGTGCTGTTGGATTTTATTTGGAGACTGGAGGCCAGCGTTATCAAAACCGTGATAACAAGAACAAGCAAAAGCACTTCTTGCTCCACAGGTCAAGCTGCTTAGAGTCTGGTCCTTGCCATTTGCCAGCTGTGCAAGCACCAGCAGCTTACTCAACATTTACATGCTTTTTTTTTTTTTGCCCTTATCTGTAAAATGGGATTACCAGCATTCTTAGATTCATAGATTAAATATCTTAGTCTTCTTGGTAGAGAGTAAACCTCCAATTTAAGTGTGAATTCTAATTAAATAAATAAATAAACTAAATTCATGTGGAGACCAGACTTTCACACCCCAAAATAACTACAGAACAGTCAAATTGGTTCGTGGTTATGTGACAAAATATGCAGTACGTTTTCTGAAGTGATGAAAATAATCTATAGTTTAATTGGAACAGTGGTTAAAAGAGTATAGGCATGTTTGTCAAACCTCACAACTTCAAATGGGCACATTTTATCGTTTACACATTATACAACAATAGTGTTAGTTTTTTAAATGTAATATGTAATTATGTTTTAGATCTAAAAACAATACTCATCAGACACCCTGGGAGAGGAAATCATAGAAAACATCCAAGAGGACATGGGTCTTGACTTAGTACATAGAGGATGGAAAGGATTGGGAGAGTCTAATCGTGATGTGTGTTTGGCACTAGCAGAGTAGCCAACTTGCCCAGAGACAGGCTTTGATCTAGGTTCTAGTTAGCTTATCAGGTAAGAAAGGCCCAAACTTAAAGAACCTTGAGTGCAGGCGAAGCCTAACCCCAGAGGCAACAACGGACACCTGGAAGTGGTCAAGCAGCCATACTATGATGAGGAGTGCTGTTCAGGAAGATTAGTCACAGAACCTGAAATTGAGAAGTGGACTGAGTAAGCCTGATTCTTAATTCCCTTTATTATGTTCTATATGTTGGTTCTTTACTAGACTACAATCTTAGCTAATGACAATAAATTGTCAAAATCATATTTAAAAGCACATAAGGAATAGAAAAAAATATTCATGTAGATGTTGCTCCTTTTATTTCTCTAAGAGCAGATACAGCATAGTCAAACAGCAACAGAAAAAAAATGAATCGTCAGGGCTCAGTAACAATGAAAATTGAAATCTTTTCCATATATATGTATGTGTGATGACTTGACACATTTCATTGTCAAGGTCTGCTTTACGAACGGTGGGTTTTTTTTCCCTGACAAAGGTACACTGTGCTGAAAATAAAAAGACAATATTATCATTGAGGTAATATTAGACAAAAGAATTTAGTAATATAAAAATCTTGATTACTTCATGACTTGTAGGGAAAAACTCATGTTTATTAAAATTATATAAAATATATCAGGTATTTTAAAGGGTGCTTTTAACAAAGGACAAGTCAATTTGCCATCCAAAAATATTAAATAATTTCCTTGGCATTCAATAGTGACTTGCTATTAGAATGGCACCTTTCCCCCTAATTAATCATTATCTAAATCAAATCTTACATGCTCATTAATTTCTCACTAATCAAGCTAGGAATACAGATGAAAGAAATGGCTGCATTTGAAACCAGTGGGGAAAGTGATCATTGCTGATAAAGAAATGATCTTAGGGAATCTAGCAGAAGGTTATTTAGCCTGAAAGAACATGACCTTGTAGAGGGTGCACCTGGATATCAGGAGCTCAGACTTTAAATCAAAGACTATGCCTGGGGCTGCCAGAGACTCGGCTTCTATAAAAGGCAGGCCAAAATGTCGCTACTACACTGGAGTACTGGAGGTTTAAAGCAACCCTAGAGATAAGCCATTCTCTAGGCTTGAGAATTAAAGGATGAATTACCTTTATCTGTACTGCCAACTGCCAACTAGCTGCCTATCATTTCATGCCCAGTAAAAGTTAAATCCCCAGATCCCCGTCTGCACACACATACCCCCACCACACAAAGTGATTCTTTTTGGACCACATCCACAACCAGCAGTAGACATGCACTCTGGAAATACAAATTCATTTATTGTATTCAGCCTGCCAACCTGTTGAACGATTCATTCAACCAGTATTCACTGAATGCCAACTTTGTGCCAGTGATCATGCCCAGTGCAATACAATGCGCAGGACATGGTCTCTGCCCTAGAGTTCACGGATTGGGCTAAAGCTTCCTAGTTAGATTTCTGATCACTCTAGATATTGTAAGCCATCTTCATCTGCTATAGTCAAGTATTACGATATTCTACCAATTATGCTTTAGAATTTCATTATGTGAATATGTGGTGGGGGCGGGGATGCATGACTGCACTGACCATGGAGGCCAGAGGGCATCCAATCCCCTGGACCAGGAGTAAAACCTGGCTGTTCAGGCATCCAACATGTTCTGGCAACATGTCTGGGACCAACTCTGGTCCGGTGCAAGAACACTTTGTGCTCTCAACTGAACCGTCGTCTCTCCAGCCCCTGCTTCTGCTTCTTAAATGCTTCTGAGTCTCTCCTTGCCATGGCTGCCCCCATCACCTCACCTCTTTTCACTTCAAAGATGACAATCTCCAAAAGGGGGGGCGGAGCTTCCTGCAACTATATCTTTCTACATCTAGTTGTCAAAGAAATTTCTACAGTCCATGTTTGGTCAAGTAATTTCGTTTCTTTCGAATTCTCCAAGAAAATGGAGCAAGTGTATGGGGGATGTCTAAGTAGGTGGAATGTTCTGCGCTCCAAGGAATCTGGCAATACAAGAACAGAAAGCAAAGGTAAGGAGGGTTACATGAGCCTTGCTGCACCATCACCCCTAGTTGTCTTTGGATTGGAATCCCATGGTAAAGAATGTACTTGTGAACAGAAAAAAGACAGACTCCAAAAGTTTTAGACCTTTGAATTTCCATGACACGCTCCATCTTTTATTGATAACTCTCTCACATTCTAACTTGACTCATACTTGTATTTGTCTGTCTTCTCTGGGCTTAAGTACCTTAAGGGAAAGACTGTAGACTGACTCATCTTTTTTATCTCAAGGGGCTGATTGTGGTTTGGGCTGGAGGCCCTTCCCTTTCACTTGGAGGTAATGCCAGAACATCAAGAGACTTCAGTTAAAAAAAAAAAAAAGAAATAGGCCAACTTCATTGATAACACTAGGATAAATTTTACAATAATGGAAGGATTCATACAAACACACACAGAGACACACATACACACGCGCGCGCGCGCGCACACACACACACACACACACACACACACACACACATTCTTGGCTATATAAATGGTAGGAAACCCTCTAATATAATGAAAATTGAATTAGAGAACAAAGCCAGAGTTGGACTGAAGAAAAACGGCAGCCCCCCTGGAATTGAAATACTCTTTTAGTTTAGATTTCTTCCAGAGGGACTAAGGTAAGGTAATTTCACTGTCTCCCCTAGTGACTCCCTAATTATTATTCTACACAGATAAGTAGCTGAGAGTCTGTCTTTCAAAAAATGGATAATTTTTCTTTTTAATTTTTGAGATGCAATCTTCAAATACGCAAACCAGAGTGATAGCAGAGAATTTCAATGTCCTAGTCTAAACCTAAGGGCTTGGCCCTTCCTTCTGGATGAAATCACAATGAGATCACACCATGGGGAGGGGATTCTTTTACATCAAGGAGCAACTGTTATCATCTGCTCTGTTGAAAAATCAGCTGGGACTTTAGGCAAATTGTCTTTCCAAACTTGGCCCTGGTTTTACTCAAAGGGTGTGGGCTTGAGAGCTGGTGCTTTGCAAGCACAGGTTAACCAGTGTTCCCTGAGCACAGGGGATGGGCCACTGAGGGACACAAAGGGAGCAGCGATTCTCCCCCATTCAAAAAGCCTTGCTGATAGCACATGGATATGGAGGTAAAGCAAGACCAACAAGTCTGGCTGTGCAGTGCTGCAACCCACAAAGCCCTTCTTCTGTACGTCTGTTTTTCCAGGAGCCAACTACAAACAGCCAACCTCCTTCTAGAATGCCATGCAGGGGCAAAGAGAAAGACTCTCTGAAAGCAGGCAGAGCAAGCTATAAAACAACAGCCACTGGCCACTAAACAGCCTTGAGACCTTGGACAAATTACTTAACTTCTAAGCCCCAGCTTTTTATCTCCAAAAGGTAGAAAACAGTTACATCTCAACGTGCTTACACTCCACGGTTTCCCAAATGCTTCCTTTTTTTTTTTTTTTTTTTTTTTTTGCTCAGGCTCATTGGCTGTTAGTCTCTTTGTTTTAGCTATTGAAGTTTTTACCCACCAAGTCTCCCCCATGTACCTCTTTCGTAAAGCTTTTTTTCCCTTCTCTCTGAATAAACCCTGGGAGGTATGATATTTCTGGGTTGTTTTTTTTTTTTTTTCAGTACACTTTGTGTCTATCCAATAGCATGTTTTTGCAAGCTAAGCTCTGTGGCCATTGATGTTCTTATCCTATTCCCGCTGGGAGCTCTATGATTCCATGGGCCAGAACTGTAGCTTGACCATATCTGCATTCCCTGTCATGGCCTAGAGCAATGGTTCACAACTTGCCTAATACTATGACCCTTTTACATAGTTCTTCAGGTTGTGGTGACCCCCAACCATAGATTTTTTTAATGCTAATCCATAATCATAATTTTGCTGCTGTCATGAATCATAACGCAACTATTTTTGGAAACAGAGGTTAGCCCAAGGGGTTGTGACCCACAGGTGGTTCACCAATGGAATGGAGCCTGGTACATGGTCCATTCAAATGCTGAATATTGGATCCATGAACAATCAATGATGAGACTCCTGTCTCTGGATGCATTCAAAGATAATTTGAATGGCAATATCAGAAATCACAGAAGCAACTCTGCAGTAGGTAACAATCTAGTGGCCTTTTTAAGTTTCCTCTTTCTCTGTATAGCTCCATGAAGGCCATACTCTTACTCACTAGTCACCACACACACCTAAGTTTTCCCATCAGAATGAGATGCTCCCTAGGCAGGAATGTTAGAACTGGTCCTTTGTTATAAGCAAATATGAAAGCATTTCTACAGAGAAGGTCTCATCTGCACAAGCTAGATTAACCACTTTGTATGCAAGCCATATCTAGTAGTTTGAAGCTAAACCTAGAAAGGCAGCCTTTGTTTCACACATGTTTCTGGCTTACAAATCTCCCTGTTGCTAGTATGTCAGCAAGTCACAAAGAAGAGGTAGGAAGCTGCGGCACACTGAAATTGCACCATCACCTTGATCCCACAGATCCTATGAAAAGGGCTTTTCAGGTGAGTAATAAGCAGTAATTGCTTTCCTGTGGCTAAAGTATTTAGGAAAGAAAATAGACTTTGCAAGGAAAAAATTCAGAGTCATAAGACAAAATCTATACTGAATAACATGGTAGCCTATTGTGTTTCAAAATTCTTTTCTTTTGATCTGGAATGACTTTTTTTTTACTCCCCATGTCCTCAGTTTTATCGTGTGAAAAAATGGGTTAACAGCAGGTACTATACGTATCCCTCTTGGGAAAACCCTGACATTTGAAAACCCATTTTAAGCATTCATTGCACAAATTCCCTTTGAGTAGCAGGGTCCCTTAAGATGAAGTGATTCAAGAGGCCCCAGAAGGCTCACATCTAGAGAAGGCTGAATGGTATCTCCTAAAAAGAGATGTCTATGCTTAATTCCCAGAAATTGCCATTGTGACCTTATTTGAAAAAGAGGTCTGTGAAGACATAATTAAGAATATGGAGATGAAATCATCCTAGATTATCTGGGTGGAGCCTAAATCCGATGACAAGCATTTATGTAAAGACACATAAAAGAAAGGCCTAAAAAAGAGAGGGGCATGTGAAGATGGAGACAGAGGTGAGAGGGATATAGCCACAGAAAAGGAGCCACTAGGAGATAAGGAAGGATTCCTTCCCCCAGAAAGGCAACACTGCATGAACGAACATTCCAGAACTGTCTGGAAGAGGGGGCACAAGAAAAGAACCTGGGATTTTCAGACACCAAATTTGAGGCAATATGTTATGGCAGTCCTAGGATACCTAAAAGCATCATCCTAGATGTTTCATCCTAAGTATGTATGTTCTGCTTTGGTTAAGCTATTTATTTCACTGAGTGCTGTCTCTACATGCAACACTCCCAAAATATGACCTTCATGCTTGAAGAAAAAGGAGTTTACTTGACAACCTTCCTCTAGCAATGAAAAATAGGTAGGGAGGTATATGAGGACAGAGAAAGGGATGTATTTTTAAAAAATCAAGCAAAAGATGAACATGGAACAAAGACCAAAACCAAATTTTATTTACGGTGACCCCTAAGATAAATAATACTAATATAACATAAATTTTCCTTTAACTGCAATAGTTACATACTATAAGGATTTAGGAACCTTGCAAAAGTGAAATAATAATAATAGTAATAACAGCACTGCGTGGGTTGTTAGCCCATATTCTAGAAAGTCCAGTAGGAGGCTGTTGAGACCAATCCAAATGCCTCGTTCTCACTGTTCAAAGGCATTTGTTAGCTAATGCTCAACAAATTAGGCTTGTTTTGGATACATGAAAAAATCTCTTTCAAGAGATTAGCAATTAAATAATCAGAAAGGAAGCTGGGCAGTAATGAAAGCTGCCCATGAGTCTGGACCTGAGCCCAACACTGAGTTTGGATTTTTCTTCACATTCCCCCTACCCTACCCTACGCCTTTAGCATTTCTGGAGATGCTATTTAACCAGCTTGCAGGCAAATCTTCCCGGTGCCCAATTGTCCTTACAGTGAAGCTGCTTCTCTCCAGCTCTAATGGCTAACCTACATTTCAGTTTCAAGCCATTGCACCTTGTAATTACATTTTCAGCCACTGTAAATAATCTGCACCCTCTATTATATCTTACCTCTTTCTCTGGGATAAAGATTTGTGGGAAAGGGAGTCAGTTGCCTTGTTAGTAGAGCACACACACACTGTGCCTAAGCAGAATACAACCAAAAGAAAACCCAATGCTCACTGTCTATCCCTGAGTGAAATGTGCTGCTATCAATCACTGCATTTTTCTTATCCTTCAGCTTATCTGAATGTGTAGACAGACGTGCTCCTGTGCCGCGGCATTTATGCCATCTTGGGGAATAGCTGTGTAAATGGTCCAGTAATGTTAGCCATCTTCAACACAGTGTTGTGTTAGAACTGGGGAGGGCGGTGTGCCTAAAGGGCTGGACTGGACATATTTCCTACCTCCCCACACTTACCCATGTAATAGAAATCAAAATTCACACTAATTGGCCATCCTCCTGCATGTTACTGAAGTCCAGACCAGGTGGTAATCTCTTTCTGTGGAAGATAGTTAGTGGAGGAGAAAGTGCTTGAGAAGGAAGCTGGCAAAGCAACACACTGCAGACCAACTACAAGAAGATTGGGGACACGGGTTTTGGTAAGCTGAGGTTTAAAGCAAAAAGTATTGTTTCACACACACACACACACACACACACACACACACACACACACACACACACACACACACGGAGGCAGGGGGTGGGGAGAGAATGTAATAGTCTTTTTTCATGCTCCAAAGTAACTTGCTTCTTTGTTGCTTTCTTTACAAAATATGAAAACAAAATAAATTACCCAAACAGGAGATTTGGGGCTTTTTCTCTTCCATTGCCATTATTTTACTGAAACACTTTTTTAAAATGCCCCAATGGGAAGTTCAGTCTCTTATCAAACACGGAGCTCTTGGGAGCTCAGAGGCAGTTCTGAGAGGCGGCGCCGGGAGGAATCCAGATCTAGTTGAACGCACTGTCTGGAACCACAGTCTCCCTGTGGATTGCCGCTCTTAGGACTTGCCTCCAGCTCTTGAGTCTCCCTGTGGATTGCCGCTCTTAGGACTTGCCTCCAGCTCTTGAGAAACAGTGATCTGGTTCAGGAATATCTGCCTCATTGCATTGTGGCCTTTCTCGCAAGGAAATTGAAATAAAGGAGAAATAGTGATGTGGGAAATATGGGGCCAATTATCCCAAGCCCTCCTGACCATGCACATGTAAGGAGTGGTGATTTCAAGATAGCTAGGGTTCCAGTGGGCTGAGGTGCTCACTGATGAAAAGAGGTTGACACAAGCACCCAGGGTGTTCAATTTGAAGAACGACTAAGCACGAAAGAGATGCCCATGACCACAGGCTGCTAGGAAGCAGCATTCCAACCTCTTCAAGCCACTGGTCTTTCTATGCACTCCGCCTTCCCGTCAACAGGTATGGAGCACTTCATCGTTTTGCACGTCTCCTTTCCCCCCATCAAGCGCAGGGATAATAGAGTATTAGACATTGAATCCTTACCGTCTCATGCATACTCCATTTTCAAAAATGATTTTGCTAGAAATGCTCAACCTATCATGAGAATAAAGGAAGAAATGGGGTTCTGGAGTGAAAGAAAATGGGTTTCATTCACTGTGTGCCTACTTGATCGCGGGCAAGTAACTACATTTCTCTAAGCCTCGGTTTCCTTGTCTGTGAAATGGAGGGGAAAGACTTACCACCTGGTAGTGCTGTTATGAGGATAAAGTGAGATGTTGCCCATAAAAGGCTTAGCATAGTGCCTGGCTCAATAAATGTTAACGACTATTAGCACCACCCCCACCACAGGTGCTCAATAAAAACTTGCTGAATTAAAGTCACACCAGTTGGAATGACTAGCAGATGTGAAGGTGATCTGGACCTTTTCTTTTATTTTCTTCTGAGGTATTTTGGGTGGATGGATAGATGGATAGTTGGGGAAAGAGGCCTGTTATTTTATTTAATTTATTTGTGTGTGTGTGTGTGTGTGTGTGTGTGTGTGTGTGTGTGTGTGTGTGTAAAAGATAAAGGATACTTGGGCTACACTTTAGTTGTTTTTTTTTTCTCACTCACAGCAAATAGCCCAAGTCTGGCAAAGTCAGGCATATGATTTTCCAAGAAATATGACAAGGCTATTAAAAACTCTAAATGAAAGTTATGTAATAAGCATGAATCTGACTCCATTTAAATTTCCCCTAGACCTAGTATTTCCAGCAGGATTCTTAGATTTTTTTTTTAAGTGTGCTTATGCACTGTGAGGAAACCAGACCCTAAAAGATAGCAGAATTTCCTCAAGCGTGGGGGTAGGGAGACAACATGCAATTGTAATGAAAATTAACCCCTGAAAATGCACAGGATTTTATTACCAAATGGATGCCTGAGGAGATTACTAGATTTTTAGGGTCTTTACTATAAAGAGAGCAACCTGCATGCCTGAAATAATTAAGAAGAAGAGACTCAATTATCCAGTAAACTGAGATTTCAAACCACCCTGCTTACCTAAATGAGAAAAGCTGCTTAGACTTAAGTGTCATTACTTCTATTTAGACAAACCTTAGCAAAGATATACAAGGAGCAAAATAATGGGACCCCACATTCTCCCCTAAGCCACAACAATGCCTGTTTATGTAAATAGGATTTTCAATAACACAACTGAATCTTTTTTTTAATGTTTTTATTACTGTCTCTGAAAAAAATGCAAGCAGAGAAGATGAAAGTCAGGGGGGCTTTCGCTATGATGGGTAGTGAATATCCTAAAATATTTATTCTGTGTGAGTCTGAGCCTAGACTCCAAGTAGATTTCAGAAACAGACATGGTCTCTCCTTTTTCAAAAGTCAGTACAATATGAGGAGACAAGAACTCTGATTTCATGGCAAGTTGACTTCACAGTCATTCAAAAACCCAGCTCAGAAAGAAACAAAGGCAGTAAGTAGGAGGCATCTGCTTGCCTTCATCTGGCAGCCCCTTCCACAATCTGAGCCAAAAGTATTACTATTCTTACCTTCATCATCGTCACCCTCTGACAATCAAACACTGCCACATGACCATAACAACATCCAGACACACACTGAAGGCTCATTAAGGAATATATGAAGGCTATTTATAGTAGAACTAAACAAAGATGGAAAGAACTATTAGCAAAATTAATTAGACTGTTCATGGTTTTGGCAACTATTACTATTTGTTTAAACTCAAGTGTCTGCCTCCTTTACTTGACAGGTATTGATGACTGTAGAGATACCGCATTTCTGCTGCTTTTAAACTGACTTTGTAGTTTTTTAGTTCAAGAACTCAAGTTTTGACCTAAACTCTGTACATCAGCTTTACTGTTTCTGTTTAGGCAGATGATAAGAGGCAGAAATCCTTCTTTCTCATTAGGCTATTAGCTGCTGTTAAGCAAAGGGCTGGGGAGGGGGGTGCTCAGCGGCCCAGAGGAATGTGCTGGAGTCCACATATAAAGCCAGCCCTGATTTAGGGTTAAGAATTTAACCTTAAAAGGCTGACAAGTCATAAATTTGCCTGAGGTTCATATATATGTGTGACTTTCACAGTTTATATTTCCTAGCCAGGACCCAAAGTCAAAACATGGTCCCTGATTAATGAATGGTACTAATTGTTCTTCCTGCCTTGAGAACATCAGTCTTTATCCATAATATTTTCTTTAAAAACACACAATCTCATACCTTGAACCTTGTGGCTTAGGGGAATTTAGGGACCCAGTGAGAAAAAAAAAAACAGGACAAGAGACTAGTGTTATCTGTGACATGGAGCTACCATTTTGGTAGAACTGACTCAAAGCTTCCATTCCATTGTGTCCATAAGCAAAGCACAAAGGAATGTCCTCCAAACCTAAGCATCTGAGATAAAGCAGCCATCTCTGACTCTACACACACACAGAGGGCGGGGGGTGGGGGGGCAGTCCAAAATGTGGGGAGGGAATAAGAGAAAGATAGAAATATCTTCAAGCACGTTTTGTCTAACTTATCTTATTAAATATTTATATGTAAGTGCATAACCTCCTAACCTTGGCCAAGCTTGGAAGAGATACCAGATATAAGACACACAAAAGAACCCCATAAGTATAAAGACAAAGGAACAGTATCACAGAGCAATCCGACTGGAACACAATCTCCAACCTGAATTCAAGATTGCAACTGGAACAATAAAACCCCACAAGTGAAACAAGGTCCCTGAAATGTGATAATGTCATCAGGGAGAAGCAGACTGTAATTTGCTTAACCTACAAGGTAGGTGTCAGTTCTAACACGTGCTAGCAAGATTTCAAGGGGGCTCCCTTATCTTTAGCGAAGAAGAAGAAGAAGAAAAAGCATTGGAGGAGGGAGGGAGGGAGAGGGGGAGAGAGAGGGAGGGAGAGAGGATTTCTTAACCAGTGAGCCACCTCTCCAGCCCTCAAAGAGAGAGATTCCTAAGAACAAAGATGCAAACTGCCTTCATTGGGAATTGTAATAAAAAGTGAGAGAGAATGTCAGCCACACAAAAATTCATCTGAGATACTCGTCAAATATACTTAGCTTTGTTCTGTCTACACAAAAAGCATTTTAAATACTCAGAATTCTTAGAAAGAGGGACGTTTTGGAGCTCTTCACTTCTAAACTAAATGAGGAACAGAATTTCATAAGATCCCAAGAGTAGTAACCAAGTACCCAATCCAAACATGGGGCAGAATCACTGGGCAAAGGCAGATGTGGAGGAGGCAGAGGACAAAAGGAGAGAGAGGGAGCAGGAAGGGAAATCAGGAGCTATAGGAAAAGGAAATAGAGCTTAAAAGCAAAATGCAGAGGAAAACAGAAAGCATTGCACTCATCTATTCTTATGGAAGAACAAGAAACACAAAACAATTCAATAAATATAAAAACCATAAAACACCTTCTGTTTTAAATTATAAACAGATGAAGGAGTATGTGACGGTGGAAGAGAAGCAGAGGAAAGGAGACAGATGATGGCAGGCCCTTGTGATCTGGAGGTGTGGAGAGTCATAAGAGTGAAAAAAAAAAATCCCCTTGTGGCTGCTCATTAGCACTGATCTATGAAGTGTTGGTGAGGTTTCCAGGAATTTTGCCCTTGAGTGACAGTTGCTAGTCACTGCTATTAGGACCAAATTTGAAAATAAAACTGGTTGATGTTGAGGGGAGACTGGACTCCAACATCACCTTCAGGTTTTGTGAATGAGGCAAACTTACTTCCTCAAAGAACAAAGAAACACCAATCTGGTGGCTCTTGATGCCTCTCCCCTCACCCACAAAACCCTTTAGGCAATGTTATTAAAGTGACCTACAGCACTGAAATTTCAAAGGGAAGAAATGAGTTAGATTCGAGGAATTAACATTTGCAGAAAGTCTTCAGAATACAGTGGGGGAAATAAACCTTTATTTCAGAAATAAACTTTGATGTTTGAAAACAAAGCATAAAGTCTGTTTCTAAACATAGAATGGGGGGCTGGAGAGATTGCTTGGTTAAGAGCACTGGCTGCTCTTCCAAAGGACCCAGGTTCAATTCCCAGCACCCACATGGCAGCTCACAACTGTCTGTAACTCCAGTTCCAAGAGATCTGACATCCTCACACCAATGCACATAAACTAAAATTAAATAAAAATTAAAAATAAATAAATAAATAAACATAGAATGGTCTGTTGGAAATACTGAGGGCAGTTCTTCCATGGCTCTTTGAAACCTTTCAAGCTGTACTGTGGCTTCTGGGAATGACCAGAAAAAGCAGACCCCAGAATGAAAAGCGGGAAACCACTCAACCATTCATCCACCTAGATAAAAAACAAAATGATAGGGGGCTGGAGAGGTGGCTCAGAGGTTAAGAGCACTGGCTGTTCTTCCAGAGGTCCTGAGTTCAATTCCCAGCAACCACATGGTGGCTCACAGCCATCTATAATGAGATCTGGTGCCCTCTTCTGACCTGCAGGGGTACATGCAGGCAGAGCTCTGTATACATAATAATAAACTTTTTAAAAAGAAAGAAGCAAAATGATGACTGAAGTTTTTTGGCTTTGGCTACAACATTGAATTTCGGCAAGGCCTAGACTAGCTTTTGCCTATGGACAGACACAAACTAGTGGCAAAGTTATTAGCTACAGAGATCTTGGGGCTCCTGAATGCTCACTCTCACTCTCAAGCCCCCCTGCCCTCTCTGGCTGGTTCACTTTCCTACAGTCTTTCTCCCTTCTTCTCTCCTTCCTTCACTTCCTCTCCTCCAATCTGTCATCCTCCTTCCTCTTTCCCCCCTCCCCCATACATTTCTTATATATGGGTCCCCAAGGCCACTTCAGTGAATGAATGAGCAAAGAACAGATGTGAAAAATGACAGGGATTTAAATTAAAAAAAAGAAAAATGCAGGGATGTAAATTTATGTTTAAGATGTTCTATCAAGTGCTGCAGAATTCTTACCCTCATCTAACTTGCATTTGGAAGCTTTCCTCAAACTTTAACACACATACAAGATGCAGGAAGACATTGCTGAAAATGGAGACTGTGACGGGATAGCATGTTTCAAATAAGGAATAATTAGATCTCCTGGTGATGAATCAAGGGGATACTCATGAAGAAGATGGCACTGCACTGAGACTTTGGAGGGTAGGGAAGACTACATTGTGCAGTGATGATGGGCAGAAGGGCAGGTGATCTAAGATTTAGCCAACAGATGACTGCAGTATCCTTTCAGGAGTGGTTCAGAATCCTGTTGTCTACAAATAGAGGGCACATATGGCAAAGGGATAAGAGTAAGAGACATCATGTAGATTTGCAGGACTTGGCCAACTTATATGAGTGTGAGAAATCAAAGATGATGTCACAGTTTCACGTCTTTGTATCAGGAAGGAAAACCATCACTAGAAATGTAGATGGTTGGAAAGAGGCTAGTGAAGATAGGAAAAGAAAATGATGGGTCGAGTAATATTTTCTTCTGTTGAAGGTGAAGCACTAAAGACTTTCTGATAGAAATACTCATCAGGCAATTATGAGATGCTGAATGGAACAGCAAGGGAGAGGTCAGATTAAAAGAAGATGTGGAATCCATTTGAACATGATAAGAAAGTCATGGGAATGGGTGCGTGAGTAAGCAAAGACAATGAGAAGGGTAAAAGGAAAACTTCTGAATGCCTACATCTAACAAAGGTTAGAAGGAACATACCAGACAAGCAAAGGCAGACTCACATAGAAGACCCAGAATGTCCAGTATCTCAAGAAGGAAAGGAATGTGACAACTCAGGCCAAAGCTTTACATGCACATTATATTATTTCTCCTCACGGCCCAAAAGATACAGTGGAAAGAGCATTAGAGATGGAACAAAGCAAATCCAGATTTAAATCCTGGCTCCACCATTTGTGTGTAAACTGGGGGAAAGTAAACCTTTTTCTGGGTCTCAGTTTTTCCAACTATAAAATGGGCACACACCACCTCCCTTTCAGGTTTGCTTTATATATTGTGATAAATTACATAGGTAACAAGTGGCGGGCTGGAGAGATGGCTCAGCGGTTAAGAGCACTGACTTCTCTTCCGGAGGTCATGAGTTCAATTCCCAGCAACCACATGGTGGCTCACAACCATCTATAATGTGATCTGATGTGCATTGTATACATAATAAATAAATAAATCTTTAAAAAAAAAAAAAAAAAAACAAGTGGCATACAGGAAGAACTGGGTCAATGTTATTTTTCTATGAGTCCCATGTGGGGGAAACTATCAACCTAAAAATGACCCCCCCCAAATCTACTAGAAACAAAGGAGTTTTGAGTGTGTGTTGAAAGAAAGTAGAAGTCCTGTGTGTGGCTCAGGAACTGGAGTTCAATTCCCAGCTCCCACACTAGGTGGCTCATTACTGCCTGCAACTTCAGTTCCAGGAAATCTTGGTGCCCTCTTGTGGTCTCTGGGAGCAAGTGCACACATAACACATGCAGACATACACATGTACAAATTAAGAAAATACAAATCTTTAAAACTGAAAGTAGAAACCCTGATGAATGCAACCTCTTAAACAACAGAGAAATTAAAGACATCAGACTTTTTTTTATAATTTTCTCTGTGCCCAGAAACAAAAAGAATTACATCTTTTGAAGACACTTATGGAAAAGCACCCCAGTTTTACAAGTATCCCTTGATTTTGCTTAGAACCACATGTCTCAGAGTCTAGCCAGCATGGAATGAAGTTCAGATCTCTCAAAACCAGTGTTACAGCTTTCATTCTGTAGAGTGGGAAAACCCCCCACCCTCACATATGCATGGACATTTGAAGCTTGGAAAATGACAACATAGACTCATACTTTCTCTTAATCAAGAAAGTTCTTGAAAGATTTGGTTTTTGTTTTTACTCACCAGATGTTGGCAAAATACATCTTAAGACATGTCCCATGCAAAAGCCTGGATACTATCATCCACACCCATGACTTCCACTTGAGCCTACAACCTGATGAGTCCCAACTATGCTTCATCTGAACTCCACACTTTCCTGGTGATCTCATCTAGTCTCGGGACTTCGGTTGCCATCTATGTACTGATAAGCCCTAAATATGTATCCCCAGTCCTGATTTCTCTCTATTCTGTGATCAAAATAACAACTTTTCTACCTCCATGCTAAAAGTGTTCCACAAAGTCAATCTGTTCAAAGTCAAACTCACTATTTCATCTTTTAAAATACACTCTTCTAAGCTACACACGGTGCTGCATCTGTAGACCTGGCTCCTCAGAGAGGCTGAGACACAAGGATAATTTGAGCCCAGGAGTTTCCAGGCCACTGGGAAACATATCTTAGCTTCTCCCATATCATGTGTACGTGATATGAGAGTGTGAGCATGTGACATAGCCATGTCAGGAAGACATGCTTTGTGCAGTTGGTTCTCTCCTATCTTTACGTGGGCTCCAGGGAATGAACTCAGGCCACCAGGCATACCTGTGAGTGAAGGCTTGTGTTTGGCAAGTCAGAGGACAACCTCACATATCATTCCTTTTCCTCCCCCTTTGTTGGAGACAGAATATCTCTCTTGTTGACAGCTCCACATGCCAGGCTAGCGGGCCCTCAAGCTACCAGGGAATGTCCTGTCTCTATCTCCCACCCTGCTGTAGGAGCACTGGAATTGAACGTGCATTCTACTATGCTGACTTTACATGGGACATGAGGATGTGAAATTAGGACCTCCTACTTGCAGGGCAAGCACTTTGCCCACTGAGCCATCTCTCCAGCTGTTCACTTTGTCATAACTCTCTACTTCTCACATGCCTTGTACGACAACAGTTTATTTTTTAAAGATGTACTTAGTTTCCTTCTATGTGTATGTTCGCCTGTGTGTCTGTATATCCACTAAATGCATGCCTGACGCCTTCGGAGACCAGAAGAGGGTATCAAGTCACCTAAAGTTGGGGGTTCCGGATAGTTTGAAGCTGGCATGTGGGTCCCAGCTCCTCCACAAGAGCTCCTAACCATTGAGTCATCTTTTTAATCCCTGACAACAGTGTTCTTAAGGCAACGAGACATGCCTCCCCATTTCCTAGAGCCATACTTCATGTCCATTTCTATGGTATTCCTCCTTGGACTGCCATAACAGTCAGAGTTTTCCTTGCCTGGCTCCCCCACTAGCTACGGAACTCCTTGTTGGCAATAATTTTTTTTTTATCTCATGCATCAACTCCTAGGTCAGAACCTGGCATAGAATCTGTGCTCAGTAACTGTGGGTTGAAGCAATGCCTGAATGAACACTATTTTAATATCAATATAGAGCTAGCATATAAAGGTCATTATTAGTAAGCCCCTTTTCTGTGAGTTTCCAGTTTTCTAAAACAAATACATGTCTTCTCCAGTACAAAAATTCTCAGACATCTAGCTTGGCAAGTGCTCTTGGGGCCACAGTCACATATAATACTACCAATGCTGGAAGCAGTCCTCCACAGTGGGCCCAATTCATAGTATAGGTTGACCATAGTTAATGAGGATCACATGTCCACACTTGGAGAAATGATGAACAGTGATAAATAAGCAGTAGGTCTGTGATATCAGTAGTAACCAGTACAGCAACAATTTGGGGCCAATCCAAGCATCACTCATTTTACCTGCTGTGTGGAAAGCAATATCCCTTACCTTTCCCACGGAGAATTAGGCTCATCCTCCATCAGACACGTCCAACCTTTTGACACTGTGACAAGCTATCATCATCTACAGAGTTCATGTTCAAGACTCATATGGTGAAGTTAAGAAAAATCTCCTAACATTTTGAGTAATGTTACAATTTTGTATTGCCCTGCATTCATTGCTAAACTAGGCCACAGGTATGTGTGACCCACAAGCTACAGGTTGGACACACCCTGCATGTGCTATAGCCATATCATCTGTGTGTATGCAGAATACAAGTGGCACACATGCACATACATGCATGTTGGAACCAGGCCAATCCCTGGAACTGAGAAGCTGTAGCCACTTTAGTGTAGTGCTTGTGTTGTGCAGATATGAGTTATGTTAAAGCACAGCTTTCAAATCACAAATGTAAGCTAAAACTGTGAAAATCTATCCACTGCTAAGAGTAACAACAAGTTTGAGTCAAAACAATATGTGTAATTAACTATGGCTATCAAAAAATAATATAAAGATATATATGTAATCAATGACTATATGTGCATATACATATTCAAATATAACATTTAAGTAACACCACGGCTAGAAAATCTCTGTGTCACCTCCTCTTCAATCTTCTTGGTCCAACAGGACTCCAGGGCTGGAGGAAATAGGTGTGTTTCAACTCCATCATCCTTTCTTCATTCTCTGCTGCAGAGCAGTTAAGACAACCATGCACTTAGGGAATCATTCTATAGTTACATGGTACCCTAAGCTCTCACTGGTCAGCAGTCAAGTCCTCAAGATCCTCTCTTCAAATGTGTGTTCTTATATCCACTCCTGTTGTTTAACTATGTAATTAATTACAATAATAATTCTGTACAAGGGACTGTACTCACCTGTCTAGAAGAGATCATGATTTAAATATGGCGCCTGCATTCAGTAAACACTGGGTTTGGATGAAGATGTGAGTTCCCTATATACTTCAAAATCATGGATGCAAAGGAAGAAGTACAGGTAAAATACTCTGGGCAACAAATGCACTTGTGGTTTCTCTCTGCATTATCCCTGGATACTTGGAGTTTCGAAACTCCATGTTCAGATCTTTTCCAGTCCTTTCTGTCTGTTATATGCTAGTTAATATTCTGATATGTACCAGAAGGTGAGCTTGTAATCTCCTCCCTTTGCCTGTCATTCTCACTCTTCCCATCTTCAGCATGCCCCCCTCGGCTTCACTTATGCAAAGCCAAGTTGTATAAAGAGCAATGGAGAGCCTCAGAATGTCAGGGTTCACAGTCTCAATACTAAACATGCAGTGATGGGAGAGACGGACAGAACTGGAAGGAAGAAAGGAAGTGAGCGAAGTAATTTATTCTACCACATAAAATCTCTCATCCTGCAAACCTAGTTTGGAATATGTCCTTCTGAATGCAACTTCATCAATCTTAATGCCATAGGTAAGAAAGAGTAAACACTGAGGACAAACTTGGCTGCCATCAGGACCGCTTAGTGCGGATGCTGCAAACAAGGCAACAGGTTGAGCAGTAGCTAAAAATGCTGCCTGTCAGTTTGTGCTCCTTTAACTGATCCAGGCAGCGATATTCTCACAACCCAAAATTAACAGATCTATATGGTAAAAAAAAAAAAAAAATACAAGAATTTATTCTATATCTGTATAACTTTACCTTTAAATTACTTAGAATTGCCTTGGCAACAAAAACTTACCTCTTTTCATATTTGACTAGTCTACTTCTTCCAGGGAATTAAAGTACAAGCAACTGAATTAAACCAATATTCTTTTTACTTACCCATAGGCAACAGTAGATTTAACCTGGAAAAATGATTCCTTTTTTAAAAACCCAGTAAAAATTAAACCAATACTTAAATACTGACTTTATTGAAATTGTATGTTCTAATGCATTCTAACTGTATGCATTTGTCAGTAAATACGTACTAGTACTTACTGCGCACACTAAGTATGGATACAACAATAAACACCATATACTCTTTAACCTAAAGGAGCTCACAGACCCGTGATAGGAATACTTGTAAGGCTGTACCTCAGGGTTACTGTAACCAGGATTTCCAGCTCTTTTCAAAAGAAAGACTCTAAAAGATGAATGAAAGTTTGACCCCAAAACTCTGCCATCTTCTCAATGTATAATGGAGACATGCTTCGTTGTGGAAATTTTCAAAAATACTGTTTTAAGCACTAAAACCTGTGTTGAGAAATGAACAACTTTCATCTCACAGTGCGTGAATGAAGGCAATGGATAGAAGTTCCTTTCATAATGATGGGTTTGACTTCCCTGTCCCTTCTTATCACCACTTTTGCTTATATTTTATCTTCCTTTCTATCAATTATTTATCAATGTAAGCCTATTAAGTACACTTCAAAGAGCTGAGCAGATTTCCTAATCTGGCATATAAATACAATTTCAGCTACCAGAAGGAATTAACTGTTCAGAACACCAGCAATGCATTGACTCCTTTTTTTATTCATGAGGAAATAACCAAAATTTTCAAATATGGCATTGTCCATCTCCCCACAAAGAGAAGCCAAACTGGAAAAAAAAAGTCTTTCTTGGTAATCACTTTGAGTTTATTTTTGTTGTTGTTGTTGTTGCTGTTGTTTTAAATGACAAGAATGTCTGGTAATTAGCATTTGGATATATGCTATTTAGTTGGCCTAATTTGAAGGAGAGGAGTAAAGCTTCTTTAGTTCGTATATTCAAAAAGCACTTTGCATGGGCCCAAGGTGTTCCAGTGGGCGCCTCGCCACTCACACACAGAATTTCAAAATGCATTTTCTCTGCTGATATGCCCATCATCACCCTGCTTTCTGAACCATGTTCTCTCGGCCATTATAGTTCAGGAGGTAAATTCCCATTACTTAATGCTGTCTAAAGCCAGTCTGGAGAACCATGGCTTGAAATCTATTTTCTGATGTTCATTTCTTAATGGAGTGCTAGAGATCCTATTTCAAGCCAGACATGCTGCTAAATATGGGCAAATGACTAGGGGATTTTTCTGCCCATGCCTCTCATTAGACCCTAGATTACCAAAAAAAAAAAAAAAAAAAAAAAAAAAAAAAAATTCAAACCCATTTACAAGGTCGGCTAGGGCTCAACAGATGTTGGTTGTTGGAACAGTCTCTTGAGTTGAGCCTGTACACGGACTCTGATCCCAGGTTACAGAAACCCATGAGGTACTGAAACAATTCTATGCATGTTTCCTAACTCAACTTCCAAATATGGTCATAGCAACATTAGCAAGAAGGTCTAGTTGACATTAAATCAAAGGGGTCTTGATTTAGGAGAGGTCTTTTGATTTATGTGCTATAATAATTGTTGGTCTTTAACTATACTAATCCAGGCATAGCAGTGCTGCTGACTTCAATTTGTTCTTTGGATATTCAACATTAATAAGCCCTACCAGTTATTAAGAGTCAGCAGATAACTGAAATAAGTCCAAATCTCTCTCCAGCCAAAATACATAAAAACTAAAAGTTGATCTACACAGCCTAATAAAGTACCCGAACACTGGGCTTAAGCTTTTAAAAGAAGCTTGGGAAAGTATGTGGGAGTTCATATAAAATACTTAATGATCTAGAAATTCTATTTTTGTTAATTATCAACCAAGTGCCGTATGGTACTATTAGCATTGTGCTCAGCACTGCTCAAATAAAGAGCTTTCCCTTTAAGAAGCTTATAATCTAAAACATACAAATAACCATATGCAGAAAAAAAGCTAGAGATCAGAGTAAAAGGAAGCATTCACAAAAATGTACAAATTCAGCACGCCAGAACTTTTCAGTTGAGCAACATGATCCCCAGTGAAATTCTTTCCAAATGATGTATCGTGTGCACAAGTTATAAGTGATTATCTTCAATTTTCTTAGAAATGAGTAATAAGATCCTTCTTAAGACCCATGCTTTTGTATAGGCATCAAACACTAAAGTTGGCATGGCCATTGATAGCTGCCATTTAAAGAGAAAACATATTTTCTGTCTTGTCTCATAGGAGACAAGCCCAGGACTCTTTTTTCCCCCAGGTTGATAAAAAGCAGTCTTTTCCTAGGCTACAATGAACAGAAAACATTGCAACTCTAAAGATGGAAGCAACAGAATGCTCAAAAATATTGCATCAAAATATTGAATACAATCTACTAGCCCATAAGAAAAAAAAAAACACATTGCAAAACTGACACCATCTGCGTCATCTAGCATCCACCAAAACCTTCTTCTTCTGTCTCTTTTTAAGATGGAGGCTCTATTAAGAGACTTCTCCCTATCTCCCACTTCATCTCTTCAGTTCTTTTCCCTTGCCCAGGCTGCCTATTGTGATGATTTCAGCCAATTTCCTGGAGGTATTTTTCTAGCCTCTTTCACCCTATTTAATCCTACAAGTTTCCTGGGAAGCCTGTTTACTTGTGTGCTCCCCCACTACACTGCAAACCCCTTGACAAAGAGACTTGCTCCTCTCTGCACCCCCACCCCAGCACCTAACACAGAGCCTACCAAGGTGCCCCACCAATCATCGGCGATCTCCATCAGATTGGTGGCCCCTTCTAAGCACTTATCAGTCAGGATTTATGCAATAAATATATTCAGAGCACATGTGGAAAAAAAAAAACCTCTCTAAACTCTTCTAAATTAGCACACTGCAGTGCAACTTTTGAAAAGTTTTTAACAAATCACCTGCTCACCCAAATGTCTAATGCAATCTCAGTCTCAGTCTCTCTCCCAACATTAGGACTGTTAATTGTTTCAGGATAATTGGAGAACCACAGCTGGCAACACAGATATGGTTACTAGTTCTCACAGTAAAGGCACTCTTGCACACACAGGCACGCACTAGCGGGCGCAAGCGCTTGCGCACACACACATTTTAAAACAAACTCTTTGTTTCGAGAATTTTGCTTTGTATTTTTATGTTTCATCAATTTCAGGAAACTCCAAGGCTCTCTTGGCTCTTGGAGACTGCCTGCCTTTTACCCATAGGTTCATCTGGCCTTTCTGGATCAGTTCCCCCACTTACCAAGGCCCACTCCAAGGCAAGATCTCTCAATTGTAGGGGAGTTGCAACACTACCAGGGTTTGATTTTCTCATTCCCTTCTGCCCCCTTGCAACTCCCACCCCCCACAAAAGTGGTGCATGGCATTCATAAAGTGAATTACACTTGATTTTTGTTTAGAGGAATTTTTTTTTCAGACTTCTGTAACATTCCCTTGAGACAATTGGAAACATCATTGTCTGATTACTAGCTCACTTCCCTTGCCTAAAATTGTATCCATTCTTGATTGCGCCTGTGGGTAGGTTAAGCAAAACAAAATAAACATCTAGACTTATGAGCTCATTGGCTTTTTTCTGAATTTTTCTAAATTAAATAAGGGCAAAGAGCTGTACTGAAAGTCAGTTATATGGATTTCCCTGCCAAACGCTAACTCTGTGTGCCTGGTTTCCATCTGTAGTGCTTTCCAAGTTACAAATCCTTAAAAAAAAAAAAAAAAAAGAGGGGTCTGAAGAGATTCATGGATTTGGGGAACATGCTATTTAGAAAGGCTATCCATTACCTTTGAACACTCTAAAAGAAATGGAAACATGAGATTGGAAGGGTTAAGGTCAATTTTGTAGAAGTCTAGTGCAGTCCTACAGCACCAGTGTTTTATTTTTTAGGCTGGTTGATTTCAAATGCCATTTAGTCTCATCCATATTAGCGTAAGAAATGTACCTTATCCACTCCTAACCCAGTTCTGTTAATGGCCCAAAGTTAGCAGTCAATCCCAACTGTGCCCTTTCCGTGAAACAGGACATTCTTGACGATTTGCCCTTAGTGGGACCGAATCTCATTTTATCTGGGACAAAGAAAGCTTTAATGCAGATAGCACAGTGCAGCAGACAAACTGAACATGGCTTAAACTATAGATGGGGGGATGGGGGTGGGGGGAGTCAAGCGGTCATCATGATGGCTCATAGCTATCAAATAATTTGCAGCTCTCTTTCAGTTTCTAACCAGTGAACGACAGCAGCAAATTACACATTTATTCACTTTGAAATTATGCACTTGCCATTGTACTCAGTCTGCCACTATCATTCTTCTCTGAAATACTGATGAGCTCTTTCCACACAAGAACATTAGGATTTTTATCTTATCATATTTTCAATATCTACATCATCCATATTTGCCCAACTAAAATTCAGGGAGGGAAAATGATTTGGTCCCAGGCCTGAGAACCTGAAAGCTATATTCCTAACGTCTTTTTTTTTTTTTAAAGTACATGGTAGCTGTATGGATAATCACCATATTTGAATTTTGGACTTGTTTTCCTGCCTGCCGTGTGCTGTTCGCCACTTAATTTTATTAAATATAATTGAAGTGAGTATGATTGTGCTGGGTTTATATTTTTTAAAAAACTGGAAAAATGTTTTCTGCTAGAGTTTAGAAAATAATAGAGGAGGGAAAATCTCTGTAACAAGTAAGTCTCTCTAAGTATGCTCATCCTTAGGCTGGAAGCACGCAAGGCAGGAAGCAAGCCCTGGCCAACTCTCATAGACACAGTGTGTGGGCCCTCCCAATACTTTTATACAGATGTAGCAAAGAGGCAGGCAGCCAGAGAGCTGGGGGAAGGAGAGAGAAAGGCAGGCATGTGCGCCTGCCCCCCCCCCGTGTGTGTGTGTGTGTGTGTGTGTGTGTGTGTGTGTGTGCGTGTGCGTGCCTATGCGTGTGCCTGTGCCTGTGCCTGTTAAGTGTGCCTGTGCGTGTGCCTGTTGAGTGTGCCTGTGCATGTGTGTGTGTGTGTGTGTGTGTGTGTGTGTGTGGTGTGTAAGGGAATTGCTAATGAGTATCTAAATGGACTTTTTTTCTGTGTCCCGTCCCGCTCCCCCTCAACGCCCCCCCCCACCCCCGCTTCTTTAAGCACCATTTTTATTTCACGACTTCGCATCAGCCAAAGGCTGCCCAACCCCAACCCTGGAGCAGTTCATCTTGTGGGGGCTCAGCCTGTAAGGACCAATTTTTACATTATCAACAAAAGCGTGTTCTCTAGCCTTAGCAATCTAATTACCCGGCACTTCCAGGGGGGAGAGATTCGCCTGTTGTTTGGGCTCCGTAGAACTGATTCATAGGTTGCCCCTTACAGCCCTTGCACACGCCCACGTGGTACGTTATTAAGACTTAACAGTGGAAGAGGTAGTTCTACCCTCCCTTAGAGCGATATTTAACATATGTGCAAGTGCATTTCAGTCACCAAAAAAAGGGTGACCAATTACCTTTGCAACTAAACAGCAGGCTCGCTAGGCTCTTTTCATCAACCTAAAGAAAAGGCTGAGGGCGCACTGGCTGCCTAGGTAACCTCCTGCCAGTGAACGCTCCCTGGCAGCGCCCACAAGGCGCGCATCCACATTCACAACTTGGTCCAATGATCCGGCCCGCCTCCCTGACTTGTTGAGAACCACCAGCCAAGTTGTGGCAAGGCTTGCTCCCAAAGTCTCCCAAGCGCGGGACGCGCGCCTGGCTGGCTGCACGAGTCTTCCGAAAGAGACCCCCGGAGGCCACAAACCTCTCACGGTGTGCAAATACGGTTGGCCGCCTTCTTCGGAGCGCTCCTCTGAAATTTTAATATTTTCGCAACCTATTCTTCCTGCCCAGATTGTTAGTATAGCAACTTGTCCTGATGGGATTCTAAGGCAGGCGTTAAGAGCCCGACCGCTGGAGAGTCAATCACACAGGGCCATTAATATTCATCTGTTGACAGCGGCGGCCCTCAGCTAAGGTTAAAATATGCCCTTACAGAACGATCGGATTGTTCAGAACAAAAGCCAGTCGCTCAGAAACTTCCTCTGCCTAAAATCTTCTCCTCTTCGGGGTCCAGCCTGTCAAGGCAGATGAATTTGGGAAGGGGAGGAGTTAAATCGTCTTTAGACTCGTGCTCCGCAGGCCAGCACCGCCGATTTTTAAAGCGATTTTACCAACCGAGATGAGGGGAGCTGTTTTGAAGGAAAAGGCTCAGTCTTCCACGTTTTAAGGGGGCCGTCCTACTCAAAAGTTTCCTTCAGTGTGTCTTCACTAACCCCTACGGATTCAAAGATTTGTGCTCAACTTTGCCTGCACTTGGGCCCGGCCAGCCTCGGGAACCCAGACTAGGGAAAGGAAGGCATGGGAGACACACGGTGGAGAAAGTACGGCCAGAGCTGCGGGTTTAGCTAAGGCAGAACGCGTGAGTAAGGGAGATAAATTCTCGAGTCAGCCTCTCCACGTTGTGAAGCCGCTTTGCTAGGACCAGAGGGGAGCCAGCTCCCACCTTCCCGCCCTCCCCAAAACTGGGAGCTAGAAAGGCGATCTCTGCCATTCCTTGCTCTGGCTTGCTCATTCCCTGACAGCAGCGTGAGCCCGGGGCTTGTGGACAGAGTCCACACATACTCTGCTTCCCTCCCTCGGTAGACGGTAGATGATTCAGGCCTGGGGCAAAGCGACCATTCCCCAGGTAACAGGGAGCAGAGAGCACGGCCGCCGCGGCCCCTCCGGGCTAGCGCGCTCTGGGAAGAGTCACTACGCGCGTCCTGGCTTCCCGCTGTGCACGGTAAATGCTCAAGGGACCCCTACTCACCTGGCACAGGGGTTTCCGGAACCCATTTGAGTCCGGGCTGCAGTCTCTGGAAGAAAGAGCGGACCTGGTGACAGGTGGCGTCTGGAGGCGGCGGGGGCTGCGCCTGTCCCAGGCAGCCCAAGCCGAGCAGCATCGCCACCAGCAAGCACGCGGTGCGCACGGTCTCGGCCATCCTGCTTCTCGGGGGAGCGAGGAGAGCACGAGAGAGTGGCAATAAGAGCTGGAGCGGTCCCGAAACTCAGCAAGTCTGGCAGTGGCCTTGCAGAGCAAGAGAGTGCCGCTACACAGCCGCTGCAAAAGTTTCCTCGCAGCTACCTGGGCGCTGAGCGAGGGCGGGAACCGCTTAGCTGCGCGGGGCGGCCCTGGGCGGAGCCTTGTAGGCGTGGCAAGGAGGGACGGGGCGGAGCGAGGCAAGCGGCACTGCCTGGGGGATGGCGCGAGGTCTTGTAGCTGCTGGCCTGCGGGATGCGGGGCGTGGCGGGGAGCTTAGCTGGAAGATTTGGTTTACCAAGGCGGGCAAACCTGGCGGGAGAGGCGCGGTTGAAGGATGAGAAGCGTGTGCGGTGGCTCCTGGCAGCCCTGCCCTGCCACAAGCTCGCCGCTGCCCTACGCTGGGCGCTCTGGCATAACTACTGCAGAGGGGCTGCAGGCTCCAGCACGCTGATTGGCTTCCCAGCAGCAGTCCCCTCTGACTGGCTCTGGGAGAAGTTCCCCAGCCTCACTCCTCCTTCCCGCCTCCCATAGGCCTACAACCGAGAGGGCTTTTCCTTTTCGCCTTTTTGCAAGCACTCAATCCTCCCTTGGAGTGGGGTGGTGGTCCGCAGTTTAGTTACACACACACACACACACACACACACACACACACACACACACACACACACACACACACCGCGTCCACACTAGGCCTTCTCCCACTCAAATCCGGCTCCCTCTGGCCTACAGAGCCCACACAAGGCTTCCTAAACACAAAATCCACCTCCTTGTTCTGCTTTCTGAGAAGGCTTTCTGAGAACCCTTTCCCAACGCAGCTCTGGCCGAGCTCTCAAAGCCAATGCACAAATAGTCACGTTCAGGAGCAGCTGGGGACCTCTGGATTTTACAGCCTGCCTCATCTTTGTACCTAAAAGGTCTGGAAGCCCTTATAGTTTGCTGGGTCTGATTCAATGGAACCGTATAGAGCGTGTGTGTGTGTGTGTGTGTGTGTGTGTGTGTGTGTGTGTGTGTGTGTGTGTGTGTGTCTTTATTTATTTAAGGCACTTGATCCTGATCCCCACACGAATCATATTGCCTGCAGGACAGGCAAGGGAGATCCTCATAAACAAAGTGTAGCTGGTGAAAGTAACTCATTTAGAAATCATTTTACAGATTAAATTCATTAAGCCGTAGGTAGTCTGTTTCATACCTGGAGTAGAACCCTATCTGGAAGGTTTCCTGGATGCCAATCCCCATTTCTTCTATTTAGTTCTCACCATATATAAGTATATAATCATGACCTATGCACTACGAAGAAGGAATCTTTGCATTGGATTGGTTTTCTCCGGGACTCCACTCATGTGCACACACAAAGACCAGCCGTAGCCCAGTGTCATGTATCTAGTAGAAATTTTCCTATCTCAGTGTAAACTAGCTGCTTGTTTGATTGTGGTCTTGTTTACTAGACAGAAGTATGCTTGGAGAAAGAGAAGATAAGCTAGGCTGGAGGGAAAGTGCCTGTGTCATGAATAAATGAACTGTGAAGCGAGACAAAGCAATAGGAAGCTCACGGAGAAATTCACTCATTCGCATCTACATGTGTTCATTCAGTTACCCATATCTGAATTCCTACTATGTGCCAGACTTCTGTGAAATCCAAACAGAAAACAGAGACACCAAAATCATCCTGTAGTACCTGGCCTGGGGGCGGGGGGGATTACAAAGCTAATGGAGAAGCAGCCGACAAAGCAAAATTAACACATTCTGCGTTAAGTGGCAAGATGGGGTCCTGAGGGTTGAGCGGATGGATCAGAGAAAAGTGTCCCAGAAAAGCGGATGGCCTAAACTCGGACTTGAAAGCTCAGTAGGAGTTAAGGTGAGAAACGATTGGGGGAAGGGTGCCCAGGCAAGGAAGCTGGGTGACCAAAGAGGAGAGGCCCTGGCATGGCCCATTTGGAGAGTAGGAGGTGCGAGTAATGACTTCAGGCTGAGGACTTAAAAGAGCTAAGGCAGGAGGGAGAGACAAGCAAGGGCCAGGTTACGCAGTCTGGAAGGCTGCAAAGGAATCTGGGGAACCACTTAAGGAAATTGTAAGCATAGGGGGGTGACATGATGACATTTGTCTTCTTAAAAGGTCTCTGCAGCCATGTTTCAGAGGATGGTTTGAAGAAGGGAAAACACTGGAAGCAGGGAGATCAGTTATGAGGCCGTGAAACTAATACCCGCAAGAAATGATAAAGGCCTGTGTGTGACGGAGGAGTTTTGGAAGGGGGAAAAAATGTCCTAGAGATATTTAGGAGAGAGCACTACAAGTGCGTGCTGATCTAGTGCCTGTGGGGGTTGGGAGAGAATGAGTCAAGGATGGAGGGCTTATTCACCCCCCTCCTCTTTTTTTTTTTTTTTTTCAACAAACATTTGAGTGCTGCCTATGTATCTGGCATGCCTCTCCTACTTCATAATTTCGCCTGGGGCTAGGCCTGTGCCTGCATTGAACATTTGACAAATGACATATCCACTTTAAAAGAAACACCAATTAAGAGTCCTAATTTGGCTGGTGCGTTTGATATGTTCCACCTGTGGAGCCCTGTGACCAAAGGGCAGATTGGAAGGCAAGCATTGATTGAATTTCATGACCTCGCAGAGGAAGACATGACCTCCCATAAATTCATGATCTTCCAGAGCTCATGCAAGGGACTACAAAGGCAACAGTTGTTTTCAACTACTGGGCATTGAGTACCTGGGAGGGAGGGGGGGAGTGGCTGTGCCTCCTTTTTAATATGTGTTTTTTATATATAACGTGCTTTGTATGAACTAAAGCCGTGCTTCCCGAGTCAAAAGTAGGACCTTCCATTCAAGGCAGCGGACCCATGTACTTGGGTTTATTGTCAAATGCTTTATTTCAGTGGGTTGCAAACTACACATATAAATCAGGGCATTTCAGCTCATGAGTTTTGTCAAGACAAAGCTAAGTACACAGTTCAGTAAAAATATGAGCTAGCTTGAAAATAACATTAAAGAGTGTTGAGAATATGAAGATATAGCAAACTGAGTGTGGATGCCTAGGATTTGAGCTAAGTCAGAGACAGATTGGCTCGGAGGTTTGGAGAACTATTTCTTTAGCCTGGACGTTTTTGCTCTCGCTCCAAGCACCTACTTCAGAGCTTTTAGCCAAGCAAAGGGAAGAGTTAAAAGAGAGAGAGAGAGAGAGAGAGAGAAAAAAAACTTGCTTCGCCAAAGTGCTTCCATTTTTATAAGTGCCTCTCGAAGGCTTCTAACCTGCCAGTCCCCCAAGTGATGACTCTCACAGAGGAATTTCAGGCACTGAAATGGCCGTTGTGGGATAGGCTTCTTTGTCAGAAACACCTCCAGAAATGTCACAGGCAGCCATCCCCACTGCTTTGTCAGTGTTGAAGAAGTTTACTCCAGATAATCTTTAGCCAGGGGCCTGGGGAATGTGGCTGGCGGTAAAGTACTGGCTGAGCTTTGCACAAGGACTCGCTCTGCAAAATAAGAGAAGGGGGGCAGGGGAGGGAGGAAATTCATGTACAGATGTGCGGAATCTCTTACATTATGACATTTATTATACTGCCTGCTACACAGATGCGTGGTTAGTAAGGTTGAGTTTCCTAGCAAGGAAAGGTAGAGTATGCTCAGAGTGCCAGCGGCTCCTCCCCGGGCTAAGCCCAGGTGATCAGGACCAGCCAGGGAAACACAGTGAGACCTTGTCTCAAAAACAATAAACAGAAAACTTGGGCGTGTGGTGGTGGTCGTGACAAAAATCCTATTCTCCCTTTTACATAAACAACTCTCTTGCCTCCTCGGGCAAGATAAGCTCCCTTCCTCACGTTGATTTTTTTTTTCTTTCCCTTCAGTGACTCTCTGAACACTTCAGCAAGAGAAACAGAGAGAAAATCAGTGTGGGGATACCAGAGGGCATGCTGATTGAAACCGTGTTCACTTCTGACAATCACGGCTCTGTGCTCTCAGGCCCAGTGGAAAGTGTTTAGATAGCATGGCTGGACCCCCTTTTTCTCCTTTGGACCCCAGGGGAAGCCTATCTAGTACAGCAGGCCCAGAAGAACTTTTCTTCACCTTTTGCTCCTAGACTCCAGTTTGAAAGAATTCGAGAATTCCCAGCTGCGGCCGGCAGCTATTCGCTTGCTGTGGCCGGGAGGAGAGTCTGGTTCCATGGCTCCAAAAGCAGCATAAATCAAGTTTTCTGGGAGAGGGTTAAGAAAGGGTGTTCAGCAGCTGCCGCCATGGGAGGGGCGCGTACACAGCCAAGCACATGGCCACACACGCACACATTATTTGTCTTGGGCCCGGTTCTTTTGCCGCCCCCACCCCCACCCCCACCCCCACCCCCATCCCCACCCCCACCCCAGGTGATGTTCTCCTTTTTCTGTCCCTCTCAGGTACGCGGTGTCTTCTTCTCTTAACCCTCGCTCTCAAACTTGCTGTCAGAGAAGAAACTTTAAAACTCATCAGATCTCAGCATATCTGCTTGGTGGGGTATGATGGGGGCTGCCCACCCAGGGGTACAAGTATTTCAACAGGGATCAAAGCTTTAAACCAAAGGAACAGAGCTCTAAAAACTCTGGAATTCCAGGCATCCGCCAGTGGGAAGGGAGTGTTTAAACTGAGGGGCAGTGAGGCCTTTTTTGGTGCACCTGAAATCACATCATGTAGACAGTTGCTTATATGTTAGGCTGCTTGCTGCTCACAGTCAACACCTCCTGGGCCACACCTCTGAGCTAGATGGCACACAGCCACTTTGTCTCCTCTTCTCTTGCGCTGTATGAGTCCTTTGTGGAGCAGAGGGAAGGGGAGGCGCCAGGCGCACTGATCCCAATTCTCCCAAATGTATAAGCTCTGATCAGAGGAAGAATTATAGTCCTTGGGGAGAGAGTGTTCCTTCATCCATCGCAGCCAGCAGGCTAGTGCAATGTAAATGGTAACTTTGTAAGTTGAAAGATGTAAAGTCGTTTTGAAAATTGCATAATAATCTCAAGCAGAATTTGGCTCCATGTGGGATGCTTGCATTGTGAGTTATACATGCCTAGCCTCTCCTCAGACTGGGGATTACGCTCTGCCCTCACTACATCCACAAAGCATCCAAGCCTTGAAAATAAGAATACTATTTTTTGTGGCATCGTGTTGATTACAACAAATAAAAGGATCCTATTCTGTCTTTGTTTGCATAAAGTAATATTGATCCCGACTCCTAAGACATTTCTTCATGCCTTTAGTCTATTTTTTAAACTAGACAGATATACTGGATATATTTCTAGCTTTTTGTGTCTTCTACACAGAGGTGTGTGTGTGTGTGTGTGTGTGTGTGTGTGTGTGTGTGTGTGTGTGAAAACTGGGGTGGTTTGGAGGTTGGCAATTGAAAGCATGGTAGCTTTAAGTTCAAATACTAGTGATGCCCAAGGCATACCTTTATATGCTGCACCGCAATCCTCCCCATGTGCTTTATTTTGTTTTAAATTACTGTGGACCAAAATTTACAATGGTTCAGGCATGTAATAATGCATCTTAATGTTTGTTTTATAGAATTTTCAAGTAATTTCTGGGTCTTTAGTCTCTGAAGTCTTGTTCTCCAATAAACTACCTGGCATTTAGAAGCTTAACTTCTTACCAAGTTTGCTCCCTCCCATGTCTTTCCCTAGTCCATGTCGCATATCGGAAGACATCAGTACCCACCACCATAGAATTCAACAAACACTTTCAATAACTCCCCCCATCCCACTTCCCAAGCCTCATTCATAGTATTAAGTCTAGGGGGGAGAATTTCCAAAGTAGCATATCATGGGTCCAGTGAGATGGTTCAGCAGGTAAGGGAAGTTGCCTCCAAACCTGACAATCTAAGTTTGCTCGCTGAGACTAACATAATAGAAATGTGACCTAAATTTAGTCTCACAAGTTGTCCTCTGACATTCATACCTGTACCAAGCATACAGATACCCCCCACGCATAAAAATATACAAACACAATAATAAATAAATAATTTTTTTTGTTTTATTATGTTTTTCAAGACAGGGTTTCTCTGTGCAATAGCCCTGGCTGCCCTGGAACTCTCTTTGTAGACCAGACTGACCTCGAACTCACAGCGCTGGGATTAAAGGCATGCGCCACCATGCCTGGAAATAAATACAAGTTTTAAAAGCAGCGTGTTACAGGACAATGCCATCTTCAGCACCACACCTAACTCTAGTTATCATGAAGGATAGCCACTAGAAACTGTATTATGGAAACCCATTGTGCCTGAGACCTGGAGCCGAGGGAGGGTAAGAGCAGTTCCAAATGGTCCCATACTCTCCCAGCAAGGCCCAGGCTCCACTTGCTGCCAACAGCTGAAGGAAACTCTCTGCTTGCCACCTAGTAAAACAAACGCATGCTTACTTTATATCTTCAATATAACTTGAGCACTTTAGAGAACAGAAGGCCCCTCCAGTTCTTCTCTGTGCGTCTTCTAACCCAGTGCTAGCCAAAGTAAACTCCAAGCACTTGTACTGGTCTGTGCACTGTTGCTACCAGTCTGCACATGGTGAGAAATGTCTTAAAATTCCATTTCATTTTACTTTTTGAGTCCAAGCTGAGCACAAAAACTCAGTGTATAGTGGAGGCTGACTTCAAACTCGTGACCCTCTTGCCTCAACCTCCCAAGTTCTGTGACAACAGCTGGGAACCCTTACCCTACCCCTAGAGAAATGTTGAGAAATGCTGAGAAATGTTGAGAAATGTTGATAGTATGTTGACATTTCTACCACTTAGAAGCACATGACGAGTCAGCCCCTACTGATGTCTCTGATGATTGTTTGAAATGCCCTTATGTGGGGCTGGAGAGATGGCTCAGAGATTAAGAGCACTGTCTGTTCTTCCAAAGGTCTTGGAGTTCAATTCCCAGCAACCACGTGGTGGCTCACAGCCATCTACAGTGAGATCTGGTGTTCTCTTCTGGCATGCAGGCACACATGCGGGCAGAATGTGTATAAATATGTAAAAATAATAATTAAATAAATCTTTTTTAAAAAAGAAATGTCTTTATGTTTTGTATTGCTTTTTAGTGTACTTTCTCAAACTACTTGTTCACCTCAGGTAGAAAAGCAATAAGGATAAAGTGATCCTTTAGGGGGCTGGAGAGATGGCTCAGAGGTTAAGAGCACTGACTGTTCTTCCAGAAGTCCTGAGTTCAATTCCCAGCAACCACATGGTGGCTCACAGCCATCTATAATGTGATCTAATGTGCATTATATACATAATAAATAAATAAATATATTTTTTATAGTGATCCTTTAGGACAGAAAGCACAAACTAGTGCACTTTGCTTCAGTATGCACAGTACTTTGGCCAGTGGTCACCATTTCGTAAATGTTTTTCAATGAAGCCTTGTGGTGTTTTCCTTTACAAAAAGAAGACCACATCCCTATTTAGGGAGAGCTCCTGTTGATGTCACAACACAGACATTTTTCCCTACAGTAGGCCGTCTACCTGAAGTTAAGTTTCTAAAATATCTTTCTTCTAAATTATCACATGGGAATAATGCCTTTTGGCTCACTTTTCTTCAAGAAAGTCTAGGAAGAAAGGAAATATGGGATGTATGAGATCTTGCCTTTTTAGAAGATCTTGCTGTAAATTTATGAGCAGAGCTTGAACTCCCATGCCTTCACATTTTATTTTTATCAATTATTTCTCCGGTATTTTTTTTCTTTTCTTTTTTTTTCCATATTTTATATCACTCTTTCTGTTTTAAATGAAAGAGATGCTAGCCTGTGTACCAAAAAGTAATGCCTTAAAGCAGGATGATAAGGTGCAGAGGGAAGGACTGCTTCCTTGGAATGCCTTCGTCTCATTCATCCTCAGTACTTGTCAGGAGCATAGCAAGGCTCCTTCCATAAATAAATTGCATGTCATTCCTCACAAGATTTACACTCCATCAGATGTCTCTAGTCCTTCTCAAACTCCCATTCAACTGACGGTTAACACCAGATGGTTTGTCAGCAGCTCTTTGTCTGGCATTGTTTTGAAGTAGTTTAGTAAGAAAGGATCCCGTTTTCCCAAATAGACCAGAGTAATCAGAGGAGTCGAAGTGAAAAGAATTGCTTTCTGGGTCGATGTTCTGTTCCCCTAAGCCTGGCAGCCTGGGATCAAGAACTGCATCTCCCTTAACTAGAAACTGGAGGTTGTAGGCTACGCGCTCTCTAGGGTTCTTCCTACCTCTAACCATCTGTGTTCCCATGCCTGGGAACTCCTTAGGGGAGAGAATAGTACACATCTGGAGCCAGCATATGAAACAGTACCTAGAGTGTAGTAGGACCTCAATACATATTGTTGAATCCGTGACTAAATGTGTCCCTAATAACACAAACTCAGCAATGACTCCCCACGGCATCCTCAGGAAGTATTCGTCAGTGGCTCAGTGTTTTCCTTACTTGAAGGACTACTTAACAACATTAAAATCTCAACAATTTCCTAATGAGCAGGAGAAGTAGATTTGATGTAAACTGCGTTTAAAGAACGGGGTTACGAACAGACATACTTCTCTTGTACTTTTTGGGACCAGGAATCTAAATTAGAGATTTTTGTTTTTAGACATAGCCTCACAATGGAGCTCTCACTGGCTTCAAACTCACTGGAAAGCCCAGGGTAGCCTGGAGTTAGGTAGTCTCCTGCCTCTACCTACCAAGTGCTAGGCTTATAGGGATGCATTATCATGCCTCTTTGCCTGAAGAAAAGATTTTTAAATTAACTTATTAAAGTGTTTAAACAACTGAGACTTTGATATTTGCTCTTTAAGATTGTAAAGTACTAAAGGTAATAGATCATATTTATCTAAAATTCAGTGTGTGGAGGTCTGATTATTAAAGTGTTTGAAAATGGAGATAGTAAACCCTTCACAAGGTTCATTATTAGTTTTCCTTATTGAGAAATCTATGTCAATCCCTTCGATGGAAATATTTCACAAATGAATTGCATGTTTCTGGGCTTCTGTAAACACAGTACAGGAAATCTAATCTAACCTGTCCTTGATGCTCTGTTATATCATATTCAGTCTTTGAATGAATGAAAATATATAGCATTGAGGAGACATTGAGCTGGAGTTCAGCTGAGCCTGCTACACATCATAAAACTGCATTTCTTTTTTTGTTTGTTTGTTTGCTTGCTTGCTTTAAAATCCTACAGACTGGAATTTTTTTTCTTCCTCTTTGACGTGTGATATGTAATGCACAGATTCACTTCCTGCTGCCTGTGTTTACTTTTACAGCTTGCAATTCTGGAATCAAAGACTAACGTGGTTCTTCCTGTGTGTCCCTTTGCCTTCAACTTCAGCCTCCTAGTTAATTTCAACTCACCCTCCGGTTGACTTGCTTTAACTTATGTTGCAACACATTGATCACAAGAGGCATGGCAATGCTATGGAATGAGACGAAGTTTCAGAGTCACAGAGTCCCAGGTCTAAATTCCAACTCTGTTACTTTCAACTGGGTGACCTTGGGCAAAGAACCTTATCTAGCTAAGCCTTAACTTTACAAAATAAGGATTAGAAAACTTTAACTTTATGAAGATAACAGGACTTAGTAGGAATGTGGAATTTGGAAACTTGCGCCCTGCTGTTGGTAAAGCAGCTATGAAAAACAGTATGGAAGTTCTTGAAGCAACTAAAAATAGAGATAGAGCTACCACCCCTATGTGCCTGTTTATCCAAAAGAATTCTCCAGGCCTTATGGAATGCACTTAAAATCCCAATACCTCAGAGCCTGAAGACATAGGCTTCCATCTGAGCTGCCCTTATACACATAATCACACACATATATCCACATTTTATTTTTTCAAAAAAGCAAAAATGTGAAGGTATCAAACACATGATTCTGCAAAGCATGGTGCTTCATGCCTGTAAACTTAGCACTTAGTAAGTTGAGGCAGGAGGATCACCCACACATTTGAGACAGCCTAAGGCTAAGGAGTGAAACCTTGTCTTTTTTTTTTTTTAAGTTGGATTCTCAGTAAACATGCATGATGGGGTTGTTCTTAGTGGAGAAGTTACAGAAACAACCTAGAGTAGCATCTACTGATTAATGTATAAAGAGTAATATATACACATTAAAGAAAAAAGAAATAGTGCTGTTTTTGACAACAGAGATGAACTTTAAGGACAGTATGCTAAGCAAACTAAAGAAAAATACAGGAGAAATATCACATGATTCTGCTTGCATGAGTTATCTAAAAATGGTCAAATATACATAGACACATAGAGTAGAACTGTATAGTTGCTAAGGGCTGAGAAAAAAAGGAAACAAGGTAGAATCCAAGAAGATAAACAAGTTCTGGAGACCTGTTTTATATACAACACTGTGCACATATTCAACACTTACGATTTTGTTATGAGAGCAAACTTGTATCAAGTGTTATTACCACAATAAAAAAACTTAACCTTGATCAATGAATGGAAGACACACGAATTCATGTGATAGCTCAAGTCCAGTGCAGCACAAATGACAGAATATAGGTGGCAGATACACTTGTGTACGCTATAAAATTCTTTCAGTTTCTTTATACACTATACAAATATAACCTTTCAAGATCTTTAGAGCAGAGGTAGTGAAGGACAGTGGGGATGGAGAGTGAATAAAAACAAAATATAATAACATGAAATATGAATATGCCACAGTGAAATCCATTACTTATTGCTAACCTTAAATTTTGATTTTAAAAAAATTTACACTCTTTGAAATTATAATACAATTATATAATTTTCCCCCTTCCTTTTTCCCACTCCAAACTTTGCTACCTGCTCTCTTCTTTCAAATTCATGGCCTCTTTTTATTTAATTGTTACACACACACACACACACACACACACACACACACACACACACACCCCTAAATACAAACATAAATACCCTGCTCAAGTTTTTATTTGTATAATATTACTTGCATGTATACATTTTCAGGGTTGACCATTTGGCACTGGACAAGCACTTGCTAAGCTCTTCCCTGGGGAAGACTATTTTCCCCACGCTCAGCATTCCTTAGTCGCCTATGGTTCTTTATCTGGGCTTAAAAAGAAAATTTATTTTAAGAGACTGGAGAGAAGATTCAGCATTTAAGAGCAGCACTTACTGCTCTAGCAGAGGACCAGATTTCAGTTCCCGGCACCCACAGTGAGTGGTTCACAACCTCTTATGATTCCAGTTCTAGAGGATCCAATGTCCTCATGTTAAATCCCAGAGGCTTAATTATAAACAGGAATGAACCTAGTTTGTCTTTACCATAACATGGGTTTTAAGCCTAAGATGGAGGCAAGCTGGTTCTTCACTCTGTAGGCACCACTCTCCCATGCACAAACCCACACTCAGATACACACACACACACAGAGAGAGAGAGAGAGAGAGAGAGAGAGAGAGAGAGAGAGAGAGAGAGAGAGAAGAGTTTAAAAATAAAAAGTCTTTTAAAAGACTGAAGATAACTAAGTAACGTGTGTGGCACATTTTAGCTCGTCATATTAAGGTTTAATGTTAGTATTTTAGAAAACCACTAAAGCTAGGTTTGTTTTCACAAGCATTACTATTCTTACTCTCTTCATTATTCTTTTCTCACCCACAGCTTTTGAGTAATCATCGTGTAAGAAGCCTTAGTAGTATAGAGATGAGGGCCAAATTCCTGTCCTCATGCCCCTCCGCCATGTGTGCTTTTAGCCACCAGGGTAATCAAGCATAACTGGGATTTTGCATTTTTTTCTGTGAGTTCATTGTCAGGCTTACCTCAGTGGCAGTTTTAGGGAGTGTCAAATCAGTAAGCATTTTCAGACTTGCAATTTTGAAGGAGGAGTAAATATATTCTCCGAGGATCTCCAGTAAGTGACCAGTCTGCCTAGTAACTCCATCTTCCTTCAGCCTCCCTTTCAAAAGAGGTCTGCAGAAGGTACCAGAGATGGCTTCAGCAGGAGACCTGCCACAGACCCAGGAATTCTCAGACACAGATTTGCCTTTCCATTTCCCAGGGTTTAACCTCTGTTGTTTGGCCTCCCAATTACAATTACATTTCCAGCCCGTATTTTGGCCTTACTCTCAATTCCCAGCCTTAGTAATGGCTCGTATTTCCTGGATGTAACTACAGGAGCTCAAATTCACTTCTGGAAAAAAAAAAGCTTCAATCTTGAGCTTGCAGCCAGATTTAGTTCAGTTTTAAACTTCACAGTCGCATTCGCATGTTCTCATAGCATTTCTAATTTACTGCTTTATGGAAATATCATGTCATGTTTACTTTCCTTTTCTTCTGCTTAAGGCTAGGCAGTGCAGTGACTCTTCTTCAGAGGAAAAAGGCCAACGATTTTCTTGACAACTGGAAACAATGCCAGGCTCTCAGTTAATATTCTATGTGTGGAGGGATAACATTTATTGCACACATGGATGGGAAAGTTCACCTTCCTTGGTGCAACTGCTCCTATGGTTTTTTTTAGGGGGGGGGAGACCATTTAATCATATGCAAGCAGCCAGACAAGATGATAATGTAAAGCAGGATTCGGTGTGCTTGTAAACCATATGGGGTTTATCAAATGCCCTATATCACTCAAGGATGGAAAACGCGGAGCCTGTTGAAGAGAAAGATCAAAGAATGAGTGATGGAATTGCCTATTGTCCTTTGGTGAGTTTGCACAGAAATGTGCAGTTCTTGACCCCGAGGTAAAGAGATCAGCAGAATGTCTTTCTGTGAACACAATAGTGCTTATATCTGAAGCATCGCCATGATTCAGACGCTTAGAGAGAGGATCTCTATTTCTCACCTCAGAACGGAAAATGTGACTGATGCACGTTAACACATTCACCATATTATGGCTTAAAAAAAAAGCAGTCCTGCCAGGTTTTTTTTCTTTATGCTAATAATACAGTATCGATTTTTATTCTCAAAACTAATACAAGGGCCTGGGATGTAGCTACATGATAGACAGCTCACCTACTGTGCATGAAGCCCTGGATTCAATTCCTGCCACAGTGAAAACAAAACAAAAAGAAGCATATTCATTCATAGCACATTTTCCTAGAAGTTACTCTTTTGCCAGAGCGTCTCTACAATAATGACAAAACCCACCATACCCAGGAATTAAAGTAATTGTAGTTCATAGTGTGATTTGAGAACCTAACAGGAAACTGAAATCTGACAAGGAAGAATCAAATTTTCAGGACTCCCTAAACAGAAGAGGTAAAGTAGCCCCTGTTTAAGACTCCGTACTCCTCACAAAGAACTCCCTTAAAATTACTCGCATCGCCTTTGCTAAACAACGTGATGTGACAGCTAGGCATGGATTACAGCCCAATAATATCGATGAAAAAGCCTGTGCAATTCAGAAAAATAAAGCAATGATCCTATGGTGACTTAGCAGGTCAGCTGTGAAGGCTCGACTGTACCTTAAGTCTGAAATAAAAGGGAGAGAAAGAATCCCAAGCAGCCCATGTGGCAGTGCTTTAAAACCTGAATGTCATAGGCAAAAACATTTGAATGTTATCCAGATGTCTTTGGAAAGCTTGAGGGAATCAATACTCACCTTAAAGAGGCAGGCAAGACAAATGACATGTTATGAAAAACATGCCAATTTGAGATTTACTAGATGAGAGAGAGAAGTTGGGGACAGCATAAGAATATTTCTTGTGCTGTTCATTTCACTGAAAACAATGACCTTTGCATGGACAGAAAAGGTACAATGAGGAAAAGTAGAGTTTGGGGCAGACACTTCAGACAGAATTTGTTGGGGGTAAAAAAAAAAGTGGCAGACATTTTGGAAACTGCCCTCCTCATAGTTTAAGTTAAAGTATTTAGAGAACTCTTTCTTCCTTGTTAGTGAAAGCCTTAAGTGTAAGTGGAACAGGAAGGAGGCTTTCTCTGTTCTGCCTTCCTACTTATTTTCACCCTGTAAGGTAAAACGAAGAAATTCACTGATAAGTCCACAAGAAGTAGCCGTTGAAAGCATCTGGCCAACAGAATTTGACAGCTACTTATGGGGACTCCTGATGCTACAAAATGTGAAAATTCTCAAAATCTAGCAGCCATGCCTGGGTAGGGAGAGCTAGTCACATCTCTTACAGGAGTTCTCAGCTCATGCTTGGAATTTAAGGGGTACAGGTCTGACTGCAGTCCTCTTCTTCCTGCCTGAGCCCCTCAAAGGAGCACCCCCACACACAGGAAGGAAAAGTCAGCCTGCGAGGGAGCTAAAGCGATGAAGCCCAGTTGCCAAAATCCCTCTGTAGGCCACCCAAGCAGTGAAGAAATTCATGGACAGAAAGAAAGAAAGAAAAGACCCACAGCCGTGAGCAGAGCCAGCTGGGAGGGATGTTATTGCTTTATTTCTGTTTTCTTAACTATGTGTGTGTGTGTGTGCATGCATGCGTGCATGTGTGTGTGTGCGTGCGTGCGTGTGCAAGCATGCATGTGTTTTGAAGGGGAGAGAGGATTGATTGCAGAAAATGTCTGGGGTCTACAGCACTCAAGATGGAAACTTTTGTTGATATAATTTCTCCTAACTTTCCTACACCTTCTTTTCCTTCTACCCCATTTCCCCAGTGGCTATCAAGAGCTGTATATATCTGACCACAAAACATCCAGTCAGTTCAAGTCAAAAATGCAGCCAGCCATCTGGATTGACTCAAACTCTGTCTACACACACCAATTGGCTTGGGGGTAAAAAAATGTAATTCAGTGGAACAACTGGTTATTTTTAAAACAACGAGTTGAATTCAGACAACCATCCAATTAGTTGATTTCAAAATGCCTGTTTGGCGACATGAAAAGGGTTCTTTTCAAAGGGCCTTGTGTGTGCATAAACAACCTGAATGCTATTAAATTGATGAGCTATTTTCGAATCAAGCAGATAAGGCCAAAGCGGCTGGACTCTGTTTATAAAGGGGAAAACCTGTTAGAGCAGCAGTCCATCAAACACTCCAGAGAGTGACACCTTGGGCCATAAGGATGAAGTCTTTGAGTTGACAAGGGCATCACCAGGCCTTTCTTTGTGAAGACAAGCAGCTCAGTCTTTTCTTAAAGAAATCTTTAATGTGCCTTTTTCCAGGACATGCCACACCAACCCAAAAGCCAAAGATTCAGACAGTAACAGGTAAAAAGCAAAGCAAAACAAACAAACAAAACAAAAAACAAAACCAAAAATGTACGAGCTCTCTCCACCTAACATTTCCTAAAGGCATACTGTAGTGTTAACCTGATGCTTGCCTTTTCTGGGTTTCACTCTTACTGCACACACCGAGAAAGTCTCTCCTTGGAGCCATTTGCCCCAAACTGTAATGAGTTGGGTAAGTGTAAGCTGCACAGTAATATCTCCTTCGGTTTACTTTTCTCACCCCTTTTTCCAAAATGAAAGTGCTATTTTCTTGAGTTGCATTACTAAGGGGTGATTTAAAGGGGGAAAATGGCTGAGGGGTTCTCCTGAAGAGAATTGTATTTGTACTCCCAATGCTTTGTCATAAAGGGCGTTGGACCGTGTTAATCACGTAAGTTGTTCACATTACCTTTAAAACATCGCCCCTGAGGTGGTCCTGATGGCTCCCTTAGAAAAGATTTCTTTGGGGGTTTGGGGGCTTAGCTCAGTGGATGAGAACTTGCCTGGCAAGCACAGGGCCCTGGGTTCGATCCTCTGCTCCAAAAGGAAAGAAAGAGAGAAAGAAAAGATTTCTTTGACATCTGAGGCACAAAGGACTTCAGCCAAGACTCCTAGTTAGAGTGAGTGGTGCCTAAGTGCTGACTCTCCATCCCGAGTGACAGGCAGTTACTAAGTGCAACTTTTGTTTCCTGGAATGTCTTTCTTGGGTGTGTCTTAATCCCAAATGTTGTGGACCTTTAATTTTATTGTGCATGCGTGTGTTTTTCAAACATTTATTTTATCAGAAAAGAGCCCTACAATGGAAGTATTCATGGCCATGCTGTGGCTAAGTCTTTAGGTTTAAGACTAGTTAAGCTGCCCCAGGTAGAAGTGTTTGCACAGCTCAGAAGTATAGAATCACAGCCCCGGAGTTGGAAGGGGCCCCCTTAAGCCTGGTCTTGCCTATAGGCATCCAAGCCAAGAGATAGTCATTCTTTCTTTAAGAGCTCAAAAGATAGAAACTCTAAAATCTAGGTTTTTTTTAAAGGATTTTTTAAAGTGCAAACTATAAAACATATGTTCAAAAATATTATAATCCATGTTTAAGTGATATTCATTTTTAAGTATTTGCTTTCCCATTTTAAAACAAAATACAAAACAGTGAAGTCCTTTGGAAGGGGGAACTTTCCTTTTTAATGATCCACAAGAGACATCTGTCTAAGCAAATTCTACCAGAAATTATTGCTTTGCCTAAAAAGAGGTTTTGCTTTTATCACATGGTTCCCTGAATCTAACATAGTACCTTTTTTGCTTTTACTGTGGAAAGCTCAGAATCAAATTTGTGAATCTTTTCTTAAAGTGTGTGTGTGTGTGTGTGTGTGTGTGTGTGTGTGTGTGTGTGCGCGCGCGCGCGCACGCGTGTGCACGCTGAGGATAGAATCCAGAGCTTCGGCCTCATGTTTGTTATATTTCCCAGCCTGTACTCCACGTATATTTTTTCACAGATTTGTTTTAACAGGAAAAAAATACAGATGGCTTCATGAATTTGCATGTCATTTTTGCACAGGGGCTAATCTCATCATTCCAATTTAAGTGTGTGTGCTGCAGAAGCAAGCACTGGGGCCCACTTGAAAACAAGAATGGGACTTCATTCCAGCTTTAGCATTTTCTTTCTTTGCTCCTCATTCTTTAAATGACTTCCTTTAGTTGTACCTCTTTGTTTTGCTGTTGCTTCTTTGTTGTTTTAGTTCGGGTGTTTGTGAGTAGTACCGTGAAACAGCAGCTGCCTTTGCACTTGGATTTCAGATCTATCTTTTCCTAATTTAACTAATCTGGCCATCATTTCCATCCTCTGTAAGGAGGAGGTAAGAACACTAGTTTCCACCTCATGTGATTGTTGTGTTAAGTGAGTAAACATGCATATGTGTGCATGGGTGCATGCATTTCCAAGCAGACTAAGTATTCAACATATTTTGATTATTCGTATTTTAAATACAGTATCTTTAATGATTTGGGGAGAGAGGAGTGTGTGTGTGTGTGTGTGTGTGTGTGTGTGTGTGTGTGTGTGTGTGTGTAAAATTTATTCTTAAATTCAAATTTTCTGTGTTTTCACTCATTCCTTTTTTTCTCACATAGTAGCTGTCTTGCAAGCAAAATGTTTTGTGCAGGTTCTGTACCAAAAGCAGAAGTCATTCTACATTACAAGAGAGCACTTCCCAAGCCAGCTGGATTGTTAAGAGTCCCCCGAAGAAGGTGTTGAAGACACAGTCCTCCTAGTAGATGCATACAACTCTTTCAAAAAATAATTTTAACTGACCTTTTAAAAGAGACGGATATTCAGTGTGCAGCCCAGGCTGGCCTGGAATTCCTGAGTTTCAGCACGCGCCCCCACCACCACACACACACTTCAGCCTCCTGAGTAACTTGGAGTCCAGGTATCTAAAATTATTTCATAAATGAGCAAAATCTGACAGTGTTTCCGGACCTGAAGCATTTTATGCCACATCTTCTATAGTTTTCTCCAAGAAAAATCACAAATGTCTACACTTGCTTGCTGCAATATTTACTGTGTCCCTATAGCACTTGCGTTCCCTTTTTAAGACTTTTACTCCTTCTTTTTATTCTTTTACTCCTTGTCCTTCCACTTGTGAGTCTATTTTTTTTCTCTAGTACCAATGAGCTAGCGGGTCCTTCCCCACCCCTCACCCCAGCATTCCTTTGGGTAAAGTACATCAGAGCTAAGCTGTCAGCCTGTTTGTGTCTTCTTGCAGCTGAAGATACATCCACATTAACAGAAAAACAGTTCCGCAGTAACTGCTTCAGTCCTTTCTTCACAAGGAAAAACATCTGCAGCCTTTTTACATTTTTTACTGGCCTCCTTGATAGCTCTACAACACACTGAAGGAACCCCACCCACCACAAGGCTGGTGGTTGTCTTGGTAGGGTAGAGCTGAAAAACCAAAAAGTGCAAATGAGAGAGAGAGAGAGAGAGAGAGAGAGAGAGAGAGAGAGAGAGAGAGAGAGAATGAGAGAATATATTTATCCACTTTCCCCTGTTTTATATGGATCAATGCCAAATCATTCATACTTAAACTTTCCCTCCCCCCCCCTTTCTTTACTTCGACTCTCAGTTTTCCTTTGAATGAATGAATAAATTGTCTACCTCTCCAATTTTTCTCAATAATCTCCCCCTGTAGCCGATTCCGGTGTTTAATCACCTTGACAGAAGAAGGAAGGGGGAGGGGTGGGCAACAGAGAGGAGGGGGAGGGGGAAAGAAGGAGAGAGAGAGAGAGAGAGAGAGAGAGAGAGAGAGAGAGAGAGAGCTGCCTAAGACTTTAAAACTCTTTCTTTCTTTAATCTTAAGCCTTCTTTGGCTCCTTCCCCCTTGTTACACGTGCGTTGCTAGGATAGTGCAAGTATTTTCAAGATGCTAAGAGACCTTGCCACTGAGTCATCTCATCTTCATCTTTTTTAAAAAACGTGAGCAAGTTTCAGCAACACTTCATTCACATTAGTAAATATTACCTAGAGAAAGAAATAACAGGCTTGAAGAACATGACATCACTAAAAATAAATGTTTGCTGAATACCCCACTGAGTGCATGGCACTATGTAAGGCTAAGAGACGTAAAGAATTGTCTGACTTTAGGCACTCATGCACACACATGTACCTTTATGTGTTAAATCTAGAGAGGTGGCTGCAGACTAGAAGGATTACTGGAATTCTGAGGAAGGGAGCAATTCTGCTCCAAGGGCCAGAAGTGGTCACAAAAGGTAAGACTCCAAGCCTCAAAGGAAGGATACAGAGCCTGAGGGAATTAATGTGAACAAAGACCAGGAAACAGGAACAAAAATAGGTTTTTTGGGGGGGGGGAACAATTAGTAGACCATTTGACGGCAGCAGACAGTTTGTGTAGACTGGAAAACGAGTGGGAGGTAATAACGGAGCAGTAGACCTTAGTCTGCTTCTAGAGGGCCTTGAATGCTAGGCTAATTAGTGTAGCCTTATCCTCTAAGCAAGGAGTGCCACCCTCACAGATAAAAGAGAACAGAAAACCTCTGGGCCTTCTGGGTACCTTCAAGGAAAGACACGAAGACATTGATTACAAAAACTTTGTGAAGTGCAGAGCTGTCCTCCACAGTTGTGACTTTATTTCTTTGGGGTCTCAACGTTGTTTGGGGTGACAGCAAGAGAATAGCAGCTGCATAGGCTAAACTCAGGGTGAAAGGAACCCCGAGAAGTGGAAGAAGTGGTGCTGGGTTTAAAGTAGAGAGACAAGCAAATCACTGGGCTCACAAAAGGCAGAAGGAACAGGGCAGCAAGGGATTGCAAATCGCCTTTCAGGGTTTAACTGGAAAGCACCCTAGAGAGAGTACCCTGTCGGCCTCTAGCCTGCCAGTCCCTTCAATACCATACCTCACGTTAGTTTAGAAGCAGGGACTGAGTGAGTGTTGTTGAATGAACGCGCAAGTTTGGGAAACCCAGAGAGTTCTGACAATATTCTGTAAATATAATGCTGCCTTGCTGAATGGAGATCAGCTGGGCTCTGGGAAATCCTTACGTTCAGTTTTTGCATCCCTTCATTTGAAGACACTGCTTTGGACCAGAGTCTTCCTACCTTCTCACTAAAATTTCAGGCAAAAAAAAAAAAAGTGAAAAAACAAAATTTAAAAAATAAAAAAGTTTGCAGGCAAAATGTGATTGCAGCCGGTTAAGATAAGCAGTTGATTTGGATAATCAGGCCTGCTTTATGCCCTCCTAATTAAAAATGACTGCGGTGTTAGTGAGTATTTTTTTTATCCAGGATCCCTGGTGGGGGGTGGGGGGTGGGGGGTGAGTCTGCCTCTCCTGATCTCTCCCAAGCTAAAATTTACCCCTGTGCCCTTTGCAAGCAAAGGGGCCACTAATGTTTAGCTGATAAGGCACACAATGATTGAGAAAGACCTTATTGCTTCCTTTTGTCAACTCAGTCTGTGAACCAAACAGACAGAAAACAGTGGTTTCTTAACTGACTTCCTTGATTACTTTCATGATCAGTTTATCAGTTTATACCTGCTTCTCAGTAGGTACTCGATAATGATTTGCTAAACAAAAGAATGAATGAATGCCAGACACTATTCTTAGGAGCTTCTGGAAATCCCAGAGCAAAGAAGAAGTAACAGATAAAGTCGCCATCTCAGTAGATGTCTCATTCTAGTGAGAAAACAAAAAACAAAAACAAATAGAAAATCCTGGGTCTGAAGTTCTGTCAGCTCTAAGCACTAAGCACATGGGAGATAGTTAGATAATTAGGGGAAATGGGAGGTTTTTCTAGAATCAGTAACACATCTATTTTGTTTCTCAGTCTCATTTGTGACAATATTTGATCATTATTTTATTTTATTTTATTTTATTTTATTTTTTGGTTTTTCGAGACAGGGTTTCTGTGTGTATCCTTGACTGTCCTGGACTCACTTTGTAGACCAGGCTGGCCTTGAACTCACAGCGATCTGCCTGCCTCTGCCTCCCGAGTGCTGGGATTAAAGGCGTGCGCCACCACGCCCAGCTAACATTTGATCATTAAAAACAGATTTAACATGCCAACAATTCCACTCTGTACATATAGTCAATGGAGCTAACAGGTAGTTGAAAGCCAATATTCTAACACCACCAGTCACGAAAGCCAAAACATTCAAGGAGCCCAGTAGTCCATGGGCAGAGGAAGGGAAAAGCAAACTGAAATACACACAATGTAATATTGACTCAGTTTTTAAAATGAAGACAATTCTGGGGCTGGCAAAGTGGCTGCGTAGGGAAAGGTGCTCTGTCACTGAGCCTGAGGATCTGCGGTGGAGCCCCAGATCCCATGGTGGAAGGAGAGAACCAACTCCTCCTGCAAGTCATTCTCCAACCTTCACACAGCTGCCATGTGAACACACACACACACACACACACACACACACACACTAAATAGCTTTCATAAATTTCGAAGAATAAAGCAAACCAGTGCATGAGTTCATTTCCTTGGTGTACACAGAGTAGTCTAGTCAAACTCACAGAGAGCATAAAATAGATGTTACTAGTGACTGGAAAGAAAGAAAATGAGAGCTACAATATAACAGAGTGCTTTTTCTTCTTTTCTTTTCTTTTTCTTTTTTTTTTTTTTTTGCAAGATTAAAATATCAGTAGCAAAATACTGGTACCTTTACTTGGAAAGCAGCTGTGGTCACCAGTATACCACCAACGCAGACTGGTGCCTGTACTTAATACTATTGTGCTTTGTTGTGCTGTCCCAAATGGTTAGGATGAATTTGTAAATCTTACACTGTATTTTACTACTGTTAAAAATTTTTTAATGTTGATTAAATACTCTTTTCTGAGAATTACAGAAAGATGAGCAAACACAGAGTGTTTGCTGAAGTTTACATTGCAATACAGACCCTTCATGATGTGGCCAGGCATGTCAAGGCCATATAGACAAGAGAACACAAACATTCCACCTAGATCTGGAAAGACAACGGGCTGTTGACATTCCCCAACAGAGCAAAGGTGAATGTGTTTTGGGGTGGAGGGAAAGGATAGTGGATGTAACTGGGAGCGCATAGGCCAACATTTCATTATTCTTTTGAGTCTTGAAGGATTAAGATTTTCCCCCCTATGGGATACATGACTTTTTAATTAAGATTTACTTCTGAGTGTATGAGTCTTTGCGTCCATGTATGCCTGTAAAGCACAATCATGTCTGCTGCCCAGGAAGTTCAAGAAGGAGCCAGATTCCCTAGAACTGGAGTTACAGATGGTTTTGAGTCATGATATGTGTGCTAGGAACCAAACACACACACACACACACACACACACACACACACACACACACACACACACACCCCTTTTGAAACAGTCTTATCTCGTATTCCTAGTTGGCATGGAACTAACTTACTCTGTAGACAGGTGGGCCTTACCTTATGGTGACCCCATGTATCTGCCTCTGGGGTGTTGGAATTATAAGCAATGAAGCCTAGCTTTTGAGAGGAAGGATAGTTACAGAAAAGCCCACTAGAGGAGCGATCTATCCATAAAGTAATTCAGGGTCAAGGAAAGTCATCTAACTGCCCTTTGTAGGTGATGTCCTCCCTACTTGTAGCCAGAAGGCTGGTGTGGAACCAAAGGTATTTCTTTCATTTCCGCATTTATGCATTTCCTAACAGACAGCTGGGTGGATTCCTTTTGCTTTGCCTTACCTATTCATTTACACTTCAATCCCTTGGGTGCCACTTACTGTGTGAGAATCTGGAGAGAGATCTCTTTGTACTCTCCATAACAAGGAGTCTTCCTGGACTGAATTCTTTAAATCGCATCACAAATGCATTTCTGTCTTAACAGAGCAAACCGTTTCTAAGGATTTTAGCACATTGTTTATGAGTCAATGGATACTGCTAATAACGAATGGGTCTTATCTATTCATGAAAGCAAGTCTATGGGGCTCTCTCTTGGGAACCACTATGAGCAGTTAGTGTGAGTTATGGTACACATAGACTTCAACTAATAAAAGGGCATGTTTTAAAAGATTCCAGAATTCCAACCTGTCACTAATTCAGATTGGTCTGCCTGCCCCCATCCTCCATTAATCCAAGTTGATGGGAGTTTGCTGCAGTCGATTTTTAAGTAGCAAATGGGAAAAACAAAAGGAGAGCCTTCTTCCTTCCCTCCCCTTTCTCTGACATCTTTTACTGTTAGGATAAATAGGTGACAATTTCTCTGGACTTAAAGTTTACCGTGGCCCTCACTAGGAGGTTGCATTGAAAGAATATGCAATGACTTTCTGGTTTAGTGCCAAACAAGGTTACTTTTTTCCCCCTAGACTAACTCCTTTAGTTTCATAAAAGTCATTATTAAGCTAATGTTAAATTTAATTTGCTCGCATTGATTTGTTGAACCTGAAGCATAAATACTCATGAATGACATCATTCAGAAATATCTTGTAAATGAAATCAGTATCTCAAAAAGGTGTCTGTACGTCCATAGTCATTGCAGCATTACTCATAACAATCAAGATTCAAAAATGACTAAATGTCCATCACCAGACGGATGGGTAAGAAAATGTGAAGTCTATGTAGATAACAGAATATTATCCAGCTATAAAAAAGAAGAAAAGCCTTCCATTCGCAATAGCATAGATAAAGCTGGAGAAGATTGTGCTAAATGAAATAAAAAGATACATACTATATAATCTTGCTTATGTATGGGATCTAAAATGGTCTAAATTCAGGAAGCAGATAATAGAAGAGCAGTTAACAAGAGCTGAGAGGGAGAAAAACAGAAAGACAACAAAGAATAAAAATGTTCAGATTTGGGCTGGAGAGATGGCTCAGTGGTTAAGAGCACTGACTGCTCTTCCAGAGGTCCTGAGTTCAATTCTCAGCAACCACCTGGTGGCTTACAACCATCTATAATGTAATCTGATACCCTCTTCTGCAGATAAAGCACTCATATGCAATAAATAAAATAAATAAATCTTTTAAAAAATGTTCAGATATGACATGAATAATTTGTAGGGGTGTAATGTAAAGCACGGTGATTACAGTTCATATTTAATTCTTTAGTTAATGAGAAACTTTTTGATACTATTTCCTAAGATACTTTTGAACATATAACACATATGCTCAGAAAATAAGTGACATGCTATTTGAGGTATACGTGGAAGGAGACTATTTAAATGACAATATAATTTCTCTAATTAGGTAAAGAACACATTAGCTGTAAGACTCCATGGAAGTCCATTATATAGGTATGCTAGTACATATGTAACTGTCAGCATGTTCCAGGATAGCAAGTTTAGGGGCTACAAGCAAGTCTCTAGCTTCATGTACGTACATTGATACATATATGTACAAATCCACACATAACATGTGATTGCTATGTTTGCTTTCTTCATTAGAGGAATCATTCATTTCTTTCTGTCAAGAAGGATCTTGAGAGCCTCAAGAATAAAAGACAGGACAGATATGCTGCTTGGGTTCTGAGTCTCATCAATAGAGGTGTGTCAAGGCAATGGTTATATTGGCTTGCCCAAATCACAACAGAGGAGTAGGAAAGGACTCTCAAGCAGTTTAATGCCGAGAAGAAACTGTTGTGTGCTGAGTTTTGGAGACAAATATTTTCTTATCCTCTAGCATGTGCCTCATGAAGTAAGTTTTACAAGCTTGTGACATAACTAAAGACATACTAGAGCACTTATTTGGCATGTACAAATGTCTGGGTTCTGTCCCCAACACTGCAAAAGAAAAACTAGTAAAAGTTTCTGTTCTGAGATGGTACATATATATCATAAGTCATTGTTCAAGTAACTGTGTGTGTATGTGTGTGTGTGGTGTGTGTGTGTGTGTGTGTGTGTGTGTGTGTGTGTGTGTGTGTGGTGTGTGTGTGTTAAGGTAGACATAAGCAGAAACATTTCAGCTTCCAAATTCAGTGAATTTGAGATAGACACTTTTTTACTAGTATATATATTAATTGTAAAACATGATGGTTTTCATGATGACATTTTCTATTTTCTACTGTTCATGTCTTTTAAGAAACATTTTAGATTCCACATGTAAAAGAAAACATGATATTTTCCTTTCTGACTTTGCTTTATTTCATTTATTTCCAGCTCTGTTTTCCTGTAAGGGACATAATTTCATTGTCTTCATCCATTCACTCCACTGTAGACACCTAGGCTGGCTCCAGAACTTGGCTATTGTGACTAGTGTCACAGTAAACAATTTGATCCTATACTTAAAAGACCTTAAGTAATCCATCAGAAAACACTTGGACCTGACAGCCTTTCCCTGAAGACCACAAAACAGAAGTTCAAAGTGCAAGTATGTACAAGTAGTGGAAGAAGTCTACAGGAAATGCAGAGACCATGATACTATGATGAAGGAAGAGGGAACAAATCAGAAGAGAATGCTTTTCTTGCTCAAGAGATTGTTTTTATTTTACAATCGAAATGTTTCATCTTAATTATGAGACTTTCCCACTCCCTGGCTACTGTGGCTGTTTCCTCCTCCACAGTTTTTCTGTGCTCTGTGCACATAATCTGTGTCACCCATGACAGCTTATTGCGTTTCTCCAGTCTTACAGCAGCGCCCTTCATTGGGTTGTAAGGGCCTTGAGGGTAGAGTCTTACTCATTCTTGTGTCTTCGTTACCCTTGCTCAGAACCTGCACACAGTTAAGTACTCAATAATGCTTTTTCCTCCCTTTGAATAGATGATATCCCATAATTCTCTGTGTCCAAAAGAGCAACAGCTAAACAAATGTCAAGCCAATTTAGAGCCCTGCAGAAGAAAGAGAACGGTAAATTCCCAGCTCCTAAATCACAGGTTGAAGGCTCGCTCCTCCCTAGCCATAGCTCCTTGATATGGCTCCTGATTAATAATCTGTTACATCCTCAAAGGGGGTCATTTCAAGGTAACCCAGTGGAGCTCCCATGACCTATTGACCTTGTTATATCACTACAACGGAACTAAGGATGGCAGAAAACTTTGTTACAATTCATATATTGTCCAGAAAATTTGGCTTCCTGGACTTTATAAAAAAAAGTTCCAAATCCCTAGCAATAACTTTCAAACCTCACAATTCTTGCTAAGGCAGCATAGTCACACTTGGATTCTATGCCAGCCTCCTGACCTTTTGTTAATTGCAAAATAAACAGATCTCCAATTTAGAAGGACCGTCTCCTTTTATGGGCTCCCTGCAGGGTAGGCGCTGTTTGAATGGTATTTATTTCTACCATATTTGCTTTTGAACACTTGTTCAGAGCAGGAGGCAGGTGTCCAGGAATGGAAGGAATAAGAGCTGGGACCCGAAGAGAAACACAGGTGCTCTAACATCCTGAATGAAGTGACTAATTTATTCTTTAAAAGACACTGAGGTCCTGGGAGGGTATGTGCAAATTGAAAGAAAAAAATGTCAACAAGCATTTCTGAGCTCTTATTCTGTGCCCTTCTCTATGTGGTACATCATCCAGTAGGAGAACGAAACACATGCTGGTGCAAAAGAATGGGCCAAAGGCTAGAACAGCCCAGAGAAGAGGTAACTGTTCTCCCTTGGCAACGCTAATGATTGGTTCAGAAATGAGGGAGGCGATGCCTGTGGTTCAACAGATGTTGCCATTTGTGTGTATCCTCAGTTTTACAGATTTAGAGATCTCTTTTACACATTTCTCTAGGGCCAATCACACTCCAGGAGGATTGATTCGGGACGAATCTGAAAGATAAGTATTATATAAGCAGTAAAGTAAAAGATGTTTCTATGCATTTACTGCATGGCAAGACATGATTCAAGTGCTTTATGTGAATCACCTCATTTAACACTCATAGCAACATGTTAAGAAAGGTATTATAACCACTTTCCTTTTTAAAAAGCAAGCTTTGACTTGGTCAAACTAGTCTAGGTTCCTTCCTTCTTTCCTTCCTTCCTTCCTTTCTTCCTTCCTTCTTTCCTTCCTTCCTTCCTTCCTTCCTTCCTTCCTAGGAATAGTTCCTTTATTATTTTTATTGAGACAAAGTTTAATGTTGCTAATACTGGCCTTCAACACACTATGTAGTCAACGATGGCTTTGAACTTCTAATCCTCATGCCTCCACATCCCACGTTCTGGGATTACAGATGTGCACCAACACAATTAGTTTGTGTGGTGCTGGGGATCCAACACAGGGCTCTGTGTATGCTAGGGTAACACTACCAACCAAGATGCATGCCAGGTTCTCCATTGTTTTGTTCTCTTTGAGACAGGGTCTCATGTAGTCTAGACTGGTCTCAAACTATGTAGTCAAGGGTGGCCTTCAACTCCCTGATCCTCCTCCTTTCTGGCTTCCGAGTGCTGGAACTACAGGTGTGTGTCACAACCACCACCAGTTCAAGTCAAGATTTTCATAATAGTCTGTTTGATTTTAATGGTCTTGTTCTTAATGCCAACTTACCCCATGAACAATTAATCAACGTTTTATATTGAAAACTACAGCTCTTGCCCAGTGACGGTGATGCACATCTTCACTCCCAGCACATGAGGTAGAGGCAGGTGAATCTCTGAGTTCCAGGCCAACTAGAAAGTTCCAGGACAGCTAAAGCTACACAGAGAAACCCTGTCTCAAAAATCTAACAATGACAACAATAACTATCAAACAGCCCCCAGAAATATCACAGCTTTTAACCACTTTATTTTCCACTTAACATAGAAGATGTGGCAACTGAGTTAGGCCCTAAAGATGGTGTTGTGAATGCCAAAATCAGAATCAATGGCTAAATAACAGTATGACACAAATGAATTCTTAAGAATCCTTAAACTAAGCTAGCCAATTAAAATTAGACTCCTTTATCCCTGATCATTAGATCACAAACCTGGAGTTAACAGGTACCCTTTCCTACTCAGAATCCCAATGATCAAGATGAACTCTCCATCTGAGCTTTGGTCCAGCTTTAAATACTTCTACTCAGGCCCAACCCCGAAACCTAGACAGTAACTAGGGTCTTAGCTATCATTTTCGTTCATTTTTGCCAGCCTCCTTCTAAAGAAGAGAACCTGTTATCCCAGATGGTACCCTGCTCAGGCATTGCCCCCCTCTACCAGAACTCCTGGGGTTCCATCTTCTACCACCTCACCTATGTAATTGGGATTACTCAGCTATCTTAATCTAAACTGAGTAAGCTGGTCCCTTCAAGACTCTTTACCTGGTACCTCCCATGTATGAGGCACTGTGCTACAGAGTCAAGACAAGTAATCTGTAAAGGATGTCATATAGGAGCCATAGGCATTTATTTAAACGTGAGTAAAGTGTAGGAACACCACAAGTGGGAAGGTGACACTTTGGAGAGAGTTAAGCAGGGAGTCACTATGCTCCGAGGCTTGAACAGCATGAAGAGTGCAGCATTATAAGACCTGTGGGCTTCAGTAGGGAGGCACAGCTGCTACCAATACTCAGCCTATCATTAGACAGCCTGGGGAATAAATCCTCGAGCTTGACTTGACTCCCACCCTCCCATCTTCAGCTGGTGCCAAACACAAGCAGAAGTCAGGAGGCAAGGGATCTCATTAGTACAGTCCATAAAGGTCAGCCTCCAGTGTCACAGCACAGACGAGGGTGGATCTGATAGCTAGTAGCACTGTGCAGCAGAGCTGTTCCCATCTTAGCTCCCCTCCCCCTTAACCCATACCAACAAAGACTCATACTGTTATCATTCTGAGACTCGTCCAAGACTTAACAAGAAGGGTCCCCCCAAAAAACCTATGAATAATTAGTGACACAACCAGATTACATACCTGACCCCAGAACTCTTGGTTATATTACCTTACACTCCAAGATAGAGTTACCGACATGATGATGATGATGACGACAACGACAATGATGACGATGAGGACGATGGGAGCTGGCATGTTGGAACTCTCAGGTTAGACCAGGAGCTGTGGTAAATGTCTTACATGGAGTGCCTCACTCTGAGAATTTCATACCTACCATATGTATCTAATACCCAGGTAGAAAACATTCTGCTTTCCAGTGGGCGAAAGAGAATCAAGACCAACTTCTCACCTTTACAGATAGAAGAACATTTTTTTATGGATCCCATGTCCTTTCCTCCTCTGTCACCCTTGAATTGCTGTGTACCAGATGCAAAGAGGATGTAGTTAACACGTTCTAATTATGAGCTCTAGGAATAGAGCTGCTTTTATGGAATGCACTCCTGCTGCCACTTTGGCTTCTGTTGCAGAGGCTGCTGAGTGGGCTAAATGCTCTCCAATTGCCCAAGGGGCACCCTCAAGATCTGAACATGCAAACAGAGGAGCTTAATTCTGGACCTCGGGAACCAGAACAGCTCTATTTATAGCCTTAAGATCCTGAAAGGCAAAAATAGGTATTTAAGGGAAAACTCAAAATGGCACCTAAGCGTCAGAGTGGTCTCTTCAATGACTTGCTGTATCCCCCCTATTACACACCCCCATCCAAGTTACAGAATCGGTGGAAAAAAACCCTCACATCTCTACTCACCAGACCTTCCTCAGAGCACAGAATACAAGCACAGTATGAAAGCACCTATGAAAATCCATTTACCTTTGCTCACAAAGTGTTCACCCAAGAGTGTGTCATCTCCATTGGGTATTTCCAATAGACTGGGACCGTGTGTCAGTGAACCGACTCTACTGCTGGTTCCCTAGAACCTGCATGGTGGGTGCAAGTAGGTGCTCAATGAAATGAACAGCCAAATGAAATGCATGGAATCCTCTGGGACTGAAAGAGTCCATATTAATTCCCAAGGTTAACTTGGCTATGTATTTCTCTGGGCGTCTGAAGAACACTGACTGTCCCATTATCTCCCTGTATTAGAGTTTAATAATGTATCTGTCCCATAGCATTTTTTTTTTTACAATTATGGTAAAAAAAAAATAAGCCTTTTCCTGGTATTGGGTTAATATAAGCTATTTGGATACGTTGTATAAATATTACTGGATCACATTTAGAAAATGGAGCGATTTAAAACCCGTTTGCCTTTGGGATTTCGGAGAGTCTTGGGAAGCAGGAAGATAACAGGGCCAAGCTTTGCTTGACACGTAGTTAATGTTAACTATGTCTGTAAATGTTGACTCTGCCGTGGTGAGCTTTTCATTCCCCAACTCTTGCCCAAGCTCTAGAGATGTGGCACGACTGTGGAAATGGTGAATCTGTTTTCATTTTATTTATACAAAGTCAAGTAAGGAACTCAGTGGTCACTTATTTGTAGTTTATTAAATCAGTAGACAGCTTTCTAACTGTCTTATGGCAGGAGAGTAAAGGGCAGAAAGATAGCCACCTTGTATTTAGCCACCTCCTGTTGTTCAGGGGGAGGACATGCCTCTTACACCAAGGATTTGCAAGCTGGCCAATTTACTGCAAGGAAGTCAAATTAGACAGAGAGCAATCTAACTTCCTAATAGATTTTCTTTCCAGCTTCTTAACTGAGCTCCCCAAGGTGAGCTACTGATCCTAACTAGACTGCAGTCCAGTGAGTAAAATTTGCTACTCTTCTAAGTTCTTTGAGGCAGAGTATCCTCACTCAGTGTTGGTTCCTTGGTGTCTAGCTCAGTGCCTGGAACACAGTAGATAGCCATTAAAACATTGCAGATCAACTGCAGGTTCCCTGAGGCCTCCAACATTACAACAACAACTCAAGAGCCTCCCTAAAGAAAGATCCGGGGAAAGAGTAAAGGTGCACGCCCAGCAGTGGTGGCACATGCCTTAAATCCCAGCCCTCAGGAGGGAGGCAGAGGCAGGTAGATCTCTGTGAGTTCGAGGCCAGGCTGGTCTATGGTGCAAGTTCTAGGACAACCCAGGCTACACAGAGAAACCCTGTCTGTCGGAAAACAAAACAAAAAGCGTAATGGTGAGGCAATAACTTCTACTCTCCTTTGGGTCTAAGGAGTGGGACACATAATGGATATTTACCAAAGCAGGTACCATGTGTCAAGTACAAGGGATACAATGCAGACTTCAGTGTCTCTGATGTCAATGAGAGCAGGCTGTACAAGAAACAGACGACAAAATCATTGCAATGCTATCCGATAAGTGATATGAGAACAGAAGTCCTGAAAGCCGTGTAGGGACATCTAATTTAGACAAAATGTCATGGAAGGCTTCACAGGAGAGGTAAGAATTCAATGGAGTTTTAAAGGGCAACTGGGAGTCAGCCAGATGAAAAAAAAAAAGGAGAAAGGCATTCCAAGCATATTTTAGGCACAGACAGGTAAAACTAACATAAGGCTTTCAAGAACTATTAGGCAGTTGATACAGATACTGCTGGCATTTTAATCTGGATAATCATTAGTTGTCAGAGGCTGTATTATAGTGTATTTTGTAGCACTATCCATGAATTCTCAGTAAATGCCAGTAGACTTTCCTCTCCAGAGGTGTGGCAATCAGAAATGTCTGCAGACGTTGCCAGATGTTTTCCAGAGGGGGAAAACAATTCCAGTTGAGAAATACTTAGAGTCAAAGGTATGTGTAAGTGAAGGGAAATGAGATTGGCAAAGCAAGCAAGGCTCAGGCTATGAAAGTCATGCGTGCTGTGATAAGAGGTTTGGACTTTATCCAGAGGATCACCAGAAATCCTTGGGGGATTTCAAGTCAGAGGCTAATATCCTTGGATGTATGTTAGGAATTTCACAATGGCAGCAGTCAAGAGTGTAAATCTGAAAGGACTGCGTGGCAAGGTTAGAAACAGGGCATTCGCGTAGGAGACCCCAGTACTTACCCAGAAGTGATGGGAGCTATTGTCAGGACTATGGGCATAGGACCAAGGCCAAGGAAGACCGTTTGAAAGGTATTAGGAAAAGTCAGTCTTTGGTATTAGTGATTCAAAGATATTGGGGGGTGGTATGTGTGTAAAGAAAGCACATTATGATGCCTGATTTTCTAGTTTCAATAATACGATAAATTATGGGACCATTCACAGACACAGGACCACAGGAAGAAAATCAAATTTGGGGAAGACCTGAATTTTAACATGGACATGATGAATCTGGGCCACTAAAAGGAGCTTTCAGGTATAAATATCCATGAGGGAATTTATACTGAAGGTAGATGTTAAGCATAGATGTATGGGAAAACACTAGGGCAGATAATTCTGAAAAAGGAGGTAGGGGATAGCCTGTCATCCACCTACATTGGTCACTAAACTTCCTCATGAGCCTTCTCTCACCTTCACTCACTTAATCAACATCAAGTGCCGGTTTCTAAGATAGGTGCAAGTGTTACAAAATGTCAGTCATAGGCCCCATCTTCAAGTTTCTCCAAATCAATATGGGGACATAGGCAAGTGCACAAGTTCTAGTAAGGCAGTAGGGTAAGTGCTGTAATGGACTGGGAATAGGAAATCAGGAGAGGAGGGGCCGGCCTCTAATGGAAGGCGCACATCTGAGAGAAGCTGGGAAACAGGGGAGGCTTTACTGGCACAAGGTACCAGGAGCGGAAGAAACTGAGGCAGCTGCAACAATGCACCTTGCGGGCCTCGAACTCCAGCAGGGTGCCTGTGCCTCAGCAGTTTAGATAGTTTGGGGCCACGTTCTTCTCTGATGTGGGGATTGTCTGGTGACTAACAGCATCTTTGGCCTCCCCTTGCTGATTTCAGGAGCTGAGTTCCTGTGTTTGCACAAGGCTGCACTGCCTGAATACAGCAAGGAACTAAAGGCAGGCCTGCTGTGAGGAGATGTGGACTCTGGCCCGACCACTTGGCCTTTGGAAACTTTTCTGAGACTGCATGACAGACAAACATGGTCCCACCTGAACTCTCTTGTGTTCTGCTTTCCTGGGGGGTCAGATTTCCATCCCAGCCCTCTTTGGCTTCCTCCTCGTTTTCTTTCCCATTGGTGATTCTGTGTCGAATCTCGTCTTTGGTTCTTATTCTCAGAGCCTCCAATCAAACATTAGTGGCTGCATTCTAGAGTCAGAATATTTGATTCAAATACTGAGTCCTCTTCTCTGTACCCCAGTTCATGAGTATGTAAAATGAGGGTAACAGTAGCTACCTCGGAACGCTGAGGCAAAGCTTAACCGAGGCACCACATTGAAAACATTCAGCTTAGCTCCAGATGCCAAATAAGAGCTCCATAGATTCTGATGGATATGTGCAAATTAGGCATTCTGAGTGGAGTGGGCGACATGCTACATTGTCGCAATGGTAGGGACATGAAATGTCCTAAGCATTTCACGATTGCTTGAAATGAATTGCTAAGCAAAGAACGATCAGAAAGGATGGGGGGGGGCATCAACTTGCGAACAGGACCATTCGAATACCTGCAAACTTTGCGGTGCATTATTTTGGGTCACTTTTTTTTCCCCACCACCTCCTACATCTGCTTAAGCTGAAGGTGCAAACCTTCACCCAAGTGTCATCTACCTAGTTCAAAGAGTCTGAGTAGTTTGGAGAGAGACAGGGTTTGTTGCTTCACAGTTCCTCCCCCTCCGGATTTCAATTTATGCAGCCTTGAATGGGGATTACTTGGAAGGAAAAAGATCTAATCACTACTTGGCCCTTGCCCTGAAAACTCTTTCATTCAACCCCAAAACATTAACAGGGTCCATTTATCCCCTAAGGAGAGTTAATCATTACCCCAACCTCCTCTTTTCTCCTCTTCTGTCCCCCGTATCTCCGCACAAGAACAATCCAGACATGTTCGTGAGCATGAGAATCGAAAACACAGCAATTATGTGGCCATGCGTAGATGTTCTGCTGCTAAACGGCTCGAATTCAAATCCCAGCTCAACCATTAAGCAGAGATGCAGTCTTCAGCCAGTCGGCCTCTGCGCCTCAATTTCCTCTTCTGTGTAATGGAGGCAATAAATCAAGCCATGGATGAGGCTGCATTTTGAAAACTCCAAAACTATTATGCAACATGTGTCATTTTAAGGGTATAAAACTACTGCTCTTATACGTGTAAGAATGTTCTTCCTTTTTCCTGGTATCCTTGCCCAAGGAAACTACAAGAAGAAATCCGATCGGTCTTATAAATACACAGAGAAACAGCTGTCTGGAGCTTCTCTGAGGAATTTTTGTAAGTGCCAACAAAAAGTTCTGGAGATGGATTTGGGGAGTTGGGTCAGCTTACCACTAAGTCTGATTGCCTGAGTTCATCCTTAAGCCCCACATTATAACAGAGAGCCAACTCTCAAAAGCTGTCCTCTGACCTCTCCATATGCTCTGTGGTGCACAAACAATCCATGTGTACACGAACATGTGCCTGTGGACACACATGAATACACAAACACAACATAAATCAATGTAAGACTTTTTAAAAAGCCGATGGGGCTAGAGAGATGCTATTGCAGAGGACCAGAGTTTGGTTCCCAGTACCCATATCAGATGGCTCACAATAGGCTGTAACTCTAGTTTCAGGGGATCTTGATGTCTTCTACTGGTATATGAGGACAACTGTACACATGTGGCACACACACACTGACACACATACACATAAGCAAAAACCATTTTAAAAAGAGGCGGTGGTGAAAACTGGGTTTCTCCTTCAGCTTTGCAAAACTTGAGTTTCCTTTCCTATTCTTAAACCTGTTTCTGAGGGTTAATCATTCGACTCCATCCACTACCTTACTTCATCTAAGGGGGTGGCTTTTGTTTTGTTTTGTTTAGACAGGATCTCATATAGCTCCAGCTGGCCTTGAACTTGTTAAGTAGCTGAGGGTGGCCTTGATCTCTTGATCCTTCTGCGTATTTGACAAGTACTCTACCATCCCTAACCACAATCACTTTGCATATATTATCTATGTGTTTATTGTCTGGCATTCATCAGTGACCATGTGTATATGCTGCTGTTCAATTCATTGTTAAATCCATCCAACCATTGCTTTTCACAGCATCTAGCACATAGCAGCCAATCAATAAATCCCTGGATGAATGGATGGGTAGGTGGATAAATGAAAGAATCTGGATTTGAGTAATGGATTCCTAGCTGGGTTTTCATCTTCCAGTTCATTCCTGTGTGTACTCCCACATGAGACTGATGGAAAGAAGAAGGTGGTGGAGGATTTGAAGAGATGGTGATGGCACACGAACTGCACCCACAGGAATAAACATAATAGAGGGCTTAAGTGTGTTAGAACCCTGTGAAAAGTATGCTGGGAACTATGAACGTGGGTAGAAGTTCCCAGTGTTTTCTGTGGAAAACTATTCCCATACATGCTTCCAATAAAAAGGGTCAAGTAAGTTTGACTTTCTCTATATTCAGTGCACCCAGTGATGCATTTGCAGTGCACATTAGCACATTAAAGGCTACTAGATGTCAGAGAGTAAAGAGACCTGTTTAATTATGGAATCCTTCTGTCATCTAGTATTTGCCAGAAATAGTTAACAAAGTATAAGCTATGAAGTAGTCACAATGAGAAAATGGATTATCAGATTCTAGAGGTGTTAAATCACCACCAGGTCTGATTTTTAAATTATCTTTCTTTTTCCATTTAGACATCATAGGTTAAAAAAAAAATCCTTAAAACACAATACATCTTTAGAGAGAAAGGGATGCAAATGTGTAGGACTTAAATTGAAGCTGAGGAAAAAGGCTTGAGAAGGTGACTGGCTTAGGCAGAGAGAAGCACAAGTTGCTCAAGTAGTGATAACAACATGCAAAGGGGGAAAAGCAAGCTTCCTGGGACTCGTTTCTCTCAATGACTACATCCCACTATTCTCTTCCTACATCCCATTGCAATTCTACCCATAGGATGACTCCTTACTGTATGATCCCAGTGTGCATTTATTCTCACATATATCCCATAACGGATCTCTCTTTTTTTTTATTGTATCAGAATGGGTTTCTTTTTATTTTCTTATTAATCTATTTATTCACTTTACATTCAGATCAAAGCCCTCTCCTCCGAGTCCTACCCTCTCCCCTCTTCTCCCACTCTCTCCCTCTCCCTTTCTCCTCAGAAAAGGGGAGGCTCCTCTTCTGCCCAGTACCAACTCACCCCAATACATCAAGTCCCATCAGGTCTAAGCAGTCTCTTCCACTGGAGCCAGACAAGGTATCCAAAAGCAGCCACATGCATCCATGTCAGAGACAGCTCTGCTTCTATTGCTAGGGGATCCACACGAAGTACAAGCTGCCTTTAATTTTTTTTTTTACTTATTTTCATTTCAGTCCATTCAGTCCATTCAGTCCATTACCTACTTGAATGTGTGTATGAAGGTGTCAGATCCTCTGGAACAAGAGTTACAGGCAGTTGTGAGTTGCCATGTGGGTGCTGAGAATTGAACCTGGATCCTTTGTAAGAGTAGCCAGTGCTCTTAACCACTGGCCCATCTCTTTAGCACCAATCACCAATTAAGAAAATGCCCTATAGGCTTGCCTGCAGCCCACTATTACGTAAGCAGTTCCTCAAATGTGACTCCCTCCTCAACGGATCTCTTTCAATACAAATATGGTCTTATTACCTGCTTAAAACACTTCAAACAGCCAGGTGTTGGTGGTACATGCCTTTAATCCCAGCACTTGCTAGGCAGAGGCAGGTGGATCTCTGTGAGTGAGTTCGAGACCAGCCCGGTCTACCAAGTGAGTCCAGGACAGCCAAGGCTACACGGAAAAATCCTGTCTCAAAAATAAAAAATAAAAAACAAACAACAACAACAAATGCTTCAAACATGTTCAAGGACAAAACAATGACAGCAACAACAAAATAGTCCTAACAAAATTTTCAAAGGCCTTCAGATCAGATCTTGCTTTCCCAATAGACCAGTGGGTCTCAACCTGGGGGTCGAAACCCCTTTGGAGGTCGAACAACCCAAGACCATCAGAAAACACAGATACTTGCATTACCATTTAGTATGAAGTAGCAATGAAAATAATGTTATGGTTGGGGGTGAGCACAATGTGAGGAGGTGTATTAAAAGGCCACAGCATTAGGAAGGTTGAGGACCACTGCAATAGACTGTGTTGGTAAGACTCAAAGGAAACGGGCTGGCCTCTAAATCCCAGATCTACCAGTTCATGGCTATGTGTCTTGAACTAATAACCTTCCTGGTGCCTCAGTTTTCTTATCAGCAAAATGAGATAGATAACTGTGATACTTATTTTGTAGGGTCATTGTGAAACTGAAGTTGATATGCAGAGTGGTCAGAGAATGCTCTAGAAATGTTGCCTTGTGGTAGCAGTATCCCTAACCTCAATCCTTCCTTCCTTGGCCTTTTTATCTTTTATTGTATGCCATACCATATTTTCTTTGTAACTGCACCATCCAATGGTGTTTCTTATATTGGAAGAAGCTTCATATCCCCTAACCCCAGGTAACCACTGATCTGTTCTCTGTTGTCATGAAATTTAAAATGAATGGAGTCATATTCCATGGTCTTCTGTGTCTTACTGCCTGCACTGAGCAGCCTGGATTTAAAGGTCATCCATGCTGTGGTATGTATGTTTCCTTTTTAATGGCCATATCATGTTTGCTTTTACTGCCTGGCCTTTGTACATGGCATCTGCTCTGTCTGTCCCAAGTCTCCTCCACCCCTACTTGCAGAACTTTCCCCTACTCCTGATTCAGCTCTTTGGTTTTGATGGAAGAGTAAGGTTTCCTCCCACAAGCCTTTGATGACTGCCCTCTTCATGATGTCTCATCCCCGCCCCCCACTCTAGGGACAGCACCTTCCTAGGTGCTCCCTCTCTAGCTCTACTGCTTTTTAACAATGAGCCTGTTTTCCTCCTAGACTTCCAGCTGACAGCCCTATGGGACCATGTGTGTGCGGTGAGCAAATCCAGTATTGAGCAGAGCGAGTACATGAGTAAGGACTCAATGACTTTGTTGAATTAATGCAATGGGAACACGAGGAGGCCAGGAAAGAAAAGTACAGGCTTGACTGGGAGCAGAGCAGGCAGTCTCGACTTTGTAAATACTGCTTTTTTCAAGCCGCATGGCCTCAAGCGAAATGTGAGGTCTGTTTCTTCTCTGCCAAATGAAGGGTTCACCTGAGTAATCCCTGCAATCCCTTTCAGCTCTGACACTGATTGCTTACAAGTATATGTTTAATTAGTCCCGTAATTATGAAGGCAAGCCAAGAGCATGACAAGTGCATTAAAAATACATTTCTCTCAAATTAACACAAAATGGCACCATACGAACCAGGACTCTCTCCCTTAAAACATTAGCAAGATGGCATTAGCTGGGGTCAAATAAACAAAAAGTTAAAATGATGACTTACATTAGAAGGGACGAGGAACACAGCCTCCATCAGCTAGAAGTTTGAATTCTCTGTTAATCAGTTCTGTCTTGACACTTGATTGAAATATTAGCAATAAGTGCCTCTGCACTTAGCAGCATTTAGCGTCCTGAATTAATTTGCCTCAACTGCCCTGGTTTAGTATGTTGGAACAGAAAACTAAAAGGCAGTATTCTATTTAGAAAAACACTTTCTGGCTCCATCAGCCAGGCCTGAGCTCTCTGAGTGGGCTTCCTTTTAACAAATCTTGCTGCAGATGCTTCTACCCGTGAGCTGCTCTCCATCAGAGCAGCCTCAAGCAAAAAGCAAGTAGCAGGATCAAAACAATTTAGAATTGCATCATACTCCATAGAGAACGCCAGGGATTCAGGAAGAGCAAGCATTTACTAAGCATGGTGCCCACCTTTATATCCTCTATCTCGCATGCTGTTTACTACACTCCCATGAACTGATTAATACAATTCTCATTTTACAATGAGGAAACTTAACCACCAAGAGGTTGAGCAATCACCCAAACACATGCAACTCGTAAATGGTGGAGCTAGGATTTGAAATAAGTCCTGTGGGAATATAAAGACAGCATCTCTAGTGACTCAGGATGTATGCCTTACATTCTTTCATTATTAAGTCACCTATCTTTCACAGAATTATAAGCTTCCAGTGAGTTTTCTCCATAAGCAACTACCACAATGATTGTCATATTCATTCATTCATTCATTCATTCATTCATTCATTCAAAAGCAGTTTTATTGAGTGCATACTCTGTGTTAAGCCTAGGCTGGCACAATGTATATATAGATAAAATAGACAAATACACATCTTTTCTTTTTTTGTTTGTTTGTTTTGGTTTTGGTCTTTGGTATTTCAAGTCAGGCTTTCTCTCTGTGTGTTGTAGCCTTGGCTGTCCTGAAACTCATTCTGTAGACCAGGCTGGCCTCGAACTCATAGCGATCTGCCTGCCTCTGCCTCCTGAGTGCTGGGATTAAAAGTGTGCAGCCACTACTGCCAAGAAAACATTATTTTGTATGGGAGAAAAAAGGAGGGAGGGAGGGAGAGAGAGAGAGAGAGAGAGAGAGAGAGAGAGAGAGAGAGAGAGAGAGAGAGAGAGAGATCATATCACAAGGAGCTGGTGAGCTGGCTTAGTGGGTAAAAATAATTGCCGCTAAATCTGATGGCCTGAGTTTAATCCTTGGTATCTAGTTGGTAGAAGGCGAAAACCTATTACCTCAAGTTGTTCTCTGACCTCCATAAATCCAGTCTAGGCATCCTCCACCACCACCTACACACAGTGTGTGTGTGTGTGTGTGTGTGTGTGTGTGTGTGTGTGTGTGCTCGCGCTGTTTTGTTTTGAGACTAGATCTCTCTATATAGCCATGGCTGCCCTGGAACTGGCTATGTAGACCCGGCTGAGCTCGAATTCACGAGTTCCACTTACCTCTGCCTCCCAAGTGCCTATATTAAAGGCAATTTCAACCATGCTCAGCTAGCTACAGGCCCAATTTTTTAAAAATAGAAAACATTAATTCGAAATGAATGTAAAAATAGAAAATGAAATCAATGGGGTCAGGGCCATGGATCGGTGGTAGAGTATGCACTCAGTTGCATGAGGCCCTGAGTTCCATTCCTCCAGCACAGACACTTCAAAAAGAACAGCAAAGTGCCTTAGAGTCTGGAGGAGCCACGCTTTGTTAGGCAAAAGTGATCAGGAAAGATCTGTTGACGAAGGGGCAAATAATTTGATCAGAGAACGAAGTGATGGAAAAGATAGTACGAACTACATGATGAGAAGGCCAACCATGAGAAAAGTCAAAAGAAGTATGTTCTAGGCAGGGGGGCTAGAGAGTACAAAGGTGGGGGGAGGGTTTGTCAGGAAGTGAAGGATAGTTCGAGATGCCTGTCAGAAGACAAAGGGCCTCCCCGATGTACCTACACTGAGGCCTGGGACTGCTGCCCCCTATTGATTTATGAGAAAGAGCCAGTGTGGGAGGGAAATGCGTTTTCCAGAGGGAATGCTCAGAAGCAGAGTTTTTTTGTAGGGGGAGAGAAGCCTGGCTTTTCCAGGCATCTGCTTCCTCCTCTCCTGGGAGTCCTTTCCCTTGCAGCCGACCCTCATATTTTACCATTCCCCCCTCCCCTTTCCTCCGTCCTCTTCCTCCCCACACAGCTCGGAAACAGTTTCGGCATGCAAGCCCTCTCCATCAACTCCTCCTGGGGCCATGAGACAATCCGTGCCTGTGCCTTGGGCCTCAGATTCCCCAAACTTTTCAGTCCGATGAGTGTAGGGAAGAGCAGGAACAAAGACAAAGCCAACATCCCAGCTTGAGTTGAAAATGCACAGGCTCTTGCTTCTGCTTTAGAAGGACTGGGGCAAACTTAGCTAAGATCACAGTGTGGGGAGTTGGACTTGCTAAACTATGGCGAACGGGAAGAGAAAAACAAGCCTGGGGGGGGGGAACAAATGCAAGGGAGCAAGAATTCCAGGCAGCAGCCGCAGCAGCAGACCAGCTTGAGAGAGGAGGCCCAGCTTAAAAGGCGCGCACATTTCAGAGCTCTTTTGACTCCTTACTGCCCCTCCGTGGAGAAACACTCCGGAAAAACGCTGTCTCCAGGGGCTTATTGTGGAGGAACATTCTAGGCCTTACTCAGCCTGCCTTCGGACCACTTTCCACTTCTTCCAAAATCTAAGTAGCTCAAAAAAAAAAAAAAAAAAAAAAAAAAAAAAGAAAGAAAGAAAGAAAGAAAGAAAGAAAGAAAAGGAGGGCATTTCACAATGGCGTGGTCATTACCTCAACTTATTAAAATTTAAGGCCAGTAAAGCAAGCGGCCATTGAGCTTAGCAGTTTTGGGAAAAGAGCAAAAAAATTGTACAGGAAAGTAAGAGAAAGGAAATAATAAAGATAAAAGCAAAAGTAAATAAACTGGAGGTTGTAAAAACAGTAGAATTAATAAATAAATTCAAGAGCTGGTTGTTTGAAAGGGCTAATAAAATAGATTAAACTCCAGAAAACCTATGTAAGAAAAACACACATAAAATTAGAAATGGGAAAGAAGATGTAGCAGCCAGTATAAACAAAAATTTTAATAGAAAGGAAATGCTATTCACAATTGTATGCTAATAAATTTTTAAAATACACTGCAGTGGATGCTTTATTTTACAAAATATAAAATTCATGCTACAAGTAGAAAATGTGAATAAATTAATAACCAAAGAATAAATTGAGAAACTTGTTACACAGAGTCTCTAAAACTAAGGAAAAGTAATTTTAAACCTTTAAAAGAGAAATCAGATAAAAAACATAGATATACCTGGTTTGTTCCATGAAACAAATGTGACCATGGCTTCAAAACCTGATGAACAAACAAAACTAACTAAATAAGTAAAAATCAAAGGGTGGTACCAACCAAATGATAGTTTTATACATCAAAATTTTAGCTCAAAGGCTGGACACGAGGGTTAGCAGGTAAAAACACCACCTGCTAAGCCAGAGGACCTAAATTCAATCTCCAGATCCCATTTGGTAGAAGGGGAGAATTGACTCCTGAAAGCTGTTCATGTTGACTTCCACGTGTACTCTATGGTACTCCAGCCCCAGGGGATCTGACATTCTTTTCTGAACTCTGTAGGCAACTGTACTCATATACACAGACCAACACAGACATAAATTTTTTTTTAATTAGTGAAAACAGTAGCAAATAAGTTTAAGTTTGAAGTCAAGGAACAAATATCACAATAAAATAAAGTAGATAGATTCCCAGAACACAACCCAGCTCTGGCCTAAAGGCAACCTATTACCATAAATACTAACTATAGGTTCAATCAGTGCCTCGGTACATCTATGACTAGGGAAGCTATTCGTAGGAAAGGCATAAGAACTAGACCTGTTACAAAACATGCAGGCGGCTGGACATAATCCCATGCTAGGCAGAGTTTCTATCTAGCACGCACGAAGCCCTGGGTTGGATCCCCACCACCACATAAAATGGGTGGAATAGCACACAATCGTAATCCTAGTACTCAGGAGGTAGAAGGGTTGGAAGGATCAGAAGTCTAAGGTCATCCTTGGCTACATAGTGGATTTGGGCTAACCTTGGACACATGAGGCCTTATTTAAAAACAAAACCAATACAGGCAGTAAACTTTAAACCCCTACTCAGATCTAGCCAATGGTCAGAACATTCTCCCCACTTGAGTGGAGAGTGGGATCTGACTTTCTCACATACTCTGGTGCCTCATATTTGACCATGTCCCCTGGAGGGGGAGACTTGGTGGCACTCAGAGGAAGGATAGCAGGATACCAAGAAGAGACTTGATACCCCATGAGCATATACAGGGGGAGGAAGTCCCCCTCAGGAACAGTCATAGGGGAGGGAAATAAGGGGAAAATGGGAGGGAGGGAAGAATGGGAGGATACAGGGGATGGAATAACCATTGAGATGTAACAAGAATAAATTAATAATAAATAAATAAATAAATAAAAGCCAAAAACAAATAAACAACCAGAGGTGGTAGCCCACACCTGTAATCCCAGTACTCGGGAGGCAGAGGCAAGTGGATCTCTGTGAGTTCAAGGCCAGCCTGGTCTACAAAGTGAGTCCAGGACAGCCAAGGTTACACAGAGAAACCCTGTCTCAGAAAAACAAATAAAAAAGAAAGGAAGAACCAAATAAAATGGAAACGCAGAAGGGAAGCTAAAAGCTACTGGAAGATGTTATGACAAGCCTCCACCTCGCTAGATATGTTTTACACAACTATGGTGTTGTGTTATTTTCTAACATTAGTCTCAAATTACAGTTACAGATAAAGGCCATAATGATGAGCCTAAGTATGGCTAGAGTCTCCTTGGAAACCAGTAGTTAGTCCAGATTATCAGCCATCTCGTCATAAAGTCAGGAAAAAAAAGAAGAAGAAGAAAACGAAGGCAGGTCTTAGATGAGCATAAAAACAAATGATTGTCATTCTGAAAGTCTGGCTGTCTGGAACAGAGCAATCTAAGGATGCAGAACTTCTTGTCTTAGACCGTGGTAGATGATGAAAATAATATAGGTGGAGACCTACAATGAGATGGGCCTCTGAAAAGCATTACCCAAACCCTGTTTTCATTTTATACTGTGTTTATTAATTTGCCTTTGAGCTCCAGTCCTTAAAAAACTCTTACACAATGTTTCACTCTTACCTCATCTATTCTAGAAGGTACAGTGGAATGGTTGATGTATTTAGACCAAAGAAGCCCTTTCTTCACAGGCAGGCAGAAGCTCATTAAATCATCCTCCGTTATCTCCCCCTGTACTTTCTGGGCTTCTGCAAGGTTAATGGGTGCTGACAAGTAAAACACATAGAGCATCAAAAGTATGCACTTGCCTAGTAGTCAGGGTTGAATTGTAAAATTAGCTCAGGAACATAGAGATAACAATTGTTCTCCACTGGACAGTTTAAAAAAAAAAAAGCAAAATTAGCCTCAGTCAAGGATGAATTCCAAGGGAATCAAAGTATATCACAAAATAGATTCTGGTACATGAAGCACAGACTAACAGAATAATGGTAACTACAAAAGAAAAAAAAAGAATGTGGGCTTTGGAAGAATGTCCAAATGCTACTTGAAAGGATTGTGCAGGGTGGTGGTTGAGAATGTGAATGTAACGGCAAATCTTCTAGATTTGGGGTTTGGCTCTGCCACTCAACTATCTGGGTAACTTAGTGTTTTAATTCTGCGCCTTATTTTATTTACCTGTAAGACGAGTTACCCCACACATTTGCTGTGGCAATTAAATGACTAATAAATGTGCCGCTGACATGTTTTGGACCACTGTTCTGTTGTTCAACTTAGGTTTCTCAACCAGATGCCTTGGTGTCTTTTTTCTCTTCTGCATAGATCTGTTTGCTTATCCTGTTATCACAGGCAGTTTCACTGCTGGTACCCGCCCCTCTTCCCCTCTTCTTTGATTCTTCCTATAGCCTCTTCAAACACCCCCTCCCTACAGAATGCCCTTTCGCAAGCTGCTTTGAAGCATCTACACATCAAGGCTCAATAGCCTTCTCAATCCCAGCACTCGTGATTGCTTGCTCTTCCAGGAACTCCAGCTTTGCTAATGAAAAATAGCCAGGGCTGGGGCACAAGGTTTGTTCTGTAGAGATTTTCAGATGTAAAATAACAGCTGTTCTACCCACAACTGTTGTTTGTGAGAACTCCAAACTGCTCAGCTTCGACCTATGCCAAAAGAAATTCTTTCAGACCACTGACTATGCCATAATTAATTTTTTGGCCGAGTCCAACTTCATCAGTGACCTGTAGATTTACAAAAATCTTCATTTTCCTTACTTTGTACCATGTTGACAGTCTCAACCAGACTCCCTAATAGCAATCATCACTACATAACAATGTCCTTCAAGTCCCATCCATGAAGTCTTTTAATAATTGTATTTTATTTTTTGAGGGTTTTTTTGTTTGTTTGTTTGTTTCTTTGTTTTTGAGACAAGGCCATAATCTGTAGCCCTGGCTGGCCTGCAACTGGCAATAAACACCAGGGTAGACTTGAACTCACAGAGATACACTTGCCTCTGTTTCCCAAGTGCTGGGACTAAGGAATGTGGCCCCAAACCCAGCCTTCTAAGTAGTTGTATTTTTGTCCTCTGTTTTCAGCTCCTTTCTCTACTTGCCACCAAATCCCTTAAGAGACAAATGTAGCCAATGAGATATATCAGCCCGAGGGCTGAGAATGTAACGCAGAGGCGGAGCACTGACTTCACATGCACCACCACTGTAAAAGGGCAACTAAAGTCTGCAGGCTATTTTGTTATTCCCGTAATGCCAGTACTCAGTAGGCAGAGATGGGAGAATTACTGCAAGTTCCAGGTTACTCTGGCCCATCCTGTAAGCTTTAGGCCATCGAGAGCTACATGCTAAAACCTTTTCTCAAAACAAAACTAACAGCAAAGAGTATCAGACAAGAGAGCCAAATCATACATCAAAGCCACCTAGGGAAAACATATCAAGATGTTCAGATTAAAATTTTCCATCAAAAAAAAAACTTTCCATAAGCTACGAGCTGTAGAGATGGCTCAACAGCTAAGAGAACCAACTGCTCTTACAAAGGACTAAAGTTCAATTCCCAGCGCCCACATGGCAACTCACAACCATTTGCAATTCCAGTCCCAGAGGATCTGATGCCCTCGTCTGACCTCTGTAGGCACCAGGCATGCATGGAAACCTTTATAAACAATGAATTAATAAATCTGAAAAATTAATTTAAAAATGGCATAAGCAAATAGAACTTTCACAAACTTGTCCCAGCAAAGTCTATAAGCCAAATAGAACTCCCCAGAGTGTCTGGCTCAGGGAGAGTATTACCACAGAACTTATCTTCTGAGGCCAAAAAAAGAGGGCCATGCAGGGCCCAGTCAGAGAGGTCAGCAGGTAAAGGTGCTACTGTCAAGCCTGACAATCTAGTGAAATCCCCAGTGCTTACGTGGTGGAAAGAGAAAACCAACTCCCAAAAACTGGTCGTCTGATTTCTACAAAGGTACTATGGCATGTGCTCCTTCCCAGACACACATACACACACACAACAACAACAACAACAACAACAACAACAACAACAAACATAATTTTTAAAACTAGATGAATTCTTAAAAAGAAAAAAAAAACCGAGGCTCATTGCTCTCATAATAAAGAGCATGAGGATGGCAGCGTTCCAGGCAGGGCCAGCATATTGCCATGACAGTTCACACTGCATTCTGTATATTAGCTGCCGCCGGATACCATTACAAGCCATTCCCAGCCACTCTTGGCAAAACTTCAGAATCAAATTGGAAGGAAAGAAGCAGCAAATACAGCGAATTATGGACAAGCAATCTTCACGCATTTCTCAGTAGAAATCACGGAAGCACGGGCACAACTACTTCAGCTCTCACACCCCAGGATGGGACTCTGAGCGTCAGGAGTATAAGAATTTGCATCTACCTTGTTCTCTTTTGTATGTCCAGGATACAGCAACACGCCAGAGGCATTCATTACATATTTGTTGGTGAACAAGTGTCTGCATCTTTTATTTGTTTATTTACTTATTTATTTATTTGAGATAAGGTCTCCTGTATCACAGACTTGCACTGAACTTGCTGTGAAGCCTGGGATAATCTTGAACATCTGTTTGGTTTTTTTTTTTTTTTTTTGAGGGTTTTTTTTGTTGTTGTTGTTGTTGCCTCTATCATCTGAGTACTGGGACTATAGGTGTGTACTGTAATACCCAATTGATGTGGTAAAATGGAATCCAGGGTCTCATGCATGCTAGGCAAGCACTTGACCAACTAAGCCACATGCTCAGTCTTTGCATCCTTAAATTTACACTCCAGAATACTCTATTTTCCCATGTCAATAACTCCTATAAGAACATCTGATGAAATATTTACTATGCATTTTAAAAGTTTAAATCTGGAGCTGGAGAGATGGCTTAATGGCTAAGAGCACTTGCTACTCTTTCAGAGAACTGGGTTTCATTTGGAGCACCCACATGTCAACTTACAACTCTCTGTAACTCTAGTTCCAAGGAATTGTAATGGCTTCTATAGGTGCCAGGCATGCACGTGGTGCACAAAACATACATGAAGACAAAATACTCGTACACATAAAGTAAAATAAATATATTTTTAAAAGTTTGAATCCTTAAATTTCTATGAAGTTAATTGGTATTGGCTTAGGCGTAGTTCCACAAAACAAAAACAAAAACAAAACAAAACAAAACAAAACAAAAAAACAAAAAAGCCACCACATGAACAAATTCCTAGACCAAAGAACTCAGCATATATATATATCTCAGTAGTTTCCAATGTAGCAATCCATTCCTCAATTACAACTTATCAACTCTGCTGAGTTTCTAATCTAATCTAGTCTAATTCCAAAGCTTGCTAAGACATTTGCTGTGGTTTGGACATTAGGGGCAGGCTTGAGATTCCTGTGAACTCTCTGCTTCCTGGCTGCACACACAATGTAACTATGAGCTCCATGCTCCTGCACAGATACCTTCTTGCTTTACTAGACTATACCCCATTACCTATGAGTCAAAATAAACTGCTTTTCCCTTGACATGTGATTTTCCTGTACAGAGTCTAGCTTAATTATTTTGACAAGGTCTCATGTAGCCCAACTTAGCTTCAAACTGTCTACATAGTACTTTCCCAGCTGAGCTATATCCTTCACCCTACTTAGTTAATTCTTACACACAAGTGATTTGTTTCTTAGTTGCAAATTGCCAATTTTTGCTCTTACTTTCCCTTTCTGATATCAATGCCAAGCTTTTGATTATTGGCATTTTATAATTCATTCCAGTAACTGATAAACTTGGTAGCATTTCCTTTCTCTTTCTCTGAAATATTCTTTCCTGCTCTGTTCCATACATGGTGGCAATTTTGCTTACAATCCCTCCATAACCACCTCCCCCAAGTGATGCTCTTACTCATTATGGCCCCAGAAACAATAACATTAAGTGGCTATAGCCTCAAATCCCTGAAACCGTGAGCCAAAAATAAATCCTTCCTCCTTTCAAGTTGTTCCCTTGGGTATTTTTTCACAGTGATGAAAAATCTAATATAGTACACTTCTTATTTTAACCAAATGCTTAATTCAAATTGAGCTAAACAAAAGAGATTTTTTTTTCTTTTTCAAGATAGGCTTCCTCTGTGTAGCACTGGCTGTCCTGGAACTCTGTAGACCGGGCTGGCCTTGAACTCAGAAATCCACCTGCCTTTGCTTCCTAAGTGCTGGGATTAAAGGTGTGCGCCACCGGGCCTGGCTTAAACAAAGGAAATTTTTTGAACAACATAAATAAGGACTCAGGGATGAAGAGGGTTTAAAGCAAAGTTTTAGCAAGGCTGCTGCTCTGTTTCCATGTAATATGTTTAGCTCTGTCTGCCATTCATAATGGATTCATCTTCAGGCTGCTATCCCTCATTATTGTAAAATGGTTGCCAAAGCAACAAGGCTATCTGTTTCCTCTTGTACATCCTAGGAAAAAAGATCACGCTGCTTTCTATCACCATGGAAAAGAAGTCCCAGGCTCCAACTCACTGAGCTATCTTTGATTCCAGTTTTTGTGATCATCACATGCTGAATAGCTTAAGCCTGATCAAGCGATAGATTGTCTAGATTGGTGAACATTAATTATGTGGACTTGGAATTTGTGATGGAAACTATTTCAAATGTCAAGTGACAACTTGGAAGAGCTACTCACTGCAGGAAACAACAGTATAGGGTCAAAGCTGAAGGTCAATGAAAAGAGTGTTTGCTTGCCGTGTACAAGTCTCTGGGTTCTACTCCCAGCATCATAAAAGTGGAGGTGGAGTGAGTAGAAGTAAAAGGAATCTGGAGATATATCTCAATCAGTTAACTGTTTGCTGTACCCATGGAAATAAAACTAACTCTAGCAACAAGCTTCTGTGCTCCCAATGTTGGGGAGAAAGGACAGGCAGATCCCTGGAGCTCTCGCAACAGTCACCCTACCTGAATTGGTGACCTCTAGTTTCAGTAAGAGACACTGTCTCAAAAATTGAGGGAAAGAGATTAACGAAGGCACTAAACATTAATGTGACTTCCACATGCACCTGTGCATATACATAGGAACATGTATAATCACATAAATCACATAAAAGAAAATTAAACCAACAGTCTGTATAGTAAATATATAGTCTTTAGCTTATTAACCAAATACTCTTGATAATTTATCCTAGAGAAAAACTTTTTAATTAATTAATTAATTAACTTTATATCCTGATTATAGCCTCCACCTTCTCTCCTCCTGGTCTCGTCCTCCCTCCTCTTCTCCTTATCCTACTCCCCTACTCCTCAGAAAATGGGAGACCCCCCCCCAACTAACCCACCCCAGCACATCAAGTTATATCAGGACTGAGTGCATCCTCTTCCCCTGTGGTACAGTGATACAGCCCTACCAGGGGGGAGTGATCAAAACGTAGGCAACAGAGTCCATGTCAGAGACAGCTCCCACTTCCCTGACTAGGGAACCCACATAAAGACCAAGCTGCACATTGGCTACATCTGTAGGGGGCCTAAGTCCAGTATTCATGGTCCTTGGTTGGTCCTTCAGTCTCTGAAAGCACCTCTGGGTCCTGGTTAATTTGGTCTGTTGGTTTTCTTGCGGAGCTCCTGTCCCCTCTGGGTCCTTTTCTCCTCCTTCCCCTCCCCCCACTTTTCCACAAGACTTCCTGCACTCTCTCTAATGTTTGAATGTGAGTCAAGCATCGATTTCAAACTGCTGCTGGGTGGGGCCTCTCAGAGGACATCTAAGTTAGGCTCCCATCTGCAAGCATAGCAAAGTATCCTTAATAGTGTCAAATGCTATCTCTCTCCCATGGGGTGGGTCTCAGGTTGGGCCAAGCATTGGTTGGACATTCCCTCAATCTCTGCTCTATCTTTATTCCTGTATATCTTGTAGGCAGGGTAAATTTTGAGTCGAAGTTTTTGTGGGTGGGCTTGTGTCCCCCTCCCTCTACTAGGAGTCCTGTCTAATGTTTAGAGATTGGCCTCTTCAGTCTCCATGACCCCTGCTACTAGGAGTCTCAGCTAGAGTCACCCTTTATCCTCCTAGGAGACTACCCTGTCCTAGGTCTCCAGCTTGACACAGAGATGCCCCTGTGCACGGGGTCTCTTCTCTCTGTGGGCACTGTCTTCTTGCCCTCTGCTCTCTCCAGCCTTATTTCTCTCTGAGCACCATCTCATGCCCTGTTCCCACTCTTCAACTGCTCCCGCTGTCTCTTCTGAGGGAAATTTGAGCATAAGAAAACTTTTTAAAAGTTATATGCATTCGTGCTTATTTTTATCTCTGTAGAATATAAAAATATTACATATAATAGTAAACACTATAGGACTGGTGAGATAGCTCAACAGTTAAGAGCACTTGCTGTCTTCCAGAGAACAGGGGTTCAAATCCCAGCTCACAAATGTTGGCTCACTACCATCTATTACTCCAGCTTCAGGGACTCCAATGCCCTCTCCTGGCCTCTATAGGTCCTGAATGTACATGGTACACTTACATGCATGCATACAAAAATACCCATACATATAATATAAAATAAAATAAGTTCTTAAAAATAGTAAATACTATGTAATTTTAAGTGTGCAACTACTGAGAAATATTTTTAAATGTTATCTATGTAAATCAATACTCTATAGATTATTATGTAAATAATAAGAGTAGTCATAAAGAACACATAATGGCATGAGAATACTTATATTATGCTTTATATTTTAATATAAAATGTAATATAAATTGAATACTAACTTCTGTGGGTACTAATTTTAGACAAAAACATGGAAAGATAAAGACAGTTATATTTGGGCAAGAGAATTAAGGGTATTTTTTTAATTCTAACATCACACTAGGTCCTTTTTAGGGAGGGCTCACACAGAGGAGAGTGCACTGAGTGGAGGTGGAAATGCTTAACTCAAAGAATAAGTAGACAACAATAGTTTTTTAAGGCCATTTCAGTCTTGAATGCAGAAACAGGATAGCCAAAGGCACTCTGGAAACAGAGAATGTGTTTATTATTATCCAAATGTTATTTTCAGAAAGAAACCAAGTTTATTTAGCATTGGAAAAGAAAGTAGTAGGCACCACAGAAACAGAAGCACCACGGGCCCCCAGCATTTAATTATTAAAGGGAGGTCATTGTGAAAGATGCATGTGAATAAAAAAAATTACTGACTAGAAAATGGAATAAGGCATGTACCCAAAGAAATTTATAAAAATAACAAGCAAGCATACATAAAATTAAATCATATGGAAATTCAAAGTGAGAGATTAGGACAGATTCCACAGAGAGGTGATGGTACTTTTAGGGCTTAGGTAATGAGAGAGGGCCAAGAGTGGTCTCTCAAATGGGTCCCTACCCTTTCCAGCTGAAATACTGAGCACTATGGATTTGGAGGAGGGCAGGGATAGTCATTGCCTTCAGTTGTGTACTCAACATCAAGCCCACCAGGTTCCAATGGATAGTTCCAAACCCATGGTCACATAAATGACCCTAGTTTGTATATGTGTGTGTGTGTGTATGTGTGTGTGTGTGTGTGTGTGTGTGTGTGTATAAAATTTTCAAACGGCAAGTCTAATTTAAAAAAATAAAAGAAAATAAAACAAAAAAAAGAAAAGAAAGACAGGAAATGTTTTAGAAAGCAAGAGGAGCAGGAGCTGAATTGGAAAATGCACTGTGGTCTTTCATAAGAATACCAAATACAGCTGGGCGGTGGTGGCATACACCTTTAATCCCAGCACTCAGGAGACCGAGGCAGGCAGACTGCTGTGAGTTTGAGGCCTGGTCTATAGAATGAGTTTCAGGACAGCCAGGGCTACAAACAAAGCTCTGTCTCAATAAACAAATACAAATACAAAGTTTCAGTGACTCTGAGATTGTTTTGCTTACTGTGCAAATCTTCATATTTCATCACTCTTGATCCTCCCAAGAGATCCCAGAGAATGTCCTCCACACATTTGCCCATAGATATGTAGTGACAACCACATCATGAAAGCATCAAGGCTCATCTCAATTCCAAAGACATTAAAAGTGAGGAAATGTACATGAATCAATGAACTTTGGAAGTTTAAGGAGTTGAGGACTCTCGCTATAATCTAAGAAGAAAATAGTTACACTTCTCTAAAGCACAGTGCCCTGATTGAATCATGCAGAATATACAGATATGAAAAAATAAAAAGGCAGACATGGTGGCCCAAGTCTGCACTGCCAGCTACTTAGGAAGCAAAGGCATCATCATTTCAAGGCATGTCTACAATACAGAGTAAGTTCAAGATCAGACAGTGAGGCATTGTCTCAGAATAGAGAGCCGTGGATGTAGTTCAGTAGTAGAGTACCTGTCTAACATGTGTCAGTTCATGACTTCCTATGTTCAATCTGCAGTGCTTTTAAAAAAAAAGACAGTAAGCAGGACAAAACTAAAACGCTGAATGTTGGGTTATCCAGAAGATTATAGATAAGAATATAAGTATCTTGGGCTTGAGCCTTGAAACCAGGAAAGAGCATTCATTCCCTTTACAGTAGATAGTCGAAACAATATTTCATTGGGCATTTGAAGCCTTGGGTCAATACAAGGAGTAATGTTTGAGTCTGAACTCTTCAATTCAGCTGACATCTGATGTGCTGAGCTTTTCTAAGAGGCCAATGTCCCATGGCTACCTGCAACTGTAGAGGCACAGCCTCTTAAGAGAAAAGCTGCTCAAATGTAGGCTCTGGAGACCCCCACAGTCAGAGATCAATCAATGAAGTGACCATGAAAATGGTGGAGAAACACACAAACCTTGTTAATGAAGGGTACCTAGTGTATACCACAAATCACCCACATCCTCTTTCTGCCACAATGACTTGGGAAGGAAATGAGCACAGGTTCTGGCCTACTTGGCAATTATTAATGGCCAGATGCTCACACTTGAGAGAGCCTGCAATTGCACTGCAAAATAAAATCCCTAGCAATAGAGAAAACTCAAGAAGCCATTTTATCATCCAAATGGGCATTTTAAAGATGTGATATTCCTTTGAGCAGGCAAGGAGAGAATTATCAGGATTTTGCAAAATGTATATATTAGTGATAGCTACAAATGTTCTCAGGGTTTGTAATATACTCTCCAAATAAATGTAACAGACTTATCAAATATTGCTCAATTAATGTACCTAGCCATTTTATTTTATGAAACCGGTCAGTCTTTTTTATCTTAATGTTTACATAAATGAATGAGCAATCCCATTAAAGCAATTTTATGCAATTTTAAAAGGTCACAACAATGCTTTGAGAGCACACAGCTTTTAACCAAGTAGTGTAACTTACCTATTTGGCATACTAAACAAATAGTACATTAAATAGTTTTCTTTATAACTGAGTATAGCTTAAAATTTCACGATTATCTCTGTGCTCACACTTTTAAATTTCCAAATCTAGTTTATCTTCTTTAAGTGAAAAAAAAACATTGTGCACAATAACACTAAACTACCACTGTGATATCACTGAAAAGAATGTGTTACAGGGTGTGTGTGTGTGTGTGTGTGTGTATCAGGCTAGGGAAAGTAACTGAATAAAAACAAGAGCAGAAATTATATTAAGATAGAATCACTTTCACGTTTAAAGACTGGGATTACATCCACAATGACTTTATATAGAGAATATTCAGTGTAATACAATATTAAATATGCTGCCACCACCTTACCTACAGACTGATTAAAGGGCAAATTAAAGTGTCATGAAGTCATCTTGCTCACCTTCAGGCTGGTGCTGCTCACGCTGTAATGTGCATGCCAAACACCTGAGAAGCTTGTTAAAATGTAGATTGGGATTCTGTGCTTCGTGGTGGAACTCGTGATTCTGCATTTCCAACGAGTTCCCAGGAGCTGCTCACACTACAGTTTGAATAGCAAAGGTTTAAGCTAAAGGAAACTCGATATTCGGGAGGAAATTTTATTCAAACATGCCTTTTGTCCCTCCTCCTTTCATCCATACTCATAAAATGTCAACAAAAATTCAAGGCACTTCCTCTGGGTGGGATTGTCTCCGTCCGTTCACATTGCTACATATTAGATAACGACTTTAGGGATACTCACTCCATATCAAACACAGGGAAGTTAATAAGTTTGTCTTGGTTGGTTGATATTTTCAAATAACAGCCCTATTGAAATATAAACCACATATCATAAAATCTGCCCTTTTAAAGTAGATACGTCAGTGGTTTTAGTATAGTCACAGAGCTGTGAAGCCATCACTACTTCCTAATTTTACAACATATATCACTTCCACATGAAAACCAACACTCCCAGCTGGTCATCTCCCATCCCCTATGACTTTTCCAGTTATAGACAATCACCAATCTTTATTTCCCATCTCTAGGGATTAGTATATTTGCCATGTAATCTTTTGAAATTGGCTTCTTTCACATGATATGGGGAGTTTAAGGTTCATGTATGTTGAAGCATGTATCAATACGTCTTGCCTTCCTATAACTAAACATACCTCATTGTGTGGCTATTTGATTTAGTCACTTGTCAGGTGGCAGACAGTGCGTTGCTTCCATTTGTGGGAGCAGGGGCATTGGGAGTCATTCTATGAGGTTCTATTAAACTGTTTTGATAGGACAATCTGGTGTAGAGCTCCTGCCTGGCCACCTAGAGTGAGGAGCTGTTGCAGGGAGGCTGTCTGGATGAAGCAGCTGGCCAGCTCTGGAGGTAGGCAGATGCAGGCCTGATCAGACCCCTGGTACAACTGCACATCAGAACTGGAGAACTGAGCCCTCTCCTAGCATTGTGAATGTCCCCACTCTCCCCGCTGTATCCCTTGGCTTTCTTTTCCTTTCTTTCCGTCCTTCCTTTCTTCTTTTCTTTTCTACAATGTTTTTTCTTTTTCTTTTTCTTTTTTGAGACAGTCTCATCATGTAGGTCAGGCTGGATTGAACTTGATATCCTCCGTCCTCTGCTTAAGTGCTAAGGCAAGTGCCACCATCCCTAGCTCTTTTCTTTGATAATTGTATATTGTCCTGTTTTAGTGCTTCTCTAATCTATGAGGCAGATACAGCTGAGAAAATATTTTTATATTACATTTTACATTAACATGTGAAATATAATGTATGTAACCTCATGCCATTATTTGTTCTTTATTATTATTATTATTCTTGGTTGTTATATAATTAGTAATATAATTAGTTATATAATCCATAGTATTGATTTACATAGATAAATTTAAAAAATATTTCTCAGTAGTTACACACTAAAGTTTATGTAGTTTTCCTATTTTTAAAAATGTATTTTATTTTTATTTTATCTTGTATCTATGGATATTTTTGCCTGTGTGCATGTATGCATGGGCATCCCTCTAGAAAATTGGATGGTTGTGAGCCCTCTAATTGGTCAAGGTATCAGGTTGCCATAAAATATGGTGCCCACGTGGCTCTCTGTGTGTCAGGCACACACGCATACTGATTCTGTTTGTACTCCACCATACATAGGTTCCTGGAGTCTTTACTGTGGAAGGGAGGTGTACAAGCTGAAGAGATGGGCATTACATCCCAGAAAAGCATCGAAGATTAGCTTCTAAGATTAGCACTTCTTTGTTTCACTCCTCATACAATGCTCTCCAGTTTCCTGTAGCTCTGGACCTATGCTGATAATGCAATGTTGTCCGGTGGTTAGATTGTAAAGACATGGTGATGGTTAGACTGTAAAGACGTAGTGAAGACTCCCAAAAGAGTTAACATGGAGTTAAAGGAGCTTGGGAGTGAGTGTTACTCAATCAGGTGATTGGTCTTTAAAGAGGACATGGGCTGCTCCTGAGGTGAAAAGCCTATGGCTACTGGCTTTAAAGAAGCAAGTGGTTTGTTGAGACCTGAGTATGGAGAGGTCACTAAGAAACGAGGCACAAAGAAACGAATTCTACTAACAACAACGGAAAGCTTAGAAGCAGATCTTTCCTTAGGCAGACATCTAAATAAAAATTAAGTCTAGTTGACATTGTGGTGTCAGCCTTGCGAGGGCTTGGGCAGGGAATACAACTAACCTGTGCCTGCTCTTTGAGTAACAGAAACCAGGGGGCAGTGTGTGTATTATTCTAATCCGCTGAGTTTGCCCATCAGTGAACTATAGAAATGTAGCATGAGAACGGTGGGTCCAGCCTTTTCATGGGCCAGGACAGGCTTGAATTCCTGTTTGGGGATGGTTTGAATACTTGTTTGCCCCCCAACAACTCACTTTGCAATTTAATTGCCATTGGAGATGTATTAAGAGATCCTTTAAGAGATGATTAGAAACCTCCCCCCCCCCCCCCCCCGCGTGGTGGGTTTGATGTCTTAGTGTGGTTCTCAGGAGCAGGTATGTGTCTTGGCACTTCTATTGTCCTCTTTATTCTCGCTTCCTCTGGAGGGCTCAGCATTCAAAGCGCCATCTGGATGTAGCGGCACCATTTTAACAGTCACCAAAGCTCCAGGGGCTTTGATCTTGGACGTCCCACTTCCCATTCTCCACAACTGTGAGGGGCATGTGTCTATTCTTTAGATATCAGCCATGAATTTCAGGTATTCTGTGATAGGAGCACAAAGCAAACTGGCAGGCTGCCGTGGACCATTTCAGTCCGGTCTAGGGCCTTGGGGTTGGGAGTTTGCAGGCCACTTCTTCTCTGTGACTCCTTTAAGCAGGATAAGCTTCATCTGTGAAGAATGCAAAGGTTGCTTGGTGCTAGGCCTAGGATGATATGCCAGGTGTTTAGGGCACTGGTCCAGGAAAGCTACCTGCCACAAAAACTGTGAAACGGTGCAGTTTTGCCTGACAGAGGAAGAAGTTCAATATTCTGGCGTGCTATTGAGATTAGATGAAAGCCTTACCCTAGGACTTGCTCAATGGGGGTGAATGTTCAAGCAAAGTGGGATAAGCGCTTGAGTGACTTTTCATATAACCTGACTTTCTTCATGCCTTTGTCCTCGCTGATTTTTTGAGAGAGTTTTCATGTGTCCCAGGATGAATTCAAACTTGGTATATAGCAAAGGATGCCTCTGATTTCCTTGCCTCTACCTCACCAGTTCTAGGATTCCAGATGTGTACCACCAAACCCCAGTTCATGCAGTGCTGAGGACTGAACACAGGGCTTTGTGCGTGCTGCGCAAGCATCCCAGCATCTGAGCTTCCTCCCTACCCTAACCTCTCACTGAAAACTCCTTTTTTTAAGTAAAAATTTATTGAGCACTTACAATGTGCCAAATCACTTTCATTCAGTGTGTCATTTCAACCTCTTATCTGCCATATAAAAAAGTTACTATTTTTTTCAAATGAACATTTTAAGATATAATTGACATGTGATAAACTTCACGTATTTAGAGTGTAAATTTGATGAGCTCTGACACATGTATGCACCCATGAAACTGTTACCACAATCAAGATAATTAACATGCCTATCATCTGTAAGAGTTTCCTTGCCGCTCTTTGCATCTTTCCTTCCTGACCAGTCCCAGCCTCCCTTCCCTTCCACCCCCTCCTCAAACAACTGCTGATCTGCTTTCCATCACCATAGATTAGTGAGCATTTTCTAGAGTTTTGTATAAATGGAATCATATGGCACATACTCTTTCTTGTCTGGCTTCTTTCACTCAACCTAATTAGTTTGGGATTCATCCAAGAAGTTATATCCATATCTATATATATCTCAACATCCCAGTTCTTACAACAGCTTCGTTGAGGGATAATTCACATAACTTTCAGTTCTCCTATTTAAAATGTTTGATTCAATGGTTTTGGTTTATTCCATATTTTAAATTATAGTAAAAAACATATATAACATAAAATGTGCTGTTCTAGTCCTCTTCTTTTCTTGATGAGTAGTATTCCACTGTATGGACCTACCACAATTTGTTTATCCAATCAGATAGTTAATGTTATAGCCACACTCATTGTAGAAACGAGGAAAAGGAAAACATGGAGAAAAGCTAATATTTTTTTTCTTTAAAATCATGGGAAAACAAACTCAGCTCTGCCCAATGCTGGCAAGAATGCCCTTAGCCATTATGTTGTGCTGTTCTTCCCAACTGAAACCACTTAGATGCACTCACAGCTAAATATATGCTCTCTCCCACACACATGAGTATCCAACATACCAACACATGGCTAGTAAGTTTTTACATAGGCGAGGCTAGTCCCAGAGGTGTGTCAAGTTCCTTCTCACCTAACAATCAAAAGATGCTTCCAGAAAAAAAAAAAAGAAAGAAAGAAAGAAAAAGAAAAAAAGAAAAGACAAGAAAGAAGAAAAGAAAAATTGGGAAAGCCATTAATGATATAAACCACATACCTGAGATGATCATATTATAAACACAAGGCAGCGTTTCAGCATTAAGAGTCGCACATTGTCCAGAGACCTGGACATTAGGCAGGACCAGCCTGGTTAGTGTCTGAGTAATGTGCTTTGCCCAGTCATCAAGGAAAAATATTAGGTGCTTCCCCCTGTCTTGTGAAAAAAAGTGTTAATTGAATACAAACCAGGGAAAGATAAAATGTCTGCATGGTAACAGTCCAGCTGGGACAAGTACCCCCGAGTCATTTCAGCCGTCAAGGGGGTTGATTCATTCACCCTTAGTGGTGTCCCAGGAAGGAAGCATACCACAATATATTCTCTAATCTTTCTAAAAAGAAGTTTGAGAGCTAACAAACTAAACTACCTCCATAGGACATAAGGGCTACCATGGGAGAAGGCGGTGGACGCCTCATCTCTATTTTCACTAATTCCGAAAAGGAGGAAATGAGGTGTAGTGGAAAGAGAAAGGCACTTCTTGACAATATCATAAAGCACTATAATATAAGCTGTCAAAGGAGGCTGTGGAATGAAGCCCCTTCCCTGGAACTCATTAAGAACAGGAGATACCTGCTTGGAATAAATCCAGGAGCAAAGTCAGAGGAATGCTATCCAGAGACACAGGGATGAAGTAAACATACTCTGAAGCAAGCGCTAGCCACGGCCAATTAGCTGGAGCCTAGCCAGCCGCATAAACTAGCCATGCAAATGGTCTGCGGGGATTCCTGACTCCAGCATGGCTAGATAAGACTGAGAAGTGGTTCTCAGAGAAACCAGACCCTCCAAGGGCTGCTTAATTTCAACTGCTTCTTTCTTCTATAAAGCTGTGGCCACAACTGGATCACTAATGTACAGAACTTGGAAAGTAGAATACGTACAATGTACCTTAAGCTTCCAGGATCTTGGAGTTTTAAAATATATATTAGATGTGGAAAAGGTAACTGGTGCTTTGTTGGTTTGTTGGTTTGTTTGTTTGCCTTGAAACTCATGGGTCCCTAAGTACAGCGCCCATCAAAATGAATAGAAGGGTGATAGAATAAGCACAGCCAAAGGCTAGCTTGTGATCCCTGCTTCTTAAGAGCAAGAGCTCTTTTCCCCATGGTTGGGGCAGTACCAGGTACTAGCTCAATGCTAGCCCCAGACACAGCTTTGTGAACAAAAACAATATTTTTAAGACAGGGTTTTTTGTGTAGCCTAGGCTGTCCTGGAACTCGATATGTAAACCAGGCTGTCTTAGAACTCTGCCTCCCGAGTGTTAGGATTAAAAGGTGTGGGCCAATACCACCTGGCTGTGAACAGAATTTTTTTTTTTGAGACAGGGTTTCTCTGTGCAGCCTTGGCTGTCCTAGACTCGCATTGTAGACCAGGCTGGCCTCGAACTCACAGCGATCTGCCTACCTCTGCCTCCTGAGTGCTGGGATTAAATGCCTGTGCCACCATGCTTGGCTGTGAGCAGAATTTTTAACACACACACCATCTTAACACTCTAAAGCTCAATGCCAGCTTGTTAGAGGTTCTATACTTATATAGAATTTTATTTTTTTATTTTTATTTTTTGTTTTTTTTCGAGACAGGGTTTCTCTGTGTAGCCTTGGCCATCCTGGACTCACTTTGTAGACCAGGCTGGCCTCGAACTCACAGTGATCCGCCTGCCTCTGCCTCCCGAGTGCTGGGATTAAAGGCATGCGTATAAGCAGATGCCCTTCCTACTTCCCTTTCTCTCAAATTCTTAGGTTTTTGCCTAGGGGAAAAGAAAATGAATACTCTCTTGGCTAGTGTTCTTTTGCTGTGATGAAACACCATGACCAAATACAACCATAAATAGTCAATGTTCTCCTAAGCAAATATGCCCTAGTGTGATTTCTGTTGCTGTGATTAATTTGGAAAGGAACATGTTTATTTGTCCTACAGATTATAATCTATCATCAATGGAAGACAAGAAGTCAAGCAGGAACCTGGAGTTAGGAACTGAAACAGAGACCATGGAGGAGTGCTGTGTACTGGCTTGTTTCCCATACCTTGATACATTGGATTTCTTGTACCAACCAGGACCAGGTGTCCAGGGATAGTACTGAACACACTAAGATGGGCTCTTCCACATCAATCATCAACCAAGAGAACACCCATAAACATACCTACAGACCGTTGTCATGGAGGCCATTCCTCAGATAGGGTTCCCTCTTCCCAGGTAGGTCAAGTTGACAACCAATACTGGCCATCACAAGGAAAAATGTTGAAGGTACCAAAATCTCTGATTGAAAATTGCACTGTAGAGACATAGCAGCAAACAACACTGTTCTGGCATGTGTAACACACACACACACACACACACACACACACACACACACACACACCAGGCACATAATTAGATAGAATAGAGGACCTAGAAACAATCTCATGCAGTTACAACCACATCATTTATGAAAAGGTGCCAAAAATTTACACTGATAGAAGCCTATTTAACAAAAAGTGCTTGGAAAATTGGATATCTACACATATTTCTATAAAACTATCTTGTACAGAGATAAATTCAAGGGCCAGTTTGGTGGCTCAGTAAGTAAAGGCCACTAAGCCTGAAGACCTGAGTTTGATCCATGAGATTCATATAATAAAAGGAAAAAGCAAATTACCAAAAGTTGTCCTCTGACCTCCACATGTGTGCCCCAAACACTAAATAAATAAATGTAATGATAAATCCATTCAAAATAGATCAAAGATCTTAAAATGTAAAACCTGAAATGTTGAAACTGCTAGAGGAAAATATAAGAAAGGCTCTTCACAGTATAGGCACGGGTAAAGACTTTCTACAAAGGACTCCAACAGCCAAGGAGAAAACAGCAAGAATTGGTGAATGGAATTGCATTAAATTCAAAGTCTTCTGCACAGCAAAGGAAACAGTTAACAAAGCAAAGACATACCCCCTACAGAATCGGAGGAAAATCTTGAAAAAGTAATAATATCCAGAATAAGCACTAGCGCGCGCACACACACACACACACACACACACACATACACACACCCTTAAAGATATGTTACCAGAAAACCAAGTGATCTAGTCAGTAAACAAACAAGTGAACCAAACAGATACCTTAGAAGCAGTGCAAATGACCAATATTTACTTGGGAAAATCTTCAACATTTTTAGTCACCAAGGAAATACATATCCAAACTTCATTGTAGCTGTGTATGTATGGTGGATTAGGCCTGAAATCCCAGCACTCAGAAGGCTTAGCAAGGAGAGTTGTGAATTTGACATCTCTTTGAACTACATAGCAAGGTTTTGTCTTAAAAACAAGAACAAAACTTATCTCTGGTACCTTTTCACCCCGTGTTGTTGTTGTTGTTGTTGTTGTTTTCAAAACAGTATTTCTCTGTGTCACCTTGGCTGTCCTAGACTCGCTTTTTAGACCAGCTTGGCCTCTAACTCACAGAGATCTGCCTGCCTATGCCTCTCAGAGTGCTGGGATTAAAAGTGTGGGCCACCTTGCCTGGCTCTCACCCCATCTTAAAGGCTATTATTAAGACTACAAGATCTGGGTGTGGTGGCGCACACCCTTAACCCTAGCATTTGGGAGATTGGAGCAGGTGGATCAGGACAGCCTGATCTACAAATTGAGTCCAGGACATCCAGGGCTACACAGAGAAACTCTGTCTTGGAAACAAACAAACAAACAAACAAACAAACGAAAAGACTAGAAGGCAAAGAGGTTGCTTAAATCTTAAGAGCACTTGTTACTCTTACAGAAGACCCAGGTTTGTGGGTTGAAGACATGTCCAGATAGCCGTGGGCACTTGGTCTATGATGGTGGACTCCCTTTTCCCAGCAGGCTTCTCTCTCTATCTGATCTGGTAGGCCCAGACATCACAAAGACCATCACCTAGCCCGCAAGGAAGATTGTAGGCCCTCTCCTGATAAGAAACTGGTTTAGCAAGCACCTGCAGATTCCTAGAGTACCCCACCCTATGCTAAAGAGAGCCTTGCCTCCAGTAAATGACTTTTTTCTTTTTTCTTTTCTTTTCTTCTTCTTCTTCTTCTCCTCCTCCTCCTTCTTTTTTTTTTTATTTTTTTATTTTTTTTTTTTGAGACAGAGTTTCTCTGTGGACTCCCTTTTCCCAGCAGGCTTCTCTCTCTACCTGATCTGGTAACCCCAGATATCATAAAGAGCATCACCTAGACCCCAGGGAAGATCATAGGCCCTTTCCTGATAAGAAAATTGGTTTAGCAAATATCTGGGGATTCCCAGAGTACCCCACCCTATGCTAAGGAGATCCTTACCTCCAATAAATGACTTTTTTGGGGGGGGGGGTTGTGACAAGGTTTCTCTGTGTAATAGCCCTGCCTGTCCTGGACTCACTTTGTAGAGCAGGCTGGCCTCAAACTCACCTGGCTCTGCCTGCCTCTACCTCCTGAGTGCTAGGATTAAAGGCTTGTGCCACCAAATGACGTTTAATCTTACCTAGAAATTATTCTCCCACCCATAGAATAATTAAGCACTGTATTTGCCTTCTTGTGATAGGACTCTGAGCTACTGCATGTAAGTGAAATACTGTACCATTGCACATGGATTAAAAATCCTGACATCCCTAGCCCCAGAGAATCAGAGACATTCACCCTCAAACCCCTCCACACTTTCTTATAACATTTATTATAAGCCCAAGGTTTATAAGTAAAGGTTGGCTGGCTAGCTGGCTGGCACTCTTTCATGCTCGCCATTCCTCCACTATGAGTATCTTGAGACTCCATTTATTCTGGGGAAGAACCACCACTGCATGCTTGGTGGTCAGGCAGTGATGGGAAAACTGCCATGGCAGCTGGGAAACCTGCTCCATCACTGACTTCTCGGTGCTGACTGCTGGTGATGCACCCACCCGAACCTGCATCTCACCAGACCAGCCAGCCACCACCTATTTCCTCTGCCATGCTTAGCACAGCATCTAGACAAAAAGGGCAGTAACATGTTCGGAACATCAGGGGCTTATAGAGCTCCGGAGTCTCCGTTGCCAGCTGATACCTGCAATTTCATTCTAAGAGAGTTAACTGCAACGCCTCCCTTGGTAAGACTGAGAACCTGGTCTAGCACTCAGGCCTCAGGCCTCATCCTGAGTGCTCTAAGCTGCCCCTGAATGACAAACCTGATCTTGGAGTCTTTGATCTCAAGGATCGTCTGCTCTTGTCTAGAAACAAGGAGTGCCTGGACTGACCCACCCAACGTGGAAGTCAGGCCACCCACTGGACGCTGAAGGATACACGTTCAGTTCTCAGTACCCACATAATGGTTTGACATCCATCTGTAACTCCAGTTCCAGGGAAGCCAACACCTACTTCTGGCCTCTATTTCCACCAAGCATACACATGGTACACATATGCATAAATGCAGGCATGTCATCATACACCTAAAATAAATAATCTTTTAAAAGATGACTGATAATAATAAACACTGGCATGAATGTGGGGGTGAGGCAGAACCCTTACTGTTGACAAGAAGGTAAATTAGTTCAGTTGCTTTAGAAATCAGCATGGAAGTTCATTAAAAGCTAAAAATGAAGTTTTCAAATTATTCAGTTCTACTAATTCTCAACATACACTTGAGGGAATCAAAGTCAGTGTTGACTAGGGATACCTGAGTATGCATTATACTGCAGTATTATTTCTAATAGCCACATTATAGAGTTAGCATAGGTATCCAGCAACAGATGAACTGAGAAACGTAAGGTTTATGTGCGTGCATGTATGCACCCACACAATGGAATTTTAGTCAGCCATGATGAGGACTGAAATGTTTGATTTATGGGAAAATGAATGAAACTGGCGATGATTACATTAAACAAAACAACCTGTTTCACATAAAGATAGCTGTTTAAGTTTTTATGAAGTTTTAATAATTATTAAATTTTCGCAATATAAGTTTTAAGTTTATCCTTTAGCTTAATGTGATGGATTAATCCCAGTTGTCAACTTGATGAGATATAGACACACTCAGGAAATAGCTGGACATGGCTGTGGGATGCTATCTTGGATAAGTTAGTTGAGGTAGGAAAACCCACCCACTGTGGCACCATTCCCTGGGATAGGATCCTGGGCTTTATGAAAAAGAGAAAATGAGCTAAGCCAAGTATTCATTTCACTCCTTGCTACTTCTTGACTACAGATGCAATGTGACTAGCTCCTGTTGCTGCAAGTTTCTGCCATGACAGACTATAACTTCAAACTAAGACAAAACAAACCCTCTCTCTCTACCATTGTTTTTGCCAGGGTATTTTAGAACAACAGGAAAAGTGACCAAGACAGCATACAAAGTAATTAATGTCCTTATGGTATTTTCATATATGCTTTGTTTTGGTTGCTCCTCCTTCCTGGTCCCTACTCTTATCTTCCTGCCCCACCTCGCTTGTAGCCTTCTGCCTCCTGTACTCCTTCCTATTTTAATTTTTAAAAAAGATTTATTTATTTATTATTTATACAATGTTCTACAATGTTCTGCCTGCATGTACACCTGCACACCAGAAGAGGGCAGCAGATTTCATTATAGATGGCTATGAGCCACCATGTGGTTGCTGAGAATTGAACTCAGGACCTCTGGAAGAGCAGACAATGCTCTTAACCTCTGAGCCACCTCTCTAGCCCCCTATTTTAATGTTTTATGTGTTGCATTACTCTCCATACCCTCCTTTCTTAAAACTTCTCCCCACTCTCACAGCCCCCTTTCTGGTTTCATGGCCTACATGCACACTCTTTCACACATTATTTATGCATATAAAAAGTAGAAGTTAGGATCCGCATATGAGAAAGAGCATATGATGCTTGAAGAGACAAACAGTGCGTGTGGAATCTAACAAAGTAAATAGAAGGACACTTTGGTAACAGAAGAACTATTAGGGAAGAAAAGTGGTATCAGGGAAAGATAAATAGGAGGTCAACATAGTCATGAGCAGTGTATTTGATCAATACATGATATGTTCATACATGAAACTAGCATGATGCAGCTCATAATTCTATGTAATTAACATGCCTAATAGTAAAAAAGGCAATAGACATACACATCTTAACTAGCTATCTGAAGAAATGCTCAATTGTTACTCATCTCTAGGGAACTGTAAGTCAAAAATGCTACAAGGACCCTGCCCTGAGGACACGGGAGCTCATGAGCCAGCCCTGCCCTGATGACACTGGAGCAGGAGAGCGGGCCCTGCCTTGAGGACAAGGGAGCGGGCCCTGATCCAGGGCTCTGAGTGGACCTCACCCCAACATCTACCCCATGTATGACCTGCTGGAACACATGAAGGGGCCGGACCTGCAGATTCAAAGATTAAGAATCTCCTTGACACACAGCAACAACGGGATAGCCGACAGCAGTCCCAGTGAGGATCCAGTAACGACAGTGTAGGCCTCCAATCAGACCTACGACTCATAACTGTGAACATCTGAAAGTAAATATACGTCGACAAAAGGCTATACTGCATGATACACTACAGCTTCTGTGACAAGATTTTTTTGTTTGTCTGTTTGTTTTATTTTACTGGGGGGAGGAGAGGGATTTTGGTGCATGACATGTAAATCATAGACATTCAGTAAAAGTTAAAAAATGCCACAAGGAGATATCACCTTAGAATGGCTGTCATCAGACACACACAAAATACCTAATGTGACTGAAGATGCAGAGGAAAGTGAGTACACATGATAGGTGGGAATATAAATTAGTTTTGCCATGATGGAAAATGATATGGAGGTTTATTAAAAATTTAATAATAGGGTCAGTGAGATAAGGTAAAGGCATTTGCTGCCAAGCCTGAGGATTTGAGTTTGATCCTCAAAATGTACATGGTGGAAGGAGAAACTGATTCTTTTCTTCAGGTTGTCCTCTGAGATCCATGCCCATGCCACAGCACAGATATACACAGAGAGAGAGGGAGGGAGGGAGAGAGGGAGAGAGAGAGAGAGAGGGAGGGAGAGAGATTAATATTCCCATATTCATTGTAAAATTATTTGCAATTGCCAAGAAATGGGTGGAAGCCTGAGTCACTATTAACTTATGAATGGACAAAGAAAATGCGGTTCATATAAACAATAGAATATTATCCTCCCAGTAATGGTGAAATCCTCTCATTTGCGATAACATGGATGGAGCTAGAAGGCACTGTTAAGTGACATAAGCCAGGCACAGAAAGACAAATAGCACATAGTGGCATGTGTGGAATCTAAAGTAGTTGGTCTTGTAGACCTTGAAAAAAGAAGAGCAGTTTCGAGAAGTTTGGGGAGACAGAAGGCAGGGAAGGGTTACAAATTGCTGGTCAGTGAACACTAAGTTACAGACTGACATGAGAAAATTCTTATTTTCCACAGCACAGTACAGTGGTAATAGATTATAATAATGCATTGTACATTTCAAAACAGCCAGAAAAGACTGAATGTTTTCATAACAAAACGTATAGCTGATAAATGAGATATTCTTGCCTTGATGTGAACATCATGATACAAACATGTATCAAAACCTGGCATGGTTTTCCATAAATATGTAGGATATTATGCATCGATGAAAACATTTTCAAATTTAAAAATATTTAATCCAAAAAAACAGCTAAGTTTTTGAAAGAAAAGCCAATGTTCCAAGCTTCCATTTCTACCTTTTTCTGAACGCATTTTTGTTCTCTTAAACTATCCTGGGATAGAGTGCATACAGATGCTCTTTCTGAAAGCTCCTCTCAATCCCCAGGCTCCTGAAGGTAAATACATTTACAGATGTGCCATAAACTCCACCAACATTACAGACACAGAGTGTACATGTGCTCCCTATGTGAGCAGCCTGAATGAGGGGGGAAGAAGATAGAAAAGGTTTATCTCCCAGGCAGAATTGGACTAATTAAAGAAAAGTCCATGGAAGAATTAGCTCTTTACTTCAATTTACTTCCAAGGATGACTCTTTGCCTCCCATAGGACTGGAAATCATGCAGTTCTCTATCTTGTATATGAATAAATGAGAGGACAGAGTAACTCCGTCACTCTGCATACCCAGCTCTGTAAATATGAGTTTAGACCCAGGTGGGGGTGCATACATGGGGAAATCTAAGCACTTGGAGTGTAGAAGCAGGAATATCAGGAGATGTGGGTCATCCTTGGCTACATAACAAGTTTAAGACCAGCCTGGACTACATGAGATCCTGTCTTAAAAACAGAAACAAAACAAAATTTTTAAAATGGCTAATTTAGCAGCACAGGAGGAAAGTAATAGGGATCTGAATAAGTGAAAGAGCAAAACATGATACAGGTGGAAACAGGACAAAAGAGTGAGCCAGGGCTGGAGAGATGGCTCAGCGGTTAAGAGCACTGACTGCTCTTCCAGAGGTCATGAGTTCAACTCCCAGCAACCACATGGTGGCTCACAACCATCTATAATGTGATCTGATGTCCTCCTCTGGCCTGTAGGTGTACATGTAGGCAGAGCACTGTATATGTAATAAATAAATAAATATTTTTTAAAAAAGAGTGAGCCAGCATTGCTTACTTGGTATAACACTAAGTTATTGTTTAAGTTGTTGCCCTAAGATTATAATTAACATTTTAACATTATAAACAAAAACCTAATTACATCACCTTTTATGTTTATCTATGCAGCTGCCTTTACTAGTTCTATTTACTATCCAGTGCCTTTGCATTTCAGCCTAAAGTGCCCCCTTTATAACATATTTCCAGGAGGGCAGGTCTGCCTGTGAAGAACTCGGTTTTTGTTCATCTGGCAATGTCTTGGTTTCTTCTTTTATGAAGGATACTTGGGGCTGTGTTTAGAATTCTTGATTGGCAGACATTCTGTTCCAGCACTTGAAATACATCATGCCTTTTCCATCAGAGAGGTAATGTAATTTCCAGGATTTCTAATGAGAAGTCAGTCTTAAGTGGATCAAAGACACCTTATGTGTTTTCAGATTTAAGCCACTTTGTTTCTTAGAGGACTTTCAAAGCTTACACACTTGGTGCATAGTATGGTTCTCTTTAAATTTATCCAAATTAGAACTTTTTGAGCTTCTTGAACTCTCAAGTTAATGCCTTTTATTAAAATTTAGAAGATTTGTTTAGTTTTGTCTTTAAATACAATTGATGATGATGATGATGATGATGATGACGATGATGACCCTGCCCCATTGCTCTGGGGCTTCCATCATGGCCATGTCAGTACATTTAATAATGGTGTTAGAAAAAGGCCACAGAGATCACTGCATTTACCTAAACAGCCATTTTTTAAAATAAACACTGAGTTGCTGAAAGTTTCCTGTTAATATTCAAAGTTCTTTTTAAAAAGTTCTGATACTTCTGACAGTATCAGGATATTATTATTATTATTATTATTATTATTATTATTATTATTATTGGTATTATTATTATTATTATTGTTATTGTTATTATTATTTTGGTTTCTCAAAACATGGCTTCTCTGTATAGCCCTGGCTATCCTGAACTCACTTTGTAGACCAGGCTGGCCTCGAACTCCCAGAGATCTGCCTGCCTCTGCCTCCCCAGTGCTAGGATTATAGGCGTGTGCCGCTGTGCCCGGCTTGCTAGAATTATTTCTCAATCTGCTTCAGTCTCTTAGGGATCACTACCTTGCTTGTCTGTTTCTCTCTGTGTGGCATATATACTTTTTTTCAAATGTGTAGACACACATGTGTGTAGGTGCATGTGGACGCCAGAGATTGATCCTAGGCGTTATCCTTGATAGGTCTTCATTAATAGTCATTGAAGTAAGGTCTCTCAAAAAAAAAAAAATCCAGACTTCAATGATTTGGCTGGTCTTACTAGACAGCTTGTACTGGGATCCATTGTCTCTGCCTTCTGAGGCTGATGTCTTAGGTGAGCATGTCCATAGTAATTAGTGTCCTCACCAACAAAATCTGAAAGTGTTCATTCACCTCTTCCATCATGTGATGCCAAGTAGAGATTAGGAAAGGGTCCCTCACTAGATAATAATTCTGCCTTGATCTTAAACATTCTAGCCTCTAGAACTATAAAAAATATTTTTCTATTATTTCAAAGCTATTTGGCTTATGGCATTGTATTATAATACTCATAAAGTAAAAATATGTTTGCTTCAGAAGAAATCCAATGATTCTTTGATCTTGCACTTCTACATACCAGAACTGTAAGAAAATACATTTCTGTGGTTCAAGCTATCCACTCTATGGCATGTTGTTGTAACAACTAGCAGACAACACAGGTGGTATTCTGGATGCGATCCTTGAACAGAAAGAAGACCTAAGTGGGGGGGAAATCGATAAAATCCCAATAAAGAACATACAAGAATTTTCTGTGTCATCCTCACAACGCTCTGTATATCTAAAACTATCTTTAAATTATTCATTATAATTTATAATTATGAACTATATGAAAATATGAATTATAACTATAATTCATTTATAATGAATTAAAAAATCATTCACTTGGGTGTTTTTGTTTGGTACTTTGTTTTATTCTATTACTGGGCTTGAACCCAGGGCTTTGCACATGCCAGACAAGTATTTTGCCAGTAATCTATAGCTTCAGCCTCTGTTTTTATTATATGGAGTTGCATAAGGCCATTGCAGCATGGGTACATGATGTGCTTTGAACATACTTCCTCGTACCCCACTACTCTCCTCTTATCTCTATTTCCCACTCTCCTTTGCCCCCCAAGACAGTTTTGCATCTCCTTTCATGTCACTGGTAAATCTATCATTTTGTGTATGTATAAATTCTAGAACCCATAGAGAGAAAACATGCACAATCTGTACCCGTGAGACCGATTTCACTTGCTTAATATCATTAGTTTCAGTTGCATTCAGTTTTCTTGCAAACAAAAAAAAAAGTTCATTCTTTACGGCCAGCCCTCTCTGACGTTTTTTTTTTCCTTTAATTTTGTGACAGGGCCTTACTCCGTGATCCAGTCTGCCCTTGAACATTCAGTCCTCCTGCCTCAGACTCCAGAGAAGCAGAGTTTACAAAACCGCACTTTCAGGCTCCTCTGGTATTTTTTTCTAATCCAGAGAGGAAAGTGTTCTCAAGGTACAGAGTATCTGAGTCTTCAAAAAGAGGCTCTGGACTTTCCAGGGTGGCAACATTCCTTCACCACTGCCTCTGACTCCAGGCGCAGAGCTGTTCAGCTTTCCTCAGGGCCTGACCTCCACCTAGGGCAGCAAGGTGTACAGCATTCCTGGTCCACCTCCCTCACAGCCACTGCAAGAATGGTTCTTTTGGCACTAGATCATGCTGTAAGAAAATGGAAACTCTGACAGGATTTCCGGTCCCCAGCTCTGTGAAAACACTTAATAGAGCTGTGCTTTTTTTTTTAACCTCTCAAAAGGAGAGGTGAGGACCCCCGAACTCAAGGCAAAGGACTGGGCAATCCTGTGAAGAAAATATAGTTTACCGGTAGGGGAAACTTTACTGCATAGCTTCTGTGTGGAGCATGCCAGCTGAGATAGCTTTGCTCTTTGAGTCTCTCACAGGGTCTGTGGACAGGCACAGAGGCTCATGCCTGTAACTGAAGCAAGCACCTGGAGTAGAGGCAGGAAGGTCAGCTGTTCAAGGCCACGCTTAGCCCCATGGGGAATTCGAGGACAGCTGGTGCTACATACTCAAAAACAAAGAAGAACAACAAAAACACAAGAGGGGGAAATGTCTCCCCCTGTGAAGGAGAAATCCTTCTCACCCACCCACCCCCACCCCACCCCCACCCGCTGTCCTATTAATTAAAGCAGCTTTCAGGCACTCTGGATTTCCTTTCTATCTGTTTTATTTACGTATACTGAGAGAAGAAAATGGAAAGAAAGGTGTCAGGAGCTCTACAAAGTGGTTACCAGAACAACGTTCTCAAAACAGGGTAACCCACTATCAAATGATACAATGGGGCTCAGAGGGGCAGAAGCCTGTGAAGAAAGAGTTAATGTAAAGGAGGCAGCTGGGTTTTCACTTCTCATCTGCCACACCGTGGACCAACACCAGAGGTCCCCAGCAGGGCACTCTACTCTTTTGCCCTTTAGACCAACCTCCATTTCAACAAGCAAGTCTGGGTTCTTTGATCTTTTTCTTTCATGAACCACGACATACTTTGGCCTGGAAAGCAAAACAGACAAGAGACACTGGGCACCCTGAGCCCCCTGCATCAATAGAGGCACTAACACTGCAGTGCTGATGAAACGGGAAAGGAATTTTACCGTGCCAGAGGCACAGAGCAACTCTGACCTGTGAAACCCGAGCTCCCGTGAGCACAACAGTAAAACCGCCTATTCATTTGTCTCTGCGGCTTCTCCTGGGAAGAACGCTGTTCACTGTGTCTCAACAAGATTGCTACCACAACACCTCCCTCTGGTCCCTTTCTACTCCCCTAAGAACGGCAAAATACTCCTCTCTCTCTCTCTCTCTCTCTCTCTCTCTCTCTCTCTCTCTCTCTCTCCCCCTCTCATATGTTTTGTATGGCTATGTATGTATCCTGGTGTTTTCGTTATGTGTATGGAGACCAGAGCTTGAAGTACCCCTCAATTACTATCCACCTTATTTTTGTGCTGGGTCTCTCACTGAACCTGGAGATCACCGATTTAGGATTTTCTGGTCTCTGCCACCCCAGTGCTAGGATAACAGGCACATTCCACCATGCCCACCTGTATTAGTATTGGCCAGGGGTCTCTAGAGGAACAGGAGTGATAGAATGAATAGATATTAAATTATATTGTCTTATATAATATAGATTATACTATACATAAACATGTATTAAATTAATATGTATATTACAAGGAGATTTAATAGCGTGTTTTCCAGGCTGTGGTCTGGGTAGTTCAAGAATGGCTGTTTCCTGACTGAAAGGCCAAAAATCTGGGAGTTGTTCAGTCCAGGTGAAGGATGTCTCAGTAGCCCCAATCTGGTGCTGGAGTCCCAGAGGTTTCCTAGAGAAATGATGCTCTCCAATCTACACTGAAATCCTAAAGAGCAGGTTCTAGTACCTGCAAAGGACTGCCTCATCAACAGGATAGATGAACTGGCCAGCAAGAGTAAAGGCAAGTAGTCAAAAAGCAAAAGCCTCCTCCCTCTCTGACTTTTTTAGGCCGGCTGCTACCAGAAGGTGTGGCCCAGATTTAGGATGGTCTTCCTGCCTCGAATGGTACAGTTGAGAATATCCCTCAAAGAGAGAGAGAGAGAGAGAGAGAGAGAGAGAGAGAGAGAGAGAGAGAGAGAGAGAGAGAGAGAGAGAGAGACTATCTCTCAAAATTGTACCTAGCTGTTTGAGTTTTAGTTCATTCCAGATGTAGCCAAATGGACAAGCAAGATTAGTCATCACCAGCATTTGCGGTAGGGCCGTGGCATTCACACTCAAGTCCTGATGCTTGTAAAGGAAGCACTTTACCCACTGAGCTCCTTTGTCTCCCCAGCCCCTGCGAAGGTCATTCATGACCTCTACCTCACAGTCTTTTTCCAGTTATACATGAAGCCAGAGTAAGAAAGCACAACAAGTCGTCTTCAACACCCGTATGGAAAAGCCTCTCAGGAGGAAAGACAACAAGGCTTTCTACTCCACGGGCACTTGTACTTAGTTTTGGGGTCTGTGGTTTTACAATACTGGAAAGGGGTTCTCAGGTAACCTTTTCAGCTTTGTTACTAGTGACCACATAAGTAGGACAACATTGTGTACACATGTTTCTGTGGGTAAAGATAGAGGTTACTATTCATGGCCAGTGTTAGTGTGTCTGTGTGGCATAAAAAGGGGTAAATGAATTTTCCACTTGTAGAAAGGGTAATGTTTTTGCTTTTTTTCTGGACAGGGTTTCTTTGTGTGTAACCTTGACTGTCCTGGAACTTGCTCTGTAGCCCAGGCTGGCCTCAAACTCTGAGATCCACCTGCTTCTGACCCTGAGTGCTGGGATTAAATTGTGCACCACCACCACCTGGCTCAGAAAAGGTGAGTCTGTAATTAAGAGAAAAGAGACTGCAAATCAAAACCACAGTGAATTACTGCCTAATACCCATTGAGATAGCTGTTTTAAAATATTTAGGGGCTTGAGGGATGATGACTTGGTCAGTCCAAGGAAGCCCAAGTTCAATCCTCAGAACCCACATAACAATGCCAGGTGTGGTCATACACATTTGTAACCTCCTTGCTTCGGAGGTAGAGACAGGAGGCTTTTTTGGAGCCTGCTGGCCACTCAGTTTAGCCTAGTTAGGCCAATTAGATTCTCCTCCTGAGGCTGACATCCAAGGATGTGCTCTGGCTTCCACACATGTGCATGTGCATGGGCACACACACAAAGAAATATATGCACACAGGCATTAAACCTCAAATTAAAAGTATTTATTGACAAGAATGTGGAGAAACTGGAACACAAACAAGGTTAATGGGAATTCAAAATGGTGTAGCTTCTATGGGACACTATGGATAGTCTGAAAAAAATTAAACACTGAATTACCACGTGATTCAGAAACCCCACTTCTGAGTATAAACCGAAAAGAATCTAAAGCAGGAGCTCACAAAGAAAGATAGTTTCATGGCCATATTAATAGCTGCATTATTTATAACAGCTAAGAGGTGGAAACAATGCAAACATGCATCCACAGATACATGAAAACCAAAACGTGAAACATGCATGTAATAGGATATTCTCCAGGCTGTAGCAGCAATGAAACTTGAAGCCATTGAGCTAAGTGACATAATCCAGTCTCCAAAAAGGCAGACGCCGGCCTGGGTGTGTAGCTCAGTTGATTGCATGCCTGTGTCGCATTCACAAGCCTGGGGCTCAGCCCTTAGAACTGTATGCAAGCAGGCTTCACAGAACAGTCGTGTAATCCCAGCGTTTATATGATGAAATGGGCCAGTCTAGATGTTTACCTTCATCCCGAGATACACGGTGAGTCTAAAGTCAGTTTACGTTCCAAACCTCTCTGTCTCCAAAACAAACAAAAAGATAACTCCCTGCCTGTGATGATTCATACTGTCAATTTGATAGGCCCCAATCACCTGGGAAACAAGCTCCCCCCCACCCCCACCCCCCGTACTTATCTGCAGGGGAATATTCAGATTAGGTTAGCCTTTGTTATCAAAATTAGGGTCACTGAGATGCAAAGACCAGCCTTAACTGTGGGCGAATTCATTCCCTGGCCTGGGGCCCTGGACTGAATAAAAAGGAGAAAGTGAGGAGAAAGTGAGCTGCGCACTAGCCTTCATCTCTCCACTTCCTAGCATTGAGTGCAACGTGACCAGCTTTCTCCAGCTCCTGGGTGTGGCAGGGCACAGTGTACGTGTGTGCATGGAGGTCAGAGGTCAGTCTTGGAAGTCCTTTATCACTCTCTGTTTATTTGATTTTGTTTGTTTGTTGGTTTAAGATGGCATTTCTTACTGGCCCCAGAACTCCCCAGTTGGCTAGACTAGCTGATCAGCAAGCTTTGAGGATCTGCCTTTCTCTCCCATACTAGCACTGAGATTACAGGTGGGCACCACCACAACCAATTCTTTCACCTAGATGTTCACAATCTTAATTCAAGTCGTGAGACCTGCACAGTGAGCCCTTTAACCACTCAGACGCCTCTATTGAGCTGGGCGTGGTGGCGCACGCCTTTAATCCCAGCACTCGGGAGGTTGGGGGCAGAAGGATTGCTGTGAGTTCGAGGCCAGCCTGGTCTACAAAGTGAGTTCAGGACAGCCAAGGCTACACAGAGAAACCCTGTCTCGAAGAACCTTTAAAAAAATGCTTCTCTTGTTACAGAATACATACAACACTTTCTGTGTTAGTGCACAGTTCAGGGACATTAACTATCATTACAATGTGCAACCACCATCACTTTTTTTTTTTGTCAAACTTCTTCAGCTCTCCAGCAGAAACTGTAACCATTAAGGAACTACCCCTCCTTTCTCCTTACCAATACTGCCACCCTATAGTCTACTTTCTGCCTCTACAAATTGGTGTGCTCTAGATATTTCATATAGGCGAACTCATTTCTCCTATCCTGCCTGAATTATTTCACTTAGCATTATACATGCAAGGATCACCCATACTGTAGCATATAGCAAACTTCATTCCTTTTTGTGGCCAAATAAAATTCCGTTTTTGCTATCTATTTGCCTGTTGGTGGACCCTTGGGTTGTTTCTTTCTCTTGGCTATTATGAATAATGCTTCAGTGAAAACTAGAGTACCCATAACTTATGTGAGTTCCTGCTTTCAATTTTAGGATGCACACTGTCTTATTTAGGTTTCTGTTGCTGTGAAAAAAACACATGGCCTAAAAGTAACATAAGGAGGAGAAGGTTTTTTTTTTTCCTTTGAGAGTTACTGTCCATTATCAGAAGAAGCCAAATCAGGAATCTATGGCAGAAACATAGAAGCAGGAACTGAACCAGACCACAGAGGGGTGTTACTTACTGACTTGCTCTCCGTGGTTTGCTCAGCCTGCTTTCTTTCTTTCTTTTTTTTTTTTTTAAGGTTTATTTATTATTATGTATACAGTGTTCTGCCTGCACATACACATGCAGGCCAGAAGAGGGCATCAGATCACATTATAGATGGCTGTGAGCCACCATGTGGTTGCTGGGAATTGAACTCTGGACCTCTGGAAGAGCAGTCAGTGCTTTTAACTTCTGAGCCATCTCTCCAGCCCCTCAGTCGGCTTTCTTATATAAGCCAGGTCCATCTGCCCAGGGATGGCATGGCTTACAGTAGGCTGGGCACTTCTACATCAATCTTCAACTAAGAAAATGCTTCCACTGCCGGCTGTAAACTTTAAACCTCTACCCAGATCTAGCCAATGGACAGGACATTCTCCACAGTTGAGTGGAGAAGGAGATCTGACTTTCACACGTACTCTGGTGCCTCATATTTGACCATGTCCCCTGGATGGGGAGGCCTGGTGGCACTCAGAGGAAGGATAGCAGGCTACCAAGAAGAGACTTGATACCCTATGAGCATATACAGGGGGAGGAAGTCCCCCTCAGTCACAGACATAGGGGAGGGGAGTAAGGGGAAAATGGGAGGGAAGGAGGGAGGAATGGGAGGATACAAGGGATGGGATAACCATTGAGATTTAATATGAATAAATTAATAAAATAAAAAAAAATAAAAAAAGAAAAAAGAAAAAGAAAATGCTTCCAAAGACTTGCCTACAGGCAATCTGGTGGAGGCACTTTCTCAACTTACATTCCTCTTCCCAGATAACTCTAGCTTGTGTCAGGTTGACCAGAAAAAAAAAAAAAAAGAAAAGAAAAGAAAAAGAAACAAAGAAAAAACAGATACCTAGACACAGAATTGCTGAGTCATATGCTAATTTATATTTAGTTTTACGGGGAAATGTCAGATTGTTCTCCACTGTGGGAAACTCACTTTTGCATTCCTCCCAGCAAAACAAGAGAATTACAATTTCTCCAGTCTTGCCAACATTTGTGAATTCCTGCTCTTTTTATTGTATGCACCATCATGGACATGAAGTGGTATCTTACAGGACGTTTGAAGTATATTTGTGATGAATGATGCTGAGTATGTTTTCCATATGTTCACTGGCCATTTGTATCTCTCTGGAGAATAGGTACACAAATCCTTTGTCCTTTTGTAATCAAACTATTTCCCTTTAATTTTTGAGTTATAGGCATTCTTTATGTATTCTATGTATTAACTATAGGTATATAATTTGCAGCTATTTTCTTCTATGTGTTTTCTTTTTGCTTTCTTGATAATATTATTTGTGATACAAAGACATATCTTTTACTATAGTATAATCATCTATTTTTTTCTTTTGTTACTCAGATTAGGTCCCTTCGATGTCTTCCTAATACATCTCCCTAGTAATATAATTTCAAGAATCATCTCAAGCTTTTATTGCTTTTTAGAAACCTAATGATACCCTGTTGTCTATAGCAGATACTCTGTCTACTTTCTGTGTTCCCTCTGTAGAAAGAGTAAAGCATTGTCTGAGCCCATTATTCTAGTCTTAGAAAGAGTCCAACACTGTTGTTTAAAGGGGCACTAAAGAGGTCTATTTCAATGTTGAACAGTGAGTAGGAGCAGCTGGGAAGGGTGTGGGGATGAGTGAATTTTGGGTAACAAGTAGCAAAATACAATTAGAAAGAATGAGTTATGGTGACTATAGGTCACAAAAACTATTACATATTTTATGAGGTTATAAAAGAGAGGAGACTGAGGGCTCCCCACATAAAGGAAGGGTCAGAGGAGAGAGATATTTTAATTACCATGTGTTAATCAGTGAATGCCACACACATGTGTTACATTATATGGACTCTCACTAATATGTACAATTAATCCATGTTAATTTAAAATATTAACTGTAAAATAGAAAAGACTAAAGGAGATGGCTCTAGACAGAGAGGACTACGAGAAGAAAAATTTAGAAGACATAGCTACAGTTTCTCAGTAAAGACTAGTATTGTAAATGTGGGCCAAGACACAAATTTGAGTTTTGTTTTTGTTTGTTTGGTTGGTTGGTTGGTTGGATTTCGAGACAAGGTTTCTCTGTGTAGCCTTAGCTGTCCTGGACTCGCTTTGTAGACCAGGCTGGCCTCGAACTCACAGTGATCCACCTGCCTCTGCCTCCCGAGTGCTGGGATTAAAGGCGTGCACCACCACTGCCTGGAAAAATTGAGAATATTTTGTAGGTTTTATATAAGTTTATATATATATATATATATATGAGAAAACACAGTTCCACACATTTTTATTCAAAAATAGAAATACAATAATAATTGAGTGCTTGCTTTTTATATAGTCATACTAATTTTAAAAAGGAATCAGAACAACATTTCATTTGATTAAATCTCAAAATAAGTGTTCTGTATCATAAAACTTGATCACAGATAATTATATCATTGCTGATATAATTCTAAGGGTATTTGCTTCTATTCAAACATGTTCATTTACGTGGACAAACATTAACAAATATATCATTCTATGATCATATGGGATCTTTTGTTTTGTGTTTGTTTGTTTGTTTGTTTGTTTGGAGTTTTTTGTTTTGTTTTGTTTTGTTTTTGCACAGGTTAATCATTTTGGATACACTCATAGGGTTGTGGAACCATGACCAATTTTAGAATACTTTTGGTGCCTTAAAGAATACCCCATATTTATTGCCATTGACTCTCTTTCCCAAGCTCCTTGTCCCAACAACAGGAATCAACAATGTACTTCCTCTCTCATCGATTTCCCTGTTGTGGACATTGCATATAGATGGAACTGCACAGTCCTTTGTGACAGGTATGAGAATATGATTTTAATGCAGCTTATCCTTCACCTGGAAAGCATCTATAGAATTATACTCTTCTTGCGATATTTGCCTTGTATCATGTCGTTACACTGCAGATTAATCACTTCCAATTGAAATTTGGGTATAACCTCTGGGACTGCGCAGCTAAATAGCTTTTTGAATCTAAACTCAAAGGATTGCAATAAAATGTAACCAGTGCTAAGCCACTGAAGTACTCCATGGTAAGGCAAGTCAGGATGCCCAGCTTTGAATTCTGATAACAGATTTATGTAACTGAAGATCACTGTTGACACTAGTGGATCAGTAATATGACAGATTCTAAGACTTTACTCAAGATAGCTGCTGAATAAGGCAATGATAATCACGAGCTTTAATAGCTCAGCCTTTCACAAGTTATCACAATGTGGCCATATTATCCATTCTTTTCGTCACAATTATTTAACCGACATCAGCTGTACCATATCTTCATTGATTCCACTTCCGGTTGTGTTGGATTAGAGGCTCCAAAGCTTCTTTTTAAAATCTTTTCCTCTGTAATTTTCCACACATACTACTCATACAGGCTAATTCTCCAGTCACTTGAAAGTTGGCATTGACTTCTAAAACAATAACAAAGCACTATCAGTAACATCTGTCAATTCATCAAGAGCCAAAGAGGGAGGGGCTGGAGAGTTGGCTCAGAGGTTAAGAGCATGGACTGCTCTTCCAGAGGTCCTGAATTCAATTCCCAGCAGCCACATGGTGGCTCACAACCATCTATAATGTGATCTGATGCCCTCTTCCGGTATGCAGGTGTACATGCACGCAGAGCACTGTATACATAATAAATAAATAAATCTTTTTTTTAAGAGCCAAGAAAAGCCATTCCATATTATTTGCCTTGTTTTTTAAACCCACTATGCATGTTGTTCCTAATTGTCTCAATTCTTCAGGCAACTGTTCTTGCCAACAGGCTAATAGTCTTAACCACGTTAATTTTCTCTGGACACATTTCTTCAGCTACTGCAATAATATACAATTTAATAAACTTACTGTTGTTAAATAGCTTTCTTAGTGGAGGTAACGAATGAGCCTCTTGGAAACTGACTTTGTTTGCAGTCTCATCTTCTTTGTTTGTGTTTGTGAAGAAGTTCAACTCCAATGAGACATTCTGTGTTTCATATTCATATTTTTCTGACCATTGCTTTTGTGCGAGTTCAGAAGATTGTTATTAGTGATCAGTCTGGCGGTAGTGATGTGCACTGTACTCTTTTAGCAGAGTTATATTTTTGCATAGCCAATGTATTTGCCATCTGATTTGTGACAAGATAATCTACCCTTCATTGTAGTTAAAAGTACAACACAAAAAGGTCCCTTTTGTTTTCTTTTTCTTGTGTTGAAACAATGAATTTACTCTAGTAGTAGAATGCCACACTCTAGTGAACACATGCTGCCCTCAAAACACTGTCAAGCTACAGTTGTGCCACTGTGCTTTGCAATGTAATACTCACTCAATGATACAAGGCTGTGAGTGCCATGGATGGCATTTGCTGCAACTGGGAAACTCTGTCACTGTGATATCATGTGGTATGTATGAGTACTGAAATGTGAACTTTATGCAATGATTTTCACTTATCAATACTGTTCTTCCACTTTTGCTCAACTATCTATAACTGTGAAAAGAAGCCAGCAAGGTGCTGTATTGGGGAAAGGCTCTTGGTTTCAAGCTTGATGACCTCAGTTCGAACTCTCGATCCACATGACGGAAGGAGAGAAACAACTCCCATAATATTGTCTTTTGAGTGCCACTCACACATGACACACAATAAACAAGACTAAAATAAAGCATGAAAACATAAAAGGCATTCTTAGCTTATAGGCCATTGGACTCACAAGCCACGGTTTGTGAAATTGTAGTCTAATGTTTTTAGAAGCATGACATGGACAAATTGATGTTCTGCTCTAACCAACCTATCTCTGATATTCACAGTTGTTGAAATTACATTAATTTAGCTGGGCAAGGTGGTGCAGGCCTTTAATCCTAGTACTAGGGAAATAGAGGCAGGCAGATCTCTGAGTTCAAGGCCAGCCTGGTCTACAAAGTGAGTTCTATAACAGCCAGATAGTCACATAGTGAGACCTTGTGTTGAAAAGATAGAAGGATCCAGAGGGTCCTAGAAACCTACAAGAAGAGCATTATGATGGGAAGATCTGCTCCCAGGGTCCTGCTCAAACTATGGCACCAGCCAAAGACAATACGTGCAGTAAACTTCGAACCCCTACCCAGATCTAGCCAACGGACAGGACATTCTCCACAGTTGAGTGGAGAGTGGGGCCTGACTTTCATATGAACTCTGGTGCCCCATATTTGACCACGTCCCCTGGATGAGGAGACCTGGTGGCACTCAGAGGAAGGACAGCAGGTTACCAAGAAGAGACTTGATACCCTATGAGCATATACAGGGGGAGGAGGTCCCCCTCAGTCACAGTCATAGGGGAGGGGAGTAAGGGGAAAGTGGGAGGGAGGGGGAATGGGAGGATACAAGGGATGGGATAACAATTGAGATGTAATATGAATAAATTAATAAAATATATTTTTTAAAAAGAAAAGAAGAAGAAATAAATTATATAAAAAATTTTAAATGTACTACTATTGTATTGTGGGAAAGAGCCCAAATGTGTAGGGATCAGAGAACAATTTTTGGGTATCAGTTCTCTCCTTCTATCACAGCTCCAGGAAATAACTAATATTGTCAGGCTTGGGCACAAATGCCATTACCCACTGAAAATCATTATCATCCAGATATAACCTTTCATATTTGAGATTATGCCTGTCATTTTACATACTGATGACTGCCCAAATGTTTCTTGTATGTCAGGGGTGTTGAAAACAGTTCATTTCACTGTCCTTTTGTAAATGGTATTATATACTCTACAGACAAGGGAAACTGAACTGGTATTGGAGGGATTTTGGCAGCTTTTTTTCATCCCACCTGTTCCCCAAACTCATCTATTATGGGAATGTCCACTCTACAATTTTCTGTTCCACCATGGGCCCCTACCTGCCCAAGGATGAAAAGTCCACATAGCCTTCCCTGTTAGGAGGCTCTGTATAGTCTCTCCCCAGCCTTGCAGGACTTCAGGGAGCATAGCTGGCTAGTTCTCTGAGGGAGGCCATGCATCCTTGAATCCACACAGGATGGATGATGGAAAGCTTTAGTGTTTCTGGCACTGCTGCACTGGGAAGTCACACCTGGATGAGGACAGCCTTTAAAAGGCACAGTGTGCAGTGAGCACCCAGCATAGCCCTGTTTTCTCTCACTCCCTCCTGCTGGTGCCAGGGTAATGCACTACCTGCTGGAGATACATCAGGAGTACCCCCCATTCACACACACACACACACACACACACACACACACAGAGAGAGAGAGAGAGAGAGAGAGAGAGAGAGAGAGAGAGAGAGAGAGAGGGAGAGGGAGAGGGAGAGGGAGAGGGAGAGGGAGAGGGAGAGAGACAGAGACAGAGACAGAAACAGAGAGAGACATAGAGAGAGAGCCCTGTTGCTTTTCTGTGTGCTGGATGATGCACAGAGCTAGTCATCATCACATTACTCTCTGAAAGGAAATTGGGTTGTATGAAACCAAAGCATCCTACAAGTAACAAAAGAAAGCAAATGTGAACTGAAGCACAGAAGCACTCACAATGCCATAGCAGGTACTGTCTGCTATATTTAGCAAAGCACAGCCTCCTCTTCGGAGCTGTCTGTCTGCACTATCCAGACCTTCAAACTATCTGTATTAGCCACAGTCATTATCTCACCTCATCTACATGCTCATTTTCTCAGGAGGAGAAAAACCTCTCCTGATACTTAGTTTCTGGATTGTGGGGAATGTGACCGAGGAAGTGGGGAGGCAAACAACTGGGAAGGCATATAATTATCACTTTCAAAGACAACATTCACCTCCAGCTGGCCTATTTGTGTAGGTTCTAATGCCTGAAAAGAGAATTAATTAACCTAGGCAGGTCTCTAGTGCTCACATGTACTCCTCCAAACCTATTTACAAACCTGTTTAAAAATGCTGGGTCTTTGCAGGCAGAGAGTTCACTATAAATACAGCTGCAGACGGACTTCTTCGAAGATGGAAATGGAAAATTCTGAGCAGGAATAACTTGACATTTGATTCTGGAGCAGTAGTAAAATGTCAACATCTGCCACGAAAATAAAGAAGTATAAAGTAATGATTAAGAGCCCTTTTAGTTTAAAATATATCGAGAGATGCGTTGTTCTACACAGCTCTGTGCAAATTCATTTTATTAAAAAAAGAAAGAAAGAAAGAAAGAAAGAAAGAAAAAGAAGCTTCCATCCCTCTAAAGCTGTTACACAATACTGAAATGAGTGCACTGTGGACTTACAAGTTTTTAAAAAATAGTTATTTATTATTTATACAGTATTCTGCCTGCAGGCCAGAAGAGGGCACCAGATCACATTATAGATGGTTGTGAGCCACCATGTGGTTGCTGGGAATTGAACTCAGATGTTGCTCTTAACCTCTGAGCCATCTCTCCAGCCCCCTGGACTTACAGTTTTACTGCAACACAAGAATAGTGTCATTTGGCCCCAGCTGCAGTCCTCCCGGCCACAGCTTCTCTCCTGTGTACCATAGCTAAACTGCTTGACAGTCTGATGATTCTCTATGCCTTATAGAGATCCCAGGTTCTGTCTGAAAGTGTCACCCCAAATCTTCTTGAATGCTAAAACTCATAAATGTATTTTTACCATGCTCACATTTATTTACATCTTTAAATGACTACCTCCCGGATGGCTAGTTAGGGCCCTGATTCTGCTGCCTATGGTGTAAAAGAGAAGATCCATTTTCTTTCTTTCTTTCTTTCTTTTTTTTTTCAAGAAATTAACCATGTTTTTAAAACAAAAAAAAAAAATGCATCATGAACATACAGTTGATCGCTGTTGCCCATAATCACACTATTGTGCAACCAAACTTCCAAATCCAGAAAATTTCCCTCTGACAAAGCTGAAGCTCTATACTCATTAACAATTCATTTCTTGTCACCTTGTCATTTGCAACTGCCACTCTACCTTTTGCTTCTGTGACACAGACTACTTTAGGGACTTGTCATGGTTATTCTTTTCCACTTAGTACTATATTTTGAACATTAATCTACATTATAACACATTGTCAGCCTTCTATTCCTTTTTATGGCCAAATAGTATTCCACAAAATGGTGTTGTGTAATGGTTTCTTTCCAGGTTTAAAGCCTTCCTTCTTGGAGGGCAACTTTTTAAGACATAGGATAAAAATGGCCAATTGAAATAGCGGGATATTTTAAGATTTTGTTTATGGGGACATACAACAATCCTACAGGAAAGCTCATTTTAAAAAGTGAGATTAACAATTCAAAATAGATGGCTGAGGAGGTGGCTCAGCAGTTATGAACGTAGCTTGTTCTAGCAAAGAACCTGAGGACCCGAGTTCGATTCCCAGTGTCCTCCTGGCTCCTCACAAGGATCTGTAAGCTCGGTTTCAGTGGATGCAATCTCTCAGAAATCCGGGGTGTGGGGGGGAACGATATACAGAAAAGGAACACCAACAATTCAAAATAGATCCGGGAAGTTCCTGAAACTGACCAGATTCCCCAGGATCAAGAGTATATCAAACAGGCCAGGTGTTTGCCTTTAATCCCAGCACTTGGGAGACATAGGCAGATGGATAATCCGAGTTCGAGGCCAGCCTGGTCTACAGAGGGAGTTTCAGGACAGCCAGGGCTGCACAGAGAAACCATGTCTGGGAAAGAAGCAAAACAACAACAACAAAAAAAGAGTATGCAAACAGAAAAAAAAAAAACCCTGCTGACAGAAGACTCTCAGAGAAGACAAGCTACAAAGACAACTCTGAAACAATCCCAGTCACCTCACAGAGGCAGTAGACCACCCAAGTAGCCTAGAAGAAGCAGAAACCTGCCAAAATACCAGCGATCTGCTGTAATAAACAGAAGGGCAGAGCTGTCAGGAAGAGCTGCACACAAACTGCGGCACCTGGAAAGGCCACTCTCCAACCTGTTGCGCTGCCTACAGGCTGTGCAGTATATTTCAGGGTCCAGCTGTGTGAGCTGTCCCCCATGCTGGGGTGGACTTTGGTGATGCAGCTGTCTTTGAGTCCTTTCTACTCCAGTAAGGAACCCCCTGCCAATAGTCCTGTAAGCAAGCTCCAAAATGAACTCCCCGAATTCACTAAATTGGACTTTGGTGGTTTCTGTACTGTGGTCTGTCGTGGGCTTTCTACCTGGGGTGAGTGGACAGGTGTGTTCACCTCTCCACAGGAAAAAAATCTATGACACAACAAATGGATATCGAACAATTTGTTTATCTATCCATCAATCTATGAGCATTTGAGTTATTGGGGTTGGTAAATCGCATTCGATAGTATTTATGTCTCAGTGATAGCCCCCAGCCCATGAACATAGGCTCTATTTTCATTTATTTGGGGCTGCTTTTCTTTCCTAAGCAGCTTTATTGAAATATACTTCACATGCCATAAACCTCACCATTGAAGAACAATTCAACGTTTTCTTTTTTTCTTTTTAACAACTTAATTGAAATATAATTAATATACTATACAATTTACCCATTTAAAAAGTAAGCAATGTTTTTAATATATTGACAGGGCTGTAAAACCATTACCAACATCCAGCTTTAGGACAGTTTAAAACCCCTTAAAATAAATAACTGTGATCTATTGGCAAGCAGTCCCCAGTTCTTTCCTCTCATTTTTTACCCATTAGCAACCACCGAGGTGTTTTATATTCCTATAAATTAGATTATTCTTGACACTTAATATATGTAGGTACATAAAAGATACGGTCTTTGTGAGTGCTTCCTTTCCCTTATAATCTTTTTTAAGGTTTATCTATAATGTTTTTAAGATTCATGTAGCTGACTTAATTTTTTACTGGTGAATAGTATTCCCATATATGTGTGTGTATGTATGAATATATATTTGAATATATATGTTATATGTAATTTATATATAAACTATACACTATATATAAAGTATATATACTATAAATATATATTTTCCCATATATACAGTATATAATATTTGAGAAAGATCCACTCCATCTCTCCAAAAGAACCACCAGGTGGAAAATTAAGTGTTCAAACTCCTGAGCCTATGGGAGGCCTTTCACATTTAAATACCATCACCCTAAGCTAACTTGCCCTTACCAGGATAACTATGCTGCTTTCTGTCTCTTGGACTTGGCTATCCTGAACATTTTAATCAGTGGATCCTACAGTGGACTTTCTGTCTCTATCCTTTCACTTAGCAGGATTTTTTTTCAAAGTTAATTTATTTTTATGGCCAAATAACCTTCCACTGTATAAATGTATAATGCTTTGTCTCTTGATCAGCCAATAGACATTTGTGTTCTTTCTCCTTTTTAGCTCCTTTTTAGAACCTCTTAGAAATGTTCATGTACACATTTTCCTTTGGATTTCTGTTTTTCTACAGTTTATTGTGTGTGTGTGTGTGTGTGTGTGTGTGTGTGTGTGTGTGTGTGTGTGTTTGAAGAAGTACATGAGTGTGGGATCCAGAGATCAACCTTAGAAGCCATCCATATGACTTTGTGAGATATGGTCTCTCATTGGCCTGGAACTCACTGTGTAAACTAGGCTGCTTGGCCAGGGAGACTAAGAGACCTACCTGTCTCTGCTTCCTCAGCACTAGGATTATCCGCATGTGGCATCAAGCCCAGCCTTTTATTGTGAACATTTGTTCACTTTTATTTTATGGGTATGACTGTTTTGCCTGCATGTGTTTGTGTGTACCTGGTACCCATGGAGGTCAGAAGATGCCATTGGACCCTGTGGAACTGGAGTTAAGAATGGTTATGAGAAATCACATGAGCGCTGGGAACCTGACCCCAGTTTCTCTGAAAGAGCAGTACATGTTCTTAACCACTGAACCATTGCTCCATTCACACCCCGACCTGGATTGTTTTTTTAATGTGGGCATGGGAGTTGAGTTCAGATCCTTGTGCTTGTGTGATATGTACTTTACAGACTGAGCTATCCCTCTAGATTTGGACCGATAATTTCAATTTGATTGAATATTTTCAGTGTCTCTAGGCATGAGATTGCTGGGTCCTATGGCAACTTTCTGCTTCACTTCTTAAAGAACTGCCAAAGAGACTATGTATGTAATTTTCTATTCTAAGTAGCAATGTCTGCGGTTTTCAACTTCTAGTGTTTTCTCATTATAGCCATTCTTGTGGCTGCAAAGCAGTATCTCATTGTAGTTTGAATTTGCATTTCCCCAGTGACTCATGATGTTGAGCATTTTTCCCATGTGTTTAATGGCCATTGTAGCTTATCTTTAGAGAAATATCTATTCATCATTTGCCCACTTTAATTGGAATATTTTTCTTTTATTATGGAGCTGCAGAGACTCTTTATATATTCGGGATACTGGACCCTTATTAGATTAGTGAATTGCAGATATTTTTCCTATTTTCTGTCTTCTTACTTTCTTGATAATAGTGTTTCCACTGACTTATTTTTGAGACAGAATTTGCTATAGAACCGAAGCTAGCATTGAATTCACTGTATAACCCAGACTGGCCTTGAACTTGCAATAACCTTCCTCCTTCAGTTTATGCATACTGAGACTACAGGATTGTGCTGTCAAGCCTGCAGTGCCAATTTACTTCCTTGTAAATATGGCGCCCTGGTTAAAGGAACCTAGCCAGCTGCTGTACTCTCTCTGAAAGTGAGTTAGCAAATTAAATCACCAGCCCAAATGTCAAGATAATTTTGAGTCTTTATCTATGCTGATATCAGCTCAGCTTCTTATTAAAAGGGTCAGACTGGGCAGTGAGAGGTAAAAATTAAGTTAAGGATGAAAGAATTTATTTTAGCTCACAGTTCAAGGTGCATTCGGTCATGATAGGGAAGTCAAAGTCCCAGGACTCACAATGTGCCCACAGCAAAGAAGCCAAGAGCACTGAATGCACGCTGCTGCTCATTCCCACCCCCATCCCCACCCCCACCCCTGCCTCCCTTTAATCATCTATGATCCCAACCAGTGATTGCTGCTGTGCACAGTGGGTGGCTCTTCCCACCTCAATTAATGTAATCCAATAATCCCCCAAAGTCCTGTCCAGAGGCTCATCTCCCAGATGCTGTAAGATTCTGTCAAGTTGGCAACGAACCCTAACAACCACAAGTCCCAATTATCAGTTCATAGTATCATGAGAAACAGAAGGGCAAACCCAGGATAGCAAGGCAGAAGTTTAGATGCGGAGACTAGGAAAAAATCATATAGGAAAGAGGAAGGCCAGGGAATTGAAGTAATGAAACATTTAGGGCTTGGTTTCAAGTTCAGAAACATCAGTGCATGCTACAACATATCTACAGAAAGTCAGGAGTAAGATATTCTGGGCTGGAGGGATGGCTCAGAGGTTAAGAGCACTGGTTGATCATCCAGAGGACCTGGGTTCAATTCCCAGCACCCACATGGCAGCTCACAACTGTCTGTAACTTTAAGGAATCCGACACCTTCACACAAACAAATAAAAATAAATAAATCATAATACTAGATAGTGACAAACAAGCCTGTGGCCTACTTGCATCATAACACTTCTTAGCTTTCTTTTTCTTTCTGGAAATATATAAGGCATTATTCATGAATTATAATAGTCTCATACAGAACTCTTCTCCATTGGCTCAATTTTTGAAAATGCTCTTCTCCGAACTGTCATTATCATACCCTGTCCTTCTTAAGGTGGTGAAATATGAGTCTGCCATGTGGTCTTCATGCAGAAGTGTCTCTGGCTTTGTGTAAAAAGAGGAAAACATTTGCTTCTACTGCTGGCCATATATCCCTGTATTTTTTCTTGGCACCTTTTTGATCTTCCCTCACTACAGTCTCAGGTGGTGCTGGGCTGTGTTTTCCTGCTGAGCCTCTGCAGTGGCTCATTCAAACAACGGGGTAGAGCAACAGTCTAATTGAGGTGCTGAATGTGTGTGTGTTTTGTTTTCTCTTTAGTGAGTCCTCGTTTAAGTGTTTCCAGAGGCAAGGTCTTCCAAAATTGTTTTAGTACCACTTTTCTTCAAAGAAGAAGGCACATTTTACCAGAGACCCGTTCCCATCTCTCTGTGACTTCTAGCTACATTCTTCGTATTTTACTGTCTGCGGGGATCAAATATCAAAGGAAAAGGGGGGGTCAGCGAGATGACTCAGGAGGCAATTGTCACCAAAACCTGATGATGCAGGACACACACACACACACACACACACACACACACACACACACACACACACACACCCCCCAATGAATAAATATAAACAAACCCAAAGGGGAAAAAGTGGCTAACCTACATTTTTCTCCTTTCACTCTAACAGGCAAGGATTATGCGATGAATTTTCTAAACTCAGAAAACTGTTACCTGGGAAACGATAATTCCATGGAGGAAGCTCCTGTTCTCCCCTGTCTATACTATTCACTTTTGTGCTTCCAGTTTCTCTCAAGTAATCAGCCTTTAACATGCAATGGCAATACAGAGATATGCAGGAAACTGGTCATTCTAAGCAGTTGCAGCTGTTTTAAAGTAACTTTTCCATTTTTAAAATTTTGGTGTTTTTGAGCATATTTGAAACACACAAAATTGTTTTCGAAGAAAGTTATGCATCTTCCTCACTTGAGAAGAATAACAAATCTGTAAACAATATTTAAGCATCTGCTGAAAGAAAATCCCATCGACTGTCTGCTTTCACTTTTGTTTGTGTGGAGAGGGATGCTGTTAAGAGGCGTCCTCTTTCTGCCTCCTACTGGTAACCCGATGCTGTGACACGCATTCGCCCCTCAGCCCTGACTTCAGCTCTGAAACCTTATGCTGTTTGTAAGAGCATCTCTTTATACTTCCTTAAAAGGAAATGGCAAGCAAGGTTTTGGACTTGAGACTTTTTTATTAAGATGTAATTTAAAAACCAAATCATTCACCATTTTAAAGTTAATTTCCAAAACTGAGCAACTAGTTTCACTACCCAATGCCAGAGTATGTCACCCTAGAAGAAATAGGAAGATAGTATCTTGGCAGTCACTCCTCGTTCCTCCTCCCTCCCATCGCTGGAAACCACTAATCCATTGTTTGCCTCTACAGATTTTCATTTTTTGAAGATTTTTATTTATTTTATTACACGAGTGCCCTGTTTTCATGCACACCAGAAGAGAAAATCAGATCTCATTAGAGATGGTTGTAGAGCCACCATGTGGTTGCTGAGAGTTGAACTCAGAACCTCTGGAAGAGCAGCCAGTGCTCTTAACTGCTGAGCCATCTCTCCAGTTCTCTACAGATTTTTCTTATGCTAGACATTACAGGTAAAAGAATAGTGCTATCTCTGATCTTTCTACTGCCGTGCGTGTGTGTGTGTGTGTGTGTGTGTGTGTGTGTGTGTGTGTGAGAGAGAGAGAGAGAGAGAGAGAGAGAGAGAGAGAGAGAGAGAGATGTACATGCATGTGTGTTCCTGTGAGGTGTGCCTGTGTATAGAGATGCATTTATGTGTTCGGAGTATAAAGGCCAGAGATGTATCTATCTTCCTTTATCACTCTCCACGTTCCCACTGAAGCAGGGTCTTCTGTTGAACCAGGAGTTCAAGGATTTAGCTAATCTAGCCAGTCAACTTGCCCCAGGGATCCACTGTCTCTGACTCTTGAGTGCTGAGATTACAGGCGGACCACCACACTATCTCCAGGACTTACATAGATGCTTGGGATCTAAACTTGAGTCTTCACACTTACACAGCAAGCACTCCACACATGGAATCATCTCACCAGGCCGTGATAGGCTTTCTTTTTTCCCTTGATTCTTTTTTAAAAATATTTATTTATGTATGATGTATACAGTTTCTGCGTGCATGTGTGCCTGCCCACCAGAAGAGGGTACCAGATCTCATTATAAATGGTTGTGAGCCGCCATGTGGTTGCTGGGAATTGAACTCAGGACCTCTGGAAGAGCAGATGGTGCTCTTAACCTCTAAGCCATCTCTCCAGCCCCTCTGATAGGCTTCCCTTATTATTAATATTATTATATTATTATTACTATTATTATTTATGTATACAATGCTCTGCCTGTATGTGTGCAGGACCACCAGAAGAGGGCGCCAGAGCTCATAGATGGTTGTGAGTCATCATGTGGTTGCTGGGAATTGAACTCAGGACCTCTGAAAGAGTAGCCAGTGCTCTTAACCTCTAAGCTCCCTGATATGCTTTCTTTATGAATCCTAAGTTAAAGGTTGACGGATGTTGTACGAGAACATTCTATTGCATGTATATATCACATTTTGTTTATCTATTTATCAGTTGAAAGGCTAGTTGAGTTGCTTCCACTTTGGGAAGATTATGAATGATGCTGCTATGAACATCAGTGCACAAGGATTTGGTGAAATAAAAGGATTACTTTAATTTCTTATGTATGTATGTATACCTAGGACTGGAGTGTCTGTATCATATGGTGACTCAATGTTTATCCACTTTAGGAGCTGCTGAACTGTATTTCAAAATGGTGTGACCATTCGATACCACTGTAATGAACAAAATTCTTCACTATGCTAGCATTTATTATTATCCAGGTGTGTACACATATATCATAATTATTATAGCCATTCTATGTCTTGTGAAAAGGGATTACATTGGGGTGTTGTTTCTGTACTTTCCTAATAACTAAAAATGTTGAGCAACTTTTAGTATGCTTATTGGACAATTAGGTAAATATCTAGGGAAATGCATATATAAAATTCTGTTCATTTTTTTCTCTAAATTGCCTGTCTTGCTGTGTTGTAGGACTAATTTGTACATTTAATATATGACATTCTTATTACGTATGTGATTTATAAATATTCTCTGGTTCCATGGGTTATCATATCATTTTATTGATTAAATCCAATTATCCATTTTTCACTTCTGCTATTTTGTATCATATTTCAAAATTTATGTCTTGGAGATTTATACCTGCCTTTACTTTTAAGAGTTTTGTAAATATTTCAAACTCTTACATTTACTCCTTTGTTCTATTTTTAGTGAAATTTAAAGAGAAAATAAGTTTGTATAATATTTTAATGGGGGCCTTTTTTGGTTACTGTGCTTATAAGAACATCTAAACTCACATTTTTTTAAATCTCTGAAAAAACCTATCAAGAAGAAAATAAAGGCATGTATAACCACCATGAGGACTGAAAAACAATATATCCCTTTATGTGTTACAGACACTAAGAATACTAACACCAAATTTATGAATGAATAGGCCAACTAATTTGAACAGTTAGAGGAAATGGAGAGTCTCACCAAATTATAATTTTTAAAACTAGACTCAATAATGTTAAAATATCAATTTCTTCCCAAATCCATCATAGATTCAGTTTAATCCATGTCAGAACTTAGCAAGCTTTGAAAGCAGAAATTATAATTGAATTCAGGATGTATATGAAAATGCAAATTTCTTAGAATAGTTGCAGCAATTTTGAAAATTAGAATTAAAACTAGGGACTGTAGTAGCTGGTTTTAATGTGTTCAAGATTATGAAGTTATAATAATAAAGATAATGTATTTGCATAAAGATACTAAATAGATCAATGAAACCATATAAAGACCAGAAATTAAACCATCTCAACCTACAGATATACCAGTTTATTGATGCCAATGTAATGGATTGGAGAAGGAACAGTTCTTTTTCCATATTTTAATCAAACTCTGAGCTACAGAAACATAAATAAATGGTCAGGGGTCACAGCTTTACAGATATATGGTAACTAAAGATGAATAGAAAATGGATACAGTAGCATACAGTTTTCCAAGTCAATGCCAATAAATGGAGACAAAATGATGTTCAAGCAGGAAGATCATAAGTGCAAGGTCAACCTAGGCTATATAGTGAGATTCTGTCCACCCCTGTCCACCTCTCTGTCAAATGGTGTGTGTGATCCAAAATGTCTTCACAAAAGGTTCATTTGTTGAAGACTTGGCCCTCAGTGAACGGCACTACAGAATAATTGGATCATCAGGGTGCTTACCCCATCAATCTGTTAATTTTCTCATAAGACCACCTGTTTCTGTTTGCAAAAGACCATCACCATCAAGCTTGGTGCCTGTTGACAATCCCTCATGGAAGGAGGGTCTAGGGAAGAGTCATTGGACGCTCACTTGGATACCCAGCCTCTCCTCTTAGCCATTTGTTTTTGTTTTTGTTTGTTTGTTTGGTTTGGTTTGGTTTGGTTTGGTTTAGTTTTTCGAGACAGGGTTTCTCTGTGTAGCCTTGGCTGTCCTGGACTCACTTTGTAGACCAGGGTAGCCTCGAACTCACAGAGATCCACCTACCTGCCTCTGCCTCCCGAGTGCTGAGATTAAAGGTGTGTTCATAGTCATTTGTTAGTAGTTTTCCTTAATTATAAATTGCCAAAGGAAAGGGCTACAATATATAGGCTTGGAAAGACTAAAAGGAGGCTCCACCTATGTGGCTGTAGGGAAGTTATTATCCATGCTCCATGAAGACTTTACAGTGCACTTTCTTTGAGTTCACCCATGCTTCTTTCAGTAACCCCTCACCATGCTCGATAAACTCATTGGTTCCTCCAGGTCAACATTGATGGAATCTAACTGGTTTGTCATTGGGACCTTATGAAAAGGAGGGGTAGGTATTTACATTTCCTCCCAAGAAAAGAATTTTAGCACCAGAGACTTTATCCAAATCCATCTATTGTTAACATTTTTCTCATTGTTTTACTATTTGTATAACATTAACTGTATGTGAATATATGCATGTGTGTGTTTTCTAAGCTTTATGAGAGTGATTGGCACACTGAAATATTCCGCTTCTCTTACATAGCTGTATATAATTTAAAAATTAATAAATTTTCCATTCATAGAAAGGTTTGATCTAATCTTACTTCCAAATTCCAATTTTGTTAATTAACTGATAGTGTCTTTTATAACCCTATTATGCACTTTAGCACAGGAGCCAGTCTAGGACCAGATACTGTTACCACATCTTATTAGTCTACTTTGGTCTGTCCTTTATGGCATAGAGATTTTGAAGAAGACAGTCCTATTTTCATTTTGCTTTAGTAGACGGCTCCCCATTCGAAGTTTGCCTGATTGCTTCCATGTTTACATTATGCTGTGCATTCCCAGACAGACAATTTTGTAATGGATGCTACATTCTTCTTGCTTAGAGATGCAAGCTATTGGTAACTATTGGCATCTATTGGTAACTCTGTGGGTGATGTTAATTTCAATCACATGATTCAAGTTGTTTTCTGATTTTTTTTCACTTTAGTTACTATTTTTCCTCTGAAAACTAATGAGTCTGTTGAGAAATTTTGCTCATCATCACAATTTCCTCTTTGTTTTAACTGTGTTTATCTTCTGTGTAGTTGATTCCTGTCCAACACATTTTTTACTATAGTGGTTTATACAATGATGGTACTCAAACTCCTTTGTCCTTTTGTAGAGGAGGTCTTTCTATAAAGCCTGGACAGACAGACAACTCACAATCTTTGTGGCTCACTCCCCTGAGTGTGTGTAGTACAGGTGTGAGCCACCACTCCCAGCCTCTACTTTATCTCTTAAAAGAGCTTCACTGGATGGTCCTCTCTAGATGGAAATATTAGCGTGACATATCAGAGTGACAATGGAATTGCTTACCAGAATGGAAGTTAAAACAAGGACAAGAGATGGCTGAGGGGAATTGCCCAATGTAGACATGGAATGGGGCATGTGCTACAAGAGATAGTAGGGCTACTGTGGCAGTCATCCTAGCTTGATCTATCATGATGGGGACTCACTGCCTTTGGCCCAAAGACCAGACCTGAGAAAATGAATGAGAGGCCAGGGAAGAGAAGCATCACAAATATGTATCTATATTGCTTCTTGCTTTCTCCAAGCAAAACCTGCAGCCATTTTCCTGAGGAATAGAAACACAGTTGGCTGTCCATATCCATGGGCTCTCCATAAGCAGATTGAATGAATGTTGACTTTCAAAATGTATTTAAGAATGGTTGCATCTGTGCTGAACATGTACAGACCATTTCCTTTCATTATCTCCTAAGCACTATCGGAAAACAGCTATCTATATAGCAAACACATCAGTGTTAGGTATTAAAGTTATTAAGGCTATTTAAATGATAAAGAAGAAACCAGGCATGGTGACATATGTCAGTAATTCCATCATGTGGGATGAAGAAATGACTAGATGGCAACAAGTTCAAGGCTAACCAAGACCATATAAACAGTACCACGCCAGTCAAGGATAGGTAGTGAGAGCCCATCTAAAAGGAGGAAAGAAAGGAAAGAAGAGTGAGTATTGATTATATGCAAATGCTATACTTTTTTATATAAGGGACTTGAGCATGTACAGCTTTTGATATCAGTGAGGGAAAGGGAGCATCCAGAAACTAATCTATGGACATCAAGTGATAATTGTATCTCCAATGCTTGGAATAGACACTTAAAATTTTTAAGATGTGTTTATTTTATTTGTATTTTATGTATATGATGTGTTGCTTGCTGGCATCATGTGCATGCAGTACCCCTGAAGACCAGAAGAGGGCATCAGATCCCTGGAAGTAGAGTAACAGATGATTGTGAACCACCATATGGGTACCGGGAACCAAACTCAGGTCATCTGTAAGAGCAGCAAGTGCTCTTAACCACTGAGTCATCTCTCTAGCCCAAGAGATCCTACTTCTGAGCTAACACTAATATCTGCACATACATCATGCTATGGTTACCAATCACGGACTTTTTGGATACAGGCCAGGGAAATATGCAAGTTGGGGTCCTGGACTTTGTCTCTATAGGCTCAGTGAAACTTCCAAATTCAATTTAGTGGGGTTATCTTTGGTTCCTAAAGTCGTAAATGCACATACTTGGGAAAATGATCAATCCTCATTCCGAGGATACATGAACCAAGGATGTATGACCTTTAAGATGATTAAGGGAAAAAATAATCTTGGACTCTCATGGAGCTCCACTTCTTAAACATAAAGCAATGCCTGTGCTGATTCCTTGGGGGAACTACAAAGGTAAATGTCACAGCAATGACTAGAAACAGTTTGACATAATATTTTTAAAACCAAAACTAATGCAAAAGCCCATGATATACAAAGTATATCTTACAATGTAAGAGTACCAACCACAAACAAAATTAACGCTGAGTCAGCATCGCCATTGTCTTGTTAATATATATGAACTCTTCAGCCACATGCCATTAACTACAGAAAATCTTAATCACTGTATCATCCCATGTGACATTATTATGTCATCTAGCATTTATAACAGCATGTTGGCCAAATGTGGATGTTAAAAAAAATGGAAGTAAGCCAGATGCTAGAAGTAAGCCAGATGCTAAAATATGAGTGAGAAGGACCAGCTAGAATATAGCTAAGTGGATCAAATAAGAAGAGGAACTTGCCTGACGATCCATACCCTGGAAGAAGAGAACTAATATCTACACATACACACACACATGCACACAGAAAGAGGGGGCGGGGCAGACAGACAGACAGACAGACAACAAAATTAACAAAAAATTGTGTTGTAAAAAAATTTTTTTTAAGAAAATGAGTGATACTTCTCTAAGACCTATAAGAAAGTGCTGCGTGGGGGCTGGAGATAGCTCAGTACGTTCAGAGCACTTACTGCTCTTTCAGAGGACCCAGGTTCAGTTCCCAGGACCCACATTGCAGTTACAACTGTAACTTTATTTCCATGGCATCTGACATTCTTGTCTGGTCTCCTTGGTCACAAGGCATACACATGGTACACAGAAATACATGCAGAAAACATGCAGACGTACTTTTTTAAAGAAAAAAAAAAAACGTTGACAACAGCAAATTTTGGTGGGGCAACCAGAAAGGAGGCAGGCATAGTAGAGAAAGGTAAGCGTGTCTAGTGATCTTCTGAAGTGGATAAAGTTGTGTCTCCTCCTCCTTACTGTAGGGGTAACATGTTGTATTTGACTGGTGTCCAATGGCACAGCTGAATGGCAGACTTCACACTTCTCATGTCCAAGGGCTTCCATTTTAAAGAGGGCCCTGAGGAAAAGAATGGGGTTCAAGCCACTCAAGCTTTCAATGAGAGTGATTCTATCTCCGGTCCCTTTAACCTTATCACTCAATAATCTCAACAGTGCTTATTAAACTTACCAGTGCTCAAAACATTTATGAATGATTGGGATGTCACAGAACGTCATCTCTGGAGCTCTGGGGGGGAGGGGGGAGGGAAGCTATTCCCTTAAGAAAGCAGCTTTCCGGGCTGGAGAGATGGCTCAGAGGGTAAAAGCACTGTCTGCTCTTCCAGAGGTCCTGAGTTCAATTCCCAGCAACCATATGGTGGCTCATAATCATCTGTAATGGGATCTGGCGCCCTCTTCTGGTGGGCAGGCACACATGCAGGCAGAACATTGTATACATAATAAATAAATCTTTAAAAGAAAAAAGGAAAAAGAAAGTAACTTTTCTTCCTTAAAATCTATTCCACTCTTGCTTCTAATTTTGGGTCAAGATTGAATTTCCAATCAAGATGAAGAGTGTCAATTGACCATGTAATCCGAACTGTCCTTCATAAATTGGATGCTCAGACTATATTCAGTTCCCTTCATTAAGCCCCAGAGCTTTTCCTCTGTCAAAGAAGCAGTAGAACTAGTGGCCTAAGTATATTTGGAAGGTCAAAGACCAAGAATACAAAGCAGCCAGACGTGGTGGCGCACGCCATTAATCCCAGCACTCGGGAGGCAGAGGTAGGTGGATCTCTGTGAGTTCAAGGCCAGCCTGGTCTACAAAGCAAGTCCAGGATAGCCAGGGCTACACCCAAAAAAAAATCAAAAATACATACTCTTGACAGCTCGCACTGCAACCTTAGGGGAACGTCACATTTAGTTTCAGTTTGTTACGCATAATATGCCTCTGACAGGCAGAGATGAATTACTCTAGCCTGGTGGGCATCCCTGAAAGACAGGTAAAAATGTAACATCTTCCCTGTGGAGAGAAGGTAGGTAAAGGTTGAGGATGGAGTAGGGCAAGTTCAAGGCTACCCTGGGCTATACAGTCTGACCCTATATCAAGAAAATTTTAAAACCAGGTCTAGCGGAACAGTCATGTAATTACAGCTACATGGGAGATAGAAGCAGGAGGACCACAAGTTGAGAGCCGGCTGGAGGTATAGACTGAGTTCCAGGCCAGCAATTTAGTGAGATTCAATGTCAAAATTAAAAGATAAAACAAGTTTTGGGATATAGTTCAGTGATAAAAATGCTTGCCTAGCATGTACGAGGCCCTGGGTTCAGTCCCTGACAGTCCAAAAAAACAAAAAACAAAAAAAAAACCCAAGTTCTTTTAAAACCCTTTTGATAATGGGGACTCAGGTCAAATAAATGACAAGGCAGAAAGTCCAGGACTCACTGAGCTCCCTGTATTATCTGAACAGATGCACATCTGGCCTCTGCCCAAGTACTTCCAATGATAGCCAGGTCACTGCTTCTCGAATTAGGCCAGGCAGTAGTTGCATAGCAAACATAATTAAAAGTCTGCAGCAGATTGAGCAGCGTTCTGCTTCTCCTTCCTGCATCCACAGCTCCCTTTGGAATGATACAAATTGAATTCCGTACCTGATGCGTATGGCTGCCTTTAAAATTTATGAAATGTTTTCCCTTCAGATCAAATGCCTAATTCCATAAAGTATTCTGAAGACCCTCTTTTTGTGTTTTCTTGGTCGTTCTCTTTTCTCTTGACTTCCTGCAAAATGTGATAGGAAAATAAAATTTCTCAAAAGCCAATCATTGTGGACAATTCCTACTCCTGATTTAATGTGAAACATCAAAAATGATTGTTGTCACCAGAAAACGATATGCATTACCTTATTTCTCTATGTGTATCTGTTTATGTGTATCTGGCCATGTATGTGCAAGTGCAAATGCATGCTGTGTGCATGTGTATGTGAATGCCAGAGATTGACGGCATGTGTGTCTTCTGGCTTTCTCGGACTTCTGAGACAAGGCCTTGCGATGAACCTGGAGTTCATTTATGCAGCTAGCCTGGCTGACCAACAAGCCCCGGGATCTTCCTGTCTTCTCCTCTTCATTGCGAGAATTACAGAGTGTGCCTGGCTTGTCACATGACAGCAGTGGAGAGAATTCAGATCCCCATGGTTGAGTGGCAAGCACCTTCTGACTAAGTTGTCTCCCCATCCCTCTGTCATCTTATTTTGATCCCCCAATCACCATGTACTATTATTAGTCACATTTTACCAATAAAAATTAAGAGGCAACAACTTGTCTGAGGGCAGGAAAGGCCAGCCAAGATCTAGCTGCCCAATATGCATTTACTGCAGAAAATTTTAACAGATTCTTTTAAATTAAAAGTTGAAATGAACAGCATATAGAGTAACAAGTTTATGACATTTTCAGACATATATGATATACATGTATATATATATACATATCGTTGTATTTTGCTCATGTCCACCTCATAGTACCCTCTCTTTTATCCATGCCCCCTCCCTAGGTCCTTGTTGAATGGCTGAAGAACTTGTATCTTTTACACTTGCAGTAATAGTAGCTTGTAACTCTGTCCTCATCTTGGCATTTAGGAAATTAACAGCTCACTGAAATCTGCAGATACTTTTCAGATCAATAGCCATTAGGCCTCCTTCTGAACAGCCTTAGCCCTCATCTCTTGAAGCTGTGTGCAACCATATCCATCTCTCTTCCATTGTGCCTTGCTGGGGGAGGGTTAGGGCTAGGGAAAGGTCTCTTCCTTAAGCTCCATGGTAGCTCATATTAGTACAAATTAGAATTCGAGAGTCAGGAGAGATGGCTTAGCAGATAAGACCAATGGTAGCTCTTACAGAAGACCTACATTCTGTTGCCAGCACCCACATGGTGGCTACAAATCCAAGGGATCTAATACTCTCTTAAGGCCTCCATATGCATATGGTATACATGCATACATGCAGGCAAACAGTCATACATACTAAATAAGTATATTAAAGAATATTTGAAGATTTAGATTTTTTAGATATGTTCATACAATTATTCCGTGGCACAGAACTATTCAAATCCAAGCCCACTGAAAAACTAAAATAGTATACTATTTTACTTGACAGGCATTATCATAGATGAAAAGTACAGCTGATCTCAAAATTACCACATATTTCATTCATTCAACAAACACTGTATTTAAAAGAAAAATCCAAACAGAATTCAGAAAATGAACAATAAAATATCATGATTTTGCAGTTATTCCATAGAAAAAATATGCAATATACTTCAGGCCTCCTTGTGTTTATACAGATACACTCCATAGTGTCTTTGATGTCTTCAGTATAAAGGCACAGTAATGCCAGTTTTTAATAAGGAGTAAGAGTGATATAGTGAATATTTCATTTTGAGGAGTTGGCAAAAGATTATTTTTAAGTTTACTTCAAAGGAAGAGGATGAAATAATGAAAGATGAAAGACCGATTCATGATCTCCGTGCTAGTTAATTCAGAAGACTCCACGGTCCCATTTTTATCTGCTGACTGAAATCTTTCCAAGATAATTGATCTAGGTTTCTGTTTTATTGCATTTGCTGTCACTCATTGCATTGTTTGCCAGATTAGAAGTGTTTGATATAAGTTTATGTACTACATATAATTTCAATGTGACATCTCGCCTTTGTTCATCTTTTCGCGGCCAATTGATGGCTTCAAATTGGCTCTCCAGGAAATCTTAATTCACTATTATCTAACTGACACATTAAAAAATAATGAGGGAAGGACTTCATCACCTGCCATTTCAAACCCAATTCTCTAAACCCTTTTCGCTCAGAACTAAAGCAAGATTAGTTTCATTGAATATTAAATAACTGAGCCCCGTTCATAACAATTTGATAAAAATAATATTTCAAATCCCATGCGTTGGTATCATTCCTGAAGTTAGAAAACCAGGAAGTGTTTCTAAAACAATTCTAAGGACATCATTGCAGTTTGCAGGATCAAATGGATAAGGCACATTATAACAAATCCAATAGCATACAGGAAACTGCTTATTTGGCCATCCCAGGAACTCTTGTGTTTGTGACACACTAGAACATAGAGCAAGGATCTAAGTGGTTACTACAGAGCTTTAAAAAAAATGTTCAGCCATGTGCGTTGTAGAGCGCATATGCATGGGCTGGACGGGTGGCTCAGTGATTAGGACCACTCATTGCTTTTGTAGGGGACCGTGGTTCTGTTCCCAGCATTCACACGGTAGCTCACAACCATCTGCAACTCAAGGCCCAGGGGATCAGACACTCTCTGCTGACCTTCACAGGCATCACGGGCACTGCACACAGTGCACATAGCTACATTCAGGCAAAAATAGTCATACAAAGTAAAAATAAATAGGAAGAAAGGCTGGCATATGGAATCCAAGAAATCAAGCAACAATATCTCAGTTAAGTCATATTTGGTTTTCAAAGAAGTTTCTAGGAAGCTGCAATGAGTAAAGAAAGGTTTCAGAAGTCCCATGTTAGGGTACAAAGTAGGAGCTTTTATTTTTAAGTTTAAAAAAACTTATCAAGACTGCAGTGGCTCAGGAAATGAGCAACATAGAAAAAAAGAGAATAAATCCAGAGTTCTTCACAGGGAAATCTGTCAAAAATAAAAACATCCATTCAGAAAAGTAACTATCAAGAGAATTTAGCAGGCTGGGTAGTAATGGTAGATGCCTTTGGTCCCAGCACTCAGGAGGCAGAGGCAGGTAGATCTCTGAGTTCAAGGTCAGCCTGGTCTTCAGATCAAGTTCCAGGACAGCCAGGACTGCACACAGAAACTCTGTCTCAGAAAGAAAAGAATTTAGCAGGATCCCTTTACTCCAGAAGGTGGAAATCAAAGTTTCACAATGATCTTGATTTTTCTTCAAGGTGGAAAAGAAGGCATAGCCCATACGCAATACAGGACAGCAACATCAATGCATGCGATTAATACTCATGCAACATCTACTTTGTTAAAGCTCTGGGTTCAGTGGAGGTAGATGCAAAAATCAAGGCAAAGTCTCAGTCTCCAAGATGAGGGATGGAGGGATGGAGGCGATTAAACCATGATCATGGTGGGTTAAGGCGATCTGCAGAGTGTGTGTGGCACTCTCTATTCTGCTCTCTGTTGGCCTCCTTTCTCATCAACCCCCAACCCCCAACAGAAAGACAGAGAAATTCATGACATAAGTAGGAGACAGCTAAATTAGCCAGAAATCCAAAATCCAATCCAGAGTAAGTTGATTTGATATGATGGTTTCTTCAAAAAATGAATTGCGGCAGGAGAAAGGGGAAGGGGAAAAGAGTCATCTAGAGCTGTAAAGCAATTTACAAAATAAAATAAGCAAGTATGGAAAACTTCCTTGGAGCCTCCCTTTAAAAAGTCAAAAGTTAGAAGACACTTGGAGAAAACCAAAAGCAACTTGTATATGTGATCCTCTTTTTTTCCTTATTTTATGCATATTTCAGTGTTTTCGTGCATATTTCATGTGTGTGTCTGGTGTCCAGAGAGCCCAGAAGAGGTTGTTTGTAACTAGACTTACAGATGTTTCTGAGCTTCTGTGTGGTGCTGAGAATCAAAGCTGGGTCCTCTGCAAGGCCAGCCAATGAGCTTAGCCACCAAACCATCTCCCCAGGCTCTTAGATAGCTGATCTATTTTTTAAATAGCTGGACTATTTTTTTAAACTTTGTAAGTGGATAAGAATATTAGGCATTTGTTTCAGCAATTTTGTTTTAGAGCCTTTTATTTAAATACTTTAATAATTAAATTTAAAATAATAATAAACATCAGTTACATTCTAAAGTATTTACAGTCTATGACATGATAGGATGGCTGGAGATATGTTTCTGATAATGCCATGAGGGATAATAGGAAATGCTAGCATAAAGAAGAAATACAATTAGCCCTATGTTGACCATTGGTAAAGTTTAGTTATAATTACAGGGACTTCATTATGATCTTCTGTCTATTTCTGTATTATTTGAAATTGTATTAAATAAATCATCTTTAGAAGACAGAAAAGGCTTCCCAAAGGAAATTCACAGTGCGTTTGAAAGAAGGCCAGGGTTATCTAGCTAAAAGTCGGGGTCACCTTCTTATCTCAAAGAACATTAAAGTAAGGCTACTTTTTCTTTTATTTCCTATCACTTTCTTTTCTACCCTTTTCTTTTGAGATAGTATCTCTCTCTACAGATCTAGCTGTCCTGGAACTCATTCTGTGGACCAGACCATCCTCAAACTCACAGAGGTCCGCCTGCCTATACCACCCAAGAGCTGAGATTAAAGATGTGTACCACCATGCCCAGCCAAAACTACCTCTTTAATAACATAGCTTTTATTAACTTGTAGAATACCAAGAAATAAATGTAGCATAAACAAAATGTAAGATGACCATTGGCAGTAGTTATATCTAGTAAATTCAGACAATAGTAAAAATAGATACAACATAAAAATTTGTCCCCAAAATTAAGTAAAATAAAGTACAAATAAAAAAATTACAAAGTTTGTATATTTAATTCAACTACACACTTTAAAGGCTAATAATAGGGGCTAGAGAAATGGCTCAGAGGTTAAGAGCACTTGCTGTTCTTCCAGAGGTCCTGAGTTCAATTCCCAGCAACCACATGGTGGCTTACAACCATCTATAATGAGATCTAGTGCCTCCTTTTGTCTTGTAGTTGTTACATTCAGGAGAACATTGTATATATAACAAATATATAAATATTTTTTGAAAACTATTAAAAAATAAAGGCTAATAATGAAATGTAAACATCTGTACCTCCTCCTGAGACTAAGAGATAGAAGCTCTCAGCTGGGTGGTAGCACATGCCTTTAATGCCAGCACTTGGGAGGCAAAGGCAGGCAGATCTCTAGTTCTGAATTTGAAGCCAGAGCTTGGTCTACAGAGCAAGTTCCAGAACAGCTAAGGCTACCCAGAGAAACCCTGTCTGGAAAAAAATAAAATAAAATAAAAACAAAGAAGCCAGGCGTGGTGGCACACGCCTTTAATCCTAGCACTTAGGAGGCAAAGGCAGTTGTATCTTTGTGAGTTCGAGGCCAGTCTGGTCTGCAAAGTGAGTCCAGGACAGCCAAGAGTACACAGAAAAACTCTGTCTCGAAAAAACAAAAACAAAAACAAAAACAAAAAACAAACAGAATAAAAACCAACCACAAAGAGATAGAAGCTGTCTATGTTGCTCCTCCACCTACCATTCCTATGAATTTTATGTTGACATTTCCTTACATTAATAGTCTTTAGTACATATGTAATCTCCAATTAATATAATATTTAGTTTACCTGGCTTTCAACTTGTGCAGGGGACCCTGCACAAATTGATGCACCAACAAAGGGCAATGCGTGAGGTAAACCTAGACCCCCCTATTCAGATCTAGCCCATGGGCGGCTCATTCTCCAAGGCTGGGGGTGGAGAACAGGGACTGCCTCTGACATGAACTCTGGTTCCCACGATTTGATCACTTCCCCTTGGTGTGGAGGCCCTGCAGGCACACAAGGAAGGGGATATAGGCTATCTGGATGAGACCTGATAGGCTGTGGTCAGATGGTGGGGGAGGAGGTCCCCTTCTGTCACAGGTCTAGGGGAGGGGAATAGGGCAGAAGAAGAAGGGGGGTGGGAACAGGAAGATACAAGTGAGGGGGTCACAATTGGCATGTAATCTGACTAAATTATAATAAATAAAAATTGAAAAAACACACAAAATTATACTGCATATGTTTTTTTAATTACTTTGTCAAAAACTATTTTTGAGATTCATCCATGGCTCTGTGTGTGCATGTAGGACTTTTTGTTGTTGTTAGTAGTGTTCTGTTGTTCGAATGGATAACAGCTTAGTCATCCTTTCTGCTGTGAGGGATCTGGATTATGTACAGTCTGGTACAGTTTGATACTGTAATCAAACCATTGCTGGAGGTTGGTCTGATGGATTTTGATACGAATTACTGCTTGCTGTCCTTGCCCCACCTGTACCTTGCCTAGGAGCCTAACCTGTTTAACCAATAAAAGGTCATCACATCTGGCCAGGGCAAATGGGATGGGCGTGGCTAGGGTTCCAGGGCTTGGGGAGACAGAGAGAATTTTGGAAGGAAGAGAGCCCAAAGGAGAGGAGAAGAGAAGAAGGCTGCACCATGCATGGGTTAGGTGGAGGAGAAGCACATGGCCAGTGTGGATGGGGATTTGTCCCAGATGATGATAATTAGCAATTATTTGGGATTATGGATGGGAGGTAGCTTGATGGAAATTATTAGAAGCAGATGGCATGGGATTGGGGCAGGTCTGGGATACCTGCCCCACTGTGGGAAGTAGTTTAGGGGATTAGTATCTGTCCTGCCCCAGGTTAACTAAGGCTATTTTAAAATATAACAGGTGTCTGTGTCTTGACTGATTGCTAGGGGTTAGAAAATACTGTCGTGATAACAATCATAGGCCTAATAGTAAACATGATTAGGTCATACTGGTAATTTAACTGCAACAAACCATATTCTTTTTGGTGGGAGGCATTGAATCAAGGTCCCTCTATGTAGCTCAGGCTAGCGTCATACTCATGATCTTCATGAATCTGTCTTCCAAGTGCTGCGATTACATGCATACTCCAGCATGCCCGATTGTAAGTAAGCTTTTTCCTGTCCTTGGGGAAAATGGGAGCTTTCTAGTGTCTAAGCTTCTGAGCATAAAATTGCTAGGTAGCATTAAGGTTGCTTGAAGCGCCAACTGATTAAATCGATTTTTAACAAAAGCAGACACTATAAATTATCCTGTGGGTCAGCCACTAATGTTTACATACTGTATGCTGTTTCTCAGCAGAACTCAGCACGGAATAAGTTGTCCCAAGAGAATAACTTGAAAATGTATTTCTTGCTCCATATGGAGGACAAAAGGTTGAACCTGTGGAATTTAATTCTTTCTTTTAAAATACACCGTTTGCTGTCTCAAAAGAAACAAAATAAGGGGGCTGGAGAGATAGCTCAGAGGTTAAGAGCACTGTTTGTTCTTCCAAAGGTCCTGAGTTCAATTCCCAGCAACCATATGGTGGCTCACAACCATCTATAATGAGATCTAGCGTCCTCTTCTGGCATGCGGGCAGAATATTGTATAAATAATAAATCTTAAAAAAAAAAAGAAACAAAATAAAAGTAAAATAAGTAAATGACTAAAGCGTGGCCTGAGGGCGTAACTCAATGGTACAGTGCTTGCCTAGTGTGCTTGAGGTCCTCAATTCAGTCATCAGCACTGAAAAAAAAAAGCAGGACAGAGCACAGACTAAATGATTAGAAGGAAACCAGGAAGAAGTGGCAGCTTTGTGTTTCATTTCCCTCTGCACTGCCTGTAGCAACTGCTGGCTTATTCAACCAGGTATGAAAGCGAACATGTGTTGAAGACTCTTGGATTTTTGAGGATTGTTTTCACACTTTTAGCCCTCAGTAATTTTAAAGCTATTGATGGGGGGGGAGCACATTTCATGACCTGTTTCTCGGGTTACTTTTATTTTTTTATTTTTATTTTTTAAAATATTTATTTATTATGTGTAAAGTGTTCTTCCTGCATGTACACCTGCAAGCTAGAAGAGGGCATCAGATCACATTACAGATGGTTGTGAACCACCATGTGGTTGCTGGGAATTGAACTCAGGACCTTTGGAAGAGCAAGCGGCGTTCTTAACCTCTGAGCCATCTCTCCAGCCCCTCAGGTTACTTTTAAGTCAAGTACAAGTGGACATGCACCACGCTTTTTCTTTTTAAGGCACGGTCTCACTTTGTAGCTCTGACTGACCTGGAACTCACTGTATACGTCAGGCTGACCTTAAAGTCACAGAGGCCCATCTGTCTCTGCTTCTTGGGTGCTGGGATTAAAGGTGTGTGCCACCAGGGCCAACTGTGAAGTACTTCCTACTGAGTACTCCTATACCATGGTCATGAGGCTGGAATCCCAGGCTTGCTCATCTTGGGCTACCATACTGACATACTATGAGCTGGAGAGCTGACACACAATAGAACTCTATTTCTCACAGATCTGGAAGCTGGGATGTCTAAGATCCGGGTGCCCCAAATTCAGTGTCTTTTTTCCTAGTTCGTGTACGAAATCATCTTATGGGCTGCAGAGATGGTTCAGAGGTTAAGAGCACCAGCTGTTCTTCTAAACCTCCTGAGTTCAATTCCCACCAACCACATGGTGGCTCACAACCATCTACAAAGAGATCTGGTGCCCTCTTCTGGCGTGCAAGTGTATATGCAGGCAAAATACTGTATTTATAAATGAATAATTTTTTTTTTTAAAGAGAGATCACCTTATGGTAGAAGGGAACAGGCATCTCTCTGTGGTCTCCTTTTTAATTTTTTATTTCTTTTATTTCTGTTTTTTTTTCAAGACAGAGTTTCTCTGTGTAGCCTTGGCTGTCCTGGACATGCTTTGTAGACCAGGCTGGCCTCAAACTCACAGTAATCTGCCTGCCTCTGCCTCCCTGACTGCTTGGATTACAGGCATGCACCACTGAACCCAGCTAATTTTGTATTTCTTGTTTTAAAACTTATTTTAGTTGATGCATAAAACCATAAAAACTACACATATTTAATGAGATGCCATATTATATTTTGATGCATATATTATATAATGTTTAAATCAAGCAGACTTATCTCCTCAAATAGTTATCATTTTTATGTGGTTAAAACTTTCAGACTTGCTGGGTGGTGGTAGCACACTCCTTTAATCCCAGCACTCGGGAGGCAGAGGCAGATGGATCTCTGTGAGTTCGAGGCCAGCCTGGTCTACAAAGTGAGTCCAGGACAGCCAAGGCTACACAGAGAGACCCTGTCTCGAAAAACAAAAACAAAAACAAAACAAAACCTTTCAGACTTCTGAGTTCTCCATTTTCTGAGACAAGGCATCACTATATAATCTTGCCACCCCTGCCTCTGCCTCCTGTTTGGTGGGCTTAAAGGTCTAAGGTACCACCCCATGATACTGACTTCCCTTGTCTAAGGCTACTAGTCCCATTCATAAAGGCTTAGCCCTTGTGACCTAAAAACCATACCACACAAAAGCCCAGTCTCCTAATATCATTACCTTAGTGGTTAGAATTTCAAACCATGAACTTAAAATCACAAACATTTACAACAGAAGATCTGCCTACTTCATAACTGGGGTTACTGTCCTTGCTTTGCTAGTATTTATCTGAACCCAAAATCATGAGGTTCAGATCTAGAAAAAACATTAGAAAAGTTGGCTGTTGTGCGTACGCCTTTAATCCCAGCACCTGGGAGGCCAGCCTGGTCTACAGAGTGAGTCCCAGGACATCCAGAACTAAAACCCTGTCTCAAAAAAAAAAAAAAGAAAATAAAAGAAAGAAAGAAAGAAAGAAAGAAAAAGAAAGAAAGAAAAGTAGAAGACATTAGAGATAATTGGACCAAAGCCTTTTTTATATGTCAGCCAAACTGAGGCAAAAAAAAAATTACAAAATAAACATCAGTGGCTTGCTCCAAATTCTGGTGTTAACAATTGTTTATTTTTAAAGTGTACAGATTAGAGCTAGAGAGATGACTCAGCTGGTAAGAGCTGTAACACCAGTTTCACGGGATCCAAATCCACCTTCTGGCCTCTGTGATGAGCATCAGGCATGGATGAGGTGCACAGACATAGACGCAAGCCAAACCCCAAACACATAAAGTAAATCACTGACTTGAGCTGTTCATTATGTGCCAAGCACTGTGTTGAGCAAAGATGAAACGAATATAAACAGGACAGCTTCAGACTTTGGGTTCCTCACAATGATAAGGCGTAAATCTAAACCGTGGTGTGTGTGAGTTACGTTCTTTATTGTCATGGTCCAAATACCTCTTGAGATGCAACATGATGGAGGAAAGGTTTATTCTGGATCCTGGCTTGAGGGTATGCAGGCCATTACAGTGAGAAAAGGATGGCACCAAGATCCGTGCACAGCTGTGACAGCAGGAATGGGAGACTGCTGGCCCACATTTGGAAGGATCAAGCAGCAGAAAAGACAGGAGTGGGGCCAGGCTGAAAACCCTACAGCCATCTGCCATTGAACCACTTCCTCCATCTAGTCCCCACATCCTGAATATTCCACAACCTCCCAAAACACCCACACCACCTGTGGACCAAGTATTCAAATAGATGAGCCTGTGGGGGGGGGGGCTTTATATCCAAATCAAGAAGTAGCGTGCAAGTCAGGCACGGTTGGTGCATGCCTTTAGTTCCGCACACTTGCGATGCCGAAACAGGCGTATTGCTATGAGTTCCAGGCCAGCCAGGGTTACTCTGTCAAAACAAACACACCAAAAATAGTGTGGTAAGTATTCCTAGAGACACAGATACAAAGTATGGAAGTGGCAGCTCTCCCAAGGGAGATAGGCTTCCCAGAGGAGGAAATGCTTGAGCTGGGCATCCCAGGCTGAAAGAATGTGATGGTAAATGCAGAGGCAAGGAGCAAGAGGTAGTAGGGAGGATGCTATGGCGGGCTTCCTAGACCACACATGCTGAGCCTGCTGCCCTGCCCCTCGATGCCTGTGCTTCTCAACGGCAAGCTGCTCACTATTTTAGTCATGTTTCCTCAAGGAGACTGGGGAGCTCTGGGTTTGGGGTAAGTCCAGCCCCACCTTGCCAGTTTCCAGGCTAAATCTTGGTTCCATTTTTTCTTTCTTCTTTTTTTAAAATTTATTTTTAATTTATATATTCCCTTTCCATCTCGATCATAGCCCCCTCCCGCCTGTCCTCCAGGTCCCCCCTTCCTTTCCCCTCTTCCTCCTCCCTTCTCCTCAGAGAAAGGGAGCCCACCAACAATACCAATCCACAAAAGTACATCAAATCGCATCAGGACTGAGCACATCCTCATCCACTAAAGCCAGGCTCAAATTTCTACTAGCCAGATTTAGTAAATGAAAACAGGACAGTCACTAAATGGAATTCCTGGTATAACTGTCATTGCTTTCATAGAAACATGTCCTAAATATATGCATGGGCACAGCTATACGAAAATTGTGTTGTGTATGTGGTGTTCGGTGTAGCCAGGCGTCCTGGCAACCCTACCTGGAGGAAGTGCTCAGTAAGGCTTTGTGGGAGTACGAGAGGCAGCAAGGGAAGACGTTCAAAAGGTGGGGAAGACGTGAGGGGAGAATGAATTCAAAGTGGTATGGGCTTTAGGAGGGCGGTAGACTCGTCAGAGCCTGGAAACTATGCAAAATCTAGCCACACAATAACTATTTTTGGTTCTATAGAGTAAAAGGGAAATAGCTGTTCCCCCTTTTTGTTAAAGAGTCTGCCCTCGTGTGGTGGGAAGAAGTATTAAGCTTTCAATCTTTGCGGGCTGTTCATTAGGGGAAAGGACTCCCTGAAACTAGCCACCTGGAAAGGAGGATGTGATACTAAGAGTTTGTTTTTGTGGGAGACAAAGAAGGAATGAGCAAAAAGATGAATCGTTTCTTCGTGTGAGGTACCAAGGGAGTAATGTTAAAATGGGTTTTGCAAATTGTTCAAAACACATTGTGACTTTGTGCAAGCCAGCAAAATCTGTTTCCAAGAAATTCAGATCTGAAAATATGATAATATACTGTACCTAAATGCAGGCAGTAGATTATTTAGCTGGATGAGCTATAAAATCCTATTTAAATGTTAACTAAATAGCAACCATGACGACTTTGGATATGAAGAAAGCCCTTTGCGGATGCCTCTTCTCATCGTTGCCATGTACTGGATCCCCAGACTGATTGTGCCATGTCCCAGGTTGCATTGCCCCATGATGAGCAGAAGAGATGCTTTCCAGCAAACATCACATGCTGCCATCTTCCAGAGCAGTCTGAAGTCCCTCCTCTAAAGACAAGACCTCACAGTTAGCAAGCCCTCGTCCTCAACCTCAGAGAGCAAGCTCCCAGACAAAACTCAGGACTACTTCCTCCAGCCTCTTCCTCTTAAACGGAACCATGATCTTCTGTTCTATTTTCTCACTTTGCAACTGAACCTATCCCTTCAACCTACAGTAAGCAAAGTTCCTGAAGCTTGTGACCAGCCTCGCCAGCCACTTGTCTCTTTATGTCCTTCACCTAGATGCGGCTTTCAACTCTGCCTCGGATGGACCATCTGTGTGACCACAGTACGGTCGACTAGTGCCAGTGAGCAGGGAAAATCGCCCGCATCAGTTTAGCTTTAAACACTTTGCTTTGGTTGTTTTACCTGCCCTGAATCAGTTACCTGTCTTATCCATTCCTTGCTATTGTAAACTTTCTATGCTTCTAAGTAACCCAGCTTTTTCACTGATAAACTAGATTGATGTACCAGACTGACTGTCACTATGACAAAATATGTGACATAAACAATTCAGAGGAAGGATTGATTTTAGCTTATGGCTTTGGAGGGCCCAGACCATAGTCTGTTGGCTCCAATTTGCTGGGTCCATGATTAGACACTCCACTGTGGCGATGCAAACTTTGTGAATGGGAGGACCATTTGCCTCATATTGGACAAGAAGCAAAACAGGAGAGACAGAGCATGGGACAAGATCCATTGATTACACCAGGGCCCTCAGGGTCCAGTTACTTCCCCCAAATCCATCAACTGGCCACTACCACTTCTTAACTTTGTGTTCTGTGCCAAATGAACCTCATTAGTAAAGGGAGGGGACAAAGAATAGGCTTAGCCCCAGTGTGTTGTCATGAAGACAAAATGGTATGGTCCATGCAAGTACTTGATGTATGTGCCAAGTATTGCACATACATGGTAAAAACAGTCACCATGTAAAATTATGTGACCTGTTGGTCAGTCTACATGGATCTAAAATGAGGTTCTGATGCTTTCTATCAGTGTGCCCATACCATTTTATTTAATTTGTCTGGGTCTCAGTTACGTCCTTTCGTAAAGTGAGTATAACACCAGCATTGTGCTGGACACTCAGTAAGTAAACATACATAATAGAACGGGGCCTATAAAGTATCCAATATTATTGTTGCTATTATCCTCTGAAAAGCAAAGTGGCCCACCCATCTGGGTCCCATTCCACATTTCCTTTGCAATATATCAGACACATATATACACGCTCCTTAGGGCCAGCCAGGAAATTAGGAAGCCACATCAGGACAACAAACATCACCTGGCTCAGTCTCTGTCAGACAGCTTCCGGGGGAGCTCTTTGTACAGGGATGAAAGCTTGTTCAGCATTCTCTAGTTATGTGATCTCTTACAGCTGGACATTGCTACATGACACTCCCCTGAGATCCAAGTGGCCTCTCCTGGACTCTCAGCATCCTGCTCTTTCTTATCTTAAAACTGTCTCTGGGGCCTTAAACAAAGATCTGCTGTTATTATTTTAATTTTTAAAGATTTTATTAACCGTTGATAATCTTCTCTGCTGCAGCTGTGAATCCAGCTGTCTTTTGTCCATCTGAAAGAGGCCTTCCATGCTCCCTAGAAATCTTATACCTTTTTTTTTCCCCTGGTCAGCTTGCATTCTCACTTTCTTCCAAAATACATTTTAAAAGCCTTTTCTCTCTCTTAGCATCTCATGCCCAGCTGTCCCTCTCATTTCTCCCCCCCTCTATCCAAAACAATCGTGTTTCACGGAGAAGATAGAAGCTATCACATGGAAAACAGTCGTTTAGTGTAAAATCTAATAATCCACAAGCTGTGTCCTAAACTTTCCAGAACTATCAGCATCTGACCTAGTCAGAAGCCCCTGGCTTTTCCTCTTAGTGGTCTTGGGCCTTGGTTCTGTTGCATTGAAACATTGCCTCCAAGGGGAAATGGGGATGTTCATGAGACTTAGGAAGTAGACAACACATAAGGCTCAGTAAGTTCTTAGAACTAACAGGATTCACAAACCACCCCCCCCCCCCGCCAAGGTTACAAGAACAATAAAGGACTGCTTTGAGAGGAGATTCTCCAAGCATCCCAGCTGCCCCGAAGAGACTCTCAGACCAGGCAGGCTGCAGGATCAGGATCAGAGCTGCTGTGAATCTTCACCCACGCAGCTATGTTTGAGTCATCCCTGTTCCCTTAAGTAACCCCTCATCCACGTGAGTAATGCCCCCCCCCCTAAGTTCACAGGTTCTTCAAAGTTGGACTTGACAGAATCATTACTTTGATCTGTTGCTGACTCACAATCTGGGGCAGATTGACATTTGTTCATGTCTCCTCAGGAAAAGTCTGTCTCACCTAACACTCCATTGTTGGCTCCTGCTGTCTACCAAATTTTAATGTTCTCGAGCCCGGAACTCTTTCACTGCTCTCTTCACTATCTTACTACATCCCCTTACTGACTACATCCAATTGCATAGCTTTATCTACTATACATGGGCCAAATTTGTGTCCTCAGTCCAGACTCTCTCTTGAACTGTGCACTTACACTGTTATACCCACTCCAAAGTTCCACAGCCTGGAACAACAGCCATGTATTTTCTCAATGTGCTGGAGGTTAAGAGCCCGAAAGCCTGGTGCCATTGGGGCCACCTGTGATGAGGCTGCTTTTCCTGGCTTACAGATTGCCAGCTTCTGGCCAAGACCTCACAAGACCGCTCCTCTGTACACACATGTAGACTGCGGAAGATCTCTTGGTGTCTGATCCTCCTTCTCCTCCTTTTCTTCCTCTTCCTCCTCTTCCCATGCCCCCCTCCCCACCTCCACCCCCGCCACCTCCTTTTTAAGGCAATATTTTGCTTTGAAGTTTAGGCAAGCCCAGAGCTTGCTAAGTTGTCCAAGCTGGCCACAGTTATAGGAAAAAAGGTCCGAGTCCACTTCTGGGTGAAAAGCCTTACCAAAACTCACCAATCCCTGAGCAAACACACACACACACACACACACACACACACACACACACACACACACACACACACGCAAACAAACAAAAAGCAAATCCCCACCCTGAGAACTCTTCCCCCAGGAGACCCAATATAAGCCTGCCTCCTGCTCGGATCCCGGCTTCTTCTCACCCGAGCAGAGCAGCACCCTCTTGCGTGAGGTTTGTTGAGCAGTGTGACTTTGTGGTGTTCCTTGCCTCCTAACTGCCAAGATGCTTTTCCCTTGTGAGCGTTAACACTGGCCCTGGGGAAACCTTTGCCCTCAGTGCTATACCGCTTCCGTCACTTCCATCGGAGAAGCCTTCCCTTTAGAGCTGTGACTCCTGCATTGGGGAAGCTTTTCTCCTCGGGGCTGTAACACCTACAACAGCTGCCTGAGTCTTGTCTCCTCCTTATCTTAAGATCTCCTCCAACTTTAATGAATTCCCTATAAAGGCCCTATCTTTAAATACAGTCACACAGGTGGCTAGGACTCAAACATAGAAAATTTAGGACAACAAAATTCAGTTCATAATAGGTATCTAATAATTACCTCAATATTAGCATGCCCGGGAACTAAATAGACAGATCAGTGGTTCAGAACGTGTGTTGCTCTTCCAGAGAACCCAGGTTCACTCCCCCGACACCCACATATTTGCTCATAACCATCTGTAACTCCAATTCCAGGAGATCCAACCCCTCTACTGACCACATGGTGCACATACATGCATACATACAGCCAAAACAATCATACAGGTTAAATACAGCATTCAAAAACTTTTTGAACTTGGACTTGTGATCAAAAGGTGATCCAGCCAGGCGGTGTTGGCGCACGCCTTTAGTCCCAGCACTCGAGAGGCAGAGGCAGACGGATCGCTGTGAGTTCGAGGCCAACCTGGTCTACAATGTGAGTTCAGGACAGCCAAGGCTACACAGAGAAACCCTATCTTGAAAGAAAAAAAAAAAAGAGGTGATCCAAAATTTTTGAGTTCTCAAACATGCAAATTACTCATCGGGGGGGGGGGGGGGAGAAGCAACTTTAAAACCCAAATAAATGAGAAGCCCTAATACCTGAGCCTAGTTAGTATTACAGTAGTCTGCCCATCTTCTCTTCCTGGTCTTCAGTGCACTCCCTTAGCTCCACTCTTCCCTCAGTACTCTGTCCAATGAAATGCATCAGTAGCCTTCCTGCTGCTCGGACCTTCCAATTATATGAACCCTGTCCTTTCTTTCCTACCACACAGCTAGTATGTGTGTAAATCCTGTTGGGTTCACTTTCAAAATATAGTCTTAATCTAACCATCTCCCAGGACCTCCACCACTACAACTCTGTGTCAAGCCATAGTGAACTCTTCCTTAAGGTCCTACAGTAGCCTCTGTCATGGCTACTTTTGATTGTCAACCTGGCTCAATTAACAAACAACAAGATGGGGAAATAGTGGAGAGATGACTCAATGGTTGAGAGCTAGTACTGCTCTCAGAACAAACCAAAGTTCTGTTTGCCCCGTACCTACACTACATGGCTCACAGCCCTGTGTAACTCCAGTCCCATGGGCTTCTAATGCCTCTGGCATCTGAGAACACCTGCAACATGTGGTGCATGTCAAGTCATACAGGAACACACACACGCTCATAGATAAACAAAGCCTTAGAACAAAACACCAAGGGGACTGCAGAAGTACATTTCGAGGTGTGCCTGTCACAGTGTTCCTGAGACAAATCATGAGGGCTTGTATCTTGAAGCTCTCACCTAACTAAGGCAATGATCACTTGATGCATTGATAATACGATGACATTCATTATTGAGAAATGATGGCCAATAGCTGTGGAGGCACTGTTGGAAGAAGCAGGTCACTTGTAGCACATCCTTGAGACCACATCTTGCCCAGTCCTTTTTCTTTGGTGCCTCCAGCACACGCTTTTGCCACCATAATGCTCGCCTGAGTGCAAAGGGCCAACTGACCATGCACTAAATTCTCTGAAAGAATCAACAAAAGTAAGCCCTTCCTCCCTTACAAGAAAGGAAGTCATTTTGACATTTTCTTTCATGCCATGATGATTAAAAATATAACTATAAAGACAATGGTTATCACAAAATAAAGCTTGGAAGACCAGAAAGGTGATAAAAATGTAGACAGTAGAGTAAAATCCCTCAAGGTTTCATAGGCAACAAGGCTCTAGTTAGAGTTGGAACAGAGACCAATCCTATTATGTCCTGACAAATAATTTGTTTCTATATTTTCAACGTTTCTTAATCTTTGTGGGAGGCAGAGTTTGAAGGTGGCAGACTAATATAGGGGAGGAAACTTTGCAGACAGCATATATTCAGGCTGTGGCATAGGTACTGGTGGCTGCTTTGTGTTAGATTAATAGTGAAAACTGGAATCAGAAAAAACTAGGTGAAATGTTGCAAACAGTCTAGCAAAAAAAAAGGGGGGGGAGGTAAAAAGTTGTAAGCAAGAAGAGTGTAGTTAGTAAAGGCTCTGGAAGTGGCCAAGTGGACAGTGTTGTGAAACTGTGAGAACCCAAGTACGAGAGCTGGGAAAGGGAGACTCCCCTGAGGCACAGGCCAGCTAGCCCGGCATATGCTGTGCCAAAGAACGAAGAGACCTCAATTCAAAGTTGCCCTCTAACTTGCACACAACATGCCATGTTATGTGTGTGTCCATACACATACACACACATACCGATAAAAATAAGAAAAACATTTTGCACTGGGCCAGTGGGAAAACTGCCTTCAGGAGATACCACAAACTGGCCAGAAACCTGCCCATTACAGGTTTCAAGGTATAACACTAAAACCTTATTCTAAAGACTTGGCCTTTTCTCTGCTTTCTGTTCACCACAAAGAAGCTCTTCTGCCACCTGCTCCCATGACTATAGTGTTTTGTCTGTCAGCGGTCCCAGAAACAACAGAGCTCAGGGATCATGAACTGAACACTCTCAATATGTGAGCCAAAATAAATAATTTCTTCCTTACCTTCCCTCTGTCCAGTATTTGATCACAGCATTGGCAAAAACCAGTTAGCACAGCCTCTAACTAGGATCCTTATTACCACTGATCGCCACAAATGTGTATTCCTAGAATAGTGACACTCTTAAAGGCACAGATTAAGTCATGTCACTTGATCTAGAAAATAATTTCATCATTCAATAAATACAATCCAGATGCTATACAAATGCCTAAGAATATAGCACAAAGATAACTTTTTTAAAATATCTGTTTCTGAGCTGGAGAGATGGTGCAGAGGTTAAGAGCACCATCTGCTCTTCCGAAGGTCCCAAGTTCAGTTCCCAGCAACCACATGGTGGCTCACAATCACCGGTAATGAAATCTGGTGCCTTCTTGTGGTGGCAGGCACATGTGTGGGCAGAATACTAGGTAAATAATAAATAGATCTTTAAAATACATATATATGTATGTATGTATGTACATATGTATGTATGTATATGTTTCCAACCAGGTGGTGGTGGCACACACCTTTAATCCTAGCACTCAGGGAGGCAGAGGCAAGTGGATCACTGTGAGTTCGAGGCCAGCCTGGTCTACAAAGGGTGTCCAAGACAGCCAAGGCCACACAGAGAAACCCTGTCTCGAAAAACCAAAAACCAAAAACCAAAAACAAAACAAAACAAAACTGCTTCCAGGGCAGTTAAGAGCATGAGTTCAATTCCCAGCAACCACATGGTGGCTCGTAATCATTTATAATGAAATCTGGTGCCCTCTTCTGGTGTGTATATATAATAAATAAATCTTTAAAATATCTGTTTCCATGGAACTTACATTGCAGTAGTGGCTTCCCTGCTCACTCAGAGTGAAAAAAAAAAAAAAGCCCAATCCTTATTACAGTAGATTGCCCTCTTTCCTGGACATTCAGTCTCTTCTGAGTTGATTGCAAATTCCACTGGTCAGAAAGTTGTTATTCTGTAGTCCTAGCTGCCAAAATGGAACAGGTATTTAATACTTGTTGGATGAAAGAACAAACCTTCTCCGTAGCATATCTTCACTTCCCTAAGCCGCCTTCTCTCTCCTTATGGCAAAGGAGATAAGACGATACCCTTTCCCTCACAACTACTTGTAACTCCAACTTCAGGAAATCCGGAACCCTCTTCTAGCCCTACTGACACCAGCGGACAGACATAGATACACATCAATAAAATAAATATTATTTTAAAAAGAAGATACCCTTCCTTTTGTCTTTGGTACAGTGTCTCTCAAACTTGCGCGCGCAGCCGTGCAAGGATTGTTAAAACACAGCACTCTGGGCCCCAGCATCTCCTGCCTCTCAGCCTCCTCAGGGCTGGGATTCCTATTCTCCGTTCATATTTTTTGTTAGTATACAAAATAATTGTTTGCATTGTGAAAGTTTTAAAAATATTTTATTTATTTATTTTATGTATATGAGTGCTCTATCTACATGTATACCTGCCTGCCAGAAGAGGGCATTAGAGGGTATAGATGGTTGTGAGCCACCACGTGGTTGCTGGGAATTGAACTCAGAACCTCTGGAAGAGCAGACAGTGCTCTTAACCGCTGAGCCATCTCTCCAGCCCCCGTGAAATTTTCATACACTTACATCATATTCTCTTCTTGTTTGTCCGTTTCCCCACAGCCCTTCCTTTCCTCACTCCTGGGTAGGAGTCTTTCCTTCTGTTTTCATGTCATATGAATTCCGTTACTCTCTCTTTTTCTTACTCCTTTCCACTTCCTTAACCTATCTTCCTCGCTAGCTATAGCTCCTTTTCTATTTTCACCACACACACACACACACACACACACACACACACACACACACACACACGCATGCACGCACACACACTTCAGTGTGTAGTCCACATATGAAAAAAAAAATCATGTGGTATTTGTCTTCCTGAGTCTGACTTATTTTTCTAGGGCTCCAATTTCTAGGGCGGGGAAGCAGAGTTCAGCAGTAGAGTGCTTGCCTTGCATGTATAAGGCCCTGGGTTCTATCCAGCAGTGTAAATAAGCCAGGTTCTTATTTGGGCTAAGGATGGAGCTCAGTTGGAAGATTGCTTTCTGAGCAGGCATGGAGCCCTGGGCTTGATCCCCAGTGCCACATAAACCAGGCAAGATCTACATAGTGAGTTCAAAACCATATCCATATGGATATATGGAAACTTGTCTCAAAATAAAACAAAACCCAGAATGATCTCCAGTTCCATATATCTTCCCTCAAATGCCACGATTTACTTTTTCTTTATTTTTTTAAAATATATTTTATTAATTCATTCATATTACATCTCAATGGTTATCCCATCCCTTGTATCCTCCTATTCCTCCCTCCCTCCCACCTTCCCCTTACTTCCCTCCCCTATGACTGTTCCTGAGGGAGATTACCTCCCCCTGTATATGCTCATAGGGTATCAAGTCTCTTCTTGGTAACCTGCTGTCCTTCCTCTGAGTGCCACCAGGTCTCCCCTTCCAGGGAACATGGTCAAATATGGGGCACCAGAGTTCGTGTGAAAGTCAAACCCTACTCTCCACTCAACTGTGGAGAATGTTCTGCCCATTGGCTAGATCTGGGTAGGGGTTTGAAGTTTACCACCTGTATTTTATGTTTTCTTTATGAGAGAATAAAATTGCATTGTGTGTGTGCATTAACTTTGCTTTGTCCATTTTATCTGTTGATGGGCCTATAGGCTGGTTCTGCGTCTTAGCCACTGTGCATATGCTTCATGTCTTTTGCTGTACTACAGTCTTTGGAATCTGTCCTTTGTCTCTGCCTCTATAACCACCACTTTGGGTCCTTCAGCCTTTAGCTTTAGCGCTGTAACTCTTCTCCACACAGTTACCACTGATCTCCCCACCCATTCTCCACAAGCAGCCAGAAACTACATGAGCAAAGCACAAACAAATCTGATGAGAGCACTCCACTCCCCTTACTCCTGGAGACTGAAAGCCATACTTTTGTGTTGTGTCATAGAAAAGATTTTCCACTAGCCTCAACAACCTGATCCTCTACTTTGCTGTTTTATTACTTGAAACTTGGGACAGTGAGGACGTGGCTGTTTTTAAAAGCTAAGAATGGCATTCAGGCATGGTGGCACATGCCTTTAATCCCAGCACTTGGGAGGCAGAGGCAGGTGGATCACTGTGAGTTCGAGGCCAGCCTGGTCTACAAAGCGAGTCCAGGACAGCCAAGGCTACACAGAGAAGCCCTGTCTCGAAAAACAAACAAACAAATACAACAACAACAAATGCAAAGATCTCTTGATAAGACCATTCCTAGGTTGATTTAAAGATTCGAGGTGTCTGAAATGTATGCCATCTGTAGATGTGTGATCCTAGTCCTCAGGAGATAGAAGGAGAAGGAGAAGGAGTTTTGAAAGCCACTGTCAGCTGCATAGTCAATTTGAGACTAGACTGGGCTTCATGAGACCACACACACACACACACACACACACACACACACACACACACACACAGTAGGTATTAAAAATTATACCATTTAAGTGAAAACTCTTTAAGTCAGGTGATGGTGCCACACACATTTAATCCCAGAATTTAGGAAGCAGAGTCAGGAACGAAAAAAGGAAAAAGAAAAAAGAAAAAAAAAAAAGAAAGAAAGAAAAGAAAAGAAAACCATGTGACACTAACATACAGGTATGCACACAGACAAACACATAAATAAAAAGGTGCACATTTCAAAAGGTATATTAAAGCAAGAGAATACTCATGGCTCCTCACTTGCTATTTTACTGTGCTTTGCTCTATTTGTGCTGCCCACGCACATGGTGTCAATGGGGAGAAATCCCACTGTGCATCTCTTGTCAACATTCTGTCCAGTGATCTAGAATCACACTGGTATCTTGAAATTAGCTACGGGAATAAATATACCACAGACATTGGCAATTTGACATGTCAGGACTATCTTTTCCCTGGAAAGGTGATTCCTCAGTATTTATCAGCAGCCCGTTCCATTGTTTAGAACTCAAGACACGGGGCACGATGTGCAGGCTTCTATGGTTTACGTAGTCTGTCATCAGCTTCTCCAGTAATTGTTTTAGTTATAATTATATACTATGTTTTATTCTCCCTGCACCCCACCCTTGTGTGTGTGTGTGTGTGTGTGTGTGTGTGTGTGTGTGGTTGCTGGTCAAACACAGAGCTTTGTGCATCCTAAGCAAGCGCTTACATGCTGAGCCCTATCCCCAGCACATGCTTTATCCATCCTTATGTCACAAATTCCTTTCACATTGTAAAGGCTCAATAAATGTTAAAGAAACTCAGCCTCTGTGGCTTCAGCTCCTTCCTATGTCAAATGAGAACACCTGCCCTCCCTCCCTACCACACGTGGGTCTTATGAGAACAAATGAAATACTAGACAGGAAAGGCCTTTGACGGGGGGAGATGTGAAAATGGCATGCAAGTACTAGGTATTATTTTCACACATTGATGTGGTTTAATGAGTTCCCAACATAAAACACCTGTTGGAACATATAATTCTAGCTTGCCTCTATTCTCTCCCAAGATGCTATACTACTTAACCCCTTGGCTTTCTGAGCTTTTCTGGCATGCAACTTAGGAGAAGTTAATTGTTTTAATAAAGGTAGCAATAAAGACTGTTTATGTAAAGATGATTTTGAAACCTGATGAAGAACGCCATAAAAACAGCAGCACATCTCTAGCATGGGAAAAATCCTGATGAATGATTAAGGGCCCCACATGATGGTGCAATTTTGAGGGTTCAAGGTGTCTTAGTTTTTTCTCATATATTTAATTGGCCCTGTTGTGTGTCCATGCCATTTATAAATGTCTCCACAGATGCAGATTCATCTAACTCATAAAACACTTCTTATTCTCATTTTAGAGAGAAAGCGGCTGAGTCACAGAGAAATTAAATGGTCCAAAGTTACCTGCTTCACTCCACTGTAAACTGTCTCTGGACCAAAACCTCGTGGTGCTCTCTATTCTTGAAGTCCTACTGCTGGATTCTCTCCTTCTCCTGCATGGATCTTTCCCATGTAACTATCACATCTTGTCCAACTATGTTGGCTAATAATAATAGCACACAATGCGTACACTAGTGTAGGAAATGAACCTGGCTTTCAGTTTTTAGCTGAAATAGCTCCATGACTAACCAGTATTTGGAGAAAATGAAAATCTCATTTAAAAACAAACAAACAAAAAAACAACTAGAAGGCCTCGTCATGGTACCACAATGCAACAAAGTTTAGAGGATGGATTCTTGAGGGAGGATGTTGGATCCCCTGAGACTGATGTTATAGGCAGTTACATGCCACCATATGGGTTCTGGGACTTGAACCCAGGTCCTCTGGAAGGGCATCCAGTGCTCTTAACTACCGAGCCATCTCTCTATTTAAAAGGGATAAGTTTTAGGTGATTATTATGTTATGCCTTGCCTAGTTTTGACAAAATTCAAGTCATATATTTATTACACTTGACACTAAAAATGAGGACTAGCATTTTGATAGTTTTTGTGTGTGTGTGTCTTTGTGTGTTGTGAGCTACACTTTCAATACTGATTCTTTACTCCAGAAAATGTATTTTAAATCAAGGCAGTAATTATAGCTTAGTGACAGATCATGTATCACCATGCACATGGCACATAGACATACATGCAGGCAGAACACTCATACACAGAAAATATCTTTTAAACTTGTACCTTTATACTTTTTTGGAAAATATGATATTACCCACAAACACGTTATTCTGGCTAGTTTTTTGTCAACCTGGAACAAGCTGGAACTGAGTGAAAAAACGGAACTTCAGCTGAGAAATTGTCTCGGTAAGATACAGTAAGTGACAAAATGTTGCCTGGAGATGCAACACACCTCACCTCAGCTGGGGAACCCATGATAAACCAAAGTGTGGGTACCACCAAAGCCGAATTTGGTGAGCCAATGAGTTTTATTGGGGTTACTTATAGGAATATGGGTAAAGGGGTACTTACAGGCATAGAAATGACAGCTGCATCACCTAAAGTCCACCCCAGCATGGTGACGGCTCTCGCAGCTGGGAACCTGGGGCACCCTGCACAGCCTGCAGGCAGCTCAGCAGAGTGTCCCTTTCCTAGGGAGTCGGTGGGTCTAAACCTCTTCCATGCAGTTCAGCTGGTTTCTGTTTCTTCTAGGCAGCTGAGACTCTTCTTAGTTGGCTCTGCTGTTCTGAAAAGAACTCTCAGCTTTTATTGCTTACTCTGGCAGGGAGGGGCCTATTGAATCTGGTCAGTTCTTGGGACTTTCTGGCCTCTAGGGCATTTTCTTATACTAGTGACTAATGGGGAGGATACAGCCTATTGTGGGTGGTGCCATCCCTGGGCTGGTGGTCCTTGGTTCTATAAGAATGCAGGCTGAGCAAGCCATGGGGAGCAAGCCAGTAAGCAGCACCCTTCCATGGTCTCTGCATCAGCTCTAGCCACTGGGTTCCCATCCTTTTTGTTCCTGCCTGGGATGATGAACTGTGATATGGAAGAGAAAGAAAAAAGGACACCCTCTTCCCCAAATTGCATTAGGTCTTGATGTTTCATCACAAGAATAACCACCCCCAGGGGGGCTGGAGAGATGGCTCAGAGGTTAAGAGCACTAGCTGCTCTTCCAAAGGACCCGGGTTCAAATCTCAGCACCCATGTGGCAGCTCACAACTGTCTGTAATTCCAGTTCCAGGGGATCTGACACCCTCTTGCAGACATACATGGAGGCAGAACACCTATGTAAATAAAATAATAATAAAGAAATGTTTTTTTTAAACACAACTAAGGCACAGTTATATCCATGCTTGTTGGTAGTTACAATAGCCCTAATCTTACATTTTAAAAGCTCAGGAGCGAGCTGGAGAGATGGCTCAGCGGTTAAGAGCACTGGCTGCTTTTCCATAGGTCCTGAGTTCAAGTCCCAGCTACCACATGGTGGTTAACAACCATCTACAATGAGATCTGGTGCCCTCTTCTGGCGTGCAGGTGTACATGCAGGCAGAATACTGTACAAATAATAAATAAATAAATCTTTAAAAAAAAGATTTATAAAAGCTCTGGGGCTTGGAAGGTGCCTAGGCAGGTAAAATCACTTGCTGTCAAGTGATTTTGACATATTTGAAATTTGATCTCCAGAAACCACGTGGTATAATGTGATATATAGAGAACACTGATATATTGTCCTCTGATGCCCAGAAGCATGCAGTAGCATGTACACATGTGTACATATGTACACACACACACACACACACACACACACACAAATAAATGGATGTGATGTAAATTGATTTAAATTCAAATGACATATTTAATTACTAAGTTCTAAACTAAAGCATAGTTGCTTTTAAGTTTTTCCACACAGAAAACAAGGATATATGTGAAATAAATGAGGAACAATGGCAGTAACAACCATTTCCATTTCCCAAGCCAATGCTTTTGAGCAGCCCCTAGAAATAGATCCTTTATTTTGTGGCCAAAACAATTTTAAGGAAATTAGAGATACTTGATCTTTTGTCAAATGACTGTAAAAAAAAATCAAATTGTTATGTTTTAAAGGCCAGTATTATAAATTATAATTATAACTGCTTTGAACAGTTAGTTGAGAAACCATTGAAGACCTCCAGCCCATGCTGTTTAAATAGTATTGTCCCTTTAAGAACAAGTTTACATAAATAACTCCAAACAGCAGAAAAGCAGGAGTCACCATGAAACAGAAGCAGTTTGGTAGCTTGGGTCTCGAACACATATTGTCAAGGTAATCTAGGGCTGGGGGAAATACCTGGTTAGTGAGCAGTGTCCCTGACACTGGAAGTCGGGGGGTACCTGGGGGATATAAGCACTTAATGAATAAGTATTTTCCACTTCCATTACCCTACGTTAAACATCTTGATTTTTCATGTATTTTTATTGGGGTGTGTGTGTGTGTGTGTGTGTGTGTGTGTGTGTGTGTGTGTGTACACGTGTGTAATATATGCGAATGCACTGTGGACTCAATTACCTCCTATCTCTATGTGGATTCTAGGAAGTGCTTTCAGGTCATAGGCAAGGCTTGCATCATCGAGCAGCAAGCTCCTTTATTCACTGAGCAACCTTTGTTTTGTTTTTGTTTTTTAAAGATTTATTTATTTATTTATTATGTAATACAGTGCTCTGCCTGCTTGTACACCTGCAGGCCAGAAGAGGGCATAAGATTCCAGTATAGAAGTTTGTGAGGCACCATGTGGTTGCTGGGAATTGAACTCAGGACCTCTGGAAGAGCAGCCAGTGCTCTGAGCCATCCTTCCAGCACGTGTGTTTTGCTTTTAAGACAGTTTTTATGCTCCCATATGTCTCTCTCTTTTTTTTTTAATCTAATATGTCTTTTTCCAGTCTCATGGACAGTCACCTTATTTTTCTTTTATAATTTTTTTTTTTAGATTTTTAGAGACAGGGTTTCTCTGTGTAGCCTTGGCTGTCCTAAACTGGCTTTGTAGACCAGGCTAGCCTCGAACTCAGCGATCTGCATGCCTCTGCCTCCCAAGTGCTGGGATTAAAGGCATGCACCACTACTTTCTTTTTAATCTTTACCATTTAATCCTGTAGAAAAAGAGATGAATTTGGGAGGGCAATGTAAACAGAAAGCCAGGAGGAACTGGAGCAGAGGGGCAGGAAGTGAATATGATCCAAATACACGTGTTCATGTATAAAAATGCCAAAGTATTAAACCGTTACTAAAAATAGAGAAAACAAAGCCGGGCAAGGTGGCGCACGCCTTTAATCCCAGCACTCGGGAGGCAGAGGCAGGCAGATTGATGTGAGTTCGAGGCCAACCTGGTCTACAAAGTGAGTCCAGGACAGCCAGGGCTACACAGAGAAACTCTGTCTCAAAAAACAAAAAGAGAGAGAGAGAGAGAGAGAGAGAGAGAGAGAGAGAGAGAGAACAGAGAGAATAATAAAATTGTGGTGAATCACCTATACAGCTTGACTATACAGTCAACCCTTTCCACCTTGAATTGTTTTTGCTATATGAGATAAACTATAGTTGTTTTGTTTTGCCAAATAGCTAACTTTATTGACAATTCCATCTTTTTTTTTTTTTAACCAGTTTGGAATAGCACCTTGAAGGAGAGATATACCTGTTTTTTAGGATCCCAAGTGCGGGATTGGAATGGTTCTGTGAGAGAACAGGTGAGGTTAATCCACTAGAAGACTGACCACCTCGTGCGGGAACTTGATTGTTGCCAGCCAAAAAGATCCCGTGAACACACTCTGGGAGGAGATATATAAATGAGCCCAGAACTGGAGGCGGGGCTTTTTGGAGACTTGGGATAGTTTGGGCTGTTCATCGCTGTACTTCGAGACACTCCTAGAGAGAACCACTTGAGGGAAGGCTTCAGGGCTCCGGCTCCTGCTGAGGTTCTGAGTTCTGGTTACTCTAGGTTCCAACAGAAGAAATCCTGCTGGTTGTGCCAGGAGAATCAATCGTTCCTTGGAACTGATATCCTTACGGCTTTGTTATTGTGTCCATTAGTCCTCGTATCCTATTGTTTTGGTTAGTCGGGTAATAAGTGACGTATGGTTGGTCACTAAGTTGTTAATAAAATATATTAGTTAAGAAAATTGAGCCTACAGCACCTTAATCATAATCTAAATACTTACTTCAACTAGTATAAGAGAGCAGAAATATCACCAACACTCATCTCTCACCAACATCACTTTGTAAATTTTTTCACTTACCTTATTGCTTGAGTGTCATGCGGCATGTTATATCTGTGCACCACATGGTGTCCACAGAGGCCATAAGAGGGTACCAGTTGAGCCAGGCATGGTGGTGCAGGCCTTCAAGCCCAGCACTGGGGAGGCAATAACAGGTGGATCCCCGTGAGTTCAAGGCCAGCCTGGCCTGCAAAGTGAGGCCAGGACAGCCAGGGATACAGGGATACACACAGAGAAACCCCTGTCTGGGCGAGGGGGGGGGGGATGGCAAATTCCCTGGAACTGATGTACAACCAAATACACCAGGCACTTGGAATCGAACCCAGGTCCTCTGAAAGAGCAGTTGGTGCTTTTAACCACTAAGTCATCTCTGTAGCCCCAGCATGCCTTTTTAAATAGTACTGTATAATGGGGTTTATGTCCTAATACAAGTTCTATGTCATAATTCGTTTTCAGTAACAGTTTACTTTATTTTTATTTATTGCATGTATTTATTTGTGTGTATATGTATGGGCATGCTTGTATTGTGGCACATTTAGAGGTCAGAGGACTTGCAAGAATCTGTTCTCTCTTTCTACCATGTCAGTCCAGGAATAGAACTGAGGTTGTCAGGCTTGGTGGCAAGCACCTTTACCATCGGAGCTGTCTCAACACCCTGCACATCCACCCCTACACACACTTTTAAAAAAAGATTTATTTATTTATTATTATGTATACAGTGCTCTACCTGCATGTACACCTGCAGGCCAGAAGAAGGCATCAGATCACATTATAGATGGTTGTGAGCCACCATGTGGTTGCTGGGAATTGAACTCAGGACCTCTGGAAGAGCAGTCAGTGTCCTTAACCTCTGAGCCATCTCTCCAGCCTCCCACACACACTTTTGTCATTTATTTTTATGTGTATGTGTGGTGTGTCTTTTTTTTTTTTTTTTTGTTTTTCGAGACAGGGTTTCTCTGTGTAGCCTTGGCCATCCCGGACTCACTTTGTAGACCAGGCTGGCCTCGAACTCACAGCGATCTGCCTGCCTCTGCCTCCCGAGTGCTGGGATTAAAGGCATGCGCCACCACCGCCCGGCTGTGTGGTGTGTCTTAATGCATGTCTGTATATTGTGTGCATGCCTGGTTCCTGCAAAAGGCAGTGGAGGACATCAGATTCCCTGGGACTCCAGTTTCAGATGGCTGGCTGGGAGCCATCAAGTAGGTGCTGGGAATCAAATAAAGGCTTCTGGATCTTAACTATTAAGCCACCACTCCAGCCCTCATTTTTTGTTTGTTTGTTTGTTTGTTTAGGGCCAACTTGACATACACTAGAGTCATCTGGAAAAAAGAACCACAATTGAGAAAAAAACTGCCTCTATCACATTGCCAAGTCTGTAAGGAATTTCCTTGATTAATGATTGATAAAAGAGGGCCCAGTACACTGAAGTGTCACCCCTGGGCTAGTGATCCTTACTTGTATAAGAAATCAGGCTGAGCAGGCTGTGGAGAGCAAGCCTGGAAGATTCCTCCATGGCTGCTGCTTTAGTTCTTACCACCAGCACTGACTTCCTTTCATAAAGGACTGTAAACTCCAATGTTGAACAAACTATTTCTTTCCGAAGTCGCTTTTGGTCGTGGAGCTCTTTATCACAGCACTAACAAGCAAACGAAGACACTTCCTCCAGTGTCTTCATGACCATTTATTTCCCCCTGTGTGCTCTTACAAATGACTGTCATTGTAGAAGATTCTAGAAGCCATCTTGTTGAGGTGGTACATAGAATTTTATTAACTATGTAGATGAATTTGTTGGGGAAAGCCACCTTCAGTCTGTCATGACTCAAACCCTTACCTCCCACCTGGAAAATAGCCTGCCTGCTGGCCTCTGGACCAGTTGTCCAAACCAGCGTCTTCTCTGCTGCCAGGGAGACCTTATTGACCTGAAACCTAATGACTTCTCATTGGGTGTCATAAGGACAACATTCTGTGACCTGGCCCTGTCTTACTTGTCCCACCAAATGCTCTAAATTCAACACAGTAATTGTGGTTAATATTTGTCTTGTCTATGTGTGTGTGTGTTCCCAGCTACTCAGTGCCGTTCTTTGGGAGAGTACCCACCTGCTTGCTTCCTTCCCTTGTTCTTACAAAACAACTGCCTTAAAGCCTCCTCCTTGGTCTTCTCTGCCTGTGTTCATTCTACGTGGGGTCTATTCCCTTTGACACTGCTTTTGGGCAGTGCTTCCTGCCCAAGCTACATTCTATTTTCTGCCCAAGTTCGAAGCTGTGTAGAAACCCTGTCTTGAAAAGACAAAGAAAGTTCCTGGCCGTCCTGGAACTGCCTTTTGTAGGGCAGAGATCTGCCTGCCTCCCCCACCGGAGTGCTGGAATTAAAGGCATGCACATGTGCCTCCGTGCCTGGCTCAGCTAAACTTTAAAGCATAGCTTCTTCACCTGCTTTTTGCTGTGCTTTGTGTCAAAGCTAATGAGTGACAGTTTCTAAACATCGCCCAAGGCTTCCAAATCACTATCATAGTGGTCTGATTACTGTCTGCATCACTTGGACTTTTCCATCTCGAGAGATCCACGACTTTTGAGAGGCCTATGAAAGTACCTTTTAACTAATAGGCACGAACTCTTAAAAAAATAAGTGCATATGTCTGTGGATATGTATTAACTCTGCCCAGAACCATTTTAAATTTCCCCAGTCACAAATGTTCTACACAAATGACATTAAGGACAATTATTTTATACTCTAGCTTTTTGTTTATGGTTTTGGGGATGGAACCCAGTGTCTCATATGTGCTAGGCAAGTGGTCATATGACCTGTGCTTTCCATGTCTAACTCTAACAAGAACAAAACCATCATTTTCTCTGGACAGTGGTGGTGCACACCCTTAAATCCCAGCACCCAAGAGCCAGAGGCAGGTGGCTGGATCTCTGGGAGTTATACAGAACGAGTTCCAGGACACCCTGGGCTACACAGAGAAACCCTGTCTCAAAAAAAAAAAAAAAAACCCATAAAACCCTTATTTATTTCCAAGTCTTGGAAAGGCCCTAGGTTCAAAATCAGCCATCATTTCAGACAAAGGCTTTGGGACTTTTGGGAGGCAGAGTGGTCTATTCTGAGGTACATAGACCGAGACACTCCTAGTAAAAACTGGAAACTACTTTCTGCATACTAGCCACATAGGTAAAGCACCAGTGAACCACCAATGACAATAACTTGTATTACTGAAGCAGACATTTGGTGGTATTAAGGATTTTAATAAGTTTTAATGCCTTTTATTGGCCTGCTGTATTAGAAGGGAGACCTTTGCTTTGCTTAACTATGATTAGGCATCAACAGTGATAGCGTAGGAAGTAGCTAGTGCATTTTATGCTTGTGTAATTGCCTCAAACGTTAGCGACTTCTTAAGAAAATCACACATAGAGAATTTATGACCCTCCATCTCTTTTAAGATTTCATATCACAGCAGTTAAAATCCATGCCCTTAAGCATTCTTCACCTCCCAAGGAGCACTTAAGTCCCACATCACTGGAGTAGGACCAATGTGATCACTGCATTTTCCCTAATGACCAAATGGAGAACCATTCAGTAAAAATCCATCTTACTAAATTGAACCTATGTTGTGAGAGAGCACAACAAATAAAAGGCTTTCCAAATTTGGAAGTTCCAAGACACAAAGAATGACACATAGCAATACCATCCTTTCTGATGAGAACTCAGTGTTCATGCTGGCAGAAGGCAAAACCAAGAACATGCCAAAGACAAGGCAGTGTGAACGCTAACATATGAAACAGAATGAGAAAGTAGGGGAAAATGTGCCTGTGCACTTTCAATTTTACGAATTTGAAAGTTAAAATAGATAAGTTGTTTTTAACCAGTTTTTTGGGGGGGGCCAGCACCATCTGCACCTGAGGTCAGGTTACAGTCATTCTCTGGAGATGCAGCTGGCACTGTTTTAACATGTGATAAAACTAAAGACTCAATGCAACCAAATTCAGCTTCCTTACTGCAGATGCCTTGTCCTTCAGGACAAGGGCACTTGTCACCAAGCATTGAGAATCTGAGATCTCTGCCCATGATCCACATGGTGCAAAGAACCAACTCCCTCAAGTTGTTCTCAAATCTCCAGGCACCAAAACACACACACACACACACACACACACACACACACACACACACACACTTCTTAAACTTTGTAAGTCCGGGAGTAGTGGTGCATTCCTTTAATCTCAGCACTCCGGAGGCAGAGGCAGGTGGTTCTTTGAGTTCCAGGCCACCCAAGGATACATACTGAGACTGTCTTAATTTTTAAAAAATTTCTTTTTGTTTTAAATCCCCTAGCATTGCTAATTTAAAAAGAGAGACCAGTTTTTTTTTCAGATCTGCTTTATTTTGCAAATTTGAGGCCCATTTACACTCAATTCACCAGTCAAAATGCCATGATTTCAAATCTATTTAAAAATATGCATCACTTACAATACACTCCAAATGTGTTAATAGCAATGACTAGCTAAAAGATTTTTACAATCTTACTTAGCACTGATAAAGACTGTCACCAACAAAGGTCCTGCGGTTTACAGATGGATACCGTGCAATTTTCCTCCTGTTATACTAATCAAAATTGCATCGTGATCCACCTGATAACAGCAAAACAGCTCATTTCATAATTACAGGCTAACCATAACTTACAGCTCTCAGAAACTAAAAGATGATTAAAAAGACCTCTTTTCTTCCACAGGCCGGGACCAGTGCAATACTTTCTATCTAACACAAGTAATGGCACCAATTCCCACCTGTGGATGAATGAGCATGGATGCTGACGATGGCATAAAGGTGTCCAGAGCAGCAGAAAGGTACACAGTATCCCAATCAGTCTTGCATGGATTTGCACAGCCATACACTCACATATATGCTGAACTGCAAATCTGCAAAACTAACTGTGAGCAGCAATGTCCTTGTAGAATTATTTGCATCAACAAGAGACTTGTTGATCCTGGAGTACTAGAAGTGCTCACACTGCAGTAGATTGATACAAAAACTACCTGCACTATGAGCACTTTGGTACTACTCGGACCCAACCTTGTCCTTCCACACAACTGTACACTGCACACAGTTGCCACCATCTGTTACTTGGTGAAGCGATAGCAAAAGACAAGTCTTTGAATATTGTCCCGTTCAAATCAGTTCTCACAATACGCTTTTCCAAGGCTGGGCAAAAAGTAGCCTGTGCGAGAAGGGGCATTTAGGGCAGTAGATTCTCAGCTATTTCACTAACTGCACTAGATGCACCTTAACACAAGAGACACAGTAGAAGGAGCAGCTCAAAAACACCAACAACTTAATTATGCAGAAAGCATCATGGTGCTCGGTAGCCACTGATTAAATCACCATGGTAATGTAAGAAGTGCTTACATTGCAGTAGAACTCTAAAAGCTACCTGCACTGTTAGCACTTTGACACGGCCAAGGCCTAATCCAGTAGTGTAACTTTGAAGTCTTCCACAAGCTCTTGTTTTCTTTCCATCCTCTTTTCCAGATCTGCAGACTCATCTGGGTAAACACACGCACAAACACTAGAAACGAGTAAGTGAACTGTAAATTACTATTTCGCCTGCAGCTCAGAGTGCGAGCAAGGTTGTGTTGTCTCAAGGCAATCCTGAGAAACATTAATAATCTCAACTATTGACAGACTTGAACTGACAATTTCAGAATGTCTGACTCCTCAGGGTAACAGGATCTTTGGACTCCCTCTCCATGTAAGGGAATTTGGTATTTGCATCCCAGAAAATTTGCAGACCTGTAACTTCCACTGATCTTCCAGGAGGCAAGGCCCAGGGAAGAGGTGGCATTCTTGAGCACGTTCAGGTGGGGTGGGGTGGGAGGCAGGCATAAAGTCCCTGTGTTCCATAACATGAAGAGCCCCTGCCCCCAGCCCATTAACAGAAAATGAGAGAAATTTCAGAGCCGCTTTAAGAAACTCACTCTTCACATAATGCACAGATGGCCTAGAGACGTCACATTTTGATCTATTTCAAAGGGCTCTACTTCTGTTTAAACATTTATGGACCCATTTTCTCCATTAAAGGCAAAGAAGTCAGATTAGCTCTTTTGCTTCATGTCCTTATCTTCCGCAGGGAAACCTCTCTCATTTCCAAGTGCTTATCTTACCTAAGAAAATGCAGCAGGAGTGAGGAAGCCACGATTTAAAGTTTCACAAGCCCCCACCTCTTCCGTGATGGAATAATGTTTATGTTTTGGGGGCAAACACCAATAAACTTCAGAGACACAAAATTTGAAATATTGTTAAATGAGCAAGGATATTTTAAGTGATGGAATTTATTTGCAGCCACTTAGTGACTAAACTAGAGATTAAGACGCTTTTAAAAATTAAATTCGTAAAACTTATGAAATATGAAATCTGCTTTCTAGGGGAGGAATTGGCTTCTTTAACTGGGTTTCTACACCTAAGGACTCCACTAAAAGATATATTCCAAAACCTCAATCAACATGGCAAAACCACCCCTCAACCTTCAGAGAAGGCTCCTTCTAGCTAATACCGCCCTTTAATTAACCTAGCATCTGCTCTACATCACGTATGCTAGGAAGTCACTGTCCAACCTCTAAAATTGTAGAGAACCCAGTCTTTTACCATTTCGGGATTTCCTTAGGTCTCTTCCCGCATTGCTCTCACCTGACTCCTATTAAGTCCTGGAGCCTCCAGGGAGCGCAGGGTGTGCTCCAGTCGCTCAATCCACGCGCTTAGGTCCTCTAGACAGCTCCTAAGACGCCAAGATTAAAGAGAAAGAAACAAAGCATTATGGGAAACGGAGTTCTCCATTCAAAGCACCAAAAAACGCGCCAAGCCCACGCCTCCCTCTCCCTCCATTCGCGGGTTTGTGGGAGAGAAGCCAAGGGAAAGGGGAGTCCTTTCCCACCCCCTTCACGTGCGCCCTGTCATTCAGTCATTCGACCACCCTCAAGTTCTCCAGGAACCTGCAGAACAGCAGTGGAGAAAAGGGGAGTCTCCTTTCTCACGAGTTGCCTGGCACCCCTCAACTACACACTGGTACTTTGCTTTTCTCAAGTTCTGCCTGCTCCATCCCCTCCCACCATAGTTACTGTCTAGGATCACAGCTGCGCCAGCGGAGATCCTCATGTGCTGGTCCATCCAGCCTTCTGCCACAGCAAACACGCAGGGGACCTGCTCGTGGCCCGCCCCTGGCAGGTGGCGAGCGCGACCATCCCGCTGAGGTCCTGCCTGCCAGGACCGCGGCTGGAGCCACGCGCAGCTTCCAAGCGCTCCCGGCCCGAGGCTCCCAGTGCAGCCGGGAGAGGAAGGGCAGCAAGGAGCCACATGCAGAAAACGCACTACAGCCGCCCATGCACACCTAACTACCAAAACGTCCCGGGAAGTGCTGCTCTTGCCAGGAGACTGTCACCTCGAGCTGCATCCCGAAGCTGAATCCCTGGGAAAAGACCGCCCTTCGCCTTTAATAGCCTAGGGGGAAAAGCCTGCCCCCGCCCACTAGGCCCACACAGGAATTAGGAAACGGAACCCCCCACCCCGCCCAAGCCATACCCCCCACCGTGCCCCGGTGACCCAAAGGACCAGCTCTCTCAGCATTGCCCTTCTGTCCCCAACTCCAGAGTCCTTCCTCAATCCAAGAGCTTATGGGACTCCAAGCCTAAACCGGTGCTACTGTCGCCTGGCCCATTATGGCGCATTCACTACTACCTCGTCCGGTCCCGCTCCTGAGACACTAGTCCCATCCCCCTCCCCCCCCCCCACCGGAGATAGGCGACAAAGCCCACGCAGCTTTTGGACCCGGGTGTCGTTCCCCCGACACACACAACCCCCAGGGCGCATGCGCACCATCTCGCAGCTAGATGAAAGTGTCCCTAAGGCCTGAGGAAGAGAAGAAATTCATACCCTATGTATTCACTCTGCCTATGTGCAAGTTTTCAGCTCTGGCGTGTTAGGCCACTGCTGGGAGGATTCCACACTCCTGGGCGTCTCCTTTACCTATTAAATCTGTTTCTTAGCAGGTATGATGGTGGCGGCCCCTGGGTGCCCACACAAATGCCAAAAAGATAATAGTGCAATTACGTTGCTGTCTCCCATTCCACAGCTAGTAAGACTCTATTGAGAGGGCTGTTTAAAAGCCAAAACCAGAGTACATCCCACCTATGAAAGTAAAAATAATTGCCAAGGTGCGTAGTCAATTAAGCATACTAGGCAGGTCTCGTAGCAAAATAAGGCAACCATATTTTTACTCTTTCTCTGCTTTGCTGGAGGGTGCGGGCCCATGAGTTCTCTGAGCAGTTTGAGGATGGAGAGAGTAAGTGACAAGATTACAAAGACTGAAGGTACTGAGCAAGCACTATTCGGAGAGGGGGACGGTGTAAGACAACAAGGAGTGTGGAAGAGGATCTGGGACTGAGAAACAAGCCAGGTCCCTTACTCCCTGATATTGTTGTCTTGGGTGATTGTGGCAGCTCAAAAGGGAACAAGAGCGGCACTCGAGTCTCAATCTGGTGCACAGTAGGGGCTCCGGCAACCGGATTACTAAAGACTGAAAGTCTCAAAAGCCTTGTCTCGGCTCCACAGGCAGCAGTGGAGCTCAACTATAACCGCCAGCTCAGCGATGCAAAGCATCCTCATTTCAATATGAGTTACTCCTACAGGTGGGCTTCTTCCCACTTTCACAAAAAAACCGCGCCGACAGACCTTTCAGCATACACTGGCGCCTCTGCCTGATAGCTTTCTGGATGCTATGCAAGCAAAAGTTTAATCTCTAACCCGGTCTCCCGTGTGAGACTCTCATGGAAGGCAATCAACTTTCGGCCTTTAAAGATAACAGGCAATGGGCAGAAGAAGAATGGGACGATATCTCAGACCCTACTTTAAGAGGCATTGTATTAAAGCAAGATTAAAAACCAAACCAAACAGAACAAGACAAAGGAAAAAAACCTTTGAGCTCAAGCAAAACCTAACGAAAAAAAGGAGGGTTGCGAAAGTGGCGCGATAATATCATGTGACCCAACCTCAGGGCTTCCCCTTCCCCTTTGCCATCCCCCCAGGGGGTGGAGAATGGGAGTTACATCCGCTCCTCACAAAGTATTAGCATAATAAATTGTGTCCTGCAGCTGCAGCGGGAGCTGTGGGTTAATAAGCAAACACATCCTCTTGAGCATCAGACCATTTTCCAAAATAAATCTCATTATCATCAGAAATCTTAATTTGTCATCCGGACTGTATGTGTCTTGGGTTAAGAGACAGAAGAGAGCTGGAAGCGATGAAAATAATCCTGAGAGGAGTACAAGTAGAGGTAACCTCCCCAAAATGAAATTAAGTGGATGGTTTCAATACCATGTTGAGGAAATCCACTTACTTGAAAATTTCCAAGTTTTAACATTTCATTAAATAAGGTATTCTCACAGACACAGACACACACACACCCCTAGATTTCAACCCTCTCTCCACTTCTTCCCTTTAAAGTCAGTACAATACCCCAAATGGGGTATTTTAGGTTTGCTTTTCCAGGATATGTTCTTGTTTTTTTTTAAAGGAGTTTACCACACATAGACCAGCTGGAAAAAATAATTTCTTCCATTTCAGTTCCTTTCTTGTGCAGGGTAAATTTAACCAAACACAAGACAGAGATTATGAGAAAACTAGGGCATTTTTATACACAAAGTCAATTAATTTTGCCTACTACCAAAAGAAGTAATAATTGGCCAAGATAGCTAGAGAATCAGAAGAAAACAAAAGGAGAGAACAATTCACACATACAGAGTCTGAATAACTAACAGCTCAAAGAAAAGCACGTGATCCCTTCTTGCTTTAAAACTTGTGGTCATGCTGAGGGTAAAAGCTAAGAGCTTGTGACCTCGCAACCCTGTCCCCTCCCCCAGACCACAGCCCAGGGCTTAAGGCTCCAGGCTCTCCCCAGGCTCCTGCTTGCTCGCAGTATTGTGAGACAAACAATACTCTGACATTCTGCAAAATAAAAGAGCCACAACTCCTAGCATCCCCTCCCCCAAGTCATGTCTTTTGCTCCCAGCTGGATCCCTGTGTATCTATACACAATACACATATATGTATATGTACATATGGACTTTTCCTGGAGCATACATGCCCACACAGAAATCCAGATATTGTGTAAGAAAAAGGTATGAAAATTGGCCAAAGGGAGGATGAGTCTGTTATCTTTTTGAGCCTAAAAATTCTGACCACAAGCTTAATTTTTTGCCAATATTTTGTGTTAATAGTAGATTTAAAAAAATAAATACCAAAACCAAAAATGATATCCAGCATGGTATTCTATCTCAGAGATATTTCAAGCAATATCTTCCTGAAACCACCTATAAATGTCATTGTGCCACATAATCAGCAATGTCAAGTACTTTGGGTTTTAATACCTTTAAAAACACTAGGAATTGACATTTTTATCTAGCTTAAAAATCTGTTCATTTGATTTAAAAATCATATTAAGTGGCTCTGTTCAACTTAATGATTTGTATCTTAGAACAAAAGGTTCCCATGGAAACCAGAAAGTAATTTAAGAGTATTATGTTCCTCCCACAACTAGAATAGAGCTTTTGTTCCTCATGTATTTACTACTTTAAAGTTTGGTACCTACTCTTCCAGTTGAGGTCTCTTGTATCCTCAGAAATTCAGTGTCCTATTGAAATATGTATTTTGCTATACTTGTGCCTTGTGTGTGTGTCCATGTTCACCATCATAAGGCCTAAAACAAAGCCAGAATATTAGAACACCCACTTAATTTTAAATAGAGTAGGATCCTAAGGAAAAATAAATAAATCAAGTGTTGTTTTGCTATTTGTCCCTGAAGCAGGAACTGTGAATTTGCGAAAATTCTATTAAATTTGTCTTCACAGGGCTTTTTTTTTTTAAAAGAAATTAGAGATTCTTTGACTTACAAACATTTTATAATTTTAAATGAATCATCTTGTTTTGAAAGGCAAAAAATCAAAGAAAATCAACCTGAGAATTTTCTTTGTGTTTCTTGAGTACCAAGCAGTAATTTGTATATGAAAAGTTATATTACCAAAACAGAAAATTTAGGGTTCATAGTGAATATCAAAGTACTATTTCTTTGCAATAGCACATACAACCAATGTAAATTACGTAAACAAAATTAGCAATATACCTTTAAGTAAATAATGTCAATGTGAATTTAAAATCAAAGATTTATCTTTTGCTAAGTAACAGAAAACTTCACTTATTGAATGAACATATACTTAATACAGCTTGATATCAAAATGTTGAAAGTTAAAAAATATATTTATTACACTCCACTCCCAAAAGATTTCTCTGAAGACCAAATGACAGAAAGAGAAGGATCAACTTTCTGAAATATGAATGTTTAAATACCTGTTATTAAATTTCACTTGTCAATAAACTTTTCTTTTGTAAATAATGTGTCTTACATTCTTACATTATTTCCAAATATTTCTTCTTTTTATTACTCTGTGAATTTTGTTTTCAATGACAAGAATAATTTCAATAGAGTTAAATTATCTCTTTGCCAAGTCATATGAGCATCATTCACGCACTTATATGCAATGAATTTGCTTGATATGTGATACTTTCTAATTACATTATTCTATGGATCATCGCTTCTCTCCTCAGTATGTCAAAAACAAGTTTCCTGTGACCAACAATTTTATTTTTACAGTTTTAATATTTTAAGTCAAGATATGTATAGCCAACTATCATAAATATGTAAGAATATCCTGTTCTCCATTAGTAGGAAAAATGTTTCTCAAATTAATTTACCTACCTTGGGAATAGACTCAGTAGACTTTAAAGTGATTGGCTATTAAGATTAGATAGTGTTGAAGATATTTTTACACTGCTTGAAACACTTTGATTTTCCTGTTTATGTGACCTTAGAAGTGGAACTTCTGGTATTACAAACCATAAAATTGCCAGTAGATTGTAATACAGTAATCAAAGAAAAGGCTGTAAACAGAGATGTTTTACACATATCACTTTTTTAAAGTTCATTTTTAAAATTACATTTGTCTGCCTTTATATCATTATATGTCTTCTAAGAGAAAACGTGTCATGATATCGACACAATCAAGTTTTATATTCAAAACAGTCATCAGAAATTATCAGCAAAACGATTTTTATTTCTAAGTAAGCAAACCAAGATGTTAAAAATTGTCCAATTATTTCATAATCATACAGTAAGATTTTTTAATGTTATGATTAAGAAGTGAAAACAAAGACAGATTTAGAAGAAACATTACATCATTTTTTAATGATTTAATATTGTGTTCTCCACTACTAAAGCAAAACTTGATGCCCTTAAACCAAGTATGTGGAATGGAAAAAGCGCACAAAGGAACCCTGCATGGTGGCGCACGCCTTTAATCCCAGGACTCCGGAGGCCGAGGCAGGCGGATCTCTGAGTTCCAAGCCAGGCTGGTCTACAGCATGAGTCCAGGACAGCCAGGGCTACTACACAGAGAAACCCTGTCTCGAAAAATAAAAACAAACAAACAAACAAAAAGAGCACAAGGGAATCAATCTCTGTGTGTGTGTGTGTGTGTGTGTGTGTGTGTGTGTGTGTGTGTGTGTTTGTCTCTGTCTCTCTCTCTCTCCTTCCCTCCTTTTCTCACCCCAACTCTCATCTTCCTCTCTCCTGCTCTCCTTAAAGATAACCTTTACCTGAGTTCGAGGCCAGCCTGGTCTACAAAGCGAGTCCAGGACAGCCAAGGCTAACACAGAGAAACCCTGTCTCAAAAAACCAAAAAGTAAAAAAAATAAAAATAAAATAAAATAAAAAGATAACCTTTACCCTCAGCTTGGTAGTTCTCTTTACAGAGCTTAAAGAAACTGTTTAACTGTCTCCTGAAGGAAGCGGAATTGCTGTCTGGCCTTTTCCATGCTTCCGAGGAAGATGCAGTGCAACGTGCTGAATGAGCCAGATACCTTACAGAGGCACAGTGAAAGCTGCGACTACCTAAATAACAGGGATAGAGCTCACTGTAATGGGGAGTCAGTCTTCCAAGAGACACTGCCTGCAGAGGGGCTCCACTTTAAGATATAGAAGAATATCAGTTTTCTCAAAACAAGTGCAAACCAGGTAACTTTTGAGAGTTTAAAAGGATGTCTAAGTCAACAGGAAAATTAATCACTTTTTTTAAAAAATCAAAGATGGAAGGATACAAGCTTATTATTGTAAACTGTGTAATGCGTGACCCTAATTGGAGCTCTGAGTGTACTCTCATTCTCTCTGAAAAGGGTGATCTGCCCATATCACTTTTTAAAGTCCTAATGGATTTTACTACTTGAAACTCTACTCCCTAAATTTAAAAAAAAAAAAAGATTAACATCAGCAACACAAACGGCTTTTAGCCATGCCATGTCCACAGTTGCTACTTATTAAAGCATCTTTATGAATTAAAACGGGCAAGATAAAAGCAAAGAGAAATGTGGAACTGATTCAAGCATGGGCTGCATATTTGTGAAAATATGCTTTTGAGCTGAGAAACATTAGTCTAGGATGTATTTAAAGTATTCAATGAAGCAAACATATGTCAGCATGTGTTGTAAAAAGGGCTATACTACAGCATGTTAAACCTTTTATGATTTTTATAATTAATTAACGAGACCAAAGTTCAGGGCTTCCTTAGAGAATACCAAGGCTAATAAATACAGCCATTTAAATATAGTCGGCTTGTTGATCTTGGAAAACAAGACAAATAGTTCTAGTCGACAGCTAGGGTTAAACTCTATTTTTAGAATGTAATGTTTGGTAATCTGCAAATCCTTTTATAGATAGTTGATTTGCAACTGTGCCTTCAAGACATTATAAGCAAAAGCGAAGAAACTACTGGGTCTTCACAACAGCAGTATGCAGCTTCTTTTGAAAATGCTGCAGCCTTCAAACCCAGTCATTCTATTGGAGGCTTTCTTTAGCTTGATAGGAAATCAAATGTTTTCTTTCTTTGTGTATTTTAATCACGTCATGTTCTGTTAGAGAAATACTGATTTCAATAGTATATTTTTTTAATGATTAAAAAATAAGAAATAAGAAAACAAGATGCCAGGCAGCAGATATTAGATTTGGAAAAGTTTATTAAATGAGCATGAGGAGAGAAGGAAAAGGGGAGGGGTACCCCAGAGAGAAAGACAGAGACAGAGAGACAGAAACAGAGACAGCAGAAGAGAGAGGAGGAGGGAGAGAGGGAGAGGGAAAGGGAGTAAGAAAGAGAGGGAGTAAGAGAGTAAGAGAGAGAGGCAGGCTAGAGGGATGGCTCAGAGGTTAAGAGCACTAGCTGTTCTTCCAGACGACCTGGGTTCAATTCCCAGCAACCACGTGGTGGCTCATAACTATCTATAATGAGATCAATTGCCCTCCTTTGGTGTATAAGCACTTATGTAGGCAGAACACTGTATATATAATAAATAAATACATACATACACACATAAAACTTTTTTTAAAAGAGAGAGAGAGAGGTGAGGTGATCTGTCTTTTAATATAATCCTGGGCAGGGCCACGCCCTCATGGCAGGTAGGCAATGACATCACAGGCAGGCAGACAGCAGCAGAATCCTATTATATTACTTACAGTGTTACGTGGATGCAAGGTCTTTTCATTGGTTACTAGGTGTAGCTATAGCCTTATATTTATCCACTAAGCCATTTTCTTCTAAAACTAAACAGGAAAGGATAACCAACAAACTAGAAATTGGACGGCCCTCATCAGTTTATTTAATTACCTAACAAAAGCAAGAATCAAAATTTCTTTGCTTTATTTCTTGAAGCCTTTGTTATCTCACTCAGCTAATTACCTCTCTTAAATAAGCTCCAAAATGCTCTTCTTTGAATTGTGGTTTGTAATGTCCTTAAAATTTTGCTGGAAGGAAGGGCATCATACATTTCCTTGATTTCTAGTTCTGTGTCAGAAATTTAAGTACAATAGTAAAGATAACTTATTTTATATTTTGGTTCCTAAAGAAAGTGGCCTATGTATCTTAGTTTTGGGTGACAGTTGCTTGGCTTCCTCCAATTTCAACTATATCATTTACAATTCAACCCACTGTCCCTAAAGTAATCTCTATATTTGGTTAATTATCTCTCTGTGCACACTGTGCTTTCTTAACCTCCAGCATTAACAGGTTTGACTAAAAGTCTTGAAACTAAGACCTAAAGCCTTTAACAAATTAATTCTAACATTGCTTTTGCTGGTTTTATATCCAAAGATATACTTCTGGCATTTGACTGATTAACACAATTTGTGGGAAGAAGCCCAAATTTGTCTTTGATTTTCACCCAATTCCTTCTCTTACTCTTTCAACATTCCATTTGTGCTGAAATTCTGTAAGTGACAGCCCTAAGCCTAGAAATGACTTTTCAAGGACAGTTGGAAGCAGCATTATAGTTTGGCAAGGTCCTTTGGGAAGTCCTAATGGAACAACTAATCTAATTGCTTCATTTTGCATATGAAGAAACTGAGGCTCCAAAAAATGATCTATCTAAAATGTCTCCACAAAATGTCATTGAGCCAAAATAAAGAAAGCCACTGCAAGCTGGGCTGTAGTGGGACACACCTTTAATCCCAGCACTTGGGAGGCAGAGGCAGGCGGATCTCTGTGAGTTCAAGGCCAGCCTGGTCTACAAAGTGAGTCCAGGACAGCCAGGGCTACACAGAAGAAAAGAGAGGGGGGAGGGAGGGAGAGAAAGAGAGAGACAGAGAGAGAGAGAGAGAGAGAGAGAGAGAGAGAGAGAGAGAGAGAGGGAGAGAGAGCTGCCTTGGTCTTTTTATCCTTTGTAGTGTCAGAGATAAAAGGATAAAAGCCAGGGTGTGGCACATGCTAGGGGAACACTCAAGCACCCTACGCTCTGATCCAGTTTGATACAGCTTTTAGATCCTTTTCTTTGAAGCTGGATTTTCCTGTGGAGTGTTGTGGAGGATGGGTAAGATGCTCTTGAGTCTGTTCCTGGCCCTGTTGTTTCCTTTCCTGCTGATAACTATTCTTCAGGGTCCTGATCCCTCACTGCCAGGGGCTGGGGTTTTAACAGTGCAGGCAAAACACAGAAAAGGGCTTTGAAAATTGGTAATTCTCTACTCCTGTTCACAATTTAACTACAATCTCCACAACCTGTAGCAGGTCGAAAAGACACCTACCATCTTCCATTCTAAGAGTTTTGAGAAACCCCGTGACTGCACAGACAGATCCACAAATGAGCAGTTTCCGCCGCCCCCCCCCTCCTTTACTCTTCACTCCAGATGGAAATCCCAGATTGTGCTAAATGACAAATGACATGCAACTTAATGTTCAAAGTCACAAGCTGCAGGTTGACAATCTCTTCAGAAGCTAATAGCTTCTTAGGTTTTTCCTCAACTATCCAATTTAAAAGAGAAAGGCTAGCTTGATGCCTTCTTACGTGCTCACTTCACATTCATAGACCATAGAATATAAATATAAATATAAATATAAATATAAATATAAATATAAATATAAATGGATCCAGCATTTGGATCCACATTCTACATCATCAGGTTGGACGGAGGTCCCCCTTATTTCCTTCATGCCACCAGGCATGTCATTGGCGGAGAATAAATTAAGTATTGTGCCAGAAAATGCAGTCTACTTTATAAAAGGCATCTATCTCTAGCTTTCAGAAATGACTTTTGGAAGGAGCAGTGTGGAAACAGTGTCCCCATTGTTGTTAAGGAATGTCATGAATTGGATCCCCACCCCGGGCCTTTTATAGAGAAAAAGAATAAAAATCCTTCATCTGAGTTTAAAATTATCATATTTCATAGCATATGCTAACATGCTAATGAAGCGAGGTATGATCACGTCCCTGCCTAGGCCGTTATGGATAATAGAGCTTTGTCCTTCCACCCAAGGAGATTGTAGACTCTGTGATGAAGGAGAGAACTTCAACTCTCATTTCAAGAGACCCTTTGCTGGGTGGTTTGACACTTCTATTGTTGGACTTGGGCCTAGAGTGGATACTTCCATTGAGGGACATCAAAAAACGTCAGCTCTTCTTTACTTTGCAAGCTCTATTAAATGTTTACTCTCTACCCCGGAAGCATAGGGAGATGACTAGATAACATTCACAAGTCTTTAACTCTGTCTAAAAATAATGTAATGAAGGGATCAAGCAATGCCCTCCCAGTACCACCGACCACTCTAGGGGATTTCTCTGCAGAGACCTAACTAGCTCACAGAAGGGCTTTGGGGTGACTTGGGGAAGAAAAGGAAAGCTTAAAGACAGCGGGGGTTTGAACTGTCACTTAGGGGGAGGTTTTTGCATCTCAAAGAGGGGGAGGGGCTGGGAATCTAAGACTACCAAGGCTGGGAATTTGTTTTTTTCCTTTCCCACTGACTGCTCCAGTCTCCTTCTTCCCAAAAACCAGGCAGTGAGGACCTGGAGTGAGAATCAGGGTGTCTCAGTTTGAGCCTGTGCTCTGTCACTAACTAGCTGAATGGCATTTAAGCAAGTCACTTAGTAGATTACCGCTGAGGTCTCTTCCCACCCCATAAATCATTGCTCTTTATCTCATTTGGCCCTCTTAACTGTTTCCCCTGCCCCCACCTCTTCTCCCCCCGCCCCCAGCTGCCTTTTAACTGGCAATAACGATGGTAATGAATTAGTTACCTCTGGAGAGAGAACGGAGACGCTGTGTTAAGGATTAATGGAGACTGGCTTTTTGTCTGTGATGTGAACCTTCTTCTTTGTTTCTGCACATTTACTTTCCGGGATATTTAAGCTATAGTTCCTCATACATCAGGATGCTCTGTAAGTAGTCAACAGTCTTTGTTGACTCTAGGTGATAACAGAGCATTTGATCTCAGAGAGTCAGGGCCATCATGGAAATGCTCTACACAAGCTTACACATATTGGAAAATAACCCACAAAAGAAAGCACGGGAGCCCGGAGGCCCAGGTTTCACGGTACCCCATCCATGCTATGAATAAAGGTTCATTGTCAGGAAAGTCAGCAGGAAGATTCAGGAAACCTCTTTATGCATATGACCAAAGGAGACTGAAATTGTACCACATGGCACAGACACATGCAGAATTTGGTAAACCATGGTCTCTCCGATTCTCTTCACATTCTTTCAGGATCCCTTCAATTCCCAACTCCCGCGGGAAACCTTCCTTGTTTGATCTAGCACAAAGTGGCTCGTGCTTCTTCTGAAGTCCTGAAGCGCATGAGTTTCACTGTGCTCGAATTGTGTTCTCTTCCTATTCGGCAGCCGTGTCCAAAGCACATCCGCATGCACGTATCATCGTGTTTGATATCCACTTGAAAGCTAGGAGGGAGATGGTGATGGTGTTACTCCTACTCACACTGCCTGGAGAGCCTCTGGGCCTTCCAGAGGCTGTGGGAGTGACTCCCGACTCCATTCCCCTTGCTCCCTCTTCGCAATCTCAAACCCACCTCCATCGTGCTTTCACACCCAAGAAGCCTGTTCTTCCTTTCTACTGGTCACCTACAATGGCTGCTTTTATCTGTTGTCTTTGGTGGTTCCATTCCTTTGCCATTCGTGGGCAGAATACCCTCAGGGGCTCTACTCACCACAACCCAAAACAGAGTTAGCAAGTCAGACCTCCTAGGCAGCAACCACGGAGTTCCTATCAGACAACCATGACAAGTGCTTGCTGTGTGCCAGGGTTTGCCCTGAGGACTTCACAGATGAATTTAATGGTATAGCCCCGTTGTTAGGGTTACGTTCAGTTCTGGATGAAGGAGGGAGCTGTGGGAGGACAGGTAGTGTGACTTGAGAGTGCACTGTCAGGCGATGATGGTGAAGGCGGTGCTCAGAGATATACGCCCCACCTCTCAGCGGTATTTCAGAAATCTTGACTCTCACTGCAAAGGGGACTCTGACGGCATTCAATTTCAGTAGTCAAAGTCCATTGCTGGTAGGGGTGATAACACGTGGGTTCCTTTAGAGCTTTGGAGGAAAGCTCACAGCACAGACACGTGACAGGAAGGGAACTAGACGGGTCAGGAGCACAGTCACCTGACAGAGGCAGGCAGATCGCTGTGAGTTTGAGGCCAGCACGGATATCTACATAGTGAGTTAGTTCTAAGCCAGTCAAGGATACCTAGTGAGACCCTGTCTGTTGGGAGCCATTATTTCTGCCCCGGGACTCAGTGAGGGCAAAAGCCACCCTGTGCTAGCCCTTGAGTCGCCAGCGCCTGCTGGGAGAGCCCTTTGTGTTGCTGGGAGCTCTGCTCCACCCAAATGTGTGAATTACCCTCCGCTGAGAAAAGACAAAGGAACTTGAGCGAGTTTCTCCAGGTTCCGCTCTCTATCCAGCCCGCCTGAGGACTTCTAACAAGATCCTGTAACAAGAGACTTCACTGCATTAAGTATATAGACCTGTGCTCTCTCAGATTAAAGGTGGCTTTGATCGGATATTCATCTTGGCCTCACCTCTGCGTGTCTCTCTGTCCTATCTTTTTCCATTCACACCCTTTAAGGTGGAAGCCCGGTTTGATATGTTCCGCTGGACGGGACACCTGTCTCAAAAAATAAAAGAGGTGTGACGCACATTTTCTTTCTAGTGAACTCACTGTCCCTGCCCTCAATCACTTTTTTTTTTCCTGATACTCTCTCACCGGAAGGCCTACCTCTGCCTCTAGTGCTAGGATTAAAGGTGAACACCGTCAAGCCTGGACACATGAGTAATTTCAGTGTTTCAAATGGCCTCTTTAAGAGGTGAAAATACGGGGCTGGAGAGACAGCTCAGCAGTTCAGAGCATTGACTGCTCTTCCAGAGGACTCTAGTTCAGTTCCCAGCGTCCACATGACAGCTCACCACCATCTGTAACTTCAGTACCAGGGGATCAGACTTCAGAATTCCTCACCAGGCACACAAGTAATACACAGGCAAACGTACAGACCAAATACCCATACACATTAAATAGACAGATGACAGACAGACAGACATTTAAAGGAAAAAACAATAGGCTAGGAGGGTAGTTCTGTGGTACCTATTAGGACGTATGCGGCGGAGTTGTACGCGAAATGGGAATCACACCCCCCCCTCCCCGGCAGATCCAATGAGAGGTTTTATTGGGTGGGGGGGAAGATATTGAAACCACCTCTGGAGACACACGAGGAGAGGGGGTCAGGGGGGAGGGATCGGAGGAATTCCCTTTATAAGGCAACCTGGTACATACACAGAAAGTGCACACATGGCTTAGGGAGCCTGAATCCTGCTGGCTGGCGATGCCATGTTTCCGGAGTGTCTTTGAAGTTGCCTGTTTTCCCATGGTCCTAAGGGCCTTTGGGGTGGCTGCATCTTTGCTTGCTTACTAACAGTACCCTGGAGATATATATGTATCAAGAGAGCCTTAGAACATCTCTGAGCTGAGGTTTTTTACTCTCTCCATATTTTTCAATTGAGGAAAGTGAGAGGTCATTTAACTAAGCAAAGTGTTGGTCCACTTTCTGCTGCTATAATGAATTATCAGCGGCTGTGTAATTTATAAAGAAAAAAAGACCAGTTTTAGGCCCTGGTTCTGGAAGCCAAAGAGCAAGGTATTCCTTATCTTGCTGCTCGACCTCATAAAACTTCAGTTTAAGGCAGAAAATGAAAGGGGCACATGTGTGAGAAAGACCCCAGGGAGGTGCCATGTTCACTTTACAACAACCTGCTCGGGTAATAACTACCCCATTCCCAGGAGAACCCCTCGAGTCTCAACAGAGCTAACCCATCCTCGTGGGGGGGGGAAACATTAATCCATTCACCGGGCCGCTTAACAGCCTCACAGCCTCTCAAGGCCATTACACTGGAGACCTGATCTCCAACACAGGCATTTCAGAGCCAAACCATCTCCGTTCCGAACCACAGCCCCAAAGCCACACAGGAAAAGCAAGCGGAGGAAACCTAATTTTAACCCACAAACTAACTGTCCCTCTCCCCATCTTGAGCTCTAGAACCTGGAAGGAGAGAAATGACTAGCCTTTTGTGACTGAGTGACCAAGGTTCAAGCTTGGCCCTTGGTTCCTCCAAGCCCTCCAGACAGACCTGTGACAAATTTGGCCTCAACCGCTTTACTTTTCTGTGGCGGTTGCCTGTAGCAAGTAATATATGGCACAAAAACAGGGCTTGTGTGGGGCTGTTACTGCACACCTGTGCACTAGGAAGTGTAATCCAACTACAAAGTGCAAAACCAGAGGAGTATGTTTTTAAAAATATTGTGTTAATTTATTCATATTACATGTCAATTGTTAGCCCATCTCTCATATCCTCCCATCCCTCCCTCCCTCCCGCTTTCTTCCTACTCCCCTCCCCTATGTCTGTGACTGAGGGAGACCTCTACCCCACCCACCCCACCCCGCATATGCTCATAGGGTATCAAGCAAGAGGAGTATGTTTAAAGGGAATGTTTAATCAAAACCTTAGCATAGCATGGCTCAGTGACTTGCTCAAGGTTATGCAGCTAACTAGAACTCAGGCTATCAGACTTCGGCTACTTTAATACTTACACAATGCTCTGTGTAGCCCAGGTGACCCCGAAATTCGCGATGCTCTTCCTTCAGCACCTGAGCACTAGGATCATACTTTGGCACTACCTTGTCTGGCTCTGAACACTTCTTGTCTGTTTTGTTCTTTGTGTTGGACAGGATCTCTGTCTGTAGCTCAGGTTGCCCTATACTCACTATGTAACCCAGGCTAGCCTTGAGCCTATGGTGATTCTTCTGCCTCAGCTTCTGAAATGCTGAGATAGCAGACATGACTCGTGATGCAGGGCTCTTTTTATTCCCTACTGTTTCCTGCTTGAAAATTAGAGGACGCACATGTGTATCATCTTGTTCCCTATTAATTATAGCGGGTGGCTTTTATTATTTTATTCAGTGCTGGATCCATGGCCTCTGAAATTATAGGCAAGCCCTCTACTACTGAGCTGCACCAGGCCTTCACAATACACATTTTATGAGATGTTTATCTTCCCTCCTAAATTGCCTCTCTCATGGTGTTAGCCTTATTTTTCAAAAAAAAGAAAGAAAGAAAGAAAGAAAGAAAGAAAGAAAAAGAAATGCTTCTGATTTTCACAAATTGAAATTGGAAAAATTCAGAGTTCAAGAAAAGTTCCCCATGCCTTATCCTGTCATGCCTAATTGTCACATTGTTTATTATACTCAAAATGCTACCCCAGAGAATGACATCTGAAGTTCTTTGAGGGTTAAGAGACCATCAGTGCACTCAAAACTCCCTGCCGCCCTTACTTTGAGTCCTGGATGAACATGTAATTTCAAAAATTGGAATTGTTCAATAACTAGTATGCAGAAGGCCATGTTTATCCCTTTTTGCTTTGCAGGTGGAGTCTATAGAATAATGCTAAAATATACAATATACCACTGAACATGTGTGGTTACCAGCACCGCCTTGAGTGTTAGAGAGACGGCAGTAACTTGTCACAAGGCTTCTTTCATCAGCCAATTGCTTTCCCTCCATCCTCAGAGCCTTCTGTTTCAAAGTGGACTGCTCCCCAGAACTTAAATGTTGAAATGTTTCCAACTTAGGCACAAAACACACTTGATTCCTCATTTAAAACAATCATGGCTTTGCTTTATTATGTTTCAAAGTGGAGATAGCTGTGAAACTTGAGCCTGGACACATAGCCCAGACTTGTTCAAAGCTCTCAGAAAACTTCTTTTAATGGCCATGATGACAAGAGCTTGCTCTAAAGATTTTTTTTTTTTGCCAGTCTACATGATTCGTTATAAGACATCTCAAAAATATAAATAAATAAATAAAAGTAGCTCATATTAAACATAGCCCAAGCAGGAAGGGGATAGTTTCACCCATTATGGAATTAAGAACAGAAAAAAAAATAGTAAAGAGCTAGTCTATGAGGAAACGTGGCTACACAGCAACAGCCTAATTCTCAGGATCTGTTCCCAAAACTCCAAAATGAAAACTTATGCATTCCTGCATTATTTATAGACACATAAAGAAAACATTATAGAGACCATGGGAATTTATTTTATCCTTGCTTTCCATGTTCTTAGTGCCCACCTAGTGAGCAATGTGTGAAGGGAGAAAATAATGTTTAGACAGTTGAGCCTCCTGTTCTCTTGTTGTTGTTGTTGTTGTTTATTGCTCTTTGATTTTTTTCTAGGTAGCCCATAGTAAAAGCCCTAAGGTAGAGTTCCAGAACACATGAATAACAACAGCAATAAGTAACAGCCTGCTATGGCAAATACCCTGTTTTCAAACCCACAGGTTAGTTCCTGGAAGTCAGCCTGTCACAGAGAGGATGTGGTGTGCATCTACAAGCTTAAGTAGCTTGTAGAACAGAAGGAAGAGAGATCTGTTGATTTCTGCCTCCTATACTCTAGGAGCCTAGAGGGTCAATATTGGAACCAACAATACTTAAATTGTCCTGTCGAAAAGCACGGCAGATAAAGAATTCAACGTATCTAAAAAGGCTTCATTAATGATTTCGGGGACTCAGGTGAGCAAGGACTTGATGCCTTAGGATGGTGACGTGATGAAGACAGTGTTAGGCTGCAGTGGTGGTGGTGATGTGGTGGTGGTGGTAGCAGGGACTCAACTTAGTTAAAAAACTTGGAGGCCAAGTTCTTACTAGGAGCTTTTAGCCTTATTTACATGGTAGGATGTGATGTGCAGCATCCACATGCCTGCCTTTGTTAAAAAAGAAACAATTAAGGTCCAGTAAATATGGACTAAAAAAGGAAATGATCACTCCCTCCATCACAAATGGAGTGTTCTGGTGTATGAAGTTCTATTGCCCCATACTGCATGTTGGTCATGTAGAATAAACAGTAAATGACACATAAGTCATGATGGATTGTATTTTAAATGATAATCCAATTTTTAGGGGAAAGGGAATAGCTAATTTTTTTTCAGTTTAAAACATGCCACTTTCTATTTAAAATACAATTAATGAAAGTCAACTGAGTCAGCCCCTTGATCTCCTTTGTCCCTCAAGGGTTGCATGTGGTTACCAGTCTGTGGACTAGTCAATGAAGACAGAACATTTCCCTCCCTGACTTCAACTGGAAAGTGTTGCTTCCAAGATATTGACTAATTGGCTGGAGAGATGGCTCAGCAGTTAAGAGCACGTGTTCAGTTCTCAGCCCTCACATGGCACCTCACACCCATCTGCAACTCCAGCACCAAAAGACCCATTGTGTTCTTCTGACTTTCTTGGGTACTAGGTCTATATATGGTATACATACATACATGCAGGTAAAACAGTCATACACATAAAAATGAGATGAATCTTTGTCTTTTTTTTTCCAGAGCTAAGGACTGAACCCAGGGCCTTGCGCTTGCTAGACAAGCACTCTACCACTGAGCTAAATCCCCAATCCCAAGATAAATCTTTTTTTGGGGAGGCAGGGGGGGTTTGAGACAGGGTATCTCTGTGTAGCCTTGGCTGTTCTGGACTCGCTTTGTAGACCAGGCTGGCCTTGAACTCACAGCGATCTGCCTGTCTCTGCCTCTGCCGCTCTAGTGTGGGGGTTAAAGGCGTGCACCACCACTGCCTGGCTCCGAGATAAATCTTTTAAAGTGTGTGTGTGTGTGTGTGTGTGTGTGTGTGTGTGTGTGTGTGTGTGTATAATATCTCACATTAAATTAGAAAAATCCATTCCACCTAATACTATTTGGACTTTTCATTTTTTATAAAATGACCAATTATTTGCTTTTATATGTTTGAAGTGTTATAGATCATAAATAACTATGCTATCTGGCTTGGTTTTCTGAAAGCTTTCCAGCCTTGTGGTCTCTTCACACGTAGTCACGGGTCCTTTATCTAAGGCTTCAGTAAAGTGGCTTTCTCAGGATTGCTTGACCTGACTTTCTTCATCTCCAACCATGCCTTTTGCCCTTCCTGTTATCTGGTGGAATGTTATCCTCATCTGATAAGCCTCTCTAAGGCTTCTCCATTCTTCAAGGCCCCTTGGAAAATGCCATTCTTGCTCCCTCCTCTAAATGTTAACTACACTGTGATTAAGTGTGCTGCCTCCCTTCCTGGACTATGAACTCTTAGTCCAGTGGCCACAGCCTTCATCTGTCCTGGGTCCCATGGCTTGGCACGAAGCCAATGCTCCAGACATGGATTTGGACATGGGGTGATCAATCTGTTCTCCAGGTATAAAAGCAAGGTTTCAGCCGGGCGTTGTAGTGCATGCCTTTAATCCTAGCACTCGAGAGGCAGAGGCAGGCGGATCGCTGTGAGTTCGAGGCCAACCTGGTCTACAAGCGAGTACAAGACAGCCAAGGCTGCACAGAGAAACACTGTCTCAAAAAACCAAAAACAATAAAAATAAAAAATAGCAGCCGGGCGTGGTGGCGCACGCCTTTAATCCCAGCACTCGGGAGGCAGAGGCAGGCGGATCGCTGTGAGTTCGAGGCCAACCTGGTCTACAAAGCGAGTCCAGGACAGCCAAGGCTATACAGAGAAACCCTGTCTCGGAAAAAAAAAGTGCTTTCCACCCATACATGGTGACACACTCCTTTAAACCCAGCATTCAGGAGACAGAGGCAGGTGGAGCTCTGTGAGTTCGAAGCCAGCCTGGTCTACATAGTGAGTTCCAGGCTAGGCAAGGCTATCCTGTCTCAAAAGAAAGTACTTTCCATTTGGTTAATACCTTAAAATATAATTTCCCAGGCAAGTAATGAACAACTAAGCTGCTTGAATGGACCCACCTCAATACTGGCTTTTCTTTTCTTTTTGTTGAATGGGAAATATTGGAGGGTTTGAACACATTTTAAAATTATATACAAATTGCCAAATATTAATGACCTCTCTCCTTTGTGTCAAAGAAAATATACACATATTGAAGCACTCTTATTTGCAGCTTCCCCAGAAGGACTTATTTTTATAGCAAAACCCATGTTTTTAGTGGTTGCTAAACTGCAGAGGAAATCGAAGCCTTTAAGAGCAGCGGGGGAAGACAATCCGAAACACCACCTAATCCAAACCTCATAACATTTTCTTTTTCAATGGCTAGTATTATTTTTAGAGGTGGACCATTTAGGTTCTTTTTATTGTTTTTGTTTTTGTTTTCTTGAGACAGGGCCTTGGCTGCCCTGGACTCGCTTTGTAGATCAGGCTGGCCTCGAACTCACAGTGATCAGCCAGCCTCTGCCTCTCCAGTGCTGGGACCATTTATATTCTTAATTATGCTTTGCTAAGATTATAGACACTGCAATGTGAATTGGTTGGTAGCCTTTACATTCCCACCTCCAGAAAGTGCTGGACTACATGGGCCAGAAAAATCCACTTCAGGGTAAGGTAGATACTGATACCATCCAAGTGGTGACTGCAGACTTTTATTTCACTTCCCACCACCATGGAGACACTCTTCTTTGTACCTTTGTAAGAGCTCCCTTCCAAAAGTACTCTGAAAGCATCCCATCAAATGTTCCCCCATGAGCAAAGTTGCGGGCAACAATACTGACACCTAAGAAGAGAAGACGTCCACATCCTTTCCGTTTATGAGGTAAAAAGATTAGGGGGATTGTTTTTTCAATGAGTGTGTTCCACATGGACAACTCCATTCTTCTTGCCTACTGAATGGGGTAACGACCTTCTCCACCAATGCCTTCAAGGTAGACAGTTCAACAAGCAGGGACAGAAAGCTGGGCCTGCTATGGGCCTAAACTGCTTTCTTTCCACAAGAAGACTGCTGGGATTTGCAATTCTGCAAAAGGTGGGTTGGGTGCAAGCCATTTTCCTGACTGCGCACTTCGTCGTTACACTTGACGATGTTTCTTCCTCTCTAAAAATAAGAGAGAAGCCTGCGGGTAGGTAGCAGCTGTGTGGGGCCAAGACTGGACCGGTGGTGAGCCTCAGACGTCTACCTTGGCTGGCTGGATATGTGTGATGCCTTTAGTGGGGATGAGGAAGGATGCACGGGCTGTAGATGAAGGCAAAAGTGAGGAGTTCCATTTTCCACAGGATAATTGGGAGGTCAGTAGGTCTTGACAGGTCACGTGGTGCATGGCGGGTCATAACCTTTTTTGCCAGAGAAAGAAACAAACCGTCCTTTCTATCCCTCTGAAAATCTTAATTCTCTCCATATGTTTGACTGCCCATGGCACATTACAGATCATTGGCCTATTTTTTTTCTTAAATGACAGAAAACCCGTATTTCTGTTGTCCTGCTCTTCAGCGATTTAGCACTCACATGGGCAATAGAAAAGTTATATTTGTTTTGAAATGCACGTAACACAAAAGTGTGTTTCATTTACTCTACTAGCTAGGTGCTCCTAAAGCGGCTCCTGTGCGTACACACACTGACTGTGCAGCTCACACTAACAAAGTGCTTCTTTAAAGAAGTACAAATGCTCAGTAAAACATTGTCCTGAGCCCATCCTCACTCACAATAGAATAAAGCCCTTTCCCATATCCCGGAGGGTGTGATGGAACGAAGGCAAATGTTGTCACTGACGACAGACACGGTGGCGTTAATCCCTGCAATCTCCTCAGGGTCGAGGTCCAGGCTGATAATCACCCTAATAGTCCCCTGTTTTCCTAGCTTCCTGACTTTCTCAACCATTACTTAAATGATTCTCTACAGATACGTGCCTTTGAGAACAACAAAGCTTAAGAATGCCCTCAGTGGTGAAATATCTAACCATTGCAAACAGCTCAAATCTTCACAGGGTGAGGTCTGGTTAATAAATTAAGTGCAGGTATTAGCAGTCAGAGGAATAACACACAGCGATTAAAAAGAATACAGACCTATTTGTTTCAGGCTCTGTGCTGGGTGTTAAAGCAAACTAAAAATAAAAAATTCTCTCTTTCAACTTAAATGTTGCACATAACTTGGGGATAATTTCGTAAGAAACTATTAATGATGGTAACATCTAATGCCAAGATTAAGTGTAATAAGAAGAGCAAAAGACCTTTTTTCTTCTTTTATTTTGTACTGGACCCAACTGCTAGGCTTTTTGACATGCATATGAGAACCAGTGAGATGGCTATTGGGTAAAAGAGTTTGCCGTCAGGCCTTTTTGTTTGTTTGTTTGGTTTGGTTTGGCTTTGGTTTTGGTTTTTTCGAGACAGGGTTTCTCTGTGTAGCCTTGGCTGTCCTGGACTCGCTTTTGTAGACCAGGCTGGCCTCAAACTCACAGCGATCCACCTGCCTCTGCCTCCCAAGTGCTGGGATTAAAGGTGTGCGCCACCACCGCCCGGTTCATCAGGCCTTTTGACCAGAACTCAATCCCAGGACCCATATGGAAGGAGAGAATCGATTTCTGGCAGTCATCCTCTCATCCCCACATAAGATCCATGGCACACACACACACACACACACACACACACACACACACACACACACACACACACAAATAAACACATTGTAGCAAAAACATAAATTAAAAGTAAAAATGCATATGACTCTGAAAGAAATGGAGATGTTAAGAAAGGGTTTTGACATTAAAAATAATTTTATAATCTTTAGAAATCTGCCTTTCTTCAGATACATCTAAAATGCCATCTCCTTTAAAACTATTTGAAATTTAAAAATAAATATTTCTACAAGTGAATCATGTCAGTGTGACAAAATGTTCTGCTTTGACAACACGTACTTCCCTCCGTGAGAACTCTAATACTAGCTTCTCCTACAAGATCCCCCAGGAGAATGAGGCTCTCCAGAATGCTCACAATTCTTATTCTTTTTTAAATAATAATTTTCAATCCTTCCCTTATCCCCATGCTCTCTCTCAAATTCATAGGCTTTTATTATTATTTATTATTATGTATACAGTGCCCTGCCTGCATGTACACCCACAGGCCAGAAAAGGGCATCAGATCACATTATAGATGGTTGTGAGCCACCATGTGGTTGCTGGGAACTGAACTCAGGACCTCTGGAAGAGCAGCCAGTGCTCTTAACCTCTGAGCCATCTCTCCATCCCCCATAGGCTTTCTTTAATTATTGTTTTATATAAAATATTGTTTTCTGTAATATATGTAAATATAATCTCTTCTGCCTTTGTTACTCTTCTCTTGCAGCAAGGAATCATAACCAAGTCAATTTATAAAAGAAAGCATTTAATTAGAGTCTCATGTAGTTTCTGAAAGTGAATTCGTGATCGTCATGGTAGGGATGGTGGCAGCAAGTAGGCAGACAGGCATGGCACTGGAGCACTAGCGGAGAGCTTACATCTGGATGTGCAGGCAGGAAGCAGAAAGACAGGGAGGGAGACTGGGCCTCTCGTGGGCTTTTCACACTGCAAATTCTGGCCCCACTGCTGCACCTTCTCCTTCAACATTACACCACCTAATCTTTCCTAAACTGTCCACTAAGTAGGAACCAAACATTCAAATATATAAGCCTATGGGGGGTCATCCTCATTCAAACTACAGTGTGTGTGTGTGTGTGTGTGTGTGTGTGTGTGTGTGTGAGAGAGAGAGAGAGAGAGAGAGAGAGAGAGAGAGAGAGAGAGAGAGAGAGAGAGAGAGAATAAACACATGATGATTCTGTTCAGTTGCTTGTATGTATATTACTAATATCTTTCCTTTATGGCTATACTATTTTCTCTCTTTAAAAAACAAATAAGCCAACCAAGCCAGGGTCTTGTTATGTACCCACAGATGACCTGGAACTGCCTGTATGTAGAGTATGCTGGTCTCAAACTCACAGAGATCCACCTGCCTCTACATTCTGATAGCTGAAATTAAAAGCTTACTCCACAGTGCTGGCCTGCCTATGTTATTTTCATTCTCCTCTTCTCATTAATCCTGCTAATATGCCTACCGTTAATATGCTTGATGTATACTGAGATATGAAAATATCATTTATAATTTTAGTAAGTTCAGATATTAGTATTTCAAGACATGTCTTTGTTAGATAGCTATGCAACAAAGCGGGTTATGAATTGTTTGTTTTTTGTTTTGTTTATTTGGTTTTTTCCAAGACAGGGTTTCTCTTTGTAGTGAGGGGTATGAGGTTTTTTTCCCCCAAGACAGGGTCTCTCTGTGTAGCCTTGGCTGTCCTGGACTCGCTTTGTAGACCAGGCTGGCCTCGGACTCACAGAGATCCGCCTGCCTCTGATTCCCGAGTGCTGGGATTAAAGGTGTGCGCCACCACTGCCCGGCAGGGTATAAATTTTAACATCTTATTTCAGTTCTGGTCATCATGGCCTAGAGGTGTTACTTAGAGGTGAAGTATTTGTTTCACACGTTGGAGGATCCCCTGGCTTCCAGCCCCAGTACCACAACTGAACAGTGGGTACTGATGCTTTGCAGGCATCTGTCACATCGGCAGGAGGGATGTTGTCTTCTCGGCTCCTCATTTCTGTCTTCTTGGAGTCCCCATCGCTTCTCTCAGCCTAGACATGTTCCTTTTGGAAACCCTGTCTTGGGCTGCAATAGCCTGTTAGTTCCTTAGAGACTGAACACGTCTCTACTTGCCACAACTATGGGGAAGAAAGGGTGGTGGTTCTTTTTTTTTTCTCCTTTATTAATTTATTCTTGTTACATCTCAATGATTATCCCATCCCTTGTATCCTCCCATTCTTCCCTCCCTCCCATTTTCCCCTTATTCCCCTCCCCTATGAGGGTGGTGGTTCTTGATAACAATTTCTCAGTTGAAAGCCTTTCCTTGTACCTACTCTCTATAAGCAACACCTACCGAAAGTCATCTTTAGGTGATGGTAGAGGACTGTGGAAATGGTACTCACAATTAGACTAAACTTGTCACGTCCTCACTTCGCCTTCTCGGGCTGACTTGTTGCCCACTGTAACATAAGTCACAATTTATTGTTTGGCCGTGTGAGGATAAGATCCACAAGGATAGAGGTTTGGTTTTTGTTTCTTGTAATCTTGGGGTTCAAACATTTCTCAGCACAGAGTAACTCATAATTTATATTTTGAAAATGAATGATGGATAAAGCATGAACTGGCCATAAGAAAGTAAGCATTCTGATAGTGCCCCTGTGGGAATATGTTTTCAGAGTTCTAAATAACATGTCCAAACAAACATGAAAAAACAAACTTTCTGAATGATATTGTGTATTTGTTTTAAATGTAGATATTTTAAGCATTCAAGTATAGACAACAATAATTTAAAGAAACTTGTCTTAAATCTTTGATGAAAGTCCTGGTTTTATCTATTAAATAAAAATAAGGAAAACGCTGGGCAGTGGTGGTGCATACCTTTAATCCCAGCACTCAGGGAGGCAGGGGCATATGGATTGCTGTGAGTTTGAGGCCAGCCTGGTCTACAAAGCAAGTCCAGGACAGCTAATTCTACACAGAGAGACCCTGTTTCAAAAAATCAGGAAAACAAAATTGAAGCTCTCCGACTCTAAGCTTTATTAGTCTGTGCATGTACATGTCACTTTCATTCAGATTCATTTACTTCATTCTGTGTGAATGTGTGTTTTGCTTGCATACCTGGTGCCAGCAGAAGTCAGAAAGCAGCACTGGATGCCCTTGACCTGGAGCTGTGGGGGGTTGTGAGCTGCAGTGTGGGTTCTGGTCCTCTGCAAGAGCAAAAAGTGCTGTGGGCTGCAGAGCCATCTCGCCAGCCCCCTGTACATATCTTTTTCCAGCTTTATCCTCATGAGTGCTGTTATCCTTTAAGCTATCACACTCTTTGCCTCTCATTCTGTACTTACCGTGAAATAATTGTCCTAAGTAATTGTACTTTTCTTATTTATTTTAAAGATTTATGTACATGCAGGCAGAGGAGGACATCAGATCACATTATAGATGACTGTGAGCCACCATGTGGTTGCTGGGAATTGAACTCATGACCTCTGGAAGAGCAGACAGTGCTCTTAACTGCTGAGCCATCTCTCCAGCCTCAGTAACTATACTTTTCAACAGGTTATTTAAAGGGAGGGAAACCAATCATTTGTCATGTGTTTCTTGAACTACTACTATAAGTCTAACACTATGCCACCTCCTGGGCAGGAAGGGAGTGGTAAGATAACACAGGGGACCTCGATATCCCTAGTATTCAAAGACTATTGTGGACTAGATCTGAAATAAATGAGCCCGCAATGAATAATGATGAACTATCATAAAGTTTCTTAAGAAAAAGAACAAGAGCCTGTTGGATTAAGTGATCAGAGAAGACATCTGATTAAGTGAACAATCAGAGGGAGATACGAAGTATGACTAAAGAGTTGACAATAGCCTAACAAAAAGGGACGACAGCATGTGTCAAGGCTTTGAAGTGAGAAAGAGTAGACGCCCCTGAGAAACCAAAGAAAGCCAGTTTGTATAGATACCATTATACAGGAGGATAAGTATGTGTCCACAGGCAGGAGTTAAAGCACTCAAGGTCATGTAGGCAATGTTAAATAGCTTGGATTTTATCCAGTTTTCAAATGCAGCACCTTGAGGAATTCTACTCAAGTAATTTTTACTCAAGTAAATGACATGATGTAATTTTCCTTTTGACAAGCTCGATCGCCATGATAGCTATGGGGAATGTGAACTGGTTGAGGAAGAGTGGGCAGAAAACACCCAAGTAGGAACCTACTGGAGTACTGCCTAAGATCTTAATAGTTCCAGCTGCAGACCGGCAGGGCAGAAATGAAAGGGTCCAGAGAGGATCCCCAAGGAATGAGGCACTGCATGGCAAAGGGAGATGTGGCGAAGCCAACTGGCTCCAAGAGAGAGGTGTCAGAAAGTATGGACAGGTGGAATTGCCTAGGAATGAAAAGTGTGGCCAGTTGCTATGGCATCTTCACAGTCACGTTTGAACTCAGGAAGAACAGTTTTAGTGGGTCCAGAAGCGGTGCTGCAATGGACTGAGGGGGGAGTGCAGGCTTCCCGTTTTCTGCATGCCATCAGAAAGTACTCATTAACAGGGGAGAAAACAAGGACTTGAAAGCCTCCAAGATAGGCAAGGTAAGGAGTTAGCAGGGTTAAACCTAAGAGACGTGAGAGCGGAAATACCGGAAGTACCAAAGTCACTCTTACCCATTTCAGGATCTGAAGACTTCACCGAGTTCAGCTTTACAGAAAGTCGCACAAATATAGATTAAGGAGAAGGCTAGCAGACGCATTAAAGGTGGTGTAGGAGTGCTCTTTCATTAACATGACACAGAAAAGAATGCACGCTCAAAAAAGTACACCTAAACTTGCTTTCCTTAGTGCTCCAAAGGAGACTAAAAAGAATATGAATTTACTGGCGCTGAGCAAAAGGGGATGGGTTGCGGGGGAGGCCTAGAAATTGTAATCATTCAGGTCCCGTCCATATTGTCTGAGTGACTAAAGAAACCTCTAGTCAAAAGTTTTTTTATTTTATTCTAGTCAAAAGTTTAAAGACACCTTGGCTTACATTTCCAGACACCTCCCAAAAGCAAACAGATCCTTTGAAGAGTTGTACATATTTGTCCTAGATCTCAAAGAATGTATTAAGCCGGGTGTGGTGGCGCACTCCTTTAATCCCAGCACTTGGGAGGAGGAGGCAGGCGGATCGCTGTGAGTTCAAGGCCAGCCTGGTCTACAAAGTGAGTCCACAACAGCCAAGGCTACACAGAGAGACCCTGTCTTTAAAAAAAAAAAAAAGAATGCATTAAAATTATTTGATAAAGAAAAGTAAGCAGTTAGCAAGTAAGAATCATAAAAATAACAAACAAGTAACATAAATCCTGTAATCAATAAATGAATACTATGAAGTCCATGCTTGGTGTACTTAAAGAAATAAACATGTGCAAGAGAAAAGAAATTCTAAACAACAACTGTACTTGTAAAGAACACCTCTGAGAACACTGGTGTGTGTGTGTGTGTGTGTGTGTGTGTGTGTGTGTATGTCTGTGTGTATGTGTGTGTGTGTGTGTCTGTGTGTGTGTGTCTGTGTGTGTGTGTATGTCTGTGTGAGTGTCTGTGTGTGTGTATGTCTGTGTGTGTGCCTGTGTGTGTTTGTGTGTGTGTGTGTGTGTGTGTATGTCTGTGTGTGTGTATGTCTGTGTGTATGTCTGTGTGTGTGTCTCTGTGTGTGTATGTCTGTGTGTGTGTGTGTGTATGTGTGTCTGTGTGTGTGTGTATGTCTGTGTGTATGTCTCTGTGTGTATGTGTGTGTGTGTGTGTGTGTGTGTGTGTGTGTGTGTTGGCCCATATGTGGAGGTCAGAGAACAACGTTGTGGAGTTGGTTCTTTCCTTGCACCTTTTCATGGATTCCAGGAGTGAACTCAGGTGACCAGGCTTGCACCACAAGAACCTTTATGCCTTCCCTTGAGCCATCGTATCTGCAGCCCCGAAACAGCAAAGTCAGAGAGGGATAGAGAACAGGTGAGTGGTTGCCTGGAACCAGGGGGACACAAGAAAGAAAAGGGTCTGTCACTATAAAAAGGCAATGCTGGGGGTCATTTGATCAAAGTTCAGACACAACTTTCATTAGGAAAATATAGAGATATTGGGAGAAAATTACATGCAGCTGTACCCAGTCATTTGGAAGTAAAGATTTTATTGAAGCACACAAACAGAAAAACCTGCATATCTTTTTAAAAAAAAAGATAGCTAGGTGTAGTCGCGCATGACTTTAATCCATGAGTTTGAGGCCAGCCTGGTCTACAAAGGAAGTCCAGAACAGCCAAGGCAACACAGAGAAACTCTGACTCAAAAAACCAAATTTTTTAAAAAAGATTTATTTATTATGTATACAGTGTTCTGCCTTCATGTACCTGTCTGCCAGAAAAAGACATCAGATCACATTATAATGTGATGGTTATGAGCCACCATGTAGTTGCTGGGAATTGGAGCCAGGACCTTTGGAAGAGCAGCAAGTGCTCTTAACCTCTGAGCCATCACTCCAACCTAAAACCTACAGATCTTATGTGCACATTTTCACAACTTGGCATGAAGTACATTCACCTGTATAACCAGTGCCCAGAGTTTTTTTTTTTAATTTTTAAAAAATTATCCAACCTCCCAGAAACTTGTCTTGTACTGTTGGGGACGGGCTACATAGCCAATGTTCAGCCATCTTGTCAGAACCTAGGTTCCTATTTCTCCAGCAGTCTGCCATTCACCAGAAACTAGCTGACCTTGTCGTAGGTCAGCAGTTAGACACCTGTTGTGGTTTATTGTGGGGGCTGCTCATTCTAGACCCCCGAGCTACTCCTTTTCCAGTGGGACTACTGATAAGATCAGAGTAAAGGCCAGCTGCCTGTGAGCAGCAGTTCTGGGAGCTTTTTCCTGACTAACCAGATCCTTCACGACTTTCCTGGAATTTCTCTCCTGCAATTATAGCAGCTGTAAAGGTAGATACCTACTTGCTGGAGCAACCCAGAGTTAGGTATCCATAGCAACCCTTGCTTACACAAATACTCATGCCTCTGTGCCTATATAAACTCTGTAAAAATTCTCAATAAACGGGGTTTGATCAGAATGCAGATTTGGCCCCTTCTTCGTGTCTAGTGTTCTGTCTCCATACAGGAAAATTCTCCTCCCGAGCGTTAGTCGAACCCTGGCGGGCCGGGGCATTGTACTCTTTTCCCACCACTGCCCCTCCACAAGGTACCCACAATTCTGACTTCCAACACCATGGGCAAGCCTTCCTGACAACTTCCAATGTTAGAGTCAAGACTGAGATAAAATCAATTTCTCATACTAATAGCTAAGACACACTGAACAGTTCACTGTACCAAGAACTGTATGTACATTAACTCAAATATTCTCATGACCACATCATGAAACAGATGCTATCATTATTTTCAATTGACCAATGAAGAACCGGGATAAAGGAAGTTAAGCAATTTGCTCCAACACCTACTGGTATCTGAACCTAAGTGCTCCCCAGAAGTAGTGTGATGAAATGCACAAACAGCAGCACATTAAATCTTAGTAAAATATGGTGAGCTACAGTTTAAAACAATCATTGTCTTCTATTGAAATATGTGAATGCTGGAACAAGAGATGGAAGGATAAGAGCATTTCTTAGTCATTAGTGATCAGACACCACTCCTTTGTCAATACTATATAGTCATTAAAAGACTCTAGAACAGTGGTTCTCAACCTGTGGGTCGTGACACCTTTGGGAAACCTCTATCCCCAAAAATGTTAACATTAAGATCCATAACAGCAGCAAAGCTACAGTTATGAAGTAGCAATGAAAATAACTTTGTGGTTGGGGGGTCACCACAACATGACGGACTGTATTAAAGGGTGACAGCGTTAGGAATGTTGGGGCTCACCGCTCTAGTGCTAGACTTGTCTGAGTGCAAATGCCAGCTCTACCACTAAGTTGCCACATGGATTTTGGCCAGTTATTTAATTTCTGTGTGCCCCAGTTTCCTTTTCTATAAAATATCATTAATAATAGTGTGCACATTATATGGTTGTCCTGAAAGGTAAATAAAACCCCCCCCCCGGCATGACACAAACATGTCATTCATACATTTGTTCATTTAGTTGACAACTATGTTCAGTGCTTGTCAGTGTCAAGTGCCACTGTGTGGTGCTTGGTGTATAGTAGTGAAAAAGTAAGCATTCTCAATTTTCTGAGAGTGTATAGTGTCCTACAACCTTGAAGTGACAGGGCAGGGAGTGTACAAAATTGCATAAGAAGGGGTGTGCCAAAACGCATGCCACATAAAAAGTAAAGCTGGTGCACCAATAAGAGAACCTTTTATTTAAAATCTAAGCTTTCCTGGGAGCCTAAAAATGGTGACCACTCATGGGTAGGGGAAGCCACAATTTGGCCCACCCCAGTCATTATATAAAAAGAGGCCCGGGTCTTTTGCTTGTATATTGTGGTTTACATTTTTTCTTTTGTTTTTGCTTTCTTATGTGTGCTTATTGTGCTTTTTCCTTTGCCTTTTTAAAAAAAAGATTTTATTTTCCTGTTTGTTTCTAAAGAGAGAGAAAGAATTTGTGGAGTTGGATAGGTGGGGGAGGTGCTGGGAGGAGGTGAAACCATAACCGGAATGTATTGTATGAATTTTCAAAACAAATGAACAGATGCAAAGGGGCTGGGGTAGCAGTTGAGAGCAACAGGGATGGATACTGACAAGACAAAGGATGCAGGGGCAAAGAGGCTCAGCTCAAGAAGGTCCATTAGGAAAGCTAGTGCTGCCCTAGTAGACAGGAGCAGAAGACCATCAACTAGGAATAACGCTGCAGTTGTGAGGGCTCCAAGCCTGAAGTCAGCAAATGGGTCATATACTCTGGAGCTGCTTGTCTGTCCCTTGCTGCTCTAGAGCCCAAGAACACTGAAGTTCTGGGCTTATATACAGCATCCACAACGGCGTCCATCCAGCATGGCGATTAATACTCAAGAGGCTTTGAAATTATGAAGACCTGTACTTATCTCGGTGCTGTGTTTACTTTCTTCACTCCAAACTCACCTGGGACACACCCTATAGATATGGGGATACGCTCTGGAGACTCTCAGGAGGATGAGTGAATCTAAGCAGCCCTAAGCTGCAAAGCTAAGTGTAGCCAGCAGAGGGCAGTGCTATGCAAAGATGAGAAGTGAAGATAGGTTTGTCAGACATTGGGCACCTGTCTGTCTTATCTAGGTTGAGAACTAGCCTAAACCATAGAAAAAGAAAGAGTCCCCAAGTTCACCTCCCTATGCAGTTCTCAAGGACTGAGAAAGAAGCTGATCCAAAATTCAATCTGTTTTTCTTTTCTTTTCTTTTCTTTTCTCCTCATTCTCTCTCTCTCTCTCTCTCTCTCTCTCTCTCTCTCTCTCTCCCACTTCAACATATTTAAAAGCATGTTTTTAATGGCCTTTAATCCCAGCACTCAGGTGGCAGAGGCAGGCATATCTCTGAGTTCGAGGCCAGCCTGGTCTACAGAGTGACTCTAGGACAGCCATGTCTGGAGTGTGGGAAAAAGGGGCGGTATGCTTTCCCAATTAGCTGCTTTCAAAATACAGTCAGTTCCATTTATATGTTTTTGCATGAAGTAATCTTTGTTTTCCTTTCTTCTTTTATGTTTCCTGTTGTATTTTCCTAGTAGTAGTGTTTCACTTTCTTAGCTTTTTAAAAAATTTATTTATACAGGATATCTCATATGTGACCCCAATAGGGGCCACACCTACAGGTTAAGAACCACTGCTTTAAAATGTTCCTTTATTAAGAAATCTTTGGGGGCAGCTGGAGAGATGGCTCAGAGGTTAAGAGCAATGTTTGTTCTTCCAGAGGTCCTGAGTTCAATTCCTGACAACCACATGGTGGCTCACAGCCATCTATAATGAGATCTGATGCCATCTTCTGGTGTGCAGGTGTACATGCAGATAGAGCACTCATATACAATAAATAAATAAATAACATCTTTTTAAAAACGAAATCTTCTGGGGCTATCAAGATGGCTCAGTGGTTAAGAGCACTATCTGCTCTTCCAAAGCACCTGGGTTCAATTCCTAGCACGCACATGGCAGCTCACAACTCTCTATAATTCCAGTTCCAAGGAATCTGACACCAATGCACATAAAATAAAGTTTAATAAATTATTTTTTTAAAGAAAGAAATCTTCCTTTTGTCTTTTGTCTTTTTTTCTTAATCTCTTTCTCTTTCATTATTTTCTGTCATTACTCCTCCTCTTCCTCTTCTTTTACTTAGATTTTTCTTATATTTCTACGCTCTCCTGACTCTTTCCTTCATCTCATTCATGTACTATCGCCACACATAAAGTAAGTAGCTTTTAAGTGTTTTAAGTGCATAGCATATTTACAGTACTTTTGCATTTTCTTTTTATGGTCATTTCTGATGTATTGATGGCATATAGTTGCTACTAGGTCTATTTCTAAGACTTATATGGTTTGATGTTGTTGATATATCCTCTTGGTTTTTTTCCTCTCTGAGTAGGATTATGGGATTGAGCCTTGGAGAACACATTTCTCAATAAGGAAACTCTAAATAAAACTGGAAGAGACACCCAAGCCCACAGATATGAAATGTAAAATCACAACATAGAAACATAAGAAACACAAAACAAACCAGGTATCGTGGTACACACTTATAATCCCAGCACTTGGAATGAAGGCGCAGGAGGCTCTCTGTGAGGTTGAGGCCTGGTCTACATGGTGAGTTTTGGGGTAGCCAGGGCTACATAGTGAGTCCCTGTTTCAAGCAAACAAAACCCAAAAATCAATAAAATATGAAACAGCAAAGCCATTTGACTCTTCAAAAAAAATCACAGTTCCTCACTTACTGGACACACAGCTACTGAAATATCTAATACCTGATAGAGACTTCAAGGATTTAATGGAAAAAAGATGATCACTGAGTAAAAAGAGGGTATAAACAAGAAGATGCATTCAATCCAAGACCTAGAGAAAAAAGGCAATGACATAGAGGGGGGAATCCTGCAAAAATATTTAATAAATTACAGTATGGGTTAAGAAGTCAATGATATAGAGGGAAAAAAAGATGATAAAATTGAGATTAAAAAATAAAAATATTGGAAATTAAATACTGAGTGTATCAAATAAAAGCTCCATGGAAATCATTAATAGGAGATTATATAAAAAGCAGAAGAAAGAAAATCAGGGGTGGAAAGCAAGACTGATGAAATAATATGCTCAGACATCAACAGGTGAAAAGGTAAGTGAGGGCTAGTAAAATGTCTCAGAGGGTAAAGATGCTTTCTGCCAAGCCTGGTGGCCTGAGTTCAATCCCTGAGACCTGCACGGTGAAAAGAGAGGATGTACTCCTGCAAATTGTCCTCTGGCTGGGCGTGGTGGCACATGCCTTTAATCCCAGCACTCAGGAGGCAGAGATAGGTGGATCTCTGAGTTCGAGGCCAGCCTGGTCTACAAAGCAAGTCCAGGACAGCCAAGGCTAACACAGAGAGACCCTGTCTTGAAAAACCAAAAAAAAAAAAAAAAAAAAAAAAAACACCAAACAAACATTGTCCTCTGACCTCCACATGTATGCCATGCCATTGACATGCACCCACAGACAGATATATGTGAAAAGTAACGAGTATTATACAACATTGAAGAATTCTGAGATATAATCATATGACCAAAGAATCCATGAGCTAGAGGAAGGAGCTAAGATAAATACTACCAACATAGAGGATCTATGCAATAAGTTTATACCAGAAAAATTTCCAAATATAGAGAAAGAGACATTCAAATATGAAGACACCATGTACATGAAATATTACAATCAAGCTACAAAAAAAAGCAAAACAAAGATACATTAAAAGCTTGAAAGGGAAAACACCAACTGACTTATGAAGTAAGGACATCAGTTCTCTCATGAAAGCCCCTAAAGGCCAGGAGTAGGACTCGTGTAGTTCAGACCCTGAAAGTAAGTATCTCCTCAGCAAAACTCTCTTTTAAACTTGGTAGAGAAATAATAGCACATCAAAGCCAGTGCTGTAAAAGACAAACGAATTCTTACTATACACAAAAGAAGAAAGACAGCCTCAATCGGAAGACCACAGGAAGCAAGACATTTTATGAGAGCAGTAGACGAACAAAGGAGAGCCCGGAAGGAATCCATAATGTCCTGCACAGTAAACCAGCAAACTCGCAGTACTAATAACTGAGGAAGAAAAAAAAAATCAAACAATAATTCAAGCAACCAGAAAAACAACCAACAAAATTTTAGAGATTACTAGACAACTCTCAATAACAACTATAAATGAAATGGCATCAGCTCACAAACAAAAAGATATGGACCGGGCGGGCTAAATTTCGAGGGTCAAAAGGGGGAAGGCAATATCAATGAATGGAAGCAAAAATAAGCTGGAATAACTATTCCGAGATCTGATAAGGTCAATGTCAGCCCCCAAAACCATTCAGAAAATGTAAAGAAGGCCACAACGGATTAATAAAGGGAATCATCCATCAAGATGATATAGTAATAATACTAAATGCATGTGGACCAAATGCCGAGGCTCCTAATTTTAGAAAGCAAACAGTAATGTACACAAAACATCAGATAATTTCACTACTCTACTTTCATTCAAATTAAACATCAACCAATCAATAAAAACTTCTATAGAATAATGGTGCTTAGCAGATATATACAAACTATTTCATCCCATGGATACAGAGTAAACCCTCTTCTCAGCATCCGTATACTTTTTCTCTACCACAGACATGTTCTAGATTACAAAGAAAATCCTAATATATACAAAAGAATCCAAATGTCTTCTGCATCTTATATAATCACAGTAGACTAAACTAGAAATCAATAACTAGAGAAATGATATAAATACATGGAGACTGAATGATACACCTTTGAGTGACTGGGGAGTCATTGAAGAAATCAGGGAGGACATTTAAAAATTCATACAAGTAAATGAAAATAAAAGTAAAATATGCATGGCAGCCATTGGCAAAGGCTAACAGTTCTAAGAGGTTTTTTTGACTGACTTAATTCTTCTGTTCATATCCTCTTTTATGTCAGCAATCACATCTACTGGTAAAATTTGAAAATATTTATCCTGTGTTTTACGTGTTTCACAAAACTTTTGAAATCTCCTCTGGAATTTAATAACTGTATTAGAAATCATAGAGGTTTCAAATAAATAACCTAACAATGAACTTCAAGGTCTTAGAAAACCAAGAACAATGCAAATCCAGAAACCAGTGGACAGGAAGAAATAATATAGGTCAAGACAGAAATTAATAAACAAAAGCTAAAAGACTATATAGATTCAACCTTAGAACTGATTTGGAAAAACAGGGTCAACAATCATCAAACACCTAGCCAAATTATCAAAAGAAGAGTGACGAGATCCAAATTTATACAAACAGAAGCGAAAGGGGAAAGTTAGGAATGATTGTAATGAAATCCAGAGTCATTAGTGAATACCGTGAATTTATATTCTCAAGAATTGTCAATTCTAGAAGAAATCAGGAAATTCCAAGGTGCCAACGATCTACCAAAAGTAAATCAAGAGGATATTAACACAGTGTAGGGTGAACACGATCAAAATCCATTAGATACACATATAAAATTGTCAAATAATAAATACAATATTTCAAATGATGCAAAAAGACAAGAAATAACTCATTGATAAAAATAAAACAAAAGATCAAAGGCTATAGCATTTCTTTCTCATTAGGACAGAAAGGCAACGATGGGCTGACAATGCTGTTCCTAACTCTCTCGTAAGTCAGTAGGTCTTATGTTCTATGTCCCCGACTCCTCTTTCTCCCTGCCCCCAAGTGCCAGAGTTGTGTGGTTCTAGGGATGGAACCATGTCTTGCTGTGTGCTAAGCATGCACCACGCTAACTGAGCTACACTAGCCAGCCTCCAAGATACTTTCAAACTGTTCAAACGTATGGCAAATAGTGAACAGCTTTGGTTTACATGAATTGTATCTATTGATACTTACAGACTAGAAAATATAATTGAGAAATATTTTAAAAACTGTCCATAGTCATCTAAAAGCTAATAAAAAACTCTTGTGAGTGTGGATAATATTTTTACAAAATAGCTTTTTCCAAAAACAAAATTTCCCGTGAATAAAGTGGCAATATTTTACATCTTTGTAGATATATTTAGGTTAAATGAAAGACAGATGAATTTTGTTTTTGAAATTTTTTGTACTTTTAAAAATTCTATGCATGTATGTATTTATTTATTCATCCATTCAAGACAGGGTTTCTCAGAGCTGTCCTGGAGCTCGCTCTGTAGACCAGGCTGGCCTCGAACTCACAGCGATCCATTTGCCTCTTCCTCTGTAGTGCTGGGATTACAGGCTTGCAAGTGCCACCACTGCTATAGTTTATGTTTTTGAGTGCGGTATATGAAGAATAGAGGGCCTCATACAGATGCAGGATTTGAAAAGATGCAGAAAAAGCTTTTTTAGCAAAGTTCAATGTATCTTCATGATAAATTCCTTGAAAAACCTAAAAATGGAAGGAACATACCTCAATATAATAACGTATAAATATGACAAACTTATAACTAACATTATAACAAATGGGGAAAACCTGAAAGTATTTCCGCTAAAATTAGGAATGGGACAGGGATTGTTCTCTGCTCTTGTTTAACATAGTTTGTTTTAGGGCTTCTATCGCTGTGATAAAACACGATGAAGACCAAAGAACGTGGGGGAGGAAAGGGCATATTTCACCATGCACTTCCAAGTAACAGTCCATCACTGAGGGAAGTCAGGACTGGACCTCAAGCAGGGAAAAAATCTGGAGGCAGGGGCTGAACCGGAAGTCATGGAGAGTCCTGCTGCTAACTGGCTTGCTCATTGTAGCTTCTTCGGTTTGCTTTCTTATGCTACCCACTGTGAGCTAGGTCCGTCCACATCAATCATTAGTTCAGAAAATGTCCCACAGAATTGGTCCCTGAAGGGGAGATAAACCGGTTTTGTTTTGATCCCAAGTGTGGGATGACTTGTGAGAGAACAAGCGATGCTTATTCACTTAGAAGTCAAACCACTTCGTGGGGAAGCTTGATTGTTGCCAGCTGAAAACATCTTTGAACAGACTCTGGGAGGAGATATAAGCCCAAAACAGGAGGTGGAGCTTTTTGGGTCTTGGTACAGTTTGGCTGTTGTCGCTCCACTTTGAGACCCTCCTAGAGAGAACTGCTCCAGGGAAGGCTTCAGGGCTCCGGGCTTTGGCTGCAGGTTCCACGTTCCAGTAGCAACTTTCATTGAATTGCTGCTCTGCTGAAATCCTGCTGACTACGCTGGGAGAATCGTTCCTAGGATAACTGATAAGAAGGTTCCATTTTTGTTTTCTTAAATCTCCTTTTCCTCTTATTTAGGCTAGTCGGGTTATAAGGGAGGTACGTTTGCTTAATAAGTTCATAATAAAGTATAATTGTTAAGGAAATTGAGGCTACAGGCCCCAGGGCAATCTGGTAGGGGCACGTTCTCAAATGACTCTAGCTTGTGTTATATTAACAAAACAACTAACCAGGACCTTGCTCGAAGTCTTAGCTAAAGGAGTAAGACAAGAGAAAGAAATCAAAGCAGACACAAACAAGAAAGGAAGCAAGAGGATGAGAAGGTCACAGTCATCCTCAGCTCCATGGAGGGAGAGCTGTAGGCCAACCTCAGACACCTGAGACCCTGTCTCAAAATAAAAGGGGCCAAAGTATTCCTGTTTACAGATTACATGATCCTATACTCATACTTAAAAGATCCTAGGGACCTGAGGCAGAGGTGGGCAGATCTCTGTGAGTTCGAGGCCAGCCTGGTCTACAGAGTGAGTTCCAGGACAGCCAAGGCTATACAGAGAAACCCTGTCTCGAGAAAAAACAAAACAAAACCCTAGGGACATCACCAAAAAACTCTTACATCTGATTAATACTTTCTTTTCTTTTTAAAATTTACTTATTTTATTTGCTTTGATGTTTTGTATGTCTGTGAGCGGGTGTCAGATCCTTGATCCTTAGGAACTGGAGTTTCAGACAGTTGTAAATCACCATGTGGGTGCCAGGAATTGAACTCAGAACCTCTGGAAGAGCAGCCAGTGCTTTTCACCACTGAGCCATCTATCTCTCCAGGCCCCTGATTAACACTTTCAACAAAGTAACAGGACACAAAAAACAATATTAAATAGTCATTGCTCACGAAAAAGTAAGTTCTTACTGGGCTCCATTCCTTCCTGAAGATTTATATGCAATTAACCTGCACTTCCAATTCACTCAGGTATTTAAGTTTTATTCCTTCTCAAGTCTCTGATGGGGTTGAAGACCAAATAGTTTTACAATTAAACTTAGTTGGTTAGGGGGTTAAGATGTTTTTAGATCAAGATAGATGTTTTAAGTTAATAGAGATGAGATATGATAGATATTGATTTTCATTCAGAAATTTAGACCCAGCAAGATAGGAAAGATGTTTACTTCAAGTTTTCCAAATACAAATAGCCAAATCACTCTGAATATAACAATTCTTGATTGTCCTGTGGTACTTCCTGCTGTATTATTCTATTTTATTCATGTGTAATAATATAAATATATGTTGGAAAGAAACAATTAAAAGTGAAGTGGACTGAAGATAACAACAACAAAAAAAGCCATTGCTTGCTGGGCATGGTGGTGCATGCCTGTAATCCCAGCACTTAGGAAAGCAGAGGCAAGCACATCTCTGTGAGTTCAAGGCCAGCCTGGAATACAAAGTGAGTTCCAGGACAGCCAGGGCTATACAATGAAACCCTGTCTAAAAATAAAAAATAAAAAAGTCTTTGCTCTTCTGCATGCCAATAGTGAAATTTTCAAAAGAAAAATCATGGAAAATACCCCATCCCCAATAGCTTCAAAAAAGTATGAATAAACCTTACCAAGGAGGTGAAGCAACACTATAACAAAAACTTTAAGACACTAAAAAAAGAAATTGAAAACACTGAAAGATAGAAAGACAACCCCCCCCCCCCGCACCCTCATGCCTGTGGATTGGTAGACATAACACTGCCAAATAGTTATATTCCCAAAAGCAGCCCATGAGTGCAATCCCTATTAAAATCCCTATGATGTTCTTCGCAGAACTAGATAAAAACAATCAAGGCTTGTAAAAGCTGGGGGTATCACAATACCTGATCTCAAATTATGTTACAGAGCTGTCTATTTAAATTTCACCATGGTGCTGGCACAAAGGCATATATGAAGACCAGTAAAAGAAGAGGCTTAGAGCTACAACCATCTACTTTTTTATTTTGTTTTCAGCAACCTATTTTTTTTTAAACAAAAGTGTTATAAAGCTTACATGGAGAGAAGACAGACCCTTTAACAAATGGTACTGGGAAAACTTTATTTCTATAAATAGAGGAATGGGAACCACATCCATATCTTTCATGATGCACACACGTCAATTCAAATTGAAATGGATCCAAGACCTTAAAAGAAGAGCTGACATGTTGAAACTACTAGCAGAAAGCATAGGTGAAACTCTTTAAGACACAAACATAGACACAGATTTTCTGGAGAGAACACTAAGCACATAGGAAACCATCCAAGAACCGACAAAGACGATTACATGACATGAAAAAGCTTCTTCAGGGTAAAGGGCGAGTTAGCAGGACTTAGATAGGCAGAAAGTGATCCTTTAAGATGGTGGCTTCTAGTTCTTGGAAGACATTGTGAGGAGTGTACTGCTGGGCCCAGAGGTCCTGCTTAAACTATGGCACCAGCCAAGGACAATAGTGCAGTAAACTTCAAACCCCTACCCAGATCTAGCCAATGGACAGGACATTCTCCACAGTTGAGTGGAGAGTGGGGTCTGACTTTCACACGAACTCTAGTGCCCCATATTTGACCACGTCTCCTGGATGGGGAGGCCTGGTAGCACTCAGAGGAAGGATAGCAGGCTACCAAGAAGAGACTTGATACCCTATGAGCATATACAGGGGGAGGAAGTCCCCCTCAGTTACAGTCATAGGGGAGGGGAGTAAGGGGAAAATGGGAGGGAGGGAGGAATGGGAGGATACAAGGGATGGGGTAATTATTGAGATGGAATATGAATAAATTAATAAAATATATTAAAGAATTAAAAACAAAACAGGGGTTGGTATCTAACCCAGACTAATAGAGGAACGAGGAAGGGCTTCCAGCTCTGCGGTTCCACCCATCCCAAGGGAAAGAGTTTGCTTGCTTCAACAAAGCTCTTACTTTCACTTTCTCTGTGACTTGGTCTCCTGTCTTTCCCCAATGTTCAGCTTTGTCCACCCTATGGAATAAACTTATCCCTACCTCACTATCAGCTCCTCCATTCCAAAAAGCAACAATCACAGAATGAAGATGGCCTTCAGAATGGAACTAAATCTTTGCCAACTGTACATCAAGCAAAGGATTTATATACTGCAAAGCTAAACACTAAAAGAACCTAGCATGGTAGTACACAACTTAATCCCAGCACTCAGGGAAGCAGAGGCAGGAGGATCTCTGTGAGTTTGAGGCGAGCCTGGTCTACAGAGTGAGTTCCAGGACAGCCAGGGTTCTGTCTTCAAATACAATACAAAACAAAACCAAGACCCCTACACACCAAGAAACCTAATCCATCCAATCAATAAATGGTTTGATAAATTGAATAAATAGGGCTGGAGAAATGGCTCCGAGGTGAAGAGCTCTTCCAGAGGTCCTGAGTTCAATTCCCAGCAACCACATGGTGGCCCACAACCGTCTACAATGTGATCTGATGCCCTCTTGTGTCCTACAGGTATTACATGCAGGCAGAGCACTGTATACATAGTAAATAAATAAATCTTTTTTAAAAATTGAATAAACAGTTCTCCAAAGAAGAACTAAAAATGGTTAATAAAAAATTTTTAAGCAGGGCATGGTGGTACGCGCATTTAATCCCAGCACTAGGGAGGCAGAAGCAGGTGGAGCTCTGTGAGTTCGAGGCCAGCTTAGTCTACAAAGCAAGCTCAGGACAGACAAGGCTACATAGAAAAACCCTGTCTCGAAAAAAAAATTTTTTTAAGTGTTCAGCATTCATAGCCATTTAGGAAATATAATCTAAATCTAATTGATAATCTCTCTCATCCTCCCCCCAAAAAACCAAAAACCAAAAAAGGCCTGGAGAGATGGCTCACTGGTTAAGAGTGCCACCTGCTCTTCCAAAGGTCCTGTGTTCAATTCCCAGCAACCACATGGTGGCTCACAACCATCTATAATGAGATCTGATGCCCTCTTCTGGCCTGAAGTTGTACATGCGGGCAGAACAATGTATACATGATAAATAAATAAATAAATCTTAAAAACAAACAAAACAACAACAGCAAAAACCAAACCACAACAAATGCTCACAAGGATGTGGGGAAAGGCGAACCCTTACACACTGTCAATGGGAGGGTAAATTGGTGCAGCCATATACTGGAAATCAATATGGAGATTCTTCAAAAAACCTAAAATTAGAGTCTGGTGGTTTAAATAGGAATAGCATCAATAGCCTCATGGTATTGGAATCCTTGACCCACGGGGAGTTGCACTATTAGGAGGTAGGGCTTTGCTGAAGAAAGTGAGTTGCTGTTGGGGTGGGCTTTGAGGTCGCCTACGCTTAAGCCATGCCCAGTGTAGCACACACTCTCCTTTTGCTGCCTGTGTATCAGGATATAGAACTCTTAGCTCTCCTTGCATCATGTCTGCCTGTACACTGTCAGGCTTTCCACCACAATGATAACAGACTAAAATTCTGAAACTATAAACCAGCTCCTGTTATTATTATTATTATTGTTGTTGTTGTTGTTATTGTTGTTGTTGTTACTATTATTATTATTATTATTATTATTATTTTGCTTTTTTGAGACAAGGTTTCCCTATGTATCCTTGGTTCCTAGACTCACTTTGTAGATCAGGCTGGCCTCGAACTCACAGTGATCTGCCTGCCTCTGTTTACGAATTAAAGGTGTGTGCCACCACGCCTGGCTTTTAATTTTCACAGTAATAAAATCCTAAGAGATAGAGCTATCACATGATTCACGTATATCAGTTCAGGTATATATACCCTAGGTCAACATACTACAGAGATACTTGCACATCCAGTGTATTGTTGCATTATTCTCAATACTAAAGATACGGAGCCACTCTAGAAGTTCACTAATAAACAGGCAAGCAAAGAACATGTGGTACATATACACAAAGAAACTTGATTAAGGCATAAAGAACAATCGAATCACGACATTTTTAAGGAAATGAATGAAACGGGAAATCATAGTGTTAAGCAAAACAAGGCAGACTCAAACAGATACTACATTTTCCCTCGTATGTGTTTACTCTAGACTTTGTTTGTGTGCGAGTGTGTATAAATTTGTCTATGTGTAGCTCATAAAGGTATAAAAGAGATCATGAAAGGGGAAAAGATCTTAGAGGAGGGAACAAAAAATAGGTTATTGGAATTTGTGATATGAAAGCAGAAAGGGAGACTGTCTGGAAGCAGAAAGGGGGCCAGCAAGAAGATGACAAAAGGGATAGGTTACACCAAAAAAAAAAAAAAAACCCATCTAACTATGAAAATGCCATAATGAGTCTCATTACTTTGTATTACTAGGTTTAAAAATAAAATTCAAAAAGAGTTAGCGAGCACTCCGAACATAGTCAAAAATAGAACATCACAGAGAAGGATAAGTATCCACAGCATTAGAGGTCCAAACATCAAGGTTCATTCGGTAAATAGTTTCCAGAAATACTTGCTGTCTAATAAGGATGCATCTAGTGTTAGGCTACTTAAGCAATGCCCTATCTAGAATAAAAGTATTTATCGCATTTTCAGAAACCACAAGGGCCAATATAGACCTCACCGAGAAGTACTGAGACTTGAGCAACAACTTAAGGGAAGATGATAGCTAGTGTCCATTTGAAAAAAAAAAAAAAACAGTACTACCCAGGAGATGGTTCTCTGGGCATGTCTGCAGGGGACTATCTTGATTGCCTTAACTGTAGTGGAAGACCTTATGTACTGCGGGTGGTACCATCCTCCGGTCAGGATCCTTCCTAAACTGTACAAATGGAGAAAGGGAGCCAAGCAGCAGTATGAATTCAGAACTCTCTGTTTCCCGATTGTAGACATGACATGACCAGTTACTTCAGGCTTCTACTGTCTTGACTTCTCCACCATGGAGGACAATATCATTGAACTGAGTCACAGTAAGGTCTTTCTCCCTTAAGTTGCTTTTGTCAAAATATTTTATCACAGCAACTGGAAAATAAACTAATACAGGGAGGTAAGGAAATAAGATATGTAGATATTCTAGGAAAAGAGTATTCAAAACAAAGAGAACAAGTTAGGCAAAATCCCCAATCATAGAGAGGGACATGGGTATTTTCCTTTTATGGGGAGGTGGGTGGTTCGAGACAAGGTCTCTCTGTTTTAGCCCTGGCTGTCCTGGAACTTACTCTGTAGACCAGGCTGGCCTCGAACTCACAAAGAGCCTCCTGCTTCTATCTCCTGAGTGCTGGGATTAAAGGCATGTGCCACCACTGCCTAGCATTTTCAAATCAAGACAGGCAGTATGCTGGAGTGGGAACAGCAAGAGTGAAAGGAGTAGGAGAGGAGGTCAAGGACCATTTAAGAATGGAAGTAGGAGCTAGGAGATGGTGGCACATGCCTTTAATGCCAGCACTGGGTAGGCAGAGACAGGCAGATCTTTGTGAGTTCGAGGCTGGCTTAGTATACAGAGTGAGTCCCGGAACAGTCAGAGCTACATATCTTGGAGGAAAAAAAAGATCGGAGAGACAATGTAAACAAACGTTAAGCAGGCATACTGACATAAATTGTGTTCTCCTAAAAGTTATTTTCTTTTTTTTCTGGGAAAGGGTCTCTCTGTGTAGCCCTGGTTGTCCTGGACTCACTTTGTAGACCAGGCTGGCCTCGAACTCAGAGCCGTCCACCTGCCTCTGCCTCCCAAGTGCTGGGCTTAAAGGAATGCGCCACCACACCTGACTCCTAAAAGCTATTTTCAAATGCTCAACCCTGGTACCTGTGGATGTGACTTGAGTTAGGAACTGGGTCTTTTTAGAGTCTAAAACATTAAGATGATGCCCTATTGTATCATCATGGGCCCTCATCTACCAACTGGCCTCCTTGTAAAAGGAGAGAAATTAGGACACAGACATACTCAGAGAGGCAACAGCCATGGGAAGACAAACCAGCTCTGTAGAGGGAACATGACGTGAAAGCAGGCAGAGACTGGAAATGATACATTCAGAAGCCAAGGAAGGCCAAGGCTCGCTGATAATGGCCAGGATCTAGGAAAAACAGATTCTCTCTCAGAGCCTCTGGAAAGAACCGACCCTGGATGGCCTTGGCTTTGTTTCTCTGTGCATTGAGGGCAGTGAAAGAATAAGTATCCATTGTTTTAAGCCTCACAGTTCACGACATTTTGCTACAGCAACTCTGAGAAATAGATGCTGTGAACAAGAGTAGAAGCAGTTCGGGTGATTGCAGTAGTCCAGTTGAGAAGTGAGAAAGGCCGGGCTCCGGGTCAACAACGATGGACTCAAAACAGTAAGAAAGATTCTATATTCATCGTGAAAGTACAACCAATATATTACGCTGAGATGTGAGGTGTGGGGTATGAATAATGTTATCTATTGTTACGTGCATTAATGCTTAGATATGAGCATATATGCTATTCAGGTCTGTAAGTATACATATTTTCATTGACTGTGATATCACAGGTTTGTAGCTGCTGAAACTAGAATTGTTAGATAAGGCAATCAAAAACGCCTGCTGTGCTGTGTGATCAGAAAGTAAACTATGCTGTTGCTCTGACTCTTACTATGCTACATGGTAAAATGAGAAGGTTGCGCTCCATTGCATGATGTGTAATTCAGTTATTATCAAACAAGTGCCTTGTCGTCTCAGCACTGGGAAAGGTTGCAGAGAATAGTAAACTGTTGTTTGGCTTTCAGATTCTTCCAAAATGGTTGTAGTATTGAAAAGTGAAGTTTTCTGCCCTCATAATTCTTGACTGTTTGCCATTTGATGCTTCTAGACCTCGAAGGAGTGATACACCATATATCAAACAACAAACCAAGGTAATCTTTGTTATTTCCCCCTCCCCGCAGCCCCTCCCCCTGCCCCCACCCCCCACCCCCAGAATATAGCAGTAGGGTGGAATTGCTTTAAAAGACTCTACCTGAAATAAAGGTTTGGCAGACTTAGTATCAAGATTCCAAATCCTCAGCCAGATGTGGTGGCGCCTTTAATCCCAGCACTCAGGAGACAGAGGCAGGCGGATCGTGGATCGTGGTAAGTTCAAGGCCAGCATGGTCTACAAAGGGAGTCCAGGACCACTAAAGCTACACAGAGAAACTCTGTCTCAAAAAAAAAACCAAAAGACCAAAACAAAAACAAAAAGGTTTCAAATACCGTTTTCCATCAATGTAGTTGTATTTAGATTTTGGGGTAGCAATGGAATTAGAGAGCAAGATAATCCTAGCTGCAAGTCCCCCGATCCAACCCCACCCTGTACAGTTTACTGTGTTACTGTTCTAAGGACTTGCAAAACATTAGCTCGCTCTTCCCAACACTCGCATTGCACAAATGCGGAAGCTAATGCACAGAGCAATCAAGAAAGACTCCTTTTTTTCATTAGTAATACATGTCATACAAACAGAAGTAAACGGAGCCCCTTTGAGACCATGAAAACCAATGGGTAAAAACAGGGCAATTGGGAAATTTAGTATCAAGAAGCTCGTGGAATCCCACAGGCCAATCCTGTCAGGGTCTTTAATAAAACCCACCCTGACATGAGAGACAGCTACCTCTCGTTAACTCTTGTTGACGTTGGTTCTCTAAGGAGGAAAAGACAGTCTGAGAACTGGGCCTCAGGGCATCTGAATGCAGCCTTGCCAGCTCCTAAACACCTGTTAGATCCGGTTCCCAAGGTTTGAGTTTTTTAAACGTATCTCCAATATTGTTCCCAAGTCACTCACTGTTTAGGTCTTGCTAAACTTGACTGTCACTTTGAAAATGTACTCAAACCACCTTTCACTTGCAATCCCAGAGCCATCATTTCGTTTTCTTTCTCTTGGGTCCAAGAAAAACCCAACATTCTAAAGAATCACTGATTACCATATCAGATGTCACCAAACCCCTGTGTTCCACAATTCACCCTGTGCAACAGACTCCAGACTAATCCAACTCTGAGGAGATCATGTATTTATTCCAAAATAGCATGATTAGAACAAATGATATCACGAACGATGTGGGGTTTGTCACCCAAGCAAACCCTTGGAAGCTGTGAGGAAGCTTTAAAACGCAAAGAGAGAATTTGGGTGACTGGGGAAAGTGAACGATTTGACCCTGAGAATAGTGTAAACTAGTTGTCCTTGACGTTTTTGTGTTCAAATGGGTTCAAGAACAGCTTAGGCAAATTCTTGAGTGACAAATGGAGGCAAAAGGGATGGAGAGACAGGCCTAATCTTCCCACACAGGCACAGCCAGGTCCTGACTCAAGGTCCTTAGTATTTGGCCCAATGTAGAACGTCTGGCTGCGCGCCACTGTGCTGACCTGCAAGGGACTGCGTGGGGTCAGGATGGGGATACGATGCAACCTCCCACATCATTAGCAACCCTGATTCCAACCAAGGAGATCTCCCAAAGTGAAGCCTCCATGGTATCATGATACTAAATACCAAATCTAGGGATTAACCTCATGCAAGTGCCTCTCCATCCCTCCACAGTCAATGATCACATAGCCCTGAGAGTCTCCCGGACCCGTTCTAGTAGTCCCACTGGTGGATGGGTTCGCCTAGCACAGTCTTGACCTTTCCTAGTCTGACTCAGCGTCTTCTCCCTGCCTTCCTATTTCTTGCCTGGCAGAAGTCACCATGGTGGCCGCCCTACCGGGCATGCTCAGTGCTCTGGCCTCGACTCCCTGACTAACAGTAACTCAGCTTGCAGCGCCCAGTCCCTTCAGTGCCCGGTCCCTTTAAATCCATCCGCCTAGTTGCTAAGCAACAGTGCGGCCCGCGCTGGAGCTGCACTGCAGAGGCTCTGCCCCGGGCCAGCCTGGCCGGGTCGTGGTGGCTAGCACTGAACAAGGGGCTGCCGCCTGCCGGTGGTGACCGGCTTCGGAGAAGAGTGGACAGGGCACACCAGACCGCACCCGCGCTTCCAGGTATGTCTGTGGAAGGGACATCCCGGGCTCCTCTGGCGCGCCCCTCTTTACCCCCTGACTCGCCCAGCAAGAGGGTGGAAAACCAAAGAAGTCCCAGCAGCAGGATTGTTTTTTTTTTCCCCTCTTGAGAGCCCCAGGCTGGAGCTAGCGAGTGTTTGGAAAGAAAAGAAACAGGGCGTGGGAAAGGGGTTGTGGACCGAGAAGTGGGGTCAAGCTTGTCCATTCACCCACCACCTACAGGATCGGGACCGGGGAGGTGAAAAGTGTCACCTGCAGTGGCGGGTGTAGCAACATCTCGTTCTCAGCCACCTTCTTTTCCATAGAAGCAAGGATGGCCGGAGTTTCAGTTAACCATTCACAGAGAAAAATCCCCAAACTATTCATACAAAGATACAGCTTGATAGCAAGAATGGGACTCCCATAGTAATAAAGTCTAAGCCTTGGGAACTCAGGTGACTGTGTATCTTCTCTTCATGAAGGAATAATTTCATACTAATAACAAAGAATTGGAGATGATGACCATACAGAGTACCCAGTTTTCAGTGGTACTTTGTTTCTCTCCCCATATTGGCCAAACAATAGAAAAGACATTCTGCCCAGAGAAGTGGACACTTAACCCCTATGTTAAGACCCTGAAAGATGAAAGCCAAATGCAAGATCACTTCTCTTTGTCATGGTTTTACAAATTACCTGTACTTTTAGCACGGAAGCCAGGCCTAGGCGCCTGCCCTTTGCTAATGTGGCTCTTGGTGTGCTCACTATGATCAGCAAGCTCTGCCTCCCAACCACCAGTGGCACATCTTTTCAATACATGCTAAGGGTAAAGAGATCCTGTGTTGAATACAGTTTCGCCATCAGTCTTGTCCCACTTGACATCCGTATTGCCTGAGGAAGGAAGACAGTAGCATAATAGTTGGGAAAATGGATTGAAAACTTAAAAAGAGAAATGACTTCTGTCTGGTGCCACATTGCAGAGAGACCCAGGAGCATTCTAGGTGTAGCGCGTGCAACTTTAATGCATGCTTCGGAGATGAACATGGGTTGGACATCCTTTAAATTATATTTCCTGATTACCCTGTAGGGAGGTGGGGGGTGGGGTGGGGTGGACTGTTTTTTCCAGCTCAAGCTGGAGGAGACCAGTGACATCCGGTCTCAGACCTTGGACCTCAGGAAGGGTTGTTCTGGCTGTTATCTCATCCTGGGAGTTGAGAAGCTCAGAGTCTTGCCCAAGATAAACCTTCAACTTTGTAACGGAATCATCAGTCTTCATTGTCAGTATGCTTTCAAGACTGTCTTGTAAACATCCAAAGGAAAAGTGCCCTGAAGACTTTTAGCTAAGCCAAACAAACTTCAAGGGAAAAATGAAAGCCCTTGCCCTAAAATGTCATCCACAGAATTTTGTAAACTACAGAGGAGAATATGAATTTTCTTTTGTTCTTAAAAAAAAAAAAAAACAAAGAAACAAAGCCAAAGGGCACTCAATTACCAGATAGCAGTGGGACCATTATACTTGCCTCCAGTTCTGAATACTCACCTATGTTAACAGAAATAAGGAATATGAAGTGGAAAATGAATTTGCTCATAGTTTTGGAGAGAAAATTCCCAGCCTTTCCCATAGCCAGTGTTACAGCTTCTAGAACCACCAGGAGATATACATATGCAGATTGAGCTGTGAGCCTGGGATTTCTGGGATTGGGGCTTAGTCCTGGTGTCAGGGATCAGCATTCCTGAGGTGGGCCATTTGCTCTTAACCACCTGTGAAGTTGGTTCATTATCACAGTTTTATACCATAAGCATCTCCGGCTTCCAGAAGGGTAAGTCTTCAGCGGTTCTGAAAGGTCAGCCACCAGTGTAGTTAGCCTTTGCCTTCTTCTGCCACAACCCCTTCCGCCTCCCCCTTGGTTTTGTCTAGTAAAACCTAACGCTCCACTTGAGCTGCACACAGCTCATTTAGGTCTTCACCTTGTTATTGAGTGGTTTTTTTACAACTTAGTGAAAGAGGGTGGGGAATGAAAAAGGTATCCTAGAGGAATCAGGTTAGAATTTTCTCTTTCATGCCTGAAAGTAATAGGAACACGGGAAAGGTTGCAACTCTTACTTTTTTTTTTTTTCTCTCTTTTCTTTTCTTTCTTTGTTCGTCTTTTTTTTTTTTTTTAATGCTCTGTATCTCTGGCTGACTTTAACTTACTATGTTAGCCTCAAATTGACAGACATCTGCCTGCTTCCTTCAAAAGAGAAATTACTTCTGTTTGGAGCCACATTACATTGGTGTTCTAGGTGTAGCGCCTGTGGCTTTAACACACACTTCAGAGATGAACATGGGCTTGAACATTCTTTAAATTCTATTTCCTGGGGCTAGAGAGGTGGCTCAAAGGTTAAGAACACTGGCTGTTCTTCCAAAGGACCCAGGTTCAATTCCCAGCTTACAATTGTAGCTTACACCTGTCTGTAATTCCAGTTCCAGGGGATCTGACACCCTCACACAGACATGCATGCAGGCAGAACACCAATGTACATAGAATCAAAGTAAATTAATTTAAAAAATTATATTTCCTGATTACCCTGCAGGGAGGAGTTCTGGGATTAAAAGCATGCACGGCATGCCTAGCTGAGTAACCTATTATCTTTTCCTATTTTGCCTGAGCAGTTTTTCTGAGAGTCAAGAGTGGAAAGTGAGCCAGGCATGATGGTGCACGCCTTTAGTCCCAGCACTTGGGAGGCAGAGACAGGTGGCAGCCAAGGAAGGCTACGCGAAGAAACCCTGCCTTGAATAATAATAATAAAAAAAGTGAAAACCATCCAAGGATAAAAAGAGGTTGTTCTTTGGGCTAAGAGGGGGCCTTTTTGTTCTCATTTAATAGTCCCTGGACGATGAGTGAAAGGCAGGTTTCTCTCTCTCTCTCTCTCTTTTTTTTTTAAGATTTATTTATTTTATTGTATATGTATGGGCATTTTGCCTGCATGCACAGATATATGCGCCACATTCATGCCTGATGCCACAAATCCCTGGAAATGGAATTACAGAACATTGTGGGCTGTCACATGGGTGCTGGGAAGTGAATCCAGGTCCTCTGCAAGAGCAGCCAGTGCCCTTAAATGGCTGAGCCAGGTCTCTAGCCCTGAATGGCAGCTCTTTAGTTAAAGGAAGGTCTGGGTGGGGGTGGGGTGGGGTGGGATGAGGTGGGGTGGGGTGGGGTGGGGTAGGGTGGGGTGGGGTGGGGTAGGGTGGGGTGGGGTGGGGTGGGGTGTGTGTGTGATCTTTACCAAGCATCACTCCAGGTTGACATAATTTGAGAGGAAAGATTTTGAGGAGGTGGGAGAACGCTTCTGACATCCTCCCAGAACTGCCTCCCAGGAACTGCCTACCTGTGCCGGAAAAAGCATTTACACACAGGTACACAAAGTTAGTTTTGAATGTTTAAAACGAAATTCTAACATAAATGAGATAACACAACAGAGGGGGACAATTACGCCGGAGTTGTGTCAGGAAATTTCCCAAAGCATATGATTTCGAATACAAATATTTTTAAAACCAAATAATTAAGTTTCCTATACACTTTAATGGAGCTTCCTTCCCAGGGCCTGACCTTGAACATGAAAGAGAAGTGGTTATTGGTTTCTTCTTGCCCAATAAAAAGGCACATATCATTTTCTGAAGCTGGGTAAAGGTAGATATACTTTCACCTAATATTTTCAGTACAAAGATATAACCAGAGAGCCTTAATAAATAACCACTCTTGGTTTAGTCCTCAACATTAATATTATGTTATGTTATTAGTTCATTTTGCTTTGTATTTTTCAGTGATTCCAAAATTCTTTTTTTTGTTTTGTTTTGTTTTTGTTTTTTTTTTTGTTGTTGTTTTTTCGAGGCAGGGTTTCTCTGTGTAGCCTTGGCTGCCCTGGACTCACTTTGTAGACCATGATGGCCTCGAACTCACAGCGAACCACCTGCCTCTGCTTCCCAAGTGCTGGGATTAAAGGCCTGCGCCACCACACCCGGCAAAAGAACTTTTTTGTTGTTTGTTTTTTCGAGAAAAGGTTTCTTTGTGTAGCCTTTAGTGTCCTGGACTTGCTTTGTAGATTAGGCTGGCCTTGAACACACTGCGACCCACCTACCTCTGCCTCCAAAGAGCTAGGATTAAAGCCCCCCCACCCCCACCCCCTGGCTATCCAAAAGTTCTTGAGCTCAAATGATACTCCTGTTCCAGTCTCTCGAGTGGCCTCCTCCTCCTCCTCCTAGTCCTCCCTCCCCTCCTCTCCCTCCTCCTTTTAGTTCACTGAAGGCATCTTTAACACAGATCTTAAGCACAGAGGTTAACAGAAAGAGAGATGCTCAGGGAACTAATAAGACATACTCCAAATACCTTTCTCACGGAAGAGCTGCCATTAAGTAGCCAACTGTTTTGAAAATAAATAAATATATAAAGCATGAGGCAAGCTATCTGTCACTGTGTAAAACTGTCACCACAAAATAGTCACTGGAAAAGAAATGGGAATATTTTCAGGTGGGATACTAACTAGAATTGTCAGAAGCCCATTATGAATTCATGCCAGACACAAATATAGATACATTTATATAACAGACCAGTGCAGTCCCAAGGCCTTCCAGGGAATACTTTTTGTAGAAGACCTCTACTGTTATTTTTGTCGTGACTTTATTTTTTTTCCTGTCTGTGTTCTGACTGGGTTCTTTAAATATTTCATTTCTCTTGGGTCTCATTCAGTCCTTCCAGATTCAATGTAGAGTTGGGTAGACACAAAAGCCAATGTGCACCCTGCCCAGCTGAGAGGGCACGCTTATACTTTCCATAATGCTTTCCCTTCTGCTGAGGCAGATGACCCAGTGAAGTTGATTGAGGGAAAAAATGGCTGCCAGGGCAAGGTGGAGGGGTGTCATTATTTTTAAGGCATATTCCTTGTTGTTCAAAGTCCCCATGCCACACTTGTTCTGCAGTAAAAGCAAACGGTGCCTTCACAGCGTTCAGCCCTACTTGGAGTTTTGCCACGCTCTATCTAAATGTGGGAACAAATCCTTAACGGCTCTCACGAAGCAAAGAGAAAAAGGGAGCATCTCAGAGACCCCTAACCCCTGTGGAAGCCTGGAAGGAGGAATGCCAGGGAGCCTTTCAGACCTTTCTTTCTTTCTTCCCCTCCCCTATGCAGCTTTTCTCTTTTCTCTTGTGGCTCCTTAAAGGATAACCTAAACTCTGCAAACAATGGGATCAGTTCTTTTGCTCTGTGGAATCACACCTAGTAGATGAAGAAAACGGGGTTTTCTGAACAAGTCCAGAGCTAGGATGTTCCTTTGCTCAAGTCACTCAGTTTCTCTGAGCCTGGATATTTAATCAATGGACTCATCCAGGTTCTTGGAAAAAGTATATGTGTGTATGTATGTCTCCAAGGGGCAACCTTAAAAGTATTAATGAGGAGTTTTCTCCATTAACTTCTGCCTGTACTCAGATGTCGGTTTCAGATGTTTCAATACTAGTATGTCCAGGGATACAGTGAGTGGCCTCACTTTAACTGTGCAGTACTCACCTCTCTCCTGATCAACCCCACCAATGGTTTTCATCCAGAATTAGGTAAACGCAGTTTGTCAGTCATCTCGCTGCCCTTGCTATCATTACAAGCTTACAAAAAAATTAACAAAACTCTCTAATAAAAATTTGATTTCTGAAAAGATGTCGCTAGCAAGTTAACACTGCTCTCTTTCCTCTGGCAATGGTTCTTTCCCCTGATGAGTGCCATGGCTGTCTTGACTCACCTGTGTATGTATTTCTTTTCTTTCTTTCTTTCTTTCTTTCTTTCTTTCTTTTTTTTTTCTTTTCTGTTTTTCAAGACAGGGTTTCTCTGTGTAACAGCTCTGACTGTCCTGGAACTCACTCTGTAGTCCAGGCTGGCCTCAAACTCACAGAGATTCACCTGCTTCTGCCTCCGCCTCCCAAGTGCAGGGATTAAAGGTGTGCATGTCACCATTCATTGCCTGGCTTGTTTTATTTATTTATTGTTTAAGGTTTCTTTATTATGTACACAATTCTCTGCCTGCATGTATGCCTGCATGCCAGAAGAGGGCACCAAATCACATTATAGCTGGTTGTGAGCCACCTTGTGGTTGCTGGTAATTGAATTCAGGACCTCTGGAGGAGTAAGTCGGTGCTCTTAACCACTGAGCCATCTCTCCAACCCCCCCCTGTGTACAAATTTCTAAGAAAGAATGAAACCAGGATTATGATCATCATTCCCACTCAAGACAGGCATGCCACGGACAGTTCTGGATTGTGACTAAAAGACTCATTTTTAAAAGTCAGAAAAGACTTTTTTTCTAGAGAAAAGCCATGATTCTGGCAAATGTACACCATGAATTTCTTGTTTGACTTTGTCACTAGGGTCCTGGAATGGAGACCAGGATTTGTTACACACTAAATAAATGCTGCCACCGAGCTATACTGCAGCCCTGATTGACTAAATGTTTTTGGTTGGTTTTTTAGTTTTAGTTTTTTTTTTTTTTTTTGAGACGGGGGGGGGGGTGGGGGTGGGGGGGGGGAGGAGGCCAGGCTGATCTCAAACTCTATAAGTAGACAAGACTGGCCTTGAACTCCTAATCCACTTCCTAGGAATGCTGGAATTCTAGAGCACGTGCCACCACAGCAACAGGAATTGCCCTTTAATTTTTGTAAACTTGATGCTGGTTGTGATTTTTGTGGGCTGTATTTTCACCTAAAATCTATACCCAGCTTCTATGTAAGAAAAACCCACTTCTGATAGCATTAATATTTTCAACTGTTGACATGACATCTCACTATAAAATTTCTCTCAGAACAGAGAATGCTGTACACTTGGCAGTCCTTTCTAAAGGCAAAGCCTAAGACTGGAATAGCAGGAATTCATAGGTCAAGGCAGAAGGGCATTTGGCAGTTAGTCATGAGGAAGCCTGCCTGGTACACTTTACCAGAAGCAGCTCAAGTTGCATCAAGCCTTGAAGTTTCACTCACTTTAAAGAATGAACAAACAGTCATCCAACCGGAAAAAAAAAACTATAAACAAACTCAGACACGTTAAAGGAGAAGGTATTAACATTTGCCAAAATAATCTTTTCCTTATTTTAAAGCAGGGTGTTTTCTCTGCATGCAGTTGCCTTCTCATAGAACTGTCTACAAAGAGTAACTACTTGTGTTCATTTACTTATTTTATTTCATGGGATGGAAGAATTTTACAGGTGCAGGTATTTGTAGAAGTTAGCTAGTCAGCCGTTTCCATTTATAAACAAGGAAAAGGAGGCCCAAGTTACTTTGAGGAGAGCTGGCCCTCAAATGTTCAGGCAGTTTCAGTGACGAAGCAGCAACTCTTAGTTCTTTCTACTACGTGAGCTACTCACAGAGATAATTTGGCTCGGTTTTAAATTTTGTTTTTCAGAAAATCAAAGAGGTGCCCAAAGAAATGGATGCTGGAAGAAAGCACTGGAAAGACAATACGCTCACTCCTTTCTTAAGTGAGCACGATTTGCTGGAAGAGGCTGCTCCTCTTCAGCTTTTCTCCGAACAAACACCTGCAGACAGGCCCAAGAGGGTGGGGAGAATTTCTAACTTCTCCAATAGAATCGGTCAAGAAGGAAGTACAGCGACGGGGAAAGAGTATTCCCAGATAGCGGAAAGAGAACAAGATCCAAGTTTAAGAGAGAGAAGGCTGGCCGCGTTCAAGAATGTAGCAAACACAAGTTCTGCCTTCTGGGACTTGCTTGATTTGGATGGTGCAACCAAGGAAAGTTCTCAGAGAGGAGCGAGCGCCTCCCAGTGCAGTAAGAAGGAATTGCCGGCTGCCACACAAGACACCAGGAAGAAATGGACGGAAGAGATGCCTCCAAAACTCCGCCTACACCTTCTGAACCAAGAGCTGGGACAACTGAACCTGAAATGCCGGGAGATAGAACAGGACTTTGAAAATGCCGAAAAAGAATTGTTGAACTCTAGAAAGGAGACCTTGATGAAATCCATCAATTTTCAAGATCGGGGAGCGGTTGCTTCAAAGAACGACCGTGAATTGCAAGCTTTAAAAAACGACCTGTCTGAAAAAGCGACAAACGTGAAAAACTTAACCGAAGAGCTCCAGCAAGCCAAAGAAATCATGTACAGGTTGGCTGTAGAGAACAGAAACTTGAAAGACGCTTTCAGGAAACTGAAACAGGAAACTGAACTCAATACCTCGATCCTCAGAGAAGAAATGAAGCTGTTTTATGAGCTGGAAATGGAAAAGATCCACTTAGAGCTGGTTGCCATCAAGCATGAGCTGAGAAATGAGAAGAGCCTGCGGGCGAAGAACAGCAGAGCTCTGGAGATACTCGGAAGACATGTTGCTTCTTCGGTGAGATCGTCCAGTACCGCTGACCCCTTTGCAGGGAATGTTATTTAAACATAAAGGGAGGGGGGGCGGGGAAAGCCTTTCACTGGGCAAGCTACTGAGCCAAATCGATGTTTATTATACTATATATTTGTGTACTGCTAAAATGTATTTGATAGCTTGTAATCTTTACTTCCGGTGAATCAGACCACCTACAAATTATGCAGATGCTGACTTGAAAGCATCTGTTTTCTCTTTCTCATGAACCGCATTGTGAGACTCCGAATGGAAACTCCCAAAATCTCTTTTTATATGGGATGGCTTTGTATTACTAAACACACAACAGTGACAACAGAAATCCCAAACTGAGTCACTAGATCATGTATGAATCCGAATCAGCAGCACTGTGTGATCTTGTTAGCCATGTCCTTGGCACATCGATGTTCTCCCATCTGTGATAATCAATGTGAACAATAAAAATCTTGTTTACAATATGTCTATGAGTCTTTAAAAAAAACAAAACAAAGCAAAAAATATGCCTGTGAGTCTTTTAGTTGCTGGGTCAAACTCAGCAGGACAAAAATGTATCTGCTTTCTTTGGGGGTCTAGCCTTAATTAGAGGCACGTGTAAACATCTTGGGAACACAATTTCCCCTGTTGACTTCCTCAAGCTTTCTCCTTGTACTTGGACACAGTTCCCATAGACCACAAGATGATACAGCGTCAATAGAGTCACTCTATTGATGTCTGCTATAACCTGGGCCTGTCAGTCATGGCTAAGTGCATTTTCTTATGTGGAACAGCAAGGGGCGTTTTGTTTCCACAGTTCCTCCGAAGTTCCGCCAGGGGGAGTTCTCGAAGCTCCGTGCCTGACTTACATTAGGACTGCTGTGAAAGGTGTCTCATGTCATCTAGACAAAATTTTAGTGTGTTGGCTTGATTTAGGTCACCACCCACTCCCGGAAGGGGCCCTGGAAATGGCTTGTTTTGTATTTACAAAGTGATGGCCCAGTTCATTCTTTGCATTTGTGGGTGTCACCCATCAGATTTCTGGTAATCAGACATTTAGTGGCATGGCATTTTTTTTGAGATTACAATATAATATAATTACATCATTTCTTCCTACCTTTTCTTCCCTCTAAATCCACTCATATGCCATCTTTGCTCTCTCTCAAATTCATGGTCTCCTTTCATTTATTGTTGTTGCATATACATATGTATATTCCTAAATAGAACCTGCTGAGTCTGTATGATGCTACTTGCATGTATGCCTTCAGGGCTGAGCATTTGGTGTTGGATAACCAATTTGTGCTCTGTGCTCAGAGGAAGACTGTTTCTCCCACCTTGAGCGGAACACTTTGCCTGCATGTATATCTTGTGTACCACCTGCAGGTCATTGGGTAGAGCTGATGCCTTGTGGGTATTCCCCTATTTTGGCATTTCTATTCCCATCATCCTTGTTCAGATCCTGTTTATGCAGTCATGTTGGTGAGACGTTATGGACCTCTGAGAGGATATATGAGTCTCAAAACAAGAGTTTTGTGGGTTTTGGTCTTAGCATTGTTTCCTATTGTTTGGCTGCTCATCATTCTGCTTCGAGATGCTCCTAGAGAGACCTGCTCCAGAGAATGCCTCGAGGTTCCAGGGCTCTGGCTGCTGTTCCAGATTCTAGCTGCTGTGGTTGAAGTCACCTTTGCTGAATTGCTGTTTGCTGTTTAACGGATCTACTGGAATCCTGATCTAATGGAATCACTCCAAGGAACTGAGTGTAAAAAGGTCTACTTCTTCTCTTTCCATTAACCTCCTTCCTCTCCTATCAAGGGTAGTTGGGTTGGAAGGAGGTATAAGCATTAAAGAACCCCAAATTGAGTAGGTTTTAAAAAGTCCAAAGCCTACAACTAACCATGTACATAATGCACCATATCATCACCCATTCCAGAAAGCCAAGGAGAAAAAAGAAGCCAAGGTCACTAAGCTGATAGTTTGAAGCTGAAATGGAATCAACATCAAACTAAAAACAAGGATAGAAAATCTGGGAGAAAGCTAGGAAATTAAATGTTCCTCTTGATGTGCGTGCAGGAATAACAGTAGACTGAATTGTCATAAAAAGCCAGAGTCATCCAATGGACAGGACATTCTCCACAGTTATGTGGAGAGCGGGGACTGACTCTGACATGAACTCTGGTGCCCCATATTTGCCCACTTCCCCTTGGTGGGGAGGCCTGGTGGCACTCAGAGAAAGAATAGCAGGCTACCAAGATGAGACTTGATAGGCTGTGACCATATAGTGGAGGAGGAGGTCCCCCCTCAGTCATAGACCTAGGGGAGGGGAATAGGGTGAAAGCAAGAGGAAAGGAGGAATGGGAGGATACAAGTGAGGGGATAACAACTGAGTTGTAATCTGAATAAATTAATTACATTATCTTTTAAAAGCCAGAGTCAGGGTGAGCACAAATTTTCTGAAGCCATCCATGTCTCTATGATCACCTTGCTTATTGGATTTCATGCCCCTCCCAATGTTGATTAGAATATTTCATCATAATACTTTCTGGTAGATTGGATGGGAAATATACAAGTATCTTTAAAATGGGGTGGCACATTGGACTACTCATCTCTTTTATTGAGTGAAGAATTTGAAACCAACAGTGGAACCACAAAGTACCACCAAGTTCTTAGTTCTTCCCTCAAGAAGCCTGGGTTGTCAGTATTATTGGAATGTGTTTCACCTCATGCTCCAGTTCTGTAAATTTTATTATCATAGTTCATTACCAATTTTAGAAATATTTTAATTGTGTATGTGATGTATATGTGTGTGGGGTACATATGTGTGTGTGTGTGTGTGTGTGTGTGTGTGTGTGTGTGTAGGTCAACATTAATTGTGTTCTATCACTCTCCACTTTTATTTTTTCCAGAGTATATACCTAGTAGTGGTATTACTGTCTTGCAGAATTCAGGCCTTGCTGTTTTGTGTTATTTTGTTTTGCTTGTTTTTGAGACAGGGTTTCTCTGTGTAGTCCTGGCAGTCCTCAAAATACCTCTGTAAATCAGGCTGTCCTCAAACTCCTAGCGATCCACGTGCCTCTGCTTCGCAAACGCTGGGATTAAGGTGTGCATCGCCACCATCTCCTGGCTCCGCTTTACGTTTTGAGACAGGGTCTCCCACTGAATCTGGAGTTCACCAATTGACTAGACCGAATGGCCAGTGAGCCACTGGGTTGTTCCTGTTTCTGCCCCTCAGTGCTAGCTTACAGGCATGCACTGCCATGCCCCACTTTTTGTTGGGCGCTGGGGCACCACACTCAGGCCCTCATACTTGTACAAGTACTCTATCCACTGAGCCTTTGATGCAGCTCGACTTTCCTAACTTCAGGATACATCTTCAAAGTAACCATATGTCAGGGGCTGTAGAGATGGCTCAGAGGTTAAAAGCACTGGCTATTCTTCCAAAGGTCCTGAGTTCAATTTCCAGCAACCACATGGTGGCTCACAGCCATCTATAATGAGATCTGGTGCCTTCTTCTGGAATGCAGGCACACATACAGGCAGAATACTATATACATAATAAATAAATATTTTAAAAAAACAAAGTAACCGTTTGTCACAATACACTTGCCAATATCTTTTCTATGTAATTTTTGAAATAATATCTACCAATCAATAGAGTCTCAGATATGATGAAATATTAAATGTGCTAGACTGCAGATATGGGAATCAAAGGTTTTATAAATAAAACCGGTTTCTCTGACTTCGGGAAGCTTGTTTGCACAATGAACCAAAACCAAGCACTAAGCGCTGTAGCAGCAATGCTAGTGGAGAGTGCAGTTCCAGCCTAAAGGGAAACAGATGAATTTTGGCCCTGAGGCTAAGAATAAGTTCAGAAAGGAGGTGACACTAGGACTTACCCATGGGGCAAGAGGCAAAAGCACTTCTGAAATGTGTGTGTGTGAGGTTTCTTTTGCCTCAAAGAGTACTCTTACCAGCAGGGAATTAAACGGTCTTATACGTTGTGCACTGCTGAGGTTTGAAGTCCCACTGAAGCTCCTACCTTGGCAACCCACTATGACTTCCAACTCTTGCTCCTTTTTGGCTAGATCAATGTATGGTCATCTCAGGATACAAACTCTGGGCTGCAGATGGCAAAGGCAGAAAAGCAACTCTTCCAAGACCAGTGGACCTTTGGTAGCTGTTTTGTTTTGGAAACAATATGCCTAAGAAACATCCATCGTAATATTGAGCAAACTCCGCTGTGAGGAGTCTGGCTTCAAAGACAGGCGTAAGGGAGAAACACCACAGGTGTGCTGCTCTCCAAAGAAGCACCAAAGACAGAGTGCACAGGTGTACCTTAGTCACTTACTACCTGCACGAACTTGGCACCTCAGGTTCCTCATGCTATAAGACAGGGTCAATAGTCTTGTTGGGAGGATAAACAGAGGTCACAAAGTCCCCTTTGTTGTCAGCACTTTGATCTTAACTGACAGTGAAAAGTTGGCCAAGCATATTTGTCTCCTCCTTGATATACTTATGCTTTATCCAATTGCATTCTCTGGCGACTTTATCATTCATCATATGGGTATCAGTGGTATATGTGGCTGTTTGGGAAGGTGGATCAAGTGACAGGAAGGATATTTTTAGTTTATTTATTACATGAAGCCTTAATCCAAAGTAATGACTGTGCTGGATGGCCTCTCTAGCCTCAGGATGTATCTTGCAATGTAAGTTTCTAGAGTCTGAACCTCCCCATAAGGCTGTGTAACTTTGGCTCTGACCCTAGTAAGCAGAGTACCAGAAAAGGGAAGAAAGCTCTGCTTTGGTTCTCCAGTGTGAAAAACCCATCTGCAGAAATGGAATAGAGACAGGAGAAGTTATTATAGGATTTTCTGTTTCCCCTTGGCACAAGGAGCTTTGCAGCTGGGGGCCCACGACTAAGCTGCATTCAGACCATAGTAACTCATTGTCTTCTTATTTGTACTCAAAAGACACTAACACTGTAGTTAGACATATACTGTATATGTACCCTCATTCCCATACTGAGTGTCAATGGGGTGTCTAGCTGCTTCAGAGGTCAAAACCACTGTTGTAGTGTTCTGAGTCTCTCTGTCTCTGTCTCTGTCTCTGTCTCTGTCTCTGTCTCTCTCTCTCTGTCTCTCTCTCTGTCTCTCTCTCTCTCTCTCTCTCTCTCTCTCTCTCTCTCTCTCTCTCATACACACACACACACTCCTTGAATTCTATTCAGTCTTTTGATGATCACTGTATTTCTCAGGGCTCAGGCTGTCATTTCCTCAGGAAGTGACAATTGATAATGATTGTCAACTTGACCAGATCTAGACTCACGTGGCAGACAAATCTCTTGGCACATCTCTGAGGAGAGTTCTAGATTAGGTTAACTGACATGGGAAGTCTACTCTAAATGTGGGTGGCATCATCTCGTGGGCTGGAGTCCTGGACTAAATAAAATTGGAGAGAGCTAGCTGAGCACCAGCGTTTGTCTCTCCCTGCTTCCTGAGTGTGGTTACAATGTGTCCAGCTACCTCCTGCTCCTGACACCGTAATTTCTCTGCCATGATCAACTGTACCTACCCTTGAATGGTAAGCCAAAATAAGCCCATTCTTCCTCAAGTTGTTTCTGTTGGATAACTAGTACATTGGGTGTATACCCATTTCTCTCAGAATGTGCTGAGGTAGCTTTGAAGCACTTCCTTTGCCTTTCAGATCATGACTTTTGACATTAAAACAGGCACCAAACAGTGAAAAAAAAACCTGAGATTTTTTTCTTTATATCGCTAGGACATTTGGGTACATTTGAACTGCTGGGTAGAGCCTAGTTACAAAATTTTATTATGTGTGCTATGGAGTAGTGGCCCTGGCTTAAAGTGGCTGTTGTCCTTTAGAACTGTGAACACTTGTGGTTACCTACAGAAGACCTATACAGCATTGTTTCCTTCATGAAACATAGGAGGAACTCATGAGGCCCCAGTTTTCTCCACAGATGTAAAGATGGTTAACACTTACTGGGAGACAGGGGCAGTTTCTTTAGTGGTGTAGCTACCCATAAGTCACGCCCATTCTTTAAGTAACCAACCCCTCCTATATACAACTATACTCAACCTTAGTTAAAATCATTAGTTCAACAAGCTACACATGGGTGGAATAATTTGTTTCTGTTGTTTCTTTCCCATCGGGGTAAGTAGTCCTTTCTTCATGTCACCTCAGAAAAAAGTTCCCATGCAACATGTCACACAATTCCATATAGACAGACTGTATGTGTGGAATGCAATGATTGGGGCTCAGAGATGATGAATGGCTTAGTCAGTATCACACAGCTACTGGGCAGTAGATGTGGGATTCAAACCCAGCCTGTCACATCCCATTACATACGCATCTAATTCCATTATATTATATCATATTGTACCCATAAATGAGCCAAGTTCAGTCATCCTAAAGGCTGTCTAACTTTCTCAAAGACAAACTGGCTTAATACTGTAACCTGAACGCAACTAGAGTTAGCCATTTCATAAATGACTGAGCTGAGCTGTGTGTGTGTGTGTGTGTGTGTGTGTGTGTGTGTGTGTGTGTGTGTGTGTGTGATAAGTCAGTAGATCTACATGAAGCAGACAGCATTCTGTTCTGGGGTGACGAGCTGTGATAGTATCATAAAAACAACTGAAATATGAAGCCAAACCAACAGCTCTGCAAGTTTAGTTCCAGTATTGGCAGAAAAAAACAAAAAACAAAACCCAACCAGGACTCTGATGAGTCTTTATTATAGTGTTGGGGGGGCTCAATATTTTACCGCTCAAAATTATTCATTTTTAAAATACAATATTTATTTTCTTCCCTTGGGATTTTGCTTTCTAAGGTTTTGTCATTGAAAGCTAATTGGCCTTTGAGGGAAAAAAACAAAACAATGCCACGAAGATTCCTGCTGCTAAGAATGTGTTAATTATATAATGGCTTTACATGTTTTCCCCTTTCTCTTTCTTTGGCTTTCTGGTAAGTTTTTCAGTTACACAAAAGGAATTGTATCCTGTTCTTTCTTTATTCTTTTTAAAGGCTTTATTTTATTTCCAGCTATGTGTATGTGTGTGCGTGGTTTGGCATATGCATGTGGACATCGGTACTGAAAGATGCAAGAAGGTAGTGGATCCCTAGGAACTGGACTTGCAGGCTGTTGTGAGTTCGGTGACAATGGTGCTGGGACCAGAACTGAAGTCTTCTGCAGGACAGTGAGCCCTCAAAACCACTGCACCATCTCTGCAGCCTCTGAAGCGATTCTTGAAAATGATATTCTGGGATCTTTTCATTGAAGTACCTTCAATTACAACACACGGTGTTTTCCTTCAAATCTACAAGTTCACATGAGATTGTATAACAGCAGCATTGCTCCTTCATGTATTGAGGTAGATCAAAATCTGGAGAGTTGCTTTTGACATTTATAAATGTGAGTTATGTCAGCAGAGAGGCTGAAGGGCATATCTGGTTCTGAGATAATAAACTTTTCAAAATATGTGATATACTTTTATGGGGTTCTAATGAGTATAAAAAAATATATCTGCATGTGGCATAAGACAACTCAAAACATGGGTTGTCTGAAGACATTCCCTTTGGTTATATATTAAGATATTTTTGGTTTTTGTTTGTTGATTGCTTTTAGGTTTTTCGAGACAGGATTTCTCTGTGTAACAGTCCTGGCTGTCCTGGACTTGCTTTTGTAGACCAGGCTGGCCTTGAACTCACAGCTGTCTACCTGCCTCTGCCTCCTGAGTGCTGGGATTATAGGCGTGTGCCACCACACCTTGCTAAGATATTTTTTAAAAGATTTATTTATTTATTATTTATACAGTGGTCTACGTGTACACCTGCAGGCCAGAAGAGGCCATCAGGTTACATTATAGATGGTTGTGAGCCACCATGTGGTTGCTGGGAATTGAACTCAGCACTCTGGAAGAGGAGTCAGTGCTCTTAACCTCTGCGCCAGCTCTCCAGCCCCCAAGATAATAAATAAACTGCTGGGACTATAGAGATGGCACAGTGGGTAAGAACATTTGTTGCTCTTGCAGAGCACCCAGGTTCAGTTCCCAGCACCCATACAGTGGCTTACAGCCAGGCATAACCTCAGTTCCGAGGAGTCCAATGCTTTCTTTTGACCAATAAAGGCACCAGGCATGCATGGGGTGCATATATGTGTATGCAGGCAAAACATTCATGCTTATATAAAATAAACCGTTGCAAGTAAAAGGGCTCCAGTTCATTTGCTTGAGCCAGAGAGAGGTTGTAGACTACAAAAAGCATGATAGATGGCATCCTGCCCATTTGAGTCCACTGGTAAGAGACAGTAAGGTGGAGCTAGGGAGCCAGGGGTTTATTGAGAGACCAACAGTCATGAGTTAAAGAGGGAGGAAGCAAGGTTGAACAGAAAGAGATGGGAAATTCAGGAAACTTGCACATGAGGCTAATAGAGCCTCAGCCCCGACCCCCTACCCCACCCCCGCAGCAAAGACATTGGTAGAGATGGCTGTGCCTCTATAGCTCTGCCTCACTCACTTACAAGATGCAGGATGCTTCTTGGAGGATGTGAGTTGGTACTGAGTGACTTGCTGTAGATAAGGCAAAGCTGGAAGTCACCGAGGGCTCATTCTGTGGACTTGACTCTCCCCGCTGTAGCCGGCCTGTCCTTGATGGTCAAGCTTGGTGAACACCTATGCACTGCTCCTTCTGGATCCCTTCCGGCCTCTCTTTCAGGTGAGTGAGACTCCTCCTGTAGGACTTCAGGCCTCACACTTGCACCTGTCACACTAATGATGTTCTGATGATCCCACCAGATGAGTAAGAGGTAGGTAGCATGCTACATCTTAGAACACACATGTACTTTGAGCGTGGGAGATAAATTCCAGGAAATTTCAGAGGCTTAGGAAACCTATACAATTTTTTTTAACAGTCTAGTGATGGACTATACCAGGGTATTCCTTCAAAAATGATGGTCAGATTCTTGCCCATGGTACCTCCTGCTACAAATAACAGCATACGGTGAGCTTCGTTGTGCTTCAGGGGCAACACATTTCATGCACATGAGCTCTGCTCCATCCCTTACATCAGGTAAAAAGGAAAACTGCAAGCAGTGTCCCGGCCCAGAACTGTGAAGAGCATTGCAGGCAGGTCCAGGCCGGGCGTGGTGATGTCATGAGCTGCACTCAATTGCAAAGTAGGGTGGAACTATTAATACCCCACCAATAGAAGAGAGAGAGAGAGAGAGAGAGAGAGAGAGAGAGAGAGAGAGAGAGAGAGAGAGAGAGACAGAGACAGAGACAGAGACAGAGACAAAGAGAGAGAGAGAGAGAGAGAGAGAGAGAGAGACAGAGAGAGAGAGAGAGACAGAGACAGAGACAGAGACAGAGACAAAGAGAGAGAGAGAGAGAGAGAGAGAGAGAGAGAGAGAGAGAGAGAGAGAGAGAGAGAGCTGGCTGGTCAAGAGTGACCAAGAGCAGGAGTAGAGGGCTTGAGAAAGCTACAAGGTCGTACAGTCTAGCTTTTGATGACATGCACTACCATTCTAACAGCCTTCCCCCTCAGCTCATGCCTTGAGGACTGTGGGATTAACTGTAAGATGGGAAACCTTATTTTATGGAAAGGTTAGATCAGTATGAAAATGCAAGCTAAAAATGTACAGTGAGCACTGTCACCTCCCCTTCACTTCTTCATCCGAAGGAGGTCATCAATTCCTCATTTCAGAGGTACCCTCCTCACGTATGGAGGAAAAGACTGCTCCTGTCTTTGAAGCCACAAGAACACAGAAGAGTCTGAACAAATAAGGAGACTCTACATCCTCATCAGTTCATTTACTATTGGATCATACCCTTTTGCCCTCCAATCATTTCTTTGTGACTGTTCACACGTCATCCAACTTATGCATGAAAATATACAGGCTTCCCTGTTTCTTAGCATCATTTTAGAAAGCTCCTGGACCACATGAAATTTATATTAACTAAGTTTATATGCTTTTTCTCGTTAATATTTTTTATTTGTTGCTGCTATTATAGGAGCCTTAGCTATGAACCTAACTATGAGCTAGCAAAGAAATCTACCCAACACTGTACAGGGCCACAGAACCTGGTCTCCAAAGGGGATGTGTGGCTGCTGTCCTACTAGTGAAACAGGAAGAAAGATAAGAATCTGTGGTACAATTACACAATGGAATACTACTCAGCTATTAAAAACAAGGAAATCTTGAAATTTGCAGGCAAATTGATGGAACTAGAAATGATCATCCTGACTGAGGTAACCCAGACCCAGAACGACACACATACTTCCTCCAGCAAGATTGTATCTCTTAAACTTCCCCAAATACAACCGCCGACTGGGTACCAAGAATTTAAATACCTGAGCCTATTCTCATTCAAACCACTACAAGGTTCAAAGTCTGACCTGACTCATTTGACAGAGCTTTAAAGTTTCCAAATCAACAGCCTTGTTTTGGTTGAGTGGTGAACCTTAACTTCAAGCCAATCTTAACTATAAAGCCCCAGGCTTGTTTTCTAGAATCCTCTGCTCTCTCCATATAGAAGACACGAGACCTGTTTTGTATACAACCAAAGTAGTCTTGGCTTCTCGATCTGACTGTCAATATCTGTTAACCTGGGGTGTTCATTAACTATAGTTATCTGCTGCTAGCCTGGTAGTTCAGATTCCTTCTTCAATATTTCAAATGCATTGCATGTTGCAACCACTACTACTTTTACAGTGCAGCTCTTGAGAAAGTTCTGATAATGGAGTGACTGCCAGCTACTGGCTGCCAGCTGCCACAGGGTATCTATGCACCACCTACATGCTATCCAGGAGATTCCCAACACCCACCTGAGGAGTGTATCCTTTAGTTCCAAGAGAACAGCCATGTGGCTGCTTTCTCAGTCTCAGACCACAAACAGTGCCAACTGCTGCAGGTTGGGCTTTCTGGAAGCTGGCATCCAAGTGGACCTTGAGGGGCAAGACACGTATGAGAAGTAAATATTTATGAAAGAGAAGCCGGATGATGCAAGATTGGACAAGGCAAAAAATTGAATTGCACGCCGGGAGGTGGTGGCGGCGCACGCCTTTAATCCCAGCACTTGGGAGGCAGAGGCAGGTGGATCGCTGTGAGTTCGAGGCCGGCTTGGTCTATAGAGCAAGTTCCAAGACAGCCAAGGCTACCCAGAGAAACCCTGTCTCAAAAAACAAAAACAAAAACAAACAAAAAAGAAAGAAACTGAATTGCATATTATACAAGGTCTATGCTTTCTTCTGCAGTGGTGTAAATATCTGTTCATGTGAATATCCATGTGTGACATATTCAGATACTTGACAGTACTTAACATAAAGCTTTGCACTCAATACATACTTTATTTTTTGATGAGTGAGTGGGAAGGTTTGTATCTCTTTTTAGAGAAAAATATGATCAGAAGCAAAAAAATGTTTTTCTTGTTTTTTTTTTTTGGTCCTAGTCCGATTAAATATTTTTACTTATCTATTATAGTTTATTATGTTCCCTTAGAGTCCTGTTTTCTTGAGAGAGATAAGAAGGGGGTGAACCTGATGGGAGGAGGGGTAGAAAGAACAGGGAGGAAGGAGGAGGGAGATGGAAAACCACAATCAGGGTATAGTATGTGAAAAAAATCTATTTTCAATTAAAAGGAGAAACTTAAAAAGAAGTAGAAAATACTTTGCAAGAGGACATTATTTAATAAGTGCCACATATTTGGTTTTCATAATATAGCTATACTAGTGAATTAACAGATTAAATAATCCTTTTATGTGAAAATTCTCCATCCATTAGGGTGTGCAGAGCCAGTCAGACAAGATTTACCTGATGGTTTGACCATTGTTTTCACTCAGGAAAGCACGTGTTTAGCTAGAGAGTGTACTTATGTACACTTGTATTAACCTGGGAAAGCACAAGCGAGCATATCGTGCAAAGCACAGTAATGGAATAGGGAGCTGCCTTCATTCCCATTAATATCATTTCTGCCCAATAATTCTGTACTTAAAAAGGCAATACTTTAAAATAGTTACTATTATTTTATGTGTGTGTTTCCTGCATGTATTTATGTGCACTGCCTGTGTGCTTGTGCACCAGAAGGGGGTGCCGGATCTCCTTTAATTTGAGTTATAGACCATTTGGTGCTGAGAACCAAACCAAGATTCTCTGAGAGAACAGCAAGTACTCTTTAGTGCTGAGTTAATACTGGAGCCCCAAATGAATGAATTAGTTTTAAAGACAAAGGAACCTTTCTTGCTGAATCGAAAGTACATTTGTCCTTGCTGTATTGAATGTGCTGGCTCTACGGAACATCGAGCTATTTTAATTTTTGCTCAAAGTTTTTCCTAATTTTGGGAACTTTCTATAGAAATTGTTTCGTTTTCTCTTTTTGTATTACTATATCCAATTTAATGTATGATACTGGATATGTATACATACATATATATAATACCTATATTATAATCAATATATTACTGACTTTTTTTTCCTATTTAAGTACAAAGCTGTTGTCAGTCAGTATAGCCATTCAGGGCATAGAGCTTAAATAACTGAAATAACAGCTAACCGTGGTGGCGCACGCCTTTAATCCCAGCACTCAGGAGGCAGAGGCAGGTGGATCACTGTGAGTTCGAGGCCAGCCTGGTCTACAAAGCCAGTCTAGGACAGCCAAGGCTACACAGAGAAATCTTGTCTCGGAAAAACAAAACAAAACAAAACAAAACAAAACAAAGCAAAACAAGACAAAAAACTGAAATAAACTTGGACCCATTTCTCCCCCAAATGAATAACTGTCAACATCATATCTTGCAAATACAAACAGCATCTGCCAAAAAAATAATCTGTTTTGAATGGCAATATTTCAACTATTCTGTACAATAGTTCACAGTTTAGTGGTTTCTGAAAACACTCATTGTTTACATAACAGTACAGAACAATGCGACCTTTTAGAAACTGGTTTTATTATGGAAAATTTCAAATGTGCACACAGAAGTAGAAAGAATAATATAATGACCTTCCATGTACATATATTCAGCTTCAATAATGACCAACACATAACTTATATTGCCTAATCTATATTCTCTCCCATGTTCCAAATCCCATTACTTGTCTACCACACCCAACGAACAATGAACAACTTTAAAGCAAACCCAAGGCAGCACTTCACTGAACCTATAAATACTTCTTTTCCAGAGCTGGAGAGATGGCTCAGTAGGTAAGAGCACTGGCTGCTCTTCCAGAGGACCCAGGTTTGATCTCTAGCATCCACAGGCAGCTCATAACTGTAAAAGAAACTTTTATTCTCTTGCTTTAGCTTTTGTCTGGAAGACTTACTGCCTTCATCTGCTAACCTAGGCCTAGTCCTGAAAGCTTGCAGTCTCGGTATAATCTAACTTGGGCTAGAATGTTTTAGCCTTTGAGACTTACTGCTGCATTAGCTCACCCTTAATTGTTCTTTTTGAACTCTGGCTGGCTGGTTGAACTCAGCAGTTCTGGCTCAAACTCCTCTCCAAACTGAATGATTCAACCTGGCTTTTCTCAGCTTCTGACTGAATTGCTCTGCTTGGCCTCAAACTAACTGCAGTAATCTACTCTAATCTTCTGGTCCCGTCTCATTCTCTGGCTCATTCTCTCTCTCCCTCTCTCTGTAACATGTCTCTCTATTTCTCTGTGTTGCCCCTTAGGAAGCTTCCCTTTTCTTTCTCTGCATGTGAGATTTGGAAGTATCCTATTCTGTCCAATCTTTCTCTGATTTGCCACTTTTTCTGCCATTCAGTTAGACATTACTTTCAAACACAGGTGATTCCTTCTACAAACTAACTTTACCTTTGTTTGGGATTCAAGGCATGCATCACCACGCCTGGAACTAAGCTTTCTTTTCTTCTTCTTCTTTTTTTTTTACTTGATACTTGTTCTATACCAGGCTGTCCTTAAACTCATGTCTGCTTGCCTCTTTCTCCTGGATTAAAGGCATGTTTATATTCCACTTGGATCACACAGACCTAGAAGGTCTTTGGATGTGATCTCTTGCCAGAAAGGCCATATTCCTCTATACATAACCATTTGTAACTCCATTCCCTATGGATCCAATGCTCTCTTTTGGCCTCCAAAGGCACTGCACACAGACACGTGCAGGCAAAAGACTCTCACAAAATAATACAATAAAATAAAATAAAGAATAAATATATTTTAAAATATAAATAATAAAATATTTTTATTTCTAGAACTTGTTTTTTTTTTAAATTGTCTAATTTCCTATTGTACCCATTTTACTTGTGCATATAATAGTCAGTCCTCTCCCCATAGATGATAAAAAGGAAACATTTTGAGCCAGGAGGCATTCTTACAAGAGATGTTTTCAAAGAAGCTTAAGCTGATCACAGTGGTACACACCTGCTATCTCAGGCACTCAGGAGGCTGAGGCAGGAAAATCATTTTAAGCCTGCCTAGGCAGCATAGTGAAACACCTATCTCAAATCAAAAGCAGTTTGAGAGCTTGGGAGATGACTCACTCAATAAAGTGCTTGCTAAGTGCAGGCCCTGTGCTCTCCTAAATGGAAGACCTCAGTTCCTTATTGAGTTAGGCAGAAGTCACCTCACTTTACTTGTCACTCAGTCCTCCCTAGCATGGCTGCTTGCTTCACCGGATCACACAATCTGAGAATGCAGTAGAGAAAATCAGCTTACAAATGAATGAAGGTGATATTCCCATCATGATTGCTACATTCTGTTAGGTAGAGCAAGTCAGAGGTCACAACTACTCATAAGGGGAGGAAATTATGCAAGGCAACAGTGTCAGGAACCCAGGATCATTGGGTGTTGGGGACAGTAGGCCATATGGCCAGTGTTCAGCCATCTTGTCAGAGTCTACACCTTTAGGCTCCTATTTCTCCAGCACTCTGTCATTTACCAGAAATCAGCTGACCCTGTCACGGTTTGGCAGTTAGACACCTGTTGTGGTTTATTGTGGGGGACGGTCATTCTAAGACCCCTGAGCTCATAGTAAGAGCTACTCCTTTCTGGCTATAAACTAGCTTTTCCTGTAAGACTGCTGGTAAAATCAGATTAAAGGCCAGCTTCCTGTGAGCAGCAGTTCCGGGAACTTTTTCCTGACTAACCAGATCTTTTACAACTTCCCTTTCTCTCTGGAATTTCCTCCCTCTTCTGTGATTATAGCAGCTGTAAAAGTGGACACCCGCTGGAGCATTCCAGAGTTAGGCATCCATAGCAACCCTTGCTTACGCAAATACCCATCCCCCCCCCCCCGTGCCTATAAAAACTCTGTGAAATTTTTCATTAAAGGGGGTTTGATCAGAATCCAGACTTATCCCCATTTCTTCATGTCTTGTGTTCTCTTCTTCATACAGGTTGATTCTCCTCCCGAGCTTTAGTCAAACCCCAGCAGGCCAGGTCAATTGGGGAAAAAAATAAAAGCTAAACTTTCACAAGTAGGATGCTTGAGGGTGCTTGACAGGGTTCTGAGTCAAAGTACTCCACAGTACTAGGTCATTTCACTCAGAAGCAGAGCTTTATGAAGACCAAATGGCCAAAGGTAAACTCAATACAAAGTTTTCATCCTACTTAGTTTTGTTGTCAGGTTAATATATCTGGAAGCAGGGAAGCTTTATTGAGGAATTGCACCCATCAAATTGGCCTGTGGATATGTCTATGGGGTTTATTTTTGGTCATTAGTTTATGTAGAAGGGCTCAGCCCAGTGCAGGCAGTGCCATCCCTAGGCAAGTGAGATATATAAGAAAGTGTCTTAGTTACTTTTCTATTGCTATGAAAAGACACCATAAGTAAGCTGAATTATGAAAAAAGCATTTAATTGAGAGCTTACTTACAGTTTCATAGGGTGAGTCCATAAACATCAGGGCAGAAAGCATGGCAACAGACAGACAGACGTGAAACTGGAGCAGTAGCTGAAAGCTTACATCCAGATCTGCAAGAGAGAGAGAAACTGGCCCTTGTGTGGGCTTTAGAAACCTCAAAGCCAGGGGTATAGGGGTGGGCTGGAGAGATGTCTCAGAGGTTAAGAGCGCTGGCTGCTCTTCCAAAGGTCCTGAGTTCAATTCCCAGCAACTGCACGGTGGCTAACAACCATCTATAATAAGATCTGGTGCCCTCCTCTGGCCTGCAGGCACACATGCAAGCAGAACATTGTGTATATATAATAAATAAATCTCTAAAAAAAAAGAAAGAAAGAAAGAAAGAAAGAAAGAAAGAAAGAAAGAAAGAAACTTCAAAGCTTACCCCCAATGATACACCTCCACCAACAGACTATACCTATTAATCCTTCCAAGAATAGTTGAGGGGGGGCGAATAGGAACAAAGCATTCAAATCTATGAGGCCATGGGAGCCATTCTCATGCAAACCACCACAGAAATCAAGCTGAACAGGAGCTAGGGAGCAGCATTCCTTCATGGTCTCTGTTTCAACCTCCTGCCTTGAGTTCCTGCCTCAGCTTCTCTTCAGAATGGAGTATAACTTGTAAGCCAAATAAACCTTTTTCTCTACAGGCTGCATTTAGTCATGGTGTTTATCATGACAACAGAATAGACTAGGTCTGTTGGTCCACCTCCCCTGGCCCAGGCAGCCAGACTGATCAGTGCTTGCCTTTTAAAATGTCCTCACAAATGCTTTAGGTTTCTCTCTGTGGGAACGTAGATTTCTCTCCTACTAATGCTCAGTACTTTTATCTCCTCCAGTTGCATGCTCTACCTTTTATAATTAACCCAAATCCATCCTCAAATCAGATAACAGTTTTGGAAGCCATTGAAGGTCCCTAAATTACAGCGGCCCAGTTTACCATTTTCTGACTTAACCACATTGTGAAAGCTCCACATTTGATGGAGCCATACTTCAACTTTTGAACTTTGATCTTTCTTAGGCCTTGTGATGCTTGGCAGTGACAAGCCAAGTCAGCCATGTAACCCTGAGAGAAGATATCCGATGCTGAGTCTACACTGTACTGTGTTGCTAGGCAATTTTTTTTGGATGTTGTGCTTTCACATCCCACCAAAGCTACAAAAAGTCCATCTGTATCTCCTGCTGTGTATGTTAATTCTGAGTATGTGTGCAACCATTGCTTTTCATTTGTAGGACAGTATGCAGTAAATTCCAGACGACAGTCAACACTTAATGAGAAAACAGAGTTTGTGGTAGATGATGAAGGCCAACTTTTAGCCTATGTAAGTGTTCTGAACAGGTTTAAAACATGTGATAATAATCTATGTTATTTGCTATTTTAAATGCATTAAATGTATGTTTAAATTTTTACCATTTTTAAAAATTATGTGTGTATGTGTGGTAAATGCATGAGTGTAGGTGCCTGTAGTGGCCAGAAAATGGTGTCAGATCTCCTAGAACTGGAGTTACAGGTTGGTGTGAGCTGCCCTGTGTAGTTGTTAGGAGCCAAACCCAGGTTCTCTGGGAGGGGAAACGAGTATTTGTTGTTGTTGTTGTTTTGTTTTGCTTTTGAGACAGGGTTTCTCTGTGTAGTAGCTCTGGCTGTCCTGGAACTCTCTTTGTAGACCAGGCTGGCCTCGAACTCAGAGATCCACCTGCCTCTGTCTCCTGAGTGCTGGGATTAAAGGCATATGCCACCACGCCCAGCCTGGAACAAGTACTCTTAACCACTGAGATCTCTCTTTCAAGGGCTCTTCAAGTGTGCTTTTAACTGTTGGAGGTTGGTCTGATGCTATGTATTTTGGTGTTAATTACTGGCTTGCAAAACAAAGTTCCTCCTTGACTGGCTGAATTGACTGGCCTGCACCTGGGCAAGGCAAAGGGAAGGGCAGGAGAGAAGGTTCTAGGGCTTTAAGCAGAGAGAATCTTGGGAAAGAGGAGGGACGAGAGGAGGAAGAAGGAGGAGAGTCGCCATGAGCCACATGTGCCCAGAGGATGAATGCTTAACTCCCACATGAAAAGAAATGGCCCAAATGAACAACTTTAGCAAGTATTTGGGGTTATGGATGGGAGGTAGGCCAAATAGAAATTATCAGAAGCAGATGGCATGGGATGGAGGCTGGGATATAAATGAAGACAGCTTAGGAGGTAATGTCTGCCTTGCTCCAGATGAAAATGGCTATTCTAAATTACATCAGGTGGCTGTTTGTGAGGCCTGTGTAACCCCATTTCTGAAAAGGAAACTCCATTTTTAAGGGAAAGTGGCCTGGGTATGAACTCCAGTTTTAGAAAGCCCACAAGAATGTGCTTAGATCAACTTACCTCTGATGTTTGACCATCACCCCTAGCAACAGACAGCTAATGGTGGGGGGAGGGGGTGGGGCAGGGGTGGCGGGGGCAGGGGACAGCCAGGATGCCTGGCTTGTGCAAGATAGAGCTACTTAGCTATCAGTTTGAAGAGCCCCTAACTCCTGACCAGAGTCATGTAGCCTCAAGAACACCTACCAGTTTGGGCCAGTTTGAATCAGTTCAGAGAGCCCTTAGCCCTAACCAATCCCAGATGTACTCGTACTCTGGTCCCTGATCTGTGCCAATAGAAATAAAGATTACCTAACCCACCTTGGAACTCTCCTTTCTGGCCTTTAAAAGAGGCCTGCACATTCCCCTCTGGGTCATCGCCATTTTGTTTGAGAGGTTGACTCCAGCATGCTAGAATAAAGGCTCTTTGCTTTTACATGACTTTGGACTCCTGGTGGTTTGGGGGGGGGGTCCTCACAAGTGATCTGAGCATAACAGATGTGTCTTTATTGATTGTAAAATGGGTTAGATAATGCCTCTGTGATAATTATACGCCTAATAATAAACATTGTTTAACCCATATCATTAAACTAGCAGCAACATTTTGACTTACGATGTTTTCCACTATGGCAAGTTTAACAGAAACCAACCCTATTGTGTGTTGAGAGGCATCAGTCAGGTGGTCCCACCTGCAGCTTGTGAACCATCTGGCTCAGGTTACCTATGAACCCAAGAAAAAAATCCTAAGTTTACTTTTAACATTATGATCAGTTTGTTTGGTTGCTGGTTATGCTTTTGGTTTTGGTTTGTTTTTCTTTTTTCTTTCTTTTTTTTTTTGTAACTAGATAGATTGTGTGATTTTTGAAGATAAACTTTATAGATGACAAAAACAGCATTGCAATGCCAAAAAATGAGGCACACCTGGATCAAGTACGTATGACTATGGAAAAGATGATTTAGTAAAACTTAGAAATCATTTCAAAGAGTCAAATAGGGCTTATTCACAGAGTACCTGCTGAGCATATGCAGAGTCCTGGGTTGAGTCCCCAGCACTGAAATAAAACAGTAAACACTCAGGTTGTTATCAAATTGGAGGTCTCAGCTTCTGCCCCAAGCCAGGTTCAGCCACCCATCCTCAATGAGACAATTCAAAGAACCCAATTATTAGTGAGATTTATTCAATGTGAAATGAATGTGGCCATATTGTGAATAAGGTCGAAGAGATCAAGTGAACCCTCCAAGTCCATCTTGGAGTACTGAAGTCAGATTAACGCTTAAATTGAGGATCAAAGATATACTTATCTATGCATTCTCAGTCAAGGTGTGGTCCTGCCCACTGCAGCTCCAGTGTAGTCTGGGCCTCAGTCTCATCCAGTAAGGTGTTGACACATTGTTAGAGCTAGCTGTGTGAAATGTCTTCCATGGGACAAGTTAAGGCCCTAAGGCTAAGGCCCTTTTCTTCTCTTTCTCTCAGGAGGAGATTCTTTGGGGGAAATGACTATTTCTTTGAGGTTCAAAATGAGAGAAGCAGTTGTTCTCTAGACTATCTTTCATCTTACCTGGAGGCTTACCTGCTATTGGCTTACCTGGCTGAAGGGATATAAAAATCAATGTGTAAACTGAGTGTTCCCATGCTCCTGCTGAACTGCTGGAGGCAGTCAAGTACTTGGCCAGTCAACTGTGGCTGTGGCTCCTGCAAACCCAGAGAGGCTGTGACTCTAGCTATCTGCAGGAAAGCAAGAGATGTCATATTTCCCAGGAAGATGCAACAGTTATTCAGATCCTTTACAACCCTCTATTTTTACTAGATCTGTGCCAATTGGCTTTTTTTTTCTTCTTCTTCTTCTTTTCGGTAACAGTTTTATTGAGACATTAACCATATGTTAGGCAACTCAGCCACTTAGTATTTATAATTCAATTATTTTCAGTGTATCAACAGGCTTGGGCATCCATCACCACTTTCAATTTTTAGAACATTTCATTACCCCCCCCCCAGCCAGAAATTCCATACCCAATTCTGGCAACCACCAAAATGCTTTCTTTCTGCATGGAATTGTGTGTGATGTGTAAATGAAGTCACACATGTAAATGAAATATGTGTGCCACTTGCATATCTTCTTCCATGTACAATTGTATTTTCAAGGTTCATCCATGTTTTAGCATTATTAGCACAGCATTTGTTTTTATGTCCAAATAGTGTTTGTATTGTAAGACACCGCAGTTTGCCTATCTATGCAGTATTGTGTAGCATTTGGGAGAGTCTATTCATTGGCTAATCTGAATATTACTGTTATAAACATTTGTGTACATTTTTTTCACATCTTTAAGAATAAAGCAATTGGGCTGGAGAGATGGCTCAGAGGTTAAGGGCACTGGCTGCTTTCCAAAGGTCCTGAGTTCAATTCCCAGCAACCACATCTATAATGTGATCTGATGCCCTCTTCTGGTGTTCAGGCACACATGCAAGCATAACACTGTATACCTAATAATAAATCTTTAAAAAAAAGAATAAAGCAATTGTGTAGAAAGTGAGTTTTTAATGCATTTCAGGCACTTAGGAGTATCTTTTTTAAAAAAACCAGGCACAGGATGGGATAGCAATTGAGATGTAATATGAATGATTTTATTTTTCAATTAAAAAAAGGTGAAAAAAACCCCAGAATGCCAATTTTTAGTTCTCAGAATATAAATTATCTACTTGAATTATTCATCATCTACTGTAATACTCTACCTGCATTCCAGTTACTAAACATCTCATGATGATTTAGGCCTGTTCAGAGGACAAAACAAATTGTTATTAACCCTCTCAAGAACAAAACCTGGCCACACCTAACCATGAATGTACATACATTTTGGATAAAGTAGCAATTAATTGAGTATTATTTTTTATGTGTGTGGGCGTCTCGTTGCATGTATGTCTGTGCATCACATGCATGCCTGGTAAACACAGAAGCTGGAAGAGGGAACTGAGTAGTCAGGAACTAGAGGTATAGACTGTTGTGAGCCACCCTGAGTCCTGGGAACTGAACCCGGGATCCCCACTGAGCCATCTCTCTAGGACCATAACCATTATTGAGTTTATATATTGTCCTCCTTTTGTTTAACTAGAGCAGACATCTTCACTCTGAAAAATCTCAAAAGTGGCAAAAACTCATCATTTTGTTTTGGTTGTCATTTTCGGAAGACCTCAAAAAGAAGTAGTGGGGTTCTAACAATTTTTAAAACTTTCTTTCCAGCCAGGCACAGTGGTGCATGCCTGTAATTCCAGCACTCAGGGAGATGGAAGCAGGCGGATCGCTGTGAGTTCGAGGCCAGCCTGGTCTACAGAGTGAGTCCAGGACAGCCAAGGCTACACAGAAAAACCCTGACCAAAAAACAAAAAAAAAAACAACAACAATAAATAAAAAAAATACCAAAAAAACCCCAAAACAAAACAAAACAAACTTTCTTTCCACAAAACTGCCCCACCAGCCTCTTTAGTTTCCTGTGTAACTCCCTACAGCATTCAGAAAGATGTGCTACAGTCACTTTTAAACAGTAATATAAAGGGAGCTAGCTAGATTAGTTTACAACTGAAATCCTCTATTCTTTCTCTACCTGGATCCCCAACTGGGGCACAAACTTTTATCTTTACCATAACTGCAAACTCTACTTGTCACAGTCACATCCCCTCACTAGTAGAGGAAGAAGTGGAAGGCAGAGCAGAAAAGAGCCATTGTGGGCTAGCGTGGCACGATGAAGTCATCTGAGGCCCCTGCTCCCCATCACCTAACCTCAAGCTCTCAGTAAGGCTTTTTCTGTTACATCTGTCTCCTGTCACATGGAGGACTCAATCTAGTGATGTGTCATCTCACTAGCATTTTATCACAGGCTTTTCTTAAGGTACGTCTACAGTGCACTTGGCTGTTGGATAAAATAAGAGTGTTTGCGGTACATTTCTCACATTTTCTACACTAAGTGCAGAGGATTACAGTGATACCACTGGTCATCCAGGTTAAGCCAGGGGCCATTATCATCTGGGTCTTTAGCTCTTTCAGTAATTAGAACCTAGCTGATAAAATGAGGAAAGCAGTTTTATAAATCTGGTGGATAACTGGTCAACTTTGTATTTTATTTTGCTTTGGAATTATAGTTTGGAGAACACTGTTTTTAAAATGTGAAGCATAGAGCCAGAGGTGGTAGCACACACCTTTAATCCCAGCACTTGGGGAGGCAGAGGCAGGTGGATCCCTGTGAGTTCGAGGCCAGCCTGGTCTGTCTACATAGTGAGTCCAGGACAGCCAGGGATACACATACAGAGAAACACTGACAAACAAGCAAACAAACAAACAAAAAAAGAAATGTAACAAATTGAATCTTAAAGCTCTATTAAAAGCAAGTTGATCAAATCATGGTCATATCAATTACTAGTCTATTTTTACCACAAGAATATACACCCTAGGTGTAACAAATAGATATGATTCTATAGAAAGATAAAGTAAAATAATTAAATAAGGTCTTCAAAAACCTCAGAGACCTACAGAATATGGCATTTAAAATGTTTTTATTATTTTAAAGATTCACTGACAATGAGACAGGTTAACTCCTGGCAACACCGCGCCTACCTCAAAGAAGATGATGAACATCAAATAATCTCCTTATGGAGATGGCTTCAAATGTGGCAAATAAGCCACTGGGAAAAAATGTCCTCGTTTCTGCCACAGACAGAATTCTGCCTAAAAATGGGCAACCTTGGATGCAGGCAGAGTCAACGGCCAAACTCTGCCAAGACATGGTAAGCAAGTCCTCAATAGTTCCTGCCTCACAAATATGTCTGTCAGATATATTAGGCTAGAAGGCTGAAGAAGATGCTCCAATGTTATAGAGAGTTTTGGGTGACTGTTCAGGAAGAAAGCTATCATTTTTTTTTCATTTTGAAAGCTGCTAACATTCATTTCCTGTCTACTCAAGTAATTAATTTTATTCCTTCTCAAGTCTCTGATAGGGTTGAATAGCAGATAGTTTAGACTTTTTAATTAAGCTTAGTTGTTTTGGGGTTAAGACATTTTTAGGTCTAGATAGATGTTTTAAGTTGATAATGATGAGCTATGATAGATATTGATTTATATTCATAATTTTAGATGCACCAAGATAGGAAAGATGTTTTCTTCAAGGCTGCCAAATACAAATAGCCAAACACTATGACTGTAACATTTATATAATTCCTGATTGTTTCATGCTTCTTCTTGCTATAGGTAGTTTATTGTATATATGTTTAATAATATAAATGTATATGTTAAAAAGAAAAAATATTCAATAAAAAAACAAAAACAAAACCCACAATTTTTATCTTACATCCTGGGGGGAGGGGTGGCTGGAGAGATGGCTACAAGGTTGAAAGCACTTGTTCTTCCAGAGAACCCAGGGTTCATTCCCAGTACCCACAAGACAGCGAACAACCATCTGCAATTACAGTCATACATGACCTGATATCCACTTCTGGCTCCTCTAACACCAGGCATGTACAGACATACACGCAGGCAAAACACCCATACATGTAAAAAGTAAAAACAGTAAAACAATCCCTAAAATAAAACAAGTAGAAAAAGAACTTGGCACCCCTTAAAAATTTAGTTGTAATTTTTTTTTTTGAGACAGGGTCTCACTGTGTAGGCCGGGCTGGTCTTGCACCACCATACCCAGTTGTAACAAAGTTTTAATATTTAAACAAAAAGATAATTTCTCCAAGACACATGTATTTGTGTGTCTGAGATAGCAACCACTCTTCATAATTTACAATGAACAAATCATGACATGTCACTACCATCTTTTAGGCCTTTGACTTTTACAGAATCTGAAAGCTTAACTACTAGGAAAAAAACCAGATGTTCATCTTACAACTAATTTCTTAGTTTATTTTTATGATTATATAACTTATACATTTTCATTATGGTCAAAATCTAGAAAATAGGATGTGCCCTTTTCATCACCAATTCTGTTGGTAGGGATGTAATTTTGCACATGGACTGTATGTATGGTTTATGATGCATATGGATACTTACAGTGCCATAGTTTATGACAACAAAGCCCTAGAAATAGTAGCAATGTCTGTCAAAATAGGAAATAGTTTAATTACAGCATCTCCATGCTTTGGAATGTAATCAGCAGATTTAAAAGTACCATTAATGTAAATGAGAGCTGATCTAAAATGATTTTCATGTGTTTCTTTTTGATTAAATTGCATCTTTATCACAACCAGACGTTGTTCTTCCTTTGGAGAGGCTGAATTTTGATTGCTTTTAGTAAAATACATAGTCTTAACTCAGAACTAAGGAAATCATTTGGACTAGAAAAAGCTACAAAATAAGTATGTTCCCTCTTTGTGACTGGTAGACATTTTCCTTCTATCTACACCTTTTTTTCTTTCTAGGATTTTAGTTTTTAGTCAACTAACAAAAATATAAGATTAATCTATATAATAGTCCAGGTTTTTGTTTATTTGGTTTTGTTTTTCTCAAGACAGGGTTTCTCTGTGTAGCCCTAGCTGTCCTGAAATTTACTCTGTAGCCCAGGCTGGCCTCAAACTCACAGAGATAAATCTACTTCTGTCTTCCAAGAGCTGGAATTAAAGGTGTGTGTCAGTATCACCTGGCTTACAACATCCTCTACCTGACTCATCTCTATTATTAAACACATTTCCTAGAATTAACTTTTTTTTTAAATTATTACAGTTTTGGTTTTTTGAGGCAGGAGCTCACTCTGTAGATCAGGCTAGTCTTGAATGTGTATATAGATCTATCTGCCTCTGCTTTCTTTTTCCCCCTGTAATAAGCTCTTCTATTTAAAAGATCATAAGGCTTAAAACACTCAGATATAATGGGATGATATAAGGGAGGGGATAACCATTGAGATGTAATATGAATAAACTAATAAAATTTAAAAACTCAGATATAATAAATAGTTTTAACAAATTAACTGTGTACAAATAAATATCATTATGCTTTCTGTATCCAGGTAAAAAACACTTCATGGAAGGAATTTAGCAAAATGTTCCCACTAGTCAGCTTCTAAAATGCATAGAATATAAATCTTTCTATGAATGTGGTTAAGAACTCCTACGAAGCTCATTTTTATTCAATATAGAAAGAAATGGCAGAAGAAGCTAGGATATAGAAATAACTCCCATATTATAAGGTTAACAGAGTCAATATTGTAAAAAATGACTATATTGCCAAAAACAATTGTGAAAGTCAATTCACACCAAAATTCCATAGACATACAAAAAATGAAACCCTCAATTTTTTATAGAATCACAAAAGACAGAAAATAAGCAAATGGATACTTGTTAAATAGGTAAAATAGCATTACTCAGAGACCACAAAACAGGAAGTATTATATCATCTGAGTTTAAGTAAGAATCCAAAGATATCAGACCCAATCCCACTTTGGCTGATGCAAATACAAAAACCCAAATGCAATATTATTTTATGAAATATATATCATTTTGAAGGCAAGAAAAGATCACATTTTATATTAAATGATAAAGTTACCTGATGACAACTACCACTGAACTACAGTCTTCTTTTTGTTTAATTTGCCTTTTACTTTTATTGCATCAAGAACACTGAACATGAAACCCATGTCTCCATTTTTAAGGTATATGCATACATGATAGTGGACCTAAGGACAAAGTTGTATAACCATTTATGCCCACTGATTAGGAACTTGCAATTTGCCTTTCATCTAGTCTCTGTAAAATGCCATGTCTCTGGATTTAAATATTTTACATCCTTCATATGAACAGAATCATACAGTATTGAATTTATGTGCCTGGCTCATTTTATCTAGCAGAATTTACTGAAGGTTAATATTTTCATATATTGTTGAATTTTTATGTTTAAACAACAACTCATTGTATATATTTGTCACACATTATCAATTTCTGTATCATGAGATGTTTAGGTTCTCCCACCATAGGTTATTGTAGGGAACACGGGAATGCCACTGTCTCCCTGAAATCCTGGCTTTGAATCTCTGGATTAGAAAAATAATATTGAGGGGCTGGAGAGATAGCTCAGTAGTTAAAGAGCACTAGCTGTTCTTCCAGAGGTCCTGAATTCAGTTCCCAGCAATCACAGGGTGCCTCGCAACCATCTATAACCTCTAATGCTTTCCTCTGGTGTGCAGTTGTACAGGCAGAGAGAGAGCACTTATATACAAAAAGAAAAAGAAAATGAATATTGCCTGTTTAACTTTTTTATTTTATATTTTTTTGCTGATACTACAACTCTGTTTATTAATTCTAAAACCAGAGGTTTTAACTGCTGGTCTCTACGGATTTGAATTAGGTAGCTGTGTTTGTTTTTGTTGTTGTTGTTGTTGGTTTGGTTTTGTCTCTGCCTATTGAGTACTGAAATTAAAGGCATTTGCTACCACGTCCTACTTTACTACTCTTCATTTGTTTGCTTATCTATCTATCTATCTATCTATCTATCTATTTACCTACCTAGCTATCTATTTAATTCTTTTTGATCCAGGGACTCTCTATGTAGTCCTGGCTGGCCTGGATCTAAATCACTATGAAGACCAGGGTGGCCTTGAACTCATAGAGATCTGTCTGCCTCTGCCTCCCAAGAGCCGGGATCAGAAGCATGAACCACCATGCCTCCATCAATTCATTACTCTTAAATTCATCTGCTCATGACTCACTACTCAACTTGTGCCAAATATTCTTATAACGGACTCAGACCACTCCTGTGGACTTTCATCTCTGAACCCCCATACACGTGCAACTTAAAATATTGATAAAATTGTATGCACCAGAATTTCTTGCTCCCAACTAGTTAATGCTTATTGACCAACCTTCCTCTATTTCTCCCTTCCTTGCAATTATTCTAGCCTCCTCTATTATTCTACCCTCAATTTCTAGAGATCACCGTTTTTAGATTCTTCATATTAGTGAGATCATGTAGTAATCTTTCTTTTTCTTTCTTTCTTTCTTTCTTTTTTTTTTTTTTTTGAGACAGGGTCTCTCTGTGTAGCCTTGGCTGTCCTGGCTTTGTAGACCAGGCTGGCCTCGAACTCACAGCGATCCGCCTGCCTCTGCCTCTCGAGTGCTGGGATTAAAGGCGTGCACCATCACTGCCCGGCAGTAGTTGTCTTTCTATATATAGCTTATGTCTCTTAACAGACTCCAGTTTCATCTGCTGTGGCAAATGACAGGATTCCATCATTTTCATGGCTGAATAATATACAGGTTTATATACACACCATATTTTATATATACATTGATCAGATTGTTTATGTTTCTTTCTTTTTACAACATTGTATCTCTATGTGGCACTAGGCATCCTGAAACTTGCTCTGTAGACCAGGCTAGCCTTGAACTCATAGAAAACAGGCTGCCTCTGCCTCCCAAGTGCTGGAATTAACCGTGTGTGCATGCTCCTGCTCCATTTCTTGTTCTTGACTATTGTGAATATGGTTGCAATAACCATGGGTATGTGGATGATTTCTCCTTGACTGACTGATTTTATTTTCTTTGGCTATATTCCCAGGAATGAAATTGCTGGATCATATGGTGGTTCTATTTTTGATTTTTGAGCAACCTCCATACTGTTTTCCATAATGGCTGTGCTAATTTACATTTCCACCCACAGAGTGTAAGGGTTCCCTTTCCTTACATCCTCAATTACTATCTTTTCCCTTATTTATAAAACTCATTTTTAAAGAAATTAGGTGATGTCTCATTGTAACTACTGTATCTATACTGTAGATATTGTCAAGAAAAATAAACTTAGTCTATTATTCTATAGTCTGTATATCTAAAAAATAAAGGAAAAATACAGTCTGTAACATGGGAGAAAATAATTTCAAACTGGATGCCTGAAAAGATCCTTGTATTTGAAACATAAAGTATGTATTACCAGCCAGCGAGATAGCTCAGCTGTCAAAGGCACTTGCTGCCAAATTGATGACCTGAGTTTATTCCCAGGGACCCATATAGAAGAAGGAGAAAACTGACCCCCATAAACTGTCCTCTGAACACACACACATAAACACACACACACTCACACATGAACTCATGTATGCACATGTACACACAAACAAACAAGTGTACTTTTTTTAAAGAAAAAAATAAGAGGAATGGAGGGAGAAAGGGAGGGAAGGAGAGAAAGAGAGAGAAGAGAGCACTGAATAGAAGTGTCAGACTTATATGGTGCTGAGAGGTGGCTCAGCAGTTAAACATTTGCTGCTCCTGCAGAGAACCAAGGGTTAGTTTCCGCCAACCACATCAGGAGGCTCAAAACCATCTGTAACTCTTTTTTTTTTTTTTTCGGTTTTTCCAGACAAGGTTTCTCTGTGTAGCCTTGGCTGTCCTGGACTCACTTTGTAGACTGTAGACCAGGCTGGCCTTGAACTCACAGAGATCCGCCTGCCTCTGCCTCCCGAGTGCTGGGATTAAAGGTGTGTGCCACCACGCCCGGCCCATCTGTAACTCTTATTCCAGGACACTCAACAGCCTCTTCTGGTATCTGTGGGCACCAAACATACATGTAGTGCAATACATATATGCAGAAATTCACACTTACACATAACATAAAATAAAATAAAAAGTCTTAAAAAGAATATATTAGAATCTAATTGTTTTATAAAGAGCCAGTTTTAAAGTAAAGGGGGAAAATCTCTGAAGATATTTTAAAGGCATTAAATCCTCTGGAACTGGGGTTACAGACAGGTGTGAGCCACTATTGGGGTACTGGAACCAACCCTGGTCCTCTTCAAGAGCAGTAATCTCCAGCCCCAATGTCTTTTTTTGGGGGGTAGGGGGCTCGAGACAGGGTTTCTTTGTGTAGCCCTGGCTGTTCTGGACTCCCTTTGTAGACCAGGTTGACCTTGAACTCACAGCCATCCACCTGCCTCTGTCTCTGTGCTGGGATTACAGACCTGTGCCACCACACATCCGGCTATGTCTATAGTTTTTTTTAAAGATTATAAAGTAATTCAGTGGCAGAGCACTTCCAAACAATATGTGAGTCCTTGAGTTTAATCAAACATCACAAAAATAAATCAGTACATGTTTGTTAAGATATGGTGAGACTGAAACACTCATACCTTGTCAGCAGAGCTGTATAATGGCACACTAATTTTGGAAGAAAATTGGAAGTCTCTTAAAAATTAAACATTAACCTGCTATCTGACCTAGAGAGTCCATTCCTTTGAGTCTACTCCAGTGAAATAAAATATATGACCATATAAAGAAGATGGCCAAGTGGGTAGGTAAAGCAATGAACTACAGTTTATTCTGCCTGTGAGGGCTCAAATCAGGATAAATCATCCTACCCAAAATATGTGGCTAACAAATGTTGAGTGAATGAAGAAAATGCAGGATTCTGGACAGTGGATTATGACTCAGATTTTCTTGGTCTTTTTAAAAAAGATTTATTTATTTATTTTATGTATATAAGTGCTCTACTTGCATGAACACCTGCAGGCCAGAAGAGAACATCAGATTACGTTACAGATGGTTGTGAGCCACCATGTGGTTGCCAGGAATTGAACTCAGGACCTTTGGAAGAACAGACAGTGCTCTTTGAGCCATCTCTCCAAGCCCATGACTCAGAGTTTTAAAAAAGCAATCAGTATGTGCTTTAATACTGATAAAACTCCCTGAGGTGGCTCAGCAGTAGCATAGAGCCACATAATTGAGAAGCGCACCTTCTCTCCAGAGAGAGAGGCCACACACAAAATAGCACATATTATAGAACCTCTTTGTTGTATAATGTCAAAAATAGGCCAGTAGAGAGAAGGATAGGAAGTAGATTTGTAAGTCAGGAGTATCTGTAATCACAGCTCAGGGAGACTGAGGCTAGCCTGTGCTATTGAGAACCTCTGTCTCAAAAAGAAACTGTGATGAACTCGGTTTAGTGACTAAGGTGAATAAACTAGGGCTACTTACTAATATGTAAAAATTTTTTAAAAGATTTATTTATTTATTATTACAAACACAGTGCTCTGTCTGCACACACACATGTCTACCAGAAGAGGGCACCAGATCCCAGTATATGTGGTTGTGAGCCACCCAGTGGTTGCTGGGAATTGAGCTCAGGACCTCTGGAGGAGCGATCAGTGCCCTTAACCTCTGAGCCATCTCTCCAGCCCATTAAGGTCTTTCTTTTTTCTTTTTTCTTTTTCTTTTCTTTTCTTTTTTTTTTTTTTGAGGATAACAAATGACCTCAAATTCCATTACAATTATGATTATACAGCTTTATATAAAAAGCACTATATTGATGACTGACATCAAGACACAGCAGAAGGCTTTATATGCCCCTTCCCATGCAAGCCACACCAACTCAATATGGAGATGAATTCCCTATGTGATAGAGAAAGCCTACTACAGTGAAATGAAATATATGATCATATAAAGATGAGGGTGGGGGCTGGAGATATTCTCTCTCTCTCTCTCTCTCTCTCTCTCTCTCTCAACTTTTTATTGATTATTTGTGAGTTTCACATCATGCACCCCAGTCCCACTTATCTCCCCACCCCCTTATATCCACTCTTCAGAGAGCTATCATCTCGTTCCACACGGAGGCAGAGAGTGCAATGGGAATGGCCAGAGGCTTTTGAAACCTCAAAGCCCACCTCAAGTGACACACCCCCTCCAATAAGGCCACATCTAACAATCCTTCCCAAACAGTTCCGCCAACTAAGGACTAAGTATTTAAACATATAAAGGGTATGACATTGTCATTCAAACCACTACAAGCACACATATGAAAAGTTCCCAGCCAACATCAGAATCACTGGCAGAAGACAGATCTTCCTCTAGGACCAAGAACAAGACTGAGCTAGGACTAGCCGGTGGACAGGACATTCTCCACTGTTGAGTGGAGAAGGAGATCTAACTTTCACACAAACTCTGGTGCCCCATATTTGAACATGTCCCTTGGATGGAGATGCCTGGTGGCACTCAGAGGAGAGATAATAGGTCACCAAGGAGAGACTTGATACCCTATGAGCATATACAGGGGGAGGAGGTCCCCCTCAGACACAGACATAGGGGAGGGGAGGGGAGTAGGGGGGAAGTGGGAGGAAGGGAGGAATGGGAGGATACATGGGATGGGCTAACAACTGAGATGTAATATGAATAAATTAAAAAAGAAAAAAAAAGACTGAGCTGGGACTGGAAAGATTGTTCAGTGGTTAAAAGATTGTACAGAAACACCTACATCAGGCTGTAGCTTCAGTTCTAGGGGATCCAACCTGTGTTTTGTCTTCCATGAGGACTGCCCGTATGTTACAGACGCAAAAAATAAAAACACGATAAGTCTTTTTTAAAAGGATAAGACCAAGCTGATCTCTTTACCATGTCTATTCTATATAGTACTAGAAGTCCTAGCTGAGTATTTATAACAGAAGCCCTTGAATTTAGGGCTTGCCATTTGAAGAAGGACTCTGGCACACTACTGAAAGTGTATACTGTTCATCTCTCTCCCACCCTTCCCCAAAGGGACGCATACACTTTCACCAGAGAAACTGTACACTGTAGGAAAGGAGACACTTAGAATTTCAGGACTTCCAGACACTCTGCTTATAGATGCTAATCCCACGTGATGTAAAACATCATTGTGGCCCATCAGTCAGAGCACAGGCTTATAGACAATCAGGCGGTTGTGATTACACCCAGTTCCGTCCTGCAGCTATTTCTCCAGTTTTAGAACACGTAAGTAGAGCAGCTGGAGAGATGGCTATGTAGCTAAGAGTTCTTGCTGCTCTTGCTGAGGACCCAAGTTCAGTAGCCAGCACAGAGAAACCCTGTCTCAAAACACACACACACACACACACACACACACACACACACACACACACACACACACTGAGAATAGATATTCAAAACTGGTAGTGTCCACATTCCTTCCTTGACCTACGGAACTAGAACTTCTATGGTGGAAAAAAGGCAAATGAGAAGCAGTCTACCTAGGAAAATCGTCAAGCAAAAGCAGTACCACATTTCTGGCAGGCTTACAGAGATTATCATCATGTTTAAGGACCTGAAAAATGCAAGTTTAGTAATTCACATCACTTCCTTGCCTACCTCACCTCTTTTTTAATTGATAATATTCATATTACATCTCAATTGTTATCCTATCCCTTGTATCCTCCCATTCCTCCCTCCCTCCCGCTTTCCCCTTACTCCCCTCCCCTATGACTGTGACTGAGGGGGACCTCCTCCTCCTGTATATGCTCATAGGGTATCAAGTCTCTTCTTGGTAACCTGCTATCCTTCCTCTGAGTGCCACCGGGTCTCCCCATCAAGGGGACATGGTCAAATATGGGGCATCAGAGTTCGTGTGAAAGTCAGACCCCACTCTCCACTCAGCTGTGAAGAATGTCCTGTCCATTGGCTAGATCTGGGTAGGGGTTTGATGATGGCTGCATATATTGTCCTTGGTTGGTGCCATAGTTTGAGCAGAACCCCTGGGCCCAGATCTGCCTGTTATAGTGTTCTTCTTGTAGATTTTTACAACCCTCTGGATCCTTCTCGTTCCCCAATCTTCCATACTTCTTTCACCTAGAGTCCCAATAGGATGTCCTCACCTCTATCCCGCTTTCCTGGTAAGTGAAGGCTTTCGTGGGACATGCCCCTTGGGCTAGTGTCCAGATATAAGTGAGTATATACCATTTGACTCTTTCTGCTTCTGGGTTAGCTCACTCATTATAATCATTTCTAGTTCAATTCATTTGTCCACAAATTTCGGAAATTCCTTGTTTTTAATAGCTGAGTAGTATTCCATAGTGTAAACGTACCACAGTTTCTTTATCCATTCTTCTACTGAGGGACACTTAGGTTGTTTCCATGTTCTGGCTATTATGAATAAGGCCGCTATGGACATGGTTGAGCATATGTCCTTGTGTGCTGGAGCATCTTTTGGGTATATTCCAAGGAGTGGAATAGCTGGGTCCCAGTTTTCTGAGATAGTGCCAGATAGATTTCCAAAGTGTTTGTACTAGTTTACATTCCCACCAGCAATGAAGGAGTGTTCCTCTTTCTCCACATCCTTGCCAGCATGTGGTGTCACTTGAATTTTTTATCTTAGCCATTCTGATGGGTGTAAGATGGAGTCTCAGAGTCATTTTGATTTGCATTTCTCTGATGACTAAAGACATTGAGCATTTCTTTACCACCTCATCTCTTTGGCCTGGGAGGAAGAGAGGTGGATCTTGGAGAAGGACAGTGAATTGTCATAAGTGTAACCAGGTTATGATACCACTGTCAATTGCCAAATGTAGTTTCATTGTTTAAACAAATGAACAAATTCCCTTGGCTTCCTGTATGCAACTTTTGATCTGGCCACTGTCTTTTTCTCCCTGACTTTCCAGAAGACCACAAGAATTGGTTTGCTTTCATCTGGCAAGGCCAGTAATATACAGTCACTGTTATACCACAATGGTATTTCAAGTATCTAGCCTACATCCTGAGTTTTTCTTGAGCACATAAACTAGACTGTACCTCTTGGGAAACAATTTTATATTGACTGCTGTACTTTAGAAAAATAACAAGTTGACTTGGAGTTGTGCTGTATTCTTTCTGATCTCAACCGTAAGAACAGTTCTTGTATATAATACTCAACTTTGCTTTTGATTATTAAATCCATAAAAAAATGAATCTTGTAAAAATCATCTTGATTAATGGTCCTTTCTATAAGATTTCATACCAGTCTATTACACTGATGACAGTATGCTCATTGATCCTAATGAAAAGATGTAGCCACTACTCTAAACTTATTGGTGGACATTTTCAAACCAGAGGGTGGGAAATAAATCAAATGAAAATCCGTCAGCTTTGTAACTCCAGAAAACTGTAAAAGGTCCAGCTAAATGAAGCATGCTGAGACACTCCTTCTAAGATGAAGGATGCATTATTGCATCTTGTCACCTCTAAAAACAGAAAAGAGGAGCAATGTCTTCTTGGCCTCATGGACTTTTATAAGCAATATGTTCATCACATTGCTTTGTTCTCAGCTATTTTTCTCTTTGACATTACCCAATGTATACAATGGTGCTTGAAGACAGGACTGATGTTAGTGTTTTTGTCACACCCCTATATGTAAATTTCAGCACAGACCTTTAGGTTTTGAGAGGGGAAGCACTGTCTTCCTGGATAGATAACTGTTCTTGAACAACTAGTGGCTTACCTTGATTCTAATAGGCCTTAGTGGAGTGTGAATGCTTAACCATGGCATTTCCTACCTTGCAACCTGAGATGCCCATCATGAACTGGATGTCTGAAATCACAAAGCATCAGTGAACGAAAGCAGCATCATATCATCAAATTGAAGTGGCATATATGTGAATGGCCAAATCAAGCCCCAAAGGCACAATTGAGTCATATAAAAAGAATACTCCAAATATCTATGGTCCCCACGCTCCATACATTGTCTTCTCTCTCCCTCAGGGTCTACCTTCCGTTTCAAGGGATATTCACTACCATATCATTACTTTTCTCATTGCTGTGGTAAAACACTTGTCAAAAGAATCTTTAGAAGCATGGGAGAATGGGGAATTAGAAAGATCCAGAGGGTCCTAGAAACCTACAAGAACATTATGATGGGCGGATCTGGGCCCAGGGGTCCTGCTCAAACTATGGCACCAGCCAAGGACAATACAGGCAGTAAACTTCGAACCCCTACCCAGGTCAAGCCAATGGACAGGACATTCTTTACAGTTGAGTGGAGAGTGGGGTCTGACTTTCACACGAACTCTGGTGCCTCATATTTGACCATGTCCCCTGGATGGGGAGACCTGGTGGCACTCAGAGGAAGGACAGCAGGCTACCAAGAAGAGACTTGATACCCTATGAGCATATACAGGGGGAGGTAATCCCCCTCAGGAACAGTATAGGGGAGGGGAGTAAGGGGAAAATGGGAGGGAGGGAGGCACAGGAGGATACAAGGGATGGGATAACAATTGAGATGTAATATGAATAAATTAATAAAATATATTTTAAAATATCTAACATATTTATGCAGGGGGGGGAAAGAATCTTTAGGAAAGGCGTGCTTATTTTGGTTAACATTTAGGGGCTATATTCTACTATGATGAAGAAGGTAAGACAATGAAAATGTCTCCAGATGAGGCAGCAGGAGCTTGAGGCAGCTGCCCACGTTGTGTCCAGAGTCAGGAAGCATCGAGAGATGCGTACTGGAGCTCCAATCACTTTCTCCTTGGTGTTCAATCTGGAAGCAAAGTGCAAGAAATGAGCCACCAACATGGAGAGCGGATCTTCTCCCCGCGCTCCCCCCCCCGCCCCAGTTAAACTGTCCAGAAATTCCTTCACAGGCATGCCCAGAGCTTTGTCTCTCAGGAATTCTAAATTCTGTCTGATGGACAGTGAAGATTAACCATCACAAGTCTATCCCTTCTCAACTTGACACAAGCATAATGTTCAAATTATAACATCCTGCCCTGCCTCCCCACAGCTATCTCATAATGCAAAGTTCATTTGTTCCCATTTCAAAAGTCCCACAGACCTAACATTATTCGAAATCCAAAGCCTTTTCAGAGAGTCAATACAATCCCTCAACTGTGAGCCTTGTGAAATCAAGAGGCAAGCTATATACTTCCAATACACAATGACACAGAGTAAATATTTCCACCACTGTTAAAAAAAAAAAAAAGGAATGAGCCCATAGCAAGGAAAGCTGAGACTAAAGCACCACTAAAGAAAGCAGTAGGGAAACTAACTGGAGCTCTGGTGGTATCATTCTAAGCTTCCATCATTGTGGGAAGGGCCACTCCTTCTGATCTGCTGCCTACAATATACACAGCCCTGCTCTTGGGCCCGCTTCACTCTGTGCCTCCAGCTTTCCTCAGCAGACATCTGAGAATCCTGGCACATCAACATCCTAAAATCTCCGCTGCAACCCAGGTCTCACCGTCTCAGCTTGTATATTGGCTTTTCAGTTCTCCTTGCATGGATTATTTGCCACAGTTTACTTACCCCCTGTGGCTTTCTGGAACCTCAGGGAAAGCCTCCATGACTCCTTCAGTCTTACATCTTTCTTGCCTACAAACCCAGTATCACAAAATTGACTCTGCCACGTTCTCTTTCCAGCTTCAGAAGTATCTGGACCTCTTGAACCACAGCTTTCCAGTGCCTATGTATACCTTTGAAGCTGATCTAGGGAAATATAAATGTAATTTTTATTTCCTTGGATGAGGGGATGAGGTGAGAGGCATTCCTAAGCCTTTCCAGTTCTCTGTGAACTCTGGCTGTCTGGTTCAACTCAGCTGTTCTGGCTCAAACTCCTCTCAAGCTAACTGATTCAACCTGGCTTCTCTTAGCTTCTGACTGAATTGTTCTGCTTGGCCTCAAACAAACTAACAATCTGTTCTGATTTTCTGGCTCCTTCTCATTCTCTGACTCATTCTGTCTTCATCTATGTCTGGCTTGTCCCTTCTGCAACCTGTCTCTGTAAAATTGTCCCAGTAAGAAACTTTAGCTAAGTGGCCAAGGTCCATCCCAAGCATGTTCTTTGGTTGATGATGGTTCAGTCTCTGTGAGCTCTTATGGGCCCAGGTTAGTTGATTCTGAAGGGTTTCTTTTGGGTCTTTGACTTCTCTGGCTCCTTCACCCTTCTCTACAACAGGATTCCCTGAGCTCCACCTAATGTTTGGCTGTGGATCTCTGCATCTGCTTCCATCAGTTGCTGGGTGAAAGCTCTCAGAGTACAGTTATGCTAGACTCCCAACTCACTCAGATCTTCATGTGGTTCCCCTAATAACTTAAGCAGGGGCTGTCTCTGACTCTGCTGCCTCTCTTTGGATCCCTTTCCCCTAACTGGGACGCCATGTCTAGCCTCAATAGGAGAAGATGTGCCTAGTCCTGCTGCATTTTGGTATGCCAAAACAGGTTAACATACATGTGAGGCCTCCCCTTCTCTAAGGAGAAAGGGAATGGGGGGAGGGGAGGCAAGAGGGAGGGATGGAGAGGAGGGAGGGGAAACTGCAATCGGGAGGTAAAGTAAATAAATACATTAGAAGAAAAAAAAAAGAAACTCTCAGCAAAAGCTCTTCTCTTTCCCTACTCTGCACTCTGCTCTTTTTTTTTTTTTTTAGATAGTCTCAGTTGACCAGATGGCTTTGTTTTTTTTTCAATTCTTTTATTTTATTTTATTTATTTATTTATTTATTTATTTATTTATTTATTTTTAGTTTTTCAAGACAGGGTTTCTCTGTGTAGCCTTGGCTGTCCTGGACTCACTTTGTAGACCAGGCTGGCCTCGAACTCACAGCGATCCGCCTGCCTCTGCCTCCCAAGTGCTGGGATTAAAGGCATGCGCCACCACGTCCGGCCAATTCTTTTTTTTAATTAAGTTATTCATATTACATCTCAATGGTTATCCCATCCCTTGTATCCTACCATTCCTCCCTCCCTTCCATTTTCCCCTTACTCCCCTCCCCTATGACTGTGCCTGAGGGAGACTTCCTCCCCCTTTATTTTATTTTTTTTTCCTCCCCCTTTATATGCTCGTAGGGTATCAAGTCTCTTCTTGGTCCCTACTCTGCTCTTAAGTAGCACGTTTCCCATCTGGTCTTGTGAAAGTTGGGTCTATCCTATCTCTGACTCATTCTGTCAAATTTTTCTCAATTCATCACTTTTGTCTATCCCTCAATTAGAGATCACATTCAAGCCTGGCTGCTTCCTTACCTTCATTGTTTGGGATTAAAGGTGTGTCCTAAGGGCATGGCTGTATTCCAGCCAGATCATACCGTAATCCAGAACGTGTCTACATTCCAGCTGGATCACATAGGTCTCTGGATGTGATTCCTTTCCAGAGCAGCCATGTTGCTGGATTAAAATTCCTCTACAGGGGCCAGGTGTGGTGGCACATGCCTTTAATCCCAGCACTTGGGAGGCAGAGGCAGGCGGATGGATATGAGTTTAAGGCCAGCCTAGTCTACAAATCGAGTCCAGGACAGCCAAGACTACACAGAGAAACCCTGTCTCCAAAAAACAAACAACAACAACAAAACCAAACAAACCTAAACAAAACCAAACAAACAAACAAAAACAAGATGTGACTTAAATAAGGAAGGGGATATTTTGGCTTACATACAGTCTATCATGGACTGGGGTGGTAGTGAAAGCCAGTCCATTCAGGAAGAAGTAAATTCATTCTCTTCAGCTTGTTTTCTCCTTTATATTTATCCCAGGACCCCAGCCTGGGATAATGGTGCTACCATATTCACAGAGAGTCCTCACACCTGCTAAACGTGTCTGAAAGTGTTCTAGCAGACATGTCCAAAGGTTTGTCTCCTAGGCAACTATAAGTGTAGTCAGGATGACAGTGAAGATTAACAATCACACCTATAATTAGCTGAAAGATGAAGAAGGAGCTCAAGCTTGCTTTTAAAAATGGGTTGTTTGTTTCACCATATAAGGTCACCAACTGGATGTCAACAGCTGTAGCATTTATCGTCCTCTCCATGTCATCCCTGAGGGATTATATCTAAGGGAACTTATCCAGTGGCCAGAACTGTAAGCAATGCAACTAGTTATTCACTTTTCTTGGAAAGAGATTTGGCCAGATACATGATTATATTCATCTGCTGAGACAAATAATTTAGCTAAATGGTTGGAAGAAACATGATTTAGAAATTGGCGACAGGGACATTTGAGGAAAAACGCTGGCCAAGAACACAAATATGTTTGTCTCCTGTGAAAGCTCACCCTGGAGTGACAAAATCACTAGAAGACTTCAATAGTTCCTGGATAAGATGACACATTTGATGGGTAGCAGTAAACCTCTCTCCAGCCACCACATATCTTTACCAAATTGCCTTATGCACAAAGTTATCCTGGTGACATGGATGGAGGTTGATCTGGTCTGCTGTCTGTTATGTCAGCAGGCTGAGATTCCTGGTGAAGAAAAGAAGTTTATTCAGCTCATAATTCCTATGGCTGAAAATCTGGAAGTGGGGATCTACATCTGCTTAGTTTTCAGGTAAGAGGCTGGTATTGCTTCATGCATGACTAAAAAATAAATAAAGCAGAACAAGTAGGTATATTCAAAGACGGGATAAGGGAGACCAAATAAATTCTTGTTTGTTTGTTTGTTTGTTTTTCCAGACAGGGTTTCTCTGTGTAGCCTTGGCTGTCCTAGACTAACTTTATAGACAGGCTGGCTAGAATTTACGTCGATCTGCCTACCTCTGCCTCCCGAGTGCTGAGATTAAAGGCGTGCGCCACCACGCCTAGCAACCAAATAAATTCTAACAATGTACACTCATGAAAAGTAATCCAGGCTCAGAACAGAGGGATGGCATTCCCCTTAAGGTCCCATATTTCAGCAGTGCTGTTGACAAACAAGTTCCAACATGAGTTTTGGCTGGGAGAAACCATATCAAACCATAGCAGCGTGAAGTTCACTCATCAATATTGACTCTGCCACAGTGACTGTTAAGTGTCTGATATTCAGTGGCAGACAGCAACACTGACGTCACAGGATTACACCACTCCGCAGGATGATCAGCCCATTACCCATGGGAGTTGGTCACATTAGATCACTTCTGTAGTAGAGAGGGAAGCCTTTTGTTCTCACTGAACAGGCATTCTGAATATGGATTTGTCTTTTCTGTGTGCTATACGTCCAAACTATTATCTTTGGATTTAGAGTCACGTACCATTATGACATTTCCCATTGCATTTCGTTCTGAACAATGTGCCTGCCCTCATTTCATAGCAAAAGTACTCTGTCAATAGTCACACGCTCATGGAATGCATTGTGTTCCTCACCATCCTGAAGTAGCTGACTCTGCTTAGTAGGTGGCAAAACCTTGCTTGGCTGGGTCCAATTTTTCTACAAGACTAAGGATGTTCTTACTTAGTGGTATTAAGGTTATTTTTGTATAACTGTGTTTGTTTCTCTTAGTTTCTCCCTTTACCTGGCTAGCATACAAATAACAGACTCTTTTATGTCTGTTTATAAAGCTTTCCAACACAATCTTTGAGCAGTTTTACTCTATTCTTAATCCTCTATGTTATTCTGACTCCATCTTTGCCACAATACCCAAGTTACGTGCTTTTTAGTTCTTTCCTTGCTCCAGCTGAATCTTTTTCATCTCTCCTGCGCCTCTGCCTGTGGCTGAATCCCCTACTTCCTCTTCTAGCTCCTCCTCCCCTGGCTGACAAGAAGTCCAGCCCTGTTCTCTCTTCTGTTCATTGACTGGCTATAAGCTGCATTATTGACATATTAGGGGGACAACATTTAGGCAGGAAATTCTCCGAACAAGGTTTGCAACCAGATATTGGTGATACAGAAATCAACATTTGAATTACGCAATAACCTTATGCCAACATCTCCCCCTTTTTATTCTAATAAAAGGCTCTTTACCTTACAAACAAAACTATATGCAATGTAACAATGATGAAAATTATTAGTTAACACATTTGTTTATTTGCCATCCTTGGATAAAGTATTCTACTATCAATTTCTATCATCCTAAACAATTTGACTGTGAGACTTTATTTAATTTTCAACCCCATCAAAGACTTAAGAGCAAATACACATTACCTAAATATGTAGGAACTGCAGGGAACCAGTCTCAAAATGTATAGAAATGACAGAGAGAGTTGGCTGCCTGGACAGTCTCCCCCAATTTTTTTTTTCATGACTTCAGAACATAGTCTTCAGCCTTCTGGCTCAGAATATTTCACAAACATTTTTGTGAAGCAGGAATTATATAGCACTTGTCTATCTTGTCCTTGCAAAACTCAGCAGTTGACTGTTGTGCATCTATTTTTCAACATAGAAAATAATCTTATTCATTAATCTCAAAACCTATCCTTAAGGACTTTACCATTTTAGACCCAGCTTCCCTTCCAGACCTTACCAGTTCAGATGCTTGAGGCTTCTTTCGTTTGTCTCTGGTTCCTGCTTCCAGGGAAAGGCTTTTTTTCCCTGTCTCCCTCACTGGATCCTGACCCTTACCCAACTCTGGAAAGTTATTTGGGCCCCTAAGTGTTTGCTCCTCTGGCCTGCAAGAGTCAGGCCAGCAAGAGCCCCTTCTCAAAGGGATTTGGCTTCCTGCCTTGGCTAGGAATGTCTGGCTTTGAGAAGCTTGCTTGTGTTAAGGAGACACTTTTTTTTTCTTAGCCAGAGATAAAAGAACTGCCTCTGTCGGGTTCATGTGTATCAGTTTTTGGTTTTCTGCAGCCGGCTGGAGGCCTTGCTGCTCTGCAGGGTGTCTGTCTAATCAGGAAGTTGTGGGCTCCTGCCTTAGAATCTGATCTGGAGTCTTATTTTCTACATAAATTCTTGCTAGATTACTATAAATTCTGCCCCTTCTTGGTATGCCGTTTCTTAAGGTTATTATTTATTTATTTATTTATTTGATTTTTCAAGACAGGGTTTCTCTGTGTAGCCTTAGCTGTCCTGGAATGGCTTTGTAGACCAGACTGGCCTTGAACTCATAAGAGACTCACCTGCCTCTGCCTCCTGAATGCTGGAATTAAAGGCGTGTACCACTACGCCTGGTTCATTGAGGTTACTTTTAATTTTTTAAATTTTTTAAATTATTTATTTATTTAATTTGTTTTTCGAGACAGGGTTTCTCTGTGTAGCCTTGACTGTCCTGGACTCACTTTGTAGACCAGGCTGGCCTTGAACTCACAGCGATCCGCCTGCCTCTGCCTCCTGAATGCTAGGGAAGTTAGTTTTATATAATGGTTGTTTCTAACTATTTTTTATCTGTCAATCTAGGAATCTTATTTTTGTAATTAACTAAACTAGTATCTAACATGACCATGAGTTTGATTGTCTGACTGCTACTATACATTTTTTAATTATCCTAAACAGTTCATAATAGCAGCTTTCAAAAGGACTAGAGCTTACCACTGTAGTTTTAACAATTACATAGGTACAATACCTTAGTGAGGGGGCCTGGTTAAGTAAGCCTGACAGACTCAATGAAAAGCTCCATTTCTCCACCAGGCTACCACAGGCCTACGTTTCTGTTTCTCAAATATAGAAAATTTAGGGCTGGGTGTGATAGCACATGCCTGTTATCCCAGCACTCAGGAGGCAGAGGCAGGCAGATCTTTGTGAGTTTGAGGACAGCCTGGTCTACAAAGTGAGTCCAGGACAGCCAAAGCTACACAGGGAAACCCTGTCTCGAAAGAAAAAAAAATAGAAATTTCAGTTACAGGGAAAACTACAGAAAATGGGCAGCCAATCAGAACTGGCCATGATGTCTGGCCACGGGAGATTAGAACACCTACCAGAGGAGGCAAGGTTGCTCAACTGCTGGTTTAGCTAGCCCCTAACACACGACAAACTAGCCCCAACACCAGCTAGCCCCAAAGTCACGCCAAGCTCCTGACCCAGCGCAAGGCAATCCTCAATGCATGCCTACTCATGCTTCTGGTTCACACCAATAGAAATGAAGATGATCTAACTATATCTCAAATTCCCCTAACTGCCTTTAAAAAGAGCCTGCAAGCTCACCTCGTGGCCACCATTGTGTTTAAGTGCTGACATCAGCATATAGGCCTTCTGCCGAAATGAATGCTTTTTGCTGTTTGCATGCTATCTGAGTCTGGGGCTTTCCCTCAGCACATTCTGGACCCTAACATTAACATGTTATAACAAAATATAATCTTAAATCTGTATTAATATGCAATGATTTATACTAATATATTTCTGGCTCATTAATGGTCTTTGGCATAAAAGTAGATTCAATAATACAACTTTTTATTTATCATTTCCATAACCAACCCCTTTAAAATGATATAGTAGAATCTGATAGGTAATAATTTTATTTCCATGTTATCAAAAGGTGGGATTTGGTGTTATATCATTTGATATTACCCTTAAAGATCTATGTCTGAATTATGGTTTCTATTGCTATAATGAAATGCCATGACCACAAAGCAAGTTGGGGAGGAAAGGGTTTATTTAACTTATACCTCTACAGCTCTGTTCATCATCATTGAAGGACAGGACAGGAACTCAACAAGGGCAGGAACCTGGAGGCAGGAGCTGATGCAGAGGCCATGGAGGGGTGCTGCTGGCTGGCTTGCTTCTCATAGTTTGCTCAGCCTTCTTTCCTATAGAACCCAGGACCACCAGCCTAGGGATGGAACCACCCACAATGTGCTAGGCCCTCCCCCACCAGTCACTAATTAAGAAAATGCCTTTTGAGCGGATCTTATGGAGGCATTTTCTCAATTGAGTTTCTCCCCCTTCAGAGAACTCTAGTTTGTGTGTCAAGTTGATATAAAACAATCCAGCACAACCCACTAGCCAAAGTCATCCTTCTTGTTTCACAGATTTATTCTCTTTTGGCTTAGAGGTCTTGGCTCAGAAAGTACCATTTAACGGAAAATTAAATTTGTTATCTACTGAATATGAGAGGTATAACACGATCAACATGCTAGCTCTACAAGCCTTATGACCTGAGCTTAGAGCCCATATTTAAAAATAAAAATGCTGGATGCAGAGGCGCACATCTGTAATTCCAGGACTCCTTCAGGGAGAAGGGAGCTTGAAAGTTAGCCACCTCAGTATGTGCAATGTAGCAGAAATAAGAAAAAGCCCACTCCAACAAGGTGGAAGGATGGAAGGCACTGTAAACATTATAAATATTGTTCTCTGCATGACAGGTGTAGCCTCTTTCTTTCTTTCTTTCTTTCTTTCTTTCTTTCTTTCTTTCTTTCTCTTTCTTTCAACTCAGGCCTTTAATCCCAGCATTTGGGAAGCAGAGGCTGAGAGTTCTGTGACTTTGAGGCCAGTGTGATTTCCATAGTGAATTCCAGGCTAGCCATAGCTATTTCTTTTTTCTTTTTTCTTTTTCTTTTTTTCTTTTTTCTTTTTTTTTTTTTTTTTTTGGTTTTTTGGTTTTTTTTTTTTTTTTTTTTTTTTTTTTTTGGTTTTTTTCAAGACAGGGTTTCTCTGTGCAGCCTTGGCTGTCCTGGACTCACTTTGTAGACCAGGCTGGCCTCGAACTCACAGCGATCCGCCTGCCTCTGCCTCCCGAGTGCTGGGATTAAAGGCGTGCGCCACCACGCCCGGCTGCCATAGCTATTTCAAAAAACAAAACAAAACAAATAAACAAATAAAAGAACATGTGGCTGGGTGTGGTGGCATACAGCATTAATCCAAGCACTCAGGAGGCAGAGGCATGAGGATCACTACGAGTTTAAGACCACTTTGGTCTATATATCAATTTCCAGGCCAGCCTAGGCTTTGTGGTGTCTCAAAAAATAAATAAATGCAAGCAACAGCAACAACAAACATGTATACTATGGCACGTATGCACTAGCATTCACACACAGACATGCATATGCACATACCAATAATACATTTTTTACATATACCTTTATATTATTACACATAAATAAAATAAACTACCTACAGCAAGAAGAACCACAAAACAATCAGGAATTATATGAATGTTACATTCATAGTGTTTTGGCTATTTGTATTTGACAGCCTTGAAGAAAACATCTTTCCTATCTTGGTGCGTCTAAAATTCTGAATGTAAATCAATATCTATCATATCTCATCATTATCAACTTAAAACATCTATCTAGACCTAAAAACATCTTAACCCCTAAACAGCTAAGCTTAATTGTAAAACTAAACTATCTGGTTTTCAACCCCATCAGAGACTTGAGAAGGAATAAACTTGATTACCTGAGTATACGGGAAGTGCAGGTGAGTAACTTCCAAAGTGAAAAAATGACAGAGACAGTTTGCTGCCTGAACAGTCACCGAAAGCTCTCTGTAATGCTGGAGCATCATCTTCAGCCTTCTGGCCCAGTATATCTGACAGGCATGTCTTACTTAATGTGTATGAGTGTGTTTGGCTGCATGTATGTACATGATGCACCATGTGTATGCCTGGTGTCTGAACTGAATGTCAGATCTACTGGAACTGGAGTTCTGGATGGTTCTAAGCCATCAGGTTGGTACTGGAATTGAACTTGGCAATCCTCTACAAGAGCAAATGCTCTTACCCGCTGTACCAACTCTTTAGCACTTAAAAAAAAATGGAAAATTGTAAGCTGCCTACTTTTTGCTCCTCCACCTTCTGAGTCAACATGCTATGGGGGGAAATATAAAATTGGTTGAGGTGACTGGACCAAACTAAACAGGGGGCAGTATGCTGTTATTCTGTAGTCAAAGAAGAGTGTGCCTGGAAGATCGGTAGTTTTTCAGACCTGACCATATTTCTATATCTGAGATTAAGGTTACGTGGGAGATGAAGATACCCAGGCCTAAGAAGGACTTCTAATAAGACCCAAGAGAATGAAGATTCGGGTTCCACCTAGCAAAGAATTGTGTCCAGCTGAGATACCTGCCACGGCGAGTAGAATACAGAACAGAACAGAGGGTGGAAGAGAGCCATGAATACCAGGTACGACTGAGTGACCCCAGAAATGGAGACCATTCTATTAACAGTTATGAATACATTTCTGTAACTCAGTTTAGCTATGAGCATTTTTTTGTTTTGTTTTCTTCTGTTAATTCTGCATCTTGTAACAAAGACATATTGACTTGATTGTGATCTTTTACTATTGTTATTTAAAAGTGATTTCTATTTTTATTTCTATTCTTATTTACTCGTGTGTGTGTGTGGGGGGGTGCTGCTCAAGGACACAAGAAAGGGGTGTTGGATCTGCTGGAACGAGAATTACAGGCAGTTGTAAAAAAAAAAAAAATCCAAATTGGGTGCTAGGAAATTCATCTGGTTTGCTCTGGAAGAGCAGCCAGTGCTCCTAACCACCAAGCTATCTCTCCAGCTCCTTAGTATTGCTCTTTAATATTTTACTATTTGAGTTATGGGTTATCAATAAAATAAATCTTAATTAATAATTTTTCCTCCTCTTTTGGGCAAGGAGCCATGCCATAATGTTTTGATTGCACACACTGTCATAAATGAATTTACCATCTCTTATTGTCCTTATTTGGAGATCATGGCTTAATGGCAAGTACATGGGTATCAAGCTGAGAAAGGGTGGATTTTTAAGATAAGTTTTATTTCTCTACTTGGTTACACCATGGGATTTCCATATTAAACATCATGCTTGGGTGTGTCTGTGAACATATGTCCATGTGAAGTTAGCATTTGAATCAGTTTAGACATTACTCTCCCCAATATGCATGGGAATCCCACAGTCTATTTGGATCTGAATAGAAGAAAAACATAGAGGCCTGGAATCTGGAATCTGGCCTTTTCTTTCTGCCTTCCTGCTTCAGTTGGTCCATTGGTCAACTCCTTCCATTGTACTGGGATTATTACTGGATGCCCTGGTTATCCAGCCTTAGGATTCAGCTTGGAATTCCATCATTGACATTATCAGGTCTCAAAGATACCAATGGCAGATTGTGGGACTTCCAAACTCACATAATCAGGAGAGTAAACCAGTTCTTCATAATATATGTCGGGAAATGCATGTGTGCATGCACACCACACACACATACACACACACACACACACACACACACACACACACACACACACAAACACACACTTCTTCTATTGGTTCATTTCTCTGGAGAGTACTAACTGATAAAGGTGAATATTGTGTATGTATCTGGGAATTTGTCTCTTTCTTCTAAGTCCCTTTAAGTAATATTTATTTATTTATTTTGTATGACACAGCATGGGTACGGAGGAACGAGGACAATTTTCAGGACTCAGTTCTCTCTTCCCACCATATGGATCCCAAGGATTGAACTCTGGTCATAAGGCTTGGTCTCAAGTACCTTAATTGACTGAGCCATCTTGCTCACTTTATCCATTTCTTTTACATTATTCATTTTGTGGGTGTTAGAACCCAGCCCAGACCCTGCTCCAGCTACACTCATTTGTATATGAGTCTCTCCTCCCTCATAGCTGATTTTGTGTACTTACCCTAGGCTGACAAACTCTGAGGTATCAGTAGTTACTTGGGGCATACCAGCTATGACCATTAATTAAGTGGACCCTAAACGATTTTGAGTTTGACATTTAAGGATTGCATTGAGACAGACTGTTCTCTTTTATATAAGAGATTTATTAGAAGAGATATTAACCCATAGATAGAAATAGAAAGGCAGATAGCAGCAGGGCAGGAACTTTGAAGCTGCCCACGTGGCAGCATAAGGGTACTTTATAGTTTTCACAGGAAGTGGGGGATGGGAAGGAGATTTGAAACTTTCTTATTTTAGCCCGCAGTTGTCCCAGGCCAGTGTGGGTGGTTCCATCCCTACGCTGGTTGTCCTGATTTGTATAAGAAAGCAGGATTTGCTGGGTGTGTGGCGCATACCTGTAATCCCAGTTCGAGGCCAGCCTGGTCTACAAAGTGAGTCCAGGACAGCCAGGGCTACACAGAGAAACCCTGACTCAAAAAACCAAAAGAAAGAAAGAAAGCAGGATGAGCCTGCCCCAAGGATCCTGCTTTAAGTTCCTGCCTTGTCTGTCTTTCCTTGATGTTAGCCAAGTAAACCCTTTCCTCCCTCAACTTGATTTTGGTTTGTATTTTATGATAGTAGAAAACATCAAACTAGGACAGTGATTAATAAACATCTTTCCTGGCTGGCCATACTTTGGGGTCAAGAGGAAGCAAGCAGCTAGAAAAACAAGTTTGCTACTATGTCCAGCTTCATACAGGTTCTGGTAATCCGAACTCAGATTCTAACACTTGCACAGCAAGTACTTTGTCCCCTGGGTCGTCTCCTCAGATAAGATCTTACTCTAATGTAGGTATTTACTGATAGAACCTTTGTCTTAGTGGTTTTTGCTTATCCCATGGGCTTTGATATGTTTTGATTTCATCTTCATTTGCTTCAAGGTATTGTTAATTAACTTTTTGAAACTTTTGGTTTTTTTTTTTAATTGACTCACTGATTGTTCAGAACTACATGGCTTAATCTCTACTATGGATTTTCCAACTTTCTTACTATTGGTAGACTTCTAGTTCTACTTAATATGAATTTAGTCTTCTTAAATCAACTAAGACTTGTTTTGCGGACTTAACAACATGATCTGTTCTGGAGGGATATGTTATGGGTACTTGAGAAGAATGTGGATTTTGCCGCTATTGGATAGAATGTTCTATATATGTCTTCTTGGTCCATTTGGTCTAAAATATATAGCTCAAGTCCAACATCTCCTTATTGACTTTGTGTCTAAAAGATCTATCTATTGTTGAAAGCACAGTAGCAAAGTCCTCTATTTGCAGTAAACCTAGACCCCCTATTCAGATCTAACCAATGGACAGCACACTGTCCACAGTTGTGTGGAGAGCAGGGACTGACTCTGACATGAACTCTTGTACCCCCTATTTGACCACTTCCTGGTGGCACTCAGAGGAAGGGGAAGCAGGCTATGTGGATGAGATCTGATAGACTATAGTTCTATGGTGGGGGAGGAGTCCTCTTTTGTCAGAGGTCTCTGGGGAGGGGAATAGGGCAAAAAAGGGAGGGAAAGTGGGAACGGGAAGATATAAGTGAGTGGATAAAAATTGGGATGCAATTTGAGTAAATTATTTAAAAAATAAAAATGAAAAAACCCAAAGTCTTCTACCATTATAACATAGCTGTCAATTTCTCCCTCAGTCCTACCAGTGTTTAATATATGTAGATGCTATTGTAGTGTGTGTGTGTGTGTGTGTGTGTGTGTGTGTGTGTGTGTGTGTATGTGTGTGTGGCATCTACAGCTGAGATATATATATATATATATATATATATATATATATATATTGTCATTATAGAATGCCCATCTTTGTCTCTTGTGATAATTTTTGGATTAGAGCTCATTTGGTCTATATACTCTCACTCATGTTCTCCCATTAGTTCCATTTGCATAAATAACCCTTTCCACCCTTTCACCTTCAGCCTCTGTGCCCTTAAAGGTAAAGTAGGCTCTTGTAGATAGCATGTAGTTATGTCTTTTTGTTATATACTTTCAATCATTTCATGTGTTTCCTGATAGGAGAATTTAATTAATTTATATTCAAGGTAATTATGACGGTCTCACTGTTGTCATTTTATTCACTGTCTTTTTATGGATCCTTTGTATCCTTTCATCTTCTTTTTTATAGATTTATTTATTTATTATGTATACAGTATTCTTCAGCTCCCTCCTTTCATCCCCTTGTGATGTGCTATCTTCTGCAGCGCTATGCCCCTTCCTTTATCTCTTGTGTATCTACCATTAGTAATTTTCTTTTATTATTACCATGGTGCTTACAAAAATATCACACAATTATAAAAAAGCTATTTTGAATAAATAACTTTGATCATATTTTTAAAATATTTTCCCCACACACAATTTTTTATGTGTCACTATTCAAATCTATTTTATGGTGTGTATCCACTAACAAAGTTTAACTATGAATCCTACAAAAATATGTAGCTACATCTTGTACCAACATATAATTGAGTTAGTATGCTCTAGGACCCTTCAGTACAAGTGTTTGTTTTGTTTTAAAGATTTATTTTATGTATACAGTGTTCTGTCTGCAGGCACACATGCATGCCAGAAGAAGGCATCAGATCTCATTATAGATGGTTGTGAACCACCATGTGGTTACGGGGAATTGAACTCAGGACCTCTAGAAGAACAGTCAGTGTTCTTGACTATTGAGCAATCTCTCCAGCCCCCATAGGACAAGGTTTAGTAACATTCCTCTATGAGTTAATTTAGTAATTTCTCCGGAAATACATTTAATCTGGCCTTTTTTGTTAAAAGCACAATGTTTTCTGTTCTGTGTAGGAATCGAAGAACTATCAGAAGCATAGTCTGTTATAGAAAGTAGTTTTCATCTCTAGCTCTGACACTGGTGAGCCAAGGAGCCCATCCTGTCTTTGGCAAGAAGCTGAATCTCATTTATAAAAATCACTGCTTTAGGGCTCAGAGGTTAAGAGTACTGGCTATTCTTCCAAGGGTCCTGAGTTCAATTCCCAGCAGCCACATGCTGACCCACAACCATCTATAATGTGATCTGGTGTCTTCTTCCAGCGTGCAGGCACACATGCAGTCAGAATTTTTAAAAATCACTGCTTTATAAAGAGGATAAATGCAATGTCACTTTAGTCAAATGCTCTAGTGTTTGATTTTAATCCCATAGGCTTGGGATTATGATGTTTATTTTTATACTGAAATGGGAGAATATGAATACTTAGGTGTTTTTGTGAAATGATTCTGTCAACTCTTGGGCTAGTAAGTAAAAAAGATTTTTTTTTCCTTCTCTTATTTGATGGGGATACCGGTGGGATTCCTGCCAATTCAGTGACAATTCCCTCACATTGTCATTTTGCCGTCTGACAGAATTCTGTTTATGGTAGCTTATGAAGAAATGTGTACTGTGTGAAGGAGTGATGTGTTTTCCTTGGTTTTTTGTTTTCATAAGTGGTGGAGAATTATAAACAAACACTTTATATCATGACTCAGTCACCAAGAAATTAGGTCTATCAATTATTTCACCAGCCAGATACCAGGAAGCAGACGAACTACGCCAGTGGGAGTACTTACAAGTGTAGGTTGTCTTTGTTCCTAGTCAAGGTCAAGGGGCATAAGACTCTAGACCAAAAACCCAGGCACCAATGAGGCATCAGGTCTGATGCTCAACCTCTTTATTTCCTCTCAAACAACCTCCACATAGCACCATCTCCTGAATGTAGCTTTCATATCAGGTTGGAATATATGTATGTATTTAAAAGAGTCTGTTCCTATCGTTCTTATTTACTTACTGTATGTGTGTGTTTTGACTGAATGTATTCATGTACACCATGTGCATGCCTGGTGCCCATGGAACTTAGAACTTGGCCTCAGATCCCCTGGCACTAGAGTCACAGGTCATTATGAACTGCCATGCATGGACCAGGAATTAAACTCAGCTCCTCCACAAAAGCACCAATGCTCTGAGCCACTGACTCAACTCTCCAGCCCCGTAGCTGGACATTTTATGTAATGCTGGGAAACGGACCCCCCACAGTCTTTCACTTGCTCTGTCTCTAGCCTACTGTGTTTTCCATCTGTGGGTCTCTTCCCCTTTGGCAAGCCCTTATCTCCAAAATATTTACATCACAATTCATAACGTAGCAAAATTACAGTTATGAGGTAGTAAAACAAAAATAAGTTTATGATTGAGGGGTCACCACAAGTTGAGGACCTGTAGTAAAGAGTTGCGGCATTAAGCAGGTTGAGAGCCACTGCTCTAGAATACAGCTTCTTATAGTCTCTAATTGAATCTGAAGCTAAACAAAAGCTTACACCTCTTTGTTGGCCCTTGTGGGTGAAGAAAGAGGGTACAATGCTCCTAAGAAAATACTTTAGGAAGTAATTAAAAGATGCCAAGTTTTAACAACTGTAGCAATTGGTGAATAGGAAAGATAATTTTAAATTTTTCAAGTTTTGATTTTATTGCTTTCTTTCTTCCCTTCACTTCTCTCTCCCTTCCTCTCTCTCTTCCCTCCCTTCTTCCCTCTCTCTTTCCCTCCCTCTCTTTCCCTCTTTCTTTCTTTTTTTTGAGGCAGGATTCCTCTGTGTACCTTGGCTGTCCTGGAACTCGGTCTGTAGACCAGGCTGGCTTTGAACTCAGATCCACCTGCCTCTGCCTCCCAAGTGCTGGGATTAAAGGTTTGCCTGGCATATTATTGCTTTCTTGGGGGTGGTTAGTAGCTTGGGCAGTTTTAGTCCTTGCCCTGACTACTTTCTTACCCTACAAGACCCTTTCAGTACTGTTTTTCTTCCCTTCTTAGGGAGTGTATTGAAAAGACTGTAAACACAAATACCATATTTTTCGGACCATAAGATGCACTTTTCCACTCAAAAATGGGGGGGCGGGGATTAGAGTGTGCCTTATGGTCCGATTGCTGTTTTTTCTGTTTTTCTTGTTTTGCTGCTCTAAAAACTGGGTGCATCTTATGGTCAGGTGTGTCTTATAGTCCAAAAAATATGGTATGAACATCACCTGTGCTTGAAACATTAGCGCCTGCTCCTGGCAACCACTCATGAAATTGTTTGGTAGACAAATTCTTTTTCTATTTTTCTGCACTCTTCTTGTTATCTGAATTTCTTACCTGAATATGGAAACTTGTGTGGATCTTTTTTTTTTTTCAAGACAGGGTTTCTCTGTGTAGCCTTGGCTGTCCTAGACTAGCCTCTGTGTGGTCTCGAACTCACAACGATCCACCTGCTTCTGCCTCCCTGAGTGCCGGGATTACAGGCATGCGCCACCACCGCCCAGCCGCTTGTGTGGATCTTTATCCATTACTAAACCATGTTGTCTGGTCCTGGACACCCAGTGCTACAGCTTCTAGGGCCACTTGTCATTGAGTCTGTCATTGCATGTGCTTTGTTCGTGTTAAAATAAGTTAGAATCACTTGAGCAGCAAGATTTCTATGATGACTAACAATTCACAAAGGAATTATTCAATAAATGAAGAGATAAGGAGCCGGAGAAGTGGTTCAGTGGTTAAGGACACTTGCTGCTTTTGCAAAGAACCTGAGTTTAGTTGCTGTACCCTCCTTCAGGCAGCTCACAAGCACCTGTACCTTTAGCTCCACAGGATCTGATGCTCTTTTATGGCCTTCAAAGGCATCCTCTCCCACATGTACATGTAGACTCAGATGCAGACAGAAAGACAGACAGACTGACAGACAGACAGACACATGCGCACGCACACGCACACACACACATATGCACCACTCAGATCGCTCTCTCTCTCACACACACACACACACACACACACACACACACACACACACAAAACACATGCACCACTCATATCACACACACACACACACACATACACACACACACACACACACACACACACACACACACCATCAGATGCATGGGCAGCAAGGTAAGCTATCAAAAATATAAAGAATCAAAGATATATTTTTCTGCCTTTTGTGGTGCTATGATAGCATAATGGACTTGGGGTGACTTATGAAGAATACAGTTTTATTTCTTAAGATTTGAGAGACTTGGCCAGACGTGGTGGCAAGCACCACCACACCCGGCTTCAAAGTAAGTATTCTTAACAATTGAACCATTGCTCTAATCCAAATTTTTTAAATTGTTCTTTAGAGGGAGAGGTGACTGTGGTTGTATTTTTTGTTTGCTCTTCGTTTTGTTTTGCCTTAGAGTTGAAATAGCACCTTTTATGCTTTTCACACAAACCTTTCATTAAACACAGGGCTGGCAAAATTTTCTCCCATTTCATTGGTGTGTGTGTGTGTGCGCGCGTGCACGCGAGAGTGCAGGTGCATGCGCCAAAACATTCTAGACTAAAATAGTTCGGCTTGTCTAGTTTTCCTTTTATTTCCTGTGCTCTTGATGTCATAATCGAGAAAGCAAGACAAACACCAACAAGTGTCTCTCTCAAGGCCTCTGGGGCTCCTCTTCCCTCCCCCATCAGACAGGCCGCCTGCTCCTTCCTATCCTATGCACCAGCTGAATAAAAGCCAACTGAAGTGTTGTTGGAAATAGGTAACTCAATAAGCCAAAACAACAAAAACTAGATGGAAAGCCTTATCAAGAGAATGTGCCATGTCAAAAACAGAGAGTGTGGGACAGAAGACAAGGGTAAGGAATTGGATCATTCAGCGAAGGTCAATGAGAAATTTAAAAATATATATGAAAAAAAACATGAAAAAGCTTTGGAACACCATGAGGAGACCTAACCTTCAAGATATCCTCTGATCTTTCCATGCATGTCCTAGTGCACAAGTGCGCACATGCCCACACTCTGCTAATAATAACAATAAAAATACTTAATAGATAAATTGTTTTTCTGTTGACCAATCCTGCTATTTATTCTATCATGTTTTTAATTTGTAGCTATTTGTCGGTTTTAGACTATCTGTTCAACCAGGCATGGTGGTGCACGCCTTTAATCCCAGCACTTGGGAGGCAGAAGCAAGCGGATCACTGTGAGTTCAAGGCCAGCCTGGTCTACAGGGTGAGTTCCAGGTCAGCTAGGGCTACACAGAGAAACCTTGTCTTGAAAAACCAAGAAAAAAAAGACTTCCTGTTCAAGCAAGGTTCAGTGGCGCACGCCTTTAATTCCAGCACTCAGGAGGCAGAGGCAGGTGGATCTCTGTGAGTTTGAGGCCAGCCTGCTCTACAAAGTAAGTCTAGACAGCCAGTGCTACACAGAGAAACCTTGCCTCAAAACAAACAAAAGACATCTTGTTCGGTTTTTCAAGTGCTTGTATTCTCTGTGTTTTCTTTGCATTCGTTGTGCTTTCTCAGAACAATTGTTTTATTCGTTTTAAAACTATTTTTAATTGAAATGCTGGGAACTGAACCCAAGGCAGTGGACATGCTAGGTAAGGACTCTATCATTTATTCCAAACCCCAGTCCCCAAAGCAGCAGCTTTACATTCTTTGAGAGTTATCCCATGTGATTCGTGCCTGGTCAGTATCCGGTGTATAGTTTTGAATGCTGGATGGTGCCATAGTTTCCCCAAAGATGGGATTGTTGACATGCAGCAGCATCTGGACACTGAAGATTCTAATATCCTTGTCTTCTCTGAGACTAAAGTCAATTCCACCAGTTGAACACAAGGTGGCGCCAAGGTCCAGCTTTGCCGCTAGCCAGCTGTTGCCCTGTGGTCAGTTTCAGTACTAGGAGGTAATCCTAGACCAGGTTTGTCCCCAATTCTTCTATGATTGTAAGTAGGAAAACACGGTAGAGTGTTTAGAAAATTGTCTGTTCCCATAAGCCCTAGGGCCAGGATAGGCCGAGGTGGCCATTTACAGTTTCTGAGTCAGACACTGAAACATTTTACCTAGATAGACTGACTAGCCCAGGCTTCCACGTCGACTCACTTGGCGACCACCAAACCCACCAAGCAGTGTCACACTCTAAGGTCACAGTCTACAAAACCAGTCCAATATTGTGTTAGGGCAAGGTCCATATGTCTCCCATCCAAGTAGTACCCTGGCTTGACTCTGCTGCGTTCTGGAAATCAGGCAAGGTCCTTACCGCTAAGTTGGGAATCTGAATTCAAGTCCTTGCAACCAATCACAAGTAACGCTAACTAGAACAGAGGTCTGATCGGCTAAGACCTTGTGTCTTCCCTTGGCCTTGGAGCTCTGCCAGAGGCTCTGTTCATAAGCAGGCCTGGGAATGAAAAGCTTCGCTTCTTCCAAGTGTGAGTTTTCATTAAGCCTGGCACTAAAGTTTCGAACAAAGCCTGGTGGTTATTACCTAATCTGATTTCCAGAATATGGGGTCTTGAACTATGCTATGCTCCCCAAGGCTGGTGTAGCATGGATGAAAACATACCTTTGGCCACTAGGTTGGACGCTAAGCTGAACTGTGCCTGAATCTCACGGCAGTGAGGACCTCCACTCACTCCGTGGAGCACCAAAGCCCATGCCCAGCAAGAGTCCCGTTTATGAGCACTGGCCCGGAATAGCTGTGCTACCTGAAATTAAGGATGGGCCATGGACATACGTGTCTTGGCCTCAAAGATAGGTGCTAATCTAAGATCACCCATGAAGCTTACACCCTAAGGGCTTGCACAGTCTCAAGAGGAGGGCAAAAGCATATTGCGACCTCTAAGGCTGATAAAGGTAAGTCTGGGACCCAGGTGCAAAGATCTCAGCCTGATTCTGGAGCTACTTTAAGATTCTCTGCCTCTAGCACTAGATGTATAAAGGGCCTAGCATCCTCTCTCTCTCTCTCTCTCTCTCTCTCTCTCTCTCTCTCTCTCTCTCTCTCGTGTGTGTGTGTGTGTGTGTGTGTGTGTGTGTGTGTGTGTTCTCACCACAGTGGGCTTGGAATGGACTCTGCTTCCTAGCATGTGAGAGTAGAGGTGTTCTCTTCAGCACTTGATGTAACACAGTTCCCAAAGCAATGTCTGCAGGTTTGGGCCTGGAGCTTTGTCTGACAGCAACCTTCACTGTGGTGGGCCTGGTACTGGTTTTCTTTTTACGTAACTATGGTGACTCATTGAGTATATTTTGAGTGTATGCACTACAGTAGAGGTCAGAAAACAACTTCCAGAAGTCTACTTCCACCATGTGGGAATTGAATTCAGATCATGAGGATTGTTGTGTTGACAAGCTCCTTCATCTGCTGGGCCATGTCACCGGCCCTTTGGTTCTAAGTTTCCAGTTTAAGGCCTTAGTTTAATTTTCTTGTGTTCCCAAGGGGAGGTACCCCTCCCTGCTTGGCAGTGCTTGGAGTTGAGTCACAAGGGTGACAAGAAAAGTTTTTTGTCTGCTTTCTTCATTAAGTGTTTTCATTTGTTTTTTTGTTTTTTGTTTTTGTTTTTGTTTTTGTTTTTCTGAGACAGGGTTTCTCTATGTAGCCCTGGCTGTCCTGGACTCACTTTGTAGACCAGGCTGGCCTCGAACTCAGAGAGATCCACCTGCCTCTGACTCCCCTAGTGCTGGGATTAAAGGTGTGAGCCACCATGCCCAGTGTGTATTCATTTTGTGATATTAAAAGCATGCACTGTCACTCTCTCCTGCCTCCCTTGTCCTCTTGCGGGGATTTGTTAGACTATCTTAGCCACTAGCTTAGTCCTAGGCCATCTTACTCTCTTCCTTTCCTTTCTCTTCTCCTCTCCTCCTTCTCCCCGCCCCCTTTTTTGTTAGTCTACAAAATAATAGCAGCTTCATAAAATCAACCGGAAATGTTTCGTCTATTTCTGTCTTTGAGAAGAAATTGTATTAATCCTCAAAATATTAGGTACAAGTCTCTGTCTGGAGCTTGAAATGTCTTTTATGGGTGTTTTAAATTGGCAGAGTCATGTTGTGTTGGATTTGTTGGGTTTTTCCAGTGGGGTTTGTTGTTATTGTTGTTCAATTTCATTATTTCATGTGCCTGTCTTTATTATTTTCTTCCTCTTCTGCATGGTCGAGGTGTCTTTCTTTCATTTTTTTCCAAAATCTTGAGGGGGGAGCATAGACTGAGATCTCTCTGCTGAGTACTAATTGCTCTGTACTTCTTTCTCAGCCTCCCACAAACCTTTCTGTGTTGCATTTCCTTGGTTCAATGAAATGTCTTACGACCCTTCTCAGAGCTGTTAGGTTTGCACATGCACTATTCAAGTACCGAAAGCTTGGAGATTCTCCTTGGATATTTCTGTTGATGTCCAGTATGAAACCATTACGGACAGACTTGAAACCCAGCACCAGGCCTCACACATACCCACACGGTGAAAGCTAGAGTTAGGCAAAGTCCTGGATCGTTCCTGTCAGGACAAAACCGTTATGAACCCAACTTTTGAGAGTTTTAAAAATGGTTTCCAAGGCTCATTTTTCTGGTCAGTTTGGGTCTGTATGCCATGCATACAGTTTTCTTTTTATATAACTATGGTGGCTTATTGATTATATGTTGCGTGTGTGATTATATGTTCAGTTTTCAAAAGAATCCATGCTCTGTTCTTGCTGGGCAATGTATTAGACACATTTGACAGTTTTTCAATGCTAGAAGTATTTTGTTTGTTTTTCAAGACAGGGTTTCTCTGTATAATAGCCTTGGCTGTCCTGGAACTCTCACTGTAGACCAGGCTGACCTCGAACTCACTCAGAGATCCACCTGCCTCTGCCTCCCAAGTGCTGGGATTAAAGGCTTGTGCCACCACACCCGGCTTTTTTTTATGTCTTATATAAGAGTTACTACAGGCTTTTTTGGGTAAAACTACACAAATTTACCATCAAATACATGGAAGTTTAAAGTCAAAAGACGTTCTGTCATCATAGCTCTCCACCATGCTGACAATGGACTAAACCCCTGAGATTGTAAACAAGCCTCAGTTAAATGCTTTCTTTTATAAGAGTTGCCATAGTCATGGTGTCTTTTCACAGCAATAGAACACTGCCTGCAAATCCAAGCACCAAGGAGGCAGAGATGGGAGGATCCCTGGGGCTCACTGTCCAGACAGCCTATATTAGTTACTTTTCATCAGCAGCAAAAAAACAAAAACAAAAACAAAAACAAAAAAAACAAAACAAAACAAACAAACACACACACACACACACACACACACACACAAAAACCAACAAAACCAGCTTAGGAAAGAGAGAATTTATTTCATCTCATGGTCCCAGAGGGATCAGACTCTGTGACGGCAGAGTGACATGACAGCAATCAGTAGTGGGCACAGCGACAGGAGCAGAGAGCTGAGGGCTCACATCATCAAACACAAGCAGGAAGCAGGGGAAAGAGAGAGACAGACAGACAGATAGACAGATAGACAGACAGAGACAGAGGAGAAGAAGGAAGAGGAGGAGGAAGAGGAGCTGGAGGATGATGAAAAAGAAGGGGAGGGGGGAGGAGAGGAGAGAGAGAAGGAGGAGGAAGAAGATGATGAAGAAGAAGAGGGAGGAGAGAGAGAGAGAGAGAGAGAGAGAGAGAGAGAGAGAGAGAGAGAGAGAGAGAGCGCGAGCACAAGTGCACTGGAAGTGGCAGTGGGGGCGGGGCATTTGTGATGGAAACTACCGCACAATGTCTCCAAGTTGATGAGCTCCAGGCAAAGGAAAGACCCTGTTCTCAAAAGAAGATGGGTGGCACTCCAGAGAGAAAAATGACACCTCCACATGAACACATGTACATGCATAAACAAAAAGAAGTCCGAAACCGGTCTCGCTAGGTTGTAATTAACAGAGTACCTTCCAAAAGCTCTCAGAAGAATTCCTTTACGTTATACTTTGCAGCTTGGAGAGGCCACCTATGTTTCCTGGCTCGGAACATGCTGCTGACTACAGTGCTGTTCTTCAGTCCTTCCGTGTGTGCTGATAGCTCACCTAATTGTCCTATCGGTTGCTGCAGTTGTTAAAGAGCCGAAGCAGAAGCGTGCAATTGTTTAGTCCTCTCTTAGGTTTGTCAGTTTCTGCTTCCTGTGTTTGGAAGCCCTGGTCTTCGGTGTACTCTAGATCGCTGTGTCGTCTTGGCATATTGACCCTTTTGTTATTATGCAACGTACGTCTTCATCCCTGGTAATATTTGAATATGCGCCTTGAAGCTGACTTTATCTGATTTTAATATAGCTACTCCTGCTTTGTTTGCTCAGTGACTAGGTGGCATATAAGTTCCTTCCTTTTACTTCCCACCTTCCAATATCAGTATATTCGAAGTGAGTTTTTGTAGAGAGCCATGTTAATTTGCCCTCTCTGCCAGCCTTGGTCTTTCAATAGATGCACCTACATTTACATTTAATAAAAAACTGATACACTGGAGTCGAACTCTAACGTTGCGGTGTTTGCTCTCCTTCATTTTTTGGTCTCTCACTCACTCTCTCTCTCTCTCTTTTAATTAAAGGCAAAACCCATATAACTTCAAATGAACTATTTCAAAGGGTACACTTCAATAACATTTTGTATGTTCACATTGTTCAACCACACCTCTGTGTCATTCCCACACATCAATACAGGAAAGAAGCGTGTGCCCACTAAGGAGGCACTCCCTATATCCTGCTCCTACAACCCCTTTCTCTGGCACTGCTCCATAATAACCTATTTTTCTGTTTCTGTGAATTTGCCTATTTGGAATATTTCATGTAAATGAAATGACACAAGTTGTGACCTTTTGAGGCTATCTTCTCTCGATTAGCATGTTGTTTTCAAGGTTCATCTACTCTGTAGTTTATATCAGTAATTCATCTATTTTATTTTTGTCGGGGATTTTTTTGTTTTTGTTTTTGTTTTTGTTTCTTTGAGACAGGGTTTCTCTGTGTAACCTTGGCTGTCCTGGAATTCACTCTTTACTCCAGGCTGGCTTCGAACTCACAAAGATCCACTTGCCTCTGGCTCCTGAGTGGCTGGGATTAAAGGTGTGCACCACTTCTGCTGGGCTCTCTTTAATTTTTTAATTCATTTTTATGTGGACGAGTGTTTTGCATGTATATATATATATATATTGAGTGACACACACACGCAACATGTGTGTGCCTAGTACTCACAGATGTTGGAAGAAAGTGTCAGATCTCCTGAAACTGGAATTACAGATTGTACAAAGCAACATGCAGGTGCTGGGAACAGAACCTAGGTCCTCTGAAGAGTAGCAAGTACTCTAACTGAGCAATCTCTGTAGTCCCAATTTAAATATTTAAACAATTACGATAAGCATTGATGGAAAGTAAATACAAAGATCAAACAACTCTTACATTAGCTATTTTAAGTTGAATTGACATCACAAAAGTCTGCCTATCTATCTCTCTTTTTGTGGTGCTAGCAATGGAAGCTGGTGCTTTGTACGACAGAGTTCCCAGTTTTATCAAATCCTCTCACACTGTACCACCACTTTTCAATACTATCTAGCTACTCTCTTGGTGATCCAGTCTCAGACTTTCTATTTTGAACCGAAAAGTATGTTTTAAAATTAGAAAACAATATATGGGTCACAAGGTGATGTCTTCACAGTTATTATTTTATTAAGGAATACACATATTACGCTATTTAATAAATTTATCACCACACAAAAGTCGTTTATGTGATAAGAACATTCAATATATTTTCAGGGGTGAACATATAAAATGCACTTAATTTTTAAGTATGATTAGTATGCTGCGCAATATTTCTCAGCAAAAACTGAGAAGGATGGCCCTGGGAATGTAGTTGTATTAGAGTGCTTGCCGAGCTTGTACAAAGCCCTGAGTTAAGTCAACAGTGCCGCATAAACTCGATGTGATGCTGCTTAGGAAGTAGAAGCAGGAGGAACAAAACTTCAAGATCAGTCTTTGCTTCAAGATCAATCAATCTAGTCGGGTGGTTGTGGCGCATGCCTTTAATCCCAGCACTCGGGAGGCAGAGGCAAGTGGATCACTGTGAGTTCGAGGCCAGCCTGGTCTACTGAGTGAGTCCAGGACAGTCAGGGTTGTTGCCCAGAGAAACCCTGTCTCGGAAAAACAACAACAACAAAAAATCAATCTGTGATACGTTAGACCCTATCTCTTTTGTTTTTGTTTGTTTGTTTGTTTGTTTTTGGTTTTTCAAGACAGGGTCTCAGGGTCTCTCTGTGTAGCCTTGTGTCCTGGACTCGCTTTGTAGACCAGACTGGCCTCGAACTCACAGCGATCCGTCTGCCTCTGCCTCCCGAGTGCTGGGATTAAAGGCGTGCACCACCACGCCCGGCTTTAGACCCTATCTCAAAGACACACACAATAATAACACCACCAGCACCACCGCAAAAAACAAAACTGAAGAATTTTAGTACCACTGAATCTCTTTTGTAAAAAAAAAAAAAAAAAGGTTTAGTTTAGTTGCTGAACAGTGGCTCAGCAGCTAAGAGAAGCTGTTGCCCTTCCAGAGGGCCAGGGTTTAGTTCCTAGAACTAACATTACAGTAAATCCAGAAGATTCAGTGCACTCTTTAGGCACTGCATGTGTGTGATGTACATACATACATGCAGGCCAAACATTCATATACACAAAATAAAGTTTTGTTTTGTTAAATTAAAAAGAGAGAACATCAGAACCCCTGGCACTGGAGTTACAGGCAGTTGTGAGCCACCTGATGTGGACGCTGGGAACTTTCTCAGGTGCTCTGCAAGATTGGCAAACTCTTTTAACCGCTGAGCCATCTCTCCAGCTCCTTGAACCTTATATATATATATATATATATATATATATATATATATATATATATATATGAGACTGAGCTATGTCATAGAGTCATTTAAATTGCCTTGTTATGAGGCCAGTGAAATGGCTCAGCGGGGAAAGAATGCAATCCTGAGAACCCATGGAAAGAGGGATGGAGAGATCAGTTCCAGAGAGCTGTCCTCTAACCACCAAACAAATACAGGGTATTGTCATCGCTCTTTGCCAGACCTTGATAGTAAGACCCTATTGCTGAAGACACCACACAGTCTGGTCACAGAAGATGGTAAGATCACATCGGTGCTGACCAGGAAGCTCCCTCCATGACAGCTAGCTTTCAGGGTTATTGGAAGGTGATATGTACAGGCTGCTGGAGGAAAAAAAGTCATCAATAGTTTTACACAGCTGTGAAACCTCTGTACTACAATAGCGACCAGTGAGGATATATGTGCTCATTGATGTAACAGTGGCATGAATGTTCTGGGGATAACCAACCACTTTCTGATTGGATTTAAGGCTCACTCTACAACAGAAAGCACATGCTTGGTACTGTAAATGTGCCCCAGAACTTATAGTTCGGCAGCTCAAAGGCCCTGGGTGAATATACTACTATTACTCTCCTAAATAAACAGAGTATCAAACTTCTAAATTCATATCTCTCAACCCATAGAATACTTGAGTGTTTGGGTTAAGATCTCATCTGTGAAGTTTCTTTGTGCAGTGGTCAGTGATTAGTGTAGAAACTCATAACTGGTCAAAGTGCAAAGTGTAAGTGTCAGAGGAATGCTCAGTCACATATGGAACGGGAAGCTGGAGAGTGCATCTATGGGAGGAGTTAGGGAGAGGAGTAGGGTATGAATATGGCCAAACAACACTGTATGAAATTTTCAAAAATTAATAAGACATTGTATTAAATATTTATTTAAATATTAAATTTAAATATTTATTTAATTATCATTAATTATTGTATTAAATATTTGTTTACCATTGTTGTTCGTGTGTATGCATGATGTGTGTGTGAGTGTAGAGACACCCATCCATGATGTGTGTGTCTGTCAGAGGACAACTTTGTGGAATTGATTCTCTCCTTCCCTCTTTTCATAGGTCCCCAGGATTGAACTCAGGTTGCCATGCTTACAGGGCAAACACTTCACCTGCTGAGCCTTTTCTTTCTTTCTTTCTTTCTTTCTTTCTTTCTTTCTTTCTTTCTTCTTTCTTTCTTTCATTCTTTCTTCTTTCTTCTTTCTTTCTTTCTTTCTTTCTTTCTTTCTTTCTTTCCCTGAGACGGGGTTTCTCTGTGTAGCCTTGGCTTTTCTGGACTTGCGTTGTAGACCAGGCTGGCCTTGAACTCACAGCGATCTGACTGCCTCTGCCTCCCGAGTGCTGGGATCACAGGAGTGCGCCACCACGCCCTACGACTTGCTGAGCCATTTCACTGGCCAAAGATTAGATCTACGAGTACGGCCGACTATCACTAGACATCATTTCATTGACTTTTTTGTCTGCCAGTCATGTTTGGTTCTATCCAAGTCTGGTTCCTGGCCCTCCAAACAGTGTCAGGAATGGACACCCTCTCTATGACACAGATTAATTTCATGTTCAGGGGACTGGAGAGATAGCCCAATGGTTAAAAAAGATTACTGAGCTGGCAGAGGACTTGAGTTCAGTTCCCAGTATCCACATCAGGTGGCTCACAACTGCCTGTAACTCCAGTGCCAGGGCATCTGATGTTCTCTCCTTTTAAATAAACAAAACAAAACTTTATTTTGTGTATATGAATGTTTGGCCTGCATGTATCTATTATGCACATCACATGCATGTAGGCAAAACTTGGGGAATCCCATGGAGAAAGGATTATAGGATCCAGAGGGGTCAGGGACGCCACAAGAACACCGCCCACAGAATCAACTAGCCAAGGCTCATAAGGACTCACAGAGACTGAAGCAAGAATTAGGGGGCATGCACGGGTCTGACCTAGGCCCGCTGTACATAAGTTATGGCTGTGTACCTTGGTCTTCTTGTGTAATTCCAAACAGTGGGAGCAGGGTCTATCTCTGACTCTTTTGCCTGCTTTTGGAATCCTTTTCCTCCTACTGGGTTGCCTCATCTAGCATTAAAAGGAAAAGATGTGGGGCTGGAGAGATGGCTCAAAGGTTAAGAGCACTGACTGCTCTTCCGAAGGTCCTGAGTTCAACTCCCAGCAACCACATGGTGGCTCACTATCATCTATAATGTGATCTGACTCCCTCTTCTGGCTTGCAAGTGTGTACATGCAGGCACGGCACTGTGATACATAATAATAAATAAATAAATCTTTTTTTTTTTAAAGGAGAAGATGTGCCTAGTCTTACTGCAACTTGATATGCCATGGCTGGTTGATATCCGTGGAGTCAGTCCTTTTCTGGAGAGAGTCAGAGGAGGAATGGATGGATGGAGAAAACGAGTGGGGGAGAAATTGTGGTCTCAATGTAATGTATGAGAGAAGAATAAATAAATAACATAATATAACATAAAAGAAAATTGCCTTGTTATGGATTGCTTTTGTGGATGTGGACAAACCACCACCTCTGAGAGATGAAATCAAGTTACTGTTTATTTGTTTGTTATATTTACATAATGCTTTTTCTCTCTAGGGCATTATTTTTTAGGGAGTACTGAAAAAAAAACATACTTTTTTTTTTTGAAACCGTGGGTTTTGGTTTATTGTGCTTCACACTGTATTTCAAATGACAAAAAATAGTCTTTATATCATTTAGTAAGTCAAAACTCCCTGACCCATTTTCTCCATGTAGCAGTCACAGCCTATGAACTCCTCATCCACAGGCTATAAAAATCTACAGAATTGGGAGCTTTCTTAGTAATTTTGACCTCCTGAAAAAGACTCAAGCAAACATGGCTTTTGGTCTCATGAGCTGCTCCTGAACTTAAGATGGAAATTTTGGCTAGGTGCCAAATGTGGCATATACATTTATTCTCAGCCATTGGGAGAAAGAGGCAGGCAGATCTGAGTTTGAGGCCAGCTGGCTCTACACAGAGAAGCAAAAAAACATGCCCCACCAAAACAAAGCAAAACAAACACTTCATACATTCATAATTTTAGGACTGTATAATGCTTGTGAGAATTTATATGTTTTCAGAACAAAAGAACCAGACACTGAAGTTGCATCAGACCTGACAGGATTCATCCCTCTCAGCATGCTGGACACTGACATCCTGCATCCTTCATGTCCCAGCACCAAGTGCTTAAGTTGCTGTTACTCATCAGAACAGGACAGGTCCCAGGACACCTTCTAAAAAAGCTCCTGATCCCAATTGGTCCAGCATTTCAGATTGTCACACACAGGACTCCTATTAAGTCTGGAATTTCTCAACATTTAAAAACTGGACCACAAATGCTATTCCTAGCTTGTTTAAACATTTCCCCAATTTTATCTTGGCCCCCACAAAGATACTATTTGCCCCAAATCATCCAGACAAAACCTTAAGAGAATGACACCCCATTTCCCCTAAGGGGGATTGGGTAGGTCTTTGTTTGCTCTCTTGGGCTACAGATGCTTATTTTCATTGGGAGTTGATTATAAGTTATTATTGGTCTTATTCAGAGAGAAAAGGAGGTAGGACTCAGAAATGTCTCTTTTCCTTTATCTTTCTTTTTTTATTTATTTTATTTTATTGGTTTTTCGAGACAGGGTTTCTCTGTGTAGCCTTGGCTGTCCTGGCCTCACTTTATAGACCAGGCTGGGCTAGTACTCACAGCGATCTGCCTGCCTCTGCCTCCAGAGTGCTGGGATTACAGGTGAGTGCAACCATCACCAGGCTTGAATTCAAATTTAAGATTATTCTCCACACACATTCCGTATATACATATAGATAGATAGATAGATAGATAGATAGATAGATAGATAGACAGATAGATTCTAATATGAGGTATTGTGACCATACAACTCAATTATAATACAAAGTTTACTTCCAATACCTTGAAAGTGCTATTACAGGCTGTTTAGGATAATTAGGTAATACAAGCTAATTGTTAGTTGATCAAATCATGGTCATGTCAATTACTAGTCTATTTTTATCACAAGAATATACATCTTAGGTTTAACAGATAGTTATGATCCTATAAATAAATAAGGTAAAAATAGTTAGAGAAGGTCTTCAAAAGCCTCAGAGACCTACAGAATATAACATTTAAAGATGCTTTTTACATTTTAAAGATTCACTGTGGAAGCTGCTAACCTGCATGTCCAGTTTACTTAGGTAATTAAGTTTTATTCCTTCTCAAGTCTCTGATGAGGTTGAAGATCACATAGTTTAGTCTTTTAAATTAAGCTTAGTTGTTTAGGAGTTAGAATGATTCTAGATGGATGTTTTAAGTTGATAATGATGAGATATGATAGACATGGATTTATATTCAGAATTTTAGATGCACCAAGATAGGTAAGGCGTTTTCTTCAAGGCTGCCAAATACAAATAGCCAAAACACTGTGACTGTAACATTTATATAATTTCTAATTGTTTTGTGGTTCTTCTTGCTGTAGGTAGTTTATTTTATTTATGTGTAATAATATAAACGTATATGCCAAAATAAATAATTTTTTAAAAGATGAAAATTTTGAGTTAATGTTTTCCCCCAAATGACTCTTGTTTTAAAAAGTACTCAGGAACACTGCAAAGGTTTATTTATTTATTTTTTTGAGACAGGGTCTCTCTGTGTAGCCTTTGTCTATCCTGGACTTGCTTTGTAGACCAGGCTGGCCTCAAACTCACAGTGATCCACCTGCCTCTGCCTCCTGAGTGCTGGGATTAAAGGTGTGCGCCACCATGCCCGGCGCAAAGGTTTTTTTAATAGCTTGTCAGACTCCCCTTAGCCTCTGTAGCACAAGAAGTTGGGGCCACCATTTTACTCAGAAATTACATAGAGGAGGGAGGAAAAACGACTGGTGAATCTGAATGATGTGGTTACTTGTAAAGGAAATAGCTGAGACACAAACACAGTTACCTACTTTTGACTTTGATTCATTCTCTTCAACTCCAAGTACTTACTATTTGATGGAGAAATTTGAAGGTGGCTGTCAATAGGAAACAGCAAAAGCATTGCCTGTGGAAGCTGACTGTTCGCATCTGTAAAAACTGACAGATCTTGCTGGCCGGTGGTGGCGCACTTGGGAGGTAGAGGCAGGTGGATCTCTGTGAGTTGGAGGCCAGCCTGGTGTACAGAGTGAGTTCCAGGCCAGTCAGAGCTGTTACACAGAAAAACTCTGGCTCCAAAACCCAAAACAAAACCAAAAACCAAAAACCAAAAGCAACCTGAGTGTGGTGGCACAGGCCTTTAATCCCAGCACTCAGGTGGCAGAGAGAGGCAGAGGCAAGATGATCGATGTGAGTTCAAGGTCAGCCTGTCTACAAAGGGAATCCAGGATTGCCAAGGCTAAGACACAGAGACACTGTCTTCAAAAAAAAAAAAAAAAAAAAAAAAAAAAAAAAAAAACCAAACAAACAAACAAAAAAACAACTGACAGATCTTAAGGGCCTTCTGGATGTTTCCATCTCTCAATACACTGTCCCTTGTGATGTGCTCACTAAATTGTCGTCTACATGGTGCTTAAATGTCTGCAATGACACTTAATGAAGCCAGTTCCTTTTTTTTATACAGGAATCTAAAATATATAGCATTTATCTTCCTCTTCCTCTTCCTCCTCCTCCTCCTCCTCCTCCTCTTCTTCTTCAGATTTACTTAGGTGTAATTTTGTGTCTGATCATACTAGGCTGTAGGCTGAAACAGAAAGCAGAGGTGTGCTGTTGTTGGAACGGAACACTCATCTACATATCAGACACATGGGACCTTATACATATATCCCATTAGTGGTCCATGGGTCACATCCATTCCAGGACAGGTCTGAATATGGCCCAACATGAGATCATAAACTTACCTAATATATTTAGAGATTTATTTGTAATTTTTGTTGTTTAGCTTGACGATGCAGCTCTGCAGTATGAACTCTGTATGTGACAGCCTACTGTTGCAATGTCAGAAACTTGGACACTTCTGTATCAGATGACCACACCTCATCCCAAAGTTTACAGGAAGTGTGTGCTTAATGTCAAGCTACATGATTCGTTTTCTAGTTAGTCTGCAAGTGTAATGACAAAGTTGTGAAACCCCAAAGACCACCAGGAATCAGCCAGATGCAAATTATACAGGGTCTCCTTTTTTAGTCAAGCTCAGAGTGTGGGCCATCAGCCCCCTCATGAGGATGGAGGATGACAGCTCCTAGTGCTAGGGGAACAGGGTTTTTAAAGGAAAAACTGCAGGTCTCAGGGGGGTGTTTCCAAGCCTTGCTGTTACATAATATGTTAGAGTGGTCTAGGAAAGTTTCCTTTTAAGCTGATTGGCTGGGGGACCAGGGCTAAGCGAGGGGAACAAGGACAGACTGTAGGAGGGAATTTTTTATTTGTTTTGGTCACTGTGATCTGTAGCTCTGATTGGTTGGCCCCGGGTGCAAGCTCCTAGGAACAGTTACTAGCTGTATGTGACTCTCCCTGGAAACTCTGAATGGGGGGTGTCAGGTGCTCAGGCCCTGAACACAAAATGGCGTTGGTTTGGTCTCTACAATTGCTCCTTCTGACAGGTTCATTGAAGACCCAATCATGGGTCTTTCTGAACTTATTTCTCTGAGTCAGCCCGTTGTAGGGCCAGGCACTGTGCCTTCATGATTATTAGCTGTATGGCACCTAACCTTTGCTTGATATAAGAGGGCACAAAGCATGACTGGTTTAAACAGAACTAAGAGTCTATTTTTTGTAGTCATTGTCTCTCATGTCAGAGTTGTCTTTGACATAGCATCTCTGCTTGTAAAGTGGGAAAACGGGCAGAATCACTCTTTCAGTAACTTCTTCCTGCTGACATTAGGGGCGCTGTTATCATTTTCGGGCCTAAAGAAGGCTGAAAAGCTAGTCAAAGGCTAATGGGGCACATCTGTTTAGCTGATCCAGTTGAAGAGACAGGGAGTAGTCATCTGTGGGACTGGTTTACATCAGCTTCCAGCAGGTCCCGATCCCAGCAGCTCTGGATGGAGTCTGTTAGCCAGGTGAAAATCTGCTGAGACAAATACAAACTAGGGACAGAAGTTACAACTGTGTCTATAAGACAGCTGGAGTAGGCTTATGCCTTTGAAACCCAGTAAAAGCATGACTTTTTTTTTCAGTCTAGAAGTCTTGATATTAACAGTAGATCTAATTGTCTTCTAGCGGTCACGCTACCATTAGCTTAGCCATCAATGTAATTAGAGACCTGAGCAGGATAAATTGTAACCTAGACAAATTTATGTATCAAGTAAAATGGCAGAGATGACTAGTTAAGTCATATCCCAGTAAATAGACAATGTCCCAGTTGTCTTCTGTGGCAGCATGGCATGATGGGCAGAGACAGTCTTTTATCAGGCACAGAGGACAAGAGGCTGTTTCTGTGGAAGGTGAACATGGAAGAGACTGACCTACCAAAAAAAAAAAAAGACAGAAAATAGCCGGGCGTGGTGGTGCACGCCTTTAATCCCAGCACTCGGGAGGCAGAGGTAGGCGGATCACTGTGAGTTCGAGGCCAGCCTGGTCTACAAAGTGAGTCCAGGACAGCCAAGGCTACACAGAGAGACCCTGTCTCGAAAAACCAAAAAAAAAAAAAAAAAAAAAAAAGAGAGAGACTGACTTCACCATGCATTCAGCAACGTGAGACAATGACACTCTGGGTGTCCAGTTTGTTCTCAGGCTGATCCATAGCAGACATTGGGAGCAGTTTTGCTCCGTGGCCAGAAACTGCACAATCCAGGGCTGTGTCCAAGTCTTCTGAGACCTTGGGAACTATCATTATGGTCTGGGAATCTGTTTTTATAATACATTTATACATGTTAAAAGGCTTATTCAGCAGATCTCTGACAAGCCTGAGGGCCAGCATATATGAGTTGAATCTTTGTCTGTCTTTAGCTTTCTGTTGTAAACTACATCTTCTATAAAGATTTGAACAACCAGCAATTACTTACCCCACCTAGGGAATGGGGCATCATTTCTTTGGAGTTGTGTTATTAACTATCAGGCAACTGATTTACTGATATAGTTGACCATAAACTGTATCCGTTGTTAGTATAACTTTAAATATATTTTTGAACTAATATTAAAGTAAAACTTAATCATTGATATAGTCCATTGATGGACTGGCAATTTTGTTGACTCTGTTATATTTTATCATTGAGACTGGACAGCAAAAGCTACCTTAAAGAACAGAAGTTGTCCTTGGTTCTAAGCAGGGCAACTGAATGCAGCGGGAGAGGCTATGGCCTTATTTTTATTTTAATCACAGAATCAACATAGCGGCCAGCCACTTGTTCTTAGAGGCCCTAACAGACAATTTTAAAACATAGCTATGTTTAGAAAATAAGGCCAAACATATTTCTAAGGCAGTGATTTTTACCTTTTTGAGAATAAAGGTAGAGCATAATAACCATAAATTTAGGAAACAAACCCCAAATTTTAACAGCAGTCTGTTAAGCTGAATTAACCTTTATAAAAAAAAAGGAGAGCTTATTAGGACCAAGCTTATTAGGGCTCTAAAATTGTTGTCTTATGTCACGTGGCTATTTCAAGATGATGGAGTCACAAGGCAGGCTGTAGACCATGCGGTCCACATGGTTGTTATTTAAAAACATTTGTGTTACAAGCACACATGCACACATATATGTTTTAAACAAGAGTTTAAACTTCAATAAGTAAATTATAAATCCTTAGAAAGAATGGCTTTAAATTTAAATTATAAGTTTAAGTTGTTACAGATGTTAAAGATTTTTTAACCATCTCTAATAACTAGTAATTTATAACCAAAGTGTACAGAACATAATACATTTAAATAAAACAAGTTGAATCTAACATATTGTGGCCACATACATTAACACATTTAAGCTAAACAGAAAAAAATCCTTTATTTAGCAGCTATAATATTGAGGGGAAAAGTACCTTGCTGTCTGCTGAACTCAATGGATACAGGCAGGAGCTAGGGCTTTTCAGTGGTGTTCTGGATCCGGTGACTAGTATACCATCCTTGGAGGGCCAAGCTTGCTACCAGACTGAAAGCTGGAAAAAGCCTTTACTAAGGCTGAATAGGAGCTGCCCAAAAGCCCTGCCACATGCAGGTGGGGAGCAGGGTGGCTGAGCTCTCAGATGTTGTGAACCAGCAATGGATCAAATAGCCCCCATGTTCATGGCAGGGGTCCCCCAGAGGGCCTTTTATGTTGGGACAGGCTCCTTTCTCAGGGACTGAGCAGCAGCTGGGTGTTCAAGCAAGAAGTAGGAGGCACCAGGCTTAAGCTGTCAGGTTTCAGCAGGTAGTGGAAAGCATTGGCCAGAATTGTACCTGAGACCTGGACCATTTCTGGAACCGAGACAAGCAAACAAACACAAAAGGACCAAGCAAGCTGAAATGTACCGGTACAGCGAGAGAAAAGAACCAAAATTCAGAATGGCAGACTGTCCTGAGAGCTAGTGGGCTCTGTCATGTTTCTGTCAGAAACCAAACCAGAAGTAGTCTATCCCGTAACTGGGCTCTACTTAGATAAAAAAGCAGACCTGTTCTGGATGTCTTACAAAAGATTTTTAGTCACAAGAGCCACACAAAGACAAAAAAGGAAACAAAGCACAAATGAGACTTCCTGGTGCACACAGGTAGTAAGACATTGGCATCTCGCCACATTGCAGGAGCAACCCGCTCTGTCTCCCAGACAAACTTGAGGTTGAATGAGGGTCAATTTTTTTTTAACAAAAAGTCATTAATTGTTTTTTTTCTTAATGTCCACTGATAAATTATGTGCTCTGGCTCTAACTTTCTTAAAGTCAACTAGAACTAAGTCCAGGGGGCTAGAAGTCTTCTGTCTCATTTTGTCAGTCAAAAAAATTTTACAAGGACCAAAGACAGAACAGACAGAATACAAATACACACAGACACGTTCAGCTAGTTGCTAAGAAAACCGGCTAGGTGGCATGGATATGTGCCTAGAGCCGGGTAGCTCCCTAAGGTCCCAAGACCTCCAGATTGAGGTCCTAAAACCTCCAGATGGAGAATTTCGTCTCCCCAGTGGGGACTAGAACGTCTTCCAAGCTCCCCCACAGCTGAGACTATGCAGCGCGTCCACTAAGTCACTCCTGTCTGCCACAGATACAGAGTCACCAGGGACACCTGAGAACAGAAGTAACATGCAACGAGAAACAAGAAATGCAAACAGAACAAAACAATGACAGGACAGGAGTGCTCAGACACTTACTGGGTGGCCTTGGACCTTCCGAACCTGAGGGTCCTAGAGATCTGGAGGTTTCCAGCCAATGCACCAAATGTAATGCCCAAGTTGTGAAACCCCCAAAGACCACCAGGAATCAGCCGGATGCAATTTACACAGGGTCTCGTTTATTAATCGAGTTCAGATCCTGGGCCACCAGCCCCCTCATGAGTAGAGAGGCAGGCCCTAGTGCTAGGGGAACAGAGTTTTTAAAGGAAAAAGCTGCCGGTGGGGGAGGGAAGGGAGGAAGGCAGGGAGGTAGGCGGGGCGGGGGCGGGGCGGGGGTGGGCCGGGGGGAGGTTCCAAATCTTGCTGTTTGTTTCTTTGTTTGTTTTTCAAGACAGGGTTTCTCTGTATAGACCAAGCCTTGCTGTTATGTGATAGGTTAGAGGGGTATAGGAAAGTTGCTTTTTAAGCTGGTTCGCTGGGGGACCAAGGCTGTGCAAGGGGACCAGGGCCAGACTGCAGGAAGGACTTTTTCATTAGTTTTGGTCACTGTGACGTGTAGCTCTGATTGGTTGGCCCCAGGTGCAAGCTCCTAGGAGTGTTTACTAGCTGTATGTTTGTGGCTCTCCCTGGAAACTCTGGGAAGGAGGTTCAGGTGCTCAGGCCCTGAACACAAAATGGCGTTGGTTTGGTCTCTACACAAGCAGAGTGGGGAATAAGTTGGATGGAGGCAGAAAGACCAGTAAAGAAGATGCCACACAAAAAATCTGACAAAAACAAAAACAAAAACAAAAACAAAAACAAAAAAAACTCTGAAAATCATAGCAGAGTTTTCTTACATCCCGTGTTGAGACATAAAAGTGCAAAAGGTCTTGACAGAGGGAGAGCTGCAGGAAGGCTTGCAGTGCCCTCTGGGATGGGGGAGGGGGAGGACAGGGGGGAAAGGGGTGGGTAACAAGAGGGATTCAAACCAAGCTTAGCTTTATTCAATTGGATCTCAACCTTCCAAAGCTCACACTAGAGCTGAGTGAGCAGGCTCATCCGTTCTACCTTTCTAGTGGAGAAGCATGCTAAGGGAAGTCTGAACACCTCTTTTTCCTTTAAATTTTTATTACATACGGCCATTTTCACACAAGCACATAATGTGCTTTGAGCATTTTCCACCCCCATACTGTGCGACTCTACCACTCTTTCTCTAGCATCCCCTCTCCCATGAAGCTCTTTGTTCCCTTAGACCGGTGGGTCTCAACCTTTCTAATATTACGACCTTTAATACAGGTTCTCATGTTTTAATGACCCCAACCACAAAACTATTTCCATTGCTTCTTCGTAACTGTAATTGTGTTGCTGTTACAAATAATAATATGGATATCTGATATATGACTCCCAATGGAGTCGAGACCAACATGTTCAGAAACACTGCCCTAGACATTTCATTTCTGCTTTCTGGTGATCTGTACATAGATGCTTTTGTGAAAATAAATCTTGGAACCACAAATGAGAGGAAAGCATGACATGTTTTTCTTATTTAGACTTACGAGATTCCCTCCACGTGATTGTTTCCAGTAATGAGATGTTCTGAGGTTAGAAATATTCAGCAGAACCAGGCATGGTGGCGCACGCCTTTAATCACAGCACTCAGGAGGCAGAGGCAGGATGACCTCTGAGAGGTCGAGGCCAGCCTGGTCTACAAAGTGAGTCTAGGACAACCAAGGCTATACAGAGAATCCTTGTCTCAAAAAACCAAAACAAACAAAAAATATTCAGTAGAGCAAAGGAAACAATTAAGCAGTGACAAGACAGGAACAAATTAAAACTAAAACTGAAATTGCAGAGCTGTGGCAAGTGGCTCATGGTGGCTAAAAACCATATGTAACTCCTGTTCCAGGGGATCTGACAACTTCTTCTGATCTCCACAGACACCAGGCACAAGAATGAACAGATGTACATGCATGCAAAACACCCATACATATAAAGTAAAAATATATTTCAAGGGGCTGGAGAGATGGCTCAGCGGTTAAGAGCACTGTCTGCTCCTCCAGAGGTCCTGAGTTCAATTCCCAGCAACCACACGGTGGCTCACAGCCATCTATACTGGGATCTGATGTCCTCTTCTGGCCTGCAGGTGTATATGCAGGCAGAGCACTGTATACATAATAATAAATAAATTTAAATATATATGTATATATATATTTCAAAAACTAAATGGCGCCAGGCATGGTGGCACGCACCTTTAATCCCAGCACTTGGGAGGCAGAGGCAGGTGGATCGCTGTGAGTTCAAGGCCAGCCTGGTCTACAAAGCAAGGCCAGGACAGTCAAGGCTAACACAGAGAGACCCTGTCTCAAAAAACAAACAAACAAACAAAAAACTAAATGGCAAGAAATTGAACAACTCAATCAACAAATGGTCTAATGAAATGAGCAGACAGTTCTCAATAATGAAGCACAAGTGGCCAATAAACATCTGAAACAGCTAAGAAAGTTCAACTTTATTAGCTCTTTACCATTCTAGAGGTGGAGGAACCTGGGATGATGGATAAATGAGGCAGACTAAAGTCTCATGCAGTCGTCAACTTTATTCAGAGCATCAGACACATTTATACTCTGAGGGTTAAGAGGAGTCACGTACACAAGGTGTACAATCACAAAGGCAAGCTACAGGAGACAGGCAAGCTGCACAAAGTGGACAAGCCACGCCACAAGTGATGGGCAAGCCACATGTGGCAAAAACGTCTTTTCCCATAGAAGCATATAAGCAAGTAACAATATGTTGGGGACAGGCCATATGGCCAATTTTCAGCCATCTTGTCAGAGCCTACACCTTTAGGCTCCTATTTCTCCAGCAGTCTGTCATTTACCAGAAACCAGCTGACTCTGTCGTGGTTCGGCAGTTAGACTAAAGATAAAATTTAGACGGAGCCACCGGGTCAACAATAGCCAGTAGTGAAGAATAATCTGAAGTAAACTCACTCCTCTTTGCCACACCTGGGAGGACCATAGAATCCTGTCTTCTTGAAGAAACTGAGGGCACAAGACTCTTGTCTTGGTTTCTTGGAGTTTTCTCACAAGCCCTCAGAAATTTCCTCACAAGACTTCATACTTGGACTGACAATTAGTCATCAAAGACAGAAATGCAAATAAAAACTACGTTGTGATTGCATTTCACGCCAGTCAAAATGCCAGCTGTCAACTGAAGAGCCCTTGTAATTTTTACTGGTGACATCCACAGTGCTGATGGGAGAAGGATGTGCCTGCCTCCCAAGGTTCCATCCCTAAATGTGGAGCACCCTCTGATAGCTTATTCAACTCCATGGACTCAGCCACAAACACAAATAAATATGTATAAATAAAATATAATAATAGTTAAAGAAGTCGTGAATTTGGGAGGGAGTAGAAAGACACAGAAGGAGTTGGGGGCAGGAAGGGGACGGACATGATCAAACACAGTACTCACCTATGAAATTCTCCAAAAAAAATTTTTTAAAGAAATCTTGGGTTGGAGAGATACATACGTGTATGTAATGTTTGCTGCACGATTTGAGGACCTAGGTTCAGCTTTGCAGCCTCCACATAAGAGCTGAGTGCAGTTGTGCTTACCGCGTAAGCCCAGCACTGGGTGGGGAGGGGGGTGGAGCCAGGCAGGTGCCAGGTGATCATTGGCCAGCCAGTCTAGCTAACCAAACAGCAGCGCTCTGCAGTTTCCCAGGGAGACTCTATCTCAAGAAAATAAGGCGGAGAGCAACAAAGGAGCGCATTGGACATTGACTCCATGACCTCTGGCCTTTACAAATGCTTACATAGGTGAGCACATGCCCACATGCATGCAAGACAGACAGAATGCATTCACACATGTACACATATCCACATGCACACACAGAGATAATATACTTTTTTCTTTTTAAAAGAATTTGAAGTCCAGAGTGGTGGTGCACGCCTTTAATCCCAGCATTCAGGGAGGCAGAGGCAGGTTGATTGCTGTTGAGTTCAAAGCTAGGCTGGTCTACAAAGTGAGTCCAGGATAGCCAGGGATACACAGAGAAACCCTGTCTCAAAAAACCAAAAAACAAACAAAAAAAGTAGCTAAAGGAAAAAAAAAGACAAATTAGCTTCATAAACAGCAGACTAGGTCTTAAAACTGGCATCTGTAGCCTACCTCAAAACATTTTGCAATCTATTAAAGCTAAAATTGCGGGCGTATTTATGGTGTTGCCTTCCGTTGTTTTCATTACAATTCCCATTTACTGTCAACACAGTTGTTTTCAGTGCTACGGAGTTCCATCTTATGAGCTGGTTCTCCAGGCAGAGGGAGAACGCAGCGGGAGGCATTAGGGCATGGTGGAAATAGCATGGCTCTGCCTCTAGCAAGCTGGGTAACCTTGAGCAAATTAGTTCCCCTCTCAAAAGTGCCGTGATGGTTCTCTTCAGCGAAATGTATCCATTTCATAGGGTTGATGTGGCAATTATGTGAAAATTGCTTTTACTGCACTATTATGATACAGGTGTTCTAGAAAATGCAGTCAGTGTTCTCTGGTTTTTTTTTTTAAGACTTAAGACCAATTTTAGATTTCACAGCAAAAGTAAGAGGGAAATACAGAGACGCCAAGTCCCTACTCCTACCCCCCCCACCCCCCCACCCCCCCACCCCCCCACCCCCGTGCTGCCTCCCAATATCTTCTTTTAAGAAGGAAAAAAAAAGCCATGCATGGTGCCTCAGGCCTTTAATCCCAGCACTCGGGAGGCAGAGGCAGGTGGATCCCTGTGAGTTCGAGGCCAGCCTGGTCTACAATGCGAGTCCAGGACAGCCAAGGCTACACAGAGAAACCCTGCCTTGAAAAACCAAAAATAAATAGATAGGTAGGTAGGTAGATAGATAGATAGATAGATAGATAGATAAAAGAAAAGGAAAAAAGAAGGAAAAAATTCCAGTCAGGTGTGATGTCACATATCTGCAATTGCAGCATTCCAGAGGTAGAAGCGGGGAGGGTTAAAATATTTGCTATGTAAGTGTGAAGACCTAAGCCCAGATCCGAGGCACCCACATAAAAATCTGAGCACAGCGGTGATGCTCACCTCAGCTCTGGAGAGGCAGAGGCAGGAGAATTCCTTGGCTGGCAGCGTAGCAGTCTAGCCAGCCAGTCAGCAAACTCCAGGGTTGATGACAGAACCTGTCTCAAAAACTAAGGTAGAAGGGTTGGTGAGACAGCTCAGCAAGTTAAGGCAATCACTGCTAACTAAGCCTGTAGATCAAACCCATGGTGGGAGAAGAGAAAGAACTCCTGCAAGCTACCTTCTGGTCTCTCTAGCTCTCTGTCTCTCTCCCACACACATACAAAGAAAATAAATGTAACAAAAACTAAGGCGAAGAGTGATTGAAGTGGACCCCCAAAGTTGACCTCTGGCCTCCATATGTACCTACCTATTTCCTCACACACAAGAAGGGACACGCACACAATATAAGTTCTCCTTTTATTGAGAAAAGATTTTTTTAAAATACAGAACAGTTTTTAAAATGTAATACTGTTGGCCGGGCCAGCACTTGGGAGGCAGAGGACTGTGGGTCACTGTGAGTTCAAGGCCAGCCTGGTCTACAAAGCTAGCCAGCCAAGGCTAACACAGAGATGCCCTTTCTGGAAAAACAAAACAAAATGAAACAAAATGTAATACTGTTTATTTCAAAAACATTTCAGCATTCTAAACATACAAAAAGTAACAGGATGTTACAAATTGTGTTTAGGTTCAGAGGGTTCTTGAACTGTCATGGATGCAGTATTCTTTGCTGACAACGAGTTCTACAGTTTGTCTTACGCAATTAACTAAAGAAAAGAAATCCAAACATTTCTCGCGCCGCTGACCCCTCCCTCTTTTTCCATAACTAAGAATGTCAGCGGAATGCTGTGCCACGATATACAAGGACAAGACAACACGGAACTAAATGGATGCCCACCCAGGTATCCACAGGTCCAGCCTCACAGTGCACGCCCTGAGCTACGGCCCCCTCCAAAAGGCATCTTCCTCTCACAGCCTCCATGCCAAACAAGGAGCAACAAGATTCTGTGTGTGCCAGCCTGGTCTACAAAGTGAGTCCAGGGCAGCCAAGGCTAACACAGAGAGACCCTGTCTCGAAAAACAAAAATAAAAAAAAAAAAAAAAGAATCTGTGTGGGTTGCTTTGTTCTCTTTACAAACTATAGCTATGTACAGCTAACAACCCAGGATTTCTAGCCAGTAACCATATAGTTAACACTACCTACGAGTTGAAATGCCCAAAACATCTTCAAGCGCCTCGTCACACCAACAGCAAAGTGCACAGAGTAAAGAGAACACAAGAGTGCCTTTTCATTTTAAAAATGTTTGGAGCTAGCCAGGCATGGTGGCGCACTCCTTTAATCCCAGCACTCGGGAGGCAGAGGCAGGCGGATCGCTGTGAGTTCGAGGCCAGCCTGGTCTACAAAGTGAGTCCAGGACAGCGAGGGCTGTTACACAGAGAACTCCTGTCTTGAGAAACCAAACAAACAAAAAAAAAAAACAAAACAAAATGCAAATATAAGCAATGACATCCTGAACAGGACAAAGATAGCTCAAGATATGGCAAGAACTGACGAATGGGATTGCCCCAAATGAAAAAGCATCTTCTGTGGACCACTGAGGTAACTCATTGGGTAAAGGCACTTGCTCCCAAACCTGAGAACTTGAGTTCAAACACAAAGTTCACATTGTAGATGGAGAGAATCAATTCCTGCACTTTGTCCTCTGACCTTCACATGCTTACTGATATGGTATGTATATCCCGCTCCCACACAATCAATCAATTAATCAATCAATAAATAAATAAATAAATATTTTAAAAAGATCTTCATAGTAAGGTAAGCAGTCACTTCAAGAGACAACCTAAAGCCAGGTGTGGTGGCGCAGGCCTTTAATCCCAGCATTCAGGAGGCAGAGGCAGGTGGGTCTTTGAGAGTTCGAGGCCAGCCTGGTCTACAAAGTGAGTCCAGGACAGCCAAGGCTACACAGAGAAACCCTGTCTTGAAACCGCCCCCCCAAAAAAGATACTACTTAAATAGGAGAGAACCTTTGTCAGGTACTCATTGAATGTGTAACGAGTCTTAAAAATTAGGCAGGCCTGAACAGATAGCATTTATTGTGCAGTCATGAGGTCCAGGGTTTGGGTTCCAGCATCCTTGTAACAAGCTGGGCATCAGACACATGCCTTTAACCACAGATCCTGGCAGAGAAGAAGACAGAAGAATCTCTGGGGCTTGCTGAGAAAAGTCAAGCCTCAGATTGAGAGAGAGAGAGAGAGAGAGAGAGAGAGAGAGAGAGAGAGAGAGAGAGAGAGAAGGAGGAAGGAAGAGAGAGACTTCGTCTCAAAGAAATAAGGGAAGACACCCGTAATCCCAGCACTTGGGAGGCAGAGGCAGGGGGATCACTATGAGTTCAAGGCCAGCCTGGTCTACAAAGTGAGTCCAGGACAGTCAAGGCTACACAGAGAAACCCTGTCATGAAAAACCAAAACCAATAAAACAGCAACAATAACAAAAAAGAAAGAACTGAAGAGCGATAGGGCAAGACATCCAAAACCCCCTTCTGCCCAAAAACAAACAAAGAAAGAGTCCATACTGGAAGGAGGCATAGCAGCAAGCAGCAGTGGTGGCAGGAGCAGGAAGCTAAGAACTCACATCTTCAAAAGCAAGCAGGAAGCAGTGAGGGCAACCTGGAAGTAGGGTGGGGCTGTATACTCTCCAACCCCCCCCTCTCCCCCCTCTCCCCCCCTCCCCCCCCACCTACTTCCAGCAAGGCTCCTCTCACCTGAGAAACAAGTGTCACTAGCTGGGAACCAAACGTTCAAATACCTGAGCCAATTGGAACCATCACAGTCATCAAGGAAACGAGAATCAAACCTACAATGAGAGCCAAATGTGGCAGCACACCCTGCACTCAGAAGCAAAGCCAGGAAGATGCCCCAGGCGTTTCCTGTGTGAAGCTAGCCTGATCTACATAAAGAGTTAAAACAAATGCACTGGGAGTTTCACCTTGCTCCAGCCACAATGACTATTTTCAAGAAAATAAATAAGAAATGTTGGCAGGGTTCTGAGTCTCAGAAAAGAAAACCAAAAGCCGGGCATGAAGGCACACACTTTAATCCCAGCACTCAGGAGGCAGAGGCAAGCAGTTCACTGTGAGTTGGAGGCAGTTCACTATGAGTTCAAGCCCAGCCTGGACTACAAAGTGAGTCCAGGACAGGCAAGGCTACACAGAGAAACTCTGCCTTGAAAAACCAAAATAAATAATAAATAAAATAAAAGGGAAAAAAATAAAAGAAAAGAAGAAGAAAAAAGAAAACCAAATCTTTCTTTCTTTCTTTCTTTCTTTCTTTTGGCTTTTCAAGATAGGGTTTCTCTGTGTAGCCTTGGCTATCCTGGACTCCCTTTGTAGTCCAGGCTGGGCTCAAACTCACAGCGATCCACCTGCCTCTGCCTCCTGAGTGCTGGGATTACAGGCGTGTACCACACGCCTGGCTGGAAGATCTTTTTTCTTTTCTTTCGTTCATTCTTTCTTTCTTTCTTTTTTTCATTTTTCTTTTTTCTTTTCTTTTCTTTTTTTTTTTTGGTTTGCTAAATGGAGAGATGGCTCAGTAGTTAAACGCACTGGAAGCTCCTCTAGAAGACACAGGTTCAATTCCCAGCACCCACTCGGCAGCTCACAACTGTCTGGAAATCCTATTCCAGAGGATCTGACACTCTTGCACAGACATAACTGCAGGCAAAACAAAACAAAACAAGATACCAATGCACATAGTGTTAAAGGAAATGGAACAGACTCAGAAAGGCAAAAAGTATTTATTTATTATCATGTGGAATCTTGAATATAAGAAAAGACATGAAAATAGAACGGGGATTATTGGGAATGCAGAATGTAGAAGAGACTCAGGGGGAAGGAGACAAGTGAGAACAGAACCAAAGCATGTATGTTTATATATGAGACTGTCGCAATGAATCTCATTATTTTATACAGTTAATATATGCTAATTTTAAAGACATAATTGGCACATTGTTTTTCATATTTATATGAAAATAAAAGTGACAAGAATAACCCACATAATGTCAAAAATAGTACCGTATTGGCGGGTAGATTTGATTTGGTGGGGTTCTGGGCAAGGCTAAAGAGCAGGTGGATGGCCGGGTGCAGTGGTACATGCTTGTAATCCAAGCAGTCAGGGAGGCAGAGGCAAGCAGATCACTGTGAGTTCAAGGCCAGCCTGGTCTACAAAGTGAGTCCAGGACAGCCAGAAACCCTGTCTCGGGGACTGGGGGAGGCGGGGGCAGAGATCAGATGGATGAACTAAAGAAAGGCAATAGGGCCCAGGGTGCCAGTAACAGTGACCATGCATCTCCGTGCTACTCTGAGGCAAATTAAACTAGGTTCCCAGAACGACATGCTGTGCAGTAATCACTCTGCAGCCTACACCAAGAAAGAAGACTACCAGAAGTGTTATGAGGGTGTCAGCAAAACCGGTGATCAGAAGCCTAGCTGGTGCAAAGGTTACTTGCCAAAAGCAGCAACTAATTCCTGAGTACTTGTTGTCTTATGACATGTGCGCGTATGTTGTGTGCCTGCACGTGCACAGGTGGAGCTCAAAGGACGACCTGGAGGGTTTTCTTCACCTTCCACCTTGTTTGAGACAGAGTCTCTTGCTTGCGGTTGTGTAAGCCAGGGTAGTTGACCTGCAAGCCTCTAGACAGTCTCCTATCTCAGATTCCCATCTTGCTCTAGGCATTCTGGAATTACCGACGTACAGTGCTGCCTCCAGTTTTACAAGGATTCTGTGGATTCAGAGGACACACTTTATCCAGTAAGCCATCCCTCCAATCTTAACAAAGTTTTCCTCCTCCTCCTCCTCCTCTTCCTCTTCCTCCTTCTCTACCTCCTCTTCCTCTTCCTCCTTCTCCTCCTCTACTTCTGACACAGAGTCTCACTATGTATCCCTAGCTGGCTGTAAACTCATTATATAGACCAGGTTAGTCTTGACCTCATGGAGACACCGAGATCCACTTGCCTCTGCCTCCCCAGTGCCAGGATTAAATGCACCCACCACCATAAGCAGTTCAACTCTTGCTTGAGTCCTTTTGTTTGTTTGGTTGGTTTTTTGTTTTTGTTTTGCTTTGTTTTGTTTTTGTTTTTGTTTTTGCTTGAGTTCTTAACCTAACCTGAAGAAGCTGAGTGAATCTATAAGGAGAATTTAAAGCGTAATACGAGCCTCAGGTTAAGAGGCTCTTTAAAATACAGAGATACAGAGCTCAGTTGGCAGAGGAAAATTCTTTTGTTGTTTTCAAGGCATGGTTTCTCTGTGTATCCTTGGCTGTCCTGGAACTTACTTTATAAACCAGGGTAGCCTTGAACTCACATAGATCTGCCTGCCTTTGTCTCCCTGAGTGCTGGGATTACAGGCATATGCCACCACACCTGATGAGGGGAAATTCTTGAACCCTTTCTGCATGCCTAATTTATTTGACTAGGTAGAAAGTAACCCTGGGATCAGGATGCTTATTGGTGATCCTACTATATGCCTGGAAATGACAGAGTTATTAAAATCCTTTAATCCCAGCACTCTAGGAGGCAGAGGCAGAGGCAGGAGGACTTCTGTGAGTTCAAGACCAGCCTGGTCTACAAAGTGAATCCAGGACAGCCAAGGCTAACACATAGAGACCCTGTTTCAAAAAAACAAAAACAAAAAGAAAAAGAAAAAAGAAAGAAAGAAAAACAAGAAAAACCAATAAAATAAAACAAAAAACCAAAACCAAAAAGCCTGAACATCCAGCCGAGGCATAAGACTACCAGGTCCAGGCCGGGCGTGGTGGCGCATGCCTTTAATCTCAGCACTCGGGAGGCAGAGGCAGGCAGATCGCTGTGAGTTCGAGGACAGCCTGGACTACAAAGTGAGTCTAGGATAGCCAAGGCTACACAGAGAGACCCTGTCTCAAAAAAAAAAAAAAGACTACCAGGTCCTGGACTCATGAGGGCTCTTGGTAGCTTCCTTGGGGTTGATCTGGACAGTACAGATGAGGAAAAGGAAGCTGTAATGTCCCGTCCAGCAGGACCAGTAACAACGGGGTCTCGAGGGGAGCCATACCTGAGGGATGGGACGAGAAAGAGAGAGCCTAGACCAAGTAGCGTTCCTATCAAGGTCTGTTTATTGAATCAAAAGCAAAAGCTTATATGGGGTGGAGGCAAGGGCTAAGCAGCGGGGGAGGGGGGGGGAGCTGAGAATGCCTCCAGATGATGCCATCAGGGGAACATCCTGTGGTTTATCTCAGAAACACTATCTCTCGGAAAGTCCCGAGCTATCCTGCTGAACAACATCTGCAGGGAGTGAAAGGAGGAAGTTATGCAGAGGCTGAAAGGAGGAAGTTAGCTTTGGAATGGGGCATCAGTATCTTGCCATTAGACTCTTTTGGCCTTGAATGACCCTGGGCTGGCTCCGTACAGACCAGCCCCCACAATAAAGCACAACAGGTGTCTAACTGCTGACCTACGACAAGGTCAGCTATTTTCTGGTAAATGGCAGACTTCTGGAGAAATAGGAACCTAGGTTCTGACAAGATGGTTGAACATTGGCCGTGTAGCCCATCCCCAACACTGTAACACCACTCCTGCTTTCTCCTCCTCTAGAAGAAAGGACACCAAGTTAGAACCAAGGGGCAATGTTCCAGCAGAGAATAAGAAGCAGGTATTGAAAGAGAGTCTGGAGCTGATGCTTAGATGATGAAAGACTTGATAAGTAAACCCTCTACCGACTGAGGTACACCTCAAGGCCACTGCCTTGATGACAATGAGACTCAACCAAGATGACTTGCATGACCAATCAAGAAGTACTGTAGTTTAAGAGACTGTACTAAATTCTTGGCAGTGTATGAGCAGGTCATTGATGTGCAGAAAAGACTACAGACAGATTGCTAAAGCTTATGCTCAGACTGGCAGTTACCAAATCAAAGAAGCCATCCACTTCTACCACAAGAATGTGGCTCCAACCCCAGCCATTTCTCAAGAAATGGTCACAGGGAGCTGGAGAGATGGATCAGAGGTTAAGAGCATCAGCTGCGGGAAGCAGAGGCAGGTGGATTGCTGTGAGTTCAAGGCCAGCCTGGTCTACAAAGGGAGTCTAGGACAGCCAAGGCTACACAGAGAAACCTTGTCTAGAAAAAAACCAAAAACCAAAACAACAACAACAAAAAAAAAGAGCATCAGCCGCTTCCAGAGGACCTAGGTTAAATTCCTAACACCTACATAGTGTCTCACAACCATCTGCAACTCTAGTTCCGGGGACAACTCTTCTGGCCTCTGCAAGCACTGCATGCACATGATATACATGTAGGCAAAATACTCATACACATAAAATAAATATAAGTAAATCTAAGGAAATGGCAACAGAAAGAAAAAAAAACTGAAGGAGTAAGAGCTTGTGGTCTGCGTCAACTCTCACCTTGCTTTGGAGAAGAATAGAGATGTTGAATACTTTCAGAAAAGGGGTAGCCCCAAGCCATAATGCACCAAATGGTAGTAATTACCCAGAACCTTGAGATGTCAGACAGCACATGAAGGTGTCTGCTCCGCCAGCCTCCTGGTTGTTTCATCACACTCTAAAGAATGGATCCATCTGGAGCTGACCTTCTTCACAGGTTACCATGGAAAACAGCTGCTTTAGAAGACATGGAGGAGTGTACAATAGCCATGGGTGGGTACCAGAAGGGGCTGGATCTGGACTGCAGCTGTAAAGAGGGGCAGCTGGTTACCAGCATTGCACGATGGTGACGGTACAGTACAAACTGATAAGACAGCCCTAAAGATCTGAAGAGAATGGTCAAGGCCAACCTAAATAGTGGCTGAAAAACATTTTTTTGGAGACAGGGTTTCTCTGTGTGTGGCCCTGGCTGTCCTGGAATAACTCTGTAGACCAGGCTGGCCTCGAACTCACAGAGATCCACCTGCCTCTGCTTCCTGTGTGCTGGGATTAAAGGCGTGCACCATCTTGGCTAAAAATTGATTGCCAGGTCCTGCAGCTCCCCCTGCAGTAGCTCTAGAAAGACACCTTCTTTTTCAGGCATTCAGAAACCATTTAAAGAATCTCACACTGTGTGGGGCATGCAACATCCTTGCCTACACACACACACACACACACACACACACACACACACACACTAAATCGAGAGATGTTAAAAGTGAAAAGTTATGCCAGGTGTGGTGGCACACACCTTTAATCCCAGCACTTGGGAGGCAAAGGCAGGGGGATCGCTGTGAGTTCGAGGCCAGCCTGGTCTACAGAGAGAGTCTAGGACAGCCAAGGCTACACAGAGAAACTCTGTCTCAAAAAACCAAATAAAAATAAATAAATAAATAAATGTTCTCTTCACACCACTTTACTTGGCAGAGGCCGGTGGATCTCTGAGTTTGAGGCAAGCCTAGTCTACAGAATGAGTTCCAGGATAACTAGGGTTCTGTCTCAAAACAAAACAACAACAACAACAAAAACCAAAAAAAACAACAAATAAGCAAATTAATAAATAAAAATTAAAAATTCCATGATAGCACAAGAGCCTCCAAACTCAGGCCATGGGCCTGATTGCAATTCACTGAAAATAACTGTTCCCTTCTGTTAGGTGAAAGAAAGCTGGATGGATGATACTGGAACAGAGAAAGGAGAAAGAATGGCTTTTGCCTGGAACTACGTCCCTAGGCAAGAAGGGCTTATCAACAGATTTATCTAAGCCCAGGAGGAAGACAAAGTCATTCAGCCACTGCCTTGGGCACAATGGTGGTTTCTTCGCTGTTGCCCTGAACCTGTCTCCTTCCTCTGTCCCCTGGCTGCTCCCTGACAAATGGTTACTTTTTGTTTGGAGAATTGGGCACAGAGAGGGAAGAGAAAGTGCCCCTCCCAACCCAGAGTCTCAACTGTTCTCATGGTTTTTTTGCTTTGTTTTGTTTTGTTTTGTTTTGTTTTGAGACCCTGTCTCAAAAGCCCCCCCCAAAAAAAAGTGTTGGTAAGGAAAACTGGGGGAGATCAATTCAATTCAGTAAGATGGTACAGGATTTGGATACTCCTATTTTTATTTTTTTTTTTTTTGAGACAGGGTTTCCCTGTGCAACAGCCCTGGCTGTCCTGGAACCCTCTTTGTAGACCAGGCTGGCCTCGAACTCACAGAGATTCACCTGCCTTTGCCTCCCAAGTGCTGGGATTAAAGGTGTGTACCACCACGCCCAGCTGATACTCTTATACTTTAAAATAAATGGATATTTATCTCTTACATCACACACAAATATCATTTTCAAAAATATGGTGGACCTAAATGACAATGGTAAATCAATAAAGCTTCTATAGGAAAGCCAAAGAGAATATCTTCATGACCTTGGGAAATGGCGTGTCTTCTTTTTCTCTTCAGAAAGCAGCTTTTGTACTTTCATTTAAGCACAAATCTCTCTCTCTCTCTCTCTCTCTCTCTCTCTCTCTCTCTCTCTCTCTCTCATACACACACACACACACACACACACACACACACACACACACACACACACCATCTATTTTTGCTTGGTATTTGGATGGGTTAATGTATTGGCTGACTCCCCTGCTTATTCTCTGATAGCTTTGTAGTTCCTGGAGGACATGCCCTGAGTAATCTCAGTATGGTAAGATTTGCTGTACAGCAGCAGCATTTCTAGCTCCTTGACACAAGGGACTGGGAGCTCCCAGAAGCCACTGGCTTGCATTCTTGTTGCTGCCATAGCTGGGGTTTGACCTGAGGATCTGGCCTTTAAATCATCAATGCATCCTATTGCCAGTGTTTTTGGGTTTTCATGAATTGCGCTTCATTTTGACATATCAATCTGGCTGGTGATGGATGAATCTCTTGGTGTTTTTATTGTCTTCTGCTTTCCAAAAGGTCTGAAAGTAGTGATGATGTCAAGTTGATGGTGGCCACCTTTGTAGGCAGCACAGACAAAGGGCAATTGCTTAGAAAAAAATAAAAGGCATTAAAAACAGCTGATAAGTGAAACTCCATTAAAGTGAAAAAATTCCATTTATTAAAACAGTCTATGGAGAGAATACAAAACAGCTCAGAAAGTGAGAGACTATACTGTCATTGACAACTGGCAAAGGGCCTGCTTGTATCTGAAATACAGAAAAGAATTCCCACAGATAATTAAGAACAGTGTAGCTAACTGTTTAGAAATGTGGTGTGGGATTTGTGCACAGAAAAGCAAATAGATTAACAAAGCAGAACAGGGCCAGAAACTTATTCACAGAAGTATGGATGGGAAAGATGCATCCTGTACCTGGTGGCCAGGAGAAAGTTACCATGGAGATGCTAATACCACATGACTGACTAAAACACCCTAGGAATCACAGTGCTTTGAGCCTATGCTCTCAGCTATGGAGGCTCAGGCAGGACTGTTGCTGAGTGCACCTTTTTAGGGCCAGCCTGGGCAACAAAAGAAGACCCCTCCCTCCTCAATTCAAATAACAACATCAAGACCACAGGAGAATAATGTATATTTTTAGCCAGGCTGGCAGGAAGGAGGATGTTTTAAAGAGACACTTGTGCCCCTCCCTTCGGCTATCAGACCATTGAAACAATGGACTGTAAAAAAAGTGGAATTTCCTTAGGAGTCTCAAGCTGGGAGAAGGAAAAGGTTGGGAGCCTGATGCCAGGCAGAGGAGGGACTCATCTTCCAGGAAAATTATCACACAGTTCTGATAACTTGTGAGACCACCCTGCAGGAGAAACAGAGCCAAGACATTGATGGATTAATGATGGGTGAAACTAGACCTTGCCCAAGAATTTCTGGTTGTGCAAACAAACCCCTGGCTCTCTACATAAACTTCATTTCAAGTCTCCAAGCATGGAACTGAGGAAATATTGGATCTTTTTGTTCCTCTTCCCAGTGTGACCCCATCGAATAAATCTCCTTTTATTGTTTTTATTGTCTCTTTAATAGACTTATTGAGAATGAGTGGCCAAGTCAGGCTTGTGAGGGCTGCAAGAACCCAGAATCTGACCCTGCTAATTCCAGTAGCATGTTAATTAGTCAATCCAGCAAAAGCCTCTACTGAATATAACCATGTGTACATCCACGTCAAGGTAACCGAATACATCAAGGAAAACCCAACAGACCTGATACATTGACAACTTTGATATGTATAACTGATATGTGATAGTTAAAAAAAAAGATGACATGTGTGCTGCAGAGATGGCCCAGCATTTAAAAGCATTTGTTTTTGCAGTTGGCCCAGGTTTCATTCCTGGCACCTACCTGGCACCTCCCAACCACCCAGAAATCAAGTTCCAGGGGATTCAATGCGTCTTCTGACCTCAGAGAGCTTCTGCATGAACATGGTGCACATACTTACACTCAGGCACACACACATATACACGTAAAATAAATAAATAAAATTTAAATGATGAAATGCTTTTTATAAAATAACTAATAATAAAAAGCCGGGCATGGTGGCGCACGCCTTTAATCCCAGCACTCAGGAGGCAGAGGCAGGTGGATCGCTGTTAGTTTGAGGCCAGCCTGGTCTACAAAGTGAGTCCAGGACAGCTAAGGCTACACAGAGAAACCCTGTCTTGAAAAACAAAAACAAAAACAAAAACTAATAATAGTGAAGGGAGAGATGTAAAAATTCAATAGTTGGAGATCTTAGTGAAGAACTTTCAATAGGCCAGGTGTGGTGGTGCATGCCTTTAATCTCAGCACTCAGGGAGGCAGAGGCAAGGGGATCTCTGTGATTTTGAAGCCAGCCTGGTCTACAGAGCGAGTTCCAGGACGTACAGCCAGAGCTGCACAGAGAAACCCTGTCTTCGGGATAGAGATAGGTGGGAAGACCTTTCAATGGTGTGTTGAATTAGAGAAAGGGCCAAGGAAATAAAAGTTTTTTTTTCAGTGCTAGGGATCAATCAAATACGCATGCTAAGGAAACACTCTAACATTAAACTATGCCTTTGTTGTGTTTTTAAAAAATATTTATATTTTTCTTATTTTATATGTATAAAGTTTTGCCCGCGTGCATGTAAGTGCATATGTGTGTGCCTGGTGCCCTCAGAGGCTAGAAGATGTGTGATCCCCTGGAACTACAGTTACAGATGATGAGGAACTTCCTGATACAGGTACTGGAAATCAAACTTAGGACATCAGAAAAACCAGCAAGTGCTTGTAACTGCTGGGTCATCTCATCTCTCCAGCCCTTAGCCCTTAGGGTTTTTTTTTTTTGAGACAGAGCCTTATTACGAAGCTGCATAGACCAGGCTGGCCTTGAACTCAAAAGTACTGCCTCTGATTCCCAAGTGCTAGAACCACAGGTGTGTGCCACTATACCCAGATGAAATAGAACTCTTAAATAATATAATAAATAAACTGGAAGTTATTACAAAAAAAGCTAAATAGCCGGGCAGTGGTGGCTCATGCCTTTAATCCCAGCACTCAGGAGGCAGGGGCAGGTGGATCCCTGTGAGTTCGAGGCCAGCTTGGTCTACAATGCGAGTCCAGGACAGCTAGGACTACACAGAGAAAACCTGTCTCGAAAAACAAAAACAAAACAAAACAAAAAAAGCAAAATACACATTCTTTTGAAGTACACATGGAGTGCTTTCCAAGATGTACCATATGTTAAGTCTTGAAATAAACTCCACTTTAAATATATTTAAGAGGATTGAAACTATGTGGAGTATGTCCTTTTATCACAATGAATGAAGTTAGGAATTAATAACATAAGGAAATTGGAAAATACATAAATATATAGACATTAAACAACATATTCCTAAGTAAACAATGGGACAAAGAAGAAGCCACAAAGGAAATTGTAAAATGTTTTCAGAAAAGTGAAAATACAGACACAACCTATTACAATTTCTGGGATGTGGTTAAGGGAAGATTTACAGGCAACTTTATAGTTATAAACACTTGCATTAAAAAACAACAACAACAACAAGATGGCTCAGTGGTTAAGAGAACTTGTTGCTCTTGCAGAGGACCTGGGTTCAGTTCCCAGCACACATACAGTGCTTCACCACCATCTGTAACTACAGTTTCAGGGGCTCTGACATCTGTTCTGACCTCCATGGGCATCAGGAACACAGATGGTGCACATAGATACATGTAAGCAAAATACTCATACGTATAAAATAAATGAAACAAGATTCACGGACCAGATGAGCTGGTGCCAACCTTTAATTCTAGCACTCAGGAGACAGAGGCAGGTGGGTCTCTTTGAGGCCAGCCTGGTCTACATAGTAAGTTCCAAGCTAAGCTGGGCTATACAATGAGACTGTCTAAAAGTAAAACAAAGCTGGGCAGTGGTGGTGCACACCTTTAATGCCAGCACTTCGGAGGCAGAGGCAGGCAGATTGCTGTGAGTTTGAGGTCAGCCTGGTCTACAAGTCCAGGACAGCCAAGGTTAAACAGAGAAACCCTATCTCTAAAAACCAAATAATAATAATAATAATAATAATAATAATAATAATAATAATAATAATAATAGAAGAAGATGAGAAAATAATGAAATTGAGAGTAGAAAAAGAATTGAGAGGTGGCTGGAGCCATGGCTCAGTGGTTAACAGCACTGTCTGTTCTTCCTAAATGACCCAGGTTCGATTCCCAGCACCCACATGGCAGCTCACAACTGTCTGTAACTCCAAGATCTGACACCCTCATACAGACATACATGCAGGCAAAACCCAATGCACATACAATAAAAATAAATAAATTATTTTTTTAAAAAGAAATCAAATCCATTTTAAGGTTACTCCAAAGAAAGATGCACAAGTGAATGTTATCAGGACTTGATAGAGAACGTCACACATTCCTCCAAAACTTAGAAGCTCGTTTTTATCATGCTTGTGGCACTTTGACACCAAAACCAGACAAAGACATATCAGGAAACTAAGGTTAAAGGTCAATAGCCCTGAGAATATAGAAAAAGAATCCTCAACAGGATTATCTTCAAACTGGGTCCAAGAACCTGTTAAAAAGAATATGCATAACCAAGTGTAATTTGTCCCAGGGTAACAAGGTTGCTGAACATCCAAAGAGCAATTGATACAGAGGCTTTCTATACTTTTTTTTTTTTTCTCGAAAGAGGGTCTCACTATGTAACTATGGAACCAGGCTGGGCTGGCAAGATAGAGCAGCAGATTATATGCTTAGTGACCTGAAGTGGATCCTCAGAACCCACATGATGGGAGGAAAGAATAGATTCTTCACAGGTTGTTCTCTGACCTACACATAGATAGATAGATAGATAGATAGATAGATAGATAGATAGATAGATAATAGATAGATAGTAGATAGTGTTCAAGGTCATCCTGGGCTACATAATTAGTTTATAAAACCATCATGTGCTACATGAAAACCTGTATCAAAAATATACACATATTAAATCATACTGGCATAAGTTTCATACATGAACAATATATCATTGGGAATTCAGAAATCAACCCTCACATTTACAAACAATTCATTTTTTGCTGGGTGGTGGTGGCACACACCTTTAATCCCAGCACTTGGGAGGCAGAGGCAGGTGGATCACTGTGAGTTTGAGGCCAGCCTGGTCTACAAAGTGAGTCCAGGACAGCCAAGGCTACACAGAGAAACCCGGTCTCGAAAAATCAAAGCAAAGACACAAACAATTGATTTTCACAAATGTTGCCAAATCAATTCAGTGACTGAAAAATTGTATTTACACAAGTAGTGCGGACACAACTGAAGTCCCCAAGTGAAAGAACACGACTGGACCCAAAATTGACCAATAGTATAAAAGTGCTTGAATATGGAAGAAAAAGATTTTACAAAGTAAAACCATCAGGGTCTGGGGTGCCTGCAGTGTAACTCAGTGGTAGTACATGTGCCTAGTATGTTTGGGGATCCTGGGTTTGACACCCAGCACTAAAAATGCTAATTTTGTCATTGCTTCGACATAACACCTTATGTTGACAAAGCAACTTAAGGAAGAGTTTAGTTTGGTTCACTTTGAGGGTACAGTTTATCAAAACAGGGAAGGCAGTGTGTCAGGCTGGTCACCTCTTTCTCTGGCAGGGATTTTACTGTGTAGCCCTGGTAGCCTGGAGTTCACTGTGTAGACCAGGCTGGCCTTGAAGTCACAGAGATTCACCTGCCTCTGCCCCCCTCAGAGCTGGGATTGAAGGTGTGCATCACCAAACCCAGTTGCTTTTGCCTTTTAATTCAGCCTGGAACCTCAGCCCACCGAATAGAACTGCTAACAATTACAGCAGGTCTTCCCTCCTCAATCTGGAAACACCTCATAGCTTGCCAAGAGTTCTGTGTCCCTGGAGATTCTACATGCTACCGAGTTGACAGTCACTATTGGCTGTCCCCACACACAAGTTTCCAGGCTTACAGGAATTATTGTCCAGGTCTCCAAAATAGTCTGTTCTTAGGTTTCTTTGTATTACTTTTTGGTAGGATCAGTTATTTGTCTAATAGTGCCTCTGATTCTCTAAATTCATCATATGGTTTTATTCAAATAGCGAATCACATCATTTTTAAAGACCACAAATTACTTCCGATGGAAACAGAAATGAACTCTCTCTTTCAATTAGAGAAACCATGTCACAGTACAGAGCTAACATGGAATTGTAAAATCAAGAGTAGATTTCAATTAATTTAGAATTATAAAGGGTTTTTGAATGTACTGTTTAACTTGACTGCCCTTTTCTGGTGACATTTTATTTTCAGTTCTAAAGCTGTCTGATTTCCAAAATTTACATTTTCACCGTCTGCTGAATATGCAAATAGAAGAGCAAAGTTTGATTTGTACTTGGACAAGATGTCAACAATCTTTTTTTGCATTATATATTTGGCAAGTTCTCTATGATCTTCACAGAAATCAGGATGATTTGGAACTCATTTTTTTCAAATTTTGAAAGTACCTAAAAGGTCAGAGAAACAGTAATTTGACACACAACCTTTCATACAGTTGAAAGCATGATCTTCAGTAAGCTTTGGCAGAAGCAGCTTTACGGCGGAGTAGACCAGCACACCTAATACCCTAACTTCCCTTTGTTCACCCACAAGAATTTTTGGCTGTAAAGTTTACAGCAGGAAATGTAACCTTATTCCATTTCATAAGTAACCGAGGGAACAGTGCAACAATGCAGGTTTGTTGATATGGTGTGCCTTGACTGAATGAGTGGCCACTAATTCCCATTGAACATTAGTGGTTTTGAAATTTTTACTTTCAGACATAAAACAAATTTAACAGACATTTAGTTGATTTCCAAGCATTTGCCAATCATCATGGGGTTTGAAATACAGTTTCCAGGTGTGCTCTTAAGTGTTCCTTAACCTTGGTAAAGTTCAACTGTTTGGCAGGCTCTAGTTTGATGATTGAACTCCTTCACCTAACTGTATATGTCCTCTTATCTGCTATCAAAACAATATTGCCATTTCCCTTTCTACATGATTTCTATGGCAATCTGCACTAGTGTGGCAATGATATTCTTTTTCTTTATCTGAGCACTTGGACCATATGATTATGGTATTCATAGTGTTAAAAAATAAAGGAGCTGGCACACGCCTACCCAGCACTCGGGAGGCAGAGGCTGGTGGATCACTGTGAGCTCGAGGCCAGTCTGGTCTACAAAGTGAGTCGAGGACAGCCAAGGCTACACAGATAGACCCTGTCTCAAAAAACCAAAAAATAAAATAAGATTAAAAAAAAATATAAGAGCTTGGCATGGTGGCCACACCTTTAATAATTCCAGCAGTAGACAGCAGGGATAGGTGGTGCTCTGTGAGTGTGAGGCCAGTCTGGTCTATATAGGGAGCTCCAGTAAGCAAGGACTACATAGAGACCCTGTCTCAGCAAATTAAAGTTCAGTGATGGAGCCTCTGCCTAGCATGTATGAAGGTCTTGGGTTCAATTCCCACAAAAACAAAACAAAACACAATAGCACTATCTCTACCCAAAGTACAGCACTTCATCTACAGGCAAAAGCCGAGTCAGAAAGTTACGATTCTTATTTGAGAGACAGTTTATCTGAGCACTTAAGGTGCAAATGTTGGAGTGACATAGCAGTGGATGCCTTATTACACTCAACAAAGCCTGAATGCCAATGTTGGTAGTCAAGGTTAAGAAGCAGCACGAAACCCAGGTGACCTAAATCATTTTTCCTTTGCTCAATTGATTTCAGATTCTGGTTAGGGGGAAAGAACCTGGATTTTCTACCTTTCCTTTAAAACTTAAACATTTTTTGAAAAATGAGAAGTTTTGCACCCCAGAAAGGGTTTCTTGGGATGCAGGACTTTTCTCATTAAAAGTGGACTGTTCTGAAACCTGCAAGGGTAGCGAACGCCTTTCATCCCAGCACTTGGGAAGCAGAGGCAGGTGAATCTCTGGATTCAAGGACAGCCTGGTGTACAGGGAGAGTTCCAGGACAGCTAGGATGATGGTGTTGGAGTGAATTCCAGCACAGCCAGGGTTACACAGATAAACCTTGTCTTGAAAAACAAAAACAAAGCTGGGTGGTGGTGGCACACACCTTTAATCCCAGCACTCGGGAGGCAGAGGCAGGTGGATTGCTGTGAGTTTGAAGCCAGTCTGGTCTACAAAGCTAGTCCAGGATAGTCAAGGCCACACAGAGAAACCTTGTCTTAAAAACAAAACAAAACAAAAAAAGAAAAGAAAAGAAAAACAAAAACAAAAACAAGAGCCGGGTGTGTTGGCACACACCTTTAATCTCAGCACTCCAGAGGCAGAGGCAGGCAGATCTCTCTGAGTTCGAGGCCAGCCTGGTCTACAAAGTGAGTCCAGGACAGCCAGGGCTACAAAGAGAAACCCTGTCTCGGAAAAAAAAAAAAAGAAAAAGAAAAGAAAGAAGGAAAGAAAGAAAAACAAAAACAAGCCGGGCGTGGTGGTGCATGCCTTTAATCCCAGCACTCGGGAGGCAGAGGCAGGTGGATCATTGTGAGTTCAAGGCCAGCCTGGTCTACAAAGCGAGTCCAGGACAGCCAAGGCTACACAGAGAAACCCTGTCTCGAAAAACCAAAAAAAAAAAAAAAAAAAAAGAAAGAAAGAAAGAAAGAAAAACAAAAACAAATTGGAACAGTCCTGTACTAATTACTTTTTGTTGCTGTGATAAAACACCATGACCAACAGTGATTTATGGAAGAAAGTTTTACAGAGGGATGAGTCCGTTATGGTGGGCAAGTGTGGCAGCAAGCCACAGGAATGGCAGCAGTATCAGGAGAGTAAACTGGAGGTAGGGCCAAAGCTAGGAACTTTCAAATCCCTCCTTCCCCCTTCCCCCACAGACTGCACCCCCACGTTGGTCACAGGGCCCCCATCAGTCCCTCCACCACTGCTTACCATACCCCCCTACTGCCACCCATCCACCGCTCCCACCCCACCCCACCTCACATGCTGACATTCTTCTTCCAGCAAGGCTGTACCTCCTAAGGTTCATAACCTCCCCTGTCAACACCACCAGAAAGGGACCAAGTACTTAAATGTCCATGGCAGAGGGGGGCGCATTTCTCATTCTGACAGGTACTAAGGAAATTATGCCAACTGACTGGTCATTCTGGTGCCTACCAGAGCACTGAAAGGTACCTATTGTACAATTTGTCAGTGGGACAGTGTGGCGCAGTTTTGTGGTTGCACTTGGAGAAGGCAGTTATCTTTATTAATTCTGCATGCCAGAAGAGCCAATCTCTAATATATGTTTATTATTTGTAGTGTATCTCTGTGTCTCACTAACATGTAAGCTTCATGACAATAGGGTTGGATGAAAAGTTGAATTTCTTTCTATCTTTTTGTTTTTTGTTATTTTTTATTTTATTTTATTTTATTTTTTTTGGTTTTTTGTTTTGTTTTGTTTTGTTTTGGTTTGGTTTGGTGTTTTTGTTTTTCAAGACAGGGTTTCTCTTTGTAATAGCCCTGGCTGTCCTGGAATTCTCTTTGTAGACCAGGCTGGCCTGGAACTCACCTGCCTCTGCCTCTCGAGTGCTGGGATTAAAGGCGTGCACCCCTTTGGCCAGCTGTGAAAAGTCAAATTTCAAGAGGCTCATTAGTAATGTAGCTGAACACCGTGGCTTCACAAAGCTAAACTAAGCACAGCCAGGACAAAAGAGCATCGGGAGAGCAGGGGAATCTTCTCTGAGGAGATGCTCCTCCGGAACACAGGAAGGCTGAGGAATTTTTGAGGCAGGCCTATGTACTTTCACATCAGGGAGGAAACTTGGGGAGGGTATGTTCCTGTGAGTGCCCAATGTTCAGCAAGAATATTTAGTTCAAAATAAATGAAAGGCTAGTCTCAAGCTGCACTGGAGCAGGCTCACACTCCTGAAGGCAGCTACTTTGCTTACTCACCAACAGTGAGTTAGTGGAGTCCCCCACACTAGGGAAGATGGGACCATCATAGGCTTGAGAAGTGTGCCTACTGAAGGACCATTTAGGAAGAAACGTCACCTTGTTTAATGATGGAGTCGAGAGAGTGGAGACTCATCTCAAGAAGACTCTGTGCTCTTGAAACTGCAGAGCTGGGTGGACAGAGAGGTCCCACTCGGTAAGGAAATCATGGAGCAGTGCCACTTTAAAAAATGATTCACAGCCGGACGTGGTGGCGCACGCCTTTAATCCCAGCACTCAGGAGGCAGAAGCAGGCAGATCACTGTGAGTTCAAGGCCAGCCTGGTCTACAAAGCGAGTCCAGGACAGCCAAGGCTACACAGAGAAACCCTGTCTCAAAAAAACAAACAAACAAAAAAGGCTCACTTTTAATGTATTCACTTTACATCTCCATTGTAGCCACCTCCCTCGTCTCCTCCTGGTCCCACTCTCCATCCCTCACTCCCCTTCCCATAGTCCTCAGGAATGGGGAGCCCTCCTCTCCTATCATCAAGTCTCATCAGGACTGCCTCTTCCTCTGTGGCCTGGCAAGGCTGCCCTGCCAGGAGGAAGTGATCAACCTGTGGGCACCAGAGTCTATGTCAGAAGTCGTCCCTACTCCCCATATTAGGGGATCCACAAGGAGACCTTGCTGCCTATCTATTACATCTGAGCAGGGCATTTTATAGGGAGATCATGAGTTCTTTTTTTTTTTGTTTTTGTTTTTTGTTTTGTTTTGTTTTTGTTTTCGAGACAGGGTTTCTTTGTGTAGTCTTGGCTGTCCTGGACTCACTTTGTAGACCAGGCTGGCCTTGAACTCACAGCGATCCACCTGCCTCTGCCTCCGAGTGCTGAGATTAAAGGTGTGTGGACCACCACCCGGCTTGTTTTTGTTTGTTTTGTTTTGTTTTAATATTTATTTGTTTATTACATATACAGTGCTCTGCCTGCATGTTCATCTGCAGGCCAGAGGAGGGCATCAGATCACATTATAGATGGCTGTGAGCCACCATGTGGTTGCTGGGAATTGAACTCAGGACCTCTCGAAGAGCAGTCAGTGTTCTTAACCGCTGAGCCATCTCTCCAGCCCCTTGTTTTTGTTTTTTAAGACAGGGTTTCTTACCTGGCCTGGAGTTGCTTTGTAGACCAGGCTGGCCTCGACGAACTCACAGGGATCTGCCTGCTTCTGCCTCCCCAGTGCTAGGATTAAAGGACCATGCCACCACTGCTGGGCAGGTCATGAGTTCTTTTTTTCAGGCATATTGAGATTGAGATGCCTTTGAGTTGATGAAGTCAAGTTTCAAATAGGAAGTTGAAAACAAACCCAAATGTGTACTTAGGTGCATAGCCCTAATATTCAGAAAAGAGAATGACAGCTTGGGAGCCAGTGGCTGCCAGTTCCAGCGGATGTTATGTAACAGGATAGGTGTGGATTGGAACCAGGAAGAGAGAGAGCAACCTAAGAGTCCTGTGCAGCTGCTACTCTCTCAAACAAATGAAAAGTCTGTGGCTGTCAACTGAAAGCTGAGTGAAGATTTTAAATCACAAAGTTTACGGGCTTTGAAAGACAACAGAGGAGATTTACAAGTTTTGTATAAATGTTTGCTTCAGGGGCAGTTTTTGAAGAGGAGGCAGTCTTTAAAAAGAGATTTGTTTCTTTTTAGTGTTTTATGACTGTTGGTCTGCATGTATGTATGTGCACTCTGTGTGTGTGTGTGTGTGTGTGAGAGAGAGAGAGAGAGAGAGAGAGAGAGAGAGAGAGAGAGAGAGAGAGAGAGAGAGAGCGCAATTGGTATACAAAGATTCCAGAAGGGGTAAGACCCCCTGGAGCCAGATTTACAGATGATTGCCAACTGTCAAGTAATTACTAGGAGGTGAACTTGGGTTTTTGCAAGAGTAGCCAGTGCTATTAACTACAGAGCTATCTCTCCAGCTCCAAGGAGGTATGGTTTTTGTTTGTTTGTTTGTTTCTCTGTGTACCCTTAGCTGTCCTGGAATCACTCTGTAGACCAGGCTCGCCTTGAACTCACAGCGATCTGCCTGCCTCTGTCTCCCAAGTGCTGGGATTCAAGGCATGCGCCACCACTGCCCGGCCAGGGAGGTATATTTTTATGGTGAGTTTGTTTCTATTGATTGTTTGGTTTCATTTTGATTTTTGTTAAACATGACAATGGAGGGTGACAGTTTTCATATTTTGCTTATTAACTGTGCTAGGTGATATGAATAGCAAAAAAATATGTATTTACATATGTCTTGTGCTTTTTCTTTCCTTTTTTTTGTTTTTTTGTTTTTTGGGTTTTTTTGTTTTGTTTTTCGAGACAAGCTTTCACTGTCTTTCCGTCTTGGGTCTTATGCTTTTTCTTAAGAATATCTTTAACTATTTGATGGAAGAGTCATCTATAAAAATTAGAAGACACCGGCCAGTGAGATGGCTCAGGAGGTGAAGGCACCTGTCACCAAGCCTGATGACTTCAGTACAATGCCTTCTGACCTCCCCAAGCACACTCGCCCCTCTAATAAATAAATACATGGAATAAAACTATTTTAAAAATACAAAGACACTTAATAATTGTCTTATTTTTGTTTGTTTTACAAAGCATAAAAGTGTGCATGAAAAGCTAGTACTCTTAACCACTCAGCCATCTTTCCAGCCCCTCAATGAGGATTTCTTTTTTCTTTTCTTTTCTTCTTCTTCTTCTTCTTTTTTTTTTTTTTTTTTTTTGAGAAAGAGTTTTGCTATGCAGCCCTGGTTGACCTTTAGCTGGGTATACACACACTGTGCTGGCTTAGAACTCACAGTGACCTACCTACATCTCCCTCCTGAGTGCTGAGATTAAAGGCATATGTCACCAATTCTGGCTTAATGAATTTGCGTGTCATCCTTGCACAGGGGCCATGCTAATCTTCTCTGTATCGGTCCAATTTTAGTATATGTGCTGCCGAAGCGAGCACCAATTCTGGCTTAAAAAGTGTTTCTTTTTTCTTTTTCAAGACAGGGTTTCTCTGTGTAGCCTTGGCTGTCCTGGATTCACTTTATAGACCAGGTTGACCTCGAACTCACAGGGATCCACCTGCCTCTGCCTCCCGAGTGCTGGGATTAAAGGCGTGCGCCACCACGCCCAGCTAAGTGTTTCTTTTTTAGTGTTATTTTTTTAAAGATTTATTTATTGTGTATACAGTGCTCTGCCTGCATGTACACCTGCACACCAGAAGAGGCCACCAGATCTCATTACAGATGGTTGTGAGCCACCATGTGGTTGCTGGGAATTGAACTCAGGACTTCTGGAAGAGGAGGCAGTGCTCTTAACCTCCGAGCCATCTCTCCAGCCCCTTAGTGTTATTTTTATTGTTTTAAACCATATGTATGTGTCTGTGTGTGGGTGTGTGCACATGAGTGAAGGTGTCCATAGAGGCCATGGGTGTGAGATGTCCCTGGAGCTGGAGTTTCAGATGGTTGTAAGTGGCCTGGTATGGGGTGCTAGGAATTGAATTCCAGTCCCCTGGAAGGACAGTATGTGCACCCAGCCACTGAGCTATCTCTTCAGCCCCACAAATACTATTTCTTGAGCCCCTATTCTGTGAAAGTACTCTTCTAAGAACACGTAATAAACAATCCAAATGGTCGTGCTTTTGTTTTGGCATTTGTTTTAGGAGTTTTCCCCTGAAGAAATGTGAACCAATGTCTCTCCAGCCCAGCTAGGACGTTAAAGACAAAACCACAACAAAACGATTGCACTCAGGGAAGCTTGTTGAAATGAGGGCTGCGGAGGAGCATGGGCGACACAAAGGCAACTGAGTCATCCCCACAGGCAAAAGGCAGCTTCAGGGAAGTGTCCCCTCCTCACTACATTCCTCTAGGTGTGGTCTCTGGGCCTATCTTTCCTAGTTTCCTGAGCCTTTAAACTTTTGTTAGCTCTCGAGTCTTAAGAGGCTCTTGCTTCTCTCCAGGCTGGACTGTTTCAATGGAGAGGAAATAGCTCCAGAACAGCCTTCACCTCTGGTGACTAACAATAGCATTCACAATGCCCAGGGTATTTGTCCGGTAGGCAGAGTTGATTGACAGCTGGGTGTGGCTTCCATCTGTACCATCTACTTTCCATTTATAATAATTTCTTCTCTTAGGGCCTGAAGGAAAACAAGTGGTAGCTTAACATATGAAGCAATTAGAAAAATAACACATGGTGTGCATGCTGTATACAATTAAGTACTAAAGTGCTTTGTATGGCTGTTAAGTATAACAGGGGTCCAAAGCCCAGAGTGCACGGCAGCAGTCTTAGATAGGAGAACGCTTTTCAAACACAATGACACATATATTTGAGAACATTTGAGCAGCAGTGTGCTAGGTGTTTGGGATACAAAAAGCTGTGGGATGTGCTCCCTTTTCTCAAACAGTCAACTGTCTTGTGGAGGTGGCAGAAGGAAGCACATGTAAATCCAGTAGGATAGGGACTATTATTAGTAGTATTTTTTTTCTGGACTGACTTTGTAGACCAGGCTGGCCTCGAACTCAGAGATCTGCCTGCCTCTGCCTCTGGAGTGCTGGGATTAAAGGCATGTGCCACCACGCCTGGCCCAAGTCATTCAGCGTGTGTACCCAAGTGTAGTAGCATGTTCTCCCACAGGGAGGTCACAGGTTGACTTGTGGGGATTAGTACCTGTTGAGTAGGTCCGAAGGGAACTGCAACTCCCCAAAATGCAAAAGTCTAAATATCTAGAACTGAGCTCAACCTGGACTACAGGAGGGTTACTGGAGATTAGGTGAAAGCCAGTGTTCTCCAGGAACTTTTGGTTCCCATCTGTCCAAAGGAGCCGTTCACCTTATCTGTAGCAGAAGGCGAGGATGACTAGCTGCAGCATCTGTTAGCATATCAAAGCACATGATGGGTTCACAAGTACCTGTCATACATTTCAAAGTCCATATTAGCATCCTAGCCCTTCTCATCTCTTCCTCCACCTCAAACTTCCTCCAGCTCATGGGCTTCCCTCTCTCCAGCTACCCATTCTCCTAGTAACCCTGCTATTCTCCACATGTTGGCATTCTGTCTCTCTGGCTCTGGCTCTCCCCCTCCTCCTCTGCTCTTGCTTCTATGTCCTGCTAGTCACCCCTCCCTGTCAGACAGCCCTGGCCATTGCTAGTAAGGCTGGCCATCTTCATTCTACTACTTTCTCTGTTACAGATTTTCTAGATTTCCAAATGCCTCTGGCTGTTCTCACTCTTTATCTACAATAAAAAAAAAAACTTCCCCTTAACCAAATCATGGAGCTGTTGCATCCTCAGATTATATAATACTCTCATTTTACTGGATGGGTCCTGGGCAGGGATTGTACTCAGTTCACCAGGCTTGGAGATAAGTGCCTTTACCCATCTTGTTGGCCCCTAAAGCTAACTTTTTTTTTAGGGGGGGGTGTTGAGACAAGGTTTCTCTGTGTAGCCTGGACTCACTTTGTAGACCCACCTGCCTCTGCCTCCCAAGTGCTGGGATTAAAGGTGTGTGCCACCACTGCCCGGCAAAGTTTGTTGTTGTTGTTTAAAGAATGAAAGTTTTTAAAAATTATTTTTTCCTTTAAGAATGTGTGTGTAGCTGGACATGGTGACACACACCATCAATCCTAGTACTCGGGAGACAGAGGCAGGAGAAGCCCTGTTGAGTTCAAGGCTAGCTTGATCTATGAAGAGAGTTCCAGGACAGCCAGGGCTATTACACAGAAGAAACCCTGTCTCAATAGTGTGTGTGTGTGAAGCAGGGCGTGATGGTGCATGCCTTTAAGCCCAGCACTTGGGAGACAGAGGCTGGTGGATCTCTGTGAGTTCAAGGCCAGCCTGGTCTACAAGGTGAGTCCAGGACAGCCAAGGCTACACAGAGAAGCCCTGTCTCAAAAAACGGAACAAAATGTTTGTGTGAGTATATCAGCGAAAGTCAGAGAACAACTTGTAGAAATGCATCCCTCCCACCAGAAGCTTGGCCCTGGATATATTTTTTAAAAAGATGTATTATGTATACAGTGTTGTGCCAGCATGTGCACCTGCAGGCCAGAAGAGGGCATCAGATCACATTAAAGATGGTTGTGAGCCACCACGTGGTTGCTGGGAATTGAACTCAGGACCTCTGGAAGAGCAGTCAGTGCTCTTAACCTCTGAGCCATCTCTCCAGCCCTGGAGATAAATTTTGTAGCCTTTGAAGCAGCTTCTTTTTGTCGTCTATATAATCTTGGGAGAGTTACTTAATTGCTCAACAATCTCTTCCTCTGTAAAATGGGGCAAACAACAATCGCCGAGTACCCCCATAAGGCCATGGGAATGAAGAAAGGAGATACCAGCAGAAACTATCTAGCAGGTAGTGGATACATTGTCATTGATAGCTAATTCATTTTTTGAGACATCAATACTGTGCTTTTCAGTTACTTCCATGGTATCATCATCAATATATATATAATATTTTAAGTTCAGCTTCTGTGTTTATTCAAGAGTATTTTATGGGGTGTCCATGAGTCTCTAAATCATTACTCTGGCCATAGTGGCTACTTTCCTGGGCAGTGGCTATATCAGACTAAGCCTCAAATTGTCAAGCAAGGAAGGTATATGAACAAGCAGGTCCGTTAGAAAATCTAGCTCCCAATCAGGTACCAGAATCTTCTGGACTGACCAGACTTAGGAATGTAGCAAAGCCTCAATGGGAATCTTGATGGAAGACTAAAATTGAACAACAAAAGCTAAGGTGCAGAACGTTGGGAGCTAGCACCCTTAGGGAGATGAGCTAGAGCATAGTTCTTAGATGCTACGACATCCAGTGGGGCACTGAGAACTAGCATCTAAATCATTATCTGTCTTTGTATCGCATAGAAATCTTGTAAATGATATTTCTCTTTTGACTGATGTAGAAATTAAGGCTCAGGATGGTCAAAATATTGCCCAAATTTACTTTGGTAATCAGCTGCACAACAATGACTCCAAAAAAAAAAAAAGACTCCAATTCAGGCCCTTGCTCTCTTATACAACATCTCATACAGAGAAATTGCAAGTTTGCTCACAGGAACATCAACAATATTCAGCCAAGGCACATTTGTTATTTATTTAAAATTTTTGTTTCATGTGCATTGGTGTTTTGACTGTGTGTTTGTCTGTGCAAGGGTGTCGGGTCCCCTGGAACTGTAGTTACTGATGTAGAAATGTAGACCGTTGTGAGCGGCCATGTGGTTACTGGGAATTGAACCCAGGTCCTCTGGAAGAACAGCCAGTGTTCTTAACTTCTGAGCCGTGTCTCCAACCAGGCACCTTAAAATTAAAAGAGAGAGAACTATGACAATTTTTGGTATAAAATCACAACTAGGACCAGGGAGTAGAGCTCAGTGGGAGAACAAACGAGGGCATGGGTTCAATTTCTGGCAACACACACACACACACACACACACACACACACACACATACATACACACACACACACACACACACACACACACACAAAATACAGTAGTTGTTAGTTTTAACTCAATTTTCAGTTTATTTCAAACTCTATTTAAATTGAACCTAAATGAAGGCAGTGACACTTCTGTCATGGGTGAAAGTTCATATTTGTTTTGTTTTTTGTATGTTGGGGTTTTTTTTTGAGACAGGGTCTCTCTGTGTTAGCCCTGGCTGTCCTGGACTCACTTTGTAGACCAGGCTGGCCTGGAACTCACAGCGATCCACCTGCCTCTGTTTCTCTGAGTGCTGGGATTATAGAAGTGTGTCACCACGCCCGGCAAAAGTTCATATTTGTTTATGTGCTTTCTCATGTTATCTCCTCTGCACCAGAATGTGCCAACCAAGTGTCCCCTTTTTAATCTAACATGTAGGGGGCAATTGGTGTGCCTTTGGTGAATGAATGAGTGATCTATCAGTGTTGATCTAGCCAGATGCTCATAGGCACAGAGGCGAATTTAGATTACAGTCAATACCGAGTCTCCTGAAAAGAATGGAAAGCTTTCTTTCTTTCTTTCTTTCTTTCTTTTTTGTGGGTTTTTTGAGACAGGGTCTCTCTGTGTATCCTTGGCTGTCCTGGACTTGCTTTGTAGACCAGGCTGGCCTCGAACTCACAGCGATCCACCTGCCTCTGCCTCCCAAGAGCTAGCTTTCTTAACTGTGAGCTTCTTCCATGCAAACCTCAGCAGATGCAGGGCAGAGGACCCGAGAAGTTTAAGGAGCCATGTATCTAGACCCAGAGTTTCAGAAGCCTCAAAAACGAACAAGCAAACAAACCCCACTATTTTTAGCAGGCTTACAAGATCTCATTTCCATGGCGTTTTGAGAATTGCTGGGCGGGGCTCAGTGGTCAAAAGCACTGACTTCAGGCTGGGCACTGGTGGCGCACACCTTTACTCCCAGCACCTGAGACCCAGAGGCAGGTGGATCTTTGTGAGTTGAGGGCCAGCATGGTCTACAAGTCGAGTTTCAGAACAGCCAGGGCTACACAGAGAAACCCTCTTCAAAAACCAACCAAACTAAACCAAACAAAAGCGAAACTGCCAGGCAGCAGTCGTGTATGCTTTTAATCCCAGCACTCGGGAGACAGAGGCAGGTGGATGGCTGTGAGTTCAAGGCCAGCCTGGTCTACAAAGTGAGTCCAGGACATCCAGGGCTACACAGAGAAACCCTGTCTCAAAAAACCAAACATCAAAAACCAAAAACAAAACAACAACAACAAAAAAACCCAACCAACTTGTAGGCCCAATTTTCTTAGCAATTATATTTTACTATGAATTTGTTAACTGAGAGTACCTCACATATAACCCGACTACCCTAAACAATAGGAAAAGTAGATTAAAGAATACAATGACAAAACCATAAGGATATCAGTTCCAAGAAACGATTCTCCTGGTGTAGTCAGCAAGATTTTTTTCTGCTGGAACCTGGAGCAACCAGAACCTGGAGCCTCAGCCAGAGGCTAGAGCCCCGAAGCCTTCCCTCGGGCAGTTCTCTCTAGGAGTGGTTCTCTCTAGGAGTGGCTCAAAGTCTAACGATGAACAGCCAAACTATCCCAAGTCTCCAAACGCCCTGCCTCTTGTTTTTGGCTCACATTTACACCTCCTCTCAGAATTTGTTCAAGGATGATTATCAGCTGGTTAACAACCAATCTCCCCCACACAGTGGTTGGACTTCTAAGGGGATAAACATCACCTGCTCTCTCACAAGTCTTTTTCTCATCTACTTGTGATCTAAACAAAAAACATGTTCATCTCTCCTTCACCAACTGAGTCAAAAAACAGGGAAAAGGATTCATCATGGGCTTTTAGCATATTTTTAGTAAAGGAAGGACAACAGAATTCAGATTTTTCTGCATGATTGACCTGTCCTTGAAGATCCAGATCAAAGGAAAACCTCTCAGGGATGTACTTCATGGTTTTTCTGGACTGTGTCCAAGAGTCCTTGGGGTGTGTGATTATGTTAGAGAAATTCACCTACTACACTGAAACCTAGTGCATGGACTTATTTCATCTTTTAGATTGAGAATTCCTTGAAAGCAGGACCTATGTCTTTTTCTCTATTGCCATCTCTTTTATTTCCTTAGTTTTACTGAGATATACTTTAAAAATACTTGAGAAGCTTGTGGGGTTTTTCCTTTTTCTTTTCTTTTCTTTTCTTTTTTGTTGTTGTTTTGTTTTGTTTTTGAGATAGAATTTCTTTGTGTAGCCTTGGCTGTCCTGGACTCGCTTTGCAGACCAGGCTGGCCTCAAACTCATAGTGATGCACCAGCCTCTGTCTCCTGAGTGCTGAGATTAAAGGTGTGTGCCTGTATCCATCTTTTATTTTATGTGCATGAGTATTTAGGTGCATGCTTGCCTGTGCACCAAGTGGGTGCCTAGTGCCCTTGGAGGTGAGAAGATGGTGTTAGACCCTCTGGAACTGGAGTTATAGGTGGTGGTGAGCCACCCTCTGGGTGCTAGTTACTGAACTCGGGTCCTCTGCCAGAGCAGCCAGTGCTCTTAATCATCTCTTTGGTTGCACGTTTACTTATTTTTCAGTCAGGGTCTTGCTGTGTTAGCCCAGGCTAGCTTGGAAATCTCAAAAGTCCTCTTGCCTTGACTTTCTGAGAGCAAGAGTTTCCAGGTGAGTGCAGTCACTTCCAGCCTCAGCTTGCTGTGTTAGTAAGGCGCTATGCAGTGTCCCCTTTTGCATCTCTAGGATTTGCTATATGACTTGCCATGCAGATGCAATCTGTAACGTCTATTGGAGAAATGACTGAAGAGTAACTGGAGATAAAGGGCAGTGGAAGTAGATGGATGCTTTAAAAGTGTAGACAAGCTAGAGGAAGCAACTGGTACCCCCTGAGCAGAACACAGTGGACCAGAGCTTCCAGAACACAGGAGAGATGTGGTGCAAAGCGCAGCCCTAGTTCCTGAGATCGGGACAGACAGCTGTCAGTCATCGTGGAAGCATAAGAAGATGGGTATACAAGATCTTAGCTCAGACAATCCTTTTTTAAAATAAGTCATGAAGTTGGGACCTTTGATGGGTATAATGTACAAAAATTAAGCAGTAACTGGAGCCCAAAGAGAAGACCAGAGGAGTATTGGCGGGGGTGCACTGGTGAGTCAATGTGAGATCAGTGTGTGGCCTATGCTACATCCCCAAGCACCAAAGAGCATGAAGTAACAGGCTGCATCCATCAGCCATGCTAATCAGAACTGGCTACCAGACCTGAAATTAGCTGAATCCACTGTTCAATAACTCTCTTTGGAGCTCTGCATTTCCTTCTCACTGTCTTGAAGGTACTTACTGCTAACATCTCCTGTTCTAGCCATTTGTCTTTTTCTTACATAATCAGTGAGAGGAAAAGCTGTGTCTTACTCAGTATTGTGCTGTACCTTCCCACCATGCTTGTTTTGTACACAGCAGGCAGTGGATGTCTCTGCCTCAGGCGTGCACCTTTATCACATCATCCTGTGTTGGTTTACTTGATGCTCTCAGTATTTAGACCATGAACTCAATGAGCTGGCGTTGGACTAATATTTGTTTCCTTTTGGCTTGGAATTCAGTTTTGTAAACTTGTATCGAATTACATTGTGTTAAAAGGAGCGCAGAGGTAAAAGAATGAATTAAAGGCAGTAAGATGTAGGAATAGGGGGCCAAATAAAAAGACTACACCCTGTTCAGGCACTGCATTTCCTCTTACATATTCATCTGTGTCATTATGGCATCAATATGCCTGTAAAACCTGGAAAATGATGGTGGATGATCTATAATTTATATACAGTTTAAATGGAATACACATTGTGGATCTTCTTATGCAAATATCTAGTCATTCCCTGGAGAGTAACTGGAAGCAAAGGGCAGTGGAAGTAGACGGATCTTTTAAGAGATCCAGCCGGGCGGTGGCCGGCTGGGCGGAGGTGGCGCACACCTTTGATCCCAGCACTTGAGAGGCAGAGGCAGGTGGATTACTGTGAGTTTGAGACCAGCCTGGTCTACAGAGTGAGTCCAGGACAGCCAAGGTAACATACTGAAGCCCTGTCTCGGGAAAAAAAAAAAGAGTGAAGGCAAGCAGCCAGGTGGTGGTGGCCCACACCTTTAATCCCAGCACTCGGGAGAGAAACCTTGTCTTGAAAAACCAAAGGAAAAAAAATTGACGAAATACCATGTAAAAAAACATTGGCGCACACCTTTAATCCCAGCACTCAGGAGGCACAGGCAGGTGGATCTTTGTAAGGTCGAGGCCAGCCAGGTCTACAAAGTGACTACAAAACAACCAGACAACCGGGACTACACAGAGAAACTCTGTCTCTAAAACACACACACACACAACAACAACAACAACAACAACAAGAAAAGTAATAGATGCAGAACGTAAATCCATTCCCATTGCAGAAAAAAAAATGGCTAGGTGAAAGGCAGTTTTAAAGGCTCACTGGTTAGTTAGTTATAGCTTCTCTTCTTAAAAGAACGGTTTTCCTTTACGGAGGCCAGCAGAAAAGAACAAAAGTTGACCCTCACAGAAGGTATACTATATCCCCAGGCATTATTCTAATGTGATTTGCATATGTTAACTCACTTCTCACAGCCTTTTTTGGAAGGGACACCATTATGTTCTCCATTTTAGAACCGACTGATCTGAGGGACTAGGGGGTAAAAACAAGGGGATCAGGGTCATAGAGCTAGAAGTGAGGGGGCTGAGATTCACAGTCAGGAAGAGTATGGCTCCCATATGCTAAAAAAGAGCGCTAGATTAGGCATTTGGTTCACCTATGTGGTTTATAAAGAAAATCACTTTTTTTCCTTTATGACAACTCCAGCATTTACAGTGAGCCAGCTATTACACCAGGGACCATAATACTTGCTTCATCTGCATCCTTATTCTTCTTCACAATAAACTTGGGAGGTGTTTTATCCTCGTTTCCAAGACGCCCCCCGCCCGCAAAAAAAAAAACAACCCACAAAAAACAATATAAGGTTGAGTGATTAAAACGATTGGCCCGAAGTCCGCTATACAAACGGGCAAATTGCTCTGAGAGCTCTGCCTTTGCTGGCAGTGAAATCAGGCGAAAGGAGGACCCACAGGGATGCCAGGAGTGTACAATGAAATAATGGATGTAAAAAGGCCTCGGTGAACAAGTGCAAGGGCTAAGGCCTGTGCATTTGAGTCATTGGAAAACCGGTTAACCAGGACCTGGTCCCAGATTTTCTGGCCTCAACCTAGCGCCTTCTCTTTCCAGTGCCCAGCTTTCTCTTCAAATCTCTTTCTCGGTCTCCTCCGATCCTGCCCCTAAAGCCTCAGCAAGCGGCAGAGCGGAGAATAGAAGGTACGCGCGCGAGCCGGAGGCGGGGCCGTCGCCCCGAAGCCTTTCGAGGGGCTGGTCCATGCGCTTGCGCTCTACTTCGGCGGCTTCAACCGCCCCGGCTCGGTGGCCAATCAGAGTTCCCGGCGCGCTGGAGACGTCTTAACGTTTTGTGGGTCGTGTGCGTACGGAGGGAGGCAACGTAAGGGCGCTCGGCGAGCCGTCTCTCCTCGAATGAAAGGAAACAACCCCCGGCGACAGAGCCCCGCTCTTCGGCAGTGCGGGAGAACCGACGCCCGCCTTCCTAGTCTCCCCTCGTGGGCACTGCCCTCCCGTCGTCTGTCCGTTTTCCCTACTGGTGAGTTTCCCCGCTGGAGCCAGGGGCCCCCCATTCTCTGTCTGGCGGGAGAAGACGAGGAGGATGGCGGTGGCCAGGCCGCCGCCCCTGCCCGTTGTTGGGGGGGACGACGACGACGACGACTCGCGGTGGTCTCCTTCATTGTCAGGGACCCCCAGAGGCGCCGCGCGCAGTCGGTGCTCGCTACAGAGTCTGGCGACCTAGTGCCTCTGGGGCGCTGGGGGGGACAAGCTAGGCGGCAGCCTGGACTTCGGGGGAGGGGGCTTCACATCGGAGGAGGGAAAAACTGGGCTGAGGGTTTAAAAAAAAAAACTCTGCTGTTGCTTAGATCATCTTGGGGTAAGGAGGGTGACTCCTAGTTTCGAAGTGTAAAAGACAAAAATGGTTAGGATGGCATGAGGGCGAGCTCCGCGGAATGAAGGGGAGAAAAGAAAAACTCCCGGGTGAGGGGAATCGGGTGAAAGTGATGGATAAGGAGATGCTTTGGAGTAAGGTCCTTAGAGGACGAACTCCTGGGGGAAGAAGGGGTGTGAGGAAAGTGCTATGGTGATATTTTCCTGAATTCCAGAGACTTGGCCAAGGACAATCAGGAGGGGGAACCCCGACTTTCTGTCTAAAAGGAACCTGCTGAAGTGTTGGAAAGGAAGATACTTTTTCGAGTTTATCCAGCACCTTGGTTAGAGGGAGATCTAGGAGTGTAGTGTTTGATTGGGGAATAAATAACGGAGAGGATCCGCTGAGTTACGTGTCTGGTCCTTTATTACATGGCGAACACCACGGCGCTCTTTTGCAATTTCTATTCGTTTCGATATTCTGCGTGAACGTGAAAACAATTCTTTTGATCTTTGAAAAGCCTTTAATTTTCCTCTGGTTCCTACGTAATATCAGGTCTTATTCATACAGTTAAAATTTTTTTCACTACCCTTTGGCTTGAAACAACTGGAAAATTCCTTTAGTTTCCTTTTGAATAACCGCAAAAAAAAAAAAAAAAAAGCAATGCGAAGCATGTAATAATATCGTGCAACCCAATTCAGGTGCCCTTCCGGTACATCTCTTATTAATTTATTTCTCTCCACTGTAACTTTCCTGACGGAAAGGCAGTGTTATCTTTGAAGGATCACACTTAAATCTGTAAATTTGAACTGGCTTGCCTGCGGAAGGTTTTTCATCTTCCGGAACTGCAGTTTTTGTTTGTTTTGTTTGTTTTCCTGTGGAAAATGTTCTTTTCAGATACCAGCTTTGAATGAGCTCTCCAGTTGGCTTTCAAATGCCCTCCTTGGTCGTCCAGGTGATTTCTACCTCGATGCTTCACAGCATCTTGGAAAATCGGGACTGAATTCATTGTTTCAGCTCTTACATTTTTTTCAGACATTTAAACAGTGTTACCCATAAAGATAAACTGTTGTCTCTTTTAGCTTTAGACATTATCAATAATGTTACCTTTCTTTGAAGGGAAAGGCCTCCTTGCCGGGGTAGAGTATTGAACTTTGAGCTTTGCCTACTCTTGAAAATCCTTTAAATTAAAACGAAAGGGCTAAATAGAGGTAGATGATTATGAATCCTATAGTAACGATGCTTGAATGTCCTTAGACTGCTTAACCGGGAGACCACAAATGTGACAGCAGTAGATAAAAATCTGTATTTTGATGATAGACAGTTTTGCTAGGCGTCATTGTTTCCATGATGGTCTCCGCTGCTGCATGTTTTATAAGGCAGATGTAAAAAATCAGCAAGCTATGCACACATGCATTATTTGAATTTTAGTGGAAAAATCCAATTAGTCATTGCATAGCGGGGCAAAATTTTAATCGTTTGTTGCACATTTGTGTGTTTCTATTCACTCTACAAATAAAATATAAATTACCAAGAAATATTTTACAATGCAAAATTAGGTATATCTTTTTATTGTTGTTGTTCTCTTAGATTTTGGAATCTTTAAATATCTAGAAAAGGAGGTTCTGAAAATTAAGATGAAAAAAGTACTGTTTATTAATGAAAAGAGGCAATAAGAATAGAAATGGAGTATACCATTTCAGAATCAATTTTGGGAATAAAGAATGATTTTTCCTCCAGGAATTTTGCTTATCTTAAGCCTTTTTTTTCCAAAAAAAAAAAGGGGGTGCTAGGATCGTATAGAAATGGCACATTAAAGACGTCTGTGAAGATTAGATTTATAATGTACCATCCTTTCAGCTGGCCTGGATGATCTGGAGAAATGCTGAGGACATCATGATGACTTAACAGTGCCTATTATTCATTGCCTGGTAGTAAAGAAAACTCATTTAGACCGCCAGTGGCAGATCTGGGTGGTATTTATGAATCTTGGTATTTTTGCATAGCTCTAAAAACTGGAGCAGCTATATTTTTCATAAAGCAACTGGACACATACTTGCCTGAGCAAATGCAAACACACTTCCCCTTTTGTTTCTTTTGTTTCTCTGCTGCCCTTTTTTTTTAATGCTAAAAGATTTGCTGCCTGTTTTCAATCAGTTTCACAGTCTATAGCCAGTATTCTGAAATCAGCACTATTGAGAAGTACCCGTGGCACTTGGGAGACCGAGTTATTTAAAATTATAGATAGCATTAAGAGTTTGTTAAACCGTCAAAGCAGAGATGGCAAGACCTTTGAAGTCTTGTTCAAAAGCGAAGTCTGGATATAAATTAATGAGAAGAAATGTTTTCTTTGTGGTTTCCTATTCTGTCCCATCGTGATGATCCAGGCTGAAGAGCTCTGAGTGGTTGTGGATACCACATCACCTTGCTGCTACTGCTGCTGGAGATGCTTCTCAGAGAGCTACCGACTGAGTTAGTGAGCCAAGTCTCTAAACACAATGTCATAAAAAATGTTTAAATATATAAAAATGGCAATAATGTAATAAGGCAACTGGAAGACAGAAGTTTGAGATTCTGTTGATTGTGATGCGTATTATGGTAACCTGGGTCTGGGCTGCTTATTCCCAGTAATTGAGAGAATTACACGAATCAAAACACTGATTTGAAATTTGTTGAATGATGGCATTAAATGGTCTGTGCTGAGAACGAGGATCCAAATCTGTAGACTTCTGTGTTACAGCTTTTCTTCCCTTTTTTGGTTTGACTGTACAACCTATAATTATAATCTGATCAAATGCAAGGCTCATTCAGAAGAATTTCCCTTCCACTGCACAGCATTGCTAGCTTCCGTACGGAAGTCGCTGCATGTACACACCACTGTCAGTTTGGCTTTTAATAAACAGACTTGGGAGAAATCTCAGTTAAATAAAATGGTTTTAGTAAACATTGGGGTCCTAAAGACTGCATTAAATGGTACAATATTAGAAGCTTTATTATTTCATTACATGAAAAAGGAAGAGAATAGCAAGAATCTGAGGTCATAAACACAATTTCCTTAAATTTGGACTATTTCAAGTTTTTAAAATAATTGTTTCAAAGTTATGCTTAATTTTACTTTTAATACGTTATCAGTATGTGAACTGGAAAGAAATTAAGCAGTTAAAGGAACCAGTTCTCAATATTTTGTAGTTTTAAATCGCTCTTAGATCTTTATCATTGTTTTCCTGATGGACGTCTACCTGTATTTGAAGAATATTTTTAAAATTTTGAATTGTACTAGTTGATGATGATTTAATCTTATGATTTTTTTGTTTTCTGTATGTTTTTGAGGTGGGGGTGTCACTTTGTAGCCCATAGAGGCCTCAGACTCACCTGTGGCCCAAGCTGGCCTCGTCCTTAGGATCTTTTGCCTGAACCTCCCAAGTGCTGAGATAGCCATGCACCATGTATCTAGTAGCTGTGTTATGCATTCTTAGCACATGAAAGTAATTTTATTTCTCATACTTTATAACTGGAATTTATTTTGATTTCTCTCAATTACCTTAGACTTGATTACTTTCTCTCTTTTTCCCTTTCTTGTATTATATGTGGTAGGCATCTTGGGTTTTAAATATTTATCTATACTAATATTTAAGTAACTATATTAAAACATAGGGTAGGCATTAAACTACTTGTGTGGTTGTATATAAGCTAATTTTTAAATGAAATTAACCAATTTTTTTTGCCATTCTTATTCTCTGTAGCATTTCTTAAGGCTTAAAGTGGCATTCTGTAAGCAATTGAAAAATCATGTCAAGCTCAATTGAACAGAAAAAAGGGTCCACAAGACAGCGCAAATGTGGCTTTTGTAAGTCAAATAGAGACAAGGAATGTGGACAGTTACTAGTATCTGAAAACCAGAAGGTGGCAGCACACCATAAGTGCATGGTGAGTATATTGGCACAATCAAGACATCTCAAAACCATTCTTGAGAATCTTAATCACATATTCGTTACTGAATATGAAAGCAAAACCACTGTTAAAATTTTAAATGGTTTGACACTGCAATGTCATTTTAATAGAAAAATCATTTAAGTTTAATATCCTATTCATTGTCTTGATGTAGTTATATATAAAACTTAATTTTTTCAAATGTTATTTATAGCTTTTTTCTTCTGCTTTGGTGTCATCACATTCTGATAATGAGAGTCTTGGTGGATTTTCTATTGAAGATGTCCAAAAGGAAATTAAAAGAGGCACAAAGCTGGTAAGTTGGTATTTCTGCCTCTTGAACATAAATTTATTTTAAACTCATGATAAGGAAATTACTTATTTTAAAGTGTATTACTTTGTACATTTCATATAATTTTAAATTGTGGGCTCTTTTTATTTTCTAGCCAGTAAAATTCAAAGCTTGATTTGTTTACAACTGAACAAAAAGGAGTGAATCAATATCTATTGAAATATCTCTTCTCAAAAGGAAAATCTTCTTAAAGGCTGTGATCACTTACAAAATAAGCAGTTTACTTAATTTGCATGTATCATATTTAGAATCTTCATTCAAATATATTTTTCATAATTCTGGTATGCCTTCCCTTTTCATCATAAAGTTAGTGTGGGTCATCACAAACTAAGTTGACAGTGGCTCATCAGCAGGAAAATGATACCTCTTGTTAACAAACTATTGTTCTGTGGTTTGGTTGTATGACACAGCGTTTATGACTTTGGATAACTTTTGGTGAATTTTCCAGGAGGTTTTCCGAAGCTGCGCTAGAGTTATCTTCCTGTAGTTATCTTCACCACCAGTAACCAGATTGGAAAGATGATATATTGCTCCTTGGGAAAAGTAGCGTCATCTCAGTTGGTATTCACAACACACGACTTACTGCACAATGCTTAAATGATTGAAAGATTTCCTTTCATTTGTCTGTTTTTCTTGCTTGAGCCTTTTATTGAAATGATATCCATTGTTGTGGTGCAGTCTTAACTGTGAACTTATCATCTCAGCCCTAAACTGTATATAATAATAGAAAAGAGTCTGTTTTTAATGTGATTTTTTCCCCTTTGATGGCTTTATTTTGCTTCATATAACTGTAATATGCCTATCTTATTTATTTTATTTTTTTTTAAGAAACCAGAATATCATGTTTTTATTTCCTGGTCCGTAAAACAAATTCAGATGCAATAAGAGAATGCTCTTTACCTGAAGTGGTGTTGTAAACCTTGTTGCTTCGTTTATTCTTTGTCAGTATAAGTAAGAAGCCTTCTTCTTCTTTCTGTGTTAAAACCTGCACCAATTGACATGCCTCCTGTAGTCAGACCAGGTATAGTACTGGCCCCGACACTGAAGTAGAAGAATTCAGTGGTACATGAAGCAGAAGGACACACCTGTCCATGTTGTTACATTGAGTCGAGATTTAATTCATTTGAACCTGTTTGTAAAGAAAAATACCAGAACTTGGTATAAGTTTTACAATTAAGAACTATTTTTCTTTTGAGTGTTATAAACTGGGGTGTTAATTTCTCTCCCGCCCAGGTGTAGCATGCTATAAATAAGTCGAATTGCTCCTGATCTCGTGAGTGGAATAATATTGAGGGTTAAAAGCCCAGAAATAGTAATAGGCTTGGGCTTGAATCCCAGTTCTGTCACTAAGTGGGTGACCCTGAGCAAGTTATTTACTCCCCTAAGCCATGTATTCTTATACACGGATAACGAGCATACTTGTCTCACAGAGTTATTGCGAGGATTAAAAGAGAATATCCAGGACTAGTGTGGTGCTCAGCACATAGTTAAACCTTGATAAATGGGAGCTGCCTCTGTGGTTGTCCTGGATAGATAAAAATAAGATCCCGCTAATGCCCCTGAAGGCTAATGAACGCATGCTAGGCAGACAAGTCATGAGATCAGATTGTTTTGGGTGCTTGAGACCGAGCCCACAGCCTCAAAGACACTAAGATACTACCATACTATACCTCCAGCCATATAGCCTCCCCCTATATAATTACCACAGACACATTAATGTTATCTTAGACAAGTCATTAGCTTACTTGTCTTTTTCGCCATCTATCAGTAGATGCTGTTTTATCATCACATACTAAACAGCAATGACAAAAGGTTGTTATCAAAGGCAGAAAGCTTTACCATAGGCTGGTGGAATGGCTCATCAGCACTTCTCAAGTTTGCACACTAATGCCAGGCTCTGACTTACTAAGGGTTATGACTTGTTTCGAAAGCTACTTGCTACCACGGGCATCTTGAATTGTGGGATAGTTGCAAAAGCAGAGTGTATCGCAGCTTGGACTCTTTTCTTCTTCAGTCGTCATCCAAGTTGTTGGAATTTAAATTACGTATATAGTGAATTGGAGAGCAGCATTTATGTGTTTCATGTTCTGAAACGACTACTTAAAGTTAAAAAACAAAGTGTTTTTATTTCACGTGTATGAATGTTTGCCTGCTTGTATGCGTGTATGTGCACTGGGGCCTGTACAGGCCAGAAGAGGGTCTCATAGCCCTAATGTTGGAGCTACCATGCAGGTTCCGGGAACCTAGACCTTCTGAAAGAGCAACACGTGCCCATAACTTGCCCATAGCTACTGAGCCATCTCATTAGCCACTTCAATTTTCCCCGAAGGTTATTTTTATCTTACTTGCGTATATGTTTGCATCTGTGTAGGGCAATGTTTGTCTGAGTGCAGTTACCCATGGAGGCCTGAAGAAGGCATTGGCGTCCCTGGGGCAGGAACTCCAGGCAGTTATCCGAGTTGCCTGAGATGCATGGGGGGAGGGGGTGCAGAACTTGAGTCTTCATGTGTCCCTGACTGCTGAACTTTTCCTCCAGGCTTTGACATAACTTAGCTTTCACTTTTCTTCCTTACATTATATTCTTTTCTTTTTAACGAGGCACTGCCAAGCAACCAATTTTTTTTTTTAGGTTCTTTTTGAGTGTTTTGTTTTTGTTACTTTGGTCCTTGTTACTTTTCCCTGTGTAGATTTGTCTAAGCAATAACAAGACCACAAATCAAATAAAATAGGAAAGAATAAAAAGTAGTTTTATATATCTAAAGTACATGTAAACCAAGTAACTGGCTTCCCTGGTCAGCTTTTTAAGGCATTTGATTCTGAGCCTTTTTGCTCTGGCTCTGATTCATATGCATCTTGAGATGAAAAGTGTCATGAATACCTGCTGAAAGCAGTCTCCCAGCTGCTGGGTGCAGTCATGGCAGGTTTCAGTCAGGACCTGGTGTTTTGCCCCCCCTAGAAGAGGGGCAGACTCGGACCTGGAGATGAGCGGGTACGGGTGGGTGGATGGGAATCTTGCAAAAGTGGGGATGCTCAGTAGAGTAAGAAATGCAGGTGTGTGGTTCCTGTAGCCGTTGGCACGGTCTCTTTTCTTTTTCTCTCTCTCTCTCTTTTTTTTTTTTTTTTTTTTTTTTTTTTTTTTTTGGTTTTTCGAGACAGGGTTTCTCTGTGTAGCCTTGGCTGTCCTGGACTCGCTCTGTAGACCAGGCTGGCCTCGAACTCACAGCGATCCGCCTGCCTCTGCCTCCCGAGTGCTGGGATTAAAGGCGTGTGGGCCACCACCACGCTTCTTTTTTTTAATTAATTAATTAATTAATTAATTAATTTTAGTTTTTGTTTTTTGATACAAGGTTTCTGTATGTAGCTCTGGCTTTCCTGGTCTCACATCGTAGATCAGGCTGGCCTGAAACTCACAACAGTCAGCCTGCTTCTGCCTCCCGAGTGCTGGGATCACAGGTGTGCATCACTGCAGCTGACTGCTTTAGGTGTTTTTTTTCGTATCCTTATCAGCTTTAGGGATCAGAGAGAAAAGCTATTTTGTAGGAACATACTTGTCTCCTTTCCATTATCTTAAATGTATAGGCCCATGATATAGGAAGAGGGGAAAAACCACACGTCTTTGCAGTTTTTAGTTATTTATTTTCCCATAAAGACTTTGATTTCTTCCTGAAGACATATAAAGACACCACACCTTTACCCTGTACGAGCTATATTTTTTTGTTTGCTTTTTTGACTTTGTCTAGAGGAGACGCTTGAGCTTCGAATTTGAAGAACATGTTCTTTCTGAGGCTACTTTGTGAGATCACTAAGATCTACAGTGATAGTTACCTTTACTAATTGGTACCTGTGTCAGATAGATCACAGATGCGAAAGGAATTCAGGAGGTCATGGAGTTCACCTTCCTTCCCCCAGGCGAGATTGCGTAAGTCACTCAAGACTCCTCTGCCCTGTTCTGCTCTTAGGAATTGTGACTCTACTCCAGCCACATGAAACAGGAACAGTGCTGTAGCTGAGAAACTCGTCCCTCTGTAACTCCAGTACACCTATGAATTTGAAGCTCTTTAGTATGAGTCTGTTTCCACAAAAGAGGTGTTTAGTGTCCCCCCCTCCCCCCATTATTTAAGAAGAATCCTTCCTATACACGGTGGCCGTCCTCACAATTCCCAAACTGTCCGGTTCAAATGAGGATTTTCCACCACACGTTATGAACTCCCCTGAATGTTTTATACTTAGTAGTAGAACTAGCTGACACTGAATGGTCAGCATGTGCTAAGGACTAGGCTAAGTAGTTTTAAATGTGGTCCTAATAAGTCCACACAATCATAGTACAAGAAAGGAGAATAGTCACTCTTGGCTTACACAAAAGGAAACTGGGGCTCAGAAGTAAAGTAGCCCAAGTGTTTGTGGTCATACAGCTAGCACATGACAACCCTCAGACTTGAACCCAGGGCCAAATCTCCTAGTCAGCAGGTTATACTAGCTGTCTTTTGTTTGTTTTTTATTAATTTTTTTTGAGACAGAGTTTGTCTGGGTAACCTTGGCTGTCCTAGACTTTGTAGACCAGGCTGGCCTCGGACTTGCAGAGATCCCCTTACCTCTGCCTCCCCAAGTGTACACTAGCTGTCTTTTTAAGCTGCTCCACCCCAAATTCCATTTAAAAAATATGTTAGTTTTCTAATACACATTGCTGAGTTCAGTACATTCTCAGACTCTGGTTGTTTAAGATATTCTGTCTGTGACATTGTCTTGCTGTAAGGACAGAACCCTGTACATATCCTAGGTAGAAATGGTCTCTTCTTACCCTGAAGATAGTTTGTGCAGTCTCTGATCATAAGGCAACTCATTCTCCAGAGCCTTTACTTGGTAGCAGGGGAGTGTGTGGCACTGCAGAGGCAGGGTGTCTGTATTAGTGATCTAAGTGACAGCGCCTAATGGTCCTTCTTTTGGGGGGAGGAGTGTTCCCTATTTATCAAGATTTCTTCCTAGAGATAGTCACCAGATTGAAGTCGAGTAAGAATGGTTACAGGGATTTTTAAATACCAGACACGAATTTCAACTCAGAGTGAGGAAAGGTGGACTGGAAATTTCTGGAGCCAAGGTGTATGTAACAGGTACTGTGGAGAGTACGCCTACTGATTATGCAGTTTACTTGCCTGCTCTGTGTAGATGTCCTGCAGGCATCGTAAAACGCAACTTGCCTAAACCAGTATTTATAGCCTTCCGCCCTGAAATCCGATTCTCTTTCAGAATCCCTTACCTTCAGCCCTTCCTTCCACATCTGTTGTGTGGAGGCTATTTCTCAGCATACCTTGTCTTTTCTTTCTTAACGCTACCCTGTGTCAAGCTTTCCACTTACTGTTTTTTGGTAAACACACCACTGGTATTTGCTTAACTACTTTTAACAGCTGCTACTGCCAGGCTTGTGAGGTGGTTCAGCTCTGGTAACGGTGCTTGCCCCCCAGCCTGACGGCCTGAGTTCAAGCCCTAGGAACCACATGGTGGAAAGGTGAGACCCAATTAATCCTGCAGGTTGTCCTCTGACATTAGCTTGATACCCCCTCCCCACCCCCCACTTGATTTAAAAAAAAACAAAACAAAACAAAACTAATGTATCCAGAGACCTCAGCAGGACACTGGGAAATCCCGAATTACTGTACTTTTTCCAGCCTCATCTTCCTTTCTTGAGTTTCAGCTCCTCTATGCTTCACAGAATTTCTTTTTGTGTGTGGCCCAGCTCAACTCAGGTTTGACTCTTGCCATATACTACAGCACTACATGCTTTGTCGTCGGAACATGTGGGCAAGCCTTTTCTTCCATGGTAAACACAAACACGTGGGCAAGCCTTTGCTTCCATGGTAAACACGTGGGCAAGCCTTTTCTTCCATGGTGCACTGTTTTCTCCAAGAGAGTTGAGACGATGTTGTCTTTGCCTGGCATAGCAATCACAAGGGCAAAGCTTATGGAAGCAGTTGGCACAATGCTGCCTTCAGTCTTCTTCGTGCTCGGTACTGTTCTCATAAGTAAGTGGGCACTGTATCTCAGTGGGGAGTGGGTTCGGAGAGATGAAAGCAGGGACGCCTTTAATAATGAACCAGGTTTAAAGTGGAAGTCCTGGCCTAACATAAACGTCCCTGATTTGGCTACTCAGTGTTGTTTGAGGCTCTGGCAGTTTGAAAGGGGAGTAGAACAAGCCACGTGGAGAAAGTTAGCCTGGCGATTTCTTCAGAATGGTTGAGAACTATGCGTAGACCTCAAACATGAGGATTTTCATGTCTCTTTTCAACCTTCACTCAGCCAGTGTGGTGGTATTTTTGTTTTTCTTGGTCATTGTATTTGTCAGGTAAACCTTAGATTTTATCTTATGTGTGTTGATGAAATATTCCAATCCCTACTTTGTGCCAGATACTTTGGATATAGACATGAAATAAATTTGCCTTAGAAATGAAGAACGCCAGGGGAGAGCTGGGAAAGAGCACCACAGCTGATTGATCCACCTGAGGAGTCAGAAGGCTTTGTGGAAACCGGCATCTGAGCCAGGTGTGGGGATCCACACCTGCAATTCCAGCCCTCAGGAGGCTGAGGCAGGAGGAAGGGATGCGTTCCAGACCAGCTGGGGCTACAGAGTAAAACCTTTTCCGGTAAAAACGTGGTCTCTGAAATGTGTTCCACCAGGACAGTGAGACAGTGGAAGCCAAAGGTGGGAGGGTGGGTGAGTTTTGAGGAGTGGTTGGAAATGTTGAATGAGTGCAACGTGCCAGTGTGTGTGTGTGTGTGTGTGTGTGTGTGTGTGTGTGTCTGTCTGTCTGTCTGTCTGTCTGTCTGTCTGTCTTGTTTAGCATTTAGTAAGGGCTGGATGGGGGCAAAATGCTCCTACTTGGATTTTGTACAGAGAAGCAGAAGGTGTGAGGTGACTTGTTGATGCTACTGACTTTAATAAATTAGAGCAGGGATGCTTTTCAGACAAGCACACTTGGCTTTTGTGAGATAGGTTCTCACTGTATTGGACTGGCATTGATTGAACTTGCAGTTCTCGGCCCCAACCTTCCCAGCGCTCAGTAGTACAGGTGTCTGCCACAAGGCCAATTTTTCTATAAAAGACCAGATAATAAATCTGGACGGCTTCCCCCAGCTGTTTGGGCTTAATTGTAATCAAAGGCAATACAGAAAAAAAGTGGTTATTGCTGAGCTGTATTTACAAGACCAAGAAGTAGGCCAGGGTGCGCTCAAAGGACATTTACCATAGGGTGTTTGGGGAGGAAAAGAGGTAAATTTTCACCAAGAAGATTTTTCTCTTCATCTCGGTAACTATGGGTACATGCATTATGAATGTATTTGTATGAGTGGGAATTCTTTTAAAAAGCCAGTTATAGCATGCAGGTTAATTTTAATGTCTGTAGGTTATTTCACCTGAAATTTATATTAAAGTGCAATTTACTTTTGTGTAGAATAAGCAGCGATGGAGAAAACTGTTTTTGGCTAACGCGGAAATGCATTTATTTAGATGCAATCTTTTTTCTTAGCCTAGTATTTTTGTAATTGGGAACACTGTAACTTTTGTCACATAAATCTCACTTATTTTTGCTAATGGAGGAGAACCAGAGCCAATAATACAAAAGCAGAGCTTTAGGAGATATGGCTCAGTGGCAGATTGTTTGCGCAGCATGTTCAAGGCCCTGGCTTCATCCTCAGAACTACAAAAACAACTGACCAGTAATGGCAAATAATTTCTGTGTGTGGTTTGGGGGGGCTCTCTCGGTTGCTCACTTGAGTGTGGCTGTGTTTTTGGCATTTTTCACAGCAAGCAGCCTGGCAATTTATAGTATTCTCAGCTGCAGAGACCCACAGCTGAGAAAAATTTAAACAAAGTGCACCAGTGGGAGAATCTGTTTTTCTTATCAGACCTGAGTCTGGTAATTGGATAAAGTTGGGACATGCGAGTACTTAGCATAAGGTCAAAGGGTTAGGTTAGGCAAGAACTTCATAGGCTGAGTTTATTGTCGTCCAGTTTCTAAGGCTCTGTCAGCTGCTTCAGTTTCGTCTCTTACTCTGGTAAAAACATCACCAGTACTTTTCATTGGTCTGTCTGTCTGTCTGTCTTTCTTTTTGTTTTTTGTTGGCTTTTCGAGGCAGGGTTTCTCTGTGTAGCCTTGACTGTCCTGGACTTACTTTGAGACCAGGCTGGCCTCGAACTCACAGTGATCCGCCTGCCTCTGCCTCCTGAGTCCTGGGATTAAAGGCGTGCGCCACCACGCCCGGCTGGCTGTCCCTTTCCTTAGGTGATTTGGGCACCTTTTGTCTTTGGCTTATAGGCTTAGGACCATGGCTCCTTTTCATATTATTCAGAGCAGTTTTCTGAATCGAGTGTCTCCAATGCACTTAGCCACACTGTTCTGCCGTGCGAGTGTGTCTGTGCTGGGAGTCGCTCTGCTCCAGCTGCGCTGTATGGAGCCAAGCTCTAAAAGCAAATACTTTCTTTTTCTGCCTATTCATGAAGTTGGCAGCCTCATTTCCCTTTTCCTCCCCACGGCTACTGAGAACAGTATTTTTCCTTTTGATCCTTAAGATGTTGCAGAGACTCAGTTTCATTCTTGGCCTTGTTCAGTTGACTGGAGCCCAGGTATGCCTCGATGTCTGCTTCTTGTGGCAGTCTAGCTACGTCTTACTTGTTGAGTTCTCTGTGTGTCCTCTGACGTGTGACTTGGTTCATCTTTCATCTTTGGGGTCAGCTCCTTGGGACTTGCTTCTGTGGTACAGCTTAACCCACATTAACCTAGCCGAACCTCTGACTGTTACCATTGCTTCTGGGCATACTGTGGAAAGGCTGTGCAATTCCCTGTGACAGGACAGGACCTCCTTTCACAGCATTTCCATCTTTGGAGATGGAGATTCATAATTGAGGCTTCTCACATCTTTGGGAGCAAGCTGGAGGTGAGGGTGGGGTGGGGGTAAAAGCATAATCAGTGACAATGTTTTTGCATCTTTAAAGCAAGAACATGGAATAGGATACAAGCAGAGTAAACTGAGAATTAACGTTTATATCTACATTGGAGGAAAGGAAATTAGCTCTCAAGAGAGTATTGGTAGGTAGGTCAGCCTTTTTTTTTTTTTAAAGCAGAGAAGGGGCACGGGCACCATTGTTCTTGAGAATCCTGTTCCTGTCACATTAGTTTCCATTTTCCCACACTGGAAGGCACCAGGGACACAGTGAGAGCATGATGAAGATGGCAGCTGACAGTCTTCTTCTGGAGGACAAGTAGTGGTAAACTGTGGCAAATTGCATAGCAGATACTTTCTGTAAGGGCAGATACTGGGTACCAGTTCTAGGTCCATCTCGCATACCTTGCTGTGATAATGGTGCTGGTGGTGGTGGTTGGGTCTCATTTTGCCTCTTTTTGTGTGGTTGGGGTTTTTGTTTGTGGTTTTGGTTTTTTGATACAGGGTCTCACTTTATAGCCCCAGTTGGCTTGGAACTCAGACATCTGCCTGACCCTGCTTCTATCTCCCCGGTGCTGAGATTAAAGGCATGTGCATGCCTAAATCAATTGTCAACTTTTGAACATTTCATACATACATGCAATTTGTTTTTATCATATGCATCAACCATCACCTCCTTCCAACTTCTGATGTCCCTCACCTTGTCGCCCTCCTAATAACTTCATGGCCTTTCTCTTGTTATTACTAGCCCCCTGAGTCCAATTATTGCTGCCCATCTGTGCATGTGTGTGAGGCCAACTACTGGAGTATGGGGAATCTACCAGCAGCCAAGTCCCCTAAGGACAATGGTTCTTCCTTCCTTTCTAATTCCTATTCTCTTCTTTTTAGAAAGGCCTTTCTTTTATTTCTATTTGCCATAGACTTTCTGAAATGGCTCTACCCACCTATCTTCTTTCCCAGCGTCGTTAGTCATGACAGTTGTCTCTAAGCTCTCAATTTTGTTTCTAGAAGAGCTAATCTGTTCCTCCCTACATTCTGTGTTCTTTGAACTGAATTGTCCTCAAGTTCACTTTTCCCAGCCCTGGATCATACCGCTTGTAAGCTGTTCGTGTGTGTGTGTGTGTGTGTGTGTGTGTGTGTGTGTGTGTGTGTGTTTGTGTGTGTGTGTGTGTGTGTGTGTGTGTGTTTTGTACAGTGCCCTTGGAGGTCAGAAGAGAGTGTTGGATCCTCTGGAAGTATGTTAAGAGCCACCGTGTGGGTCCTGAGGCCTGAACCTGGCTTCAGTGTTCTTATCCACAGAACTCTCTCTCTAGTTACTGTTCTGAGTAAGGGTCTCAGTGTAGCCCAGACTAACCCGTCCCAAGTTCTGCTATTAAAGGCATATACCCACATACTCACACCCAGTTCATAATTATTTTTAGAAATACCCACAGGTAATTAGGTAAAGTCTTCAATTTCACACAGTGTGTGTGTGTGTGTGTGTGTGTGTGTGTGTGTGTGTGTGTGTGTGTGTGTAGGTGCCATTGCACACTTTCCTGTACCTTAGAGGTCAGCTTTGAGGAGTCAGTTCTCTCCTTTGACCTTTCTGTGGATTTTAGGGATTGAACTCAGGTCACCAGACAAGCACCCTAACCTTCTGAGCTATCTTGCCAGCCCAAGTCTGCAATTAAAACACAAACAAAACATGGAAGAGAAAAAATGTGAAATAAGATGTCCTAATCATCAATAACTAAATTACCTTAGAGTCAACAAATGTATTGGATACTTAGTTTTCTTTTTCGTCCTTGTTTTTGTTTTGTTTTTCGAGAGAAGGTTTCTCTGTGTAGCCCTGGATGTCCTGGACTCACTTTGTAGACCAGGCTGGCCCAGAACTCACAGGGATCCACCAGCCTCTGCCTCCCTGAGTGGATACTTAGTTTTCAAATTAATTCAGTGTAGGGCTGGAGTTGCTATTCAGTGGGAGAATGCTTGCCTATCATGTATAAATGCCTGGGGTCCATCTCTAGGGCTACAAAATGCTGGAGAAGGGATGGTTAGGTAAAAACTATTTTTGAAAAACAGTTAAATAGGGAGCAAGGTTATAAGCGCTCAGATGAAGATGGTATATATGCTGTCTCAAAGGAGTTCAGGGAAAAGACTTTTTTTTTTTGCGAGGGTTGGGCTATGGCGTAGACTATTGGGACAATTCAGTGCAGGAGAGTTGTCAGTTGAAGGCTGGACTGACCTACATAGTGGGACCTTATCTTAAAAAGTAAAAAGTGACTGGAGAGATGGCTCAGTGGTTGGGAGCACTTGGTGATTTTACAGATTCCCAGCACCCACATGGCAGCTCACAACCATGTGTAACTCCTGTTCCAAGGGATCTGATGCCTAATTCTGGCCTCCAGGGCCATACAAACACCCATATACATAAAATTAAGGAAAAAACCAAATACCCTTCCCTCAAAATCCAAAGCCCCAAAGAAATTCTCTATTCTGAATCTTGATAAGTGTTTTCTACTTTAAAATTTGTCCTATTCTTCATTGAAGAGAACTGACAACAAAATAAGCTTTTGGTTCTTTCAAAACATGATCTTCTTAAGTTGCTTATTATTATTATTTATAAAATTGGTTTCTATTACCTTAGGTGCTTAAACTACTTTCTTTGGATAGATCTGAATTTATAGCTCCTACAAAAATGCTTGCATATTTGGTTTCCTTTGCGTTCTCAGTTGAGAGACAGGCATTGAAGGCATTGACTACATTATTCCTGATACTTTTTTAAAAAATTTATTTATTATTATGTATACAGTGCATCAGATCATATTATAGATGGTTGTGAGCCACCATGTGGTTCCTGGGAATTGAACTCATGACCTCTGGAAGAGCAGTCAATGCTCTTAACCCCTGAGCCATCTCTCCAGCCCTATTCCTGATACTTTTTAAAATAACTTTTTGCAAGACAATATACAGAGGATTAAGAAAACCATTCAAGCCAGGCATGGTGGTGCACACCTTTAATCCCAGCACTTGGGAGGCAGAGGCAGGCGGATTGCTGTGAGTTCAAGGCCAGCCTGGTCTATCTACAAAGCAAGTCTAGGACAGCCAGGGCTGCACAGAGAAACCCTGTCGCAGAAAACCGGAAAAAAAAGGAAGAAAGAAAGAAAGACCATTCAAGCTGTGCATGGTAGTGCAGCCCCAGCACTCAGGAGGCAGAGGCAGGCGAATGTCTTTGATTTCAAGGCCAGCCTGGTCAACAAAGCAAGTCCAGGATAGCCAGGCCTTCATACAGAAACCCTGTCTCAAAAAACAAAAAACAAAAAACAACAACAACAACAACAACAAAAAAAAAACCAAAAAAAGAAAACCAAAGATAGCAAACCAGTATTTTCTATATTTACTTCCATCTATTTTTAAAGACTGTATGTTGGAAACATAATTGAGATTGAAATGAACAGAGTTTCCTATTCGGGATTGTTTTTACTTAGCATATATAGACCCATTACTTTGAAACTGCGTATGCTGGTCATGTCTGTCCTTCCAGCACTTGATAGTTTGAGGCTGCAGGATCACAAATCTGAGTTCAGCTTGGACTACAATGTAAGTTGTTCTCTGAAAGAAGAGAGATGGCTCAAAAGTTAAGAGCACTGTCTGCTCTTCCAGAGGTCCTGAGTTCAATTCCTAGCAACCACACGGTGGCTCACAACCATCTATAATGTGATCTGACGCCCTCTTCTGGCCTGCAGGTGTATGTGCAAATAGAGCATCATATACAGTAAATAAATCTTTTTAAAAATTCCCTGAAGGAGCAACTATATGGATATAATTTACACACACTTTAATTGTTTTATAACTTAGACTATTCAAAACAATTCTGCAGTGAATGTGTTTGTACATAAATTGTTTATGCCTGCTATTTTCAGTAAATAAGTCAAAGTACACCTACTAGAACAAGGGCTATAAACTTCGGGAAGGCTCTGCTTCTAATCTTTTTTCCTTTTGGTGGAGTTGGAGGTTGCACCCAGGGCCTCACAGGTGTTGAGCAAGTGCTCTGTGACCTTGCTCTTCCCCATCAGCACAGTGCTGCTTTTTATGGTAATTACTTGAAGTTTCAGTACTCATTTGAAGACGTGGGTTATTTCTTATGTATCAGCAGTGGATAGTAGCCTTCACATTTTCTGGGAAGTACCTGTATCGAGAGCATTTTTTTTTTAAACTTACATGAGTGTTTTAAAAAATGACAGCAGGAATGAGTTTGAGTGTTTCATTTCCTTAGAGAAATGCGAGAAATTTATATTAGCCAATTGGTACATCAGTACATCAACATTGCTTAGGGACCAAGTGGCCCAAGCATTAGGATCATAAGTATCTTTTGTTTGTCTGCTTGTCGTTTGATCCTGGTTTTGGTTTTTGGAGTTAGAATCTCAGTAAAAGGGGCTGGAGAGATGGCTTAGAGGTTAAGAGCAGTGGCAGTGCTGAGCATGGTAGCACACTCCTTTAATCCCAGCACTCGCGGGAGGCAGAGGCAGGTCGATCTCTGTGAGTTTGAGGCCAGCCTGGTCTACAGAAGTGAGTCCAAGACAGCCAGGGCTGTTACACAGAGAAACCCTGACTTGAGAAACAAAAACAAAAAAGAGCACTGGCAGCTCTTTCAGAGGACCCAGGTTCAATTCCCAGTACCCATATCGCAGTTCACAAGTGTCTGTCGCTCCGGTTTGAGGGGATCCAACACCCTCACACAAGCAAAACACCAGCACACATAAAATACATAAAAGATTAAAAAAAATCTCAGTAGTGTAGCCCAGGCTGGCCTGAAATTCAGTCCTCCTGCCTTGGTCTCTTGAGCACTGAGATCAGAGTTTAGAGCAAGGCGTCTGGCGACCAGAGAATAAAATGAAGGTTTAGTTTTGGCCTTACTGTGATTCACTTTGATACGGCACTTGGGGCACTTAGGAGATGGCATACACATTAGAAGCCCCACTGGGTACAGTTGTACACTGTTTTATGAACCAAAACTATTAATAATGAGTGTTATGAACTTTTAGAAAAGAATTGTTTTCCAAATATAGAATATGAGCTAGTTAATTACTATCTAATAAGTTCAGAATGTAAGATGTATTGAGTTGAAAGAAACTTTTTTTCTGCTGTCTTGAATTTATAATGTATAAGGTAAGTAAGATTAACTTGAAGCAGACAAGCATATTTTCACAGTATAATCAGTTAATCACAAAATATCCTCAACTCAAGGTATTGAAACTACTGCATAATTCTTTTATCTTCTCTACTAGCCTAACATCCGTTTGATTTTTATCAGGTTCCCAGGTAGTATAGGGGAGTTTTTCTCAAACATTTTCATTTAAATTTGATTTTAGAAAAATTTGGTGGTGTTACTAGGGACTGGTGGTAGGGCATTGTGACTGAGACAGCAGTGTACCAGCAAGCTATGTCATTAGTCCTCTGATTTAAGTGGGAGTTCTAAGGAAAAAAATTCTCATGAGATACTTTTCCTAATTGTATCAGGGAGTTCTGGATTGCTAACAAAGTCTATCTCTTTTATACTGTTATTAATATATAGCTCAGGCCCATGATTTACAGTATTTCAAATGTTCTCTTGACCACCGTGAAATAGCAGCCATTTATAACATCCAGAATGTACCACCAGAATGATTTTATTCAAATTATTTTAGGAGACAAATTAAGAAAAATACCATGATTTAGAATTAGGAGTTTTTCGATAACCAGTTTGTTTTTCCTGACAGAAACTGGAGTGTCCCTAGCCTGTCTGTGGTCCGATCAGCAGAATCCTATTTGAATATCGTTCTGTTGTTTTTCTCTAGATGTGCTCTTTGTGCCATTGTCCTGGAGCAACGATTGGCTGTGATGTGAAAACCTGCCACAGGACATACCACTACCACTGTGCACTGCATGATAAGGCTCAGATCCGGGAGAAGCCTTCCCAGGGAATTTACATGTAACTGTTTCCTTTTGCTTGGTTTTGAAGCACTCACCCTTCCCTTCAAGCTTTAAACACCCCCCTGCCCCCCCTGCACTCAAAGCATTTCATCGTCACGGTAAAGGCTGTTTTGATATGTACTAGCTACAGAAATGATTTAGGATTGTAACAGTGAGGTTTACAAAAGTAAATTCAGCTGATGAATAGGTGGACTGTTGCTGCTCAGTTTTGGAAATTGAAAAATGAATTTAATTTAGTTTGCATAGTTCATAATTTTGTATTTTCCCCCTCAGGGTTTATTGTCGAAAACACAAGAGAACTGCACATAACTCTGAAGGTATGTTTCATTAGCCAATTTATGTTTCAAGAAGAAATCTGAATAAAACATAAGGGACTAATGTCTACTAAATTTGCCCTTAAGTTAGGTCTTATTATTAAATAGCTTTACAATTGGGGATATTATTAGAGCAAGCTAATGTAAATAGTGAAAAAGAGCTAAATTTCTAAAGAGAAATTTACCCCAGGAATCTTATAAAGTACACATTGGAAACGTGTCACATTAGGAAGAAATGATGGTACGGTTGCCAGTCTCCATACCCGTGCTTCCGTCAGCTGTTATAGTGTGACCCTAGGACTACTAATGCCCTTTGGCCCAGCAGTGTCTGCTAACATTTGAACACAATGTGGTAGCCTTAGCCATGATTCTGCTTTCCATGATTTCAGCTACTTCTGGGCTGTCCTGATCCAAAAATATTAAATGGAAATTTCCCAAAGTAAACAAGTTTTAAATCAGTTTGTTTACAATATATTATGTCGTGTTAATAATTGTTGCCAGTGTTTTACTGTGTCCAACTTAGAAGTCAGACTTTATCATGAGTAGGCACGTGTGGGGAAAGCCACATGTAGTATTATTGATGATTTTGTGTATCCACTGGGAATTTAAAAACACATCCTGAGAAAAAAGTATACATCTTTATAAATAGCTCAATTTAAAATAGAAGCTTATCAAGTTATTTTAGACTTTGTTTCCACTTAAATTAACAAAACTTGGTTAGTCATGTTTATATATTGTTAGCCAGGTTGCATTTGGTCTTTAAAAGATGTGTGTCAGTTACTTCTTAAGTTGAATTCTGGCTTTAGCCAAATCTTTTTCTTTTTCTTTAAAAATTTGTTATTCTAAGTGTGTGGGTGTTTTGCCTGCAGGGATGTCTGTACACTGTGAGCATGTCTGGTGCCAGTGGAGGTCAGGAGAGGGTGTCACATATGACTTGGGTCAAACATTTTCTTTCTCTTTTTTCTTTTTTTCTTTTTAAAATTTGTATTCTATTTTAAGTGTGTGGGTGTTTTGCCTGCAGGGATGTCTGTACACCGTGAGCATGTCTGGAAGGGGGTCAGATATCCTGGAGCTAGAGTTAGATTGTTGTGAGCTGCCATGTGGGTGCTGGGACTTGAACCTTAGTCCTCTGAAAGAACAGCTAGTGCTCTTAGCTGAAGCTGCTTCTTCAGCCCCCAGGGCAAACTGTTTCAAACAGATGGTTTTGATACATTTACTAGCAGTATAAAATGGATTAGATTCGATTTCAGATTATCCCATGTTTTCACTTAGTTTGGACTCAATCTTTAAATTTTTGTTAGCTTCTAAGACTGTTCTCTTAAAAATTAAAATGGATCAAATGCTGATATTCTAAGAAGTTGATTCTTTTGAGACAAGAGTCTCTATTATGTAGCCCAGGCTGTCCTGGAGTTTACTATGGAGACCAGGCTGGCCTTGAACTCACAGAGGTCCACCTGCCTCTCCCTCCCAAAAGTGCTGGGATTAACGGCATGTGCCACAATGCTGGGCTTTGGAAATTGATCATTTTAAAGACGTACCTAGGGGCTGGAGAGAAAGAAGCCTCCTTATAGAGGATCTGAAATGAGTTCCTAACTCCTATGCTGGGCAGCTCCTGGAGTCGGCTGGGCTGGGCTGGTCCTCTGGCCTCTATGGGCACCTGTACTCACATGCACCTACACTTACACCTACACCTACACACACACACACACACACACACACACACACACACACACACCTTAAAATAATGAAATAAATCTTTAGAAAATAGTCTTACCTAATTACTGTTATAAATATTAAAACTGGCTCCCCTTTCTGATATACTTTATTCTCCTAATAGAAAACCATACTATTTTTACACCTGAATTCCACATTAATAAAAATACTTTAAACTGTTAGTTAGAAATAGTCAATCACATGCATTAATGTATCTCTATACTGTATATTCATCATACTTGTATGGTAATTAAGATATTTAAAAGAAATGGTTTAGTAGATATACATGCTAACCATGATTTGGCCATAACATATTTTATACATGTATTGAATTATTATGCTATATTCCATAAATATGAACAATTAAAATAGTGGTTAAATATATATTGAACATTGCATTAGATAAGCAGGCACACATACACATAAGTAAAAATTAATGAATCTTTCTACAGCTTTTTTGTGCTTTTAAAAAAGGAGAGTGGAGGGCCTGGGAGCTGGCTTGAAGATTAAGAGCATTCGATGCTATTGTAGAGGACTTACTTGGCTCCCTTCCTCCCCATCAGGCCCCTCCCATCTGCCTGTGACTCAACTCCAGGAATCCAGTGCCCTCGTTCGGAATGGACTGGATAAACAATAAGAACAAAATAATTTGAGGTTATAAAGTGTGATTGAAAAGCTCATATAGCGTAGTGCACGCCTTTAATCCCCAGCACTTGGGAGTCAGAGGCAGGTGGATCTCTGTGAGTTTGAGGCCTGCCTGGTCTACATGGCAAGTCTAGGACAGCAGAGCTGTTGTTACACAGAGAAACCCTGTCTGGAAAAACTGGGAGGGGGGGGGGATCGCTGTGAGTTCAAGGCCAGTCTTGTCTATAAAGTGAGTCCAGGACAGCCAAGGCTAGCACAGAGAAACTCTGTCTGGAAAAAACCCCCAAAGAAACAAAAAACAAACAAAAGAAAGAAAGAAAAAAAAAAGAAAAGCCCATATATCAATTTTTCTATTTTTCTTCCCTCAATTGTAGAACTGAATCAAAAATGTTTTGTGGAAAGTTGTAAGTAGGGACTGGCAGTTTATCTCAGTGGTAGGTGACTTGCTGGGCATGCTCAATGCTCTGGGTTCTAGCCCAAACACTACATTAAAAAAGAGAGAGCCGTGCTTAGGAAGCTTTCCATTATTCCATTCCTTCAAGATTGTAACAGTGTTTTATGCAGTGCCCTTTTATGATTAGAGTGGCCATCTATGTTAAGAGCTGAGGATTAAGATTCATGACCTGATTAATATAAGTATATGAATATACTTGGACAGGATACTTGAGATAATTAAAGATGATTAATATATACCGATTAACATAGCTGGCTCCCATTTTATTATCTGGCCTTCTAATGCCAATACTACCATCTAGTGGTAGAGAAAAGCCATTGCAGTAAGACTATTTAAAAAGATAATCAACAATTGTGGGGTTTTTTGTTTTGTTTTTAAACATTTATTTCTTTAGGGCTAGAGGGGTGTGTGTGTGTATGTGAGAGAGAGAGGGGGGGGCACAGGGAGGGAGAGAGAGACCAAAACTACTTGTGGGAATTGGTTTTCTCCTTCTGTCATGTGTAATCCAGGATTGAACTCACATCTTTAGCCTTACAGCAGATGCCCCTACTGCCTGAAACCTTTCGAAGACCTGAGTGGAATGATTTTGAGTGCCTTTTGCTAAGTGATAGAGTCCTAATTCTATTTCATACCTATGAACAAATTCAAAGTGGCTTGATTTTGGGTTCATGGTATACTTCTATAGAATGCGAGGCCCTTTTGTTTCCTTGGTATGTACTGTAAGTTTATAGTTACATTCTGGAACTGAAGGTGCAATCTTTCTTTAAAATTTTATTTATGTAATTTATGCTTTTTTTTTTTGGTTTTTCCAGACAGGGTTTCTCTGTGTAGCCTTAGCTGTCCTGGACTCACTTTGTAGACCAGGCTGGCCTTGAACTCACAGCGATCCGCCCGCCTTTGCCTCCCGAGTGCTGGGATTAAAGGCGTGCGCCACCACGCCCGGCAATTTATGCATTTTGAGTATTGTATTTGCATGTGTCCATGTACATGACAGAAGAAGGCATCAGATTCCATTACAGATGGTTATGAGCCACCATGTGTTTGCTGGGAATTGAACATTGGACCTCTAGAAGAGCACACAGCATTCTTAACCACTGGGCCATCATCTCTCCAGCCCAAGGCATAATCTTTTGTTGTTGTTTTGGTTTGGTTTGGTTTCAAAACAGGGTTTCTCTGTGTATACCCTTGGCCGTCCTGGGCTCGCTTTGCCGTAGGCGTACTTTTCTTTTATGTGCCTATGTGTACATCTGTGTACCGCGTGCATGCCTACTGTGCAGGGAGAAGGCCAGAGAGTGGTTCTGGATCCACTGAAGCTGGAGTTCTGGAGAGTTGCAAGCTGCTCTGTGGTCACCGAGAAGAGCAGCCAGTGCTTTGAGCCAGTGAGCCACCTCTCCAGTCCCAGTATTGACAAATTTTCTATTTAGAGAATGCGGCTTTTTAGTCAGAAACAACTTGCATTTGTTCTGATGGGAAACTCGTGCTTTCTGATTGTGATTTATGATGTGGACTTCTAGGATTTCATTTCAGGCGTTCTCTGGGAACTATACTTCTTTGGTCTCTAGAGCGAAGGACTTGATCCCTGTGACAGCTTCTTCAACATTTACCATCTGCAGCTCAGTATTTCTGATACTTAGTAGATGGTAAAGCTGTATTAACCTGTCACATTAGCCTTATACAGCAGGAGCTGTTGTGAAGCATGGAATCCAAGAATAGTTTTTATAATAAAGCAATTTAATTTTCCAATCTTCAGTAAAATATTATTTCATATTAAAGGCCAGAAACACATGTCATCTGTTTTGGAAATAGAACTTGGGAGGTTAATCAGGGTAAGACAGAGGTGTCAGAGGTGACACCAAGGTTTCTGATAAAATTACATCAGTTACTGAATGGTGCTATTTATTTAGGTAGTGGTAGAGTTGGAAGAGGCTATGGAAAGTGTTAATGAGTTAAGCTTTGGAAGGTCAATTTTGAGGTGTATACATGCTATCCATGTAGGGGTATCAGCTAAGTAGATGGGTGGATTAATAGCATTCTTGGTTACTGAATAGATACCTTGGCTAATGATAAAAATTTGCCATCATTGGTCAGTGTATCTCTGACAGTAGAGGAAAAGTTGCCTAAGGAGAAAGTTCAGAAGAGGTGAAGGCCTAAGACTGGGTCTTTAAGAATCGTAATGGTTGAAAGTTGCCTGTAGAACGGCAGCGGGGCCGTGGATAGAGCAGTAGGAGGAACATCAGGTTGGTATTAAAGTTACAGGATCCAAGAAGATAGAGTATAGCTCCAGAAAGAACTAGTGGCTAGTTTTGTTTTTGTTTGTTTGTTTTTGCTTTGTTTTGTTTTTCAAGACAGGGTTTCTCTGTTATCTTGGCTGTCCTGGACTGGCTTTGTAGACCAAGCTGGCCTTTGAACTCATAGCAATCCTCCTGCCTCTGCCTCCCGAGTGCTAGGATTAAAGGTGTGTGCTATGACGCCCGGCCCACTAGTTTTGTTCTTGAGAAAGCACCCACTGGTTTAGAGAATGCATTGGGTAGGGAAGTCGAGATATAAACTGCTTAGAGGAGTCACTTGGAGGCAAAAGGTTGTTAGTCAGTCTCTCATATGTTTGCTTGGTGGGAGCTGAAGGGGGCTTGTTCCCCTAATAGGCTCTTTCCTTATGGTGCTAGAGATTGAGCCCAGGCCTCATGTATGCCATTCAAGTGCTTTATCACTGCCTACACCCCAAGACGTTACTGTTTATAGCAGCTTTTACATTGTTTAGATTTATTTTATATGTATGCATGCTTTACCTGCGTGTGTGTGTGTGTGTGTGTGTTTGTGTGTGTGTGTGTTTTCCACGAAGGCCAGAAGAGGTCTTTGGAGCCCCTGAGTCCTAGCCACTAGACCACCAGGAAGGCATCATTGGAGCCTCTAGAGCTGAAGGTATGGATGGTGTAAACCTCCATGTAGATGCTGCGAATTGAACCCAGGTCCTCAGTGCTCTAAGCCACTGAGCCATCTTTCTAGGCCCTGTTTAGGGCAGTTCTAAGTACATAGCAAAAAGATTGAACATTCAGAGCATCCTTAGCTCTCAACTCAGGGTAGAGCAATGCACTTGCTTCGAAGTGTGCTATAACATTGGTACATCTTTATCACAGAGGGTTCAGTGGTGATAAGAAACGTTCTATGGATTTTCACATGTATGTAATATTGTGTGCCCATCTTTACACACACATATACATACACACATGGTCATATGACTTCTCAATCCTGGATGCAAGAGTAGGGAAAGTGGATTGTTGGTTAAGTTTTGGCATGATGGCACACGCCTTTAATCCCAGCCCTCCCAGAGGCAGAGCCAGAGGCAGAGGCAGGTAGATCTCCCGAGTTGAGGCCAGCCTGGTCTACAGAGCAAGTTTCAGGATAACCAGGGCTACACAGAGAAACCCACCCTGTCTTGATGGTATTATAGCACACACCATTAATCCCAGCACTCAGAGGGCAGAGGCAGGTGGATCTCTGTGTGTTCAAGTCCAGCCTGGTTTACAAGTATCCAGGAAGGACAGCCAGGGCTACACAGAGAAGCCCTGTGTCATAAAACAAAACAATAAAACAAAGAATTGGCAATTGAGCTAGGTATAGTGACTACACCTGTAATAGCAGATCTTGGGAGGCTAAAGAGGGAAGACTGCTAAGAATTGGAAGCTAGCTTAGGCTACAGTGTAAAGCTCAGTCCCAGTAAATCAGAACAAAATATTTGTCAACAAAGAAGGGTGAAAGAGTTTAGGATATTTGTAAGAGTAAAATCTGGGTTACATGGGGAGGATATGAAATCAGGAGAGAAGAAAAAACAAAGGAATGGACTTGGAGGTAAGGATGAAGAACACGGAAACTGCAAATACTTGGGAAACCAAGTATGTATGGTGCTAATGCTGCATAAAGGGATTTCAGAGGTGAAGGCATTTTAGGTGCTAATGATGTATCTGGGTGTGACTTTAGCAGTTGGGTGCTTAGGGAAGACATCATTGGAGTGAGGGAACTGAGTAGCTAGGTGTTTCATGGGATGGCCTACACGGACCGTTGAAATTACCCAGAATGAAGACAGGTTGGAACAAGAGCTGAGTGCTAGGGGGCTGGAGAGATGGCTCAGCGGTTAAGAGCACACTGGCTGTTCTTCCAGAGGTCCTGAGTTCAATTCCCAGCAACCACATGGTGGCTTACAACCATCTATAATGAGATCTGGTGCCCTCTTCTGGCGTGCAGGTGTACATGCAAGCAGAACACTATACATGTAATACATTTTTTAAAACTTAAAAAAAAAAAAAGAGCTGAGTGCTAGAGAAAGCCTGCTGTGTGAGGGAGCGGGATTGGGAGTCTGGAGTTGTTAATCAACAGAAAGGAAGTGAGTGTCACAGCGCCTCTACCCACAGTGTAGTCTGTAGATCAGCAGGATGAGTTACACCCAGGAGTGTCTTAGAAGTGTCTAATCTCAAACCTTATGCTGACGTTCTAAAAAGGACCATTGTTTAACAAGATCCCTGGTGGTTTATATTTAAAGCTTGAGAAGTTATGGCTTACCTAAGTGGTATGGATGGCAAAGATACTTGGATTTTTACAGAGCAATAGAGATCCAATGACTTGATGACACTGGTAGAGTTTTCTTTGATGTCCCTTCTTTGCATCATCTAGTGTGGTAGCTATGTCTGTTATTGACTAGTGTTCTTACAAATAATATCACACAGTCAGGTGTGGTGGCACATACCTGTAATCACAGCACTCAGGGAGGCAGAGACAGGGGGATCTCTGTGAGTTCAAGGCCAGCCTGGTGGTCTATAAAGTGAGTCTAAGACAGCCAAGGCTACACAAAGAAACCTTGTCTTGAAAAACCAAAAAAGAAAAGAAAAGAAAAAATTATATCATACTTTGCTATTCTTTTAAAGATTTTTTTGGAAGCCAAGCACACACCTTTAATCCCAGCACTCAGGAGGCAGAGGCAGGGAGATCATTGTGAGTTCGAGGCTAGCCTGGTCTACAGAGTGAGTCCAGGACAGCCAAGGCTACACAGAGAAACCCTGTCTCGAAAAAACCAAAAAAAAAAAAAAATTTTTTTTTGTTTTTTTACATATATGAGTGCTCTATCTGCATGAACACCTGCATGCCTTAGAGATGGTTGTGAGCTACCATGTGGTTGCTGGGAATCAAACTCGGCCTCCGGAAGAGTAGACTCTTAACTGTTGAGCCATCTCTCTGGCCCCATACTTTGCTATACTTTTTTTCTTTTCTTTTTTCAAGACAGAGTGTCTCTGTGAAGACAGCTCTGGCTGTCCTGGAACTCACTCTATAGACCAGGCTAGCCTCGAACTTACAGAGATCCACCTGCCTCTGACTCCCAAATGCTGGGATTAAAGGCATGTGCCACCACCACTTGGCCTTACTTTGCTATTCTTAATGGGAAGTTTATGCATTAATCATGGGCAAGAATTACCAGAATTAAGTCCTATGTGTTTTGTCATGTTTGTGCTATTTTGAAACAGGGTCTTACTATGTAGCCCAGGCTTGCCTCCATCTCAGCATTCTGCTGCTTTCAGCCTGAGTGCTGGGACCTTTATGTCAGTTCTGGGGATCAAATTTAGGTTGCCAAGCTTGAGCAGTGAGCACCTTTATCCACAAGTCATCTCATATAGTGGGCCTTTAATAAATAAATTATTTTGGGGCTGGAGAGATGGCTCCAAGTTCAATTCTCAGCAACCACATGGTGGCTCACAACCATCTACAATGAGATCTGGTGCCCTCTTCTGCCGTGCAGGTGTACATGCAGGCAGAACACTGTATACATAATAAATAATCCTTTTAAAAAACCAAATATTTATAGTGAATAACTGAGCGGAACACTTGGTTAATGATAGAATTCTTTTCTTACTCATAGAAAAAGTAGTTGTAAGATTTCTAAGTTCAATGAAAGTCTATGCAGCTAACTCACAAAATGGCTTTGTATTGCTTATGTTAGAGCTCCCATTTGTACTTAGGACATGTTTAATTACTTGATCAATTAGTTCAGTCATGGAGCATTTTCAAGATAAAGTTGTTCAGCCTTCATAATGGGTGCAGTATCCACATTGTTCAGCCTTCATAATGGGTGCAGTATCCACATCAATGCAGTGATAGAAGCAGTTCAAGTGTCTGGTAACACTGTTGCCACATGCCTGGGTGGTTGATAAATTCTTGAGGTTGTGCGCAGTGTGACTGAAAAGTGCAATTAGTTTATTATAACTCACCTAATGGTGTTTTAAAGCCATACAGCCGTGCTGGGCATGGTGTCGCAGGCCTTTAATCCCAGCACTTGGGAGGCAGAGGTAGGCAGATCTCGGTGAGTTCGAGGCCAGCCTGGACTACAAGTGTGTCCAGGACAGCCAAGGCTACACAGAGAAACCCTGTCTCACTGGAGGGGAGTGGAGAAGGGGGGAAGGGAAGCCATACAACCAGTATAACAGAGCTCGCTTTTACAGAATTACAGAGGCAAAGGAAACAGAGCTATAATGATTACAATCACAAATCTGGTATTCAGTTATTGGAATGTCGGCTTTCGCTCTGTTGCGTACACCACAGACCCAGCAATGTCCTCATTCCATGCTGATGAAACCATACCTCCTGGAGACTCAGGGAACCTGTGCTGGCCGTTAAGATGGATCCCTCCCTGTAAAGCTTTTTGTTTTCCTTTTAAGCAGCTGATTTAGAAGAAAGTTTGAATGAGCATGAACTGGAGCCCTCCTCTCCAAAGACTAAGAAGAAAAGTCGCAAAGGAAGACCAAGGAAAACCAATCTGAAAGGGCTGGCAGAAGACACCAGATCTACATCCTCCCATGGAACAGATGAGATGGAAAGCAGTTCCTATGTAAGTAGAAAACAAGTGCGTTCTTCCTGTTTGTTGCAGCAGGAAGAGTTTTGTTTTTTTTTTTTTAAACTGTGGCTCCGGAGAAGTGTGATTGTTTGAGGTATTAAATACGCTTTGAATCCATTTCTAAGTGTGTTTCCCCCCTTTTATATTTCCAGCGGGATCGGTCTCCACACAGGAGCAGTCCTAATGACACCAGGCCTAAATGTGGATTTTGCCATGTAGGGGAGGAAGAAAATGAAGCAAGAGGGAAGCTGCATATATTTAACGCCAAGAAAGCAGCTGCGCATTACAAGTGTATGGTAGGCACATGGGTTGTTTGTTTTTACATGTTTTTAAAAAGACATTTAGCTGGTAATTTAATATAGTACTTTTGCTTTAAACATTATTTTAGAGCTTTGCATAGTGAATTGAAGTATTAGTTACTTTCCTCATGACAAAATACCTAAGCAGAACAACATAAAAAAAAGGATGGGTTTGGGCTGGGTGTAGTTGTGCATGCCTTTAATCCCAGCACTGGGGAGGCAGAGACATGCGGTGCTCTGAGTTCCAGGCCAGCCGGAGCTACATAGTTAGACCCTGTCTCAAGAGACAAAAAGAAGGGTTTGTTTAGTTTGGATTATACTGCAAGGGGAAGGTCTGTGGTGATGGGGAATTGGTGGTACTGCAGGAGCAAGAGGCAGCTGGTCAAATTACATCCACAGTCCAGAAGCAGAGGACAAGCTGGGTGTGGTGGTGCATGCCTGTAATTGCAGCACTTGGGAGGCAGAGGCAGGCGGATCACTGTGAGTTCGAGGCCAGCCTGGTCTACAAAGTGAGTCCAGGACAGCCAAGGCTACACAGAGAAACTTTGTCTTGTAAAAAAAAAAAAAGCAGCAGCAACAACAGCAGAGGACACTAAGTGTTGGTGCCTAGCTTCCTTCTCTTTTATTCAGTTTGGGACCCTGGCCCATGAAAAGGTGTCACTTACATTGTGGGCATGTCTCCCCACTAAGGCTAGCCCAGAAATTTATCTGCAAAGTGGTTATAGATGGTGTCAAGTTGACAATAGAAACCATCAAAAGTAATGTGTTATACTCACAGATCTTTTATTTTTGTTTTTGTTTTCTCTTGATAGAGGATTTCTCTGTAGCCTTGAGCTGCCCTGTAACTCTATCAGGCTGGCCTTGAACTCAGAGATATACCTGCCTCTGCCTCCCTAGTGCAGAGATTGAAGGCATGTGCAACTACCGCTGGGCCCAAAATCTTAATATACTTTAGACTTTTTATTATTTTTTTTGGAGGGGGGACAGGGTCTCTCTGTGTAGCCTTGGCTGTCCTAGACTTGCTTTGTAGACCAGGCTGGCCTCGAACTCACAACATTCCACCTGCCTCTGCCTCTCAAGTGCTGGGATTAAAGCCGTGCACCACCATACCTGGCTTACTTCAGACTTTTTAAAAAACAAAATTTGAAGTAATACGAGTTATAGTTACCATATTGAAATAGTCTAATTACTTTATAAGAATTTCATCTTCTACAAAGTGAGTCCAGGACAGCCAGGACTACAAGAGAAACCCTGTCTCAAAAAACCAAAAAAAAAAAGCCGGGCGTGGTGGCGCACGCCTTTAATCCCAGCACTCGGGAGGCAGAGGCAGGCAGATTGCTGTGAGTTCGAGGCCAACCTGGTCTACAAAGTGAGTCCAGGACAGCCAAGGCTGCACAGAGAAACCCTGCCTCAAAAAAACAAAAAACAAAAAACAAAAACAAAAAACAAAAAACCAACCAAACAAAAAAATTTGTTTATCATATAATCATTATAAAAATATTTATGAATGTTTATAAATGTCTTGGGCCTCAATTTATAGGCTAATAAATATCACTGTTATGGTACTTAACACTCTACTGCAGTTATTTATGAATGGATCTGTCCTCATAGACTCAAATTCCTAGGGGAGATTCTGTCTTTATGTCCTTAAATCCTGACCTGATTGATCTTTTGAGCTAGATTGTATTAGATTACTCATCTCACTTATGATTAATTTTGAAAAGTTATTTATATAAGAAGTTGTCACTTAGATGTGAAGTCACAAGCTTTCAAAGACAGCAAGCACTTGGGAAGCTGAAATAGAAAGAGCATCTCAAGTTTGAGTTCAAGGCCAACCTACAGCACATAGTGAGACACTGTCTTAAAAGTCCAAATAAATTGGGCCTGAGAAACGGTCCAGCAGGCAAAGCGTTTGCTGCCCCTAGGACTCATATGCCAGAAAGAGAGAACTGACTCCTGCAAGATCTTTGACCTCCACCCAAATGCAGTTGCACATACAGAAATATATAAGTGTAATAAAACATTTAAGATAATACTACCACTACCCCTGGAAAGCTCCCAAATAAACAAGTTTTGAACTAGAGTGAATACTAGATTTACCCAGAACTTTGTTTTTCAAAATATTTGTCCTAAGTACTCCAAGGAGCAGATTTTAGTTATATATTTGTTTTGGAAATAGAAGATCAGAAAGAATTCCAATCTGTATTGTTGGTTGGAATCTGCCAACTGAAAGAAAAATTTTTCAGTTTTTTCTGGGACTATGAAATGGCAAACAGTGATGGATGGCATTTGTTATTTATAACATTAGTAGTTGGGTTTTCAATTGTTTCCATTTTGATTTATATTGCAGTGAGACACGAAAATATTTAAAATACTTGAGTTGATACTGATTATTTAGGCAAAGAGTCACTGAAATGTAAGGCTCTGTTCCTACACTCTTTGCTCTTTTCTCATGAGAGCTATGCAGTGCTGATGTTCTGTGTTTTTCTTTGTAGCTCTTCTCCTCTGGCACTGTCCAACTCACAACAACATCAAGAGCAGAATTTGGAGATTTTGATATTAAAACTGTACTTCAAGAGATTAAGCGAGGAAAAAGGATGGTCTGTGATTTTTATATTTGTATATATTTGCATTATGCCATTTTGATTGTGCTTTAAACTTAGGGCACCTCTCATATTTATCCAGATAGCAAGAAATTTAATATAAAGCACTTCATAGTTTTAAATGTAACCTGGTCACTGGTGAGCAGCTTTAAGAAGTACAGCCTCAGTGGAATACAACCCTTTTTTCGAGTTTGGTTGTGAACAAGTTTAGACAGGCTGATAACAAATGCTCTTCTTAATGTGATTCATTTGTCAGTTACCAAGTTACCAGTTGTTGCTTATTTTACCTGTACTTTTCATTCTTGTTGTTTAAACTCTTTTAAATATTATTAGTATTTGTTTGTGTGTGTGTTGTGTATGTGTGTATGTGAGTGTGTTTGGAAGCAAGAGTCAGCTGTCAGGTGTCCCGCCCTGTCCCTCCTACTTCTTTGAGACACTTCTTTGAACCTAGAGCTAGGCTAGTGGATGGCAAACCCCAGTGGTCTTCCTGTGCAACGTCATAGGTGCTTCTTTTCCTTTTTTATATTTTATTTTTATGTGTGTGTGTATCTGCCTATGTACACATGTTTATACATGTGCCTATAGAAACCAGAACAGGGCATGAGACTCCCTGCCACTGGAGTAGCAGGAAGTTGTGAGCCACAGTGTGGATGCTTGAGCCAAACTCTGGTCCTCTGCAGGAATGGTATGTGTTCTTTACCACTGAGCCATCTGTCCAGCCCCCTTTGTCTCATTTTCTCTGACTTGTTGAAGAACACAAACTATATTTGTTGCTTTTCGAACATCCTCCATATATATATTTAGATTTAACTTGGGGATTACAGAGGCTGGAGAGATGGCTCAGGGTTAAGAGAATGTGCTAGTCTTTGAGAGGATCTGACTTAGGTTCCCAGCACCCAGATCACAACTCCCTGAAATTCTAGCTCCAGATCCAACACCATATACTAATGTCTGCACATTTCCACACCCAGATACGCACACATATACATAATTAAAAATAAAAGAAATATTTTGAAAAATTAAGTAAGAGGCTGGAGAGATGGCTCAGCGGTTAAGAGCACTTGCCACTCTTCCAGAGAACCCACTTTCAGAAGTTCTTAGCACCCACATGACTCATGCTGTCTGTCACTACGATTCCGGCGCCCACACCCTTTCTGTCCTCTACAGGCACTGCATGCCCGTGGGAAATAGGCAGACATGCAGACGGGATCCTCATCCACATAAAATCAAAGTAGCAAAGGAAAAGATTTTTAAAAATAAAGTACATCGTTTGAAAAATAAGTGACTGGAGAGATGGCTCAGCAGTTAAGAGTACTGGCTGCTCTTCCAGAGGACACACACGGTGCTCAACTGTGTGTAACTCCAGTTCTGAGGGATGTAGGAATTCATGTAGCACACAGACATGCGTATAGTCTAAGCAGTCATAACACAAAACAATTTTTAAGAAGAAATAAACTGGGAATTACGTACAAGGACATGAACATTCAGTTACAACTCTTGGAGCCATGATAATACCACACAGGAAGGAGTAGATCATCCCATGTTTCACATATCAGGCACACAATGGCTGCTCCTGGGTGGCCCAGCCCATCTGTTTGCCCTGTTGTGAAGTTCTCCAATCTTTCACGCAGTAGCTTCAGATGCATGTGGTCCTTGTCCAACTCCATGAGCTTTCTCTGTGGAGCTTCCTGTTTGTTCTTTAGATTCGGGTCATTTGGTTGTTAATTTTGATCACCTTGAAGCTGAAAAGAAATCTTTTCTGCTAAAACATATAGGAAAGTCACCTTGTCCTCTTACGCAGCAACAAGTGCTATGCTGTTTAACAGAAGTCTAAAGGACGTGGGATAAAAGTTCAGTTCTCTTGCTGAACTTGTTGTATGGCTCTGTTAAAGGGTTAGGGTAAGTGCTAAGCAAGCAACCCCCTGCATATACTCTAATAGAAATTAGTCCATCAGCGGGCATGGTGGCGCATCAGTACCTGAAGGTACAGGCGGTTGTAAGCAGCTGGGTGTGGTGACGCACGCCTTTAATCCCAGTACTTGGGAGGCAGAGGCAGGTGGATCGCTGTGAGTTCGAGGCCAGCCGGTCTACAAAGTGAGTCCAGGACAGTCAAGGCTACACAGAGAGACCCTGTCTCGAAAAACCAAAAAAAGAAAATAGTTCATCATGATCCTCCCCCACCACTCCAATAATAAAAGGGCATCTACAGTTGAATAAACTTGCAAGCTATTTACTATGCCCCCTCCTTCCTGGAGAAGGGCTATGAAACATTCTGGAAAGGGAATCTATTTACCTCCGGTTTGTCGGACTTACTGCACTGGGAAACCTCTTTTGCACGGGGCACCTGCTCTCACAGCATTATTTAGGAGATGTTCTGAAATGATCTCAGTGCCATAGGTCTTGCTGCACCATTGTGTAAACATTGTAGCAAGCCTCCTAATGGAGGGATCACTCCTTTTTTTCCTCATTTTTTCCAGTCATAATAGGAAAGGATCTGATTTCAGGAAGGAAAGGCAGCCAAACACTGAACTGGACAATCTTATTCTCTTTGTGCTTGACAAAATCAAGTATCATCTGTATTGACAGTCTGACCTTTCATGGTGTCACAACTTTGATTATATGCTATATAAGTCTAGTTTTAATCAGTGTAGTTTTTCAGTAGAAAATGCCAGTTGTTTTCTTACTAACTTTATTTTTGTTTATGTGTATCTGCTTGTGTACACATATGTATGTGGGTGCCCATGGAATCCAGAAGAAGGCATCAGTACCTGAAGAGACAGGCAGTTTTAACAAGCTGGGCGTGGTGGCATGCATGCCTGTAATCCCAGCACTTGGGAGGCAGAGGCAGGTGGATCATTGTGAGTTCGAGGCCAGCCGGGTCTACAAAGTGAGTCCAGGACAGCCAAGGCTACAGAGAGATCCTGCCTTGAAAAACCAAAAAAATAAATAAACAAAGCCAGGCACTTGTAAGCTGCCTGCAACCTGTGAGTTCCAAGGAGCTGAGTTACAGGCATTTGTGAGCCTTGCAACATGGGGGCTGCGAACTAGATTCTGGTCCTCGGTTAAGAGCGGCAAGTCCTCTTAACTACTGAGTCATCACACCAGCTCCTGAGTGCTCTCTTCTGTGTAAACTGAAGTACTTGGCTAAAAGATGCTTAAATAGAATATATAAGATGGCCCAAACCTCGAAGTTTCTGACTATTCTTTCTCTCTTTGAACAGAAATGTACACTTTGCAGTCAGCCTGGTGCTACTATTGGATGTGAAATTAAAGCCTGTGTTAAAACCTACCATTACCACTGTGGAGTACAAGATAAAGCAAAATACATTGAAAATATGTCACGAGGAATTTACAAGTAAGATAACAATTGTCTGTTTTCTTTAACATGTCAGTAAGTTAGTGCCCTTAAAAAGATAACACAAGGCCAGGCAGTGGTGGCACACACCTGTAATCCCAGCACTTAGGAGGCAGAGGCAGGCGGATCACTGTGAGTTTGAGGCCAGCCAGCCTGGTCTACAAAGCAAGTCCAGGACAGCCACAGCTACACAGGGAAACCCTGTCTTGAAAAACCAAAACAAAAAACAAAAAACAAAGATAACGCAATTTCTTTTTTTTTTTTAATCTCTATTCTTTGATGGTGTTTCAGGCAATTTTAGACTACTGGTCCAATATTGATTAAGGGATGAGAACTACAGTTAACATTTTTTTTCCTGACTGTGTGCCCCTGGTTTAGCATTCATTCATCTGTTAACTGTGTGGTAGGCATTGTACTGGGAGTCGGCCATTCACTAGGGATCAGTCAGTCACAAGACTGTCCTCCTGAAGTTTACAGTTTGCTGGGCTCTCCCAACAACTTTACTTTTAGTTAAGTGGCCAGACAAGTCAGTGTTCAGTTGTAAAGTATATAAATACCTAGAAGTAGTTACAAACAGCTATGATATTGGAGGTGAAAGAACTAAGCTAACCTCTGATAAGAAGTGTTTGCATTTACTTCAAAAATTGCTGGAGCTGAGATGGAAAGGGCAAAGGTAAACATGGCACAGGGGTTCTGGTGTACACAGGGAAAGTATATGCTGTAGCACTGAGACAAATTCTAGGTTTCTTTCTTTCAGTTTACAGCCTGATTGCAGCCCCCTCCCCCCTCTCCTCCCAGTCTCACTCTCACACCCCCTTCCCTACCCTCCCCATCCTCTTATCCTCAGAGAAGGGAAGGCCCCCCCCATGGGTACCAACCCTCCCTAGTATATCGCTTTGCAGCAGGACTAGGTACGCCCTCTCTCACTGAGGCTAGATAAAGCAGCCCAGCTAGGAGAAAGGGATTCAAAGGCAGGCAGCAGAGTCAGAGACAGCCCCTGCTCCCATTCTTAGGGAGCCCACATGATGACCAAGCTGCACATCTGCTGCATCTGTGTAGGGGGCCTAGGTCCAGCCCATGCAAGCTCTTTGGTTGGTGGTTCAGTCTCCGTGACGCCCTCATGGGCCCAGGTTAGTTGACTCTGTAGGTCTTTCTGTGGGGTCCTTGGCATCTCCAGATCCCTCTATCCTTCCTCCCACTCTTCCACAAGACACCACAAGCTCCACACCAAACACTAGGGTTTAAAAAAAAAACTAAGGTCTTACTGTGTAGCCCCTTTTTGCTCCAATTCACACATATATGCCTCCTTAGTTCTGGGATTAAAGTGTATACACCTTTACCATCTTGCCAAGACAACTATGCATAGTCTAAATTATTAACAATTTTCACCCGGATCATCATCACTAGCCTGTTCGCTCATCTTGTCTCCTTGCTTCTGCTCCACCTGGGGTACTCAGATTAAAGTGCTTGTTTGGGGTTTGTAAAGTCCCGCTTTGAATCCTCACACAAGAGTGTGTATCACAAGACGGAGTGTATCTCAAAAGTTTGGACTGCGCATCACTCTTTGTAATGGCTCTTCCACTTACCTGTGTATCTAAAAATTGTTCCATTCTTTCCATCAGGTGGAGCATAATTTGATAGGACTCCCTGAACTTAATGTGCCCTTGAGAGTTGTGAAGCACTAACAATAACTAATACACAGCGAAACCGTTACTTCAGGCTCTCCTGTTTGTAGAAATAGCAGTTGCACATTGAGTCATCAAGTCCTTTGTGTGTCCACATCATATGCTAATGCTGTCAGGCCCCAAGTAGTAGGCAGTGTGAATATTATATAGAGAGCTAACACATAGCAAGAAATGGAAGACTTCTATTTTGTGATATAAGGCATACATTTTTTTTTCCTTTTTGGGTTTTTGAGCCAGGGTCTCCTTGTGGAGCCTTGGCTGTCTTGGACTCACTGTGTAGACCAGGCTGACCTCAAACTCGAGATCCACCTGCCTCTGCCTCCCCAGTGCTGGGGTTAAAGGCGAGTGCCACCATGCCCAGCTATGAAAGGCATATTAACTGTAATGGCGAACCATTCAAGTCAACAAACTGCACCTGTCTCATCAGTGTGTGTCTGTGTGTGTGTGTGTGTGCACGCATTTGTATACAGTCAGTATAAATATAAACATCAAATCCAGCTCTGTAATCTGATGTTTAAAATTGGAAAACAAGTGTTGATTTGATATATTGTAAATTAGTAAAGAACTATCATGTCACCATCTTTCAGGTAAATGGTGAAAGGCCACTTTATAACTTGGAGCGTCATTTTGTTAATCTTAGAGCATTGTGTCAAGGGCACTTTTGCAAAATTAGGAATCATGATAGGGTGTCCAGGAGAAAGCAGCCAGTAGTTTGTTTGGTGTTGAAGTGAAAGAACAGTGGTCCCAATCCAGGGCTGAGGCTTCAGAGTCACCAGACCCAGACTGGGCCTTTTGGGAACTGGCCATGCCTGTGTCCTACCAAAGATGTCTCAATTCAGTAGTTCTGCAATCAGTTGAACTTGATGTGATTCATCGCTAATGGAACAATTAGACTGCACACACATTCATTCCAATTAGGAGGAAGATAGAGGTGCTGACTACCAGCATTACCTGCAGCGTGCTCTGGAGGGTGCTTAGCTCAGCTAGAAAAGAAAGGGGCTGGAGTGCAGCGTAGTGGTAGCACAGTTGACTAGACGTTCAGGAGGCCCCAACTTTCATTCCTAGCACAGGAAGAAAAGCAAATGTGTAATAAATACAACCATTAGTCCTTGTTACTGATACTGTCTTTGAAGAAGACAGAAAGGAATCAAGGCCAAACTCAGGAAAGTTAAGGAAAGCATGATAAGATTGCACAATATGAGATGCCTTTTAAAAGGCAAGTCCAGTACTAATTGGTTTGAAAATGTAAAGAGGGCGAGGTGGTGCACACCTTTAATCCCAGCGCTTGGGAGGCAGAGGCAGGTGGATCTCTGTGAGTTTGAGGCCAGGCTGGTCTACAGAGAGAGTCCAAGACAGCCAAGGCTACACAGAGAAACCCTGTCTCAAGGAAAAAAAAAAGAGAGGGGCTGGAAAGATGGCTCAGAGGTTAAGAGCACTGTCTGCTCTTCCAGAGGTCCTGAGTTCAGTTCCCAGCAACCACATGGTAGCTCACAACCATCTATAATGAGATCTGGTGCACTCTTCTGGCCTGCAGGTATACATGCAGGCAGGGAACTGTATACATAATGAATAAATAAACCTTTTTTTTTTAAGGAAGAAAACAAAGAAAATGTAAAAAATGTAAAGGAAAAGTGTTTCTTTTTCCTCTCCCTATACACTCACACATACACACACACATTCTCTCTCTCTCCCTCCCCCCTCTCTCTGACACACACATACACACTTTACCCAACTTTAAAAACAATTGCATTTTTCTAAGCACTCAAGTAAAGTATATTACATTCCTCAATAGAAGGACTTAGCATTGAAAAATTCGTAGTCGCCTGACGGTGTTGACACACACCTTTAATCCCAGCATTAGGGAGGCAGAGTGAGTTTGTGGCCAGCCTGGTCTACAAAGTGAGTCCAGGACAGCCAAGGCTACACAGAGAAACCCTGTCTCATAAAACTAAAAAGAAAAGAAAAAAATACCTAGTTAGCAAATTACTGTAAAAACCAGTATAATGTTAACCAAATCAAAAAATGTCAGCAATTTTATCTAAGTAGTAATCAGAGCATAATTTCTGTCTGTAATGATTTGGTGTATTGATGTAACAGGGGAAATCTCAGCTTAAACAAAATTGAGAGTTGTTCCTCTCGTAAAAGACTCGCAGAGGAAAGTTGTCAGATGTGGGAGGCAGTTTGGTTACAGTCTGCTTTCCATTTGTTGTATCTGGGGCATTTAACGATTCTTCTCTTTTAATGGGTATGTGCTTTTCTGCTGTATTTGGTTAATCACTTTTTTATTAGTTCCTGTTTTAGACATTTAGATTAACTTTTTAACTGACAGAAAATCATATTTCAAGTCTGGTTTTGGCTTCGTTTGTGGAGTCCTTATTCTTGAGTCCTTATTCTTGATATCTGAACTCATGGTTTAAAAATAATTAATTAAAAAATAATATGGGGCTGGAGAGATGGCTCAGAGGTCAAGAGCACTATCTGCTCTTCCAGAGGTCCTGAGTTCAATACACAACAACCACGTGGTGGCTCACAGCCATCTATAATGTGATCTGGTGCCCTCTTCTGGCCTGCTGGTGTACATGTAGGCAGAGCACTGTATACATGATAAATCAATCAATAAATAAATCTTTAAAAAAAATAATAAACGATGCAGTCCCATGTTCAGTATTTGAAGAGTACAGATTCTGCATAAAGCTGTTAAATGTTTTACAACATGAAGGAAAATAATGACCAAAACTAGGTTGAAAATCTGGGTAAGAGTGGTGAATGCTTGTAATGCGAGCATTCATGATACAGAGGCCGGAGGAGTTGAAGGTCAGCCTCAGCTACAGTGAGTTTGAGGCCATCCTGGGCTATAGAAGACTGTCTCGGTAAAACAGATCAAAAAGTCTTAAATTAAGCATGGCAGGAAACATAGCTACGTATGAATTCTAGGTCTGCCTCAAGGACTGCTTGTTCTCATTGGCTACATAATAAGACCTTGTCTGAAGAAAAAACCCACATAGCTTATATTCAGTTATTATATTACCCCAAGCCCATCTTTGCCTTCTATTCTCAAATGTTAGCTGTAAACCTTGTGAGAAGTGCCTATTTTATCCACTCCTGACCGCAAGAGGGTGCTGTTCCATCTTTGTCAAGTGTCAGAATTACCTAAAACCAGGTTTGATTTAGCCCAGCGTTAATCATCATCTTCCCCCCCTCACTATATGCTAAGTGTATAAAAGGGGTTTGTTGCAGCATTGTGTAATATACTCCAGTCATACTTAGCCCCCTCACTTTCTTCTGTCTTAGTAGTCTCCCCCTTTTTTGTTTTTGTTTTGTTTTCAAGACAGGGTTTCTCTGTGTAGCCTTGGCTGTCCTGGGCTCACTCTGTAGAGCAGGCTGGCCTCGAACTCACAGTGATCCACCTGCCTCTGCCTCCCGAGTGCTGGAATTACAGGCGTGCGCCACCACACCTGTCTCAGTGTCATGGCCTTTTCAACCCCCAGCTTCCATACACCTTTTCTTTGTCTGTGTTATGTTCGCATGAGCGAGTGTGTGTTTCTGGGAATAGAACATGTAGATGCTAGGTAAGTAGTCTACCATCAAGGTATATTCCTAGCTCTTTTGTCTTTTTTTTTAGACTTATTTATTTATTATTATGTATACAGTGCTCTGCTTGCATGTACTCCTGCAAGCCAGAAGAGGGCGCCCTGTCACATTACAGGTGGTTGTGAGCCACCATGTGGTTGCAGGAAATTGAATTCAGGACCTTTGGAAGAGCAGGCAGCACTCTTAACCACTGAACCATCTCTCCAGCCCCCTCTTTTGTCTTTTCTTTCTCTTTCTTCCTGTTGTTTTTTTTTTTTTAAGCCCGGGTCTCACTAGGTTTTCTAGTCAGGCCTTTAACTGGCATTCCTCCTTCTACAACTAATTATGAAAAGCTACCACATCATCATCATCATTATCTTTTTTTGTTTTGTTTTATTTTTTGTTTTTCAAGACAGGGTTACTTTGTGTAGCCTTGGCTGTCCCAGACTCGAATTGTAGACCAGGCTGGCCACGGCCTCTGCCTCCTGAGTGCTGGGATTAGAGGAGTGCACCACCACCACAACCTGGCTTATTACTGGTTTTTTGAGACAAGGTTTTTCTTGTAGTCCTTGCTGTCTTGTCCAGCAAGCCCCAGAGATCCTTCTGTCTTCTACTCTGCCAGGATCTGTGGTTAACAGCATGTGTCTGATGCCCAGCTTGTTACAAGGATGCTGGAACCCAAACCTTGGACCTCATGACTGCACAGTAAATGCTATCTATTCAGGCCTGCCTAATTTTAAAGACACTTTTTATATATTCAACGAATACCTATTTAAGTTGTCTCTTTTTATTTTATTTTTGTTTTTGTTTTTTGAGACAGGGTTTCTCTGTGTAACCTTGGCTGTCCTGGACACTTACTTTGTAGACCAGGCTGGCCTCCCATTCACAGCAATCCACAGGCCTCTTCCTCCCGAGTGCTGCAATTAAAGGTGTGCACCACCATGCCCAGCAATTATTTTTATCTTAAAAACATCATAAATTTCAAATATACAGTGTATCTACCCACATCAAAATTTGCTGGAACAGCACAGTATCAAAAAAAATTCACTCCAGCAACTACTTGCTTGTATTTAAGGCGGAACCTACATGTACAAGGACAAACTCCACCTTGGTTGCTGCTACCTTATTCATATGATTTAAGTACAGCACCATTGGTAGGGAATTGGAAATTGCATGCCTTCACAAGTAGGCAGGGTCAGTTAAGGAGTATCTTGAATGATGACTAAAGCTGACCAAACTCTCATTTGATCCCCATTTTATAAGAAATGGAGTGAGAGAGAACCAAATAAAATGGAGCAAGATAAGACCACAATGTGGTGCAGCTGACAAGCTGTTTCAGTCAATGTGGTGCAGCTGACAAGCTGTTTCAGTCCTGTGTTAAGAAGGTCAATGTGATGAGATGAGAGGAAATTAGGAGGACCAGTATAGAGGAAGAGAGCCTCAGCCAAGTGCAATGCAGGGGAAGCAGCTGGTTCATGAAGGAGTCTAGGGAAGGCATTGGAAGAGCGTGGGGAAGGCTGTGTTGTGAAATATAAACAAAGTAACAGTGTATAGAGAAACAATCTCTCCCCCCCCCCCCCGTGTGTGTATGTATGTATACGCTCATTTGTTGATTAGTGTTCTTCCACCATGTGGGTCCTAGGGATTAAATATAGGCTATCAGGGTTGATGGCAAGTACCTTTAATATATTCTTTGGCCAGAGAGCTGGCTCAGTTGTTAAGAACACTTTTTGCTCTTTGAGAGGATCCAGGGTCCTTTTCTGGCTTTTGGGTGTACATATACACAAAGAAAAAAAGTAAATTTGTTTTTCAAGACAGGGTTTCTCTGTGTAGCCTTGGCTTTGTAGACCAGGCTGGCCTCAAACTCACTGCGATCCACCTGCCTCTGCCTCCCTGAGTGCTGGGATTAAAGGCGTGCGCCACCGTGCCTGGCAAAGTAGATGCTTTTTAAAATTGTATTTCCCAAAGTGTAATTGTAAGTTATGTACATGAAATAAATTTGTGGCATTTGATTAGTTCGTTTCTTTAAGTGAGAGCTGATTTTTTAGGTTTTCTTTTGTGTTAAGATACAGTCTCCAGAGCACCGTTACCTGATGCTCTTTCATGGTGCTAAGTATGAATGAGCAAACCCATATTTTATAAGGAAACCAACCTCCTCTACTAATGATGTAATTACATTCTCATCAACATTAGAAAGGTTTTAAGATGCTTGTCTTTCATCATTGTAGACTATATTGTAAAAACCATAGTGGAAATGATGAGCGAGACGAAGAAGATGAGGAACGAGAGAGTAAAAGCCGGGGGAGAGTGGCGATTGATCAGCAGCTAAGCCAGCAGCAGCTTAATGGAAACTAGGTATGGAAGTTGATTTGGTGAGCTCTGTTGTCAGAAAACCATGCATCCTGAGACAGAATGATGATGTGCGGCAAGAATTGTAATCCTATTGTATCAAGTAATGAGTGTGGTGCCGGAATGCTGAGGATTGTATAGCCCTGCACAGTTGTATTTGTTTTTCTTTAGCTGGTCAGTTTTAGAGCCATAAAAACAAGCTATCTACTTCATCAGTAAATATAGTTAGAATGTGGAATCAATAAGATAGCCTTGCTCCTCAGTAATGTTATGTTGATTATATCACCTTTAAGCATCATATTTTACATTTTTTATCATCTTTTAAACAGGTTCGTGGGACAGAAAGAGTAGAAAACTGAGAATAAGACATCTATAACTCCTATGCTTTTTCCCCCAACTCTTTTCTAAAATAAGAAAGGGTTTGTAACTTTTTACTGCCCGACTCTTAGATCCTTCGTTGAACTGCCTAAAAACACCCTAGTTGTTTTCTGAGCCTTCACTAGATGGCCGAATTTGACATATTGATATTACGTAGCTGTAGTGTGCAGTTTCTGGGAAGCAATCGAAACACTATAAACCCTGTGTATACTGTCAGCAGGTAAAGCAGACATTGAATGAAGTAAGCTATATTGCTGGACTGAACAAAGTTCTACTATTTAGAGTGTTTTAAGTTTGTGTAGTGGATCCATGCTCAAAGGAACCGGAAGCAAGTTATACTTCACCATGTAAGCACGCCTCTGGTAGCAACACCTGGTGATTTCTGGGCTTTGTTTTCATACTCAAGCAATGGAAATCAAAAAGAGAACCTTCTTTTTGTCTTGGCTTCAACAGCACTTCTTAAATGTTTCTTCCAAGAAGCATGCTGAGGCCTTCCTTTGGTCCTTTTTAGAGTTGTTCTCGCTGAGCAGCACGGACTCTGGGCAACTGGTGACGACAAGCTCTGAGCCCCAGTGCGGCTGCCAAAATCCTCTTGACAGTACACCTTTCTGTGCTGGACAAAGAGCTTCTGGCAAAATAATGGAATCTTATCAAGGTCAAAATAACATTTGGCAAGATCAGGTTAAACCTCTTTGAGATTAAAGAGGACTTTGGACATCATGTCTGAAAAGAGTTTCTCTCAAGTGCCCTGTGGTGAGGAATGCTTCACATATTGGCCCAAAGTATGTAAGGAGGTCTTATGTGCTAACAGAGTTTAAAGAGAAAGAGAAAGCATCTTTGTGTAAACAGTATTTATTTTTGATTTTTGTGACCACTATTTTAGAAACGTTATTTAATGCTTTCAGTCATCAGTTTGCTTACATTAGACTAGGCTTTTGTGCCCTGCTTTCTTCTAGGGCTCGGAAGTGTTTTCTTAATCACCAGATTTTTAGAAAGGATTTCCACTGGCATCTGGCTAGTGACACTCTTCCATTCACCTGCTGAAGCACATTTATATATATATTTCTTTATGGCAAAACCAAAAAAGTTTAGTTGTGGTCTGCCTAATACTACCATAGCACCTCAGTATGAAAGGTAGGGATTCTGAGTTCTGAGTTACTAGTTAACCTACCACAATGAATCAGATTTGCAAATAAGAAATAACATACTAACTTGACTGTACATTGATCTATTGTACAGTTGGTAGAGCAGCAGTTTTAAATGTAACAGGTGGAAAATTACACTGTGCTTATTGACTGGGTTTTTAAACTGCTAGTCCCTTAAGATCATGTTTGTTAAGGTGTGTATTTACACATTTACTTAAATCAAGGGACTCAATGCTTGCTTTATTTTAACCATTTTAATTGTTATTTTAGAAGGAAACTAGCTTTAGTAGTGGATTGCCTTGTACGTCTTCTCCTTTTGCTCTTAATATGCCATGATGTGTATGTGATTAATTTTCAAGGTTCATCATGACTTGAAGTGCAAGGACAGATCTCAGTTTGTTTACCAAGCGATGTGACTTTTTCCAAAGGATCTGTACTTTATTTCCTTATAACAGCTTGAAAAACATTATTTTTTAAATCTTTAAATCACTGTGTTTAGGTAATTTTTACATTGTGTGCCATAGAACTTACCCATGGAGAAATAGAGCTCCTTCATTTTTGGACAACTACTGTAATGATTTTTTAAAGAAAAATGGAAGGTGCCAGGGGTAATTATGGCCAGTCAATAATTATATAAAGGACTTCAAATACTATAGCTGTCAGTTGATGGATTTGATATGTAGTAAATGTGTGACTTTGTATGGGTTTCTTCAGTCCTTTCTCTGCCACTAGCAACCAGAAAAGCACTTTACCTTTTGGTTGGTAAGATAGGTGGCTGACTACCTGTTTTTCTCACTGTGGTGTGATTGGCTAAATAACCTTCATTTAAAGCTGAAGTGTAAACTGAAGTCACATTAATAACTCATGTTTGGGTGTAAACTTCCAATATTTTGATTCTTTGTTCCTGTTTTCATTCTATGCTGAGTAAAAGTGCCTTACAATGTAAAAATTGTACAGTACTTACGTTCCCAAGTAGCATCTTCACCATCTGGCTAGTAATCACATTGTGGTATTAATATTTAGATAAATGGACCTCAGCAGTGTATTTACTGTACATCTCTTAAGTCCTTAACTGTAGTTTTAATAAGCATGACATTATTTGGTAAATATATGGCATTTACATCATTTCCAAAAATACTGCCATAACTGTCTAATGCATATTTTAGCCTGAAAATTTGATGCGTCTTTTTTTCTTGTTTTTTTTTCTTTATTTGTTTTGTTCCTTTTTGTCATTATTAATATTAAACTGTGTAATCTTTGCAAGCGTATATTGAAGATTATTCTGGAGCATTTATTGCCTTTACCAGAAATGTTAGTGAGAAATGTTCTTTAGAGTAGAAGGGTGGACTTGAGTTTCTATACTTTAACAAGAGCTCTTCGTTCCGGGGGTGGGGGGGAGGCGGGGGAGAAGTTTGACTTTCATCTCATTGTTTTAAATACCCACGCCTGAAATAAATTTCATTTCAAGGATGAGCAGTTTGGAACTTGAGGTGGTACTCGCTCAGTGCACACTACTCAAGATACTAACGGAATAACATGACCTGTAGATCTGCTATTGAATCGAATCTACGTACTTGAACGAATGTGTGGATCTCAAATATCTCAAAGCAGAAGTGTTGTAGAATGTTGTTGCTTTTTGAAAAAGCACTGAAGTTAGACCAAGGCACAGTTTTGTTTTAACAGACATTTAAGTTAATTGAAAAGATAAGGAATGCGTCATGGGTCAAAAATCAAACATTCCTCACATGTTGTGTATATTTTGTTCCTGTTATTGGCTTTATTTTCAAAATTGTAGTTTGTAGTATTAGTTTCCTTTTGATGGTATTCTTGCATATACTATTCGTTCAATAAATGAGTTCTGAATTTCAGGTCTGTGTGTGTGTCTTTTTTGTAAAAGTGTGTATCAAGGGCCATCCGGTAACAGCAATAGTGCTGTGTCCTTTCTTGCTTTACTTCAAAGTGACAAATACCTAATATGTTTAATAGCATGACAGTAACCAACTAAGGGAGGAAGGCTGGACAGACAGGTAGTTGAGTTGTATGGGTTGAGCAGTATACCCTTAGCCCTGAGTTTAGTCCCCTGGTCTGACAGAACAGGCAGAGCACATACTCAGAATGCAGATGGACTGGAGGGCGTGGTTAAACAAAAATGAATATGATCAGGGTTTCACAATATAAAGATGTCATCATAGAAATGGCGGCCTTTTAAAGACAGTGGAGTTGCACTGTATCTTGCTCCTTCTAATACATGGTTCGGATCCCCATAGCTGAAATCAAGTCCACTGGCAGCAAATCAGTGTGTAACTATGAAAATGAGCACATGAAAATGCCCAGTACAGATTATCTGACAGGTCGCAGGGTATTCAGCTATTCCATTTCATAGACTCGGGTTACTCCCTTTTCCACGGACTGTTTGCTGCTGGAACTTTGCTCGTGTGTTGAGCTTGACCCTAGCCAGGTTGAAAAGCAAAGTTCTGCTTCATGGACTGTACTTTTTCCTCCATAGTTCTATGGCGAGATGGCCATAGAGTATACAGGAGTGCTTTCCTACACATGCTACGTACTGCTGTCTGGCACATATGTGTTTAAAATTCATGGTTAAGTCTCAACTAAATGACTTTAGGCAAAATAGAGAAATGATCTACAAAGCAAGTCCAGGACAGTCAAGGCTACACAGAGATCCCTGTCTTAAAAAAAAAAAAAAACAATACACACACACACACACACACACACACACACACACGAGAAAGAGAGTTATATGGTTTTCTTTAGCTAATTACAACCTTGCATCCAGCCTTCTTTAGGCCTTCTCCTCACCTGGGGCACTTAACTGTTTCCATCTGCAGTCCTTAGCAATTGCTAAAGTTTATACCAAAACCCTGCTACTATTGCGAAATTCAATGACCAAGCCATCTATTCATTTAGAAAAGATGTCATATAGCACAGGCTGTACAGTCAAGGAAGCCTGTGGTCTCCTGGGTCTCCTGCCTCTACCTCCCAAGTGCTGGTATTGCAGGCGTGCACACCATGCCTAGCTTACCTACCAAGTCCATCTCTTATTTTAAAGGAGTTGGGGGGTGCGGAGGGGACATTTCCAGTTCCCAATGAGGCCAGAAGAGGTTGTCAGAGCTCCTGGTGCCCAAGTCCTCTGCAAAAGCAACAAACTAAACCGCTGAGCCCCAAGTGTACCTTTAAAAAAAGATGTATTTATTATGTATACAGTGTTTTGCCTGCATGTACACCTGCAGACCACAGAAGATCTCACTATAGATGGCTGTGAGCCACCATGTGGTTGCTGGGAATTGATCTCAGGACCTTTGGAAGAGCAGCCAGTGCTCTTAAATTCTTGAGCCATCTCTCCAGCCCCCAGATCTACCTTTTAAAGATATCAAAACAAAAACTCCCGCTTTGTATATTGTCTTCAGTTGTGCAGGCAAAGTGATAACTTACAGTACCACTACCTTCACCTTGTTTAGATGAGGATTCAAGTAGATATTAACATCATGCAACAAAAATACATGGTTGACTTTATTCAGACGATGAAGCCTATCAAGTACCATTAAATGGAAAGTTACATTTAACAGTGTTACTTTGGAAGCTGGGTGTGGTGGCGCATGCCTTTAGTCCCAGGGTTTATAAGGCAGAGGCAGGCGGATCACTGTGAATTCGAGGCCAGCTTGGTCTACAGAGTGAGTTCAGGACAACCAAGATAATAGAGAGAAACCCTGTCTCAGAAAACAACAAAATTACTTTGGGAGACATGTTGTCCATGTGGTCAGTGTGATTAAATAAATTAGACCTGACTTCTTTATCATGAGATCTGGTGCCCTCTACTGGCGCATAGTTGTACATGCAGACAACCTTTTTGTTTTGTTGGTTTTTTGAGACAGGGTTTCTCTGTAACAGCCCTTGCTGTCCTGGACTCACTTTGTAGATCAGGCTCTGCCTCCCAAGTTCTGAGATTAAAGGCATGTGCCACCAAGCCTGGCAGCAGACACAACATAGTATACATAGTAAATAAATAAATATTTTTTAAAAAAATGTTATTGAAGCAAAAATTAAAGTGGTACCATGTGGATACTGGGTTTCAAGATGTTCTCTTTGGATTTCTATAAAGTGACTTATACAGAAGGGTGAAGTGTTTGTGCACATTTTATAAATCAGAACCACTTATGGATTTTTTTTTTAGTAAAAGTAATCTAGGGGCTGGAGAGACGGCTCAGCAGTTGAGTTTGAGGTGCAGCTCAAATGCACCTCTAATTCTAATTCTAGGGGATCCAACTTCACCTTCTGGCCTTTTTGGGCATTTGTACTCATGCACACATACCCACATATAGATGCACACATGCCCACATATAGATGCACACATGCCCACATATAGATGCACACATGCCCACATATAGATGCACACATGCATATAATTAAAATAAAAGTCGTAGAAAAGTAATCTGTAGGGAATGGAGAGATGGCTTAGGAGTTAATGCTTGCTACCCCTGCAGAGGCCCTAATTTCAATTTCCAGCAGACAACCCCCTGTAAATTCAGCCCCAGGGAATTTCACCCCTCTTCTGCACTCCTCCGGCACTTACACCCACACACAGACACATAATTTTTTAAAAAGTAATCTAGGGTCTGGAGAGATGGTGTACAGACGGACTGTGGCTCACAGCTGCTTGTAAATCCAGTTCCAGGAAATCTGATGGCCTCATCTAGCCTCGGCAGCCATCAAGAAACACACACACACACACACACACACACACACACACACACACACACACACACAGAGCTAAAAAAAAACAAAAAGTAATCTACAGCCTTAAAATGGAGCACATTCTCAGTGTATGCCTTAGTGGTGATAAACCTTGAAAAGAAACTAGACACAATAGATCACAAATGGTATGACTCAATTATATGGAATTCCCAAAGAGTCAACGATTTGAAGGAGGAAGAGGAGGAGGAGGAGGAGGAGGAGGAGGAGGAGGAGGAGGCAGATTGCTTGCCAGAGATGGAGGGGTATCTCTTTGGGATAAAGGGTGTCTGAAATAAGATAATGGTTGGATGCCAGGCATGGTGCTGCACAGCTTTAATCCCAGTAATTGGGAGGCGGAGGCAGATGGATCTTCATGAGTTTGAGGCCAGCCTGGTCTACAGAGTGAGTCCAGGACAGTCAAGGCTGTCCCACAGAGAAACCCTGTCTCAGAAAAAAGAAGAAGAAGAAAGAAAGAAAGAAAGAAAGAAAGAAAGAATGGTTGGTGGTTTTATGACCATACAGATATACTGGAGTTATAAATTACACACTTAGATTTTAAAAATAATTTTTTATCCTTTGAGATTATAATAATTACACCATTTCCCCTTCCTTTTCCTTCCTATGTAATCTCACTTTGCTCTCTTTCAAAGTCATGCTGGTTTTTTCCTTGTTATTGCATACATGTGTGTATACACAGTCTTTTTCTTTTTTCTTTTTTTTTTCTTGAGACAGGGTCTCTGTGTAGCCTTGGCTGTCCTGGACTCGCTTTGTAGACCAGGCTGGCCTCGAACTCACAGTGATCCACCTGCCTCTGCCTCCTGACTGCTGGGATTGAAGGCGTGCACCACCACGCCTGGCTCACATATAGTCTTAAATGTAGTCTCAGTCTGTATAGTATTAATTGTGTGCATGTTTTCAGGGCTGACCTTTTGGTATAGGATAACTGAGTGGTATGGTCTTCCCTTGGAAGGCTGTGCGTGTCTCCTGCTCTCGGCATTCCTCACTTGCCTGTGATTCTTCATGTAGGGATGAGGCCTCATGGGCTTTCCCCCTTCCATGTCAGCATGGCTACTGCTGTTGTCCTTGTTCAGCTCATGGCTGGGCGGTTACATTGGGAAGACTATATGGGCTGTAGCTTGGCATTCCTAGAAGACACGGTCTCACAGCAGACTCCCTGATCCTCTTGGAATCTTTCCACCCCCACTTCTGAAATGATCCCTGAGCCTGGAGTTGGGAGTGAATTCACACACTATTCACACACTTTAGAAGAAAGTACTTTATGCTGTATGAGTTTTGCCTTGGCGTTTTTACAAAACGAACGCTGGGAATGGTGTCACATATGTATACTCCTAGCACTTACCCATAAGCCCAGGCTCAGGTGGCTCAAGTAGGATGATCAGGAGTTCAGGAGCACCCACAGTTGCGTAGTGAGCTCGAGGACAACTTGGGCTACATATCTCTCTCTCTCTCTCTCTCTCTCTCTCTCTCTCTCTCTCTCTCTCTCTCTCTCTCTCTCTCTCACACACACACACACACACACACACCACCACCACCAACAACAACAACAACAACAACAACAAACCTAAGGGCTGGAGGGGTGGCTCAATGGTTAAGAGCACTGGCTGCTCTTCCAGAGGTCCAGAGTTCAATCCGCAACAAGCACATGTTCGCTCACAACCATCTACACTGTGATCTGGTGCCCTCTTCTGGCCTGCTTGTGTACATGCAGCTAGAGCCCTCATACATAAATACGCGAATCTTAAAAAACAAACAAAACACAAACCTAATATGTGTCTATTACATAGATTTACAATATAGACATTTGTATGAAGCAGAATGTGAAGCCCCCTTCTTCTCAAAAGTATTGCATATGTATATAAGATACACTGTTCTTTCCCCTCCCCCCCTCTCTCTGTGGGTGTGCGTGTGTGTGTCTATGTGTGTTTTAACTTGTAATAAGATTTGCCATCGAAGCAGACTACCAAGAAGAGACATGATACCTTAGCATCATCTTCAGGGGGAGGAGATCCCCATCAGTCACAGTCATATGGAGGGGAAATGGGGTGAAAGAGGGAGGGAGGGAGGAATGGGAGGATGCATGGGATGGGATAGCAAATGAGATGTAATATGAATTATTTTATTTTTCAATAAAAAATGTGTAAAAAAAAAAAAGATTTGCCATAGAAAAATGTCATGCTGCCAGGCTGTGGTGGTGCACGCCTTTAATCCCAGCACTCAGGAGGCAGAGGCAGGCGGATCACTGTGAGTTTGAAGCCAGCCTGGTCTCTAAAGCAAGTCCAAGACAGCCAAGGCTGCACAAAGAGACCCTGTCTAAGAGAAAAGAAAAGAAAGAAAGAAAAATGTCATGCCATCTGTAAGATACGTGTGACTGCTTCTCCACTTTAGAACGGTATTGGCAGCCATGATTGCGCATCCTACCTATAACTTCATCCCAGCATTTGGAAGGCCGAGACAGGAGGATTGTCACCAGTTTGAGGCTAGCCTGGGTTACCTAGTAAGTTCCACCCAGTAATGATTATAATGTAAGACCCTGCCTCAAAAAAATATGCTAAAATGAGTTGTGGGGGTGGTACGGGCATGGTGTGATTCTTTTTTTGCAGCTACTGCCTTATGTGGGTTTCGATTTTGTCATGAAGCCAAAGAGACTTTGTATAATTCAGTAGTATATGAATTATCTTTGGAAAAGCAGGCACAGGGTTTAATTTGAGAAAGAAGTAAGAGGCTTTATTTTGGCTGGGCATGGTGACTTACCCCAGAATTCCAGCATTTGGGAAGCTGAAGCAAGGAGAATCAGGAGGTTACAGTCTTCCTCAGCTACGTAGCCTGTTGTTTTCCTGTCTCCTGATTTCTGAGGAGTAACAGATTTTGTATCATTGGGTAGTGTTTCCAGATAAGCTTGCATCTCCACAGCCAGGGTCATATGGCTTCAGTTCCCTGTACTTGAGAAGGTCAGACTATGTTACAGAACTCCCATGGCCTTCGTTCTGTTCTGCGATGGCTCCTAGCTCCAGTTACAACTGGGTAACAGCTGGTCGCTTTTGTGAAAAAGGAAAGCATCATTAGAACTTCTAACTTCACAGCTGTTGGTTTGAGCTTTGCGTAAATACAGTCTAAGACCAGCCAGGAAATGAGCTTTTGTTTCATTTGCTAAAAATGATTTTTTTCCATGTAACAGTTTCAAGCAATTTTAATTTAGCAATGTCTACATGTCTGAAAAGAAATTATTAGATAAAAACACCCAACCAAACAGGGACCTATCATGTGGACTAGACAGCAGGAAAGGATCTAAATGAATGCAGCCAAGGGTAAATCTGCATAGTTTTTTCTAATTCCCAAAATTACATTTTACACTAATTGGTATTGTAACATTCATAAAATGTTTAAGTTTTTTCAAATGTTAAACATTTCAAAAATAAGTTTTGATGTTTTACTAGTAACCCAGCCTTTCATCATGTTTCTATTTATTTAATCTTTATCAGTTTGTTAACTAATTAGGTAGGGGCAAAAAAATAAGGTGATTTAGTGGCAGCACTTTTTGTAACTTAGAACTTCAGTAGTCATGGTGACTACATTTACCTTTCAGAGGTAAGCTAGACAATTGAATACAAAGGTGTATTTTCAAATGTTCCTCATTCTTCGGCCCCAGTAGATTTATGTTCTATATTTAATATTGATTTAGTAGCACCAGGAGGCAATGATTCTTTGGAACCTGATTTCATGTGGGGTTTTTTTTTTGTTTGTTTGTTTTTTGTTTTTCAAGATAGGGTTTCTCTGTGTAGCCTTGACTGTCCTGGACTCACTTCGTAGTCCAGGCTGGCCTCGAACTCACAGTGATCCACCTGCCTCTGCCTCCCAAGTGCTGGGATTAAAGGTGTGCGCCACCACGCCCGGCTCATGTGTTTTTGGTTAGAGAACAAACACAGAAGATACATGGTTTAGAAAATTACTAATCAGATGGGCGGTGGTGGCACATGCTTTTAATCCCAGCACTTGGGAGGCAGAGGCAAGCAGGTCTCTTTGAGTTCCAGACCAGGTTGGCCCACAAAGTGAGTCCAGGACTGCCAAGGCTACACAGAGAAACTCTGTCTCGAAAAAACAAAAACAAAACAAAACAAAACAAAAAAAAAGAAAGAAAGAAAGAAAGAAAATTACTAATCAGAGTTGGACAGAGAGAGAGACAGACAGACAGACAGATGACAGAGACAGAGAGATGGACAGAGAGAATATTAGAAGTGTTCGCATGCTCGTGCACACATGCACGTGCTGGCACATATGGGTGCATGCTTTCTAAGACAGCATATATGGAGGTCAGAGGACAACCTCGGGGCTCAGTTCGCGTTTGCTGCTGCCTACAGCAGGATAGCTGGCCTGTGAGCCTCCCGGGATTCTGCTGTCTCGACTTCCTGTCTCATCACCGGAGCACTGCAATTACAAACACGTGTTCCTGGATTTATATAGGTTTCTGGAATTTGAACTTTGGCCCTTGTGGTTGCATGTAAGTGTTTTTATCCACTGAGCCATCTCCCTAGGCAACCCCCAAGCTGGAATTTTATCATTCTTTTGGAGGGAGGGGGACAAATGTCACTATGTAGCCCTGGAACGTGCTGATGTTGGCGATGTCCAGGCCAGAGGAACTGCAGCCAGCACTGGAGCTTGGGGAGGATGGCACGGCTATTATAGGTGTGCCTTGGCGAGGCAAAGCCTGGGGTAATGGTGCCCACAGCGCCTTTTGTTGCTGCTCAGGCGTCTCATGCATGGTGCTGTTGTGGTCTCCTTGGACTTAGCTTGCTCTCATTATTTTGTGGGAGCTTCCCGCTCCTCTCCAGACAACCTACCTATAGTGCATAATAAAACTGATGACTTTCCCATGACAATGCCGGTCAGACGGAATAATGACTCAATTGAACTTTCTGAAACTAGTTTAAAGACACAAGTGGCTAAGGCTCCTAATGAAGGCTATACAGAAGATAGAAATAAAATTTATTTATTTATTTTTATTATTTTAGTTTTTGGTTTTTTTGAGACAGGATTTCTCTATGTAACTCTGGCTGTCCTGGACTCACTTTGTAGACCAGGCTGGCCTCGAACTCACAGTGGTCCACCGGCCTCTGCCTCCCAAGTGCTGGGATTACAGGCCTGTGTGCCACCATGCCCAGCTAATTAAAGTAGGGGATTTTTAATTTTTGTCTGTTTGTTTGTTTTTCAAGACAGGATTTCTCTGTATAGCCTTGGCTGTCCTAGACTCACTTTGTAAAAATATTTATTTATTATGAATACAGTGCTCTGCCTGCATGTACATCTGCAGGCCAGAAGAGGGCACCAGATCTCATCACAGATGGTTGTGAGCCACCATGTAGTTGCTGGGAATTGAACTCAGGACCTCTGGAAGAACAGTCAGTGCTCCTAGTCTCTGAGCCATCTCTCCAGCCCCAGGAATAAGATTTGAAAAGACCTTTTTTTTCCAATGAGACCAGCTTGGTCTCAAACTCACGGAGATCCATTTCCTTCTGCCTCCTCAAGAGCTGGAATTAAAGGCAGGGATCCCTATACTAGGCTTAACTCTATTCATTTATTTGGTTGGTTGGTTTGGCTTTTGGAGACAGAGTTTCTCTGTGTAGCTCTGGCTGTCCTGGAACTCTGTAGACAGGCTGGCCTCAAACTCAGATATCTGCCTGCCTCAGCCTCCTAAGTGCTGGGATTAAAGGCCTGTGCTACCACTGCCTGGTTTCACAAAAATAGTTTTTTTTTTTTTCAGATAAAGCATGTTGCTGGGGGTTGGAAAGATGACTTTAAAATCACCTGGTGCTTTTACAAAGGACCTGGGTTCAGTTCCAAAATCCACATCAAGCGGCTCAGAACCACCTGTAACTCGGGTTCCAGGGGAGCAGCTGTCCCCCTCTACTGTCCACTGTGGGCATCTGCGCACACATGCCGCACATACAGACAAGCAGGCATATGCCTACATAAAATAAAAAGTAATACTTTACAAAGCATGTTGCTTAGGAAGAAGGCTCAACAAAATTCCTTCCTGCAGTAGGAAAAGGCAGCTAGGAGAGTGAATCTGCAAACAACTTAAGCTGTGGACTTTGGAATTGTGGAATTGGAAATGTAGCAGAGAGCTCATAGACCACTTTCTAGAAAGATGAACACAAACCTGAAGCACTCACATGTTTATTCATTGTTTGAGTATTTCCTGGAAACTCACCTTGATTTTCTTTCCTTTAAGACCACTCTTTGCTAGGCAGTGGTGGCACACGACTTTAATCCCAGCACTCGGGAGGCAGAGGCAGGTGGATCGCTGTGAGTTCGAGGCCAGCCTGGTCTACAAAGTGAGTCCAGGATAGCCAAGGCTACACAGAGAGACCCTATCTTGAAAAAAACAAAAAACAAACAAACAAAAAAAACCCACTCCTTTTCTGACTTTTCTCCTTACCACTAAGCTAATGTCCCCTCATTGTGTTATTCAGCCTGCTTAGCTTGGCATAATTGTACACACGTGTACTTGTGTGCGGTGGCATACACCTTTAGTCCCGGCACTTGGAAAGCAGAAACAGGCGGATCTCTGTGAGTTAGAGGCCAGCCTGGAGTTCCAGGACAGCCAGGGCTACACACAGAGAAACCGTGTGTCAAAAGCCAAACCCCAAGACAGAGCACACTTAGAATCTTAGCATTTGTCAAGCGTCGAAAGTTGGAGGGGGGGACAATCAGGAGTTCAAGGTCATGCTCGGCTACATAGTGAGTTGGAGGCCAACCTGGGCTATAGAAGCCTTTATCTTGAAAGAAAGACACAGGAAGGAAGGAAGGAAGGAAGGAAGGAAGGAAGGAAGGAAGGTGGGTGGAGGAGGGGAGTCTGAGAGCTATGTACTTGATGTGTAAGACTAAGGACTTAAGTTCTGATCCCCAGAATGCAGCTAGAAGAAGGCAGGTGTAGCAGTGCCTGCATATGATCCTAATGCTGGGGAATGGACACAGAAGACCCCTGGGATTTGCTGCCAAGCCAGTTAGGCTGAAACAAAGAGCTGCAGGCTCACTCAGCAACCCTCGCAAATAAGGTGGAGAACACGAAAGATGCTAACCATCGGCCGGGTGCCTGCAATCCCAGCACTCAGGGAGGCAGAGGCAGGCAGGTGACTTCAAGGCCAGCCTGGTCTACAAAGTGAGTCCAGGATAGCCAAGGCTACACAGAGAAACCCTGTCTCGAAAAACAAAAACAAACAAAAGATCAATCGCTAGACTCCATGTACAGACGCATATAAGTGTACAAATACCTACGCAAACACACCCACGCAAAAGAAAAAGGAGGAGCTGGGAAGATGGGTCAGTTGGGAAAATGCTCCTTGTGTAAGCACGAGGGCCTGAGTGTTTTCCCAGGACACAGATAAAAAGCTAGGTATGAAAAAAAAAAAGCCAGGCATGATGACACAGGCCTTTAATCCCCGCACTCGGGAGGCAGAGGCAGGCTGATCGACGTGAGTTTGAGGCCAGCCTGGTCTACACAGTGATTACAGGACAGCTAGGCCTGTTACACAGGGAAACCCTGTCTTAAAAAACCAAAAAGAAGCCGGGTGTGGTGCTCACGCCTTTAATCCCAGCACTCGGGAGGCAGAGGTAGGCGGATAGCTATGAGTTCGAGGCCAGCCTGGTCTACAAAGCGAGTCCAGGACAGCCAAGGCTACATAGAGAAACCCTGTCTCGAAAAAAAAAACAAAAACAAAAAGAAAAAAGAAAAAAAGAAGGAAGAAGAAGCAGAAGAAAGAAGAAGAAGAAGAAGAGGAGGAGGAGGAGGAGGAGAGACGGGAGAAGGGTAAGGAGAAAAGCTAGCTATAGGTGGCATGTGCCTGTAATCTCAGCTCCAGAGAAACAAGACAGGAGAATCTCTAGGGCCTGCTGGCCAGGCAGTCTGTTTGAATCCGTAAGCTCCAAGTTCAGTGAGAGACCATATTCAAAGAAACAAGCTGAAGAATGATAAGACACTCAACATTGACCTCTGGCCCCCACATGCACATATATGAACATGTATGCATGCATGTATACCTCCTTCCCCCAACACACACACAAAAGAAAAAGGAGTTATTTGTCCTCTCGGGCTTAAGAATTCCAGGGTAAGGTAAGTAGCACATCCCCTTGCTTCTCTACTGAGGTCCTCCATGACAGGAGGACGGCACACAGGAAGCAATCTGCGTAAGACCAGCACTCCACGATGTGATAACACTGACATGCTCCAGGAACTGAAAGTGCTCCCAGGAGGCCATGTCTCCCCAAATGTTCCACAGCCTCCTGATAGCACTAGCTGCCAGACAAGCTTTAATCAGACTGCTTTAGCAAATGACCCAAACTAGAAGTCATATGTTAGATGGCATGACCTATTGAAAAGTTTGTGACTCCACACAGACCCTTGGCTGAGCCTCTTACTTGCTGGCAGACATTTAATAGGAATCTACCCCAAAGCTGGGGGGAGGGTACGAGGGAGGGACCAGGAGGAGAGAAGGGAGGGGGCCACGATCGGGATGTAAAGTGAGTATATAAATGAAAAATAAAGAAAACATCTCTGTGGGATTTGCAGTGTGTCACACGTATCCCACAGTGCACCCCTCTGTCCACACATCTTCACTAGCGTATGTTCATTGCAGTGAGTCTTTGGTCTGGTTCGAGGTCCCTGGCTTCTGTGACAGCATCAATCTTGGCTCCTCACAGGGACTCCTCCTGGTTACCTTGTTGTCACCTTGTGTCCTGAAGATCCTGCAGCTTTGGCACAGCAGGACTGGCCCTTTCACAAGCCTCGAGAGTTACAGATTCTGGGGTCAAAGCCTTGGATCTGGGCCTGGGTGGGAGCTGAGCTGCTCGACTCACTGGCTCTCACTTATGTGCACCATCAGTTCTGCTTCCACTGCCCCCCCCCCATGCTGCCATTGGCAGGAGGCAGGGCCAGCTCCTGCTCTCACACCTTTGGGGCTGCCTCACCCCTGCCTTTGCCATCCAGGCCAGCTCCACTGTGATAGCCAGGTCAGGTGTCGGGGCTGCTCTCCACCAGTGGGAGCAGAGACAACTCTCCGCCTCACTCTCATGACCTCAGGGCCAGTTTTCCTGTGCTTACAACCCATGGGGCTAGCTCTCCTGTGCCCCCTCTACTAGGGCCAGCTCTACTGTGCTGCCCAGGCGAGGTGCGGGCCCATTCTCCCAAGTGTTGCAGCTGGCAAGGGGCAGGGCCAGCTGTTTTTTGTTTCTTTGTTTGTTTGTTTGTTTTTGTTTTTGAGATAGGGTTTCTCTGTGTAACAGCCCTGGTTGTCCTGAACTCACTTTATAGACAAACTCAGAGATCTGCTTGCCTCTACCTCATTGAGTGCTGGGATTAAAGTCTCTCTCTCTCTCTCTCTCTCTCTCTCTCTCTCTCTCTCTCTCTCTCTCTCTCTCTCTCTCTCTCTCTCTCTCTCTCTCTCCTCTGCCTCCCTGTCTGTCTCTGTCTCTCTCTCCCCACTCTGTCTCTCTGTCTCTCTGTCTCTCTCTCACACACACACACATGTACACGGTGGAAGGGAGAGAGAGTGAGAGAGAGAGAAAAGTAAACAATTTACAAAAGACAATATTGTTCGTAGAAAACACATATTCAGGGGCTAGAGAGATGGCTCAGAAGTTAAGAGCACTGGCTGCTTTTCCAAAGGTCCTGAATTCAATTCCCAGAAACCACATGGCTCACAACGATCTGTAATGAGATCTGGTGCCCTCTTCTGGAGGGTAGGCACACATGCAGGCAGAATTCTGTATACATATTTTTTTTTTTTCGGACAGGGTTTCTCAGTGTAGCCTTGACTATCCTAGACTCGCTTTGTAGATCAGGCTGGCCTAATAAATAAGCCTTTTAAAAAAAGAAAAGAAAACACACATTCAGCATGTTTAGGAACAAAAGAGGTGTTTTTACAAGTTTTCTGTCTTTAATTTTTCAAAAAATTTAGTATACCAGCCAAAACAGCACCCCTTCTCTGGGGAGTCTGAAGACAATAAAACCTAGGGGCAGCAAACTCCAGGAACAGAGGAAATCCCAAGATGGCCATCAGAATATTTAACTGAGAAACCACATGTGAGATGGAGGCTCACACCCGAGTCCCTGCTGAAATTCATAGTAGGGCCAGGGCTGTTTTCCCCTCCTGTGACTCAGGCCAAGGGTAAAGTTTATTATTAGAATGCTTGCAGGGTCCTGTTCTGCTTTCTCTGCCAGATGGTCTCTTTAAGCCAGAATTGGTTGCTGGGCCTGTAGCTCAGTGGTAGAGTGCTTCCCTAGCATCTTCAGGCCCTGGATACCATCCCAAGCATCTCCCTAGATGCCTCATATGGGTTTTCCAGGCATGGTTTATGCCTGTAATCACAGTATTTAGAAGGCTGAGGCAGGAAGATTGCTATTTCTGCTAGCCAGGCTTGGGCTTCATTGTGAGTTCCAGGCCAGCTCAGGCTACAGTGTTAAGACCCTCTTTCAAGAGCTGGACAGATGGCTCAGCGGTTAAGAGCACTGTCTACTCTTCCAGAGGTCCTGAGTTCAAATCCCAACAACCACATGGTGGCTCAGAAACCATGTATACTGGGATCTGATGTCCTCTTCTGGCCTGCAGGTGTGCATGCAAACAGAACACTGACTCAATCAATCTTTAAAAAAAAAATAAAGAAAGCTAGCATTAAGTCAACCCTGTTGGTGTACACCTTTAATTCCAGCATTCAGGGAGGCAGAGGCAGGTGGAATCTCTGTTGAGTTCGAGGCCAGCCTGGTCTATAAAGCAAGTCCAGGGCAGCCAAGGCTGCACAGAGAAACCCTGTCTGGAAAAATGAAACAAGGAGAAGAAGAAGGAGGAGGAGGAGGAGGAGGAGGAGGAGGAGGAGGAGGAGGAGGAGAAGAAGAAGAAGAAGAAGAAGAAGAAGAAGAAGAAGAAGAAGAAGAAGAAGAAGAAGAAAGCTAGCATTGGGGCTAGAGAGATGACTTGGTGAGTAAGAGCACTGGCTTCACTTTTAGAGGACCCAGGTTCTAATCCCAGCACATGTGGCTCATAGCCATCTGTAACTGCAGTTTCAGGGGTCCAATATCTTCTTCTGGCCTCCATGGACAATACACGCTTGTGGTATATTGACATACATGCAGGGAAAACACTTGTGCACGTTTAAAAAGGTAAAAAAAAAAGTTTCAAAAAACACAATAAACAAAAAACCAGAGAGCCAGCCAGTGAACAGGTTTCTGCCTTGAGTTTCTGCTCTGACTTTCCTCCGTGGAAAACTGTGGCAATGAAATGAAAGCCAAATAAACCCTTTCCTTCATGCGTTTTCTTTTTGTTAGAGGATTTAATCATAGCAACAGAAAGCAAATTACAACAGTGGATCGCATCTGTAATCGCCGCACTTGAGAAGCCTAAAGCAGAGAGCTTACCACAAGGTTGAGGCCAGCCTTAGCTAGATGCTCAGTTCCAGACCAGCCTGAGCAAGAATGACATTGGTTTGTTTGTTTTGTTCAAGACAGGGTTTCTCTGTGTAGCCTTGGCTGTCCTGGACTCACTTTGTAGACCAGGCTGGCCTCGAACTCACAGAGATCCTCTGACTTCCATAAGCAGGCCATGTCACACATGTACCCATACATACACAAAATGTAGTAAAATTATTTTACAGGTGAAAAGCAAACAAAATAATATTTAAAATGTGCACGGTTGCAGTTGTTGTCAGTAATCCAAGCATAAGGAACCAAAGACAAAAGGATCCTGAGCTGCCTAACGAGAACAAAACAAGAAACCTTTCCTTGCCAGGCGTGGTGGAGCACGCCTGTAATCCCAGCACTCTGGAGGAAGAGGCAAGTGGATTTCTGTGAGTTCAAGGCCATCCTGGTCTACAAAGCGAATCTAGGCCAGCTAGGGCTGTTCCACAGAGAAACTTATCTCGAAAAACCTTTAAAAAAGAGAGAAAGAAAGAAACCTTTTCTTAACGAGCACAGAGCAGAAAACTGTAAAAGTATACTAAGCAAGGAACAAGTCTGGTTTAGAGATTTCACTTCAGGTAAGCCGTCCATTGGTAATGAAGTTTTGAGACTATACAGTCATCACAGTGGTATCGAGAGCCTAGGGCTAGAATGCTTCCATGCCACATATAAAATTTGGAGGTGGGGGTTGCTGGAGAGATGGCTCAGTGATTAAGGGCACTGATTGCTCTTTCAGAGGACCCAGGGTCACCCACATCTGTCTGGTTCACACGTATGTATACTGTATAAAAGCTCTGAGAGAAATAAACTCGGGGCTACAGTATTTACTGTTAGTCCTCCTGAGCACTTGTCTTTTATTTCCTTATCTCTTTTGCTATCTCTTTTCCATCTTTTCCTCTATCTTTTTATTTTCTCAGCCTCTTGCCCCATATCCAGGTACTGGTTGATATTGTCCAGAGTGGCCTCTGGCATTATTTACATTTATTTTATGTGTTTTAGTGTTTTGCCTGCACATATGTCTATGTAAGACCATTAGGTCTTGGAGTTACAGTCCTGGACTTGCTTTTTAGACCACCCTGGCCTCAAATTCACAGAGATCTGCCTGGCTCTGCCTCTTAGTGTTCTGGGATTACAAACATGCACCACCATCATACCCAGCTCAGATTGTAACTTCTTTTTAATTAAACATTTTTTATTTTTTACGTATACATTTATATTATTACACATATATACAATAAACTACCTATAGCAAGAAGAACCATGACACAATCAGGAATTATATAAATATTATAAATATTGCATTCTTAGTGTTTTGGCTATTTGACAGCCTTGAAAAAAAAGTCTTTCCTATCTTGGTGCGTCCAAAATTCTGAATGTAAATTAATCTCTATCACATCTTGTCATTATCAACTTAAACCATGTATCTAGAGCTAAAATTATCTTAACCCCTAAACAACTAATCTTAATTGTAAAACTAAACTATCTGGTCTTCAACCCCACCAGAGACTTGAGAAGGAATAAACTTGATTACCTGAGTAAACAGGAAGTGCAGGTTAGCAGCTTCCCAAATGAGTAGATGACAGAGACAGTTTGCTGCCTGAACAGTCACCCAAAACTCTCTGTAATGTTGGAGCATCATCTTCAGCCTTCTGGCCCAATATATCTGACAGCACTTCAGACTGTCCCACGCAGGACTCTAATTAAGCCTGGAATTTCTCAACATTCAGAAACTGGACCACAAATGCTATTCCTACCTTGTTTAACCACTTCCCCAATTTTATTTGGTGGATTGGAACTTTTTCATTCTAGCTTCTACTTCTAGCGTCTAGCTTCTGCTTCGGTGTTAGACGCACAAAGACCAGCATTGTTATTCCAACAGAGAGTTAAATAAAGACAAGTAGAGATGACTCCTCCCTTCCTTTATCTTTTCCAAACACAGCAGAACTACAAGTCCCCTCTCAAGGACAGCACGCATATTATTCACTGATAACAGAGCAAGCGCCGCAACTCTGACTCTAGGAAACTCGTTCCATTCCCAGGAGGTCATGAGAAGAGTACAGGTCATTGTGTACCTTGTTGAATATCTGCTGTACATGAAAGAAGCCTGAAAATTAAAGAAAGCCCCCTAGGCCATTCATTAGTCACTAGGCTTGGATACCCCACAAGGACATGTGGGTAAAATACATTCGGGAAACACAGGAGTCTTGTCAGAAAGCATGTAGCTGTTAGTTGGAATGCCCTTGGTCCAAAGGTTATGTTATTCATCATAGGAAACACATCTAAAACTCATTATTTGATTGACTGGTAATTTTCCAACTTTCAGTAGAATATTTTAGTATAGAAGTCCAAAACCAAAAGTACCTAAACGATGAAAGGTCAACCACTTTCTTGTGAAAGTTGATGGCTGGGTAGCACTCACACAACATCCCTCAATATTTCTCACCTACCTTTTCAGCAGAATATAATTGACCACATGGACACTAGGGGGAAAAAAACCCAAATCTTTTGAGAAGAGAGAATGCATCAGCAAATGCCTCAAGACCTGTGGTTACTTGTCGACAGGTACACCCAAAGACAATGATTTACACGGGAGCTACCGTCACGAGGAGAGTTAAGCACCGCCCTGTGAATTCCGTTTGCTTAGCTCAAATAGTTCTTCTTGCACATTATGAAAAGTGAAGCAATGTTTGTGATGACTGCCACAAGTTAGTCACCGGACTTCACAGGTAGCTCAAGAATGTGAGTTAGGGACTGGACTTTTTTTTTTTTTTCTTTCTTTCTTTCTTTCTTTTTTTTTTTTTTTTTTTTTTTTTTTGGTTTTTCGAGACAGGGTTTTTCTGTGTTGTCTTGGCCATCCTGGACTCACTTTGTAGACCCAGCTGGCCTCGAACTCACAGCGATCCGCCTGCCTCTGCCTCCTGCATGCTGGGATTGAAGGCGTGCGCCACCACAGCCTGGCAGATTGGCTGTTTCTATGGAAAACCTCAACTAATAGAACTGATTTTCTACTTAAAATGTCCAGTCCCAGCTGGGTGTGGTGGCGCGCACCTTTAATCCCAGCACTCGGGAGGCAGAGGCAGGCAGATTGCTGTGAGTTAGAGGCTAGCATGGTCTACAAAGTGAGTCCAGGGCAGCCAAGGCTACACAGAGAAACCCTGTCTCCAAAAACAAAAATAAAAAAAAGAAAGAAAGAAAAGAAAAGAAAAAAGAAACAGCCAATCTAAGTATATCTCAACAAATATTTATTTGCGGAGAGAGGAGTCGGGGTTTAGAGAATTTTAAAAATTTGACTTCCATGACCATGAAGGCCATGGTGAGTTCCAGTTTGGTGGGGGTAGTCCCAGGAGGTTGGAGAGACTCTCGGGAGAGCTGATGTTCTAATCCAAAGGCAGTCAGATGGGAGGACACCTTCTCACTCAAGGGAGTCATCAGCCGAGGAGGCCCACCCCCACTGTGGAGAGTAATCTGCTCTGCCAAACCCCAGTGATGTGAATGTCGATCTCATGCAAAAGTGCCTTCAATAAACATCCAGAATAATGTCTGACCAAATATCAAAGGGACCAAAGGCTGCCCAAGTTGATACCCAAAATCCATCATTGCTTTCTTTTGTGTCAATAATGATTCAATTCAGCATCCACTTCATACAAAGTAAAGCCGGAGAGAAGTATTCTGGTGAGGGGTCACTTTAAAAATTCCAGCATTGTGGAGTAGAGCACTTGCTGAGCAAGTATGAGGACCAAAGTTCAGATCCAAGTGATCGCCTGCCTGTTAGTCTGTAACCCTAAGGCTTCTGGAGGAGGGGCGGACTGGGACAGCGTGGAGCTGCACAGCACTGGATGGAGAGAGAATTGTGAGGCTGTCTGACTGCTAGCCTAGCTCCAGAATTAGTAAAAGATCCTGTCTTGCCCGTCGGGGTGGCGCACGCCTTTAATTCTAGCACTCAGGGAGGCAGAGGCAGGTGGATCTCTGTGAGTTCAAAGCCAGCCTGGTCTACAAAGCGAGTCTAAGGCTCCTGTCTTAAGAGAATAAAGAAGAGGATGGCAGAGCCTCTTCTAGCCTCCATGTTCACAGGCACACATAGTGAACATGAACACATACATCACACACACACTAACCTTTTTTTTTTTTTTGGTTTTTCGAGACAGGGTCTCTCTGTGTAACAACCCTGGCTGCCCTGGACTCACTTTGTAGACCAGGCTGGCCTTGAAATCAGAGATCTGCCTGCCTGTTTCCAGAGGTGCTGGGATTAAAGACATGAGATACTATACCCAGCTTGGCCTTGAACAACTCTTCCTCCTCCTCCTCCTCCTCCTCCTCCTCCTCCTCCTACTCTTTCTTCTTCTTTGGTTTTTCGAGACAGGGTTTCTCTGTGTCCTAGACTTTCTTTGTAGACCAGGTTGGCCTCGAACTCACAGTGATCCACCTGCCTCTGCCTCCCGAGTGCTGGGATTAAAGGTGTACGCCACCACAGCCTGGCCTAGCTCTAGAAATTTGAAGGGCTATACCATCAAAGTAAAAACTAAGGTTCTTGAGAACTGGGGACATGGCTTTGCGTGTAAAATGCTTGCTATACCAGCATGAGGACCAGAGTTTGGGTTGTTTGTTTGGTTGGTTGGTTTTGGTTTTTTGAGACAGGGTTTCACTATGTTATCTTGGCTGCCCCGAATTCACTTTGTAGACCCGACTGGCCTCGAATTCACAGCAATCCACCTGCCTCTGCCTCCCAAGTGCTGGGATTAAAGGCGTGCGTGACCACGCCCGGGGAGGACCCAAGTTTGGATCCCAAGCACCCATATAAATGTTGGTGGGAAGGTAGCAGCCATCTGTAATTCCAGCTCACATCAGGGAGAGACAGGCAGTCCCTGGAGCAAGCTAGCTAGCTAGACTAGCCAAGTAGGAGAGCTCTGTGTTCAAGTGAGAGACCCCGCCTTAGCTAGTATACAGGATGGAGCATGATTGAGAAAGACACAGGCGCCGGCATTGGTGGATCTCTACGAGTTCGAGGCCAGCCTGGTCTAAAAGAGAGTCTAGGACAGCCTGGGCTACACAGAGATGTCTTGAAAAACCAAAAAAAAAAAAAAAAAAAAAAAAAAAAAAAAAAAAGAAAGAAAGAAAGAAAGAAAGAAAAACCTCCACATGTTCACATGTGTACAAACCCCTCCCAACACATACACATACACACCCAAATCAATAAGAAAAAGGCTGAGGCTCTTGCTTATTTCTATAATCCTAGCACTTCAGGGTGCAAAAAAGCAGGTAATCGCCCTAAATTCAAGTCTGGTCCACATGGGGAGTTAGAAAACAGCGTGAGCCAAAAGCGAGGTCTTGCCCCAAAAAGGAAGAGAAAGAAAGAAACCAAAGAAAAAGAAAAAAATGATTAACATTTAAAAAGTTTTGGGGCAGAAACATATGTATTTGGAATTGTTTGGGGTGCCCAGATAATTCATAATTGTGTCCAAACACAGGCAGGAGTGAGGTGGTATTTTTTGTTTTTCTTTCTTTCTTTCTTTTTCTTTTTCTTTTTTCTTTTCCTTTTCTTTCTTTCTTTTCTTTTCTTTTTTTTTTTTTTTGAGACAAGGTTTCTCTGTGTAGCCTTGGCTGTCCTGGACTCACTTTGCAGACCAGGCTGGCCTCGAACTCACAGTTATCTACTTGCCTCAGCCTCCTGAGTGCTCAGATTAAAGGCGTGAGCCACCATGCCCGGCTGGGTTCAAGTTTTCATAAGGTTACCAATTTTTTTTTCTTCTTGGATTTGTACCCTGATCTGGCTGTTCTAGGGCTGCAGGTTCAATTATTCCAACTAAGTAAGGATTTTTCAAAGAACAGAACCTCAATGAGGAAAATGGAGGCCAGCCCCCAGGTCGATCTTGGGAGGGATGGGGCTGCTGGCCCAAGAACTACGCAACAAAAGGAAGCTGAAGAGCTGGTGACGAGTTTAGAGTCATGAGGAGGCGGAGTGGGGGGGGAAGGAATGCGGAAATAAGGTAGGTTTGATTATTCGGGAGCCCTCTAGGATACTACAGGGGGCTGGAGGCTGCGGTGTGGCCAAAACAAGTTTTGTTTTGTTTTGTTTTCCAGAAGAAAAATTTCCAAGGCCACCTTTCCTGAGGAGACACCAGTAGCCGCCTGTGGAGGCGCGCCGGAGAAGCCGACTTAGGCCGCTGAGGGCGGAGCCTGGGCGGAGCGACGGGGCGGGGCGAGGGGCGGAGCGAGGGGCGGGGCCTGGCCGGCGTCGTCTCTGAGCGGTTGCTGAGGCGGCGGTGAGGACCGTTGGGCTTTACCTCCCGGCTTTCCCGAGCGATAAGCGCCTCCTCTGCCGGCTTCTTCCTCAGACCGCTTTTTCTCCGCTAGCTCAGAGATTCCCTCATGGCGACCCGCAGTCCTAGCATCGTGGTGAGTTACGGGACTATTCAGCCAGTGCCCTCTGCCAGGCCCATGTAGCGGGAGGCACAATGACGCCGGCCGGGGCCCTGAGGCCCTTGAGGCTCTGAGGCGGCGGGGAAGCCCGCGGGCGGGGGCGGGGGCGGGGGCGGCCACGGGTTGCTGGAGCCTAGCTGCTTGTCCCGTGAGGGCCACGGGGCTGCATGGAATGGTGGGGTTCCGGGGGAGTGGGTGGAGATGGGCCGCCCCTCCCGCCCCTCCCGGCGAGCCCCCCCCCCCCCCGAGAGAGAAGGGGGCTGGCAGCGTGTAGGCCGGGAGGGTGGAAATGGCGTTGGGCTTGACGTGTGTGGCCCACGGGCGCGCCGCGGGCGGAGGCGGAGGGCGGCTTTTGGGAGTGATCTGGTGGCGCGCGGATGGGCGGGGAAGCTTTCTGGGGGAGAGGCCCTGCTGTGGAAGTTTCTGGGTTTGGCGGCTTCGGAGCACCTCTGGGAGGAGCTTTGGCACCCAAAGGAGAGCATGTTCGGGCCTGGCCTTTACCTCTAATTCTGCAGATGTCATAATTCATACTTGTGGGACTGCGCAATTGCTCCATTGAATCCGCGCCGAGGCCAGGGTAGTGAAAATCACGCCTATTTTCCACCTGAGGAGTGGAAAAGAGGCTTCTTTTAACTATGGCCCAGAGTCCTGGAGTCAGATACACTTGACTCAGTAACCCATGCCCTTGGGTGCTGCGGGAATTTTTATTTTTAAAACAAGGATTTGGTTTTTATGCTAAAGGACAGTTTTTCACAGTCAGCAGGTGATATCTTCCCTCCTCCCCCATTGCCTCTATTTTTTGTAACCTGCCAAGCTGTTCTTTCCCTATCCCCCCCCCCACAACCTTGCTGATCATGCTTGTTGAAATAGCCTCCCATTAAATACTTTACTTTAGCCTGTTTTATTCTGATTATTGCCTCTGCTACTACTTAAATGCCACATTATGCTTTCAGTGTCTTAGATTTAGCAGTTACCTGGTTACTTGTTGATGGTTTCTCCCACTTACACAAACTTTATTTTGATGTTTCCAGGCAGGATCTTACTGTGTATCTCTGGCTGGTCTGGAATTGGTGATGTAGACTGCCAGGCTGGCCTTGAACTTGTGATATTCCTCCTGACTCTTGCCTCCCAAGTGCTGCACCACCATGCCCCACTGGTTTTTGGTTTTGTTGTTGTTGTTGTTGTTGTTTTTACATCCGTGCATGGGATTGAACCCAGTGTATTGTTCCTGCTAGGTAAGCTCTCGATCTCTGGGCCAAAAGCCTCAGCCCTGTAAACAAGCTTTATAAGGGCAGGACTCAACCACCATAGCTTTAGCATGTAGCACATACATACTTGGGATTGAACCCAGGGCCTTGTTCCTGTTAGGTAAACTCTCTGTCACTGGGTCAAAAGCCTCATGCCTGTAAACAAGCTTTATAAGGGCAGGACTCAACCACTATAGCTTTAGCATATAGCACAATGTCTGGTTTGTGGGACTTTTCACTAAGTTTGTTGGGTGAATTAATTAATAACCATTTGAACCCTAAAAAACTACTGTCTCATATTGTATTAGACATCGTGACTTAAGGCAAAAGCACTGTGTTCTTATTTATTTATTTATTTTTATTTTTATTTTTGGTTTTTTTGAGACAGGGTTTCTCTGGAACTCTCTTTCTAGACCACGCTGGCCTCAAACTCAGAGATCCACCTGCCTCTGCCTCCTGAGCGCTGAGTGCTGGGATTAAAGACATGTGCCACCATGTCCGACAACACTGTTCTTTGTTTTATTTCTCGAGACAGGGTTTCTCTGTGTAGTCTTGGCTGTCCTGAACTTGCTTTGTAGACCAGGCTGGCCACCAGCTTACAGAGATCCACCTGCCTCTGCCTCCTGAGTGCTGGAGGATTACAGGCCTGGGCCATCATGCCCGGCCAACACTGTCTTCCCCTGGCCAACACTGTGTGTGTATACTTAATGACCTAGAATCCTGCTTGTTTAGGGTATGTTCTGTGTGGCCTTCAGTGTCTTCACTTAGGCTCAAACTTTCCTTTTAGACAATTTTTTGCTGGGTAGCCCTTGATGCTCTAGACCAGCCCTTGAACTTACAGCCATCTTCTTGCTTCTACCCCAGTATGGGGATTACAAACATGTTGCCACTATCTGGTTTAAAATTTTCTTATATCCTAGGTGCTGGCTGCTGGTGTTAAAAGGACAGAGAGATAATTTATGCAAATAAGTAGCCCTTACACAGTCCCTCACTGGGAATAGTAATAATAGCCATTGTTGTATTTACGTATATATTCCTAATTAGTCTCAAAATAATCCTGTAACAAAAGTACGTTCACATCAGTTATTAAGAGGGGACGGAGCCATCCCCCCCCCCCATTATGCACTGAGCCCTCATTTAGATTGTCAACACCAGAAGCAAGGATGATTTTAGAAAGTGGAACTCTGTCTCAAACCTGTTTGTCTCTGGAGTCTATGCAAGTAAATACTGTGGTACCATACACAAATGGTAATGGCTGTTATTTTTATCCAGTTACTGAGGAAGTTATACAGATGCTTTTAAACTTTGAGATAGGGTACTTGTTCAGTGTAGAGTTAGTTCTTACTGCTAGAAGTGGTTATTCTTAGTTTTGTTTGAACATCAAGAAATTTACTGTATTTTTAGTTTGCAAATTCCTGTTCCTTTTTTTTGAAGTTTCCTTCCCCTAAATTGTTTGCATGTTAGGAATAACAAACACTTCAATAGTGCTTACTATGTTTTAGTGGCTGTCCTGCAATTTACTCTGTAGACCAGGCTAGCCTCTGAACTCACTGAGATCAGCCTGCTACTTCCTCTAGAGTGCTGGGATTAAAGGTGAGCGCCACCACCTCTGGCTCTAGTTGCTATTCTAAGCCCTTTAACTGACTTAACTTTTGTTTTAATTTCTACTTTTTTCCTCTATATGGCTGGGTTTTTTGTTTTTCTTTTTTCTTTCTTTTTTTGTTTTTGTTTGTTTGTTTGTTTGTGTTTTGAGACAGGGTTTCTCTGTAGCCTTGGCTGTCCTGGACTCACAGAGATCTGCCTGCCTTAAACGAACATCCTCTTGCCTTAGTCTTCCACGTGCTAGGATTCTAATCATGAACTACCACACTTAAATGACTTGTTTTTTGGCTTTTGTTTTTTGTTTTGATAAATAGACTTCTATGTAGTTCCAAGCTGATCTCCCTTCTGAGTGTAGGAATTAGAGATAGACATATTCTACCATGCCTGGAATGCTAATGATAGAGAGGGGTGTGTGTGTGTGTGTGTGTGTGTGTTTTAGTGATCTAACTTGTTGTCTTACCTGTGCTAAGCATATGTTTTAACCACTAACCTGTACCTCTATCCATGTGCTAATTTTTTCTTTTTTCTTTTTTGGTTTGTGTAGCCCTGGCTTTCCTGGACTCAACCTTGTAGACCAGGCTGGCCTTGAACTCACAGGGATCCATCTGCCTGCCTCTGTCTCCCCAGTGCTGGGGTTGAAGTCATGAACTACCATACCCAGCTCAAGATTTATTTTTATTTTATTTGTATGAATGTTTTGCCTGCATGTATGTATGTGTATCATTAACATGCCTATGGAGGTAAAAAGAGGGCATTTAATCTGCTGGAATTGGAGTTACAGACTGTTGTGAGCTTCCATGTGTGTGCTGGGAACCAAATCCAGATCCTCTGCCAGAGCAAAAAGTACTGTTAACCACTGAGCCATCTTTCTTCTAGCCAGTGGTTTTCCCCCCAAATTGCTTAAAATATTGCAATTTTTTTAACCTATTACTATTTTATTATCAATGGTGTTTTATTAAAATAACATACTTTTTTTTTGGTTTTTCGAGACAGGGTTTCTCTATATAGCCTTGGCTGTCCTGGACTCTCTTTGTAGACCTGGTTGGCCTCAAACTCTCAGCAATCTGCCTGCCTCTGCTTCCCTGAGTTGGATTACAAGTGTTACACCCCGCTTAGGTGGGATTCTTTTTATGAGGGATTGGTTTACTTAGTTTGAGACATTTTCTTTTTGTAGGCCAGGCTGGTCTCAAATTTGAAGTCATTCTTAGTTTCTTAAGTGTTTGCTTTTATTGTTTTATTTTTTCATTTTGTACTTTTTTAGATAAAAAAGGAAAAAAACCAACTAATTTGTTTGGTTACAATGACTGTCATGAATTTTTATTTTCATTTTTTTGTACAGAGTTGGTAGTTCAGAGATCTTTACAGGTTGTTGGTGTTGTTACTCTTATTCTTACTATGTTTTTCGAGACAGGGTTTCTCTGTGTCAGCCAGGACCCTGGCTGTCCTGGACTCAGTTTGTAGACTAGGCTGGCCTCTGCCTCTGCCTCTGCCTCCCAAGTGCTGAGATTGAAGTCGTGTGCCATAAAAGTTTTACTCTTAAAATAACAAAATACAGTGTTCAGAGAGAGCAAAATAAAAATTCTCAGACAAATCTATTTTAATTAGAAATCAAAACTCTTGCATTGGAAAGCAGTTTGGTGTGTTGACAGAAATAGAATTTCCATTTTGGAGTAATTCCTGCTAATATGTTTGAATTCTTTGAATACATTATTGGGAGTTAGGTGCATACTGGTAATCCCAGCAGTCAAGATGCAGAGGGTGGAGGACTATAGCAAGTTTGATGCCAGTCTGGTCTATATATCTAAGACAGCTAAAGTTACATAGTATGACCGTGTCTTGAACACACATAAAAAGATTGGGATGACCTTGGCAGAGTTCACATTGAATTTCTTTGATTGAAGCAAACAGTCCTAGAAGTTCTTAGGTTAACCTGTAGAACCTGTATCCTGGCACTGAGCCATGTCAGTAGGTACAGACAGTAGTCTGATAAAACCTGGGTGTGATATGGTTTGAACTCATGCCAGAAGAAGAGTGAGTGGGCGGAGGATTTGAATATGCCTCAGGAAAGTCATTGTAGTATTCTAATCTTGATTCTAAGGTTCTTTGAAATCATCCAAATTCATTTTTGTTAGATTATAGATGAGCCTGGCATGAATGTTTATTATTATCTTATAAAATTGAGCAGTCTATCTTTACTCAAAACATGAACTAAATTTGGGTTCATAAAACTTACAAAAATGTTTTCTTGTAAAATACTCTTAAGTGAATGTTAAGAGGATACATTAGCTCCTCCTACTTTTTTAGGTTTTTCTTGACAGGATTTCTCTGTGTAACAGCCTTGGCTGTCCTATACTCACTTTGTAGACCAGGACCGGCTTGTATTTTTTTTTCATAGTCAGAAAAAGAATGTTTGTGAAACATTATGGCAATTTCTTTTTTAAAAAAGTAGGAGGAGCCAGGTGTGGTGGTATAAGCCTCTGCCTCCCTAGAGCTGGGATTAAAGGCAGAGGCTTATACCACCACACCTGGCTCCTACTTTTTAAAAAAAGAAATTGCCATAATGTTTCACAAACATTCTTTTTCTGACTATGAAAAAAATACAAGCCAGTCATGGGCTGGAGAGATGGCTCAGTGGTTAAGAGCACCGCCTGCTCTTCCAAAGGTCCTGAGTTCAATTCCCAGCAACCACATGGTGGTTCACAACCACTTGTAATGTGATCTAATGCCCTCTTCTGGCCTACAGATGTACATGCAGGCAGAACATTGTATGCATAATAATAAATAAATAAATAAAAAAACAAAGTGAGTCTAGGACTGCCAGGGCTGTTACACAGAGAAACCCTGTCTTAAAAAACAGAGAAGAAAAGAAAAGAAAACTATGTATTTAAGAATAAATCAATATTTACGTCTGCATGCTGCAGGGTCCTGTGAATACTCCTGAAAAGAAATAAAATTATACTAAAGGCAGAACTCAAGGGAAGGTGGGAGAGGAGAAAGGAGAGAGAGAGACAGTGTGAGCTATATAATTCTATTCTGTCTCAAAAACAATATAAGTGAATTCTGCAAAGAATGTAAATTTATATATTTTTCAATTTTTTTAAAAGTCAAACTACATGACGCCAAAGTACCCAATACAGTGTTAATTGAAAGAAAAATAACTCAGTAGGAAGTAACTGATGCAACGGGATTTAGTTATGATTTGACTAGTATTCCTTGAAAACTTCCAGAGCTTATACAGCCAGTTTTTTCTTCCAGTCTAGTTGGTTTGGAGGGTATTTTGGGTTGGGGGCAGGAGCTCCATATGTAGGCCACCTTGGCCTTTAACTTGTGAGAATTCTCCTGCCTTTGTTTCCTAAGTGCTGGCATTAGAGGTATGTGGCAGCATGTGCATGCAGCTTGATGTTCTAGTTCTATGACTTTTCCATGTACTGCCAGCTTCTTAGATGGTGTTTGAAAGTCTTGAAGAATATCATGTAAGACTGAATATTATAATTCTTCCTGTCTTATTTCTCTAAGTAAGCTTTGATTATTAGATTAATTTATGATCTTTTAAAGTTTTCTTGTAGTTTTTGTTTTTGTTTTCTTTGTTTTTAGTGTAAAGAGGGCTGGAGATATAGCTCAGATGATAGAATGCCTTCCTGGTATGCATGAAGCTCTGAGTTTGACACCTAATACCATAAACTGGACATGATAGCTCATCCTCCTAGGGAGAAGCACAAGGCTCAGAAGTTGAAGATGAGCAGTGTAGTGAGTTTGAGGCCAGCCTGGGATATAACCCCCTCCCATCTCCCTATAACACTCACTGTCAAAGATAGTGGCTTTTATGATTTTGGAGTTTGGGGGATATTTTTAAAGACAGGGTCTTGCTTTGTAGCCCCTAGCTGGCCTGGAGTTCACTTAGTAACTTTTGCTGGTCTCAAACTCAGAAACTTCTATCTCATCTTCCCAAGTACTGGGTTATTAGGTATGTCCAACAGATTTAGCCTGCTTTTATGATTTTGCTGTACATTTTTTGTGTGTATAGGTACATATATATTTATAAAACTTAACATAATATATTTTGCCACCTAAGTACCATGTCATTAATATCATTAAATGTTTTGTATTTTGGGCTCTGGGCATATTAATTATAACCAATATGATGCAACTCAAGACAAATTTTGGAGTATCTTCCATGAAATTACCTCATTAGTGGATTTTAACCATCTCAAACTTTTAAGAGTTGGAGTTTTTTTGAGACTATGTAGCCTTGACTGTCCTGGACTCACTTTGTAGACCAGGCTGGCCTCTCAAGTGCTGGGATTAAAGGCTTGAGATACCAAGCCCGGCTCAAGACTTGGGAGCTTTTAAAGGATTGTTTTGTTTTGGGTTCTGTCACACACACACACACACACACACACACTTTAAGAGAATTTGGATGGTTAGCGGTTGTGGTAGTGCGTGCCTTTAATCCCAGCACTACAAGAGGCAGGCAGATTTCTGTGAGTTCGAGGCCAGCCTGGGCAACAAAGAGAGTTCCAGGATAGGCAGGGCTATTATATGAGAAACCCTGTCTTGAAAAACCAAAAAAAAAAAAAAAAAATTGGACGGTTAACATCAGCTATTCTGTATGATATTTTATTAAACTTACTAGAATATATTATGTTAAATTTAAAAATACCTTAGAAGATTGGGGGGTCTGAGTCTGTAAAGTGCCTGCCATGTCATTTTCAGGATTTGAATTGGATAAAAAGCAGCACATTCTTGTAACTCCGGCACAGTGGAGGCAGAGACGGGGATTTCTGGGGCTTCCAGACCAGATAGACTAGCCAAATTCGTTAACCAGGTTCAATGAGAGATCCCATCTCAAAACAGAATTTTTAAATTACATGCCCTGCCTGCATATACACCTGCATGCCAGAAGAGGGCATCAGATCCCTTTATAGATAGTTGTGAGCCACTATGTGGTTGCTGGGAATTGAACTCAGGACCTCTGGAAGCCAGTGAAGAAGTAAAATTTTTTTAGAACTAATTTTAATCTCTGGACTCCATACATGTGCACATATTTCTGCATGTAAATATGTATATATACACAGCATGAACATGTATACAATGAATGTTCAAATATACTTAAAATGTATAGAGTAGAAGCTAGTCTTTCATGCTTAAAATATTTTTTACCACATTTGTCATACTTCTTTAAACTTTTTTCTTTGTGACCTAAGGAAATTCTATGTTTTAATTATCATTCTTTTTTAAAAATTTTTTAAAAAATTCTCATTCTTGACCCTATTTAGCAATAAGATAAATGGCTTTCTTAGAGAAGTATAATTTATTACAAAACTATGAAAGTAACTGCCCTTCATACCGTCTCAAACCTAAATTCCTCTGGTGAATTAAGGCTTATTATCTAAATTTAATTAAATGTGGATATCTTCTAATGCTCTGCTTTGAAACAGCTCTCTTCATTTTTCAGATTAGCGATGATGAACCAGGCTACGACCTAGATTTATTTTGTATACCTCATCATTATGCCAAGGATTTGGAGAGGGTGTTTATTCCTCATGGACTGATTATGGACAGGTTAGTAAGACCTCAGTTGAAGGTTGGTTCTTTTTAGGTGTGTGTGTGTGTGTGTGTGTGTGTGTGTGTGTGTGTGTGTGTGTGTGTGTGAGAGAGAGAGAGAGAGAGAGAGAGAGAGAGAGAGAGAGACATGTGAGTATGTGATATTTGTATGTCATATATGTATGTATGTAAAAGCTAAAGGAGGACAAAGGGTGCTCTGTTCTCTCTCTCTCTTTTTTTTAAGATTTATTTATAGGCCAGGTGTGGTGGCGCACGCCTTTAATCCTGGCACTCGGGAGGCAGAGGCAGGCGGATTGCTGTGAGTTCAAGGCCAGCCTGGTCTACAAAGCGAGTCCAGGACAGCCAAGGCTAATACAGAGAAACCCTGTCTCAAAAAAAAAAAAAAGATTTATTTATTTATTACGTACACAGTGCTCTGCCTGCATGTACATCTGCAGGCCAGAGGAGGGCATCAGATCACATTATAGATGTGGTTGCTGGGAATTAAACTCATGACCTCTGAAAGAGCAATCAGTGCTCTTAACCGATGAGCCATCTCTCCAGCCCCTGTTCTCTGTCTTATTTCCTGAGTCAGTGTCTCTGAAACTGGGGCATGCCGATTTGGCTAGGTTGTCTGGCTAGTAAGACCCAGGGATCTGCCTGTCTCTGCCCTCCAGTGCTGCTGAGGTTACAAGCTGGTGCAGCCACACCTCCCTTTTTGTTTGTTTTTTGGTTTTTTGAGACAGAGTTTCTCTGTGTAACCTTAGCTGTCCTGGAACTCTTTGTAGACTAGGCTAGTCTCAAACTCACTGAGATCCACCTGCCTCTGCCTCCTGAGTGCTGAGATTAAAGGTGTGCGCCACCATCATCTGGCCACACCTGGTTTATATGGGTACTAGGGAGATCTGAATTTAAGTTTTCTATTTAAAAAAAATTGATGCTGGGTATGGTGGCACACACCTATAATTCCAACACTAGGGAGGCAGAGGCAAATCTCTGTGAGTATAAGACCAGCTTGGTCTACAAAGAGAGTTCCAGGATAGCCAGGGCTATGCAGAGAAACCTTGTATCAAAAAACATATATATAATTTGTTATTTTATTTGTATGTATGAGTGCCTGCATGTATGTATGCACAGCACATGCATTCCAGGAGACCAGGAAAGTGTGATCGATTCCCTGGAAACTGGAGTTAAAGACCATTGGAAACCACTGTATGGGTACTGGGAACTGAACTCAGGTCCTCTGCAAAAATAGCAAGTGCTCTTAATTGCCTAACTGTCCAGCCTCAATGTGTTCTGTTAATCCTTTACACACACACACACACACACACACACACACACACACACACACACAATCACTATGGGTATCGATAGTGATAACGTTGAAGAGAGGTTAGAAGAATTGCCTCTAGTCTGTGGAGGCTATAAATGAAATTATAATTCTGTTCTCCCAGCTTCCTATACCCATTTCCTACCTAGATACTACCTATGCATGTATATGGACAGCATGTAAAGTGTATATACACACATACATGAGTTACATATCATATAATACTAACATTTTTGGATTTAATATTAGTATATCTAGAACTATTCACATGTTTGTTTGTTTATCTGTTTTTTGTTTTTTGAGACAGGGTTTCTCTGTGTAAGAGCCCTGGCTGTCCTGGACTCCCTTTGTAAACAAGGCTGGCCTCGAACTCAGAGATCCGCCTGCCTCTGCCTCCCGAGTGCTGGGGTTAAAAGGCGTGCCCCACCATACCTGGCTCACATGTTTTTTTTTTAATTGGTGTTTGGTCTGTATGTCTGTGTGAGAGTGTTGGATCCTGGAGTTACAGACAGTTGTGAACTGCCATGTGGGTGCTGAGAATCAAACCCAGGTCTTCTGGAAGAGCAGTCAGTGCTCTTAACAGCTGAGCCATCTCTCCAGCCCCTCACATGTTTTTTTTTTATCTTTTAAAATTATTTTATAATTGGCTGGAGAGATGGCTCAGTGGTTAAGAGCACTGACTGTTCTTCCAAAGCTCCTGAGTTCAATTCTCAGAACATTGTATACATAATAAATAAATAAATCTAAAAAAATTATTTCATAATTGAGGTGTGTGCCTGTGTGTAAAGGATTTGCTCTTTGAGATAGGGTCTCACTGTTTAGCTCAGTCTGGCTTAGAACTTTGTGTATAGCCCATATTGGTCTCATCTCAGCAGTCCTCCCTGACAGCCTCCCACCTATGGAAATTACAGGTATGTGTCATGTGCCCAGCCCAACATGTTATTTTTTATTTTTTTATTTTTTTTATTTTTTTATTTTGTTTTTGAAATGGGATCTCTCAAAAATTGCTTAGACTGGCTTCAAAGGTACTGTGTAGCTGAGGATGGGCCTAGACTTCTGCTCCTCCTGTTTCTACTCCTGGTGTCCCCCATGCCCAAGTTGCATATTTCTAAGGATAGAACCCAGGCCCCCTGTGTATACTAGGCATGGACTCTATCTACCAGCTGAGCTAGATCCCTAGCTCCCCACATTTATTTTAAAGATTATATGCTATTCTATTCATGGATGTACCATGATTTATCTAACCAGTGTACTGTTGATGGACACTTAAGATCTCCATTATTTTGCACTTATAAGAGTATATTAGAGGGAATATCGTACACATTTTGACACTTGCTCAGCTTTAAGTAAGTAAAAATTATGGGTCAAGGAAAAGGTGTTTATTGAATGTTTTCTTTTTAAAAAAAGGTTTGTTTGTTTGTTTGTTTGTTTAGTAAGTATAGTGTTCTGCCTGCATGTGAGCCAGCAAGCCAGAAGAGGGCACCAGATCTTATTATAGATGGTTGTGAGCCACCATGTGGTTGCTGGGAATTGAACTCAGGACCTCTGGAAGAACAGCCTGTGCTCTTAACCTCTGAGCCATCTCTCCAGCCCTTATTGGATGTTTTCATACAGCCAAATTATCCTCCAATAAGTTAACATTTTTTTGCAAGGGGGGTGTGTTATGAAACAGGGTTTCTCGGTGTAGTCTTGGCTGCCCTGAACTTACTTTGTAGACCAGGCTGGCCTTGAACTCATAGAGATGCACCTGCCTCTGCCTCCTAAGTGATGGATTAAAGGTGGGTGCCACCGTAATCTCAGCACAGGAAAGTAGAGACAAGGATCATGATTTACAGTGTAGAGGGATTCTATGTCACCTTCCCCTACTCCCAAAAATCTTGCCTTTGGCATATGGAAAATAAAGTCCCCCACTTTATAAAAAAGTTGCTTTATGGCCTGGAGAGATGGCTTAGGTTAAAAGCACTGGCTGCTCTTCCAAAGGTCTTAAATTTTATTCCCAGCAACCACATATGGTGGTTCATCACCATCATCTATAATGAGTGTGTAGTTGTACATGCAGACACAACATTGTATACATAAAAATAAATCTTCTAGGAATTGCTCTATAAAGCAGGAATCTCCTTCATGCTGACAGAGAGAAAGTTTAATACTTAGGGGTTATAAAATATAAATATCCAGAGCCTTTTTTTTTTTCAAGACAGGGTTTCTCTGTGTAGCCCTGGCTGTCCTAGAACTCACCCTGTAGAGCAGGTTGGCCTCAAACTCACTGTGATCCACCTGCCTCTGCCTCCCGAGTGCTGGAGTTAAAGATGTGCACCACCACACCTGTCTCAGAGTCTTCTTTTTAATGCCTGGTTTTATTTCTGCAGGACTGAAAGACTTGCTCGGGATATCATGAAAGAGATGGGAGGCCATCACATTGTGGCCCTTTGTGTGCTCAAGGGGGGCTATAAATTCTTTGCTGACCTGCTGGATTACATTAAATCGCTGAATAGAAATAGTGATAGATCCATCCCTATGACTGTAGATTTTATCAGACTGAAGAGCTACTGTGTAAGTATAATTAATTTATAATTTTTCTAAATATAGGACAATTCTAGCTTTGTCTATTTTCTTTGAAGTTCTGCAAATTATACTACATAATCATCTGTGTTGGGAGTGGAACCCAAGGCCTAAGTACTCTAAAACTGAATTATCCCAACTAAGATTTTAAAAAATTTTAGTTTGAGACCTCTTTTTACTAACTTGCTCAGACTATCCTTGAACTCATTAAAAGATAGGCTGGTCTGGAATTCCAACCATCTTGCCTCAGCTTCTGGAGTAGCCGGGATTACAGGCAGGTGCTACCACTTCTGGCCATGATCATATTGTTATTATTATTAATTCATTGATACTTTCCTTCACAACACAGAATATTAACCACTATAGTTCATGACCAACATAAAAGTGAATTATATTCACTTTTGCTTGGTTTTTCTGTTGTCTTATTTTGCTCTGGATTTCGATTTGTTTTCCAATAACTGCTAGTCCTCAAATAGTCCTGTTGGAGCCTCCAAAAGTTCTGGGAGTACATGCATGCATCACCACACCTGGCTGTGTTTTGGTATTTTTCTTTATTTTGTTTTTCCAGATAGGGGTTATATGTAGTCTTGGCTGTCCTGGACTTGGTTTGTAGACCAGGCTGGCCTTGAACTCACAGCAACCCACCTGCCTCTACCTCCTGAGTGCATGCACCACCATGCCTGGCTGTTTTGGTATTTGTCAAAAAACTCTTATGAATTGCTATTTAGTGGAGCTTGAGAGATGGCTCAGCAGTCATGAGCACTTGTATAAGCCTGAGATTTGGTTATTAGCACACCAAAGATGACTCAACAACTATCTGTAGCTCTAGTTCCAGAGGATCTGATAGACTAGCCTCCAGAGCTATTGCATGTATATGGTACACATATGTACATTTAGGCAAAGCTACATGTAAAATAAACATATATCAGTCTTAAGAGAATTATGGAACTGGTGAGATGGCTCAGTAGTCAAAAGCACTGGCTGCTCTTCTAGAGGACACAGGTTCAATTCCTAGCACCCACATGGTAGCTTACAATGGTTGTAACTCCAGACCAGAAGGGATCTGATGCTCTCTTCTGGGCTTTGAGGGAACCAGGCACTCACATGGCACACACCAAACATGTAGCAGAAACACCCATGCACATGTGGGGCAGGGTGTAGTGGTGCACGCCTTTAATCCCAGCACTTGGGAGGTGGAGGCAGGTGGATTGCTCCCCCCCCTTTTTTTCCTCTGTCCCTCCCTCCCTCCCTTCTTCCCCCCTCCCTTTCTCTTTCTTCTCTCTGTAGTTGTGGCTGTCCTGAAACTCACTATGTAGATAGACCAGGCTGGCCTTGAACTCAGAGATCTTCCTGTGTCTGCCTCCCAAGTACTTGGATTAAAGATGTTCACCTCCAGAAAGTTATAGAGAAATTAAAGCCATTTCATATTCTACTTCTCAAAAGAAGATTAGCTTTTATTTTATGTTTATGATTGTCTTGTTTGCATGTATATATGTGCAGCATGTGAATGCCTTATGTCTACAGAAGCCAGAAGATGATATGAGATCTCCTAGAACTGGAGTTTCAGATGTTTGTGAGTTACCATGTGGGTGCTGAGACTTTAACCTGTGTACTCTGGAGGAGCAGTACATACTTTTAACTATTGAGCCATTTCTCTAGCTCTTGTTATCATTTTTTCTTTTGAATATTTAAAGGGTATACACATAGTGCTATAGTTTATATAACCAGTGTTAGTCCAGATGTTATTTAACTACCTAGGTGAGAAAGAACCTGGGGTTTCAAAATATCTGTTTTGTTAAATGAAAGAGTCTACTTATTTTATATATATATATTGTGTGTGTGTGCGCGCTTCTAAGAAAATACCTTTAGTTATAGCTGTATGGTGCCATGAATTATAATGTTTTCAGAGGTAATAAAGTGTGAATGTGCATCTTTTTGAAGTTGTTGGGTTTTTTGTGTTTGTTTGTTTTGTTGTTGTTGTTTTGAGACAGGATTTCTCTGTGTAGCCTTGGCTGTCTTCCAACTTACTCTGTAGACCAGGCTGGCCTCAGTCATAGAGATGTGCCTGCCTCTGCCTCCCAAGTGCTGGGATTAAAGGTGTGCGCCACCTGGTGAATGTGCATCTTAAAACAGTGAAATATATTTGGTGACATTTTTTTGTTTCTAGTGCTCTGTAACTTTCAGGAAAATGAAACATCTGATAAGTGCACAAATGTGTTTTTTCTATTTTGAGGTTTATTTCAATTTTATAAATTTCTACTAAAATATTTGAAGAAAAATGAGACCTTGAGAGAAAGGATTGGGTTTTTTGTTCGTTTGTTTTTGTCTTTTTTTAAAAATCCAGACAACGTTTCTCTGTGTAGTCCTGGCTGTCCTGGACTAACTTTGTAGACCAGGCTGGCCTCGAACTCACAGCGATCCGCCTGCCTCTGCCTCCCGAGTGCTGAGAATACAGGCGTGCGCCACCACGCTTGGCATTGAGTTTTATTTTTTAATTCACAAGTATTTTATTTTGAGTGTTGACTGAATCCAAGGCCTCAAGTATGCTAAGCTGGAACTCTTGCTGCTAGAGATGTTCAGAAATCCTACTGATGGAGAAATAGGAAGAAACCTTTCCTGTCACCCCCATTTTCCCATCAGAACTCTTAACAGGTAGATAAAGTAGAAGCAAACACTAAGCCTATGTTTATAGACCCCAGAACTTTTGGGGGGAATAAATAAATAAATAAATAAGTATCTATCTATCTATCTATATATAGAGAGAGAATGTTTTGCCTATGTACCCCATATATGCCTTAAGCCCACATAGGCCAGAATAGGGTGTCTGATCCCCTAGAATTGGAGTTAGAGATAATTGATAACTGTCATATGGATGCTGAGGAAAGGAGAAGAGAGTAGAGCAAATCTGGAGAGAACTGTCATTTGATTCAATTCAGTCATGTCTCCATAGAATTTATTATAATAGTTAAAGATGAAGCCTCTGAGAGGCTCTAAGTTAAGGGCAGTGAGATTTGTGTTCTAAACAGGGAGGTTGCTATAAGTTTTCTGGCCAGTCAAGTTAGGTAATTAATTCATGGATAACATTTGCAAACAAACTTACATAACAACTATTAAATAAACTTTTAAAAAATTAGCTTCCATTTAAAAGGAGGCTGTTTCCTTGAAAAAAGCTTCAGGGGCTGGAGAGATGGCTCAGAGGTTAAGAGCACTGGCTGCTCTTCCAGAGGTCCCGAGTTCAATTCCCAGCAACCACATGACAATCTATAATGAGATCTGGTGCCATCTTCTGGCTTGCAGGCACATCTGCGGGCAGAATACTGTACAAATAATAAATAAATCTTTTTAAAATCAGTATCAAAATAAAGAAAAAGAAAAAAGCTTCAGGAAAACATAAGCTAAAATATTGAGGTTAAAAAAAATACAGTGAGGTTAATGGGACTGGAAATGTAAACAGTCTTAGAGTGCCAGTATGCTTTGGAGTTCTGTTGCCTTAGACCCTATTGCCATAGCCTTTAGATCACAGCTCCATTATTTTTGCCCTTCCTTTGAAAAAAGAAATAATTGGTGTTGGACTGTAATACCAAATTTCTACAGGAGATGTCAGTATTTACCAAGGTTTGTTATTACTGTATAGCACTCATCTTAATTCTTTCTTAACTAGTTTCAGGCTCTGTACGGTTCTTTTTCTTTGTGTTACCAATCAGTTCTGTTTGTTTGAAGTTCAGGGTTTTAGGATAGATTAATGTAAGAAATAATATGCAAAAATTAAATTGAGAAGCCAAATATTTAGTTTACAGCATGAACTAGTAGTGTGTTTTTATTTCTTTTGTTCCTCTCTCCTCGACTCCCCTTTACACACACTAGGTAAACATTCTACCAACTAAGCTATCATTATTTAAAAAATATTTTTGAGATAGGGTCTTGTTAGGTAGCCCACAGTGATTTCAGACTCTCAATCCTGCCTCAGCCTCCATAGTGATGTGATTACAGGTATGTGTCATGAATATCTGTCTCAACATACTTTAAATACAGAATAAAAATAGTTTTATAGGTAGCATATTAGTCTGCTACTTGGTGTTATTAATTAGTATTGATCTAGATAAGTATAAATTGTGTGATTCTTTTAATAGTTCCATAGTATTACTGTTACATATATTAACCTCATCAATTTAGGTAATTCCCTGTTAAGAGACATGTTGATTTCTTTTTGATGAATAACTGGTATAGTGAACATCCTTTTTTTTTTTTTTTTGAGACAGAGTTTCTGTGTATAGTCTTTAGTGTCCTAGACTCGCCTGCCTCTGGCTGAGTGCTGGGATTACAGGCCAGCTGTGAACATCCTTTAATGTTCCTTTGCATGTTTGTGATTTTTATGTGTGTGTGTGACATTGATTCTTGGAAATGGGATTGTTAGAACACAATGGTTTGCATGTTTATAATTTTAATAGACATTGCTGTAGTGTTTTTCAAAAGATGTTGATTTCTGAAATCTAATGAGCAACTTGAGTATTTCTTTTCCCTCAACGTATTACCAGGCTTAAGTTCTGTAAACGTGGCATGGACTTTTATAAATTGTCTATTTGTATTCTCCATTTTTCAGTAGTTCTTCTTAAAAAGATTTGTTCATCTTTAAGTGTATGCATGAATGTCAACATGTATGTATGGACATCATATGCATGCCTAATGCATTGAGGCCAGAAGAGGGGATCGGGTCTCCTGAAACTGGAGTTACAGGCAATTGTGAGCCGCTATGTGGGTGCTGGGAACTGAGCCCAGGTGCTTTGTTCTTAACTGCTGAGCTAGCTCTCCGGTCCCATCTGGTGGGTTCTTATTTTGAATAGAAATGTGCATTAGGAATATTGGTTACAGGTCTTTTCAGTTGGGGTTCATGACTAATTTTTTGCCCTTTCTAAGAATGAGGGTAAAAAATATATTCCTGTATTTTGTTCTAATCCATTTATAGTTTTATTTTTTTATATTTAGATTTTAATCCATCTGGAATTTATTTTTATGCATGGTATGAGGTAGGGACCATGCTTTATTTTCCCAAAATGGATAAGTAATTGACCAAACACCGTTTGTTGAACAATTCATCTTTTAATTACTGACTCAAAGTGCCATCTTTGTCATATACTAAATTGCCATACATTTTTGGGTCTGTTTCTGGATTTTACTTGGCTCCTTGAACTTTTTGTCAGTCACTGTGCTGGTGCTATACCAAGGTAATTGTTGTAGTTTATGGTGTGCTTTGCTATTCTAGTAGAACAAGTCCGAGCTCTTTAATAACCTGTTTTCAATTCAGCTTCTGTCTTGATTCCATCACATCCAAATTATAGTTATACCTACCAACTATAGTGAGTGTTAATCACTCTACTTTAAAACCTATGTAAAGGTTTCTGCTGATTTCTCTGAGAGCAGAAAGTGAGAACTTAAGTAGTATGTATTGACAGACTAGTAATCAGACTTGGTTTCTCAGATAGTTCTGAAGATGACCTGGATATGGGCGTATGCAGGATATTTTAGGGGGCATATATCCTTAGGGTTGGATGTGACGACAGCCCAGCTTCTACAACTTGTGTGACTCACAGGAATGGTACAGGGCCAGAAGCAGACACCTGCCATGCTAATAAATTGTCCTTTGTGGTTGGGAAGTACCTGATTAGTGATACGTAGCTATAATATGCCCACTTTGAAATGAATGTACCTGATTTTTAAAAGTCTTCAGAGCATCAAATACTAGTAATGGCCAATTAGGATTTTTAATTTTTACTAATCTCTATGTGAAATTTACTTAGTCATTCATTTCTATCACTTATATAATTTAGAATATCATAGTGTTGTGACCATTAAATAGCTAACTTCTTAAATCCTATAGCCTACATCTAATAATTTGAGAAGTTTGTCTGTACACAAGAATATGCATATAAATGTTTTTTTTCCTAGAATGATCAGTCAACAGGGGACATAAAAGTTATTGGTGGAGATGATCTCTCAACTTTAACTGGAAAGGTATGTATCTTGAAAAGGAAGGAAAGAAAATTTTTTATAGCAAGAATCAATTAGGTTTTTTGTTTTTGTTTTTTGTTTTTGAGACAGGGTCTCTCTGTGTTAGCCCTGGCTGTCCTGGACTCACTTTGTAGACCAGGCTGGCCTTGAACTCACAGCAATCTGCCTGCCTCTGCCTCCCCAGTGCTGGGATTAAAGGTGTGTGCCACCATGCCCGGCACAAGAATCAATTAGTAACTGCACTTTCAGTCACTCCCTCAGATGTACTTTATTAGTAAAAATAAGCAAGCACCATTTAACTCTTAGAAGTACCTGATATAGGGCTGGAGAGATGGCTCAGTGGTTAAGAGCACTGAGTATTCTTCCAGAGGTCCTGAGTTCAATTCCCAGCAACCACATGGTGGCTCACAACCATCTATAATGTGATCTGATGCCCTCTTCTGGCCTGCAGGTGTACATGTAGGCATAGCTCTATATACATAATAAATGAGTAAATCTTTAAAAGAGAAGAAGTACCTGATAGAGTTTAATATTATCTCCTGGACTGTATAGCCAAATGACAGCAGAATCTAACACTAGCCCTTAAAAGACTCACACCTTTAAATCCAACACTCTGGAGGCAGAGGCAGAGGCAGGTAAACGGCTGTGAGTTCAAGGCCATCCTGGTCTACAGAGTAAGTCTAGGATAGCCAAGGCTACACAGAGAAACCCTATCTCGAAGGAAAAAAACCTAAAAGGCCATATTGCTAACTACTGCTTTCTATAATACCTTGTTGAAAATCTAATTTGGGACCTTCAGAAGATACAAATGGGAGAGGGAGGCAGTAATTTTTAATAGATTCACATGTAGTTTCATTTTAAGATTTGTGTGTGTGTGTGTGCCAGTATATAAGTCTGTGTGCACACAGAGGCCAGAAGAGAGTGTTAGATTTGTCAGAGCTGAAGTTACAGGAATCTACAGGACACACTGCTTGTTACATGAGTGCTGGGATATTTTATTTTATTTTATTTTATTTGGTTTTTCAAGACAGGGTTTCTTTGTGTAGCCTTGAGTGTCTTAGACTCCCTTTGTAGACCAGGCTGACCTCGAACTCACAGCGATCCACTTGCCTCTGCTTCCCAAGTGCTGGAGTTAAAGGCATGTGCCACCCCACCACCCCAGATGAGTGGTGGGATCTTAAATTCCAGACTTTAGGATTGTGCAGAAAGCATTCTTTTTGTTTGCTTATTTTTTGAGTCAGGGTTTCTCTGTGTAATCCTGGCTGTCCTGGACTCAACTTTGTAGACCAGACTGGTCTGGAACTCACAGAGACCTGCCAGCCTCTGCCTCCTGAATGCTGGGATTAAAGGCATGTGCCACCATGCCCATCATTTTTTGTTTTTTTAAAGACAGGGTTTTTCTGTGTAGACCTGGCGCCTGGATTCCCTTTGTAGACCAAGCTGGCCTTGAACTGACAGAGATCCACCTACCTCTGCCTCCCTAGTGCTGGGATTAAAGGTGTGTGCCACCACCACTGAGCCATTGCTCAACCTCAACTTATTATCTCTAAAAAGGTAGACACTGTATTGTGAGTTGTGGAACCTGACAGTGTTGATCAAAACCTTGGATAGGTATTTCCTAACACTATGACATTGGGGAGGATATTTAACCCTCCGTGCCTCAGAGGTAGGTAGAGCTAAGGAGGTAGTGGTTGCTACTTTAAAGTTAAGAGGATTAAGTGATATAATATTGGTAGAGCTCTTATAGCAGTTGCTGGTAAATAAATACTGCCAATAAGTTCAAATATACTACTATGAGAGAAATCTGTAGAGTTTTCTTGCTGTATTCTGGTACTTTTTGTTTTGTTTTGTTTTTGTTTTTTCGAGACAGGGTTTCTCTGTGTAACAGCTCTGGCTGTCCTGGACTCACGTTGCATACCAGGCTGTCCTTGAACTCACAAGATCTGCCTACCTTTGCCTCCTGTGTTTTGGGATTAAAGGTTGTACCACCATGCCCAGTTCTCTCTCTCTCTCTCTCTCTCTCTCTCTCTCTCTCTCTCTCTCTGTGTGTGTGTGTATGTGTGTGTGTCTCAGAGGACAACTTACAGGAGTAAGTGTTTTCCTTCTACCATATCAGTTCAGGGGATTGTGTTCACATCATCAGGCTGGGCACCAACTACCTTTACCCTCTGAGCCATCTCACTAGCACTTGTTTTGGGTTATTTTGCTTTTTGAGACACAGTTTCACTTTGTAGTCTACATCATCCTTAAATATCTCATATGTAAGCTAGGTTGGCTGTGAAGTCATGGTGGTCCTCCTTACTCAGCCTCCCAAATGCTAAGATTGCAAGCGTGAGCCACCATATTAGACTGTATGTTTTCTGAGCTGCTAGTTATTGTTTACTTGCAGACACTGTGCATATGTAACTGTATTAATCTGGTAAATTTCGAGGTAATCTGGTAAGGGAAGTTATATTTCCATTTTGCATATAAGGAAATTAAGCAATATGCTTACATTTTCAAAAACTACATGGGCTTATGAGATGAAAACTGTGTCACAATTTTAAAGTTAAACAGCTAGGAAGTGAAGAGCTTGAATGCAGACACCAAAGCTCTTTCTTTCCTTTAGCTTTTAGATTTTAGTGCTCACTAGTTACTTTGCTGAAAATCTGTAGGGGAACTTTAACATAAAACACTTGTGAAATTCTGTAGCTCTGTATCAGGATCATGCCAAACTAATGTTGCCATCAGAAACTTCACAGAAGAACTTGTAATCCATAGGTTCTTTCTTCCTCCTGTCCATTTGGTGTACAACTGCCAGACCTCCTTCTCATTCAGCATGCTTTGTCCATATTTAGAAGCTATTTGAAACCTGCACTTCTATAATCAGTTTTTGGTGCTGGAAGGGGCCTAGCTTTCAAGGTCGTCTATGATTTAGTTTGACCTTGTCTTTTTCTTCTAATGGCTCTGACCTACCACACAGCTCTGTGATCTTAAACAGATTTCTGCTTCTAAAATAGCTTTCTATGCAGTCACAGTAGATTCCATTTATTGAGGAAAAGAATCAAGGAATAAAAATTAAGCAAAGTTAAATCTTTTTTTTTTTTTCGAGACAGGGTTTCTCTCTGTAGTCCTGGACTCAGTCTGTAGACCAGGCTGGCCTCGAACTCCCGAGTGCTGGGATTAAAGGCATGCGCCACCGCCTGGCTGCAAAGTTAAATCTCGGTGATGAGTTTATGGGTTCATTTGAAACATTTTCTTTTCCTTTATGGGAATGTATTTTTTTTTCAAGACAAGGTTTTTCTTATAGTCCTGGCTGACCTGGACTCTCTTTGTAGACCATGCTGGCCTTCAACTCAGCCTGCCTCTGCCGTCCTTACATTTATTTTCTGTTTCATTGGGACAGCCAAAGCTACACAGAGAAACCTTGCCTAGAAAAAGAAAATAGCCGGGTGTGGTGGCACACGCCTTTTAATCTCAGCACTTGGAAGGCAGAGGCAGGCAGATCACTGAGTTCGAGGCCAGCCTGGTCTACAAAGTGAGTCCAGGACAGCCAGGGCTACACAGAGAAACCCTGTCTCGAAAAGCAAAAACAAACAAAGAAAAAAATGTAAAGAACTAGAACATATACTTAGGATTCAACCAAGGTTATTTAGTGTTAGATACAAGATTAGAATTCAGTAATTCAGTCTCTGTCGCAGAAGCTCATGCTGCTTACCAGTGTATAATTTTATAATATTGGAGCAGCTATTACTGCTGCTCTGAGCCACTTATTGATGTTATCTTTCAGATGTTCAAGGTAGGGGACAGCATGTTGTGAAAACTGTATACTGGATAGGGAAACAATTACTGATTTATGAGTTAACTATAAATTTAGTTTTGCTGAAGATTTACATTGTAGTATCTTATGTTTATTATTTCATGTAGTTCTCACAGTTGTCCTGTAAATGTCTTAGTCCAGTGCCAGTGTTTCTTACACTATACAAAGAGTCATTTGAGCTACAGTACTCTTTTTCCTCAGTATATTTATATATTTTCGGTTTACTTAGAATTTATATTGACCTCATAATAAAGACATTTTGTTATTAATTTGTTCTGTACTCTGTACCTTTAGATTATTCCTTATTGTTGCTGTTTGAGACAGGGTTACTCTCTGCAGCCTTGGCTGTTCTAGACTCGCCTTGTAGACCAGGCTGGCCTCAAACGAACTCACAGAGATTTGCTTGCCTCTGCCTTCCTGAGTGCTGGGATTAAAGGGGAGTGAGTGGAGGAACCAGGCATGATAAATCACAGCCGTAACCTTAGCATTCAGTAGATTGAAGCAGGAATGTTGCTGCCAGTTTGAGGACAGCTTTGGCTACATGAGTTCTAGGCCAGCCTGGGCTACAGAGTAAATGAAAAGAGTGGGTGGTTTTCTTCTTTCTTTCTTCCTTCCTTCCTTCCTTCCTTTCTTTCTTTCTTTCGTTTTTTCCAGACAGGGTTTCTCTGTGTAGCCCTGGCTGTCCTGGACTACCTTTGTAGACCAGGCTGGCCTCGAACTCAAATTGATCTGCCTGCCTCTGCCTCCCAAGCACTGGGATTAAAGATGTGTGCCACCTTACCTGGCCCAGAGTGGGTTGTTAATCCCAGCACTTGGGAGGCAGAGGTAGGCGGATCTGTGAGTTTGAGGCCAGCCTGGTCTACAAAGCAAGTCCAGGCCTACACAGAGAAACCCTGTCTCGAAAAACAAAAACAAAAAGAAAGAAAAGAGTAGTGAATAGTTTAGGGTTTATGGTGGAAGGAAGTATTGGTATTTTTCTTTAGTACAGTTCCCCCAAATATGTGCACAACCATACTAGTTTAGCTTATAGGAAAATAAAACTTTAATTGCATTCTCTGTTACATTAAGTATGTTTTGGAGCTGTACAGATTACAGTTCTTGGAATATTAGAGTCAAGATCCGTAAAAGGCCAGCTGGTTCCAGTTTCTTAGTTTACATATGGGACACTGAGATCCAGAGAAATTTCAACAAGTTGCATAAGCTCTTGCATTAAGAATTAAAAGCTTTTTATAAAAAATGAACATATGGGTCAGATATTCTTTATGAAAGATTTAATATTAAGGAATTCTTTGTTCTAATAGCTTACTTTTTCAAGCAGGATTCAGTATAATAAAGTACTTCTAAGCAAGAGTTTGGGTAATTTCTTAGAGTTATATGGTTTCAATGATAATTTGAAATACTATCTCACTTCGTGTACTAATTTGCATTTCTCTTTTTTTTTCTAGAATGTCTTGATTGTTGAAGTAAGTTCTGCATTTACTTTTAATATACTGCTTACAACTTTCCAACTTAGTGTGTATCATAATAAAGATAAACCAGGGGGAGTTATGTTTTCTAACACTAAAAGAAGCCAGGTACAGTAGGGCATGCCTGGGATCCCAGACACTCAGGAGGCTCATGAATTCCATCTAAGTCAGCCTGAGCTACATAGTAAGTTCAAAGCTAGAGAGAACCCTTGTTTTAAAAAGAAAACAAAACTCACCGTGAGTTTGAGGCGAGCCTAATCTACAGAGTGAGTTTCAGGACAACCATAGCTACACAAAGTAACCCTGTCTCAAAACCAGAAAAAAAGACACACACATACAAAAGTGTTTTCTAAATGTTATATTTTGCTGCACATGAAATAAGTTATACACTTCCTCTTTTGTTTTTGTTTTTAAACTTGCTGTGACTATATAGAGGGGTATATGTTTGTATGATTTATTTAGTGTCTTAAATTTTATTTTTATATGAGTATCAAATATTCTGGCTGCCCTGGACTCGCTTTGTAGACTAGGCTGGCCTCAAACTCACAGAGATCTGCCTGTCTCCAACTTTCCTTTCAGTACTTTTTCATTTATCACTGTTTAACAACATGCACATATACACATGTGTGTACACACACTCATTCTTTTTTGTCTGTAGTCTCCCTAGTTCATATCTGTCTGCCTTACTGAACTGTGTACACCTGTAAACCAAAGATTGTGATTATCCTTCTATCTTGACTCTATTCCTCATTTCTTCAGTATACATTTCCCAGTGTTGTTCTAGTTAATTTATCAGTATGGCCTAATAATGTTTACTATTAGGCCTATAATCATTATTATAACAGTATTTCCTAACCCGCTAGCAATCAATCAAGACACAGATACCTGTTATATTTTAAAATAGCCTTAGTTACCCTGGGGCAGGGCAGATATTAATCCCTTAAACTACTTCCCACAGTGAGGCAGGTATGGAATACCTGCCCCAATCCCATGCCATCTGCTTCATACAATTTCTATCAAGCTACCTCCCATCCATAATCCCAAATATTTGGTAATGTTCTTCATCTGGGCCAAATCCTCCATCCACACCGGCCATGTGCTTCTCCACCTAACCTAGGGTAAAGCCTCCTTCTTCCTCTACTCCTGCGGTTGCTCTCCTCCCAAATTTCTCTCTGTCTCCCCAAGTCCTGGAACCCTAGCCACCCCTATCCCATTTGCCCTGCCCAGGTGTGATGGCCTTTTATTGGTCAAACAGGTTAGGCTCTTAAGCAAAGTACAAGTGGGGCAGAGATAGCAAGCTGTAATTAGCATCAAAATACATCAGACCAACCTCCAGCAACACAATGTGGCTTCAGAATACACATCAACCTCATTCTCTTTTATTTTCTCTATACATTTCACATTGCCATTTTTCTATCATTATTTTCTGCCCCTAGTTACTTATTCCTTCCTTCCTTCCTTCCTTTCTTTTTCTTTCTTTCTTTTTTTGTTTTTGTATTTGTTTTTTCGAGACAGGGTTTCTCTGTGTAGCCCTCCTGGCTGTCCTGGACACACTTTGTAGACCAGGCTGGCCTCGAACTCACAGAGATCCGCTTGCCTCTGCCTCTCTATTGCTGGGATTAAAGGTGTGCACCACCACGCCCGGCTGCTTATTCCTTTTTAAAATCTGTTTCTTTTTTGCTTTTTGTAATATTTATTTTTGTGCCTTGTTTTGTGTGTCTGAATGTGCAAGTATGCATGCCTGTGCACAAGAACAGAGGCCAGGAGAGGATGTGCACCCTCCTCTATTGCGCTATCTATTCATTCGAGGCAGGCTCTCTCCCTGAATCTGAAGCTCACATTTTTTAATATAGGCTCGAAGCCAGCAACGCCCCCCCCCCCCCAGTCCTCTGCCTCTTGCCTTCTCAGACCTGGCTTGCAGGTGGGAACAGATGCCTGGTTTTGTGGTTGTGTGGTTTGAGTGCTAAAATACAAACTCTAGCTAGTATATATAACGGCTGCGCTGCCTCTCCAGCCCTTATTTTGTTTCCGGTTTTTTTGTTCGTTTGTTTTTTAACAAAAACCACTTTTCTTTGTTTTTATGTTTGGTGCAGGGGCTCAAACCCAGAGCATGCTAAATAAGTGTTCTACCACTAGGCTTACCCTCAGCACTTTGCTTTAAGGTTTTGTTTGTTTTGAGAAAGGTAAATAAACAGCCCAGGCTAGACTCCTAACTCCATCTACCTGCCTGTACCCAGTTAAGTGCTGGGATTACAGGCATCTTCCATCATCCACCTCCCTTCTTTCCATCAAGCTATCTGGAGGTTAGATATATGTGTATATGTGTGTGTGTGTATTAGAAGAGGCAGGGGGATCACTGTGAGTTCAAGGCCAGCCAGGTCAGCAAAGTGAGTCCAGGACAGCCAGGGCTACACAGAGAAAACCAATCTAAAAAAAACAAAACAGAACAAAAATTATGCTGGCTTTATTTACCATTAAATGTCTGTTTTCTTTTTAAAGGATATTATTGACACTGGTAGAACAATGCAAACTTTGCTTTCCATGGTCAAGCAGTACAGCCCCAAGATGGTTAAGGTTGCAAGGTATGTATGACATTTTAAAGTAGAGTGTTTTTTTCATTTTGAGCATTAAGTGATTATTTCTTTGTAAAGAGAAATGCTTTCAGCTCCCACTTTATCTTTAAAGAGTAATGTAATTTTTTTTTCCGAGACAGGGTTTCTCTGTGTAATAGCCCTGGCTGTCCTAAATTTGTAGATCAGGCTGGCCTTGAACTCACAATGGATCCACCTGCCTCTGCCTCCCAGAGCACTGTGACCAAAGGTGTGCAAGTAATGTAATCTTAAAACTCAGACAGTAAGCCAGGCGTGGTGGCACACGCCTTTAATCCCATAACTTGCACACTATATACATAAATAAAAGTATTCTAAGAAACTATACCACAAATATGCATATTTCCTTAAATGATTTAGCATAGTTATGACATTAACACTGTAATAGGCATCAAAGTATATGGGAGAATATGCATAGGTTCTGTGAAAACATTCTTGACATTAAAAAAATAATGTATTTTATTTATGTGTGGGGTGGAAGCATGTGTCATGGTGCACACATGGAGGTCAGAGGCTCAGTTCTCTCCTTCCACCACACAGGTCCCAGAGATTGAATTCAGAATGTCAGACTTGGGAGCAGGTGACTTCAGCCACTGAGACACCTTACCAGCCTTTCTGACATTCTTTATGAAGGACTTGAGCATCTAGGGAGCTTAGTGGTTCTGAATCTGAGGCCTGTATATACTGTGTTAGACAAGGAGTTGACTACAATGAAGGGCTTTATCAGCATACAATAAAATTACAAAGGATACTGTCTTCTGAGGTTTTTTTTTAATGTATATAGTGTATAAGTTATGTGTAAGTATGTACACATTCACGTGCACATATGCAAAGGCCAGAGCAGGATTGAATATCTTCCTCTATTGCCGGTTGCTCTGTTGTCTGAGACAGGGTCTTTAGCTGTGCTATAAACTCAAACGTTTTACCCATGCAGACTGATTGGTGGGTTTTTGGATTCCATCACCAAGCCCAGTGCTGGGGTCACAGGCACATATAGCCATGGCCATCTTTTTATGTGAATACTGGAAATAAAACTGAGGTGCTTGTACTTGGCAGACCAAATGCTCTTATCCACTGAGCCACCTCCCCAGTCCCTAGAGTATCTTGAGAGTATCTTGATACACAAGGTTTTAGGTATGGAACTCTCACATACATACAGAGTTAAATAACAGTTGTTTTGCAGCATGTTATTTATATCAAATTTGCCCTGAGTAGCACAGCAGAGAATCAAGGGTCCCTTTGTGAAACTGAAACCAGTCATACAAAAGGTGGTAACAAGTAGTGGGCCCTGAACACCTGCATTTCCTTGATTTGAGTGGTGAATAAGGCATCCTGTTTTGTGTTATTGAAATTTTACAATGTTTGCTTGCTTTGCTTGAAGCAGTCTCACATCTTGCTATACCTGGATGTTTGGCTTTTGCTTTCATAGTTCTGTGTTTATCCTTAGTTATAGTTTGATTCTACAGCAGTTGTTATCTCCACCTTATAGATGAGGATGCTAAAGTCTAGGGAATTGCCCACAGACACAGAGCCAATTAGCTATAGAAAGAAGATTTGAACACGGGGAACTTGGCTCAGTTGATGCTTCTGCTATTTCACATTGGATTTTATTGTTAAAAGCAATATCATTTTTGTTTTTGTTGTTGCTATTGGTTTTTACTTTTACAATTTCATTTTTATTTTAAAATCTTTGGCTAATTTGTTATTTTTGGGTAGAGGAAGGTAAGGTCTTTTATTCATGAAGGATTAGCTGGTTCTTAACATTTTAAAGTTACACTTATTTATTGTGGCAGGAATATGGGCATGTGGCATGTGCACTTGCGTGGGTCAGAGGATAGCCTAGGAGAGTTGGGTCTCTCTACCTTGTTGGTCCTGAGTCAGGGTGGAACACCACTTGGCAGTCTTGGCAGCAGTAGCCTTACACACTGTGCTATCTCTGCTGACCAGTTAACTTGCTTTTTATAAATATCTGTAAGGTCTTTGAATCTCTATAATTTTAATAAAACATATTTCAGCAGTTTATCCTCGTGGACTTTTCTGGTAGATGGTGCAAATATACCTCAGTTTCTGTCTTACTGGAGGTGAGATACACTCAAATATGTGGGTAATTTTTGGATGATGTAGTTGTCCTAAACAAATGTGTTTGGTCTTTCACAAACTAAAAATTAAAAAACTCTTATTTGATGGGAACATAAGAAAGTGTGGCCACTCTAGAAAGCAAGTTCTTTAAAAACTGCACATGTAACTACCAGAAGGCCTCAGAAAGTATACTGAGTGCTTATCCCTGATAATTGAAAATATACCAGTATGTTGAGATAAATCTGTTTAAGTTGATAGCCAGGTATGGTAGTTCACCCCTGTGATCTCAGCACTTGGAAAGTGGGGGCAGGAAGATCACATTGAACTTGAGACAGGCAGCCTGAGCTATATAGTGAGAACCTGTCTTATAACTCCCTACTCAAATCTGTATATGATTGTTTACATCATTTGGGGTAGCCCAGAATTAAAAGCAACGAAATTTGAACACAACTGTAGCACACCTATACAATCAAATCAGCAATATAGGAGCAGCTATCAATATGCAGCAATTGGGATGAGTATTACTGGAACTGTACCACTTACGACATTTTCAGTAGTCTGTAAACCAAGTGTTTCTTTCTGTTTAAACTGCTTATCTGGTCTCTGTTTTTGTTAAGCCTAAAATTCCCTGTTTTTTTCAAGGCTAGTAGGACATCCCCCAAAACAAATAATAGGATTCTACTTATATAATCCACTTTGAAATGACAAAATTATACAAATGAGAACAGATTAGGTGTTGCCAGGGGTTAAGGGAATACAGGAGGGAACCTTGCATGATCCAAAGTGTCTTGATTGTGGTACTGGTTAGATAAATCTATAAGTGATTAAAATTGTCTGAACTGTACACAGAGATGTAAATTTGGTAAAATCTGCACAAGGTCACTTAGTTCACCAGTGCCCATGTTCTGCTTGTGATAATCTGCTGAAGAAGGACATGAGACCTCCTTTGTGTGTGTGTGATTTCTTTTTCTTTTATGACTTACTATGCAAATAAAAATTTTGAAAGCCATTAATTTATTTTTGGTGGTGCAACTCAGGTTGTATTCGAACATGGCAAGCATTCAGATAATTAACATTTAACTTTAAAATTGTATATAATTATGTAATCAAACTACATTTGCAAATTCATGATTTTTATAAATACTCAATAAAAGCAGTATAACTAAAAACTGTCTTTTTTTTTTTTTTTTTTTTTTTTTTTTTTTAGCAAGACACAAATAGTTGAAAGTGTAATTAACTAGCTGGGCATGGTGGTACACGCTTGTAATCCCAGCAATCGGGGTAGAGGCAGTCCTGGTCTATAAAGTGAGTCTAGGAAAGCCAGGGCTGTTACACAAAGAAACCCTGTAATTAACTAAAAGTGGGTAGTTCAGTGGTAGAGAACATTGTTAACATGATCAAGGCTCTGGATTCAATCTCAGCACAAAAAATAAAAGTTTTTTGTTTTGTTTGTTTGTATTTTAACACACTGGACTTCCCATTTGAGAGCCAGTTATTAAAAGTTTGATGAAAGAGCATTTCTTTCCAAATTTACAAATTTAGGGGTTATCTTTCAAGGATTCAGATCTAGATCCCTTATCTTTCATCTTTTCTTATTGGGACTTCCCATTCATCCTCCTCAGGAGCTATGTTTCACTAGACATATGGGTAGTTAAAATTCTGCTCTCAGAAGCATCTTACCAGGTTCCAGGTGGTTATCAGTCAGGCCTTTACCTTCATGTGAACTCTGAATTAGCTCTCCATTTCAGTCTTCCTATGTGCATGCTAAGCTGGCCATATTCTGAATGCAGATGATACTACTTAAGAACACCGATGTTTTCTTTTGTAATGAATGCTCTGTTGTCTTTCCATATGTCACATGTAATTTTTTGTAATTTACAGCCTGCTGGTGAAAAGGACCACTCGAAGTGTTGGATACAGGCCAGACTGTAAGTAGATGCCCTTTGTTTGGTCAATCATTTATCCATCTTATAACTGAAAAAGTTAACTGTGAAATGGCTCAGAGCTACTTTAGAGAACACTCGTAAAGAAGGCACATTTGCAAGTTTTAAATCTGAAAGTATTATTTTCTCTATCTAAAGAATAAATTGATTCTTTATTTACAGTTGTTGGATTTGAAATTCCAGACAAGTTTGTTGTTGGATATGCCCTTGACTATAATGAGTACTTCAGGGATTTGAATGTAAGTAATGTTTTTTTTCACACTCTCATTTTTCAAAAACCCACATAAAAATTTAGGAAAGGAAAGAATTGTTTTCTCCTTCCAGCACCTCGTAATTTGACCAGACTGATGGTTCCCATTAGTCACATAAAGCTGTAGTCAAGTACAGACGTCCTTAGAACTGGAACTTGGCCAGGCTAGGGTGACACTTCTTGCTGGCTGAAATAGTTGAACAGCTTTTATATACAGTAACTGTCTCATTGTTATTTCACATGATAAATATGGTCATAAGTAAGAAATAAACAATTTTGTTTAAATCTTGTAATTGTAATTGACTTTGCTTCAGATACCTGCCTCCCACTCAGGAGTCCCTCTGGTAAGTTTATGAGCTTGGTCCAGGAACAGTTAGGAACACTACATGTATGGCATTATCTAATGCACAAATTTTATTTCATCTTTTTGCCACTATTTTGATATGCCTTCAATTTCCCGCTTTGCTTTTCAGAGTTACTTAGTAAGACAGAGAATAAGCAAACTAACGGAACATAGTTCAGCCTGTTTTCAAAATGTGGTCTCTTCCAGTTACTAGTCCAAAGTGCCTTGTTTGGTAGGAACCCAGACAATGTAGTAGTACTCTCTAATGCTGTTCTTACCTGTCAGACTACACTTTCTAATGTGCATTTTTTTTGTTTTGTTTTATAGCATGTTTGTGTCATTAGCGAAACTGGAAAAGCCAAATACAAAGCCTAAGACAAGAGTCAAGTTGAATCTGCAAATATGAGGAGTCACATTGGTGTTGCCAGTAAAATTAGCAAGTATTCTAGTTCTGTGGCCATCTGCTTAGTAAACCTTTTTGCATGAACCTTTAAGAATGTTATGGTGTTTTTATTTTGAGAATCTCAGTTGCTGCATCCCCAAACTTTTGATTTGCACTATGAGCCTGTAGGCAGACTATCAGTTCCCTTTGGTAGATTGTCACTTACCTTATGAGTAAAACACAGCTCTTAAATTACCACTATTAAATAATAATACTGAGATTGTATCTGTAAGAAGCATTTAAAGAGAAGATATATTAGTTTTTTAATTGGTATTTTAATTTTTATATATTCAAGAGAGAAAGATGTGATTGAATATTGTTAATTATACCACCCTGTGTTTACAACAATCTGAAGCAGTCAGTTTCATGTCAGTAACAGCATCCAAGAGGTTTTGCTCAGTGAAATAAACATGGTTTAGCAGTGTTGGCTGTATTTTCCCACTTGGATTATCAGTGAATTGTTGTCAACAGTTTGTTTTAAATGCAAATAAATAAATTCTAAGAAAAAAATGACTGCTTTTTGAGTTCTGTAGTGTAAAAGTCCTTAAAACTAAAACTGTCTCTTTAAAGGAACTCTACATGTCTATCTTTTCTCTATAAATTAAGCCAGGTATGGTGACACACACCTTTAATCCCAGCACTCAGAGGCAGAGACAGGCAGATCTCTGTGAGTTTGAAACCAGCCTGGTCTGGTCTACAGAATGAGTCTAGGAGTGCCAAGATAACACAGAGAAACCATGTCTTGAAAAACTTTTTAAAAAAAAAAAAAGTCGTCTTCTCTACAAATTAGCTTAGTATAATTTTCCATAGATTGATTACCTTTCCCTAAAGTTTTAGGAACTAATTTAATTGTAATCCTGACCAAGTATTGCAAGTAATAGTTATCTGGTAGAATGGTTTGGTAGACCTAGGAAAGCTCCTACCTCCTTAAGACTATAAATTACGCACATTCAGTACTATTACTACACTTTTTTGTGACAGGGTTTCTTTGTGTAGTCTTGACTGTCCTGGACTCATTTTGTAGACTAAACTGGCCTTGAACTCATAGAGATCACCTCCAGAGTGCTGGGATTAAAGGTATGCACCGCCATGCCTGGCTTTACACTTTCTTCTGTTAAAAGAAGGTGGCTCATTGATCAACCAGCCTATTTCTTTGCCAGTACCATGCTGGTTTTTTTTTTTAATTTTTTTAAAAATTAATTTATTCTTGTTACATCTCAATGGTTATCCCATCCCTTGTATCCTCCTAGTCTTCCCTCCCTCCCATTTTCCCCTTATTCCCCTCCCCTATGACTGTTCCTGAGGGGGATTACCTCCCCCTGTATATGCTCATAGGGTATCAAGTCTCTTCTCGGTAACCTGCTGTCCTTCCTCTGAGTGCCACCAGGTCTCCCCCTCCAGGGGACATGGTCAAATGTGAGGCACCAGAGTACATGAGAAAGTCATATCCCACTCTCCACTCTACTGTGGAGACTGTTCTGACCATTGTCTAGATCTGGGTAGGGGTTTAAAGTTTACCGCCTGTATTGTCCTTGGCTGGTGCCTTAGTTTGAGCGGGACCCCTGGGCCCAAATCTGCCTATCATAATGTTCTTCTTGTAGGTTTCTAGGACCCTCTGGATCCTTCTACTTTGCTATTCTCCCATGCTTCTCTCATCCAGAGTCTCAATGGGATGTCCTCCCCTCTGTCCCAGTTTCCTGGTAAGTGAAGGCTTTCATGGGACATGCCCCTTGGGCTAATATGCAGATATAAGTGAGTATATACCATTTGAGTCTTTCTGCTTCTGGCTTAACTCACTCATTATGATCATTTCTAGCTCAATCCATTTGTCCACAAATTTCAGGAATTCCTTGTTTTTAATAGCTGAGTAGTATTCCATAGTGTATATGTACCACGGTTTCTTTATCCATTCTTCTACTGAGGGACACTTAGGCTGTTTTCATGATCTGGCTATTATGAATAAGGCTGCTATGAACATGGTTGAGCAAATTTTCTTGTTGTGTGCTGGAGCATCTTCTGGGTATATTCCAAGGAGTGGAATAGCTGGGTCTTGAGGACGCCCTATTCCCAGTTTTCTGAGATAGCACCAGATAGATTTCCAAAGTGGCTGTACTAGTTTGCATTCCCACCAGCAATGAAGGAGTGTTCCTCTCTCCCCACGTCCTCGCCAGCATGTGGTGTCGCTTGAATTTTTGATCTTAGCCATTCTGATGGGTGTAAGATAGAATCTCAGAGTTGTTTTGATTTGCATTTCCCTGATGATTAAGGAGGTTGAGCATTTATTTAAGTGTTTCTCAGCCATTTGATATTCCTCTGTTGAGAATTCTCTGTTTGGTTCCAAGCCCCATTTCTCAATTGGGTTATTTGGTTTGGTGGTGTTTAATTTCTTGAGTTCTTTATGTATTTTGGATATTAGACCTTTGTCAGATGTAGGGTTGGTGAAGATCTTTTCCCAGTCTGTAGGCTGTCTCTTTGTTCTGTTGACAGTGTCTTCTGCCTTATAGAAGCTTTTCAGCCTCATGAGGTCCCATTTATTAATTGTTGATATTATGGCCTGGGCTGTTGGTGTTCTGTTCAGGAAGTTGTCTCCTGTGCCAATATGTTCCAGGCTCTTCCCCACTTTTTCTTCTAAGTGATTTAGTGTCTCTGGTTTTATGTTCAGGTCTTTAATCCACTTGGATTTGAGTTTTGTACAAGGTGACAAATATAGGTCCAGTTGCATTTTTTTTACACATAGACATCCAGTTAGACCAGCACCATTTGTTGAAGATGCTACCCTTTTTCCATTGAATGGATTTGGCTTCTTTGTCAAAAATCAAGTGACCATATGTGTGTGGGTTCATATCTGGGTCTTCGATTCGATTCCACTGATCAACCAGCCTGTTGCTGTGCCAGTACCATGCTGTTTTAATAACTATTGCTTTATAGTACAGTTTGAGATCAGGTATGGAGATTCCTCCGGAGCACCTTTTATTGTACAAGATTTTTTTCGCCATTCTGGGTTTTTGTTTTTCCATATGAAGTTCAGAATTGAACTTTTCAATGTCTTTAAAAAATTGTGTAGGTATTTTGATAGGGATTACATTGAATCTGTAGATTGCTTTTGGTAGGATGGCCATTTTTACTATGTTAATTCTCCTGATCCATGAGCAAGGAAGATCATTCCATCTTCTCATGTCATCTTCAATCTCTTTCTTCAAAGTTTTGAAATTTTTTTCAAACAAGTCCTTCACTTGCTTAGAGTAACTCCTAAATATTTTATATTGCTTGTGGCTAATGTGAAGGGTGTGGTTTTCCTAATTTATTTCTCTGCAAGCTTGTCATTTGTGTATAGGAAGGCTACAGACTTTTTTGAGTTAATTTTGTATCCAGCCAATTTGCTGAAGGTGTTCATCAGCTGTAGGAGTTCTCTGGTGGAATTTTGGGGGTCACTTATATACACTATCATATCATCTGTGAATAGTGATACTTGGATTTACTCCTTTCCAATATGAATCCCCTTAGGAAGGGGAGGCAGGCTATCTGGAGGAGACCTGGTAAGCTGTGGTCGTATGGTAGAGGAAGGAGGCCACCTTCTGTCAGAGGTTTAGGGGAGGGAGGGTGGGAACAGGAAGATACAAGCGAGGGGATAACAACCTGAATAAATTATATTTAAAAACATGGCTCTCAACTGGGTGTGGTGGTGCACACCTGTAATCCCAGCACAAGAAGGTAGACGGCTGTGAGTTCAAAGCCAACCTGGTCTACAAAGTGCATCCAGAACATTCAAGGTTACACAGAGAAACTCTGTCTCAGAAATTGGCTATCTCATGGATTTCTGTGAGGTTGTTTACAATCTGACCTACAGTTTGTTTTCACAAGTGTCCTGTTGCCTTTTTCATGTAGATAAAGCTTTATTGGCCAAAGAACAATAACAAACATTGTTTTGTTATTTGAGAGTAAGCAAAATATTTTAAACAGTCCTATTTGCCCTCCTGTTATAGTGAGGCATGTGAGTGTGCCACCACGACCGCCCCTGAAGTAAGGAGCTTTAATTAATGCCAAGGACTGAGCTGGGTGGTGGTGGTGCACACCTTTAATCCAGAGGCAGAGGTAAGTGTATGAGTTCGAGGCCAGCCTGGTCTACAAAGCTAGTCCAGGACAGTCAGTGCTACACAGAGAAACCTTGTCTCGAAAAACCAAATAATAATAATAATAATAATAATAATAATAATAATAATAATAATAATAATAATAATAATAATACCAAGGACTTACTGTAGTCAAGCTGGTGAAATGGATCAAGCAGTGAAGGTTTGCTGCCATCCCTATTACCACCCACATGGTAAAAGGAGAGAACTACAAGTTGTCCTCTCTCCTTCATACACAGGCACATGTGTGCACACCCACATACTAAGCTGACAAATGTAATTAAATAAAAAAAATTGTCACAGTCCTAGAACTTCCTAGTCTAGTTTACAAAACATTTCGCTTCTGTTTTCTCCTTTGTTCTTGATAGCCTGGTGGTTGTATGTGCGAATGCCGTGTCAAGAAGAACCCCCGGGTGTGGTGGCACATCTTTAATCCCAGCAGAGGCAGGCAGAGCTCTGAGTTGGAGGCCAGCCTGGTCTCCAAAAAAAGTTCCAGGATAGCCAGGGTTACACAGAGAAACCCTTGTCTTGAAAAACAACAACAAAAAAAAGGCCCAAAAAATAAACAACAAAAATTAATTAACTCCAGAGTCTTCTCCTTTCAAATGTCCACCTCTAGCTAACACTGCTGAGCCTTCTTAACTCTTTCAGTTGTTGACTCAACCTCTGTTGGGTTGAGTCATGTGAGATGACTGTTTTTTTCTTTATTTTTCATTTTTTAGACAGTTTCTCTGTGTAACAGAGCTCTGGTCTGTCCTGCACACTCTTTGTAGACCAGGCTGACCTCAAACCTCTGCCTCCCAAGTGCTGGGATTAAAGGCGTGGGCCACCTCTGCCCGGCTGAGATGGCTTTTTGTAGGTAAAAAAGCTCCCTACTTGGCTATTGGCAGCCTTTGTGTTCATTTTTTTACGGTTTGCCCAACTCCCTGCTAGAATATAAGTTGCATAGCAGGGAAACCACTTTCTTTGTGACAAAGTCTCTTATTATGTTAGTCCTAGCTGGAGACCAGGCTGGCCTGGAACTCAGAGATCCATCTGTCTCTGCTTCCCCTGTGCTTGGAAGAAAGAGGTGGGCCATCTTGTCCAGCTGGCAAAAAAACCAAAACAAACAAACAAACAAAACCAAAAACCCCTTTGATCTGTGTACTGAGGCAGGGCTCTCTTAACTCTGGTTTCAAATTGCTACTTCTGCCTCTGCCTCCCAAGGATGTGGAGGATGTGAATTATAGCTGAGTTGCACCTGTCACAGTCACTGGTGTGCATTAGGTGAGTTCATCAGTGCCTAGAGAATAGGAGTTTGGGGCTGGAGAGATGGTTCAGTGGTTAAGAACACTGCTCTTCTAGAGGTTCTGAGTTCATCTCCTGGCAGCCACTGGTGGTGGCTCACAACCATCTATAATGAGATCTGGTGCCCTCTTTTGGCCTGCAGGTGTACATGCAGGCAGAACACTCACACATAAATAAATTTTTAAAAAAGAAAAAAAGCAGGGCATGGTAGTGCACACTTTTAATCCCAGCACTCGGGAGGCAGATGCAGGCATCTCTGAGTTTGAGGCCAGTCAGGTCTACAAAGTGAGTTCATGAGTTCAGGAGAGAGAGAGAGAGAGAGAGAGAGAGAGAGAGAGAGAGAGAGAGAGAGAGAGAGAGAGAGAGAGAGAGAGAGAGAAGTAGGTAGGTGAGGGAGGGAGGGAGGGGGGAGGAAGAAGGAGCTCACATGATATTTGTTGGACAAGTAGGTAGCCCTACTCTGGGCTAGATTGTCTACTTAATAGTGATTTGACATCCAATACTTATTTTTAGGACATGGTAGTAGGGGTGGTGCTGTCTTTTTCTTTTTTTCTTTTTTAAAATATATTTTATTGATTTATTCATATTACATCTCAGTTGTTATCCCATCCCTTGTCAATAATTTTTTTAAAAATTGTTTTCTCCCTGTATGATGATTTAAAAGTTTTCCTGGGTATAGTAGTTAGGGCTGACATCTGTGTTCTCTTAGTGTCTGTAAGGCATCTGCCCAGGCCCTTATTTCTGGCTTTTAGGGTTTCTGATGAGAAGTCAGGTGTAATTCCGATAGGTTTGCCTTTATATATGAGTTGGCTGTTTTCCCTTGCAGCTTTTAATATTTTTCTTTGTTCTGTACATTTAGTGTTTTGATTGTTATGTGGCACAGCTCAGCCTTCATGTGGATCCTCAAGTAAGGGGAGTTGGCTGTCTGTGACATGGACATTGTTCTCAGCTTTTTGATCGCTCCCCCCTCCCCTGCCTCAACTCCCAGGCAGGACTGCCTTGCCAGGCCGTGGGGGGGGGGGGGAGAGGATGTGTTCAGTCCTGATGTGACTTGATGAGCTGGGCCGGGTAGAAAGGGGAGCTCCCTTTTCTGAGGAATAGGGGAAGGGGGAGGGGGAGGAGGGAAGGGGAGGAGGGAGGGTGGGGCTCGAAGATGAGAAGGGATGGGGCTTTGACTAGGATGTAAAGTAAATAAGTAAAAAAATAAGAAAAAAGAAAAAATGGTGTGTAAACAAGTCCGTTGGGGCATTTACTTGATTAGTTATTGATGTGGAGGGATCCAACCCACTGTGGGCAGTGCAGCCCTGCGCAGAGGGTCCTATATAAGAAAGTTAGGACGAGCTAGCCAGAAAGCAGCATTTCTCCATGGCTTCTGTCTTAGTTACTGCCTCCAGGTTCCTTCTTTGAGTTCCTGCGCCGTCTCTCCTTCATAAAAAGCTGTAAGGTAAAATAAACCCTTTCTTTCCCAAGTTCTTTTGCTTATGGTGTTTATCATAGGAGCAGAAATCAAATCAAGACAGCATCTGGTGAGTCAGGGCAGATGAAGCTACATCTTTTTAGCAGCTACATAACATTCCTGTCGGAGTGGCTGCACTAGCTGAACAACAGAACGTAAGGGTTAACTGCTTGCAACAAGACAATGCGACATAGATTTCTTTTCCATGACTCCACACTGCTCTCCTCAGTCGAAAGTGAGACTGCATAACCACATTCCCTCTCACAATGTGGTTTTTCTAGTAGACAATGTAGCAGTAAAAAAGGAGGCACACGTTCTCAGTCTTTTTGTTAGCCCCATTTTGTAGATCTAGCCACTGAACTACAATAAGGTTAGAGAGCTTGTGCAGAGTTTTGCTAGTCTTTTTCTCCTTTTACATTTTTGGAAGGGTGCACTCATGCTATAGAAGGTATGTGAAGGTCAGAAGACAACTTTTTCAAATAGATTATCTTCCTTACACCTTATAGGTATCAGGACTCGAACTCATGTCATCAGGCTTGGCAGCAAGTACCTTTACCTCCTGAGCTATCTCACCAGCTCAGTGCTGTCTTCTGTCTCCTTGGGCTTATCTCAAGGATTAATTAGCTATAATAGTGCAGGTGACACAAGAAAGTCACCTGACACATAGCACATGCCCCAGTAGTATTAGTTATTAAAGAAAAACAAATGAATGGTTCAAGAAGTTATTTGTTAAACTATGGCAGAGCCAGATTTAACCCTGATCTGCCTGATATTTGCTGCAGTTTACCACAAAGAATTTTCAGGTTTTAGTATAATGTTTTAGCTGGTTACCTAACCTGACCAGAATTGTAGCTAACAGCTGGGAAAGAAAGCCTCTTTGCATTCACTGAACCTAGTTTGAGGGTATGTAATGCTAATAATTTTGTTGATTCAGAGTTCTTGCCCAGCCTAGGCTGGCCTGAACTCTGTTGCTGAGTATGACCTTACACTTTTGATCCTTCTGCCTCCACTTCCCAAATTCTGGAATTACACCCAGTTTGTGTAGTGGTAGGGCTTGTACTGAGGGCTTTGTGCATGTTAGACACTCTACTTCCTGAGCTACATAACCACCTCCCTAATTATGTCACTTTTAAAAGCCAACTTTCAACAGATCAAATATAGTCAGTTTGTAGGACAGGGAAAGGGAGTTAACTAAGAGGGAGTAACCGGGCTGGAGAGATGGCTCAGAGGTTAAGAGCACTGGCTTCTCTTTCAAAGGTCCTGAGTTCAATTCCCAGCAACCACATGGTGGCTCACAACCATCTATAATGAGATCTGGTGTGCAGGCCCATACGCAGGCAGGACACTGTATACATAATAAATAAGTAAATCTTTAAAAAGACATTTTTATAGTGAATAACTGAGCGGAACACTTTGTTAATGATAGAATTCTTTTCTTATTCATGGAAAAAGTAGTTGTAAGATTTCTAAGTTTAATGAAAGTCTATGCAGCTAACTCACAAAATGGCTTTGTATTGCTTATGTTAGAGCTCCCATTTGTACTTAGGACATGTTTAATTACTTGATCAATTAGTTCAGTCACAGGCACACATGCAGGCAGAACACTGTATACATAAGAAATCAATACATCTTTAAAAATTAAAAAAGAAGAAGTAGTCATTTTCAGGGTAACAGGAAGAGTAAAATCTGAAAGGAAGCTGTACTTTCCTGTGGCTACTTAGTATAAGAGCAAATGGCCATAACTATCCTGCCTCAGGCCTCCAAGGCTTCATTTTTATTACAGTCCTGCAAAATGCATGCCGATAGAACAAAATTGCATCAAACTTCTTTTGAGAGATTGGGAAGCATATACCCATTTTAGGAATTGTAACTGGAGGGTTTTTTGGAGGGAGGAGGCAGAAGCCTGGGTCCTAGCAACCCCAACAAACTAGACTTAGCCACTCATCCCCAGTATGCACTGAAAAGACAAGTCATGGTGAAAAAGAGATGTTGCAACTGTCGCAAGGTTGAGAGGGATAAGCAAAGGGGTCCCATGACTCTAAGATAACCCTCCAGAGTACCAGCATGAGGTTTAGGTTGCAAAAGAGAAAGCTGGGGGAAGAATGGAAGAGAGGTATAAGTAAGCCATGATCTGGTTCATAGTTGTCTCAGTTTCGGTTTTGCAAGATGAGCCTCAGAAGGCCTTATCCCTGTTTTTCTCCCTTGAGGGAGTTACCTTGGTCCCACAGATAGCACTCTGCTGCAGGGTATGCCCTCACAGATAATTGCTCCCACCTGTCCCACAAGACTCTGCTGTCCCATGATTCCTGAGTAACTGGAAGAAAGGTTAAGGATGACTTAACTCGGCCCTTCTAGCTGAAGTAAAGAAGACAGACAGAAAATGCAGGCAGAGACCCCAGGCTTTTTAGACTGCTTTTAGTTACCTTGGCTAGGTCCAAGGGAAGAGTCAATGCATTTGAACAGAAACACCTAAGCACTTGTTTCAGGAATATTGCTGCCCAAGAAAGTGTTGGTAGTTTGTTTCATAAAAGCTTTTGTAAAGCCGGGTGGTGGTGGCTCACGCCTTTAATTCCAGCACTTGGGAGGGAGAGGCAGGCGGATCACTGTGAATTCGAGGCCAGCCTGGCCTACAAAGTGAATCCAGGACAGGTAGGGCTACACAGAGAAACCCTGTCTCGAAAAACAAAACAAAACAACCAAACAAACAAAAAAGCGTTTGTAGTTCTCCTTTACAGATGCTTAGAATCATGTCTGTAAATATTGGTAGGCCCCTATTTTAATTCTTTATGTAGAAGATTTATAAATGCTAACTGTGCTTCTGTTAGGCTTGTAAGGTTAACCAATTGGTGCCACTCCCTGCATTTGAAATTCTAGAAACGGTATTCTCTGCCCCATGTGTTGGGGAACATAAGCTAGATTCATTCTACTTAGAGAAACAGTAAACAGGACATTTTAAAATTTCATTTCTATTAATTTGTTTTATTTTTGCAACAGAGTCTCTTTGTAGACCAGACTGAGATTCCAGGTATGGACCTACTACCACACCAGGCTTAAAAATTTGAGTGGGGAAATGAACCTAAGGCCTCACGCCCGCTAGCCGAGTTTTCTACGACTCAGCTACTCCAGCCCTCAGACAGTCCGCTGTGCTGTGAAGGAACTAAATTTGGTATGCTGGCCATGAGAGACAGGCCCTCTTCTTAGATTAGGGTAATTAGGGAAGGTGATGACTGAGCCAAAATGGACGACATTTACCACTGGGAAAACCTAGAGGGAGAGAAAAACAGAAGAAAGTGCGATGGAGACAAGCCATTAGATGTTGCTTAGGCAAAGAGTGGTAGGACCTAGGACTAGAAAAGAAAGCCAGAGCCAGACCATGAATGACCTTGAAAGTTATGGCAAGAACTATGAATTTTCTGCATTCCACAATGGAAAGGCCCTTGAGCATTTGAAGCCAGAATTGAGATTTCATTTGCATTTTTAAGAGCACAAGAACCTCTAAGAGCCTTCTGAAAGGCAGGCTCACGGGCTGGAGTGACAGTGGCAGTGGCAGCCAACTCCTGTTTACTACAGTCAGGCCTTATGTGAAGTACTTGTACACATGATTTGTATTCACAGCACTTTTCATGGAGGAAAGGTCATCTCAGGTGTTCTGTGGCTAAATTAGGCAAGTCTGCCATGGAAAACTGGCCATGATTTCTTGTCTGGACTGTGTGTAGTAGCTTATGTCCTAATATGCTTCTCCCTTGACCCAACTTCCGCCCCCTCCTCTCTCGTTTGTAAAGCCCAGAATAAAAGCACATTCCAAAATAAATAAATCTAAAAATATTTTATGGGGCTGGAATGATGGCTCAGCAGTTAAGAGCACTTGTTGCCCCTGCCGAGGACCTGGGTTCAGTTCCCAGCACCCACATGGTGGTTTACAAACATCCATAATTCCAGTTTCAGGGGACCAGTGCCCTCTGCTGGCCTCTGTGGGCACCAGCATGTTTGTGGCCCTAGACATATATGCAGGCAAAATACTCATAAAGATGTCTGAAAATAAGAAGAGCACACTCTTGTAATGAATCCCAGCACTGGAAGGGTGGAGACAGGATGGCTAGAAATTCAAACTTATCCTCAGCTACATAGAGAGATCCAGACCAGGCTGGCCTGTGTGAGACCTGGCTTAAGAAGACGGTGTGGTGGCGCACGCCTTTAGTCCCAGCACTCGGGAGGCAGAGGCAGATGGATCTCTGTGAGTTCGAGGCCAGCCTGGTCTACAAAGCGAGTCCAGGACAGCCAAGGCTACACAAAGAAACCCTGTCTCAAAAAGCAAAGCAAAACAAAACAAAAAACACCAAACAAACAAGCAAACAACATCCTGGTTGGCGCTCGAAGAAGTGATGGTGACTGCTGTTCATTTCAGCCACTCACAAGGCAAAGGCAGGAGGACCACAACCCCCAAAATTTGAAGCCAGCCTGGGTAATACAGCAAGATCCCATCTTAAAGATAAGAATTTAAAAAACAAACAAACAAACAACCCTTTAGTCATAATGAGTTCTGTTCTCCTGCAATCCTTTGTGAGACTCAGTTTTACAGTAAAAACCAAATCCTTTTCGTGGTGGAGAATCTACTCCCCTCATGACAACCTGGTCACATCCAAGTAGGCTCTGGGATAGTTGAGCTGCCCTCCAACTTAGTTCAAGCACTGGGATTCCCATCAGTGCCTCCCAGCTGACCTCCATCTCCTCTTCCCATCCCAGGAAGTCTTTGCCCTGAACTTGAAGTCATCTCTCTGGCTTCTTTCATTTTACAGTGTTTGTGTATACCTTGCTGTTCATGCACAAGTCAGAGGACAGCTTGGGGAAGTTGACTCTCTTCTACCATGAGAGGCATGGACTGGAAGCCAGGCTATGAAGCCGGGTCGCCAGTGTCTTTGCCCACTGAGCCAGCTTATTAGCCCTATTTTTGCTTATTTCTACTATTTTTAAATTTTAATTTGGGCTAGAGCGATAGCTCAGAGGTTAAGAGCACTGACTGCTCTTCCAGAGGTCCTGAGTTCAATTCCCAGCAACCACATGGTGGCTCCCAACCATCTATAATGTGATCTGATGCCCTCTTCTGGCTTGTGGGTGTACATGCAGGCAGAGCACTGTATACATAATAATAAATAAATCCTAAAAAAATTAATTTAGTCTGTTTATTTGACCTTTGGGAGGACGATGATCTTCTCAAAATATAAATCAGGTTACAGCACATCCTTAGCATCTCAGAAAACAAACTATCGCCTGCAGATTCCTGTATAAAATAGCCCTTCTTACTTTTGTTTATCCCTGGTTACCCTTATTATTCCTTCCCCTCCCCCAGACCACCATTCTACCAGGCCTCAAACCTGTCTTCCTCCTTGCCCCAGGATCCCTATAATGCTTGCCCCTTCTCCCTAGCAGGCTTCCCTGACACTCAGCCCAGTGGCTGCTTCCTGGGTTACCTTGGTGAACTCTGCCCTGACCACCGTAGCCACCTCAACATCACTTTCCATTAATGACTTTGGTTATTTTCCTCCATAGTTGTCAGCATTATCAGAGCCAGTTCTTGTGCAGCAACACCTATAAAGGCTGCTTTGGCCTCATCACTTTGGCCTAGATTTGGCTAAGGGGGAAACAAGCCCAATGCCTAAGTTTTTTGTTGTTGTTGTTGTTGTTGTTGTTTTAACTTAGACCATGGAAACCAGCATGGTGTCAGCCCTCCAAGTCCCTGTCCCACAGGATAACTCGAACAGTCAGACTCCAGCCTAATCGTTTTATGGACTGCAGCTGCAGCTGTACCCTTATTAGGGAGGCAAGGTCAAAAGTCCCAAGCCTTTCCAGAACCCAGGAGGCAGCCTCCACAAGACAGGGAGGTGGGTGACAAATGGCTTTGGGACAGCTCACAAGACTGTTCAGGGGAGGATCTGGGGGCATTGCTTCAAGACAGGGCAGGCTGCAGTTGCCCTTGTCAACAAATCTGAGGGGAGAAGTTCATGACAGCACCTGTGGTATTCTTTAAATCATCTTTAGATTGCTAGCAATACATAGCACTGTAGTAAATAGTTGTTACACTGTATGTTGCGGGAAGAAGACACAACGTCCTGTTCAGTGTGCACGTGATTCTGTTTTTCAAAAATGTATAATCTTGAGTCTGGTTGAATCCAGATATGCAGAACCCACAGGTGCAGATGGAAAACATGTTTTTGGGTTGAGGGGGAAAGAAGCCTTAATTGTTGGTTATTACAAACAGCTAACATTTTTTTTTTTTTTACCATTATTACGTGTCTGTTAGGCAATGGAAGTGTTCTAAGCGCTTTTGGAATCTTGTGATAAGAAAGTTGGGCTTGCTCTTTTGTTCCCTCCCAACTTTTCAGATAAAGAAATGCGGGCCCAGAGAGGGCTGCATGGTTTTTCCCAGGTCACGTAGCTAGTAAGTATCAGATAAGGAAGTTAAGCAGGCAATTTTATTCCAGAATCTTCCTGAGTAATGCCCTGTCACTTAAGCCAGCTTTTCTGTAGAAACTAGTATGCTAACAACGGAGGAAATGCATTAAGCTGGTTGCAGGTAATAATCAGAAATGACCTAGACATCACACATGGCTTTCGGAGGTCCCAGCTGAACTTTAAGCATTGCCACTTGACTTCCTGTGGCATTAAGCAGCATTTTCAGAGGCTTGTAGACCTCTCAACAACGTGCTCTTCACATTTTTCTTCTGGGTTATTTTACAATCGTGTGGGCAGCTTCAGACAAAATAACTTTCTAGTATGAAGGATTATGTGTGCTCTTTGCCATTTGTAAATGTGAATTTTATAATTTTATAGACGTCCTCAGCCACTTGGAAGAGTAATGCTTTTTAAAAGTTTTTTTTTTTAAAATGGTTATTTGTAACCTCAAGTGTTACTGATAAACTGTCAAGTTAAATTTCAGGGTTTTGCTTTATACTATATGAATGTGCTTAGTAATGAGTTTCTTTGTTCTGATTCATGACCAAAGTGACTTTCAAATTTGGTAGCTTTCCAGCAGAACTTCCTTTCATGACATCATCCCCTCCTCAAGGTTTGCTTGTAGCACACATGGCTTCCTCTGCCTAGAGCATTTACTTTGCATCTGGACATGGTGGTGGTGGTGTGTGTGTGTGTGTGTGCGTGCACATACACACATACACACACACACGCGCGCGCGCATGGGTGCACTTTCGGGATACATGTGGAGGCCAGAGGTTGTCATTGCATGTTTTCCTCAATGCTTCATTTTGTTTATTGAGTTGGACTTTCTTCCTGCATCTGGAGCTTGCTCATTCAGCTAATCTAGCTCTACCCAGTTTACCCTTGAGCCATCTCACCTCCATGGTTAGCACTGGCATTACGTTTCGGTCCCATTGCTACCAGGTTTTCTTTCCTTTTTACAATGTAGGATCTAGGAATCCCAGCTCTGGTCTTCACATTTGTTCTTTATCCATAGCTAGAACTTAATGCTCTACGTTTTCCCATCACCCCTCGTGCTCGCTTGTCATTTTGCCTCACCCTTTTTGGAGCAGAAGACATCACAGACTCAGTGTTTTCCCTTCCCTGGACTAGACTCAGGCATTTCCTCATGAGCCCTTGTTCCTTTCATGGGAAATGGAATTAGAATTGAGGATCTGGCACTGGAGACGCTCGTTGCTGTTGGGATGTCATTGATTCTAGGGTCTCTCAGGGGACAGTGCTAGATAAAGCCAGCACTCATACAACCCCATGCTGATATCTGTCAAAATATGTTTCTGTTCCTGTCTATATACATGTGAAAGTAAACACACATCTACACTGATATTTGCACTCTGGCTCACACCACATGTTTCATTCCCGCCTTCCCTCTTTTCTAAAAGTTCTATTTTTCTTTTTAAATTTTTTTTATCCCTTTTTTTTTTTTTGGTTTGCTTTTTGAGACAAGGTCTCTCTGTGTTATCCTTGACTGTCCTGGACTCACTTTGTAGACCAGGCTGGCCTCGAACTCACAGCGATATCCGCCCGCCTCTGCCTCCCGAGTGCTGGGATTAAAGGTGTGCGCTGCCACCTCCTGGCCTTTTATCCCATTTTTGATGTATGGGGGGTATATATGTGCCTCAGCGTGTATGTGGACGTCAGAGGGAGGGCCGCTGTGGAGCTGATCCTCTCCTACTGTCATGTGGGTATCAAGAGCTGAATTCAGGTTCTCAGGCTTGTAGAGCTAACTCTTTATTCATGCGACAGTCTTTGCAGTTCTTCGTCCCTTATTGTCAACTTGTTTTTTTTCAACAGCAAGAAGTATGGTTCTTGTTATACACTCTAGCTCCTTCGTATACTTATACACGTATGTATTCTCCTAGCATGCCTCATAGACCCTGTTCTACTTTAGTACCATGAAATTACACATACTGGTAGCAAGGTGACCTACGTATAGATCTTTTTTTTTTTTTCTTCTTTGGTTTTTCGAGACAGGGTTTCTTTGTGTTGCTGTCCTGGACTCGCTTTGTAGACCAGGCTGGCCTTGAACTCATAGAGGTCCACCTGCCTCTGCCTCCTGAGTGCTGGGATTAAGTGCGTACGTCACCACGTCCTGCTCATTCTTTTAATCCTATATCTTTTGATACTCAATCAAAACTTTATTTTCCAAAACCGCTTAGTTATTTTCTTCCTCCCCAAGTTGAATATTGCTGTGTTGCTTGTAGCAGTTTGCTTGGCTGGGGTTTTTTATCCTTGCCTCCCGTATTGTAGTTTTTTGAGACAAGATTTCTTGGTGTGATAGCCCTGGCTGTCCTGGAACTGGCTCTGTAGACTGACTGGCCTCGATCTCACAAAGATCCACCTGCCTCTGCCTCCCGGCCCATAATTCATGTTACAACGAAGCAAAACAAGTCAGAACTACACAGAAAGCTCTGGTCAGAGGAGCTTTGTTCCCTCCTTGTCCTTCCTGGCTTTCTCAACTTCTGATTTTCAGCGTTCCCCACTCATCCCCCTATGAGCAACAGCCACCCTGCTTTTCCCTGAATGTGGCCTTGAAATTCTGATCTTCTAATTTCCAAAGCCCTGGGAGGACTGGAGGAATAGCTCAACCAGGAAACTGCTTCCTTAAGTTCAGTCCTCAGAACCCTCAGAAAGAAGTCAGGCTTGGGTGTAGCTCAGGGGTGGTGTTACCTAGAACTCACAGGCCCTTGGTTTCAATCACCAGGCCCCACATGATGGAGCAGAAAACCTGAGAACTGCAAGTTGTCCTCTGACCTCCGTACCCTCGGAATTAAGTGTGTACACCCACCCCAAGTAAGTAAATGTAAACACACCGTTGTTTTCAATATAATCGTTTCATAATTGAATCCTAAGTGAAAAGTTAACAATTTAACTTGCATTAGGAAAAACAGAAGAACACTGATGAGTCAGTGCCTTGGAAACTGTGACATGTGTGTTCCTGTCACCTGCTTTTCCAGGGTGGCTTCTGCCTCAGAGCCAGTTGCCCCAGCCTCATCCATCTGTGTGCACTTGAAAACAGCTATTTTCATATTGTCTTTATACCAGATAACATTTTCCTTAACTTAAAATATTTTGCATCTTTGTGCTGGGTATGTTGAGTTGAGTTTTCACCGTTGGAACCCTGAGTTTCAGTTGCCATAGACAGTCACTAACAGATAAGTTTCGGTGACCAGCAGCCATATGGCCCCCAGACCTTGAGATACTAAGTAGTCTACCTTGGGCAGAGGCATTGAGTCCATGTCTACAGTTTGCTGCTATAAAGAAATTGTGTTGTGTGTGCTTTCGGCCCACATGAACGATGATGGAAATCTGTGCTTGGTTCCTCTGAGTTGGCTGACACAGGCCTTTCTCCTGCTGTTGTAATTCTTAGCTGTTTGTATGAACTGTTATCGAGCCGAGTAAGTCTGCCAACTCACTTCTATGGCATGGATTCTGTTGCCTTAATGTCCTATGTTGGCATCCTAACTCATAGTACCTCACTAGATGTATTGAGAAGACGATCTTTTATGTTTATACCACGGCACTTCCTTTCATCCATGTGGAGCTCAGAAGACAACCTCTGGCGTCAGGCCCTGACTGGGTTTAAGACAAAGGCTCTCCTTTGCATGCTCCAGGCTCCCGGGGATTCTCTTACCCTGGAGCTCAATTTGTAGACCAGGCTGTCTTCAGATTCACAACCAACCTCCTGCTTCTGCCTCCTGAGTGCTGGGATTAAACAACCACAAATGCACGCCCGCTCCACCCACCACTTGTTTGTTTATTCCTTCAATCAGGCAGTTCCTTCTTTCTGTCTTCTGTCTTCTGTTTTTGTTTTTGTTTTTGTTTTTGTTGTGAGACATGGTCTCTATTATGTGGCTCTGGCTGTCCTGGAACTATGTAGACCAGGCTGGCTACAAATTCACAGGGACCCACCTGCGTCTGCCTTCTGAATGCTGGGATTAGAGATAGGTACCACCATAGCTCACTGTCGTTTCCTTCCTTCCTTCCTTCCTTCCTTCCTTCCTTCCTTCCTTCCTTCCTTCTTCCCTCCCTCCCTCCCTCCCACCCCCCCCAAAGATAGGGTCTCAAGTACCTCAGGGTGGCCTCAAACTTGCTATGTAGAGGAGGATGGCCTTGAACTTCTAAACCTCCCGCCTCCCCCTTGCAAGCACTTGGATTACAGGAATGTAGCACTACATATGCTTTGGGCTGTGGACAGGGCCTGGGGCTCTGTGAATCCTAGGCAAACACTTGACTGTCTGAGTTACATCCTCTATGTCTCACATATGCTGTAAAAACATGACATATAACTTTATGCAGTATTTTTTAAGCATATGTGATATGTGATATGAGGTAAGATGTTTCTTTCCTACTTTTTTTTTTTTTTTTTTTTTTGGTTTTTCGAGACAGAGTTTCTTTGTGTATTCTTAGCTGTCCTGAGCTCGCTTTGTAGACCAGGCTGGCCTCGAACTCACAGCGATCCACCTGCCTCTGCCTCCTGCTGGGATTAAAGGCGTGCGCCACCACGCCCGGCTGTCTTTCCTACTTTTAACATCATGTCATGATTCAGAGGCTTTCATATTTTATTTTCTTGAGTTTTCAGATTAGATATACTCAAGGAGAACTGGTTATGACATAACAAATATGTTCACTGAATGAACAAGTTGGCCAAAAGTTCTTTCTTTGTCCCACTTTTCTATGAAGTTTGAGCTCACATCTAAGTTAAAAGTTTACAGAGGAAACAAGACAGCAACAGATGGATCAGAAAATAAGAAAGAGCACTTCAAAGTCTACCCCCACATCCCCATAGAAGGCCTCATTTTATTATGGCATGGCGGTTACCTCTGGCATCTGTGAGCTTAAATATATTCAGTCATTGAACTGCATCTCCTGAACATCAGGTACGCGCCAGATCTAGGTAGGGGAGGTAACGTCAGTGAACAGGGCCAGCAACAAAGCTACAGTGGTTCTTGACTCCTGTGGTGCTTGGAAAGCACAGTCAGTGGAATATGCATTTAGTCATCATAGCTGGAGAAGAGAGGGCAAGGGGAAACTAAAACAGGAGAGAGGAAAGTGTGCGGCAGAAAGGAAAGGAAGCTTGGAGCTTGAAACATGATAGGCAACGGCTGCCTGGTGACCCTGGACCATTCTTTCCCTCTGCTAGCAACAGGGCTCCTTGGACAAATGGCTAATTCAAGGTCGGGGTCAAGAAGTCCCCGAGAAGAACCTGGAACATTGTGTCGCACCAGAAGGATAAGCTAAAAACAACCCTCCCCTACTCATTAGTCATCGTTGGAGGTTAGAAAAGCAATTTACAGCTCGGCATGGAGGTATAGGCCTAGAATTCCAGGACTGAGGAGCTCGAGGCAAGAAGATTGTGAACTTGAGACCAGCCTAGGCTGAGGGGCAAGAGCCTGTTTGAAAGAAAGAAACAAAAGAAAAAGAGAGGGATAACTGAGTGGTAGGGCATTTGCTTATCATGGGAAAGATTGGGGGGTTTTTGAACAATAAAAGGTACCAAATCCAGAGACTCATGTGTGCTATGTAATTCTGTACACCAAAAAGGTTTTGGAAAAATTATGAAAATATTAAATTATTAAATTATTATTATATTACTATTATTGTTGCTGTTTTCTCTCTTCCTCTCTCTCTCTCTCTCTCTCTCTCTCTCTCTCTCTCTCTCTCTTTCTCTCCAGGTGGGCATGTGACCTGGAAGGAATGAGGAGGTGAGAGGTGAAAGGACAACTTGAGGGAATAAGTTCTCTCCTTTCACCTTGTGGCTTCCAGGGCGATCAAATTCAGGTCATCAGGCTTGGCAATGCCTTGACCCACTGAGTCATCTCACTAACTCTCCAAGCCACAATGCAGCCCAGGCTTCTCTGGCACTTGTGGAAATCCCCCTTTCTCAGCCTCGCCAATGCCCCCACAGACCCGCTCCCCACTGACTAAACTTTAATGAGTATTATCTCTGGAAGATTTAAAATTTACAATCATAGTAATAGACACATCACATAACATTTGCCATTCGAAACATTCAAAATATACAGCCCAGCATGTTTTGACTGTTCCGCTATCAACATCCATTACACAGTTCCAGAAGGTCTTTATCCTCCCCCAAGTAAGTGCTACACTCATTAGTCATTAATTCTTTTCTTTTTATTGCTCAACTTGCAAGGCAAGTACCATTGTGTGTGTGTGTGTGTGTGTGTGTGTGTGTGTGTGTGTGTGTGTGTGTTTCCTTTTATTTTGACAGGGACTCATTACAGAGTTTAAATTGGCCTTGAGCTCACAGTCTTCTGGCCTCGGCCTCCCGAATGCATCCATCATCTCTTCTGGCTTACATCCTAGCTCTGTGGCATGCAGAGGGGTCGTTCCCTGTGCACATGTTCATGTGAGCACGCCTGTGTGTGAGGGCAGAGGCCAGCATAAGATGCTACCTTCTTCTCGGACTCTTCTCTTTTATCTTTGGAACCACGCTGAACCTGGAGCTCAGCTAGGCAGGTGGATCAGTGGAGCAGCCAGCTCTGGGCTTTTCCTGTCTCTGTCACCTGGGTGCTGGGATTACAGACATGCATAGTAGCACCCAGCTTCTTACATGTGCTCTCTTGATGCTTGCACAGCAAACTCTGTACCCACTGAGCCATCTCCTCAGGCCTTGTAGCAATTGTGAAGACAGACTGATATTCCATTGTGTAAATATTTTGTTTTGTTACCTACCAATGGGCCCTTTGGGCCGCTGTGAATAGTCCTACTGAAGACAGAGGGCAAACTTTCGAGACAGGGTTTCTCTGTGTAGCCTTTCCTGGCCTGGGCTTGCTTTGTAGACCAGGCTGGCCTCGAACTCACAGCGATCCGCCTGTCTCTGCCTCCCTGGGATTACATGCCTGTGCTACCACACCTGCCTGGCTCATTGGATACTCTTAATAGGTGTTTGGACATGTCGTGTGGAAGGAGTTTAGAGGAGGTCCAGTGTAGGCACAGGTAGATGAAACAGTGAAGGCAGCACTTAACTGGGTCCTAGACGGTAAAGAGACTGGGGCAAGGACCAGACAAGTTTCCTTCAGCTAATGTTTTTACTGTTGTTAGTGGCATGTGGGCTTCATATGCAGACTGACATGGGTGGAGGTGTCCAACGTGACCAGCCAATCATCACAGGACTCAGGCCAAGGACAAGAAGATGGAGCAGGCCGAGGAAGACTGAACTAAAGGACACAGTGAGCAGACAAGAGAGGGCAAGAAGACCTACGTACAAACTATTTCCTGGAAGGGTCTTACTTTCATTCACAACTGGTTTTCACTGAAGGGACCTTGCTTCATCTATGTCATGCTCCTCAGGAGGCATAGCAAAAACTGAGCTACTCAGGGCCAGGCATGGGGTGCACAGAACTGTAATCCCAGCATTTGGGATGCTGATTAAAGTTATAGAGTGAGACTCCATTTCAGACAAAAAGCAAAAACCCCCACAAAGGACCAAAAAAAAAAAAAATCCAAAAAACAAAACCCAAGATTTGTCATAGTGTACATATACTCCCAGCACTGGGGAGGCTGAGGCACAGTTTGCATGGATGTAAACCTAAGCCTAAAGAGTTCAAAGCCAGCCTGAATTACATAGCAAGAGCCTTAAAAACAAAAACAAACCATGTGTCAAAAAATCATGGAGATTTAGCTCAGTGGTAGAGCGCTTGCCTAGCAAGCACAAGGCCCTAGGTTTGGTCTTCAGCTCTGGGGAAAAAAAAAGAAAGAAAGAAAAAGAAAAAGAAAACCAAAACATAAAAGTGAAGAAAAAAAAAGCAGTAGTTCAGGTTTAAGTACAAAGCTGTTTTTGTGGAGCACTGGACATCGATTCCTAGTATCTATATATACAACTGCCTGTAATTCCAGGTCCTGGGGGATCTGCTGCCTCTGGCCTCTGCAGACACTGGCATTCATATCCACACATCCACACAAAGACATAATTGAAAATAAGGATAAATCTGAGCTGGGCGTGGTGGCGCATGCCTTTAATTCCAGCACTGGGGAGGCAGAGGCAAGTGGATCACTGTGAGTTCGAGGCCAGCCTGGTCTATAAAGCAAGTCCAAGACAGCCAAGGCTACACAGAGAAACCCTGTCTTCAAAACAAAACAAAACCAAACAAAACAAAAGAATAAATCTGAAAACCAAATATCGAGCAAGTCAAAGAAAGTCCCCTAGGCTCCAGCTTTCTATGATTGTGGCCAAAGGCACCTGCTCCCAAGCATGAGGAGCTGAGTTCTACCTCCTGAGCTCATATGGTGGAGGGAGGAGTGGACCCATCAAAATTTCTCCTCTGACCTCTACAAGTGCCATATGCGCACACATGTACTTCCACTCCCTCCTTTCAAGCACACATAAAACAAACAAAATGTAATAAAAAGTGTAATTAAAAAAAATAGCCGGGTGTGGTGGCACACACCTATAATCCTGAAACTCAGGAGGCAGACACAGGCGGATTGCTGTGAGTTCAAGGCCAGGCTGGTCTACATAGTGAGTCCAGGACAGCTAAGGCTACACAGAGAAACCCTGTCTCAAAAACCAAAACAACAACAACAACAACAACAAAAACCAAGGGGTTAGCAAGATGGCTCAACAGTTAAGAGGACTTCTTGCTCTTCCAGAGGAGCTGGATTTTGTTCTCCCAAATAATGGCTCACAACCATCTGTAACTCCAGTTTCCGGGGATCCAGTCCCCTCTTCTGACCTCAGCAGGAACCAGGCACATACATGGTGCACACACATACATGTGGCCGAAACATTTTTAAAGGCCCAAATCTCTCCAACAAAACTCTTTGGCCTTTTGATTCTTACTGACAGTGAACACTTACAAGGAATGTGTGATTCTTCTGACCAATCTTCAGGCAGAGATTGTTTTTAGTAGTCCTTATGATAGCAAATCTCCCATCATTTGACAGGCAGCCCTGTTCCATCTAGCCCCTAGGCAGCAGGAGAGCAGGGCTGCAAAGAAGTCTTTGGTCCTCTTCTATATTCAGACCCAGAATAGAGCCTGCCACCCAGAAAGTGCTTGACAGTCTACACTACAACTGTACGTCCCTGGACTTTCCTGAGCTCAGAAACAAAGACTAAGCTGCTTAGTCCTTGAATGAGAGAGATGATGATTATGTTTGTTGAATGAATAAATAAGGTAGTTTTAAAGAGAAGTCTAGTGCACATTGTGGCAGCTGACAGAGGCAACTGGAGTTGACCACAGAACAACTTCTGTCTGGTGGCTCAGTCTCTCTCTCTTTTCCCCAGCTTCCTCTCTTCCTTAGCCCTTCTCTCTCCTTTTTCCACCCCCTCATCTCTACCCTCTGTTTCTCCCACTGTCCTCTGTGTCTTTTCTCTTTCTGGGTGTCCTCTGGTTGGTGAGATAGATAGAGCATTTTGTCCAATCCTCATTCCACAAAAGAGGAAACCGAGGAAAGAACTCGCAGAGATGTGAGGGAGGACTCTGCTACATAAAATTCTACAGTTAAAATCCGCCTAAGAAAAACAGACTTTCTGGGTCAGTGTTTAATTAAGCAGGTGGAAATCCAAGAACAGGCATGGTGATTTGAACCTTTAATCCCAGCAGTGGGAGGCAGAGGCAGGAGGATCTCTGTGAGTTTGAGGTCAGCCTGGTCTACAGAGAGAGTTCAAGACCAGCTAGAGCTACCTTGTGAGATCCTGTTTCAAAATTCCCCAAACAACAACTCAAGCCATGCCCACAACTGCCTAGCAAGTACTCCGGTTGGCTAGGCTAGGGCCACAAGAGCTGGGTTCTAGGCCAATCAATAGAACAAAGAAAAGGTGCTCGGATTGTCTGCGGAGGAATCCTGTGGGGGAGGGGCCTGACAGTTTACTATGATTGACAGCTCTTCCGGAGTCTTATGATTATGGCGGGGGGAGGGGGCAGCTCACCAAAGCAAAGAGTTCCCAGACTGTTAGAAGACCCCGAGGGTAGAGTTATGGCAGCAGGAACAGATGGAAAGCCGAATGTCTGGAGTCGGGTGTGTGAATTCAACCCCTAGGGATGAGGCTGGCCTGGGAGGAGCCCAGAGGAGCCGAAGAGAAATAAGGAAGTTGGAAATAGTCTTTGAGATCTTCGCTTTTATTTTAAAATCTGCTCTCTGACTAGAGAAACTGCTGAAAATGTCTCAAATCTGCATCACGGGAATTCGTGTCATCCGTTTTCGGGGGGGGGCATTTTGTACCACCCCCTCACTTCCCAAGACACTGTTCCACTCTCAGGTTATAGCCCAGCCCGCATTTGGAAGCTGGATTTGTCCTTGACAGGTTCCTCCAGACGCTCCTGACTGTTTTGTGACAGAAGCCATCTGTTCCTGCCTCTGCCTGTGCCCCTGTCATTTCCCTAGGCTTGAAACTCGCTCCCTCATTCTCTCTGCCCCTTCCAGCCCCACCCACCTTCGAAGGTGTTCCTCAAGCCCCACAAACTTCCCAGTCTCTTCTAAAGCCACTCTCTTTGTCCTTTAGGCCCAGTGTATGACAGTAGAGCGAGGCTCGAAGAGCCAGGCTCAAGTTCGCCATTTGCAAGGCCTCGCTGGGAGTCATTTCTTCTCTCTGCAACTGTGTTTCCTCTTCTGTGCAAGGAAGGAGGACTGGTTTGTTAGAAAGGGAAGCCCTCCCTCCTCTGCACCACCCCCACCCCGAGCCTCTTGGCATCCTCCCAACTAGAAGTTTGCTGTCTGCATCCGCCGAATTCTAGGATATTTTGTGATTCAGAAATGAGACTCTCTACTTTGGTCCACTGTTAAATGAGAGGGCTTGCAGCTCAGTGCTTAAATTGATGGAGTTCGCTCTTCCTCTGGCCTAGAAGGGAGACCTCCCACTTCAGGAATCCATTATCCTTGCCTAGCAAGGGCCAGAGTGAGGTCTCACGGGAAGGAGGTCGCTTTAACCATTCAGGGCAGGAAGTTCTCTGTGAGATTGGGCCTGGCGTGGAAGGAGGTCACAAGCCCCTGCCCAGTTCTGCTTCATACCATACAAATCAATGGATTTGTACATCCGAGTTCTCTCCGGCTCAGCCTCGCCTTAACTCTCGCTTCTCTCCCATCCCTGTTCCCTGTACAGTGCGAGGGGCTCGGTAAAAATGCTCTAACTAAATATGGCAGAATAAAATGTTTATGCAAAACTCATTGCTAAGGATACATCTGGCTGTGTGCTTGCTCTCAAGCAGAAGGGCAGGGTGGGAGGTGAGGGAGCTCCCAGAACCTTTCTGAATGGGTGCTTCTCCTTGACAGTGGTGGCTCTGTTTTAAGGAATATATGCATTCAGCTGCAGTGCTTTACGTCTTGGGGGAGAGTTTTCCTGGAGGGCTTACAAGTGTCTTACAGTGGGACTATAGCTCCTCTTCTAATGTTCGAGGAACCCTGATAAAGCCTTTGGGAGGGAGTAGCGGGTAACGGAGCTTGCCCTCAAGCCTGAGGACCTAAGTTCAGTCCCAGAAATCCACACAGTGGAAGGAGAGGACCTGACTCCACATGGTGTCCCTCTGATCTCTACAAGCATACAAACACCCGCCACCACACAAACCCACAGGCATGCAGAAAAATGTAAAACAGCCAACAAAATCCCAAGAAGCCCAAAACACCCCTGAGAGGCACCTTGTCCCCAACATGGAGCTACTAAGTTCCAGAGAGTTCCAGGGACTCAGATAGAGGCGGGCCGTGGGTGGAGAAGTGCAGCCAGCTGCTGGCATCTGTCTGTCCATGAACGTGGGCTTTTCTGGAAGGCCTTTTTTTCCCCCAGCTCAGGCATTTCCCAAGCCAGCCAGTGTGTCTTGAGGCCAGGGGCATTCATGTGAGGGCCACCTTCCACCCTCTGTTTAGAGAGTTTGGTTAGGTAGGAGCCAGCTTTCTGCTTAGCAGCCACAGGTACTCCTCTGTGTATACAGTGTTTTGAGAGAGGGTCTGTCTCCCTCTGTAGTCCAGCCAACCTCCTCCCTCCCTTTCCTGCGTGTTGCTGGGATTAAAGGCTTGAGCTACCACACCTGGCCGTTATGGCTATATTTTTTCTTTCATTTCTTTCTCTTTGTGTGTGCATGTCTCTGGTGTGCAGGGTTATACATGGACATGTGTGCGAATGCATGGAGGCCAGGAGTCAGCTTTAGGTACCTTACTTTCCTCCAGAGCTCTCCACCTTGATTTTTTTTTCTTTTTCTTCGAGACAGGGGTTCTCTGTGTAGCTTTGGCTGTCCTGGACTCGCTTTGTAGACCAGGCTGGCCTCGAACCCACGGCAATCCGCCTGCCTCTGCCTCCCGAGTGCTGGGATTCCAGGCGTGCACCACCACCGCCTGGCTCCTCCACCTTGATTTTTGAGACAGGGCCTCTCACTGGGACCTAGGGCTCACCAATTCAGTTAGAACCCCACCTCCCTGGGATTCAAATACAAATGATCTTTCTTTAAAAAATATTTGAGCCTGTTGTCCACATGTATGTATGTATGTATGCACACTACATGCACACAGTGCTCTTGGAGGAAGAAGCCCCTGGAGCTGGGAACCCAAGTACAGTCCTTTTGCAAGGGCAGCAAGAGTTTTAACTGAGGAGTCACGTTTCCGCCCCTCCTCCTTTCTTCTTCTTTTTTTATTATTACTTATTCACCTTTCACCCCAATCATAGCCTCCTCCCTCCTCTCCTCCCAGTCCCACCCTCTCTCCCTGTTTCCCCTATTCCTCCTCCCCTACTCCTCTGAGAAGGGGAGCCTTCCCCCACCCCAATGTTTCAAGTCGCATCAGGACTGAGGACATCATCTTCCCCTGTAGCCTGGCCAGGTAGACCCCACCAGTGGGAAGTGATGGAAATGCAGACAATGGAGTCCATGTCAGAGTCGGCCCCCACTGAAGCCTGAGCTGCCCACCAGCTACATCTGTGTAGGGGGCCTGGGTCCAGTCCATGCATGGTCCTTGGTTGGCGCATCAGTCTCCACAAGCCCTTCTGGGCCCTGGGTAGTTGGCTTGGTTGGTCTTCCTGTGGAGCTCCTGTCCCCTCTGAGTCTTTCTATCCTTCCCCCCAACTCTTCTGTAAGACTCCCTGTGCTCCCCTCCTAGGTTTGGCTGTGGGTCTCTGTATCTGTTTCCATCAGCTCTCCAGCCCCTCTTTAAACAGCAGTTCCGAGAGCTGAATGCAGGTCAACCACATCAGTAAGAAGCTATCCCCCCAACTTCTGGACTTTTTTTTTTTTTTGAGACAGGGTTTTTTCTAACTTCTGTACTTTTAAAAGTAGACTTTGTTTTACCTCTGCCCCGAATAAATGAAAACACACATCTGCAGTGCAGATCCTATGGAGGTCCTAGAGGTTTTTCCTAAACAGGTTGAAATACATGTTCTGGAGCCACAGGTACCTTCATAGAAATCTTGTCCCCTACATGAGCCAGGAGTTCATGGTGTTAAAAAATAAATCAGTGTAAAGCCAGGTATAGTGGTGGTGTAGGCCTTTAATCCTGGTCCTCGGGGATGGCAGAGGCAGGCAGATCTCTGTGAGTTTGAGGCCAGACTGATCTACAAAGTGAGTCCAGGACAGCCTGGCAGGGCTACATTGGGAGACCTTGTTACAACTCCCCTGCCCCCCCCTTGCCCCAAAATCAATGTAGACTCAATTACTAAAATAAAATGTTTTATTATTGCAATAAAAGAAAAACATTCTGTTTATACAATAATTGGAAAACAAACAATAAAAATATAAAGAGAAAAACAAACTTCATCTGTAATATCAGAGACATAAGTGCTGTTAGTTTTGTCATTTTTTCCCTCATATATTGATGCAAAATTATATATGCAAAATGTCCCCAATACACTTATGCCAGGCATTTAGGAACATACTGCAAAGACAATTCTGTATCTGAGTCCTATACTATAAAAACAAACCATAAATACCTATTATTTAGATGCGCAGCTTCTTTTTTCCAGCCTTTCACCTGTTCATTGATACAAAACTATTTATGCCAAATGCTCCCAATATAATTGTAGTGCATATTAGGAACACATCGCAAAAACAGTTCAGCATCTTTCTTTTGTCACTGGTGGTGCCATAGCTTGGAGGTAAGTGACTTCACCCCATGTGATTGATGCAGAACCATAAATGCAAAATGTCCCCAATATATTCATACTACATATTAGGAACACATCGCAAAAATGGTTCAGCATCTTGGCTCCTTCTTTCCTTCCTCTATCAGTCAACCACACCACCAACCCCCCAGCATATTTGTTAAATAGCATTAAAGCACAACTCAGAGGTAACCATAATATTTTGATGTCTTTCCTCTTAGCCTTTTATCTGTTTATTGATCCTATCCATATAAAATTAAAACACAGAGAAGCAAAATATTTTACGTGGTTATCACTAAACACTTTATCAGTGTTTGTGGCATATCATTATGTCACAAGAATTATTTTCAGAAATGTCAATTTCAATTATAGCATCCTATCCCATTGTATTAGAAAAATATTTTATTTATGCAACCCTTTACTCTTAGTCATTCAGGATGTTCCTAATTTTATCCTCAAAGCTGCTGAAGTGAGGGGGGCCCTGTAATCACACTGATATAGAAGACTGAGGCAAATGAACTACAGATTCGAATTCTGCCTGGCTTGCAGAGTGAGTTTAAAGACAGCATGAGCAAACTAGTGAGAGAGGCCTTGTCTCAAAAATAAAAAATTCAAGTGGGTATGATGGCATACACCTATAATCCCAGCACTTGGGAATTAAAATTGGGAGGACAAGGAATTCAAGACAATCCTTTGCTGCACAAGTTTGAGTCCAACCTGGGCTACATAAGATCTTTTCTCAAAAATAAATAATAGTAATAAATATACTGAAAAATGATTTATTTTTCCATTTTCTGTGACTTTCTCATTATGTGGTTTGTATTTTTTTTTATTTTTGGTTTCTTGAGACAGGGTTTCTCTGTGTAGCCTTGGCTGTCCTGGACTGGCTTTGTAGACTAGGCTGGCCTTGAACTCATAGCAATCCAACTACCTCTGCCTCTCAAGTGCTAGGATTAAAGGCATGCGCCACCATGCCTGGCTGATCTTCTAATGCTTACAGGTAATGTTTTTCCTGTTTGGGGGATATTGTTTTAATATTTTAGCCTATATATAAAATCATATACCCTGTGTAGGCTTCAATGGACTGAAAGAAATGAAGATTCATAAAACTCCTGTCATTAAACTTCTATGACAATGTAACTGATGTCCTCCTCCACTTCATGGCAACCCCTCCTCCTTGCTTAGGGCCCACTTCCCTCCTGAGGGCTCATCTCATGCCACCTGTTCTTAGGAAGACAGTGGCTCCCAGACCTTTCAGTTATCAGTCTGTCACAAGGTCACAGTAGCATCTCGTGACATAATGATCCCCGAGACGTCTAAGATCCCTGCATGTGGAACCTCAAATTTCTGTATCTCTTAGGATTCTACAAGACTTTTTAGAGAGCAACATTTCACAATCAACCAAAACCAAAGCACAACAAAACAAAGAAACAGGACTTTGAAGAGGGGAAAAAAACCAAACAGGCACATAAACAAACAAAAACCTTTGGGTCTAATTCTACTGTTAAACAAATCTTTTAGTTTTGTAGTTTCCCTCCAGTTTCTGCTCTGCTTTCAGTCACTAGAGCCCACGCATCTCTGTGGCCTTGATATTTTGTTTTGTTTTTGTTTTTTCGAGACAGGGTTTCTTTATGTAGCCTTGGCTGTCTTGGGCTCACTTTGTAGACCAGGCTGACCTCGAACTCACAGAAATCCACCTGCCTCTGCCTCCTGAGTGCTGAGATTAAAGGCGTGTGCCGCCACACCTGGCTGAGTTTTAATAACGTGCTATCTTAAGCATTTTTCTAAATTTTTGGTAGCTTTTATAAATATTATTTATAATGGCTGAAAAGGTTCTATTGGGGATACCACTAAAAACCCCTATTTACTCCTTTACTTTAAGGTTGTGCACATTGAATAATTTATAGTCATTTCTTAATTGTGAGGCCAATCTTGAGCCAGGCCTCAATTAAGGAAGTGTCTAGCAGTTAGGACAAGGCAGTTTCACTTAGACCTTTTCTAAGCAAGCATACTAGTGCAGTTCCATTTTCCGTTGTAGTCACTATGGTATAGGCTTCTGGTGGCCAGGGAGGGGTGTTACCTGGCACGGCATCAAGTCTAGATGATAAGGCCTTGGCGGGGAGGCTCCCTTTCACCCTTCATCTTCAGAATTCCCAGGTTTCTTGAAACTTTGCCTTGTCTCTCGCAGTTGTTGTTGCAAAGACAAATCTATGAAAGCAGTTGGGAAAGTAAATGAACAAAGGAAGTAACGGCAAATGCTGAGATGTGGATTGCAAAGACTGTGTTTCTAGGGCACAAGAATCCGGCTTTCTCTCTGCAGAGTGTGGAGGGGGTGGGGAAGGGTAGCAAAAGCCCAGCAAGGGCCCTGTCTCAGGAGACCCAGGCTGCAAAGTAAGCAGTAGTCCCAGCTCCCCACCCCCCAACTTGGGGCCAGGGCCCCCCTCTTCAATTTCCCCCAGTTGCTCAGATGACAGAGCTCAAGAGCTTAAGGGGGACCACAGGAAGTGGAAGTCTTTAGAGGCTCCTCCCTAATGATGCAGCTTAAGGTCCCCACAAGGCTCTAAGCTCTTTTGAACTTGAGGAGGAGATCAGTTGTGGAGGCAGGAAGGGAAGCAGATGCGTGAAACATTAGGACAGAGGCAGGAGATCCTAGCTTGCTGGTGGTCAGGTACTAATGGGTGGCCATAGGCAGGCTGTACTAGGCCAGGGACATACATATTTGATATGATTGGTGTATATGTACTGTGTTTTGTTTAAGACTTATGCAGGAACTCTAAATAAAGATGGACATATAAACTTTTGGGGTCTCAAGAGATGCTTCTGGACAATGGGAAAATAGATCTCTAGAAATGAGCATCAATTTGGTATAGCCCCCAGCTCAAGTCTTTCAATCTTTATCAAAACATATTCATTGGTCTTCCTGAAGCGTACTTTTTATACCTATTTGTAGTTTTCACCCTGCACTACCTCTCAGAAAAGCTGCCTGTCAATTAACTTCTGCCTTGTAGAATTATGCTGTCTCTAGGATTTGAGGAACAAACGCAGTCCCTTGCTATTCCCTCTTCCTCAATGGATGGATAGGTATGGCGCTTTAGAATAAACAGCAAAATAATGTGCACTGCAGAGTCCTTATTGGGTTTCTGTTTAATTGGACAGTCGCCCATGTTAATGGAAATCAAAAGCAACGTGCAGTTCTTTAGTCTCCCAGCACTGGAGTATATCCAAGTGCTTTCCTGTTTAGGATCTACCGTTGTCCTCGTCTGTGTGCACGCACAAATGTTTCACAGAGGTACAATCAACTGACTTTTTCTGTGGCCCTGGTTATCGGCATCTAGTCTTTCCAAGTAACATTGACACACATCTGTTCAAATCAATTGACGCTCCTATTGTGGCTGACTCACTTGGTGGGAAAAACAAGTTTACATGCCAACTGGAACAAAGGAGGCTGGATTTGGGGGAACAGCAGGAAGAGTGAAATGGTACGATGGGAGTCTCTGACTTTCAGATCATAAAATACTTTCCAGTGACATTTTAAAAACACATATATTATGACACTAGTGATTGATATATTGTAACCCTCCAGGTAGGTGGTTTTCAATATCTAAGGTGGTAAAAGGAATATAAATTACAGCTTTTGAAAAGTGATTGTATTTTCTTGAAACAGGAGTCTTCTGTGTCCACATCCCCAGGATTATTGATGTAGTGTTCCCTTGTTGGGAAAAAAAAAAAAAGAAAACCAAACCAAACCAGTACAGCTAACTGAAAAAATGCTTTCAGAAGTATTCCTGTTATGAAAACTGTTGAAAAATTATGTTCCATTCTAGTGTATCATAATAACCAGAATATCTTGTCTTACAACTTATAGAAAAGTCAAAGTTTAGATTTAAAGCCAGGCTAAGCTTTTCATAGTTTTAAGAGCCATGTCTGTCTAATAAACTTTATACAGTGCCACGTGCATGCAGCTTCCTCACTAACAAATAACATGTGTTGGTGGTGGTGGGGGACCCGGAGAAAACAATGGAGAGGTGCCTCTTTGAATGTGGTAATGGAGGATCAATTAATCAGCCAACTATAAATTGAATCACTTTATACAAGTCTCCCACACATTATGATGCACATTTAGCAATGTTTTGAAAAAACAATTTAAAAGAAGACCTTAGGGAGTTGTTAAAGAGAATTTATAGTCCGGAACGAATTGCCATCTTCTTAATTGACATAGAAGTGTTTGGCTAAAATATTGCTTTATTCACATTTTTGCCCTTGGAAGAAAATCTAGGCACACCATAACTTCGACGGGGCAAATAAAGGTGCGAAGGGCATTTCATATCAGAAAAGGGCATCACATAGCCAGGTGCTGTGTGGGTGAGCTCTATTTTGGCGCCCCCGGGCACCTTGGATTCTGGAAGGCAATGGCCCTCAACCTGGACCATTTGCTCCTCTGCTTTCTGCTCTGAAGTACCCAACCCGCCTGAATCTCACCTTAGTCCTGAAGGCACCCACTGGAAGTAGCCAGATGGCGAGGGCCAGATTCTTATGGATGGGTGGGCCCCTTCAGTGCACCCCAACGCTCTTCCTCTGTCTTAAGGGAAAACCCTGTCGAACAGCCAAAAGGAAGAAGGGAAAGCTGGTGAGGGAGAGTCAAAGCGCCCCTCCTCCAACCCTATGCTTAGCAATGCAGATGCCTGAACCTGTTACCCATTTGCCCAGGGGATTCCAGGCCCCACCCACCCTCGCCACCCCTCCCCCTCCCCACCGCCGCCAAGGAGCGGGGTGGGGGGGAAGGAGCTGGAGGCGTGGCTCCGATGAGTGGAGGGGGGGCATGGGGGGCAAGGCTTGGCGGAAGTCCCAAGGGATCTTGGTGCTCCTGGGAACCTGGGGGTCCTTGGGGGCCCAAACCACCTCCCCCCACATTATTCAAACGCAAGGGAGTCTGGGTGAGAGGCATTTGGTGGCTACAGCTAGACTTCCAGGCTCATAAGGCCTCCTGTAACTGTATTTTTTATGGCGGCCTACGCCCAGTCCCTGGGGAAGATCACTACAAGGCAGCTCATACAGACCAGAAGGGTGTGCTTATGTGTATTTTATTTTTTTAAGATGACAAAACAGACAGAGTTCACCATTTTCCAATAGTCGTTTACATGCCCATACTCCGGATTATATAAAGTGATTTTCCACAGGAAAAGTAGGCCTTGCTTAGACAGTTAACACTCATCTCCAATGCCCAGGTGACTCGGCCCATTTTTTCTCACTGCAGGCTCCTCAAGGGAGTGGAGGTGGCATGAGACTACAAGGGGTGCCACAGTTTGGTCACAGCACACAGTTTGGGGTGTCACAAAGGGGCCCGCAGAATCTACAGCTGCCTGCTGTTTTTCTTTTTTCCCCTCAGAGGTTGTCAATACTAAACTTCTAGGCAGGGACAAGGGTGTCCTTGAGCTGCTAGGGCTGAATTGTGTGGGAACTTTGCGAAAGGAGAAAGGGGGTCTGGAAATGCAAGATCTCACTCTGAGGCGCCCCTGTCCCCTGTCAGCTTATTGCTTCTCACTGTGCCACCTGGTGTTTGCTGCCAGCAAGGCCATGTGCCTGAGATCCAAGGACGGTCCCACTGTGGGACCCCCTAATCTTTCCTGACCTCTAACGTCCTTTCCACTCTTTCAGTGGGAACTGCAAGGAGAAATGGGGATTGCTTCAAGTCACCCTTCCTGGCCACCTCAGAACCCTTCTTATTCCTTTTCAGGGTCGCCCCCCTCCCCATTTTGTTGTTGAGGCCTGAAGACAAAGTCTCTTCATCGCTGTCCTGTGGGGGTTATTCTACTAAGTGATCAGGAAGTGCTTTCTTTCCCCCCGGTTGGTGGTTCAGTTTTCCCTGGGGGAGTGAATGAGGTGCTAACAACAAAGTTTCTGTCCCGCCCAGTCACATATTCACAGATCGGCAAATGTTTCCCCCGGAAGACAAACACTACAGCTGCTCTAGACTCTCACTCCCATTGGGGCCTTAGGCTGCAGGCGATGGACCGAAACTTACCTGGTGGGTGTGCCCACGTGGAAGTCCCAGCCTTACCCAAGCAGCGGAAACAATACTCCAGGGCAGCCAACACTCGCTGCAGTACTGTTCCCGCTGCTAGGGCACGACTGAGTGTGGTGGGCTGGCTGCGTGCAGGAGACCTCCAAGTGAATGGCCAGCTGGCTAGGCAGTCATCCCCCCCCCCCCCGCAGCCCCCTATCCCCCACCCCCAGCCCTCAGGTCTCACTAGACTAAGGCCCTGCTAGGGTAGATGGACTGAAGACAGACAAGCCCCTGCCCTCCCACCTACCTGCTTTGGGGGGGGGTCTTAGGAGAACCCACACAGGTCTGTTCTGCGGGTCCCCACCTTCTACATTTCCCGCGAAGGGGTGTTGCAGCGCTTCATGTTTTGAACCTTTACAATACTCCAAAACATGAATTGCTGCTGCATCCCTTCGGAGTCGATGAAGGTGGGGGCCTGCCTCTGGGGTACCTGCGAATGAAGAAGTCTCTGTAAGCAGAAGGGGGCCCCTCCTTCTTCTGCCCCTGGTGAGAATTAAGTACAATGCTTCCTTCTCAGCACATAGAGCTCTAAGTTGATGGCCTTTTCATAAGTTACTACCACGTCTTGTAAGTTTGCTTGATTTCCAGGATCTTCTGCTGGGGCAAGGGGCTGCTATCCATGAATATTGGAAAAGTGTATTTGTGGAAAGCTGAGCTACGGCAGGTAGTGGGGTGGCGGCGGGTGTAGGGGGGATGCTCTTACCTCAGAAAGTAGATGAAAAGTGAGATTAAATAAACTGAGACAATTTGGTAACATCTGGATCACTCTTGCCAGCTCCAAAGTCTTGGTGAAACTTCCTGCTGCATTGTATAAGTCTCATTTATTGTCCCCAGTTTTGGGTCATTTATTAGAAATCGATGCAAGGGGCTTTTGCTAATCAAACAACCCTCTGGGTAGCTCCACTTGGTTGTACTGACTGCAATAGGCATGGCATGGGGACTTGTTTGTGTAGGGAGCAGATGTCTTCTTTAACGCCAGGAGCTTCCTCCATTCTTACAGTAAACACCTTGTCATTACTTATTTGTAAGAACAAAGTATGAAAATGTTCTATAGATGAAATTCCCGGATGTTCTCATACATTGCTGGTTACTCAAACTTAATTTACATTTATCAACATCAACATGTCAAATCTCAAATCAAGAACTTTAAATACGTGATGTCAAATCCCTCCTTCTCACGAAACTCCACAGAAACTCACGTCTTGAAATGGCCGCACTGTGCGTGCTCCTTAATGATTAACTCATTAGCTCCCACTCTTGCTTTTCAAAGTGGACACACATGAGCAATAAGTTACATTCATTCCCTTTTGTTTAAACAAAGCATTCTAGAAAGCACAGAAAACATCCTTTAGTCGTTAACCACAAACCTAATAATTGAAATAATAAAACTATAGTGCTGTTGAAAGTAAAAATACATTCTGTACACATAGAGATTTAATGTCACTAAACTGCCTGTATTTTCATTTAAAATTATGTCAGTTTTTAAAACCTAGTACAATGAATGCTGGGTCTAATTAATTAATTAATTATACAGAGCATGTAATTAAACTAAGTACAAAATTCCTAATATAACAGACTGTGATCCAGCGCTAACAAATGCATTGCTTAGGTCATGATAAATAAAGCCATTAATAATAGTAGCCCCACTCTTAAGTTGGAAAGAGTCTCTAAATTCCATCTTGTGTTGGCTATATTACAAGTCATTTTTACATAGACACGGTATAAAGGAGAAAAAACATCGACGGCCGCCCTTAAAGAGAGAGAGAGAGAGAGAAAAAAAACATGTTTAGTAAAGGTACAATTATATTTTAAAGATACATAACTTTCTCCCAATTTAATTTTATGTTCCACACAAATATGTAATTTAACATTTCCTTAGTTGACTACTTATAAACACAAAAGTTCTTTCGAAGTAACATCAGCGTCGAAGACGAAGGCCCTTCTAGATCATTTTGTTAACGAATACACCGGAACTAAATTCATCTATATATTTTATTTCGTCCATTTCTTTTCTTCCAGTCACAGTACGACGACATATATCCCTAAAAAGCCACCTCACTCCGCTGGTTAATGTATTTCCCCCTGGGCTGAACTTTACTTACCAAAGGGGAGCACAAAGAGGCTTCTGGTCACTTCTAGAGAGGGTCACTCCCTGATACAAAAGACAAAGAATCAATACTTTGGTGTTGCCATGGCCCCGCCCCTTCAAAACTGCGACGTGTTTGGCCAAATGATTTAAGAGCCAAAGAATACGCCTCTTCCTCTCTTCAGAGTTGAGAACGTTTTGTCTTCCAGTGTTGCAGATGCCATACTCCCCCACGCCCAAAACACAGGACATATGCGTCCTCCGCACCTTCGAGCCAAACTTTTCCAATGTTGAGTTTCATGCTGGAAAAAACTAAACAACCTTGAAACGTTTTAATTAGCCAGAAACAATGTAAAACAAATTTTACATTTCTTTCCAGGACATTCTTTACTGCTTACAAACGAAACTCACCCGAAGTCCATTTACAGTCTGTCAAAACCAGGCGCTCCCTACCCTGGCAGGCTAGCCGCTTACTCACTTTTTTTCTGCCCGCTCCTCCCGGTTCACTCTTCTCACCTGTTTTCTGAGAAGTTCTCTGGCCACACTCACTTGCTTGACATTTTAAAGATTTGTCCTCTCCCCACCCTGAACCCCAAAGGCGCTTTCCGCCCCCGCCCCCCACCCAGCGCGACACAGAACTTTTTTTTTTTAAGAATTATTCCCGCATCTGCTACAGCCTGCAGTGACCAGCATCACAGTGGCAGGGGGCCGGGGGTGGGGTGCGGGGAGGAGAGCCAAAAGTCCCCTCCCCCTCCCTTTTTTTTTTAAGATCCCAAGTCACCTCTCACTCCAGTCGAAAATGGCGCCGAAATCGTAGAACTTCTTAAATTTCATTGTAAGCTTTTTGCAAAGGTTTCTGGGATTTTCCTGCGAAGCTGCTCCGTGGCGTCGAGCTAGCGAACAAGCCAGAGAAGCGGGACAGAGGAAGGAAAAGACGGGTGGGGAGGAGGACTCACAAACGGACTGACAGACGGGCGGAGAGCGGGAGAGAAAGGGCGGAGGAGTTGTTGGCGGGGTTGTGTGGGTAGAAGATCACTTACCGGGACTTGGAGGGCGCGAGGTGGCAGTGGAGCGGGACGCCAGGCGACAGAGCGACGGAAAGCCCGGAGCCGGGGGGGAAGGGGGGTGTCTCGACGCGGAGCTCAGAGAGAGACGTGGCGGAGAAGTGGAGCCGGGATGGAGCGGTGCTGGATCGGGGCTGGAGCCGGGCTGGAGCTGAGCGCACACCGAGAGGCGAGCAGAAGCAGCCAGCGCCCAGTGGCCCGCAGCAGCCCTAGAAAAAGCCGGCCCGGGGGGTGTGGCCAGGCGCTGTTCCGCGCCCCGCCCAGCGATTCGCCCGCTCAGAGCGGAGGCCCTGGGGCGGAAGGGGGAGGGGGGTGGAGGCAGTGCGGGCGCTCAGCGCCACAGCCTTGGCCCGCAGCCCGGAAGGGCTGGGAAGGACACGGGGAGCCTGTAGTGGCCACGTACAGAGCCTCCTAGCCGCGGGTGCAGGGAGACAAAAAAAAAAAAAAAAAAACAGGGAGGAAGGGGAAAGGGGAATGGGAGGGGTGGGGGAAGCAAAGCGAAGGACACAAGGTAGCTCTGCTCCAGCTCAAAGACCTATGTCCCAAAAGTCAAGATGAGCTCACTAGTCCTCCTGGCCCAGTCCTCTGGGTTGACAGTAACACAGGGTGGCTAAGCAAAGCCGCTTGGGAACTGTTTTTCTTGGGGGTGCCTGAAACAGGGTGGGGAAACAAGGGACCCTCAGACTGCAGGAGGGGAGTGCTCAGCGCGCATTTGTGTCCTGGCTCTGCTGGGTTTTCTGCGCTCTGGCAAACTCTGCCAACCTCTCCCTCAGGTAGAGGGCTCCCTTAGGTCCTGGCGGTCCACTTTGGGGTGGGCATGACACCGGGGCAGGGAGCAACAGTTTATGTGTATGTCCAGTCCAAGAAGGAAAGTCTTTATGACTTAAATTTGAGTCTGGAGTGGCCAAAGAAAGGGAGTCTTTCTTCTGTAATGCTAGAAATCCTTAGGGACGACCGCTGTTTACTAGGGAGGTGTGAGAATGGTACTGAAGTTAATAGCAGGGCGTCCACATTCTTACAAGACTTGTCCCTAACTTAGAGACGAAGCAGTAAGGTTGGCCTCGCTTTTCAAATGATGCCGCTGACATACACACACATTCAGAGAGAAAGGGAGCGGGACTGGATTTCACGGAGCCATCAGACGACGTTGCATCTGGAGGGAGCCCTTCATTGTAGTATATTCGCAACTGTCCTGTGTATTTGCAAAATGTCACTAAAACATAAATCTGGGGGAAGAAAAAAAAACACAAAACAAAACCAGGCATGGAGGGGCACGCCCGAGATCCCAGCACTTGGAGGAGGCAGGAGAAACAAAAGTTTAAGGGTGTCCTCGGCTATATAGCAAGTTCGAGGAGAATCTGAGCTATGTGACTTTCTAAAAAAAAAAAAAAAAATCTAGGCCAAATCCCTTATAAAATAGCGTTTGAATGCTAAAGATCAACTCGACTTCTTTCTTTCACTCTTTCCCGGCTTGGACAAACCTTTGAGCTAGTGGGATGTAAACTCAGCTAGATTTGGACGGGAAGCGCAATGGGTATTGCTGGCCTGCCACAGATACACACCGGGCACCAGAAGATGACCAGAGGGGGCCACAGGGGCAGGTGGAGTGCTGGGCACAGGGGCGTAGGAACTACTTAGGGCTTTTGCTTGGGGACTCGGAGAGGTTGTTGTTGTTCTGGCAGCGCTTGGCTAAACTTCCACTCCTGCCACTCCTTTTCTAGTCTGGGACTTAGTGGGTTCCTTGGCGCCATTGACTAGCGAGTTCATTGGGACATCGCGAATCGCCAGCAGTTGAGTAGCCGCGGAGCGGTCGGTCGAGGGGTCCTCCGTGCTCCCCGAGTCAAGCCTAAGTTTATTGCAGAGGGTAAAATGCATGCGGGATAGTTTGAATCGCTTGAGGGAGCTGGAACAACTACAGCAAAAGCCACCAGGTGCCAAAAAGAAAAAAAAAGCAACCATAAAACGGGTAAACACGCGCACACGCGCGAAAACGGCAGGGCAGATACTAAAAGCACGGATTCCGCATTCCACGGTGCTTAGCGTTGTAGTTTCTTGAGCTGTTCAGCTTTCGCTGTATGTCAGTATTTTATTATGATACTTCTTCGAGGCTGATCTAATAATAGCTTTGAATTTTGAGAGAAAGATCGAAAAGTTTCAAGGCGTTGCTAGAGTCGCGTGGTTTTATGTTGATAACTTGGACTTATTTTCATTTTTTTCCCGGGGGGTGGGGGGGGAAGCGGGCGAAATGACAAGACGTTAGTTTTCCAGGGTCTGCAAAAACAGTGGGGGAAATTAGGCAAAAAGGTTTTACAGACCAAGATTTTTTTTCCTGTAACCACCCCCCAATCTGGTGTGTGTGTGTGTGTGTGTGTGTGTGTGTGTGTGTGTGTGTGTGTGTGTAACACTGCAGATAGTTTCGATGGGCACTTAAAACTCTTATTAGGAGCTACAATTTTTCTATGAATATCTTCACAACTCTTGGTGGCCAGGACTGAAAGTTTGCCGGCTTGTCAAGCGTGACTGAAGGCAAGCCTAAGTCCTCAGATAGACCAATCATAAAGCTCCCATGTCCTTGGGTCGAGAGGCTTTCTTTGGGTTTTTAAGGTTTGGCCTGCTGGGTCAGTTTGCTTGGATTCCTGCACACAAACATTAATTTTCCTACATAAATACCAGAAGATTCCAGCACTGGAAGATGAAAGACAAATTTGTGACAGGTCCTCTGGAAAAAAAATGGCAACAGCTTTCTTTATTAAACTCCTTTTGCTACATCAGCATATTAAGAAAGCCAGTTGAATATTGATGAATTCTTTGAGGCTGAGTAATGTGGCTACAGGCCCAAGAAAGCGAGGGAGGGCAGGCTTAAGTATTTACTCAAGTGAGCAATCTTCAAATATTTTTTTCAAAGATGGTGTCTCAAGGATTTTCTTAGGATATCTGTAGCAAGCCCTGCTCTGGGAATGGCTTCTCAAGTGTTAGGCCTCTCCTGACTGACCGAGATAAAAATCACCCTAGAAAGTGGCCAGAAGGTCATTTTGGGATTAAAAGGGGCATACAGCTCACCAACCAGAATGCTAAGGAGCTTCCAATAGGAGAGTCAGGCATTTTTCATGGGGCAAGTAGGAACCAGAAAGAAAATGCACAGTATGTAACCACCTCCCTCCCAACATCTAAAATACTGTTTTAAAGCAGTTATTTTTTTTTTTTGGACAATAACATGTAATTTTTTTCTTCCAATTTTTTTCCCCCAACTAACAGTCAGAAATTACCTTGATAAATAATTGTAGCTCTCTAGGGAGGAGAGGTTGTAACAGCAGTTTGAAGGGTCGCGGGTGCAGCTGAGAAAAATAAATCAGCCTTAGACTTGAGAGACATTCATCTCAACACAGCATGCTCAAGAAGGCATTTGGTGTAATTTGGGGAAAATATCTTTTGAAAACAATTGTTGATTAGGTCTTTGGAAATAAGTATTAGGGAATCAAGTTGAATTAAACTTTCTTTATTACAAAGAAAATTCCTAAACATTGAGATTTTTAATTTTAAATAGCAATGCTTTTTATGGTGTGTGTGTGTGTGTGTAAAGGCCTTGAGTTAGATAAACAGGGCTTTCCTTAGGTTGTAAATATTCTGAAGTCTTCAGAGAGATAAAACCAGGGTACAGTTACAGATTTAACAAAAAGAAAACAACTGGAAGCTTCTACTGTGTTATTGGTAAAGACCCCCCCCCCAGTTCAAGCAAAGGCTAAAAGAGAGTAACTATATAACTATCAGATTAAAGAAAAATGATAGTGTCCTTTGGTAATTTCTATCATACTTTATAAACTCAGTTATGAATGATTTAAATAAACAGTTCCTTGAAAACCTTAGAACTTGAGGGCAATTTTTGAATCTGCACTTTTTCCTCCCACCATGACCTCACCAGAGAAACAAATGAGTTTTAGTCCATTTTCCTCTCTGCCAAAGAGGAACTTTAGTAAGTCACTGTTGCTTGTGTCTTTTGACCTCAAGATTTCTTTTCCCTCCCCCAAAGAAGCACACACTCTCCCTGCGTGGCTGCTGCCGTGCATGCCTGTGAGTTCACTCTTTTTGTCTTAATTCCTCCTGAATTTCTGCCCATTGAACTAGAGATTCATATTCCAGAACAAATCAATCGACTTTTACACAAAAGAGGCCCACGATGTTGGGCTTAGGATGACCACAGTGTTCCCGTGTGACTGCCCTGTCAGTGGGCTTTGCTCTGGTCAGTGTGAACTGACAAAGTGTAACAGGAGGCACTGGCAGACAGAAACCCTTGAGCACACAAGCAGAGGCAGCTGGTTTCTAACTTGACACTTCCACCACTTTCCTGGAATCTCATCTAATTAGGAAAAAGAGAAGGAAGAAAAAACCACTATAAAAAAAAAAAAGAAAGAAAAAAGAAAAAGAAAAAAAACCCTACTATATTAGCTATCAATGTCATCCTGCCAAATGTGTTTAGGGAGGCGGAAGTGCATTTGGACAGTTGGCTGGTTGCTCCATTTATATTAAAAAAAAGGTCAAAGAATACAAAACAAATCCCAAACAATAAAATGACAAACTTAAATGAACAAGCCGACAGAATGACTGGCCTAAGGAAGTCCAGAAATCCTGTTAAAAGTGCAGAGCTCTGGCAAGCCTGAATGACGTCACTTTCTGAGTCTGGCTCCATAGGGATCAGACTCCTGGGGGCAAATTTTATCTTACTAAGTGGAAGGGACAGGAAGTGGAAGGCTCCTTAAGGATGTTATCTCTGTTTAAAATGAAGACACAGATACGTGTTTCTGAAAGCCTGGCTTACTTCGCTGCAACAGAAGAGGGGGAGACTTTTCCTGTGCTGATAGCACAGAATTATCCAGAACTGACTCAGAGTTCTCCTTCGGTCTCTATAATGTTAGATGTTTGCATTAAAAAATAATAAAAGACGGGTGTGGTGGCTCTTGCCTGTAATGTTAGCACTCCAGAGGCTGAGGCAGAGGTCAAGGCTAATCTGGATTACTCAAAACCCCACCCAAAATAAAATAAAATAAAGTAAAATAAAATAAAATAAAATAAAGACTTAGTTGGTAGAGTTTCTAGCTCCAGTGGAGTAGGTCACTTCTTTTACTTCCTGTCTCTAAAAATAATTCTCTTTTTCTTTTTCTTTCTTTTTTTTTTAAGCACTGCTGAGGATCAAACATAGGGCCTTGTGCTTAAGCAAGCGTTCTGCCACAAAGCTACAACTACAGCTCTTAAAATAATTACTGGGCTCACAATTGGGGTTGAGCTTGGCAGCTGTCCATAACCCGAGTAAAGCCCACTTATTGGTATGAGAAAGGAAATAGAAATCTGGAATAAGCTTCCTGTTTTTAGACAAGGTCTCATGTACCTCAGGCTAGCCTCAAACTCCTGATTGTCCCACTTCCCTTTCCCAAGTGCTGGGAGTCTAGGCACACACCACTACACCCAGCTTGGAACCTGTTTGACATTTTAGTGTTTTCCCTAAACCTGGAACTCAGCAGCTTCTTTTGCTTAGAGCCCCCAGGACGACAAAGGGCTATGTCAGCAAGAGTGAGTAGGAGGGGAGGGAGTCATGACAAGAGAAAGAAAGGTGAGGGGTGAAAATGCGGACCTTCCTCTGTGTTCTAATGCTTGTCCTCAAATAGAGCCCTTGCAGCATGCCACTGGGGCCTTACAACGAACTTTTCACACTGGACACGTTCCACCTGAAGTTTGCGCCTCTTCAGTGGTCCTAAGTGCTTCTTGGAAAACACAATTTTGCACACACAAAAAAAATCATGTAGCTATAAAGCTTCACTCTGGAGTGTGGCACTCAGGCCCTCCCTGACGACTATAACCTACTCCTATGGGTGTACCGCCCTACTCTTGAGCAGCACCCTCTTGATCTCTTCTTCCTGGGATAACCTGGTCCTCACAGTTTCTCATCCTTCAAGGCCCACCAGCAATGCCACTTCCATCTGGATGCTTTCTTGGGTGTCCTTTAGCCTCCAGTTTCACGGCACTTGATCAGGCTACACTGGACTGGCTTTCCTAGCAGACAAAAAGCTCCCGGAGGGTCAGGACATGTTTCACTGTGGTTAGTTCCTCCACACTTTCTGCAGCAACTCGTTGAATGAGTGCATATCTGAGAAAGGCTAAGAAGAGTGGACAGAGTGAAACCATGACAGTGTGTTGATGCTAATGATAATGGGTCATGGACTTAGTGCCTTCGGTAGAAACTGAAAGGTGTTTAACCCAGGTCTACCACGTTGGCATACGAGAAGCCCATCTGGGACTGATATTTGGAGCCCATTCACCAAAATAATGTGGAATTAATTTGGCTTTAGATTAGCTGCTCCAAACTCTAAACTGTCGCATAAAAAGCTATCACTAGCCAGGCCTGGTGGTGGCACATACCTTTCATCCCAGCACCTGGGAGGCAAAGGCAGGTGGATCTCTGTGAGTTTGAGGCCAGCCCGGTCTACAAAGAGAGTCCAGGACAGCCAGGGCACTCTGTAACAGAGAAACTCTGTTGGAATCCCACCCTCCCCCCAAAGCCATCACTATGTGTTGTACTTGGAAGCTTGACGCTGAACCTCCTGAGGAAATAGGGATTTGGATAGAATGGGGGAAACAGTTTTCAGAGACACAGTAGCAGAACAGAAGACTGCTGTTGATGACAAGTTGAAAAATATATGGGAGGAGAAGGAGGCAGAGGAAGTAATTTTTCTTTTTTTGAGACAAAGTCTCGTGTAGCCCAGGCTAGAACTGGCCTCAATTTTGCTTTGTATACGAGGAGGATCTTGAACTATTTATCCTCCTGTCTCAGTCTCCAGAGTGCTAGGACTCTAAGTGTGTACTGCCACACCCATTTTATCAACCCAGAGTAAGTATTCCACCACCTGAGTTACATCCCTAGCTTTGAACAAGGAGTTGTGGCTTTAGTCATAGATAGTATAGGGGCTTTCTTTCTTTTCTCCTTTCTCTTTTTCTCTTTTTCCTTTTTCTTTCTTTCTTTCTTTTTTTTTTTTTAGTTTTTTTTTTTTTTAGTTTTTTGAAACAGGGTTTCTCTGTGTATCCTTGGCTGGCCTGGACTCACTTTGTAGACTAGGCTGGCCTTGAACTCACAGGGATCTGCACCCCAGAGTGCTGGGATTAAATGTGTGAGCCACCATGCCTGGCTTAATCTAGGGGCTTTAAAGGACTTTGTGTAAGGAGGATCATGCTTTCACATAACAGTGTTTTGTTTTGTTTTTAAACAGATTCACCTAACTTAAATGGTAACATTTTGTGACATACAAATTTTGTAAGAGCCATACCCATGTTATGTAGAATATTCTATTCTCCATTGTACACAGTGAAATTCTTATTTGGGAAGAAAAAAATGGAGAAAATGTATGCTGGCTGACTGTGTATCAGGAGGCATGTCAATTTTCTCCATGTCATGTTTAATATTCTTTGTCAGCTGGGCAGGGTCTACAGTCACCTACAACACAAGTCTAGCAGCATGCCCTTGAGGAATTATCAAGCTTAGGTCAGCCTCTGCATAGGTGAATTGAAGTGGGAAGAGCTATCTTAACTGTGTGAAGAACCACATGATGGGGACTTAGACTGAAGAAAAAGGAGAAAATGACCTGGCCGTTGAGCATTCATCCACTCTATGCCCTGACTCTAGACCCAGCAAGATCCTGCAGCCGTGACTTACTTCCTTGAAGTGATAAACTGTACCCTTGAGCTGTGAGCTGAAGCCAGCCCTTTCTGTCTCTAAAGCCTATTTTTATTTACCTGTATGTGTACTGTATAACATATACATATAGGCGCCCTCAGAAACCAGAAGAAGTGTTGGCTCCCCTGCAGCTGAAGTTCCAGGTGGTTGTGAGCCACCAAGCATGGATGCCAGGAACCAAACCTGGGGTCTCTGGGAAAGCAGTCCTTGCTCTTTAACCACTTAGTCATCTCGCCAGCCCACTCTTGCCTTGAGTTGCTTTCCTTAGGGCACTGGACCACAGCAACAAAAAGGTAACCAAGACAACAGCCCCCAATCCTCTTTTTCTTCTTTCCAACCCTTCACTCTCCCCTATATGGGAACACTAGAAATCCTGGCTAGGACCCGGTTTTCATTGCTTTTAAAGTTGGAATACTACTCAGCTATTAAAAATAAGGAATTCCCGAAATTTGTGGACAAATGGATTGAACTAGAAATGATCATAATGAGTAAGTTAACCCAGAAGCAGAAAGAGTCAAATGGTATATACTTACTTATATCTGCACACTAGCCCAAGCCCAAGCCCAAGGGGCATGTCCCATGAAAGTCTTCACTTACCAGGAAAGTGGGACAGAGGGGAGAACATACTATTGGGACTCTAGATGAGAGAAGCATGGGAGAATGGGGAAATAGAAGGATCCAGAGGGTTCTAGAAACCTACAAGAAGAGCATTATGATGGGTGGATCTGGGCTCGGGGGTCCTGCTCAAACTATGGCACCAACCAAGGACGACATGTACAGTAAACTTCGATCTCCTACCCAAATCTAGCCAGTGGACAGGACATTCTCCACAGTTGAGTGGAGAGTGGGGTCTGACTTTCACACGAACTCTGGTGCCCCATATTTGACTACATCCCCTGGATGGGGAAGCCTGGTGGCACTCAGAGGAAGGATAGCAGGCTACCAAGAAGAGACTTGATACCCTATGAGCATATACAAGGGGAGGAAGTCCCCCTCAGTCACAGTCATAGGGGAGGGGAGTAAGGGGAAAATGGGAGGGAGGGAGGAATGGGAGGATACAAAGGATGGGATAACCATTGAGATGTAATATGAATAAATTAATAAAATATAAAAAAACAAAGTTAATCAGTAAACTTACTAATTTACAATGACCTTAAACGTAAGTCAAAAGAAAAAAGAAAGAAGGAAAAGAAAAAGAAAAGGAATGGCTCCAGCAACTTAGCATGAGGTGCTGATGTGAGAGAACAGAGGAAGAAAGAACACAGTTTCTGGACTGAGTCTAACTGGTTTTTGGTGGTGGCACAGCTTCCAAATGGAGAGTGTTCTTTTTCACAGGCAGTTTGAAAATATTGTCATCAAATATTTTCATGAAGTTAAAAGAACTCTGAAAGTAACTTGGGCAGCCTGCATCTTCCACACACTTGCTAAATAACCTGAATAACTTCACTTCTTAACTGTGAATGAGTATCTTTTATCTTTGGAGGGTGAGTTTTCACAAGTGTTCTACTGCTGAGCTAAATTCTCAACCCCAGAGATTACTTTGACTGTAGACTAAAAATTATTCTGGGGAGTTGTCATATGAATGACATGGAAGCTTACTTCTACATCAACAATTTGTTTTTTTTTTTCCTTTTCACTTTTTGACGCATGGTTTCTCTGTGTAACAGAGCTCTGGCTGTCCTGAACTCACTTTGTAGATCAGGCTGGCCTCCAACTCACAAAGATCTGTCTGCCTCTGCCTCTGCCTCTGCTTCTGCCTCCAAAGTTCTGGGATCAAAGTCATGCACCACCACAGCCTGGTTTTCAATTTGTTCTTAAACCACTGACCCTCTCTGGCTTGTGAGGGCTGCAATTTCTCTTTGTTCCCTATCCAGTTTCCATGTGTTTTGTCATGCAGATGAAGCTTTAAAAACCATACTGGGCCTGGTGCAGGCCTTTAATCCCAGCACCTGGGAGGCAGAGGCAGGAGGATCGCTTTGAGTTCGAGGCCAGCCTGGTCTACAAAAGCGAGTCCAGGATAGCCCGGACTGTTACACAGAGAAACCCTGTTTCAAAAAACCAACCAACTAACCAACCAACCAACCAAACAAACAAATGAAAACCATACTTGCCACCAACCTACACACCTGAGTTTGCTCTCTCTAACCTACTGGACACAACAGACAACTGAGAACAGAGCTGTCCTGTAACCTCTACACATGCACCGAGGCACACTAGAAGGCCCTCCTCCCGTACGAATTAATTAAAAACAAACAAAGGCATATTTTTAAATTTAAAAAGAAAAATAGAATGACTATCTGATGGACTTCACTTGGAAAATAATCTCTCTCTCTCTCTCTCTCTCTCTCTTGAGACTGGGTTTCAGGTCAGGATGGTCTGAACTTACTACGTTGTCCTGGTTTGCTCTAAGCCTGCAACAACCCACCTTCCTGAGCCTCTGAAAGTGTTTTAAATGATGTGTGTGTGTGTGTGTGTGTGTGTGTGTGTGTGTGTGTGTGTGTTGACATCATGTAAAGAGCTTAAAATAGTTTGTCACTTCATATGTAGCCCAGGCTGACCTTGAACTCATAATAATCCTACTTCAGCTTCCTAAGTACTGGATTCACAGGTACGCACTACAAAACACAACTTTTCAAACAGTTATTGATACACATAAATAGTTATTTGGCTATGCATCATTTATATTAGTACTGTATGAATGATAAAGCTGAAACAGCACTAATCGTATCTCAGGTGATTTCAGTATTCCTCCTAGGAATTGTAGGACATAGGTGCATTTGAATGGCTGTATCTCAATGCAACCGTCAAGGAATCTTTTTATGCACTTTGACTTCTAAATAAAATAGCAATTGCTTCTCTAACTCAGAGCTATTTCCCTTTGCCTGTCACAGAACAGCTGAAGAAAACATCTTTCCTATCTTGGTGAGTCTACAATTCTGAATGTAAATCAATATCTATCATATTTCATCTCTATTCACTTAAAACATCTATCTAGACCTAAAAAACGTCTTAATCCCTAAACAACTAAGCTTCTTTGTAAAACTAAACTATCTGGTCTTCAACCCCATTAGAGACTTGAGAAGGAATAAAAATTAATTACCTGAGGAAGTATGGTTTTAACACTTATATGAAATCAATAAGCCAAGCTCCACCCCATCCCCAGCCTCTTATCCTTAGATACTGGGTAATGTGGGAAATATGCAAATATACAGCATATTTGGTATCTGTAGAGGATTAGTTCTAGCACTCCATCCTTGCTGATGGCAAAACCTTTAGATGTTCAAGATATGCCTTATATAAAACGGCATAGTTTTTGTATAACTTATGCACATCCTCTTAAATACTTAAAATAATCTCCACATTACTTATAGTTTTTCTCCCAAAATTATATTAATTTGCTTATCATGCATGTATGAGTGTGTGATATGTATGAACACATGTAACTAGTGTGGAAATCTGAGACCAGCGTTGTGGAATGGATTCTCTTCTACTGCATGAGCCCTGGGTTTTGAACTCAGATTGTCATGTAACAAGTGCCTTTATTGCTGAGCTGTCTTATTGCCTTATAATTCTTAGTGTGATGTAAACAGTGAGTGTATACTACAATATGTAAGGAATGATGGGCAACAGTGAGTGATTGCTGGTTGAAGTTGAGGATGTGGAGTCTGCCGGTGTAGTGGGAGATGGTATGTGGAGCCCTACCTGATCACTTGAACCTGAATTAATTTAGAAGATTGTTAGGCAGTGACGGTGCACGCCTTTAATCCCAGTACTGGAGAGGCAGAAGCAGGTGGATCTCTGTGAGTTCAAGGCCAGCTGGGTCTACAGAGTGAGTTCCAGGACAGCCAAGGCTACACACACAAACCTTGTCTTGACAAACCAACCAACCAACCAACCAACCAACCAACCAACCAACCAACTAACCAACCAACCCATCAGATCTCATCCTGGTAGCCTGCTTATCCTTCCTCTGAGTGCTACCAGATCTCCCCACCAAGAGGAAGTGGTCAAATAGGGGGCACCAGAGTTCAAGTCAGAGTCAGTCCCCACTCTCCACACAACTGTGGAGAATGTGTTGTCCATTGGCTAGATCTGAATAGGGGTTCTAAGTTTATTGCATGCATTGTCCTTGGTTGGTACAGTATTTTTGAGCAGACGCTCCCCTGGGTCCAGATCTGCCAGCCTTGATGTTCTACTTGTAGGTTTCTAGGGCCCTCTGGATCCCTCTATTTCTCCATTCTCCCATACCTCTCTCACCTGGAGTCCCAATAGTCCCCACATCTATGTCAATCTCCTGCTAAGTGAAGACTTTCAGGGGACACCCCTATTGGGCTAGTGTCCAATTATAAGTGAGTATATACCATGTGTATCTTTCTGGGTCTGGGTTAACTTATTCAGGATGATCATTTCTAGTTCCAACCATTTGTCTGCAAATTTCAGGATTTCCTTGTTTTTAATAGCTGAGTAGTATTCCATAGTGTAAATGTACCACAGTTTCATTATCCATTCTTTGACTGAGGGACATTTGAGTTGTTTCCAGATTCTGGCTATTACGAATAAGGCTGCTATGAACATGGCTGAGCATATATCCTTGTTGTGTGCTGGAGCATCTTTTGGGTATATTTTAAGGAGTGGAATAGCTGGATCTTGAGGTAGCCCTATTCCCAGTTTTCTGAGAAAGCACCAAATTGATTTCCAAGGTGGTTATACAAGTCTGCACTCCCACCAGCAATGAAGGAGTGTTCTCCTTTCTCCACATTCTTGCCAGCATGTGCTATCACTTGAGTTTTTGATCTTAGCCATTCTGATGGGTGTAAGATGGAGTCTCAGAGTCATTTTGATTTGCATTTCTCTGATGACTAAGGACATTGAGCATTTCTTTAAGTGTTTCTCAGCCATTCGATATTCCTCTGGTGAGAATTCTCTGTTTAATTCTGAGCCCCATTTCTTAGTTGGGTTATTTGGTTTGGTGGTGTTTAATTTCTTGAGCTCTTTATATATTTTGGATATTAGACCTTTGTCAGATGTAGGGTTGGTGAAGATCTTTTCCCAGTCTGTGGGCTGTTGCTTTGTTCTGTTGACAGTGTCTCCTGCCTTACAGAAGCTTCTCAGCCTCATGAGGTCCCATTTATTGATTGTTGACATTAAGGCCTGGGCTGTTGGTGTTGTTTAGGAAGTTGTCTCCTGTGCCAATGAGTTCTAGGCTCTTACCCACTTTTTCTTCTAACAGATTTAGTGTCTCCGGTTTTATGTTGAGATCTTTAATCCACTTGAACTTTAGTTTCATATAGGGTGATAAATATAGGTCTAGTTGTATCTTTCTATAAGTAGACAGCCAATTAGACCAGCACCATTTGTTGAAGATGTTCTCCTTTTTTTCATTGAATAGACTTGGTTTCCTTATCAAAAATCAAGTGTCCACATGTGTGTGGATTTATTCCTGGGTCTTCAATTCAATTCCATTTTTCAACCAGCCTATTGCTATGTCAGTACCTTGCTGTTTTAATTACTGTTGCTCTATAGTACAGCTTGAGATCAGGTATGGCGATTCCTCCAGAGGATCTTTTATTGTATGGGATTGTTTTAGCTATTCTGGGTTTTTTGTTTTTCCATATGAAGTTGCAAATTGATCTTTCCATGTCTTTAAAAAAATGTGTGGGTATTTTTTATAGAGATTGCATTGAATCTGTAAATTGCTTTTGGTAAGATGGCCACTTTTACTATGTTAATTCTCCCAATTCACAGACAAAGGAGATCTTTCCATCTTCTGATGTCATCTTCAATTTCCTTCAGAGACTTGAAATTTTTTTTCACTTGCTTGGCTAGAGTTACTCCTAGATACTTTATATCACTTGTGGCTACTGTGAAGGGTGTAGTTTCCCTAATTTCTTTCTCAGCATGGTTGTCATTTGTATACAGGAAGACCACTGACTTTTGTGAGTTAATTTTGTATCCAGCCAATTTGCTGAAGGTGTTTATCAGCTGTAGGAATTCTCTGGTGGAATTTTGGGCGTCACTTATGTACACTATTATACCATCTGCAAATAAGGATAATATGACTTCCTCCTTTCCCATTTGGATCCCCTTGATTTCCTTTTGTTGTCTTAATGCTCTGGCTAGAACTTCCAGAACTATATTGAAGAGATATGGAGAGAGTGAGCAGCCTTGTCTAGTCCCTGATTTTAGAGGAATTTCCTTGAGTTTCTTTCCATTTAATTTGATTTTGGCTATTGGCATGATGTATATAGCCTTTATTATGTTTTAATATGTGCTTTGTATCCCTGATCTCTCTGAAACTTTAAACATGAATGGGTGTTGGATTTTGTCAAATGCTTTTTTGGCACCTAAGGAGATGAACATGTGGTTTTTTTCTTTCAGTTTGTTTATATGGTGGATTATACTGATGGATTTCCATATATTGAACCATCCCTGCATGCCTGGAATGAAGCCTACCTGGCCATGGTTAATGATATCTTTGATGTGTTCCTGGATTCGGTTTGTGGGTATTTTATTGAGTATTTTTGCATCAATGTTCATAAGAGAAATTGGCCTGAAATTCTCTTTCTTTGTTGGGTCTTTGTGAACTTTAGGTATCAAAGTGACCATGGCCTCATAGAATAAGTTTGGTAATGTTCCATCCATTTCTCTTTTGTGGAGTAGCTTGAAGAGTATTGGTATTAACTTTGAAGGTCTGGTAGAATTCTGTGCTGAAACCATCTGGCACTGGGCTCTTTTTGGTTGGAAGACTTTTAATGACTGTTTCTATTTCTGTAGGATAAATAGGACTATTTAATTTGTTTATTGGATCTTGATTCAACTTTGGCAAGTGGAATCGATCAAGAAAATTGTCCATTTCCCTTAGATTTTCAAATTTTGTGGCAGATAAGCCTTTGAAGTACGACCTAATGATTCTTTGTATTTCTTCAGTATCTGTTGTTATGTCCCCTTTTTCATTTCTGATTTTGTTGATTTGGATAGTGTCTCTCTGCCTTTTAGTTAGTTTAGCTAATGGTTTGTCTATCTTGCTCATTTGCTCAAAGGACCAGCTCCTGGTTTTGTTGATTCTTTGAATTATTCTTTGTTTCTAATTTACTGATTTCAGCCCTGAGTTTGCTTATTTCCAGCCATCTACTCTTCTTGGGTGTTTCTGCTTCTTTTTTTTTCCCCATAGGGCTTCCAGATGTGTCATTAAGTTGCCTATAGGAGATGCTTCCAATTTTTTTACGAAGGCAACATAGTGCTATGAATTTTCCTCTTAGCACTGCTTTCAATGTGTCCCATAAATTCAGGTATGCTATACCTTCATTTTCATTGAATTTTAGGAAGTCCTTACTTTCTTTCTTTATTTCTTCCCTGACATAGTTTTCATTACGTAGAGAGTTTAGTTTCTATGTGTGTGTAGGCTTTTTGGTATTTCTGTTTTTGTAGTCCAGCCTTAGATCATGGTGATCTGATAGGATACAAGGTATATTTCAACTTCTTGTATTTGTTGAGGCTCGCTTTGTGACCCTAGTACTGAGAGGAAGGTATAATCTTTTGTGTTTGGGTGAAAAGTTCTGTAAATATCTGTTAGATCCATTTGATTCATGACATTGGTTAGTGTCTTGGTTTAGTTTTTGTTTCATTAACCTATCCTTTGGTGAAAGTGGGATGTTGAAGTCTCTCCCACTATTAATGTGTGAAGACTGATGTGTGTGTGTGTGTGTGTGTGTGTGTGTGTGTGTGTGTGTGTTTGTGTGTGTTTTGGGTTTTTTGAGACAGGATTTCTCTGTGTAACAGTTCTGGCTGTCTTGGACTTGCTTTTGTAGACCAGGCTGGCCTTGAACTCACAGCGATCCACCTGCCTCTGTCTCCCAAGTGCTGGGATTAAAGGCGTGCGCCACCACGCTGGGCTTGATGTGTGGTTTAAGTTTTGTTAACATTTCTTATCTTGACTTCTAGTTTACACTTTTTCTTTTGATTTCAAATGAAGCACAATGTCTTTTTGTAAAAGTAAATAGAGGCTCCTTGGGGGAATGCTTTTTAACAAGCCTCAGTGGATCATATGACTTTTGTGGCTGTAGGACTTATCCTCTCCCTACAACCCGCAAAGAAGCAAAACATAACCAGTATGGAGACAAAGATACAACAGCGAAAGAACCTGTGTTTTTCACCCTGTCAATTTCTTGACATACATATTTATGTGAGTAAATTTCTTGACATATATATTTATCTGAGTAAACTGAAGAGTTCTATGTTTATATTAATACAGGAATCAATAGAAGAATATTGTATTTGTGGACTTCGCCCATGTAATCAGATGGAGGGTATGGTAGCAGCCTGTGTGATGGTTCCCGGTAGCCCCCACCCCCTGATAGACCCACTCTATGTATTTCCTCACCGTGAGTGTGGATAGGGTCTGGACCAGTGGGTCTCAGCCTTCCTAAAGCTATGACCATTTATTACAGTTCCTCATGTTGTGCTGACCCCCAACTATGAAATTTTGTTCACTGGTATTCCAACTGTAACTCTGCTACTGTTATGAATCGTAATGCAAACATCTGTGTTTTCTGATGGTTTGCGAGGGTCGCTACTCACAGGTTGAGAACTGCTGATCTAATGGCTCTTCAGATAGAATATGGTAGAAATGATGAAGTGTTCTGATATTAGAAAGTGAATTCCAACCCAGCCCTTCTGCTTTCTCGTCCTCTTTCCTTCCCTTCTCTCTTTTCACTAACTGCTGTGTGAGGACACTTGTACAGCTTATGCATAGGGCCTTAAGTCAGGACGGAAAGTCTCTTGTCAGCAAACACTTAAGTGAACTCAGAGACAGATTCTGCAACTCTGAGTAAGGGTTGAGATGGCTGCAGTTGCCTCCTATAGCTTCTGTCTAAGTCTTACCCAGGTGCCTGACTCACATAACCATGGAGATAAGAAGAAGGGTTTGCTATTTGGGCTAATTTATTATTCAGCAATAGGTTCACTAATACAACAGTTTTTGTAATTGTACAGCCAAAGTGAGTTTAGAAGTTAAAATTTGACCTCATTTGTTGAGAAAGTCAGAGAAAATCACAGAACTGAAACTTTTTCTCCACTCCCCCCCTCTCTTTGGGAACAAACAACTATAATATAGTTTAAACAAGACATTGTAGAAATTAACACTAATTAGAAGCAACTGGCATTTTGTGAAATTTAGCCTTCATCTTACAATAAATATTCTTCTCTTGATAACACATACTTTTAAAATGTTTTGTTTTGTGTGTGTGTGTGTGTGTGTGTGTGTGTGTGTGTGTGTGTGTGTGTATGTGTGTTTGTGTGTGTGTGTATAGGAAAGTAGAACATTTAAATTAATCTTTGATGAGACTTTCATTATTAGTGGAAGGAGAGAGAAACAGGAGTATTTATATACACCTTAAAAAAAGTTAGCCCATGAGCCAATGGTCCAATGACATGGTTCAGAGAGTAAAGGTGCTTACTACCAAGTCCAAGGACTTGATTATGATTTCCAGAACATGATGGAAAGAGAAGAAGAGCAGCAACGTCACAACGTTGCCTTCTCACTTCCATATGCATGCTCTGGCATACATGTACACACACACACACACATAACAAAAAGAGTTTATACTTAAAATTAATAAGATGTTTGCTCTTGCGCGCGTGCGTGCATGTGTGTGTGTGTGTGTGTGTGTGTGTGTGTGTGTGTGTGTGTACTTTACACAATGAAAAACATGATGTGCTGTTTTTGGACTCTGAGAAGGGTATTGTTCATGGTGCTGGGAGACAGAAGCCAGGGCCTTGCACATGTTATGCATGCACTGTGCTAGCAAGCTGCATTCTCAGCCTAAGAACAAAACAATTGGACATCACACTGAGTTTCCTTTTATGGGTGAAGCATCTCATTACAGCTCTAAGGTTTAAATCTCTGACAAGCAATTATCCTAACAAATGATGCCGACATTTTTGGCGTTTTGAGACACTGAAAGGTGAACACGCTCATTTCCTTTGATGACAATAAAGCATTTCTTCCTAATATTATGAACATGCTGAACACTATGTTATAGAGTTTTATAAATCATGTCACCTTAAGAATTAACTGAGCATTACCACAATAAAGGAAGAAAACATTCTTTTGGGGTGGTGTATCACAAGGTAATTAAATTACTCAACCAAAAACTCAGGGTTGAAGGGCTGGGGACATGACTCAGCGGTTGAGATAGCTCCGTCTCAGTTTCTATTACTGATTAAAAACATTGCTTAATTATACTGGGGTGTCAAGTTATGTAAAATGCCATTACTGATTAGCATTTCTTTGCACACATGCTTTTCTTTCATTGCTTGAGAATTTCATGCATGTATATGGTAAGTTTTGTTTTTGTTTTTGTTTTTTTTAACCAAATCTACTCCTCTTGGCCCTTTCTAATGTCTCCCATACCTCCGGGTCACTTTTTACTTTTAACTTCATATATTATTTAAAATTTTTTTCATTTATTTTTATTTTATGTACATTGGTGTTTTGACTGTGTGTAAGGGTGTCATATCCCCTGGAAGAGGAGTTACAGGCAGATGTGAGCAGCCATGTGGGTGTTGGGAATTGAACTCAGGTCCTCTGGGGGGGGGAATATATATTTTAATCCACTAGTCCATATAGTGATACCAGTATGTGTGTGTGGAGCATGGGAGCTGTCCCACATCATCACTCACAGCTGCTGTGCCTGGATGCATAAGACCCACACAAGATGAAGCCAGCTAAAATTCCAGCATGAGTGGGGGAGAGCACCACTCACCAAGTCCCACCTATAGCTGAGGAGCTATTGGCAGTTGCTAGCTGCTGGGAAAAGAAGAGTCCCTTTGGTCCCTTTGCATGTTTCTTTTTGCCATTCTCTTTGCCTAGAATGCCCTTCTTCTCCATCTTAATTCAATGAAACTATCTTTCATATAAGATCCTCCTTAATTGTCTCTGCTTTCATGAATCACAGGCATACTCCATCTTGGTTTATCTGTTACCCTGGTGACTAGAGCTGATCTGTCTCTCCTCACAGTCTTTCCACACATCATTCTGTGGTCACTCTTGTCATATTTGATGTCTTTTTTTTTTAACCCTTTTCATTGTTTCCCATCATCCTCTTCCCTTTGTCCTATTCCACTGTGTTGGAATAGATGACTGGCATTTTCTACAATGACCTCAGCCCTCACCCCCACACCTTTGTGCAAACCCATTTTATGAGTTTGACTAGCCTTTACAGTCTATAACTCTGCAGGTGTCTTTATATGGCTCTATCATACAAGCCTCTGCTGGTTTTGTCAGCCATTGACTTTACAACAGCTTAATTTAATGGTGACACATCAGATAATTGTAATAGATATTTGTTGTATTCATACCCTGCTTCCAGGGACTGTTACCTAGCAGTTTATCAAAAAGGACAAAAGATACTGAGATTAATCTGTTTCTTTTCTATAATTTAATTAATTTATTCAGATTACATCTCAATTGTTATCCCATCACTTGTCCTCCTGTTCCTCCCTCCCTCTCACTTTTACTCTATTCCCCTCCCCTAGGTCTATGACCGAGGGGGACCTCTTCCCCCACTATATGGTCATAGGCTATCAAGTCTCATCTTGGTAGCCTGCTTATTCTTTCTTTGAATGCCACCAGGCCTCCCCACCAAGGGGAGGTGGTCAAATATGGGCCAGCAGAGTTCATGTCAGAGTTAGTCCCCACTCTCCACATAACTGTGGAGAGCGTCCTGTCCATTGGGTAGATCAGAGTAGGGGTTTGATGTTTACTACTTGTATTGTTCTTGGTTAGTGCAGTGGTTTGAGCAGACCCCTGTGGGCCCAGATCCACCCGGAATCTGTTTCTGTAACTACCATAGTTGATTTTGTTTTCTTGATGATTGTCTTTCAAATATTTATTCATCTGCTAAGGCAGTTCACCTTTATTAATGAGAAAATTGTACCAAAACACATTGCATTCTTGTTTTTAGTTAAAGATTTATTTTTGATATGTTTAATTCTGTGTAGATGTGCATATGTGTGTATGTGGGTAGGCATGTGTATGCATGTGCCAACAGAGGCCAGAGGCTTTGGGTCTCTTGGAGCTCAAGTAATAGATGGTTGTGGCCTGATGTGGGTGCTGGAAACTGAACTTGGGTCTTCTGAAAGAGCAGCAAGTGCTTTTAACTGCTGAGACATTTCTCCCAAACATTGCTTTCTTCTTTAAAAATTATTTTTTATTGACAAATGAGAATTTTGTGCTTAAGATATACAACATGATGTTTTCAAGAGTCTGCTTTTTATTACGTATATGGCCTTGAACTGCTTTTTTTTATATTTTAAATTTTAAAATTAATTACTCACTTTACCGCTTGGTCATAGGCCCTCCCTCCTCTCCTTCTGGTCCCACCCTCCCTCCCTCTTTCCCATATCCCCCTCCCCTACCCCGGAATCATCCATGCTTCAATTTCCCACTTTGTGTGTGTGTGTGTGTGTGTGTGTGTGTGTGTGTGTGTGTGTGTGTGTGTGTGTGTTTTGCGACAGAGTCTCACCATACAGATCATATCAGTCTGAACCTGTAGCAATCCTACTGCCTCTGCCAAGTCTCATTTTATTTTTAAAGTGTGTGTGACAAAAGCACTTCTTTTATAAGGTTGTGGTAAGGGTTAAGTGAGATGTTTCTATTAACTGCAATATTTTTTTGCTGCTGATTATCTCCATCTTTACATCCAAGACATAGTTCAACTGTTGGGACCACAGAGGCCTGGTCACTCCCCAGTTTCCCATGTCATCTCGTTTGAAGTTCTTCATAGCATTTGCCATTATTTGGACTTATCTTTATTTACTTCTTTGCTCACTAGCTATGTGACCCTGATTTCTTTGAGTCTCTTTCTTCTCACTACCCTTTCCTTGGTGCCCAGAGCGAGGTCTGCTTGTTTCACTGCATAATAAATAGTTGCTGAGTTATTCACTTCCTTTTGTTGTGCTAAGCCTTTGAGAAAGCTAATGGACAGCCACACCATGGGGCTGGTTTCTGACAGTTTATATGTTGGGGCTGAGAGGGCATTTATCAAAGGACTGTGAGCTTATGACTCAGATCGGCCTTGGGAACCTAGCATGGGAGCATTGGAACGTTACTTGTCTGCTTCCCGGAATCACTGGAGACTTGAAGATAACCAGCTTCTTCTTTCTGTACATAAAAACATAAAATGTGGTATAGCTGGAGATCAAACGGGCAAGACTTAGTGCTAAGCTCGTTGGTGATAAACAGAAGACGGGAAGTGAGGATATAGAGGAAGAGATTCTCCTGGGAAAGGCTTTGTAGAGGAGCCTGAAGGGCTGGGAAATCATCCGAAAGAGAAGAACCCAGACACCAATGTTCAACTAACCCTGGTCCATAGACAAAATGAGATATACATTTATGAAGCAAAAGCATCCAACTGATACTTTCATGCCAATCAGAACTTTATTATTTTTTTTAAAGGATACAAAAATAGTTTAAAAAGGAGGGCTATAATCAGCGGTTATATGAATTGGCCCTTCAAAGACTTCTACTAAAAGAGCTGTAATGGCACTTATTTGGCAGAGAGCAGAAAATACTTCATACTAATTCTAGAAACAGGATCTTCAGAGGCCCTCACATCTAGGCACTACGTGAGTTTCCTCAGATCATCTGAGTGAACACACTAGTCCCCAGGAAGATTAGTGAAGTCAGATGACAACACAAGCTGGGCCTCCAAGGCTCTGCCCCTGTGATGTTGGCTTTACATGCTCTCTTGACGGAAGACATAAGATGGACAGCTGCAGTTGGACTGTTGGGTAGGCGCCGGCAAGCTGAACACTGAGTAGCACGTCTCATCCTTCTGGGACGAGTCATCATTCTGGGTCGCCGCCATGTTGTTACTGGCTGTTTGCACAGGGTAGGGCTTAGTGAGCCATGGGGACCGACGAGGGGCAGCACAGGACACCGGGATCACATATCTGGAGGATGAGGTCTTGGACGCATAGTGAATCTCGGAGCTGTAGATAACTACGTCTGGAGAGATAGCCTTGATGCGGATGCCACATTCTGTCACGCGGTAGGTGAACTCGTAGAAGTGCGGGTGAACGTGGTTGGGAGGACATCCCAGACCTAAGGTGACCTCATAAAAGTGAACATACACATCACTATTCAGCAAGAAGGGGTGAACTGTGACCATGAACCAATCGGTGGAACACAGCACATTCACTTGGTTTTGCTCAGAGTAGCTGGAACAAATGAAGGTGAGGAAAACCATTCCTCCCAGGAGCTGGAAGAGTTTCATTCTTGAAGCAGGTTGGGTAGCAACTCTCAGGAGGCAGGAAGGCGTCCAGGAAGGAATTCTAGAACACACAAATCCACAAGAGGTAAGTTACTTTGTGTCTCACGCAAACGTCAACTATGAGCTTTCAAAGGAAAAGGCTCTTCCAGAAGCACTGAAAAGAAGGACATGTCCATGTGAGGGAGAAGTGAATTTTAATTTTATTGCAGGAACTTGCATGTTAAAAATAACTAGCATGGCTTCTGAGGATTTTTTATTTATTCATTTGGCCATGCTTTGGGTGAAATCCAGGCCCTCTCATATGCTAGGCTCTACCTCTGAGCAACATGGGCCTGGGATGGTGGCACATGGCTTCTTTAAGTGGCTTTCTCATGCTGTTTTGGTATAAAACATGTATCACTCCCACATGTGTAGAATGAGACTCTTCACTTATCAGGCTTGTTACCCCATTTTGTGTACGACCAGCATGAAACCCAAACAAAACTGTTTCCACGTTGAACATTAAATCAAGGCATGGGAAGTAGAGTTTCATTCAAACCAGTGACTTAGTCTGCCTTAATGGTTGTGATGTCCGCACATATATTATCCCAACAAGCTCTTCCATATGACCTTCTTTCTTAGCAAACACATTGAATTTTAAAACCTAAGGAGAAGCCTGGTGAGATGGCTCAGTGGGTAAAGGTACTGATTGTCAAGCCTAGTGACCTGAGTTCAAGGTTTGTAATTCACATGGTAGAAGGACAGAATCTTGAAAGTTGTCCTCTGCTCTCTGTCTTGCATACACTCATCACCACCAATAGAACAAGGTAAGCACACATTTCCCCACAATGAAATATAGCAAGTTAAAAAAAAAAACCACTAAGGAGAAACTGTGTTTTATTTCTGACAACCACATACTGAAATTTGGCTGAATGGCTTAATTAAAATATGACCAAATGACTACATCTGAAACTCCATCAGCAGCATTGTAACTTATGATGACCAAAAGATTCTTTGATACCAGCGGCACTCAGAGGAAGGGGAAACAGGCTATCTGGATGAGACCCGATAGGCTGTGGTCACATAGTTGGGGAGGAGGTCCCCTTCTGTCAGAGGTCTAGAGGAGGGGAAAAGGGCAGAAGAGGGAGGGAGGGTGGGAACGGGAAGATAAGAGCAAGGGGATAACAATAGGGAAGTAATGTGAATAAATTATAATAAATAAACAATTTTAAAAAGAAAAAAAGATTCTTTGATATATTGGGGGATATTGTAATTCAGAGAAATTTCAGATAGAAAGAAAACCAGATACATTTCAGAAAGAAAAAGAAAAGAAAGAAAGAAAAGAAGAGAAAAAACAGCCTGACCTACATAGTGAGACTTTATCAAAATAGAAAAATAAAACCAAAAGCAAATAATAGTACCATTGTGATCCTGGTGTGGTGGCTTACACCAAAATCTCAGTGCTTCTGAGGTAGAGGTAGAAGGATTGTCACAAGTTCAAGGCCAGCTTATGCAGCATATTGAGTCACAGGCCAGCCTTGGCTACAGAGTAAGACTTTGTCACAAACAAACAAACAAACAAACAAACAAACCCCCAAACCACCACCACCATCACCAAAACAAAACAACAATAACAAAACAAACAAACAAAAAAACCCAAAACTAACCAACCAACCAAACAAACAAAAAACCCTAATCGTACTGGTCTTAATTTTCCATTAAAAAATTTAAATGCATATTTGCATATTAAAGAAGTCCTATATTAAAAGGAAGCTTTTTGTTTATGTTTTATGTGTAGATCGACCAACTCACTCCTAAAACCTTTGCTGAGGTTCTTCTGTGCTTGCTAGCTTTTGGTTCTTTTTTGCCTTTTGCTTTCAAAAGAGTAGTAGACAGAGTGGCGGGGAGAAAAGAATAAAGCTAAGAATAACTGTCTAAAACATGGCAGCAGAGGGAAGCAACAATAGGAGAAGGGAGGACAGCATCAAATACTCTCTAATTCAGCTTTCACTTTAAATATTGAAAACCACATAAATCAACTGGAGAGGGCCTAAAAATTGGAAGGCAATGCGTGTGCATAAGTGTAGGGATTAACTTTTGTTCCCTGCTAAGTATTCCCCATATAGATGATTTCACCTTTTGAATAATATTTATTGAGTGTCTACTATATTTATAGCATCAGTCTAAAAAGCACCACCCCCCTACATTCCCTTTTCCCATTTGTAAACAGGCAGCTTTCCCTCTGCCTTTGCTCTTGACAGGTTTGCAGAATTTTTGAATGGAAAGTACGGTGTGGGGATTCACTATAAGCATGAACTGGCCTGGATAGAATACTTGGTTTTTGATGAGTACAGCTTGCTCGCACTCTTTCCTCGCTTTTAATGACTGTTTGTTCTTTGTGTAGTGTCGGGGGTACAGAAAGAAGCCAAAAGAGACTCGTATTCCTTCTTTATTCTGAAGTGTCACTCCTAGGGCTGACTGATTTTTTTCTTACAAAGCAACATTAGAGATGCAGTACACACACACACACACACACACACACACACACACACACAAAGAGACAGAGATAAACAGACACAATCACCCCAGCACTGCCACTTTATTGTCTGTGCCCAAGGAAACTACCTTGTCCTTTCAAGTAGCTTTCTCTCTTATCATTTCTTCTTCCTTCCTTTCTTTCCACTCTCCCCTTTTTTTTCTCTTTCTTTTCTTTAACGTGATCTCACCACCTGGGGCCATCTGTCCTGAGCAAAACCCTTCTCATTAAGTAGTTTCTGGAATAGGCCAAGGAAACAATTCTTTCATCCCATTTTTGTTCTCAACCCCGAAACTGAGCCTCCAGTTGAAGTCTGTTCTGGTCCAGGAGCTAAGCTATCCATTTCCTCTCCCTCTCCCCAAGCATCCTTTGTGTAATCCTCCCTTTCATTCTCTCATGAAGAATCCAAATAAAGCTACCAAATGCCTACATTCTCCAAGAAACAAGCCAACTGGTTCCCAGGCAATCATTCCAGAGAACCTTCTCGCTCCATACCCATTTTTCTAGTTCTACTGCTCTGATTCAGTCTTAAAAAAAAGAGGCTTTGGTGACACCACTGTTTCAGCAAGCACTTAGTACAAATCTCCAAACTTGGACAAGATAGAACCCGTTTAGAGGCAGCAACAGATTGCCATGTAACAGAAACAATAAGTGAAGAGGACTAGGTACGTGACAACACATCTCTGGATACAACAAAAAAAATTTGATGAAACTCAGTACAAACCATGCTTGAGGTCCCATGGCGCTGAGGGAGAAGGGAAAGGCTAGAGGTTAGGATGAGTGCAGAATGTACTTGATAATGAGCTTGCTAAAATTGGAGCCCAGTACTTCAAGGCCATACTTTAGGACGTGGTCTCTTTTGCTGAAAACACATCACTAAAAATATGGCTGCCTCCTCTCCCCAGCTGCCTACTCTGTGCAGGGACCAGGAGAAAGGTGTATGTGTGCACCCAAGCTGCTCTCATTTGTGCTGGGGGAACAGTTATAAGTCATTCACCACGCAGTGTGAATTTGTCACATGAGCTGGTTTTCCTAACACCTAACTGAGATGGGCTGACAGCATAGATCTAGAGGAGGGTCAGAGAAGGCTTAGGTTACAAGAGCTGAAGGCCTCTGAAGGGCTAAGAAGGAAAGTGGGAGACTACGGTAGGCGCCAGACTGAGGGTATTTCCAGTTCTAGTTGGAACTGCACACAGCAGCTCGGGAGATGTGCGAAGTGAACAGAATTCCAGCTAAAGTCTTCAGAAATCATCAGTGCTGAGGGGCAGTTGGGGACCCAGGAGGAAAGAGATACAAAGATGGGAGTGCTCACCTTGTGACTACTGTTCAGCTTCTGGCAGGTGGGCTCAGAAAACAGGTTTTAGAGCATGTATCGCGGGAGCCCCATTTGACCTTGATTGCAAATTTTCCTTGTGGTGAACTGAGATTGATTGCTTTAACCAAACAGGGCTCGACTATGGAACATACTGTCCTGAACGGAGCTATAGAGTGGCCGGGCAAACTCTTCTAACACCTGGATGCAAAATGTTTATTTTCCTTGCAGTTACAGAGCACAAGGAGCTTTCTGTTTTCTTGAATGTGGTTTATGCATATACATTTCCCACTAGCTCCTTCAACAAAATGTTTCCTTCTCTTCCTTCCCTGTACCCCAAATCGCCCATATTTGGAATAATTATTGATGAACCCTTTATACTAAAAATTTTAGGGAGATGGTTCAATGGGTAAAATGCTTTGCTCTGTAAACATGAAGACCAGCTCTCCGGAAGATAAATAAAAAGCTGCTTGGCCCCGAGTGATCCTAGGGGCCAAGAGGCAGAGCCAGTGAGCCTACGGAGCAATTTGAATAGCCAGACTAGACAAAATGGCAACTTTCGGGTGCAGTGAGAGACTACAAATGTGTGCCACCTCGCCAAGGTTTCTACAGGGAATGGTTGAAAATGCTACCCGTGAAGTTCAGGGCTGATATGTTTAAAGTCGTGACTAGCAATTCAAGTAACAAAACAGATAACCGGTGTCCCTTGGTGAGCTCTATAGAGGGCCACTTCCAGGAGCTTGGGGGAATACCCAAATACGCAGATGTTCAACTCTCTTATAGAAATAGCACACAACCTCTCACCATCCTTTGCTTTAACTCATCTCTAGATTATTGGTATGAGGTAAGTGCTCTGGAGATAGTTTTTAGGTCATGTTGTTCAGAGAATAATGGCAAAGAAAGTCCATACATACTCAGTACAGAGCCAATATTTTTCCTCAAATATTATCAATCTTTGAATGTGCCCATGGAATGAAAAGGGCATATTCATATTTTCGGAATAATTTATGAGGAATAATGTAATATTATGATAAATTTGGCTCAAATTATTTGCTATATCTATCAATTTATAGCCTTTTAAAACAGTGGTTCTCAATCTGTGGGTGGGTCACAATGCCCTTGGAGGGGGTCGAAGGACCCTTTCATAGGGGTCGCATATCAGATATCCTGAATACCAGATTCATAACAGTAGCAAGAATTACAGTTATGAAGTAGCAACCAAAGGGGTGAGAGCATCAGGGAGGTTGAGAACCACTGCTCTAAAATTTAAAAATAAAACCTAAGTGGGAAGGGTGAAGAATTGGTTAAAGGGAACAGAGTTTCATTGAGACCAGAAGAATAAGTTTGTTGAGTGTGTGTGTGTGTGTGTGTGTGTGTGTGTGTGTGTGTGTGTGTGTGGTGTGGGACTCGATGTGTGCATGTAGAGCCCAGAGGCAGACTTTAGATGTATATTATTGATCAAAATGTAGGGACTTTGAAAATTCAAGTTTTTTTTTTTTAACACAGCACCTTACTATGTAGCTGGCTTGAACGTTGCTGTGTGGAGCATGTTGGCCTCAGACTCAGAGATGGGCCTGTCCCTGCTTCCCAAGTGCTGAGATTAAAAGCATGTGCCACTATGCCTCGATTAGGAAGCTTTATAAAAGACACAGAAACTCAAGTGCAAATCAGTTTTGTGGTGTTACTGAGCAAAGTGAGAAGTCTAACACAAACCTCCTGGAAAGCAGGTGGGAATTTTGTCCACCCATCTTCTCTGATGTCGTTAGAGACATGTAGGAATTCTGCATGGAGGATGGGGAGGGGAATTAGCTAAACATTTCCACATCTGTTTTTGGAACAGTTTGGAGAAAGAACTCACTCCATAAGCTCCTGGAAGCTTTCTGGTTCGACAGTTCATTTATTTTTAAAATTCAGTATAGTCGTGACAGCAAAGTGATCATTTGTATATTGTTTTCCCAGACTCTTGTTGTCAAAACAAAAGGAGACAGAGAGGAAAAGGAAACTCCAAAAGAACATGCAATTTGCTCAGGGAAAACAGAACTGTGGGAGCTTTGATTTGTAACCAAGTTTGCTCTTTCTTTTGCAGCTTCTTTGAAGAAAAAGGAATCAGAGTTGGAATAAAGAGTCTTCTACAGAACAAGGACACAGAGACAGACAGACAGACAGACAGAGAGACACAAAGAGAGAAAAGCATCTGGATGCTTTGAAAGCTTGGTAGTTTAGCAGTTCAGGCAGTCACAATCTAACTTTGTCCTGTCTACTATCTCACGGGTGCAGAGCCTTTTATTTTATTTATTTATATTTAATTTTTTTGGTTTTTTTGAGACAAGGTTTCTCTGTGTAACAGCCCTGGCTGGCCTGAACTCACTTTGTAGATCAGGCTGGCCTCGAACTCAGAGATCCGCCTGCCTCTACCTCCCGAGTGGTGGGATTAAAGGCGTTTGCCACCACGTATGGCTGCAGAGCCTTTTAAAACCAGTGTTCGTTTACAGGTTAGTTTTACAGAATTAGTAACTGTTCTAAAAAAGAGTGAGACTTGTGATTAGTACAAGTACTACATGCTGAAGGCACACTAAAATGAGCTAGAAAATGAAATAATTGCTTTTATGGAACTTGCATTCATGCTAAAGACCCTGGGAAGGGTTCTGTTTGGGAACCTCACGAAACACAGTGTTAAAGTAACTGCACATTATTCACAATTTTCTGTGGAAGAATTATGAACTGCTAAAGTTTAACAAAGTCCATTTTCTTCATAGAGGAAAACACCTCGGCAGGATCCTTTTTAAAGGCGCCATTCAAATTAAACTAAAAAGCAGTCATTAAATATATGCACATATATAGTTTTGTTCTAAAAGGGACTGTAGGGAAAAATAGAGCCATAGAAAAGATAAAAGAGAAAAATACTCCCAACTAGCCATAGTTAAATTTTTGTTTTATATACTTCTAATTTGGGGTCAGGAGGTCCATGTATACATATAAGATTCAAAGTCATTTCTACAAAAAAAATGTCAAGGCTTTTTGAAAGCTGTTTTTAATTTTTGACGTTGAATTTGAAAGCAATCAAAGCATTATTTTTGTTTGGGCCATCTGGTTTTGTTCTTATAATCTGTTAAGCTATCAAGCATAGTTTAAATGTCATGGTTCATCTCATACACAAATAAAGATTGTGAAGTAAATAAGAGCTCAGGCTCCTTGTAAGAGAGACAACTTTTCATTGAGCTAGGAATTTAGTTACTAAAAGGTAAGTAGTCCAATGTGAAATCAACTCACAATAAGGCTACAAAACAATAGGAACTATACCTTAGCTGAACACACACACACACACACACACAAATGTAAAAATAAATACAAAAAGCTGTGCACAAGGGGAAACTGGAACTCTCAGGTCCTGGGAACCCCTCCTCTCTCCTCTGGAGTAGCTGAGTTGTTTTAATTTTAAAGTCGAACAAAGGGATAGGGTGTATTTCATAATTTCCATAAAAATGTAAGGAAAATCCCAAATGCATGTCTCTAATTCAGTTTGTGTTTTAATTTAATCATTTATTTGAGATTAATTCCGCCCCCCCCCCACTGCCGAAAACTACACCACTAGCCACAAAGCCCCAGAGTCCCTTCTCATTTTAAGAAGACAAGGTAGGTTTGTGTCTGTGCAAGGTTCTCCGCTCCACAGCAGCCCAGACCACATGTTTAACCCTTTGGTAGGTTCTATAAGGCCACCGAAACAAAATAAAAGCCAGTTTGCGTGAGATGACTTCAGAGTGTTAGGCTGGGGAGGGCAGAGACTTGGATCAGATGCTCCACCCAGGGCTTCACCACTTCCTTGATAAACTTGTGTCGATAAGGGAGCCAGCCAGCCAGCCAGGCGCATTCCCTGTTCCTTTTCAAAACGGGGAGCTTTGGGCCCAGAGTCTTTAAAGCACAGTGCATGTATATAGCCTCTTAAGAGTGGTCTCTGTCCAAGTCAAACCATGGTTGAGTTTCTAGGCTGTCTGGTTGATTTTTAACTCACCTAAATGGCACGTATCTTTCCCTAACTCAAAGCTACCGTGTGTCTTGGCTCTACCTAGAGCGTGGCCATATGGGACATGTGTATATATCTTGATTGGGGCCAATTGCCATCGCTTGGCTCCTGAAATGTAGAAAAGATTTAGAAGAAAGGTTCTTTTGAGAGAAAGGCTGACGGTCAATTTTAGAGAGCCTACAATTTGGGAGGCGTGTGTGTGCATATTACAGAAAGTAAAGAAGCTTTGGACTGTGGGCACTCATGTATACCTATGTGTGCATGGGCACAAAGGGGACACATGCATACATACGCAGATACACATGCACCCCTCAAATAGAAAGAAAGCCTTAAATCTCCTTCCCATCTGAGTCTGATCCCTACTACTTCCTTTTATTCCTTAATTCTTGGTCTGTACACTTTATTTTGTTTGTTTGTTTCTAGACAGGGATTCTCTGTGTAGCCTTGGCTGTCCTGGTCCTCACTCTGTAGGCTGAACTCACAAAGATATGCCTGCCTCTGTTCCCCAAGTATTGGGGTTAAAGGTGTGCGCCATTGCTGCCTGGTACATAAACTTTTTAAATGTAAAACTTTATCTTATGTATATGGGTGTTTTAGCTGCATGGGTGTCTGTGTACTATGTGTTTGGTGCCTGCAGAGGCCAGAAGAGGTGTTGGATCCTTTGGAACTAGAGTTGCAGACAGTTGTGAGTTGCCATGTGGATGCTGGGAGTTGACCCTCATCCTGTGGAAGTGCAGCCAGTTCTCTTAACTGGGCCATTGGCCTAGTCCTTCTGCCACAGTGTCCCCATGCAAAGAATATTATTAAAATCTTAACTAAGTGTCTCAGAATGAGACCTTAAACAGGGTCTCTGGAGAGGCAAGGAAGTGAAAAGGAGATCATTGTGACAGGCTGTAATCCAATGTGACTGATGGTATTCTTAAATGAAACAGACATGCGCAGCGAAGAGATAACATGAAAGCACACAGGGAGAAGATGGCCACATGCCTAGAATGACACATCTGCAATCCAGGGATTGTCGACAAATAGCAGAGCGGCATAGCTGAGGCCCCCTTACCACCCAGAGCTCTCAGATAGTATGGCCCTACTCACCCCTTGATCTCCGGCTTCCAGTCTCCACAACTGGGAGACAGCAAAGCTCTGTGTCTCAAACCATCCTGTTTATACTATATACATCAGTCCCCACAAACTAATAGATGTATATTTTCCAGCTGTTGAACAGACGTACACGCTCCTTTCCTGAGAAAAGAGCCCCCCCCAGCTATAAAGGTTGGATTTTATAACTTCCTCCAATCTTAAGATCCATTTTGAATGAGAAAGCTAACTAGATAACAGGACATGAAGCCAAAAAGAAAGCTGTCATAAGGGCTGCTGGTGGTGGCCTTGGACCCTGGCAGGAGAGACAAAATGTTGCTCCAAAAATAGATGGGGAAAGCTGGTAAGGAGCTGGGTGCCTTTGTCTTCCTATGTGGGCATCCAGGTAAGAACTGAATGACAACTTATCATGATGGCTGGAGAGGCATTTCATTTCCTCTGTGTGAAGAGTCCACTCTTCCCTACCCCATGTATGCGTGCATATGCTTGTGAAGGCCAGTGGTCAATATAAGGTATCTTTCTCAGTCCCTCTCCATTTTATTTACTGAGCATCTTTCACCGAACCTGAAGTTTGCTAGTTTGGAGAGTCTAGTTAGCCAGCTTGTCCCATTTTTGCCACTGGAGTGCTGGGATTATGGGTGAGCCACCATGTCTGCCCCATTTTTGGGTACGTTCTGGGGAATCCCAACTCTTGTCCATATGCGTGTATATCACAGATTATACCATCTATTGGCTCCTCTCTCCTGCCCCTGAAGCCTTTATTTTACTTGTTATTTGGAGGTAGACTCTTGTTAAGCTGCCTAGGATGATGACTCTGTAGCCCAAGCTGACTTTGCGCTTGGGAGTCTTCCACCTCAGTCTTCCAAGTAGCTGAAAAGTACAGACTAGTCCCAATACACATGGAGAAATCTACTACTGACCTGTGTTTTTCCTGAGAATAGGATGTCTAACCTACACTTAACACCCCACATCTTTCTGTTCTCTGTTAGTTTGGCTGAGGCCACCATGCCTGGAAAGACAGAGACTTGGAATTGCCTTTCTAAGCTTTCTAAATTTCAGTTTTTCACAACCTTGTGCTAAGGTTTGTCTTGGAACTAGAGAGCACGCAGGCCGTTCTACAGTAATAGGACAAGTGTTCAAAGAAGAATTTCTACTTAATGTAGAACGGAGTAATGGTAATGACCTTTAAAAATACCTTTGTGCTCATTTACAAGGCTTTAAGCAATTGCAGAATCCAGAACACTAATTTTAAAAAAGCTTGTTTGATCATATATGGGTTACATATGGTAACAGCTTTCAAGAACATCACATTTTTGCTTCATTTAGTTCTTTTTTATTTGAATAGAGCTCTTTCTCTGCTACCACAGCATACTGTGTCTTCTTATCCCTCTTAATGCTTGCAGCTGTCTTGGAAGGTCCCCAAAGGCAGGCATCACATGCTAATGCCATGGAAATAGGGGCCCAGAAGGGCAAAGAGCTTTGGCCAAGATTATGGTTGTGAAAATGAATTTGGGCCTCAGGCCTTTCCACCAGCCTGTTGGTATCTCTCCCCCTTTACAGTGAATCCACAGTCTTGGGCCATAACTGTGAATTAATCATCATGAGAGGAAAGGAGTCCTGAAGCACGTGACCTGTGGACTACTGCTCTAAGTCACATGGGGGAATCTGTCTTAGCGTCTGACTGCGGCTGAGCTATTTAGGAGAATGAGCAAAATCAGCATTCAGTGAGCAAAGCAAGCCACAGGGGCTCTGGAAGCAACTCCCTATCACCGTGGAAGGGCTGAGAGAAGCCCTGGGATGGCACAGGCATTGAGAGCCTTTCTAGATAGACTGAGCTTTGCAAAAACCACGAGGAGGCATGTGGTTAGGGTTTCTTGTGAGATTTCTATTACAGGCCATCCAGGGAAGGGCCAGAGGAGCACAGGTTGGACTTTCCAGGGAAAGCTGAACCTCATTTCCTCGATAACAGGTACTTGAGAATGGACTTAGGGTTGATGAAACTCTGTACAGCAAGAACAGACCATCATCCATGAGAAGATGTCCACGTCCCAGGACAAATGATCCCCACAGCCCAAGAATGCCGAGCAGCTCTTTGTGAACCCTCTTTCCCCCCAACAAACCTAGAAGTTCCTCACACTAAGTTACTAACTCTTAAACCCACCCTACCTCACGGGCGTTGGGTTTAAGGAGATAGCAGCAGGTGTTGTTTAATTTTCAATATGGCTTACCAAGCACCGGGTTAGAGCATCCGCTGTAATGCAAGAGCTAAGGGGACTTCATAGTAAACAGGCTTTTGACGTATTCTGGAACTTGACTATTTTGTCACGCATAGAGATAGAGGGCTTTCCCACTTGCTGTACACATAATTATTTACAAAGCTTTCTTATTTTATTACTAAGGGATATACACAAGCAGAAACCTGGTCCAACATTATACAAGACTGCTCCTCTGAGACGGTGTCCTGATTTTAGGAACAGATTTCATTGCAGAAGGAAGGACAAGGAACACGTATTGAGGCACCGAGCAAGGGCTCTCTCCGTGTACAGTCTTATAGGCTCTCCACGGCAGCCCTGTGTGATAGGTACTATTAGTACTCTAGAAGACACCGAGAGTTAGACAGGCAAGGAAGCTCGCTGAATACACGGAGCTAGGAAGTGGCAAGGACAAGATCGAAGAAGGTGCCAAGCTCACAGAAAAGAGGCCCGCCGTGGTGGCACATGCCTGTAATCCTAAGCACTCAGCAGGCAGAGTCAGGCAGATGTCTGTGAGTTTGAGGCCAGCCTGGTCTACAGAGAGTTCTAGGACAGTCAAAGTTACATAGTGAGACCATATCTCAAAATAAGTGAGCAAACAAGAGGGAACGACAAGTTCAGGTCATTTATGGGTATCAGAGTCTTTGGTGATGGGGAAGAGAAAAGCAAAGATAAAAGGTACTTCAAGTAGAGAACTCTAGGCCATTTTTTATTTCAATCATTCCTTATATTTGAGACTTTGAGAGAAAGAATCCACTTCCTATTTCAACAGAACACATTTATTCAATGACTACATGTATACTTAGAATATAATGAAGCCAGGGACATGTGGGATAGTCAAGCCTTCCCAGATCATGGATCGATCTATCTATCTATCTATCTATCTATCTATCTATCTATCTATCTGTCTGTCTATCATGTGTACATGTGCATATGCACGTGGAGGCTGCCTTCTTCAGTTGACAACAACCTTTTATTTCTGAGATGGGGCTTCTCACCAAACCCAAGCACCATCAATTTGCCTAGACGGGCTGTGTAGCAAACTTGAGGGGTCTGCCCATCTCCTTCACCCCAGAACTGGAGCGACAGGCACTCAGCTGAGACAGCTTTCTACATGGGTCCTGGGAATCTGAACTCAGGTTCTCAAGCGTATGCAACAAGGACTTTACCAACTGAACAATCTCCCAAGCCCTCCTTATATTCTATTTTGGTAAAGGAAACCCATTTGGCTTCTAAACAAAGCTGCCAGATGTGACAACTCTAAATCTGCCTGTCCATTTACCCAACAACTTTTCCTGATGCAAGCAAAAAATTTTTCCTATGGAAGTAGACAATCACATAGTCTTCATTACGCCTGGAGACAGGGACCATGTCTCTTTCTGATTTCATTATGTCTTTATAAAGAATTCTGGGCTTCACTTACCAAGCCTAGATGACTAGGTGGCTAGGTATCATGCAGAAACAGCTTGAATGGGAGGGAAGGGAGGAGTATTGACAGCCAAATAATTGAGTCAGTGGGTGACTCTTCATTAGTGCCAAATTGTACACATCCAGAGCTAGGCAGCTGTTGGGCACTGAGATTTTCACAAACTAACATTATAATGGAGAGAGGGAGAGAGAGAGAGAGAGAGAGAGAGAGAGAGAGAGAGAGAGAGAGAGAGAGAGAGAGAGAGAGAGAGAGAGAGAGCTGTATACAAGGTTGGAAAATTCTTCATTCCTGGTCAAAATCACTAGCGTGAACTTTGAAGTGTTGGAGAGAGAAATTGAGCTGAGTCTCCCACCCCCACTAACAGCATCTTGTGGTTTCACAGGCTCTTTTTTTTTTTTTTTAAAGAATCTTCTATTGTTTGAACCATGAACTTGGCTCATACGACGAACAGAACAACTGTGGCACCCACCTGTTAGGAATCAAGACTCGGGTATTAAAACCAGAAGTGCTGGCCCATTAGAACAGCCTGGCTTTCTTGCATGGAAGGCCAACCTCTTGTAAAGCCAGGGATTAGTATGTCCACACTGGGGCAGTAACTAAAGCAGGTGCTCATTCTACAGGTTGTTCTGGCTCATTTCCCCCCTTGACTGTATAAGTAGAAACTGAAATAGAATAAGTTCTCACATGGCATGGCGCCAGATAGGAGATGGGGAGGTACCAGACGCTCTTGTTTTTATATACACCTAGAAAACGGCAAGGCAATCTCTTGGCACAGAATGGCAGCCGCCTTCACTCTTTGGTGATGGCTGTTTTACAGAACGAGAGGGGAATCTGAATAAAGAGCTAGACAGAATTGTATTTGTCTGAGGATTCCATAATAATTTGCAAAGACCCACCTCATTATTATTTATGAAATGAAATGGATCTCCAGGGAGGAATTCTCTTCTTAGGCTCTCTTTGGGGGATTTTGCTTGTGGGAGACTGCAGATCTGTATTTATTTATTTATTTATTTATTTATTTATTGGCTTTCCCAGACAGAGTCTCTCTGTGTAGCCTTGGCTGTCCTGGACTCACTTTGTAGACTAGGCTGGCTTCAAACTCTCAGTGATTCACCTGCCTCTGCCTCCCGAGTGCTGGAATTATGGGCATGTGCCACCACGCCTTGCTTTTTTTCCTTTTTTCTTTCTTCCTTTTTTTTTTTTAAACAACTTGTAAGCACAATTTGTTATTTTAAGTACAAGGCTTGGGAGTATGGTTTTGTTTTAAGACTTTGTGAACATATAAGGTGACTTTTTAGCTTAGGCCTGGTAATATCCTTGTTTGGATTGCCCTATATGTACATGGCCTGGGACTTCCAGATCTAGTTAATTGGATTTGTTGGATGAAAGTGATGTTGATAAAAAGAAAAGGGGAGTTACAGAGGAGACAGTGAACTAAATCATCTTGTGGGATACAAGTGATTACAATTTTAAAACCAACTCAGGTTAGTCTTGAACTTGTGACAATCCTTCTGTCTCTACCCCACAAGTGCTGTGATTACAGGTGTGAGCCACCACGCCTAGCTTAGTTAGTACAGTTCCTAACATATAAAGGCTCAACCAGTGTTAGCTGCAATAATTATTATTTTTGTTAAGTATAGGCATAAAACTAAACTGCACATCAAAGCAGAACTTACTCATCAGGAAATACACTAAGTAGTTTTAACTTATGATCTCATTTCATTATCCCAGAACCCTATGAATTCTATTGTGCTATTATTGTGTGTATTTTACACAGGAAGATAGTAACGTTTAAAAAATAACACCCAAGGATGTACATGTATAAAAAATAGTGTAGGCTCTTCCCAGGATCATCCTGACACATTGACGTCACTCAGGTACTAAACTGTCTTGCCAATGTCTGGGCATTTTCAGAAGCTCGGGTTGTCTAGTGATGTAGCTCCATGATATAATGCTTCCCTAGCTAGCATATGCCCCGGCCTCCAAGGAAACAAACACTAAGCAAACGTTGAGCTGGGCATGTGGATACATGCCTATAATCTCAGCATTCAGGGAGGCTGAGACGTGAAGATCAGGAGTTTGAGGCTAGCTCAGGCTGCAGAGTGAATTCCAGGTGAGCCTAGGCTGCATAATAAAGACTCTATTTTAAAAAAGTAAACCTAAATCCCAAGAGAATAGGATACACAGAGTTAACCTCGAGTGGGGGTTCTACCACGTCCGATGTGGCCCCTTCCAACTCCTGGCTTTAATTTCCTCATATAACACAGGCTGTTATCATAAAGTGACCTCAAAGGACTGTGAGCTCGAGGGAGGTATGGAGAGGGCCTGGCACAGACCAACTAGCCTATCAATGGCAGTTATAGAGTGGGCTCAGGCAGCCTGCTGGCTGCAGGTCTCCACCTCCTCCCACGCTCTTCCACTCCTTTAGTTAGTCCCAACCAGAGTCTCATCAATCTGCCACTCTCCTTGGGGGTTGCCGGAAATTCCTGGCGCAGATGTCTCCTACAGGGACAAATTTTGAATATTCCTCCATGCGGCCCTGTTACCACTGAATTATGGGGAGAGAGAGGAGGAGAGAAGAGCCATTGAGAGGGAGAGGAGAAAACAAATGCCTTCTGTATACTCCTGCCCTGGCTCATGCCTGAAATAGGTGTTCGGTAAATACTACAGGAATGTATGTACAAGTGAATGGGGGGGGGCGGGGGAGACAGACGGCGGGCAGGCATCCTGGAAGAGAGTTTGACACCGTGGCAACTCTCCCTCACAGCACCTCCATGACACCTCTCTATCTTGGGGGCCTTCCTAGCTAGGTGTTGCAGTCAGCCCCCTCCTTCCCTTTACCAGCGTTGCAAGCAAAAGCTGAGAAGTCCCATTCAAGATAACATAGAAGGTTAGGGGGCTCCCACTTTGTGTTCAGAGCACCTGAAATTTCCAGCTGTGGGTCCTAAACGGAGCTTCATTTTCCTGTTGGCCCCAGAAAGCTCCTCAATGTCTATCCAGATAGAATTCCACCCATCATTTTGCCATGTCCCCCTTTTGTTGTGACACCAAGCCGCAGGGGGCCATACAATGGATTCTACTTCCATTCTTCAGGTAGCACGTGAAAGAAACATGACCACCTGTGTACACAGGTGGATGAACGGGAGCGCTGGACCTCCATGCACTAACGTGCAGAGGGCTTGGGGACCAGCTATATCTCCTTCATAGGTGATGGTTTCTAACTGTATGTGTGATGGCTTCTCCATGTCCCTCATAAGCAGCACTTCTGTTCGGACATTTGTTTCAAATACGTTTTCCTTCCAGAACAATACCACTCAGGGCCACACAGTCCGAAATGGGTTTGACTTTTCCTAGGTGTGAAATATTCTGTTGGATGTGCTGATTTTCATACTGCCTTGCTGGAAAATTACTATCCACTTAATTGATTGCCTGCGTGGTGACCTCTCAACACAGGCAATGGCTTCACTCTTTACCTCTTGTTCCCGAGGAATTCCTAACCCCAGTTTCACCCCAATCCCTCTTTACCCACAAATTCTGCAAAACATCCTCTCTCCAAATAAAAACAACAAGGAACTGGGAATAGAGGGTGAGAATTCCACTCTTCATGCTGCAGTTGGAAACTTTAAAAAACGATTTTAAAGAGAACCATTAAGCCAGACCTTTGTAACACATGTAACTCCTTGATTGGTTCCACATTCACAGCATTTCTGGCTGGATCTGGTTCGGGGGATCTGACTCAGCAAACTTTTCTGTTTTATCTCATTCCACATGTGCAGAGAGTCGGGGATAGCTGAAGGTTGCCCCTTCGCTGTTAAAATTAAAAAAAAAAAATATGGGCGAAGACCAGAGCTGACTTCCAATGTGGATAATTGCAGCTCACGGGTCAGAGAAGGAGCCCCAGGGAGTGTGTTTATCATGTCCTGAGGTGGAGACCTTGAGGTGGGGGTAGTTTTGTTCTGACGGCAGTTGGTTAGGCAGCTGGTGGAGAACAGCTGCTGCAATGGGACAGCTTCTATGGAGGGCAGAGTTTAAACTTGGATTTCTATGTGGAACCGTCCAAGCTGACCTCAGCCTGGGTACAATCCTACCCACTGGTATCTGTTACAAGTTATGCCTGGCTTTCAAAGAGTTGAGAGAGTGAACCATGGAGACAAAGAAGGGCCCTCAGCCATGCTGAGGAAAAGCTGCCACCCAAAGGTGGCGATTCCACATGATCTCCTTGCTTTCAATGTGATGCTTTGATTGGAATTCAGTGCGGAGAATGTCCCGTGAACAGGGCCCCCATTTAAAGTTTAAAATGTCCTTTCATAACTGTTGGAATGGAGGTTTGTATACATAGAGAGCATCTAGGGTTTGCCCAATTCTGAAAAAAAAAAAAGTCCTTCCTGACTGTAAATCCTGCGCTCTGTAAATAATTTGTGAGTCCAAGAAGACCAATAACTTGCATTTTCCTATCCCACAGTCCATTGCGTTTCTGAAGCCCTCAGCCAGGGGTGGAGGAAAAGGCATCTGTGAGAGAAATGACAAATGGATCCAAACACACATATTTATTTAGTAAACAAGCTCATCATCATCTATATTTTAAAATCCATTGAGAGCAAATACAAGGGCAGAATCCATCTGGGGAAAGTATAGAAGCTACTTTCCACCTAGGCAGGCAGAGCAGCACTTATGAGCTGGGAAACAAAGTCCAAGCTGTTAAACCTGAAGGGCCACAAAGTAGCCCATGGGTTGGGTTATGAAAGTCCCAGAGGACTCATGTCCTCCTTCTTTGCTCCGTTGACATTTATGAAACATCAATACCCAAGTACAACATTGGTGGGTTCATGAGCCTTGCCTCACCTACCTAACCTGCACAGTGTTCAGAGGTAGACATTGTTGCTACCTCCTGGGAGAGGAGAATAAATGGAGGCCCAGAGACTTTAGATGGCTTGGCCAAGCAAGTCACATCCCAGAAAGGGACTAGAACTCAAAGCTGGACTAGTGGCTTCCACAGCTTGTCCTCTCCAAATAGATGACACAAACTCATGAGATCTCTCTGGAAGATGCTTCAGAAATGGGTAGTCTTACTTTATGTTATTGGCAGTGCTGGGGATGGAATCTTCAACCTCATGTGTGCTAGGCAAATGCTCTACCACTTAGGCAGGGGGCTTTCAATATTTGTTTGTCCAAACCGTTTCAGGGAAAGAGAGTTCCAGGACTACTTTAGAAGTTAGTTAAGGGGGCCAGGCCTCAAGGTAAAGACCTGTAAACCCAGCTACTAGGGAGGCTGAGGCAAGAGGATCATAATTTAAAACCTGCTCAGGCCATAGTGAGTTCAAGGCTACATTAGACAGCTTAAGAAATGGTGTCTCAATTTTTTTTAAGTCAAAAGAAGGCTGGGGCTGTTCACTGATAGAGAGCTTGTATACCTGCAGGATGTCCTAAGTTCAATCAGAAAGAAAAAAAAGCAGTTAAAGGATAGGGCTGATGTGGTGGTCGTACCCAAGATGCTTTCCAATTCCCCTTTATCTCTCCCTTTATTCGAGGGCTTGTCTGGATGGCTCCTGCTGGGGCTCTCAGCTCTCCTCAGGTTATTTATGAGCCATGCTAGGTTTCAGTGAGGCAGGCAGGGTAGGGAGGGGCTAGGGAGTGGAAATCTAGGTTGTTCTTTCCTTCTCTCTCTTTAACCTCCAAGCTATAAAAAGAGGCAAGCAACTGTCAACATATTTTTTGTTTTTATGAACTGGGATAGTTTTCCTCCCTGTTTAAAATATGTGGTTGTTCCCAGAAAAGTCCAATTTGTAAGGTTCTGGGACTCGTGTTCCTTCTTAGAGGGTGAGCACAGAAAAATGTTGAAAGGATCCTTCTAGTATATTCTTGTTGGTTCTGATTTGATTTGCTACCTCAGCTTTTGCTGTTACCCTAAATCTATTTCATCCTAAAAATTGTCACTAATTTTTACTCTTCTACTTTATATTATTTTATTTTGGATTATTTCATAGATTTTACATACTTATAAAATATAGTGTGATATAGTTCCATACATGTATATAAATACCTGGTTGTCAACTCAGGGCAATTAATATATCATTTTTTTGTATTTGTGTGGCAAATAACTTCAGATTCCATTCTTCTAGTTCTTTATAAAATACATTTTGAGACAGGATCTCACTATATCTCTGACTGGCCTGGTACTTGGTATGTAGACCAAGCTGGCCTCAAATTCACAGAGATCCCTTTTTTCAAGGCAGGGTTTCTCTGTGTTAGCCTTGGATTCGCTTTGTAGACAAGGCTGGCCTCGAACTCACAGTGATCCAACTGCCTCTGCCTCCTGAGTGCTGGGATTAAAGGTGTGCGCTAGCACCGCCCAGCCGGTATTCACATATTTTTAAAATCTAAAACAAATTGTAAAATACAGCCACTGACAAGTGTCAGAACTCAGCTAGCTAGGGAGACTAAGTACACACGCACACATTTCTCCCCAAGATCCTCTCTCCTGTTCTCTGTGTACTGGAGTTAAACTGTCTATGCAGTGGAGACGATGGGTGACTCCAAGAATCTATTACAAATTGCTGACGGGCAAAGGACCAGTGCTGGGGAGAGGGGGGGTCGGGGTAGGGAGGTTAAGAACCAGGACTTGGACATTTGCTCTATGAGGACACTGTGAAGAAAAGGATCAGACCAAGGTATGGCATAGCATCAGCAGATGACAGGACCCTGAGGACTACTTAAGGATGGAGAAAACAGAAAAGTTGGGGGGAGTGGGTGGGAGAAAGTTCAGGGAAGAGAGCCATTGAGCCAAGAGCAGCAGCTAGTAGAGGAGCAGCCGGGGCAAGGGCGAGTTCATGGAGAGTGTAGGGAGCAAAAGCTAATTCCAGACAAGGCAGGCTGTGAGAACAAGAGAGACTTGAGCAACAGCTCGGGTGTCATGCGGCTGTGAGGATAGCAATTTTCATTGTAACCTGGGGACTGAGCATGGGATTCAGGCAGGGAAGGACCTCACGTCCCTTAATGGGTGAGGGTGAGGAGGAGGTGGGGTGGAGTGGGGGAGGGGAGAGCCATGGTGGCTCAGGGCTGAATCCCAGTATACTGAGAAGACAGGACAAGCTGTTGTGTGAAGGGCTTAAACAGGTTGGACTTGTTCCTGAAATGTACTGCGTTGGAACGTGAGCAACCCCCAGTCGTTCCCACTGAAGAATCTGTCCTTCTTAACTGGCTGGCTCTAATGCTCATAATAAGGGTAAGAAACCTGAAGAAGAATGAAGAAAGGCATTTAGGCACCAATTACAAGTCCAGTGGAGGGAGGGTATCATCTCTCAAGTACTTTATATTCTCACACCCCACAAGAGTGATGCAAAACGTACTTTTCTTCCTTTTTGTGTGTGTGTGTGTGTGTGTGTGTGTGTGCTTTTTTTCCGAGACAGGGTTTCTCTGTGTAGCCTTGGCTGTCCTGGACTCACTTTGTAGAGCAGGCTGGCCTCGAACTCACAGCGACCCACCTGCCTCTGCCTCCCGAGTGCTGGGATTAAAGGCGTGCGCCACCATGCCTGGCTGCAAAGCATGATTTTTGATCCCCACTAGTCCTTATATATGTGCTGATGTGCACATTGTTCTATGAAGCACATTCAGAGTTGGGATTTTACATCTCACGGAATGAACAATGGGCCCTGAGACTCCAAAGATGGGAGTGCATTTCTTTATTATCATTAAGCAAGCCCTGTAGAAAAAGCTGAACAGCAGTTTTTATTCCAGGATAGTCTCCGTATCTACAGAGTCTTATCCACTGTGATAAGTGGGGTAGCCAATGTTTCCCTACTCTGTGAGAGAAAACAAATACAAGCTAAAGTCCATCTTCCTGTGAGTAACTGTTTAATTTAGCTAGGGTCTTGCTACTCGCCCCCCTCCATTCCCCCTCCCCCCACCCCACTCCCTACCCCTGCTGCCTTCATATACCAAGTACCTTCCCTGCGTCAGATGCTGGTATCATGAAAAAAAGAGCACACACACACACACAGAGACAAAAAGCCTCAGAACTCATGAAATTTCCAGTCCAAAGTGGGAAACAGACATTAAAATAGATTCCACACATCCTCTTATTGAACATTAAATACTTCATCTCACACTTTTGTAATTACAGATCTAACAAATACTGGAAGGTTAGATTCAAGAGTTATCAGGGTGGACAACAGGGGAATCTAACCTAGCGCTGGGCTCCCGGCAAGGCCTTCCTAAGGGAGAGGAGAGCCAGCAGTCGCCAGAGTCAGGGGCTGCAGACAGGGAAGCTAGCAAGCCTCCATGGGTGAAACAGCTGCCCAAGCAGCTGCAGGCCCCCTCACTCCTCTTCTTATTTTCCCCTGTTGCCTTATCTCTCTCTCCTCCCCAGCACTCTTTCACCTCTGCTTTCAGGCCGAATCACCCTTTCCCCTCATCTGAGCACAGTTCAGTGGAGCCTTCGTCTTTCATCTTTGAAAATGAGTCAAGGAGCCAGAATTGCATTGCATGAAAACTCCGTCATCTTGGAAATGTGTGTGTCTTGTCGACGGGGGATAAATGATAACATTTAAAAAATATTGCCTTCGAGATGCTCACATTGCATATACTGCCACAAAATTGAAATCACCTGGAGTGCTTCTTTTTGACAAATAGTCTTTTGAGTCAGAAGGAACTGACTAGAGACTTCTCTGTGCTGGGGGAGGCCGGGGTGAAGCCCTCTGTACAGTTTTACCGCTCCAGACCCTACCCTCACGGCCCCTCCATGTTGTCCTTCATTCTCTCTTTTAATTGTACCACAGTTTGTTTAACTAGACACCTATCAAAGGACATTTGGGGTGTTTCAAATTTTTTTTTTTTTGCTATTATAAATAAAGCTTCTATAAACATTCATGTATGAGATTTAGTGTGGATATAGTTTCATTTCTCTGGGATAAATGCCCAGGAGTGCGATTACTAGGTCCTATGGTAATTACATGTTTAGTTTTGTAAGAAACTGCCAAAGTGTTTTTGCAGAGTGTTTTTGTAGCATTTTTCATTCCCACAGCAACGTCTGAGAGATCCGGTTTCTCTGCATTCTCCTCAGCATTTGGTATTGTCACTGTTTTCTATTTCAGCTGCTCTCATAGGTGTGCTGCTCCACTGTGGTCTCAGTTCATATTGCCTTAACGGCGCCCATCTTTTCACATATCCACCATCCTTACTTCCTCTTTGCTGAAACGTAAATTCATCTCTTTTGACCATTTTTTAAATTGGATTTTTTTCTACTGATTTTCTTATACTGTTCACTAATCAGAAACACCATTAATTTCTTCTAATTCTGTAGCTGGTCTTATAAAAATCTCTTAACATAGGTCTTTCACATTTTAAAACGTGCTTTTATGAGACAGGGTCTTGCTACACAACCCAGGCTGGCCTTGATCACAGAATTCTAACTTCACCTGATAAGCACACAAATAAAAGGCGTGTGCTACGGCTTGCTTCTGGAATCTTTCACATTTATTTTTATTTGATATACATTTGTGTTTTGCCTACATGTGTCAGGAGTCAGATCCCCTGGAACAGGAGTTATGGACAGCTGTGAAATTGAATCTGGGTCCTCTGGAAGAACAGCCAATGCTCTTAACCAAGCCATCTCTTCAGCCTCCATACAAGATACATCCTTGCTTGTGTGTGTGGGGGGTGGTGGTGCTGGGGAGGAGCTTGTTTTTCGAGACAGGATTTCTCTGTATAGCCTAGGCTGTCCTGGAACTCATTCTGTAGACCAGGCTGGCCTTGAACTAGGAAATCTGCCTGCCTCTGCCTCCCAAGTGCTGGGATTAAAGGTGTGTGCTACCAATGCTCTGGGAATCTTTTACATTTTGATCAGGTGCGAGTCATTGATTTGATCATGAGACTCCCACGCCTAAGTGATTTTAGACTAAGCTCTGGGATCTGAAGATGATTTCCTGTTTATTTTGTGAGTCTTTTCACCCTGAATATGTCTGAGTCCATTATGAACTTTTAACATATAAAATATGGTCCTGAGGTTCATGTTCGTGATGGTTAATTTTGTTTATCAACTTGGTTTGTGCCTTTGCTGGGAGCCTGGGAGCCTGGGAGCCAGCTAGCCTGGGGTATGCTGCTTCCTAGCAGATATCCCACTGAACAGATACCCTGGCTGAATAAAGAGGAAGATGAGCCCCAACTCAAGCAATCTTGTTCTCTAACCTCCCCATGAGTGTCATGGCATGAGCATGCCTTCCTGTTAACTAATGAACTAATTTAAAAAGACTCCCTTCCCATTGAGATGTGTTTGGATCTTTAAAAGAAATCAAGAAGCCACACTTACGTGCATCTCCTCCTGGGGTTTGCTGTTCTGTTGGCTTATGTGTTTGTCCGTCTGCCAGCACCATGCTGTCTTGATTACTGATTATGCGTAATAGAGCCAACAGACTCCTCCCACTTCGTTCTTTATCCTTCTCTTCCCCTACTCCCTCTCTCTCCAGTACTGGGGATCAAACTCCAGGCCCTGTGCACATCAGACAAACACTCGGTCCTCTGTCCTCCTTTATTGCTATTGGTTTTGAAACGCCCCTGCAGCAATTGTACATATTTATGGGAAGGTCAGTATGGTGTGCCAATTATTCCTAAAGTGTCGATTTGTTTTATACTTAATTAATTTCCAGGGTTTTGAGTCACGCACAGAGGAATGAGGAAAAGTATGTCTACTCCAACTTTCTAGTGGCAAAACCCACTTGACTCTCAGGATTCCACCTTTCCAGTTAGTTATGAAGTTTCAATGACGTTTAGAAATCACATGATAATATGCTGTCTTTGCTGAGCAAGTGGCTCATACTCACGTAGTTTTGACATGTTGGGGCAGGACTACAAGTGATAGCATCCACAAAGCTCTCTAGCTGCCGAAATGGTGGCAGATTGCTTGAGTCTACGCTGCTTAAGAACTAATAGGTCTCTGGGATTGCTTACAGTTAGATGGGTGCCTAAGAGGCTACAGAGAAATACATGGCTGCAACTCTCAGGGACGTGGCTGAGAAGACAAGAAAATACTTATCCGTCCTAAAGACTGGCAACTATTACCTTGCAATAGGTGCTTGTATGAGTGAATGCTGTTGAATAAACACTAATTGCTATTTGTTCTTTGTGCGTGTGCATGTTTAAGTGTGTACACGTGTGTGTGTGTGTGTGTGTGTGTGTGTGTGTGTGTGAGCACATGCGCGTGCGCGTGCGCGTGTGTGCGCATGCTTGGAGACTGAAGGATTTTTGTTTTCCAGACAGGTCTTCTCACTGAGACCTGGGGCTGCTAGCCAGGGATCTGTCTGTCTCTACTGCGTCGCTGCTAGAATTACAAGTGCACAGTCATGCCCAGCTGCTTTACATGGGCTCTTGGGATTGAACTCAGGTCCGCATGCTTGCTCTATAAGTACTTTACTGATTGAAGTGTTTTCTTAGGGAGGTAGGAGTTAAGCTGTCTTGTCAGTAGGGTAGGATCTACAGATGTTTTTGAAGGAAAATGGACAGAATTCGTAAAACCCGACTCAGGGCGGGGACTGGAAGAACAGAAGGCAAATTCACTCTGGCTCAGATCCTTGGTGACAGGGAAACCACATGAATTTCATTTTGTATCTGATAATTTAGAGCTGATTGTAAAATATCCAGGCACATATAAATATTTGGAACACTTACAGGTGAGGAAAACATCTAACTAGAACATTCTTTTTACCTAAGAATCTCCAGAAGATGTAGGCCCTGGTCTCAGTTTTGTAACTAGAAAACCATGAGAATTAAAGGAATCCAAATTTTTTTTCCCCTGTTTTGACTTTCTCATCTGTAAAATGAGGTGCTTTGCTAAGTGGTATTTCTTTGAACTAATACTTATTTCAGCCCAGGACCAGCATTTGGAAGGAATCTTATTCTTGTTGAAATATTTTTCTTTCTGCAATAGTTCTAGGATTCTGTGATTTCTTAAGATATCTGCCTTTGCTGTGATCTTATAGTGGGGGACAAGGTCCCCTTCTGTCACAGACCTAGGGGAAGGCAATAGGGTGAAAGAGGGAGGGAGGGGGAACAGGAAGATACAAGTGAGGGGATAACAAATGAGATGTAATCTGAATAAATTACTTGAATAAAAAAAATATATCTGCTTTTGGTAGCTGCCTTTTTTATTTAGCACTTATTCCTTCACCCCCTGCTCCCACCCCCCACCCCACCCCCACCCCTGCAACAGGGTTCATCAGTTTATATCATGCCAAACTAATAAAGTCAGGGCGGGAAAGCTGTGCAGGTTGGGTCTCAATCCTGTTAGACTCTCTGAGCATTTCTGTTTTTGAATGCTCCTCCACTCTAGGGAGTACAGTGGGCACATAGCCATTAGGACACAGGAAGTGAGGCTTCGTGCTATATTAAAGCTTTTGGGTTTTATTTATGTCTGGTTTCTCCAGCATTTGTTCCACAAATCTGGAGAGTTGAAAAACGGGTGGGAGTGGACAGAGGGTAGGATAAGAATTTGCTAGAAGATGAGAAACTAATGAATGTCCTTTCAATAGCAAACTCCCAGCACTTAATGCTGAAAAGACTTTCAGGTTTTATTTTGTTTTTCTGGAAATCAAGCACTGCTGTGACTCTCCATATAGCGCCCAAAGGGGTTTCATATTATTAAGATTTTAGCTAGATACTCGATCATCAAATTTTTTATTTTTCAAATCAAAGATATTTTTTAGATTTTAAAGCGGGACAATTTAATTATAAAAATAAAGAAATGAAAATAATTCATAGTCCCACGACATAGAGCTAACTACTCTTAAAATTAACATTTATTTCCTTCTAGTCTTCTACACACACACACACACACACACACACACACACACACACACACACACAGAGTATCATGCCATATGCTCGTTTCTATATCATTTTCTCCTCCATTTAATTTAGGCTATGAGTACTTCCCCATTAAACATTCTTCTAAACATGATTTGGAATAATTTCATACTATGTAACTATATAGCATTTCATAATGTTTTTTACATAGGCATTTCAGATGTTTTCACTTTATTTTAAAATATGCTACAACTAATTTCTTAGTAATTTTATATATCTATTATATTTCAAATACTTATTTTATTAATTAATACTTTATACATATTTATAAAGTATAGTGTTATAATTTGATAATGTAGATGATGTATAATGATTCAATCAGGGAAACTGGCATTTCTCTTTCCTTAAACACCTACATATTTATTATTAACACATAATGATTGTGCTTTTGAAAAGATGAATTTCTTAGAAAAAGCCTCTCAGGAGGTAGAGGAGAAGAACACCGTTAATGCTATGGCACATTTTGCACCTAGCTGCCCATGTGTGTGAGTTTATACCAATTTGTGTTCCTACGGGTGCTGAAGGATGCCTAAGTTTCTGCATTAACACAGAACCCCTCCCCATTATGTATATGGGCACTATGTATTTCAACTCAAAAGTATTTTATAAGCCCCTCGTACATGTTGTGTCTCAGCCTTTCCAGACATCCTAAGCTGTTCCTAAGCAGAAGCCCCTGCTATACGCCTGGTAATTAGACGCATTATTTATGCCAAGTAAATGCCAGATAAGACACATATGAAGATGATTAAACATGCAAGTGGAAAATAACAACACATAATTCTCCATGGTTAGGGCTGACACTACTTAGCCTTTAAATAGTTACTCATCGGAGGAAGACACCAATGTAGCTAATTAAAATAATTTAGGTCCCATGAACACTGAAAAAAGAATGCATTTACAGGACTCTTGCAAAACACAGAGGTTGAGTGGTGATTATTTCATATATTTCCTGCTATAAACAAGAATGGGATTGGAGAGGAATGTTACAAATTCACATCTTTCAAAAAAAATGCACATGTGTGAAGGGACAATTTCTGCTTTTGTCAATTCCCTTTACAAAGTTAACCTGTTGGTTATCAGAGAAGGGACACAGAACACACAGAAAACTAACCTCCTTCTGGCAGCTGGGGATAATTTGTCAGTCTCCTTTGAAATGTGGCTTTGTGCTCGCTGCTGAAGGCAGCTGGAAAAGAAAAAGCATGACAGACAAAAGCTGAAATCCACATGAAGAAAGGTCTTTTTCCCCCAAATTACTGCCTGAGTTAGCAATGGTCAGAACAGAAAGTGCGTGTCTATCTTCCCAGCACCGCGCACATCTGGTCCTAGAGAAGGCCCCTATGCTACGAGAGACATTCAGAGTAGCTGTTGACCCGAATAGGGCTGCTGGAGAGCCTTGGAGCAAGGTTTCTCACCCTGGGCAGGATTACATGCTCAAATCTGTCTCCAAGGATGTCTAAAATACTGAGAGTGCCATCTTTGGAAAGCTGGCAAAAAATATTAACTATATTGAAAAGGCAGGTCTAATTAAAAAATAGTGGTGATTGGCTAAGAAAGAAAGGCTTAAATGTATTGTTTTAAAAAAAATAACCAATCGAAAGACTAAAATAATACTGTCAAACTGGAAATAGCTCAGATGTGCTTCAACTGGTTCTCTGTTGAATTCTTGTGTATCCGCGCAATGGAGTGCAACTCAGCAACCCAAAGAACGGACCATATCATATGGACCAATGATAAATGAATCTCAAGATAATTATAAATGACTCAACAGTAGTTATTATAGGTGACAGAACTCGGTGACAAATGGTTGCATACTGCATGATTACATTTTTTTTTTACAGCATTGTGTAAAAGGGAAAATTGAAATGACATGAAACTTTTCAGTAGTTCTCAGGCAACTCAGAGAGGAGGGGGAATTTATTACAAAAGACAGTCTACAGGTATTCACTGGGCCATGAGCATCAGCGCGATGTTCTTTCTTAGTGGTACTCAGATGACTATATGTATTTACCGGATAGTGAAAATGCAAAACTTACCATATGCTACTTTAAAAACAGGAAAACTAAAATTCCTCAAGAAACACATGAACAAACAAAGCCACACAACATCTTTACCAAACAAGGAGAAGTAACAGGAAGGGGTGGACGTAAGCTAAAGCTTGAGTTTTTACAGCACAGCGTCAATTGATAAGGGCACAAAGGATAAATCAGGAAGTAGGAGTCCAAACATTGTTTAGAGATTGTATAGTAACCAGCTGGGAAACTGAAAATAGGATCTGATACAAATGTGTGTGGAGGAGGAGGAAGAGGAGGAGGAGGAGGAGGACTGGAGTGGGGAAGGGCAAAGAGCTGGGTTGTTGTTGTTTTTCTTTTTCTTTTTCCTTTCCTACAAACTCGTCGACACTATTTGGAAGTTGTAAAGAATATTCACTTATTACTTTGGAAAAGAAGCTGAGGGAAGCCTACCTACAATGAGGATGGAGGACCCTGACTTCCAAGCCTGAGTTTTCACGGGGCGGCGGGGGGGGAAGCATCAGCCTTTGCCCTCTTTTAGCCTGGGTTCCTACATCTTTCCTAGCTAATGAAAATCACAAGATTAGATCATTTTTACAGCTATGTGTTGCATTCAAAGCTAAGGAATAGATCCTTTAGATTCTCAAGCTGGAAGGGACTTAATCATCCAGTTAAACCATTACTCTTTAACCACCCAAGAAAACAACACACAGACCAGATAAGAGAAGCACATGAAAGGACAGCAAATTGCTAACAGAGCCAGGACCAGAGCTCAAGGCTCCGGCCATTGTGCTACGCAGCTTCCCCCAGACCTAATGGAACCACTGGTTAGCATCAAATCTGGCAAAAATGTCCTGGGATAACACCAGGGGTGGGATTCACATGCTGACATGGCTCCCTTAGCTTGGGAGATGAGTCAGAACTTTGGAAGTGGGCCCTGACATAGCATGCATGATGCAATGCTATAGGAATCCTGAAGTCTGTCAAGGCTGTATTCATGGCTAATCTGGGGGCCTCTATTCCTTAGTAACTGTCCACTAAACTTCTTTAGCAGCTACTCCTAACCGGCTTATTTCTTTCTGTGTGATAGGGATGTCTCCACTCACAAACACCACCATTCTTGATTTGATGTAAAACAATGGGTTTATCTGTTTTTCCTCAGCAGTCTTTTATCTCCATAACCCCTAAACCTAAAGAACATTTCACTGAAATCCATCACGTTGGAAACATTCTTTCTCTCTTTCTTTTACATTTGTTTAATTTTTTTCAGTGCTCATGTGGAGGTCAGAGGACAACGCGTGGGAGTTGGTTCTCTCTTCCCACCATGTGGGTCCCAGGGATTTAATTCAGATGGTCAGACTTGGAGGCGAGTGCCTTTCCTGGCTGAGCTATCTCACAGGTCCCAGCTGCAAATTGTCTAGCAGACAGAATTCCAATTTTAATAAAAAGCTATCTTGCCCTGGTTTAGCAATCGTAGAAGAGTTGAAACTGCCTATTGACTTTGACCACACTGTCCTCTTCAGGAAGACCTTCCATGTGGACCAACACCAGGCTGGAAACACGTGCCTTCTGCTAAGCATCCCTCTCCTGTTGTCAGAGCCCGCAGGCTCACTTGACTTGCCCTTCATCACACATGCTCTGAGGTTTACAAAATAAAGACACAATTACATCCGGCTATCATTCTTTCTCAGTGGAGCCTGAAGCTTACTTCAAAGGGTGTGGCTATCATTCAGGGCTCCTAAGGGAAGGCTCCTTGGGAAAGTGTTCATCATGCGATCCTAGTTCTAGAATCTTCTCTAAGGTATGGGGAGATAGAGCAGGAGTTTTCAGGAAGACCTCCTATGGATGCTTTGTCTACCTTGGCAGCAATACTGCATATTTTCAAACCTGAGAAAACAGGGGTTTTTTTTGTGCTAACTTTGTGCTCCCCTCTATCAATACCCCCTCTTATGCTTGGCTCTTGGCTCAGTTCTGAGGCCTGCCTTACCTCTGCCTGGCATTTACTTCATAACAGCTGGCCCAGGGAACTTAAACACTTAGCCTAAGCTGCCAACTTAAGGAAGGAGAGGTCCTTGTAGTTTAGCCTTGACAATGACAGCATTTGTTCCCACACTGGTATTCTCAACATCAACGGCAGTGACAGCCTCCAAGGGGGATTGTGGCCAGTCACTGCCCAGGGAGGTTCACACACCCTGCTTTGCCTCTCCTCAGGACACTGTGAGTGAACTAGAAATGACTAGTCATTTTTTTTTCAACCCTCACTAGGGAAAAACAATGGGCAAGAGACCAGGAGATCTGCCCACGGGAAAATGATGGTCATTCCTAGAACCACAATCAAGACACGTGGGTGCCAAATCACTTGTTGCAGTTAGTAGAGTTCTTAGCTGGCATACATAAAGCCTAGTCCTTGGAAGGTGAAGGGAGGATTAGGAGTTGAAGTTGAAGGTCAGCCTGGGTTGTCCTCTCAAAACCAAACCAAACCAAACCAAACCAACAAACCAAAAAAGAGGTGACTTCTGGGAAGGAAGAGGCAACTCAACACTTTGAAGCTGAGAACGCCGCTACATCTCTTCTAGAAAATGTTGAGGATCCTAGGTGCTAGGACTCTGGAAGGACTGATGACATGGAGGAGCAGTGGGCTGTTTTTTTTGTTGTTGTTTGTTTGTTTGTTTGTTTGTTTGTTGGTTTGCTTTTTAAGATCTCTGCCTGGTCTACAAAGTGAATCTAGGACTCTTGTTACACAGAGAAGCCCTGTCTCCAAAACACCAAAAAGAAAAAAAAAAAAAAGGATCTTTAGAACTCCAGGCTGGTCTGAAACTCACTGTGTTGCTAAGGATGACCTCTGAACTTCTCTTCCTGCCTCCACTTCCCAAGCACTGGGACTGCAGGCAATCAGAACCACACCCAGTTTTATGCAGTGCTGCAGATGGATCCTGGGAACTTGTGCATGCTAGCTACTTGGCCTTATGATGTTTGTAGCTGGGTGGGGGTACCATCAGCTTCATTGGTGATTTATGGCTATGACAAAAACACTAATCTCAGAACTGGGGAGGTTTGACTTTATCCCTGAGCTGGCTAACAGGGAATGGTGTTTTAGTTTAGTTTGGATTTTTCCCCCCTCTTCCTCTAACTATAGTGATGGGCAAGTACTGAATAACTCACTTCAGTTTTCATCTTTGAGAGGATATATTCTTTCATGAATCTGACTAGATAATGTATCATAATATACAAAAATAAAGTTTCAAGATGGAATTAAAGGCTTCCTACCAATTGATGTTGAATTTACAAAAGAGACTTGCTCCTGGGTGGGCCATTAATTGGGTGAAAAAGCCATTAAAAGTAAGACTGGGGACCTTTCTGGAGAGAGCATTTCCTGTTGGCCTTGAGGAAGCAGCCAGACCATAAAGAAGAAAGTACAGCCTTAGGAGTTGAGGGCCTCAGTGTTACAGCATCAAGGAACTCAGTTCTGCCAAGAGAGATGCATGTGGCTTAGAAAAGGACACCCAGCTCTAGATGAGAGTGCAGCCTAGGCAACGCCCGGGCTATAGCCCTAAGCCCGGGTGTGCTGTGATGCTGTGGGATGGTGTGGAGAGGCTCTCTTCTAGTCGTGTCTGTTCTGAGTCTTAGATGGCTCCTGTCTTTGGATGTCCATTTCTTTATCTAGATTTGGGGATTTTTTTTCTGGTGTAATTTCATTGGATAGGTTTTCCTGCCTTTAGTCTCTACCTCTGTTTTCTCTTTTACACCACTAATTTACAGGCTTGTTCTCTTAGTTGGGGTTCAAAGGGCTTGGGGTGCTGCGGCCATGATTGCGTCATTTTGTCTTGATTACTATCTTTCTTGTTCCTCAACCTTGTCTTCAACCCCTGATAATTTTTCTTTTACCAGGTCTAGGCTGTTGGTAAGGCTTTCTCCTGAATGCCTTATTTGATTTGTTGAGATTTTCTTTTTTCTCTCTCTTTTTAAAAGATGTGTATGTATGTTGGTGTGTGGGCACATAGGTATATGTATGTATATATGAGAGATAACTTCAGATGTCATTCCTCAGCTGACTTCTATGTTTTGTTCAAGATTAGGTCTCTCACTGGCCTGGAATTTCACTAAGCAGGACAGGCTAGTGGGTGAGCTCCTGGGATTCATCTGTCTCCACCTCCTTTCTCACCATCGCTGTGATCGCAAGTATGTGTCACTTTGCCTGCTTTTTAAAAATGTGGGTTCTAGCTGGGCATGGTGGTGCACACCTATAATCCCAGCACTTGGGAGGCAGAGGCAGATGGCTCTCTGTGAGTTTGAGGCCAGCCTGGTCCATAACAGCCAAAGCTACACAGAGCGACCCTGTCTTGAAAAAGTAAAAGTGAGAAGAGCATCCTGATGGCTGGATCGGGGCCCAGGGGTGTCTGCTCAAGCTATTGCACTAACCAAGGACAATACAAGTAGTAAACATCGAACCCCTACTCTGATCTAGCCAATGGACAGGACATTCTCCACAGTTATGTGGAGAGTGGGGACTGACTCTGACATGTACTCTGTGGCCCCATATTTGACCATCTCCCCTTGGTGGGGAGGCCTGATGGTACTCAAAGAAAGAATAAGCAGGCTACCAAGATGAGACTTGATAGCCTATGACCATATAGTAGGGGAGGAGGTCCCCCTCGGTCATAGACGTAGGGGAGGGGAATAGGGTGAAAGCGGAGGGAGGGAGGATACAAGTGATGGGATAACAATTGAGTTGTAATCTGAATAAATTAATAAAAAATGAAAAAATAAAAATAAAAAATAAATAATTTAAAAAGAAGAAAAAAAAAAAAAAGAAAGAAAGAAAAAACAAAAGTGGGTTCTGGAGATAGGAACTCAAGTCCCCATGCCTGCAAGGAAACTGCTTTAGCAAGTTTCCTCAGCCCACAGTTTTTATTTCAATTTTTTCAGCATCCCTTTTTGCTAATTTTTTTTTGTCCAAGTTGCTGAATTCATTGTCTAAGTGTTGGATGGACTTCCTCCCCCCGCTGTTTTGTTTGTTGAAATAGAATCTCATGTAGCCCAGACTGGCCTCCAACTCTATATGTAGCTGAGGTTGGCCTTGAACTCCAAATGCTCTTCCCTTCATCTCCCAAGTGCTGGAACCACTTTGAGTAAGTTGCCTTTTTTTCATATTTCTTGTGTTTCTGTGTTGAGATTTGTGGATCTACTAGGATGGCTGTCTCTTCTGGTTTTATATGAGGATATTCCTACTGAATAGCTTTCTCTGTGGGGCTCCCCCCAGTACCCGTCAGAGAGGGGAAAACAAGCCACCCTACCAGCATCACCAGCAAAACAAACCAGAGATAGAATTACTAGAAAATTTATTAACTATATCTGCTATATCACTAATAATCATACAAATAAAAGTAACAAAAATTACAGAATTAAATCATGAGGTCAAAAATTAACAAAGCACATTTTACAGCTGGCTGCACCACCCTGCATGAGCCTGGTCTCATCTGCTCTCAAAATGCTTATGGTAATAATAATACAATAATAAAATGAAGAAGAGGATCAGGAAACTGGAAAAAGAAGCAAGCTTAAAGAATTAAAAAAAAAAATGGGAGGGCGCAGAAGAGCAAAGGATTAAAACATTCTGTTCCTAAAATAAAGATAAAATGTGTAAGTAAATTAGAGAAAAGTAAAGCTGAGGCAGGAGCATCAAAATTTTGAAGGTAGTCTGAGCTCAGAGCAGCTTCCACCTAAACCTAACTTCACAGGAAGACCCTATCTCAATTTTCATAAGACGGGGGGGGGGGGGGGGGGAGAGAGAGAGAGAGAGAGAGAGAGATACACAGAGAGAGAGAGATACAGAGAGAGAGAGAGAGAGAGAGAGAGAGAGAGAGAGAGAGAAAGGTAGAAGCAGAAATAAAAAATGAAAACAAAAGATTTTAACAATAAAGTGAAATAAAACCCACTAAAATAGTAAAGAGGAAAAATAGAGAGAAGACAATGATGGAACACAGAAGCTTCTTTCTGGTTCCACTAATACCACTCTTTGTCAGGTCAGGGATGTGGGATGGTAGGCATAGCTGAATTCTAGTATGGTTCTTCTCTGTTCCCAATGTGCAGGATGCGGCTACATGTGGGTTAAACACTAAGCTGGCAAACGATATATTGTCAACAGCAATGTGGCATATGCTATTTTATTTATTTTAAGACAGGGTTTCTTGTAGCCTAGGCTGGCCTTGAACTGTTTATGTAGCTGAGTATGACCTTGCACTTCTGACTTTCTTGCTTCTACTGCCGGAGTGCGAAGATTACACGTGTGGGTCACCACAGCCGGTGTACGTGGTTCTGGGATGAAACTTAGGACCTCATGCATACCAGGCAAGCATTCCACCACCTGATCTGCATTCCTGGCCCCTACTGCCAGCATCCCTTCAGAAACTTCATTTCTTTGTGTTTATGGAGCCACTCACTGATGGCATCAAGGAGCTTTGAGGCATGTGAGCTTTGTACAAGTTTTCACTGGTTCCAGAGACGAATATCCCAGGCCAGGAGCATTCCTCTAAATGTGTCAGAGAATCAGAGAAATCAACAGAGCATGGAGTTTGGCACTCGATATGGGGATTTGAGGGAACCCAGTCTCCTGCTTCCTGGTCTCAGAGATATCTGCCCCTGGCTGGCTGGAAACCAGCTTGGAGGAGGAAAAAGGCTGGAAAACTTTCAGACAACTCATACCAGGGAAGGCAGTTGGAGAGGCCAAGCCTCCTGTCATGTGCTCAGGGTTTCCAGACTACGCAGGTAGCCTTAGGGGCTGACATTTGCAAGTCATCCTAGGGGCCAGAGCTACCGGGTCCCATGATTTCCAACAGCCTGAGCCTCTTCCTGCATAAACTTTTCAGTGTGTTTACACCCAGCCTTCTCTATCACCATGACTACCACTCTGGGCTATTTCCCACCCAGACACTGTACTTTTGGCAGTGTATCCTAGATTTCCTGACTTGTGATTGTTCCTGGATTTCAGGTTCCCAGAGTAGGTTGGTCTCAAACAATAGGCCCCCCTCTCAAGATGGTGACCGATTCTAGTACTCTGAGATGTAATGAGTGATAAAATGCATGGCTGTGAGACTAGATTAATGTTAGCAGTTAACTACATTTTGCCACTTTAACACAGAAATGGTCGATTTTTTTCTCATAAATATGATGATATTTTATATGTGTGGGTAGGTGTGTATATGTTTTCTCGTGTGTGTGTGTGTGTGTGTGTGTGTGTGTGTGTGTGTGTGTTTCTGTGTGTGTGTGTGTGTGTGTGTGTGTGTGTGTGTGTGTGTGTATGCACGTACATGCCTGTGCTAGGACAGTGGGAGGCTTGAGTGCTTCAGGCAGCATGATGTGACTGCAGTGCTCCTGGCCTCACAAAGTCACAACGTCTATGAAATGATTCACGCTGAGAGGTGACAGACGCTGCTTAAGCATTCAACAATGTTAACAATTTTACCTTCATGACAAATTATCTTGTACATCCATAAAAGTCATGCTCTTAAATAATATTTAGGCAAAGAGTTTCAAGAAAACTGTCAACTAGAAGAAGGAAACTATACAACAGGAGAGACAGCTTAGAGTAAAGGCTTAGAGTAAAGGCTCTCGATACAAGGGGATGTGTAACATCCACCCTGGCCTCTGCTGACGCTGAAGTCACAGCGCAATGCAGCAAAGGCAACGAAGTCAGTTTTATATTCCCCAGAACCTTCTAGTAGGAGGAGAAAGCCAAGCCCCACAGACTGTCCTCTGACCCCCACATGTACAGGGACGCATGCACCCCCCCACACAGGCATGCACCCACATGACATGCATATATGGGTAAATATCACTTAAAGCAAAGTAAAAGATAATTTGCAGGAATTTATTTTTAAGAGGGGCAAATGAAAGCCTTTTATAAGTATCTTGTTTAAAAGATAATATATACATCAATTTAATATAATGTGCCCATTAACTTCAGTTTCTTTCTCTGTAAAATAAACATCCATCTCTCTGTCTCTCTCTCTCTCTCTCTCTCTCTCTCTCTCTCTCTCTCTCTCTCTCTGTCTCTCTCTCTCTCTCTCTCTCTCTCTCACACACACACACACACATACACATAAACACACACACACTAATATGACTGTTTAGAAAACCCAAGATATGCTTGGCATGGTAGCACAATGCGTTCCAGGCCAATGTGATCCACACAGTGAGACAGTGTGTCCCAGAGAACCAAATGAAACAGTGTAGCCAGTTCTGAGGGCACATATCAGTGGGTATTCTGAATAGGTGGAGGCAGGATCACGAGTTCGACGCCATCCTAGGCCACATATTTGGCCTTAGGAGACAGCTCAGTGGGTAAAATCACTGGCCTCACAAGCTGAAGATGGAAGCTCAGATCTCAGCACTTATATTAAAAAAGAAAGAAAGAAAGAAAGAAAGAAAGAAAGCAGGCAGGCATTGTAGGCCATCTGCAATCTCAGCTACTAGGAGATGTGGAGACAAGGCAACTTTAGCGGGAACTCACTAGCTAAGCTAGCTGAACTGCTGAGCTTCAGGGTCAGCAAGAGATTTTCCCTCAGTAAACAAACTAGTGGGCGACGGAAGAAAGACATTTGACACCTACCTCTGGTCTCCACATGTATACACTCCCATGTGCATATTACCCCCCCCCCCCCACGCACGCGCACACACATACACCACCTACACAAAAAAGAAACAACGGGAAAGAAAAATAAATTGACATTTTGGTTAGCTCAGGGCTCTGAAACAAGGACGTTTATATATACGGAAGTGGATCTGTACAGAAACATACAAGGAAATGTGCAGTGTCCATTCCAGCCTCTGTTAGCCCTGAAGTCACAGGAAGTCATCCAAGCAAAGGCAAGTAAGGCAAAGGCAACGGCGTCAGTTTTATATTCCTTTAAAGTCTGTACAAATAAAATCTTGCAACTAACATGACCGCATGGCACCTCTGCCTTACCATGCCCCCAAGCTAGAGAAGCAGCGTCCACGTGAAGTTTTAGCCTCAGTGGTTTAACCTCCCCTCCAAACTCACCCCGGCTCTCCTGCCTTCCCATTAGCAATCTGCAGTCAGAGCGCAAGGGGATTTGGGTTGGGCATGGGCCTCCCTAGCCCAGGAAGCCGCTTGAAATCTTGCTTTAGAGTCTCACAGGAATCTCCGTACAGAGCCACCGTGTTTCCATTTCCAAGGGAAATGCACGGAGGAAGAAACACTCGGCTGAAGCCAGGGAAATGAGACCTTTCTGCAGTTTCCGCTCTCCCTCTCCATTTGCGAGACAGGTTCACGAAGACCTGTGTGGGCTGGGAGGGGATTTTTTTTTTTTAAGACCCGAGACACCCAGTAGAACCTCAGGCCGAGACTGAAGAGGGAATCTGGGAAGTGTTCCCTAATAGGACAAAGCCTCCTCTAGACACAGGCACTGACTCATATACCAGTTTTAGGGTGGTTTCTTGACCAAAGAGCCCTCCGTGAACCCTTTAGGGGGGGAAGAACTATTTCGCAACAATGAAAAAGAGTCTCCCGTGTCGGTGAGATGGCTCAGTGGATTGGGGTTCTTGATGCCTGAGAAGCTGGGCTTGATCCCCAGAACCCACGTGATGGGAAGAGAACACTGGCTGTTGAGAGTTGTCCTTTGACCTACACATGTGGGCTGAGGTATGCACACTGCCCCCACCCCAAAATACGTAAGACTAAATGATGGTACGATACTATCTAAGACACTCCTCTCTGCCTCCCAGCTATGCAATTTCTTCCACCTGGCTTTCTTACAGCATGGGAAGGGGCACCACTCATATAGGTGAGAAGGAACGGCCTTAAAAGGACTTGCTTCTCACAAGGAAGTAAATTTGCATGACTCCAGGCGAAAGTTCCAGAAATCAGCCACCTCGTTTCCTCATTCCACTTGCCTTTTTACTCTCTGACCATTGACCCCCAGTACTGAGGAGAAGGAATGGAGTCGGAGAGGCCAGTTGAGAGCTAGGAGGATGAAGCTGGATTTGAGATCCAAAAGTCATTTGGAGGCCAAATAGCAAGCACCCCTCACCCCCACCCCAGTTTTCTCCTTGATGGCTTGATTATTCTAATCCTTACACTTAGGTATTTAGTCACCTTTGAGTTGATGGTGTGTGTGTGTGTGTGTGTGTGTGTGTGTGTGTGTGTGTGTGTGTGTGTACAGTGTGAGATAAAGGTCCCATTTACTCTCCTGCATGTTGTCACAGAATCATTTACTGAACAGGCTACCATTTCCATTGTATCTTCTTGACACCAACAATAAAAACTAGCTGATTGTATATGCTTGGGTTGATTTCTGGGCTCTCTATTCTGTTCCATTGTTCTTTGTGTGTGTGGTTTCATGCCAGAACTCTACTGGTTTGGTCACTATAGTCTTGTTATATAGTTTGAACTTTGGAAGTATGATGGCTCTACTTTGCTTTTCTTAAGATTCCATGGGCTTTTCGTGTGTTATGATCCCATATAAGTTTTAGATGTTCTGGATCTAATCCGAATATCCCTTGGACAGTATGGAAATTTTATGAGCATAGGAGGTTTTGCATTTACTAGTTAACCTTCTATGCTTTTTAATGTGTATTGGTTTTCATGTATGGATCTTTCACTGTCTTTGTGAGTGACTTCTCCCACAGCTTCTCTGCTTCGTTCACATGGCTGTTTGCTTTGAGGAGCCGGTAGGAGCAGGGTGGGAAGCCCTTTGGACAACTATTGTTGCTGGGCCAAAGGACGGGTTGGAGGCTTTGAGCTGATCTGATTGCTCCAATTGTTCTGGTCTTCTATAAACACAGCCCAAATCCCCACATGGTACAACTTCTGGGTGTAGGGGTCAAACATGGTTTCATGGCTCATCCACTGTTTTGAGCAGAGGACAACTGTTGAGGAGGCCAAACTCCATGTTTTGATAAAGTGACAAAGGTCCAACTATGTGTGTTCCTATGCTCCTATGCCCTTGTCTCAGGCAGGGAAGGCAACTCCCACACTGATGTATCTATCCCCTCAAAAAATAAAAAATAAAAAAAAATAAAAGCTTTGGGGCTGCTTAGTCAATTGGCTACCTTGAAAAGACAGTATTGATCCTTGTGGTTCCTGAGCACTTAGCACATGCCTTGTGCATTACGTCCACTGTCTCAGGCACTATCTCCACAGCAACCCTGTTATTATCCCTTCTGTCAGATGAGGAAATTGAGGCTCCAAAGGATGAAGTCACTTGCCCCAGGTCACACAGCTGTGCCGTTCTAAAGTTCAGTATTTGTGATAAAGGTCTGCCTCAGAAACGACCTCTGGTGTTGAGAACCAAGGACTTCACTATTTTTATGAAACAATATCCTCATTCCAGGAGATCATGGAGTCTCCTATGCCAATGGTAGCATGGTTAGCAGTATACAAATGGGACAAGAGAAAATCAGGCTTCTTGCACCTTCAGGGACAGTGGAAGGAAGTGAAGTAGACCATGCAATAGAGAGAAACAAGGCTGTCTTCTGAATAAACAGTGGTTGATTAATAAACACAATTACACTTCTATACTTTTTAAGCCAATGGATATTAACTTTTTTGGAATATGGACCCTTTGAGAACTTGAGGAAAGTTGTGGGCCCTGTTCTAGGAGGAAAAGCTAAATGCAAACCCACAATTTTGCACATAGTTTTAGGGAAATTTACTGAGCTTCTTGTACGCTATCCAAGAGTAACAGACCCCCCCCCCACGTTAAAAAACGGCTGCGTTAAATGAGCCCAACTCTATGCTTTGACAAAGCTTAATCTTTCCCACAAATAAGTTCAAGAACAATGACTCCTTTAAATAACAAGGCACCTAGGGCACAAACCCCAGGCTTTGCTTTCTAAAGCTTTTGTTTTCAATGCCTAATTGTCGGCATGAGATACATGTATACTATGATTTCTCTATCTCCCCTGCCCCCCCCCACCCCCGTGAAAGACACAGAGGACCGCTATAAGGACTGGCCAGGAGATAGAAAGAGACACTGTGCATAGGGCAGGAGTAAATTTCTTTTGCTACTAGAGGCTGGGGAGCCACTTAGTAGACAGCAGTGACTTCACTGGATGGAGCCTGGGTTATGTGGCCTTAACAGCCAGGTCAGCACTTGAGGCCAAATGCTCTAGTCCTGGTGTAAAGGCAGTGTAGACTGGACCACAGGTCTATTCCTAATAAGCAACTGATGGCTTCATGAGAGGCCAGGGACTTGATAGGGGCAGACTCAGTATATACTGGCTCACTCACCTACCTGAGTCTGCCATCAGCCTCCTTACGTTAGCCAGCCCATGTTATTCCAAACAGCAGCTGTTAGTTCCTTGCCAACTAGAGGTCCCATTGCTCTTTAACAAAAATATAAGATAATCCTAACCCAAGCCATTCCAAGACCATTTCCCCCATGGCCTCTTGGGTTGTGAGTAGATGAGGTCTTACTGTGATCTTTACTAGAATTGGTAGTTACAGCCTGATATTTCTTCTCCTAATCCACTTGCAGTGTTTAAACTTGCACATACACAATCACAAAGCTCAGATCAGATGCAGATGTCCTATAGCACTTTCCTATTTAAAGAGATTATATGTGGTATGTTGGGAAGTCCACTGGACCCCGGGGCCCTTGGCCTATCCTTCATTGCTCCTCATCTCTTGGCGCCTCATTTTCCACCATTAGACCGCTGCTGAAATCTGAGCACGGAAGTCCACACTTCCACGTGCTTGGAAAACTGGGGGAGTGAGTAGTAGGCCAGCCCGGTGAGACCCAGTCACAATCGCCCTGCAGGAAAGATAAGCTTACTTTTAACTCTGTTTATCTCTCAGTCAGGTGCTACGGAAAGACTCGCACAAGGCAGCGAACCCACAGACAATGTATTAAGCCAGTAAGCTTTTGAACACATGAGAACTCACAACCATGATTTCACTTAGGCTTCAGACAATCCCAAGAGCCACACAAATCCTCATTGCTTTCTCATGTATTTGTTCACTCTCTTGCTCCCTCTCCCTCTCCCTTACGCAGAAAAACGCATAGGAGGCCATATTATTACCAGGAACTGCACGCAGCTTGTGAGCATTTTCTCTTGTGTGTACAGAGTTAGAAGCCGACTTAACAAAGCAAACAAAAACAAAACCAAACAACAACAACAACAACATGAAAGCATATACTGCTGCATTGCAAGGAACTGGACTAGCCCCCTCTCCCTAAATTGTTTCTTTTCCCTCTCTCCTTTCTCGCCTCTTCCTCCTCCCTCAGGCTACTTTTTCATTGCTCCACAGTTGCTTGTCCCCCAAACACTACCCACATTGGAATAAGAAGTAATTACTCACTTCAAAAAAGAAATCTTGGGCTCTCAGAATTCTGAGGCTGCTAGTCCTGGTCTCTCCGTGGCCAGCACAAGGGAAGGTGTAAGGAGCAGATGAGGCAGGTCCCTCAGTCTTGACTCTCCAATGCCTGGACTGTTCAGGAGATGGCTGAGCGCGCTCACCCTCTCTCTCTTTTTTTCCCGCCCCCTTTTCTAATTCTCAAGCTGCAAAGCGAACCTGCGGGCGCCCAAATGCACCTGGTGTCTCCAACTTTCTAATTGAGCAAGGCAGACGCCCTCTCAGCCTGAGGTCTTGAAATAGTTATCCACATTTTGGGCTCCCTGGCTTAATGATGCTTTAAGCTGGTTCGCTATCCCACTGAGGGGGTCAACGTTCTTGTCCTAGAGTTGTCCAATGGCTGTGTGGTATTCAGTCCTGAGCGTGTGATAACTTCACTCCAGATTGCAAATCCCCTAGGGTGCACCCTGGAGAGAGAAGCCAGCTCACATTGTTTGCATATCGGTCAGCCTAATGATTCAAGGTGGGCTCAGGATGGAAACTGCCTTGAGATAAAGCAGAGCAGCCTCAACTCACCCCTGGGGGCGAAGATCTCTGAGCAGGGGAATGTGCAAGGCCCCTTTAGGCAGAGGAGACATCCGCTCCCCTCTGCTTTGGGCTCCAGCAGTTGGCAGATGAAGCCTGTGCAAATGCTGGCCAGACCAAAATGGTGCCGAGACAGCCACGATATTGTTTAGAATGAAAGAAAGGAAACATCTGCAAATGCTGCCTTGGTGCTGCTTTTCCTCATGGGCCCACATGGTGGGCTAGCTCCTGACTGATCAGAAAGGTTCCCCGAAACAAATACATCTGAAAGATATTTTCCATCGCCCCCCCCCCACAGGAAATTCTTGTGTTTAGTCATCCTTACTACATGGGCTGAGTCAGCAAGCTTGGCTTTAACCACAGTGGTTTTCAAATGGTAAGTTAAGAAGACCAGTTAGTTGAGTGAGGAACACTTTGGCTGAAACACTTTGACAGCCGGGGCTCCCAAATCGGATGGCTAAACTAAAGGAATTGCAATTTGGGCACTGCTCAGTACCTTTTGCAGTCCTTCTGGGTGGGCCTCAATTACTTTTTAGTATGTTTGTACTACAGAACATTCCAGATTGAGCAGAGACAGCAGGCTGTGTGCCTTTAAGAAACGACTATGGTGCTGCAGTGTGATCGTTGGCTCAATAATTTGCTATACGGCTAGAGGGCAATTGCTCCTCTCTCCGGGTCTTCGGATTCACATCTTTAAATCAGGAGCTTGGATAAGATCATTTCTAAAGGTTCTTCCGGCTTGATAGCCATAGGAAGACTCAGGGCCAGATGGCTAGTCACTCTTTGCCCCATTTACCTGCAGGAAAACCCTGCAGAATCTGTTTTGGGAATCTTCTTCAGCTTTTTTCTCTTGTTTGGATCTCCTTAGACACGGAGAACCCCCCCACCCCCCATGACTATTCTTTTCTTTAAAAAATAAGTACTCTGGTGCCTCATATATGACCATGTCCCCTGGATAGGGAGACCTGGTGGCACTCAGAGGAAGAATACCAGGCTACCAAGAAGAGACTTGATGCCCTATGAATATATACAGGGGGAGGAGGTCCCCCTCAGTCACAGTCATAGGGAAGGGGAGTAAGGGGAAAGCAGGAGGGAGGGAGGAATGAGAGGATACAAGGGAGGGGATAACCATTGAGATGTAATATGAATAAATTAATAAAATAAAATAAAAAAATAAATACTTTGGCAACTAAGAGCTTCAAGTCTGCATTCTGTTAAATCCTCTGCAAATACGGGAGACAACAGCTTATGGTTGCGTTTAAGTGACCACACTTTCTCCCCCTATCAGAGAGGGTTTTCCATTCCTTTGGGCACTGGCACTGGCACAGGGGGGAAACGAAGGCTGCCTGAGGGTCCTTCATTGGATGTAATGTTAGCTCTCAGGGAGAAGAAAAATCACGTATGCCAGAAGCAGACAAACCATATATGTTGGGGACTATATAGTTCTCCAAGGCAACAGAGAGCCTTAGATCCTGGAAGAAGAACAGACCTGTATAATGTAACCCTACAAATTCTGGTGTCCATCTCTGGACATAGGAAACCAAGGGACAAAATATGTGACACTGGCTGAACACTTAATGGGTGTGCATCTGACCTTGTTGTGTCTAATATTTAATCCCACTACTTTATAGAATTATGACCATTTCATCTTTTATCAATTAAGAAACCGAGGTGCATAGAGCTAATGAACATTCTTTAGGTAATAAACTAGGAAGAGCTGGAGCCATGCTCTAGATCAGCTGACTCAGGCATGTGCACTGTCACCTATCATTGGTTCTGAGCAGGTCAGCAGGAGTGAAGACGGTGCTGATGTGGTTGTCTCCCTTGTGTTTCTGCATCTCTTGTCTAGGTCTGGTGACTATCTTGGTTTCTATGGCATTCTGAACTCCTTCCACAGAGAAGAAAAAGAAAAAGAAAAAGAAAAAAAACTTCCCCCTGCTGAGCTGCAATGGGTTCTCTTCATGGTCCTAGAATGAGTCGAGTTTTCCTCTTAAAAGGGAAACGCAGAGAAAGGACTTTGTATAAAAAGCTTTCCTGGCTGGGCTTGGTGGCGCACGCCTTTAATCCCAGCAGTCGGGAGGCAAAGGCAGGAGGATCGATGTGAGTTCGAGGCCAGCCTGGTCTACAAAGCGAGTCCAGGACAGCCAAGGCTAACATAGAGAGACCCTGTCTCAGAAAACCCAAAAAAAAAAAAAAAAAAAAAAAAGCTTTCCCTGGAGCTAAGGAACTACTGAAAACTCAGCCACATGCCTCTCAGATGCTAAATCTATTAGATTAGGCACACGTCAGAGTGTGGGGAGAGCTAAAACCTCGTGTAGTCCTAGTGTTTCTAGGCGTGGATGAGGCAACTGAAGGTGAGACAGTGGTACAGTTACCAGATTCTCAGGCCAAAGTCGGCTTCACTGCCTTCTCTGCGTTCCAAAGAAAGTAGGAACCAAAAATTTACAGCTGGGTCAAAGCAAAGAGAGAAAGAACTTAATTTCTACCATGCCCGTGGCAGTCTTCCAACTCTTAGACAAGCAGGGAATAAAGGCCAGAAGACAGTCACTTGAGCTGTGAGACAGTGTGAGGGCTTCTTCCCTGGGGGTGCCCTGGGAAGGAGTGCCATGACTTCCAGTTGCTCCTATTGTCTCTTTTCTCAACACAGAGTCATTGCTACCATGCCCTATCAGAGGCTGTGGGCGCTTTAAAGATGCGGAAAGGGAGAGAAAGGACAGCTCTGGCTACTTTGCAACTTCCTCCTGGTGTCTGGGACAAAGAGTCACCTATATTAGAGCCACTCTTTCCAGTAGGCTGCTCTGGAGGTCTGGCATAACAGAGGGGCAGAAACATAGACTTTCAAAGACAGCGACAGAGCAAGCAACTGTCTGTGCACTATGTGTGTGCAGTGCTCTCGGAAGGAAGACCAGAGCACTGGATCCCTTGGAGTTGGAGTTAGGCACCATGTTGGGTGGTGGGAATCGAACTCAGTTCCTGTGGAAGAACAGCCAGTGGTCTTAACCTCTGAGCCATCTCTCCATGCCTCTTAGGGAAGTTTTGGTTTATTGGTTTGGCTTTCACAGCAGGTCTGCTTACCTAATGGATCACACTCAACCATACAACTGACTGGGGAAAGCCACCTCTGTTTAAAGACAAATTGCACAAAAATTGCCCTGATGACTGTGATCTAAAGATAATTCCCAAAGCTTGCTTTAAATGAAAACTGAGTGGAGCCATCTTCCTTTTTTTAATTTTGAGTGTGCAGATATTATTGAAATAATTTCAAGCCAAAGGCTTATACAATATTACTTTAAAATAAAATTTATGGCGGTATAAATTTTCACTAATCCCAATACAGAAGTCAATATGGAAAAACTAAAAGACAGACTTGGGGCTTTCTTTGTGGTTGAAGCCTCCCAGGAACTGGCCCAAAGGAAGAGTAGCTTGATGGCTGTTTTCAAAGACATACTAGCAGATCATCTTCACTCCCTAGTGTCAACCCACAATGTATTTTCCAGTCTCTTTCTTCCAAGCACCAAACGAAAGTGCCAGAGTACCAAACTAAAAGGTACCAAATTGTAGAGCCCGCCTGATTTGCTTGATAGCGGGCAATACACACAGAAAACCTTATGAAGCGCCACACCTCCTAGCTGCAATGCTAGTAAGACTTGACTGGATTGTTTAAACATCCACGTTGTGTTTTGGGGGAGAGTCTATTGCTGCCTCTCAACTTTCCCATATGGAAAGAACGTCGACCACACACCATCGTAGAAGCAAATGAACTTCCTCTTTGTTTTATAGGATGGTTCATGTCTGGTTACCTTTCATAATCAGCCAACCTCTTAATTCATGCCAGGCTGCAGCTAAGTTCCCAAACCATGGAAGCAGCTCAGTTAAGGAGGCAAGACCAAGGTGAGAGAAAGATATTTGTGGCTGGGGGTGGGGACACTGCATCTCCTCAGAAGAAATTTCTAGGTAGTCAGTCAGTACTTCTAATCTAAAAAAAAAAAATCTGCTTTTGTAGTGTTAGGGGATGACATTTTATTGCAAAAATAAATGATTTGGTCATTACCATTTCATGGTTTCTGGCAACCACCCTCCTCTGCTTTCTAACAATTTCCATTTTAGGCACTGACAAACCCTTCAAAGCAATTCAGCCAAATATCCACCCAAGTTGCGTATTTGGCAGTTTCATAGGGAGAAATCTAGGGCGTCTGAGTGAAAACAAAAATGCCAAAAGGGCTCTCTCCTTCTTTGTTAATTGTTAACAAACAGACTTTTGCCATAAACAGTCACAGCCCCCCCTCGCCCCCCTGCGCAGTGGGCAGCTATGCAGGAAGGAAAGGGAACAAACGGAAGTTGTTGGCAGTGGCTGCTCTTTGGCCCCAGTTCTTGCTCTCAGTCTTCACCACTGCCTGTACTTTCCCCGAAACCGGGTGCCGCCTCAACTGTTAACCCTAAGCAATTGCAGGCCCAGCTCTCAGCAGGCAAGCATCCTTCCCTCCTAGATACCAAGTTGGAGTGGAAAGCACAGTGGGAAGAGCCCCTGAAGCTGGAGGTTTTCTGACTTGGAAGCTCATTCTATCCAACGGGCTGAACCTACAAGCCGGCACTCGCCGTGGGTCCTCTAGTGGCAACATCCACGTTGTTCTCCGGAACCAACTTGGGTCCCTGGCCCCTGAGGAACCACAAAGCCCAGGGCACGTTGGTTTGCTAATAGGAAGGGAAAACCAGTAGCTTCAACAGCCGTGCTTGAAGAGATTTCACACCCACATCCCCCTCAATCTTGGAGGCTCTTCTCCTGCCTCCTGGAATGAGCAATTACCTTCTCTTCATCCAAAATCCATCCATCAATCCCGACCCCTCAGTTCAGGCCCTACCTATGTATTTTCTTTTCTGCAAGACCTAGTTTTTCTTTTGGCTATCTCGTAGGCCTCATTACCATTAGTAATTAAAGCCAGCTTTCTACATCCATGGGTTCTGCATCCGTGGGTTCAACCAGCTTCAGATGCAAGTGTTTTCTAAAAAGTTGCATCTGTGCGGCACATGTCCAGCCACCCTACCCCCTAAATAATATAGTACAACAACTATCCGTATGAAATTTACATTGAATTAGGTATTATAACTAATATGGAGAGTATATAAAGTACCCAGATGATGTTAAGGTTATATGCAAACACTATGACATTTTATATATGAGATTTCAACAGGTACCCAATCCCCAGTGGATGACACTCAGTATTTGTATGTTTGCCTTTCAGTCATCTCTCCTATGGGGCAGCAAGCTCACAGGGGCACAGGAATGTTTCACTTTTATTCAATCCTGTATGGCCAGTGCCTACCATAGTGCCTGGCACATAGTACATTCCCCTTGTTAAACGAGAGCATAAGATGCTAGCAGCATTCTATGGAAATTAAAAGCAAGCCTATTGTTTCCACCTGTAGGTCGGATCTCCTAAAGCTTTTTGCATTTGACCCTGATGCATCCTATCCGGGACAGGCAGCTGGCCCCAAGTACTCCAACCCTGGTCTCTCCTGGCCCCTCCTTTTCACTTGGTCCATGATGCCCACGATCTAGGTGTCAGCACCAGGAAGCTTTACTGGCTAGAGGCACTGCTGTTGGGCATTTTCCAAGCAGTGGCGTTAGTTACAGCGAACTAAGGAATCACCATCAATACTCAAGTTCGTCTTCCTTTCCCTTTGGACTTCTTAAAGAAGTCATTTAGATTCCCTGTCTAAGCAATAGGGAGTCTTCTCGACGGCAAAGAAAGTCAAGTTGCTGTTATAGCTGAAAATCGCCCTAATTTCAGCTTGTCAGCTTTCCTCCAAGAACCCCTCAAAAGGCTAGCCGCTCTATTAAATGACAGCCGTAGCCATCCAGCTGCTCAGCATGGCAGCAGAGGTCCTCGGCCCTAAAATGAAGTAATGAAGAGGAATGAGGTACTAGATTGCCAGCAATTGAAAATGGCTCCCAAGTGGTTACAACACCTTCTGTTCTTACTTCTTGTCATTATTTTCAAGAAAATTGACATGTGGTGAGTAGAGAAGATATGGAAGACCTCGTGCTTTTAGATTATATTTCTGAATGGCCAATGAACCCAGCCATTTTTTGCTATTCCTTCATATTACTGTCTACGATTTTCCCTAGCCCCCCCCCAAAAAACAATCAAGTCCATTATGAAGATCTTTGCCCCAAAAGTTTAATAATATTTAAAATTCTTCTAAGCTGGATGGTGGTGGTGCACACCATTAGTCCTAGCTGGCTGGAGGCAGATCTCCGTGAGTTCGAGGCCAGCCTGGTCTATAGAGTGAGTTCCAGAATAGCCAGGATTACACAGAGAGACCCTGTCATGAAAAAAACAAAAACCAACCAAGAAACAAAAAGTTTCTAGTCTCTCTTTCTCGCACAGGGTCCAAGACCCAGGGAGCCAAGGCTGGCCTCAAACCTGCTGTGTAATAGAGAAAGACCTTGATATTCCTGCCTCTACCTTTTGAGTGCTGGGATCACAGGTATGAATAATTTTATGCATGAAGTGTTGGAGATTTAATCCAGGGCTTTCTGCATGCTAGGCAAGGACTCTACTAGCTAAGCAACAGTTAGGTTTCAGCCTAGAACTGTCATTTCTGGGGTTTGGTCTTACTGTACAATCCCTGCACCACTCCACCCTCAACATATACATCTCAGATGCTCACCAAAACAGTATTAGTAAAATGGTACAACTCTAGATAAGGCTCTTAGCAGACACATGAAGTGTAACGCAGATGTATTTGTATTGTTTTGGAAAGCTCTCTGTATTGTAAATGATGAAGGCCAAGACAAATGTGGTACGACGCCACACCCTTTTGCTTCTTGTCAGTTCTTCCTTGTAGCTAGCTCTCAGAATCTTATTCTTTACATTCCTGTTCACTGATTCAGCCTCCTAAGGGGCTCCTTAGTACCAGGGCGTCGATTTTTCCCATTCATCTTTCCCTCCACCAGAAAGAACATTGTAAAACTTCACCTTCCACAAATCTCTCTTCTGTTAGAGGAAGGGTGCTAGCTAACTAAGCCACCACACCGACAGAGGCAGGATAGGGAGTGTTTTTTAAGAATTAAAGGAGGTTGGGATGTGCTGAGGAGGTCGATTGCTGACTATTTCACTTAAGAGAAATGACTCAATCTTTTTGAGCCTGTTTCTTCATCTGAAAAAAAAAAAAGGTGTACTGCCTGTGTCACTACCATAGGATGAAAGACTAAGGATGGAAGGAGGAGATGAAAAACAACAACAACAACAACAACAACAACAACAACAACAACAACAACAACGTAGCAAACTCACTCAGCATAGTGCCTGGCACACAGAAAGTACTCAGGAAATGGTAGCTGTTGTCAGCATTATTATTATTGTCCATGGGCCAGAAATCAGTTTATTGGAAATTCTTTGGGAAATTCTTTGTAACTTTATAACACCCTTTGGACACTAATCTTGCCTCTTTTTTTGTCAGTTTCTTTTCGATTTGCATTACAAGACCTGTCCCTCTCTTTTGTATCCAAAATTTAGTTTTCAATGTTTCCCAGGGCCATGACCTTTAAGGAGTCTCGTGATACACTTTGATCATATGACATCCGTTCCATGCCTTCTGTCTGCCCTATTTTCTTTTCATCTTTCTTGCCTGCCCTTGCTAGCCAGCTTCCTAACACCCTGAACCTTTGACTGGCTTCATCAAGACTTCTTTGTGGCTTTCTGTTTTGTGTATCTCTGGATCAGGTAGTTATTTCACTCCATGGATTCTTTTTTTTTTTTAAACAATTTTTATGTTTTGGTTTTTCGAGACAGGGTTTCTCTGTGTAGCCCTGGCTGTCCTGGACTCACTTTGTAGACCAGGCTGGCCTTGAACTCACAGGGATCCACCTGCTTCTGCCTCCTGAGTGCTGGGATTAAAGGTGTGCGCCACCACGCCTGGCCACTCCATGGATTCTTTAAAACAAAAGGGATGTTAGCTACTGCTGTGACGTAATAGCATATGCCAATTTGTTGTTACATCAGCAAAATGAGAGAAGTGTGTGTGATCCTGGTTTGCATTCCAGTTCTCATGTTGGGTTCTTCTCTGGGGTAGAGAAATGACTAAAATAATTAAATTCCTAAGGTCCTCAGTGCATACATTCTGCCTGCTGTCCTTTCTTCGTACGTGCCCCAGTGCCTGAATTGGGCTCATTCAAATTGGAATTAACTGGTCTGTGGGATAGGGTCATGTATTTCTCTTTTGAAAATTCTTCTCTTCTGTATTAACTGTCATAAAAATCAATGGACTTGATGACTCATACCAGGAGTCACAAGCAGCAGAGGCAGGAGAATTGATGTGAGTTTAAGGCCAGTCATTTCAGACCCCATTTCTAATAATATAAATGAACAAAATAAAATAAAATAAATAAGTAAATAAAAAGAATCTGTGTCTGCCCCCCCAACCCCCCAACTCCCACTCCCCTGGAATTCAGCTCAGCTCCAAGTTCTAAATCTCACTTATGTTGAAAAAGTCTCTGTGTTGAGCTCTGGTCAGCTTTGATGGCAAAGAACATTCTTCTCTATCACCACCTCTACTCTCAGTAATTGCCATCCTCACGCATTTGCCTGCCTTGAGCTCTCACAGGCAAATGCTGACTAGTTGATTATTTGCACTGGTGATTGTAGCATGCCCTTGCTTGGATTTTGTCTCTAGAGTCTTTTTATTGAGAGTTTTTTATATTAAACATACACTAAATCCCAAGCTTGATTTTTAACTGATCCCACATGAAGGGAAGATTTTTCAACTCATAACACATGAGGCACATCTGTTCTGCTTATTTGAATTCAGGCTGTACAGTTCTTCTTCTTCTTCTAGACCTGACTATGAGTATCAATATTTGTCTCTTTTAGTTTCATTGAACTTTCCAAAATGCTGGCCCCATTTCTGGATCTTTTAAATACACATCCTGGAGTCTATGAAGCAGTGGAACAACTCCCATTTTCCTGTACTCTTTTCCTGAGTTCTGCTGTTGGTCTTATGTCTTGTGCAGGCAGTTGAAACATGAGAATCCCTGTCAGATGTGGCCAGTCATCATTTTAAAGTCTAGGTATGAGCTGGGCCTGTGGTCCAAGCTCATAATCCCAAGACTTTGAAGGCTGAGGTAGGAAAATCTTGAGTTTAAGGCCAGTCTGAACTATATAATAAGACCTTATCTCAAAACAACGAAAACAAACAACTATAAAAAAAAAAAGCCAGTCTGGCATGAGGTATGCATAGTCTTTGAGTCTGCTTCTCAAAGCCCTCTCTAGACCTTGTTTGCCAAGATAAGCTCTTTATTTGTCAGGGAGGACTTGCCTTATCTGAGTGTTTACCTGCACCCTGGAAGCAAATGAGCTGAGTAAGACCTCTCTGGAACCTCCAGATGTGTTTGGATCAGAGGCTCATCTCTTTGATGTCACAACATGCCTGTGGTGTCTGGCAACCAGTTAGTATTTGTTTTTAATAATCAAATACCAAATTAAAACTTGCATATGACTTACTTAAAAAATAAATTTGATCTGAGTGGTGGTGGCACATGCAATACCCAGGAAGTAGAGACAAGTAGATCTCTGTGAGTTTTAGGCCAGCATGGTCTACAGAGCTATTTCAGGACAGCCAGGACTACACGGAGAACTCCTGTTTCATAAACAACAACAAAACCCAAAATGAAGTGGATCCAAAGATTTTGACATGAACACTTTTCAGTACCATTCCTGTGTGCTCTCACGAGTAAGAGAGAAAGGAGGAGGTTTGTATCTGCTTTTTGGGGATGAACAAAAACTTGTGGTGTGCCCAATGGCATGTGAACACTCAGATGCTCAGGCTAGACATAAGAGCTTGCTCCTATCCTTTTGTAGTGCTGGAGATGATGCCATACAGAGCCTGCTACCACTAAGCTACACTAGCACCAGGCAACCCTTATGCTAGGCTCTTATCTCTGACAACACATGGACATCGTCACAAGAGCCCAATGAGATTATTCCCCTGCAGGGGTATTGTCACAATAGGGATTTAAGTGGCGGCAGCAGCGGTGGGGGGCAAGATGAGTCAGACAGCCCATAATGCAAGGGAAGTATATAGTATGTATATAGTCTCCAAGTAAACAGGATGGTTCTAAGTACAGCTAAATAGATGATAAATAGAAGGACTCAAGTTGAAATTTTAGTTACTAGTCAAAACTAGGACTATTAAGGGTTTTTTGTTTGTTTGTTTTTCGGTTTTTTATTTTTATTTTTAATTGTTTGGCTTTTTGAGACAGAGTTTCTCTGTGTAGCCTTGACTGTCCTGAAACTCACTCTGTAGACCAGGCTGCCCTCGAACTCACAGTAATCTGCCTGCCTCTGCCTCCCGAGTGCTGGGATTAAAGGCGTACACCACGATGCCCGGTGGACTACTGAGTTTTTAACTAAGACTATTATTATTTTCTACTTTAGAGTTGTTACGAAGATGACAAGAGATGGCACAAACAAATCCCCAGCATGCACCCCAGACATGGGAGTCACCACTAGCTGATGTGTATCCAAGGCTCATTTCTCGTGTTGAGTCTGATGACTAGCACACAGTAGGCACTCAAAAAAGGTTGACTTCATACCAAAGACCACATATTGTACAATTCCACTTATATGAGACATCTAGAATAAGTGAATTGATAGCTAGAAAGCACATTAGCTGTTTCCAACAGCTGTTGGGAGAAGGGGTGAGGCACAAATGTTTAAAGCATATGGAAGTCTTCTTTGGGGGTAATGTAAATGTCCCAGAACTAGGCAGAGGTTATAGTGAAAAGTGTTGAAGCAGTACATTTCATGTAACTTTTATTTTGCCACCACAAAACCATTGGGTTGTATTAGCCCTTAATTTTCTTCTGGGTTCCTCTCATATACAAGGCTGGTAATCAGTCATCCACTTATATTCGAGGGCATTCTGAAAGGTCTGGATCATACTCTAGGAAGATGTCCAGCAAAATGCCTGAGCTATAGCTCCCATCTCATTCTACCTGGTGCTATTTGGCTTTGATGTTCCTCTATTTGACCTGAATGTGGCAGAGGAAGAGGAGCAGTAAGAAGAGCAGAGTAGGAAGGCTAGCAAGAACTATCACCTTAAGGGCCCAGAAAGATGGCTCAGTGGGCAAAGTAATTGTCAAAGCATCAGGACTCAAATCCCAGACTCCACATAAATACCAGACGTAGTAACACGTGCCAATCAACTTAGTGTTTTTATGGTGCTGGGAGGTAAACATAGAACAATCCACTGAAGTTTTGGGACCAGCTAGCCTGGCACATACAGTGGCCAATAACAACAACCAAAAGACTCTGTCTTCAGGTGAAGTGTGAAGACCAACAGTGCAGGTTGCCCTCTGATATACACATGTATTCTGTGGCACGTGTTCACCCCAATACGTACATACACTCACACACACATGTGTACCCACACAAGCACGCATAAACACACCATACCTACACCAGATCTTGAAAGATGAAAACTAAAACTCTATCAGTTTAGGCTTAGACAAAATACTGATATTCAGCTCAAAGCTGGTTGTCTCTTAGTTGGCTTCATGCTGACCGGCCCAACTGGAAGCTACACATAGCCTTGCTTCTGGGAAGAACTTCTCTTTATACTACTGCTAGGAGCCTAAGAAGACCCATGGCATTTCTAAGCCCCTACTGTATCCTCTTTAACCAATCACCCAGCACTCCCGATGCCAAGATTCTTGAGCAGCCACCAGGAATGTCCCTGGAGTAAATTAGGGTGGTTTTTTTTTTTGAGGGAGATGGGGTGGGGGAGATTGAGCAATGGGCTCCAATCTGGGGTCTAGAAAGTGACTGGAGCATTTGAAATGTGTTACCCAATAAAAATCTCCGCGAAGGCCCAAGACTGAAATAACTCAGCTGGGCTCTGGTCTCAGCAGGGCCCATTCATTAGCTAACACTTCTCATCTGTGATGCTTACAGACAGGTTTTTTCATGCCCCCTGAAATGGGCTTCAACATTGCAGCTGGCAGACAGCTGTGGCCTCACAGTGTTTACATTACCCAGACGAATGCAGTCTGTGCAGGAGACACAGAATGAATCTGATTTAGCTGTTGGAAAATGGGATTTTGAAAAGTTCCGTGGTTTTTCTCTCAACCCTCCCCCCCCCCCCACTCCTACCCCTACACCCGGGGAAGTTGAAAGACTGAAGGTGGAGTGAAACAGGCATGGAGGGGGAAAGGCAGTCTCTTGTTTCTTGGCCTGCTGCTTCCCTTTGTTTGTGACACCTCCAGGTGGTGGGAGTTGAGTGGCAAGCGTAGGATTAAGGGGGCTATGGCAGATCATCCTCTGGGGCTCAGTCTTACTGGTCAGCTCTAGCTCTCTGGGGCCTCAGCACAGGCAGCAAAAGACAGCTGGGCAGAGGCCAGTCAACTGTGGTCTAGTCATCCCCTTTACCTCTGGACATGAAGAGGACAGAAGGACTAGAGTCCCCACAGACAGCTGGGCCCATGACCAATTAATTGGTCCACAAAGTGGAAGGGAGGCTAGTTAACCTTACTGTGGTCTGTAGGACCCACCCACTGCACTGCATCATGGGAAACCTGCCTCAGTCCCACGGACATTTTGCTTTATTTTGTCAGGTCATCAGTATTAACCAAGCTCCCCGCCCCCCTTTTTTTTCCTGCATCTCAGTCCTCTGTTCTTGTAGCTCTTTATACCTGCACCAGAGACACATCCTCCTATTGGTTTCCTCTGCCAGACTTCTTTTTGCAGAGAGGTTTTCCCGGCTATGTAAAGTTCTAGTATTCTATCCGATTGAGTGGCAGCAATGAACAATTCCTGAACATCAACCACACGCTAAACCCTTTGTTCAGTTATTCGAGGAATATGCAAACAACCAGACAGAAGCACTTCTCTCAAGGAATTCAGTCTGGAGGGAAGAAGTGCAGGAAAGTGGCAAATTATAGGAAAATGGGAAAACTGCTTGGATCATGCCCAACGGATTAGTGGAGTTCAGAGGAGAACATATAACCCAATGTTGACAGAGGGGTGAATAGAAGACTTCCCCAGCATTTTTCACTTGCCATTCACCCTTTTAAGGTGTTAAGTTGCCCCCGCAATTTGTCTCCAACCACTTTCAACCAAATAGCCCAGACTCCCTTTCAAAAAATGTATTCCCGAAAGACTAGTTCCCTCACTATTAGGCAACATACATTTGTCCTTGTGCCTTACCTAACTTTGGAGGTGTACTGCTTCGATCAGGGAGGCATCATGTTTCCCCTTGTCCTGTCTTCCTCCACACCCACACAAGGGCCTGTTGACTGATGAACTAGTACCTGCATCTTTTACTATGGGAGTGATCTGACTCCAAAAAAGCACGAGAAATGGATTTCACTGCCATAAGACAGGTCATCAGAAAAATATGGGAATACAGATGAAGGGGCTTCAAAATTTATTCCCCAAGTTGCTCTTGACCTGGAAAGAGGGTATTGCTTGCTGATAATCAAGTGGAGGTTTGTGTTTCAAGAGCTCCAGTTGACAGAGAGTTGGATATATTTTCCATTCTGATTTAATATTTAGTCTGATTTGTTTGGGCCTTTATTATTTTTTTTCACTTTGTTTTGTTTTGGTCCCGGGCCTGCTGGTCAGGACTAATTTGTACAGCTGCTTTTTCGTTTGGTTTCTTCCAAGAAAGCAAGAGGAAATAAGGTTGCCAGCAAATCTGCAGTTCCCAAGGTTTTCCTAAGATGAATATTATTTTTCTCTTCTAATTCCGCCAAATACAGTATAAAGAAAAGCATGTGACTATTCCACAAATTTAGTTGTACCAGGCAGGGGTCAAATCCTGTACTCTGTCCACATCCTGGTGTTGGGAGACTTATGCTGATTTCCTGAGCCACTATTTAGGAAAATTGTACTGTAGTTGCAGAATGGTAAATTCCCCTGATTTTGTGCTTGGATTCTCAGACATGGCTCATCTAGAGTTTCAGCAGAAATGGTAAAGGGGCTGCTTTGGAGAGGCCAGGGGAATGGGAGAAGTCAGGCAGGAGAAACCCCAAAGAGTAGGTATTTGGAGCACCACATTCTGTTTTTGGCTCTGCCACTGACAAGTTCTTTGACACAGGCAAGTTACTTCTTACCGACCATCTTCCAGGGAGATCAGAGAGGGATAGGCTCAAAGGCTCTTTCCAGTAAAATATTATTGGACCCTGTAAATTATGGTACCTATGAGGCTAGTCAAGCAGGGTATAACGACACATGCTTGTAATCCCAGCACTAGGGAGGCAGAGGCAGGAAGATCATAAGTTTGAAGACAGTTTAAGGTTTTAGTGAGACTGTCTCAAAAAGGAAATTAAAAACCCAATAAGGAAAGTCTTAAGGGTTTGTGCATATTAACAACGCTCTATCCCACTGATCTAGCCTTATGAGGCATGTGTCCAAGGCTGTGCTTACCATTTCTATAGTCTGAGAAGAATTGTCTAGAAGGACTGTCCATGTTCTTATTGAAGTCAAGAGAGCCTACCTCGGGTAGCTAGTATGAAATGCCATTGTTTTTCAGTTTTATTGAGACAAATGTTACACACCATGCAACGAACCCATTTAAAGCATGCAATTCAGTGTTTTTTTTAAAAAATATTTTGAGTTGTGCAGCCATCATCACAATCACTTCTAGAGTATTCTCAGCATCCTAGAAGAACTTGCCTTGTTTAGCTATCGTTGTCCCAGCCCTGAATCCCCCAGTCTGTCTAGACCTAGGCAACCACCAACCTAACTTCTTTTTCTATGGATTTTCTTCTTCTTCCATCTCATAACACAGGATCATATGATATATTTGGTGGTGTTATTTTTCACCCAGCATTGTGTTCAAGATTTATTAAGGTTATGGACTGTCCTTGTATTTCATATTGGCTTGTGTATAAATAACATCCCATGATATGAATGTGTCACCTTTGTTTCATCTACTCATTAGATGAGGAGCATTTGAGTTCTTTCCCTTTTGACTACGGACATTCATGCATCTCATGTGGACATTTTTTCAGTTGGTGAATTCTATAGTCACTATACATTTAAGCATTTCAGAACTTCAGGTTGTCTTGCCAATGACAAAAGAAGGCTCCAATGTGTGGAGGCCACGTTTTATTCCATTCACTGATAGAAATGACTTTCTGGGATGGATGAGTTTGAGAAGCCACCTCCATTGGGTAGCTTGTCCATATAATGCTAAGCTTTTGAAGAAATAATTTTTATAACCTCCATTTTGTTTTATGACTACTAGATTCTGGAGAAAGATGATGCCAGGGTAGCTGTCACTTGCCTTTGTCAATTATAGGAACTCAGTGGGTACACTTCTAGGATGGCTGATAAAATGACTGTGCTAGGGACAAGATGGCAGTGAGCAATGAGGACCTTGTCTAGAAGCCAGAGTAATTGAGTCTGGGAAATGGAAGGATTTGTTAGCCAGGATCACCAAGCTCTCCCCTCACTACAGCGGGACAACTCCACGGTTCGGAAGGAACCAAACTTCAGAAAACCTGCACTACCCCCCCCCTCCCAACACGGGAAAGAGCACAGATGCTCTGGGGAGCAGGCAGCTGGGAACAGAGGTGAGCTGTGGGCAGCAGTGCCTGGCAGGCAGTAGCAACTGGCAGGGGCTGCAGCAGGCTTTGAACAGCGGTGAGTGAGGGCAGTGGTTACCAGCGGGGCGGCTCAGCACAGCAAAACAGGTGAGCGAACAAGCGGGCCACATTCCAAAACACAGACTTGGGGGCTCCGCAGTCTAAACAAGTAAGGAAGATTAAAAAACCACCCCCACTCCCCACCTCCCAACCTGTTTGGTCATCCCATGGGATTGGGAACCACAAGCTCTGAGCACACTGTACTCTTTAGAGAACTGGAGCAGTGTGGTCCTTCTATGGAACAAAGGATTAACACAGTGTAAGCCACACAGCATCTGGCATCCAAGCCATGGGTCTACTGTGTGGCTGACTCCTCAGAAGAGAACAAGTAGACAGAGGAACCCTACAAAATCATGGATCCTAGGTGGTAGAGCTTAGACAAATATAGATACAGGAAGACAGAGCCTGCCAAGCCAGTATAGGAAGCAGCTGCCTCCCAAAGGTGCTCACCCCTGTAACTTACCAGCTCAGAAAGCCCAAGCCCTCTCAGCAGATGCCTAAAGGAAAGAATAAGAGGTCAAATAATACAAACCAGGGCAACATGGCTCCACCAGAAAGCCCAGGCACCAACAGATACCCTAATACAGCTAAATCACAGGAAAATGACCTCAATACCATGCTTATGCAGTTATTTGAGAATTATAAAGGGGAAATGAATAGATCCTTCCAAGAATTCCAGGAAAATACAAACAAACAAATCGAAGCCATCCAGGAGAAACAAGAAACCACAAGCAAACAGGTGAAGGAATAAAATAAAACAGTTCATGGCATGAAAACAGAATTAGATAATATTTAAAAATCACAAATTGAGAAAAACTGTGAAATGGAACAATTAAAGAAGGAAGCAGGAATCCAACAAACATGTATAACCAACAGAATCCAACATATAGAGTAGAGAATCTCAGGGGCTGAAGATACAATAGAAGAAATTGATAATCTCTCAAAGAAAATATTAAAACAGGAAAAATTGAGACATAAAGTATCCAAGAAATCAAGGACACCATAGAAGGCATAATCTCAGGATTATAGGAGTAGATGAAAAGGAGGATGCAAAGTCCCAAGGACCAGAAAATATATCCAAGAAAATAATAGAAGAAAATTCCCCCAACCCAAAGAAAGAGATACCTTTGAACATACAAGAGACCTACAGAACACCAAATAGAATACACCAGAAAAGAAATTCCTCCCACCACATAATAATCAAAACACGAAAGCTGCAGAACAAAGAAAAGATATTAAAGGCAGCAAGGGAAAAAGGCCAAGTAACATATAAAGGCAGACCCATCCGAATTACACCTGACTTTTCAACAGAGACCGTGAAAGCCAGAAGGGCCTGTCTGATGTCATGCAGACTCTAAGAGATCACAGATGCCAACCCAGACTACTATATCCAGCAAAACTTTCAAATACCATAGATGGAGAAAACAAGATATTCTATGACAAAACCAAATTTAAATAGTATCTAAACACCAACCCAGATCTACAGAAAAGGGTAGAAGGAAAACTTCATCGGAACAAGGTCAACCATACCCAAGAAAATGCAGTATACAGATAATCTCACATCAGCAAAACCAAAACAGACACTGCCACATACAATCACCACTAACTCAACAATAAAAGGATCCAATAACCATTGGTCACTAATATCTCTCAACATCAATGGCCTCAACTCCCCAGTAAAAAGACACAGGCTAACAAAATGGATGCAAAAACAAGATCCATCATTCTTCTGCATTAAAGAAACACAGCTCAGCAACAAAGATACACATTACCTGAGAGTAAAGGGCTGGAAAAAGATTTTTCAAGCAAATGAACCCAGGAAGCAAGCGGGAGCAGCCATTCTAATATCTGATAAAGTGAACTTTCATTTAAAAATTGACCAAGAAAGACTGAGAAGGACACTTTGTTCTAATCAAAGGAAAAATTCACCAATTACTATCCCGAATATCTATGCCCCAAATATTAGAGTACCGGCATTCGTAAAAGAAATACTTTAAAATCACTCATTGATCCCAACATAATAATAGTGGGAGACCTCAACACCCCACTCTCACCAATGAACAGATCCTCAAGGCAGAGAAATAATCAAGCTAACAGAGGTCATGAATCAAATGGGCCAAACAGACATCCACAGAACTTTTTACCCAAACAGAAAAGAATATACCTTCTTCTCAGCACCACATGAAACCGTCTCCAAAATAGACCATATAATATGTCACAAAACAAGCCTCAACAGATACAAAAATTAAAATAATCCCCTGCATCCTATCAGACCACCATGGCCTAAAGCTGAACATCAACAACAATAGCATTAACAAAAAGCCTACAAACACATGGAAACTGAACAACACCCTACTCAATGACAACTGGGTCAGGGATGAAATAAAGAAAGAAATTAAAGACTTTCTATAATTTAATGAAAATGAAGATATAACATATCCAAACCTTTGGGACACAATGAAAGCAGTGCTAAGAGGAAAGTTCATAGCACTAGGTGCCTTCATAAAGAAATTGGAGACATTGCATACAAGCAACTTAATAGAACACCTGAACACTCTAGAAGAAGAAGAAACAGACACACCCAAGCGGAGTAGATGGCTGGAAATAATCAAACCCAGGGATGAAATCAATAAATTAGAAACAAAGAAAACAATTCAAAGAATCAACGAAACCAGGAGCTGGTTCTTTGAGAAAATCAACAAGATAGGCAAAACTCTTAGCCAAACTAACTAAAAGACAAAGGGAGAGTACCCAGATTAACAAAACCAGAAATGACAAGGGAGACATAACAATGGATACAAGGAAATCCAAAGAATCATTAGGTCTTACTTCAAAAGCCAACAAACAGTATTCTGCCTAAAACTAGGCTGCTCAGATGCAGACAGAGTCGTGGGCTCCACTCTGCCAAGACAGGGTAAGCAAGTCCTCAATAGTTCCTGCCTTATGAATAAGTCTGGCAGAGATACTGGTCCAGAAGGCCGAAGATGAGGCTCCAGCATTATAGAGTGTTGGGTGACTGTTCAGGCAGTAAACTGTCTCAGTCAATTTGTTCATTTTGGAAGCTGCTAACCTGCACTGCTGGTTCACTCGGGAATTTAAGTTTTATTGCTTCTCAAGTATCTGAGGGATGGTGAAGGCCAGGTAGTTTAGTTTTACAGTCAAGTTTAGTTGGTTAGGGGATAAGATCTTTTTAGATCAAGATACAGGATTTAAGTTAATAGAGTTGAGATAGGATAGATATTGAATTTCATTCAGAAATTTAGACCCAATAAGACAGGAAAGATGTTTATTTCATGCTTGACACATACAAATAGCCAAATCACTATGAATGTTACATTTATAGAACTCATGATTGTTACATGGTTCTCCCCTACTGCATGTAGTTTGTTTTATACATGTGTAATAAAACAAATGTATATGAAAGAAAAAGAAAGAAACCTGCTATTTTTCTGAAAACTATTTTTTCCTCTCTATTTTTCAGCCCTAAGGAAACTCATACAGGGAAAAACTTTTTCCCACAGAGACTGTTGAAAGAGGGCATCTGGCCAAAGGCTTGAGACAATGATAAAAGTTTTTTTGCTCTGACTGTGAGCACCCAAGCAGAAACTGCATGAAAGAAGTTAAGACCTCAACATAACAGTACCCAGCTAGATACTGTTACCTGTAGAAACGTTTCCTTAGAATCTGCATTTAGAGCAATAGAAGGTGGACCTGAAACATCATGCTTTATAGGTATTTTACAATAGAGGACCCCTTGGCATTTAGCCTAGGCTTGGATAGCACACCTGTTGGTCTGGGACTGGAAGTGGGTCAAGTTTTTCCTTTAGAGAATGTCTAGCTCAAACTATGTTGCTATGACCATCTTGTAAACACATTGGCCTTAGCCCGGGGAAATTTATGATTAAGGTTTCCCTGTGTATTGTTTAAAAAATAATGAGAAGGTCATGCTGACAATTGCTTGAATTTTGTTATATGCTTTGTTGTAGGTTACAGAACTTTTTGTATTTTCTTGTTACTTTGTTGGTTTATTGATTGCCCTAGTGATTGTAAAAGATGAAAAAAATTCATGATATAATCTGTAATGAAAAAAAAATTGAACTTCATTTCAATAAAATACTGGGGTTGGTCCAAGCAGATGGGCAGACAAGTAACAGACATGAGAGAGTAAGCTAGAGTGAGATGGCGAACAGCAAGAGAGATAGGAAGATGGGAAACAGAAAGCAAGAAAATTAGGAAGATGGGCAACAGCAAGCAAGGAGATAGAGAGATAGGTAACATCAAGAAAGAAGGTAGATAGAAAGATAACAAGCAAGCGAGCGAGCAAGGAGTCAAACAGACAGCAAGCAAGACAGAGACGGAGACAGATAGAGAGCCAGAGGAAAAGTTCTCCTAGGCTGTAAGATCTTCAGATTGTACTACAAAACAAAAACAAAAACAAAAACAAAAACAAAAACAAAAACAAAACAAAAAAGACTGTGCTAAGATACCAAGGGGTTTGACTCACACTAACATGAAAATGGGCTCATATCTACTTTAACCTTTTCAAGACCATTTCTGTCAATATTAGGTCATTTCTGGGGAGCAGGGAGTTGAGGATCTATTCTTGATCCAAGGCTCTTTGGCTAAGAGTCCTGCACAGCCGACACTCTTTCCTCTTCTCCATCCAGGCTGAGCTCACTCTCTCCTTGCTCCCCTCAAAGTCCTTATTCTTCACAATAATAAGACCTATACCTACCCAACCTTGGTGTTGACCATTTTGACTTGGGAGTTGAGATAGGAAGAAGAAGAAAAAAAAAAAGGAGAAAAGGAACCTAGAGCCTTATGTAGGGGAAGCATAGGTACAGACTTGCCTCAGGAGGTACCTGCTCATGTTGGCTTAACAGCATTATTAGTAGTAGCAATGATTTCTCCCTTCAAAGTGGGCCAGCTTGAACAGCTAGTGTATGGTCATCACACTCAGCTCTGTTAAGGCTACAAAACATTTCACCTTGATGAGCTTATCTGCAATAAAGACCAGATCTCTCCTGATTCCCTGAGGGATGACTCCAGAAGGGCAGTAAAAGCCAAGCACAGTGCACAACAGAAGCTTAGTGCTGATGAGATGCAAAGTGTAGGAAAGTACAGTTTGGGGCAGTGAGGTGGAGCATGGCAATAAAAGGGTATCCCTGTAAGGCCTCCGTGGATGAAGTGAGGCTTTAAGCGAACCTTAAATGAAGTATAGGATCCAGGCACTCCAAGTTCTCTGACAAACCAAACCCTCACGTATCACTGTTCCTTGTTCTAATTAAAAGGCATGGTGCTCGCTTGTGCTTGGGCAGACAATTCACATGACCTCCCAGCTCATTTGGCAGCACTTGGGAGAAATCTGGCCTTGCAATCAGAGTAAATGATGTGTTACCCTACACTTAATCTCCACCATCCATCAAAATCCAAGGGCCTTGGCCTCAGCCTCTCGACAAGAGGCCCACAGTACCTGGGTAGGATTTCATTCAGGGAATGAATGCAAAGCCCCTAAGTCTCCATCCATCTCAGCTCTCTGTAAACAGTTAAAGACTGCAGCCAACAGCAAAAGAACTGCCAACCCAAATGAAAGCAGTGAGTCAGCAAAATAAAGACAGATGGCCATGGCTTAACTGTAGCATAGACGGCAAGAAGTACACCCTGCTTAGCTCTGACTAGATTGCTTCCCCTCAATTTCAGGTGACCCGGTGCTCACACAAAGCCCCTGTGAGCAGCACTATGAGTGGAAGAAAGCACTTGCTGTCTGCACACTGTGTGCAGCCATAGTGGTAGAGGGGGGACATTGTTCCAAACCATAGTCTCCAGGCTGGCCAAGCAGGGGGATGCAAAGGAAACATTGATTAAACGTTCCCCCAGCTGTCTCCCATCCATGCCACAGGGCTATTTCCTCTGATGGCCTGATTTCTAAGCATTCTGCTCTGTTTAACCAGACTTAACTGATCCCATAGTTCAATTTATGGCCACATCATTATCACTATAACTTGGCCTATTCTTTCCCATCATTTCCACACCTCAAAGTTTAGGGATGTTAAAGAGTTGAAACTAGGGCTATAAAACAAGAATCTGGAGGGGTTGGATGGGAATTTCCACATCTAGGGTGATGAATCCCCAGCACCAAGTTTTCTAGAACATGAGAAGTGTGCAGCAAACGCTTGTATAATGAAAGAAAAAAAAAAGGGTGAATGAAATCTCTATGGCCTGCATATCAGAGGTAGAGTAGCATGAGCCCATTATCCTTCTTCAGCATCCTTGGGAACCACATGCCCCTCATGGGTCACACAACTTCCCTTAGTTCTGTCTTAAACAGGTAGCACAAAGTACTTCCAGGCCTCTCTCTCTGTCTCTCTGTCTCTCTGTCTCTCTCTCTGTGTCTCTCTCTCTGATTTCCCTTTTATTTCAAAATGATTTTGCTCTTAAAAGTTATTATTATTATTTAGTTTTATAAGCCATTTCTTGAAAAAGAAAGCCAGATGATGAGACAAAGTGAGACTCAAAAGTTTCTTGGGAAGAAAATTCACAGCGAACAAGAAAAATCTCAGTCACAAGTTTGATTTTTGGTCTTGAGAAATAGTCTAGCTTGAGGTGGAGGTGAAGGCTGAGAAGTGGGCAGGAGCCAGCCCTAATGCTGATGGTATTCTGTGATTTTTCTATGCCTCTCTTTCGGTTCAGCCTGCATGCTGCTTTCTTTGGATCTGATTGCTAACCACAGAAGTTTCCAGAAGAAAACTTAGGGCAGCCATGGATGGGTGTTGCCAATTTCAGAAACTACTATTTCAGTTCACATTTTCAAAACACCTCTGGACACAAGTTATGAAAGCTTCCAGGGTCAGTAGTGAGCGAGAGAAGAGATCCTGGGAAAGATGAATAGAGAGGGAAAGGTGCTTCTGATGAGACTGGGAGTGAAAGAAGTAGGAGGAATGAAATCCTTTCCCCCTCACTTCACAGAAGGCCCCGATGTAGAATAGTGCTTTGAAATATCAAAGCCACGAGGCAGTCTGTTAGACTGTCACTGCCCTTGGTGCCAGGCCCGTTAGGCTCACTCCAGGCCATGCATCCTTTGGAGCTGAACTCACCAGATCTCTGCAAGAGTGCAGGCGTGAGAGAGGACATCTCCCCAAGGGATGGCCATCAGGACGGTTCCTTGAAAGGACTTTGATTATTTTCAAAACCAACAAAAGCTAAGAGGGTTTCCATAAATTCAGTAACATCTTTGGTTGCAGAACAGCCAGGGCTAAAGAGTGAAACTATGTTAAAACAAAACAAAACCAAAAATCCCCAAAAGTAAACCTCAGCTAGACAGTGGGCCATGAGGGGAAGCCCTTTGTTGTATCTGTCTGCCAGCTCATGGGTTACTGTCTTTAATTAAAATTTCACCAGAATTCCTACTTGGGATATCAAATTCTGTGTGAGGTACTTAGAGATACAATTATGAACCGGACACGGTCCCTGATCTCAAGGAATTCATAGTGTGATAGAGAAAGGACAGACAAACAGATTACTAATTATAACACAGGCTGATAAGAGCTAAAGGGTGCTGGGGGAGGCCAGAGGATGAGCACTTAAATCATCCTGAAAGACATGATGCATACACTGAAGAATGAGTAGGAGTCAGCCAAGTGAGAGAGGGATTGAGGAGAGGATACTCCACAGGGATGGGCTTTGTAGGAGTAAGTGTTGTAAAGATTTATAAAATACACACTCAAATGGAAAGTTGATCAATACAAGCAATTGCTGATTTGTGGGAAGACAATGAAAATAAGTGAAAGTTAGCAAGTTTGTTTACAGAACAACCCACTAAGGAGAAGAAAAAAAAAACAAGAGTGGAAAGGAGCGGGAAACAGAGAATGAAGCAGAAGAATGTTAAATAGTTTTTGTACTTGTGTAAGGGCATAAATTGTAAGGAACAGATATTTTATATTAGCATTTATACCAATGCATTTAGAATCTGGGTGAACACCATGAAAATCAACAAAATTGGAGAAGAAACTGAAATAAAATGGAAGTGTACATGCCTTATTTTCCTTGCACGTGCAGACACATACAGACTTAACAGGAAATTTAAAAAAGCGTTTAAGAGCATATAACCCCTTCACCCAATTTACTGCATTAGAGCATGGGAAATGCTGGGAAGATTGTGCCTTTCTTCCCAGAGTTGTTGTCGCCACATCAGAAAGTGTAGGAAGGACAGAAAGACAACTCTGCACAGAACTTCTAAATATACTAGCAATACATCAATTTTATATGTTTGAAAGAAGAAAATATCATGTAGGATTTTCGTCAATCCTAGAAATAAAAGGCTGATTCTCCATTAGGAAATGTATCAGTATAATTCATTACATGTGCATATTAAAGAGGGAAAGTATATGATCACTTTTGTAAATGGAATTCAACGTATTTGAGAACACTAATCAACTATTTGTTCCCAGAAACTATATGAAGGGCTGGGCGTGGTAGTATCTGTAATTCTGACAATTGGGAAAGTGAGGCAGGAGGACCTCAAGTTCAAGTCTAACCTGGTATATTTACTAAGTTTGCAGTTAGCCTAGGATGAATAGCAAGGCCTGTCCCCCAAATCAAAACCAACCAACTAAAACAAAAAACAAACAAAAACAACGCTCAAAAAGCAAAAAATAAAGCACACACACACAAACCTTCTGAGAGGTCTTGGTCCACAGAGTGAGTTCCAGGACAGCCAGAGCTACACAGAAAAGCCCTGTCTCCCAAACAAAAGCAACCAAACATACCTTCTGAGAAATTAGGAATTAAGGACACAATGCTTTAATTTGAGTATTTCACAAAGCTAGAGAAAACTCCATCCTTAAATTTTAACAACCATGGTAGATTGGTTAACAGTCTCTGAGGCTAAAGAGTGGAGGTGTCAGTCTTTGAGCACCTCTGTCTGTGTGACCTTGGACAACTTACTTAGCTTTTCTGTACCTCAATTTCCTAATCTTAATATTGGAGACAGGGTTTCTTGTGGCTTAATCTGTCCTCCAGTTCCTTATTAGCTGAGGACGACCTTTGAACTTTTGATCCTGCTGTCTCCGTCTCTCCAGTGCTGAGATCACAGGCTTGAACTATCAAGCTTGGCTTATGATGTGCTATGGATCAAACCTAGGGCTTCACCGATGCTAGGCAAGCCTATTACTGACTCCATGCCCAATCTTTAAGCATGTTCACAGAACCACTTGCTGACCTTCACTCTATGCATATTTTAATCTGTTCTATGGTTCTTTAATCGGTTCGGTAATCATCTAGAAGTATTCATTGATTTCCAACTCTATTTTGTGGATCAACTACAGTTGATCATGTTGATGGTGATGATGGCAGGCCCAACCCCAGACCCCATGCTCCCCAAAACTGCTCTGTTCCTCAGCCACATCCGTTCTCCCCATCACCTCTCCAATCCTGGCTAGCAGCCATACCTTGGGTAGTGTGTTTGAGCTTAGCTCCAAGCAAAATCACAAACATCTAGAGGTTGAGCTGACACCCAGGGTTCTCTGTTTCTAAGCCCCTCCCACCAGAGCCAGGCACACAAAGGGGCACTTTGTTAATTCCTGAATTAGAGCAAAGGAAGCTAAACATCTAGGCTATTTCTCCTCGATATCCTGTCTCCACAAAGGAAGAGTTCTGGAGGCTGAAGCGATGGCTCAGTATGGAAAAGAGCTTGTGCAAGCATAAGGACCCAAGTTGGAATTTCAGTATCCAGGTTAAAAACATCTTATAACACCAGGGCTTTGGAAGGCAGAGGCAGGAGGATAGTTGGAACTTGCTGGCTCCAAGCCTAGTGCGAAGTTCAGTGAGAGACCTCATCTTGAAGGAGTAAAGTGGAGAATGATGGACGAGTATATCTGATGCCTCCTCTGGCCTTTGCACGCACCCGAACACACACATGTGCATAAACCACACATTCCCAGGAGTGGCTGGATGAGTAGATTCACACAAGCCTCCCCATTTCAAAAGCCTAAGTTTTCATTCTAGGAACAGAAAGGCGTGGTACAATTAGCAAATTTCCCAAGATGCCTCCCTTCCCCAATCACTCCCTTATGATCAGGCTTTTCTCTGCCTAGCTTAGGTCAATGTTGCATGACGAATTTTCCCCTTTACATAAGGCTTGGATCAGGCCGGGTTTTGTTAGCATGTACAAATGGAGCCAAATCTGTCAACTTACAATTGTACAAAATTGGACTCCTGAGACTCTTCCAGAAACGAGCCAAAGGAAAGCTAATAGTTATCCTACCTACCTCATAGGGTCATAGTGAGAATCGAGTGAGATAATGGGTAGGAGTGTACTTTAGAAAGTAGCAGTGAGAGGCAGATTAGATTTTTAGCCCTGAGTGGAACAACAGGAGCTCATTGGTAGTGTGAAGGCCAGGTGAAAGATGGGACTTTTTGTGACCCTTGGATTTGCCATTTTGCAGTGACTGTTAGCCTTGCTTTCCAGCAATTCTTATGACAATTTATTTTATTTTTAGACTTTGGACACTATATCTAGGTTTATCTTTGACTTCTCACTTCTTTTTCTTTCTTTCTTTCTCTCTCTCTCTCTCTCTTTCTTTCTCTCTTTCATTGTTTTTTTGGGACAGGGTTCCTCTGTGTAGTCCTGGCTGTCCTGGAACTCACTCTGTAGACCAGGCTGGCCTTGTAGTCACAGAGATTCACCTGCCTCTGCCTCCCTAGTGCCAGGATTACAGGCATGCGCCACCACGCCTGGCTTTCATTTTCTTTCTAAAGTTTTACTAACCCACCATACTGGGGGTGGGGGAGGGATTGTCAAAGATAAGCTAACTTTTCCTTCTTTTAGTTCCTTAAAGAGACCATATTTTGTTGCTTGCTTAGATGCAGATTTCAGCGAGCCTCTGAGCCAAAACGAAACAATACAGGGAAAGCACACTCGCTGTCTTCCACAGGGGATCTGCCAGTGGATGCTACTAAACAGATATGGAAACAGCCTTCTTGCAGAGCATCTTAAATAGCCACCATTTCAAGTGCTAGAAGGCTTGAGAGAACGTAAGAATCTAAGTTCAAAGAAAGTTAAGAGTCAGAAAAGAAAGGGTTTTTTTTTCTGGGGAGGGGTGGCGTGTAAAAGGTTCAAAAGGTGTATAGGTTGAAAAGATTCCAATTCTGAAGAGGAAGGACTTTGAGGGGAGCCAGGGGAGAGTGAGCTCAGCCTGGATGGAGAAGAGGAAAGAGTGTCGCCTGTGCAGGGCTCTTAGCCAAAGAGCCTTGGATCGAGAATAGACTGAGCCTACAGAGGTAGCCAAAGGTATTCGAACTAGGGAATTGAGTAAGATTTATTGCCAAACTTGGCCTAGACTAGACAGAGCTTGGCTTTGCATCTGTTTTTATATGTTGGGCATTTACACACACCTCTTTACGGTTGAAGCCTTCAGATAGTGAGCCAAAACCCTCAGCAAATAGGGTCAAGGAGACATTGCTGGCGGTGTCTGGAGTGTGCACAGAACCCAGGGAGCAAAGTTACAGAAAGCACATCTAGGCCTGCAAGGTAGACAGGTAGGCAGGAAAGATCAGCCCGTACCGCTCCCAGGCCACTGGCTAGCTAGCTCATCTGCATTTAGTCACATTGTAATCAAGCAGCCTTGGTGACTGGCCAGCACTATCATCATTGTATCCATCCCATAACTTCCTAGGCCACCAGCTCCCATGTACTGTACTCTGATGTTCCACTTTTGGTTCCAGATTACTCTCCTGGTGAGCTGCTGCCCTGAACTATGGGAGGGAGGGAGGGCAGGAGAGAGAGGAGAGAGGGTGTGTGTGTGTGTGTGTGTGTGTGTGTGTGTGTGTGTGTGTGTGTGTGTGTGTTGGGAGGAGTCTTGGGTGGCCTCAGCCTCAAGCATCCCTGGCTGTAGGCTTCAGGGGGAGCCTGTACCTCTGAACTTTGCTCTACTAGTTCACTCTGCTGCAGGGAGAAATGAGACTAGTTCCCTGCTGGTTGTGTCCCATACTCCCTGTTATGATAGGCAGTGAAGCAAATCATTTGAGATCTTGCCTGGCCTTAATGGGACAGAAAGGGCTCCTCTCTTGCTTGAAAGGAACATCCAAGTATGTGCTTACTGTTTAGTTTTCCTAGAAAAATAATTTCTCTGGCAGGCTAAAGAGAGTGAGTTTGCCTTCAGAAAAGTATTGTGTCATACCCACAACCCTTGTGGCTTTTTCATGGCTGAAAAGCTTGCATTCAGGGGAAGAGTAACCAAACACCTGCTAGGGACAGCTTTTCATTTTTTTTTATTCAAGAAAAAACAAATGTGTTGTGTAAAGAAAAAAAAAGATGCATTATTGAGTATTTCTTTGGGGGTAATTTAGCAATCTACCAAAAATAGAGATTTTGTAAAAAGTACAGTATGAATTAGAAATTGGGTCTGAGCCAGGTGTGGGGATGCACACCTTTAATCCCAGCACTGTGGAGGCAGAGGCAGGCAGATCACTGTGAGTTCAAGGCCAGCCTGGTCTGCAATGCAAGTCCAAGACAGCCAAAGCTGTACAGAGAAACCCTGTCTGGAAAAAAAATGGGTCTGAGTGTTCAGTGTTACAATTTTGAGGTGTCAAGTGGAGTCACACCTTTCCCTTCTTCAAAGTCTAGGTTTTAGAAATTAATTGGATTCAGACTCCTGAGTAACTAAAAGGAGGCAAAGGAATAAAAGGAGCAATGCGACACAGCTTCTGAAACTATGCCACACAGCCTTATGAAGCTGAAGGCAGAGGACACAAACACATCAGCAAGAGTGAACAAGAAGCAAGAATGAAGCCAAAACCAGACACAGAATGAAGCCTAGGTGTCCCTGGCAGTGATTGCCTATGTTGCATGTGCCACATAACTGCAGCCATGGTTCTGAACACACACCATGTGCACTTTATACTGCCACACTGTGCAGTGGCAACAACTGTTCTGTCAAACACCTTGGCTCATATTTGAGCCCCTCGAGCGTTGTGCGTAGCAGTGTTTTGACTGCTGAAGACACTACATCCTGCAGTATCAAATATTTAGCCAATATTTTAGTTTTCATGTACAAATAAATAAGCAGTTTCATCTTACTAAGATGCAAATTTGTTTTTACTTTCAATAAATGGTAAAATTATATGTATGCCAAGCAATAATTTTTAAAATAAATGCCTTTGAGATTTATTATTAGAAAGTACGCAGTTTATATACTGTGACAGTGTAAAATTTTCAACTTGACAGAAGGTACAATGACCTGGAAGATGGGCCTTTGGGCATATCTGTGGGGAATTTTCTTGATTGAGGTGGGAAGACCTGCCCACTGTGGGTGGCCCCATTCCCTGGACAAGGGACACCAGGCTGTATAGGAGTGGGGAAAGCAAACTGAGCACTAAAAAGGACACGTTCATTGTTTGCTTCTGACTGCAGATAGAATGTGGACAGCTGCTGCAAACGCCTGGTACCTTGACCTCTCTGCTATCATGGAGTATAACCTGGAAATGTGAGCTGAAATGAACTCTTTCCTGCTCAAGTTGCTTCTGTCACGGCATCTCATCACAACAACAGGAAAATAAACTAATACGTATACCTAAAAATTCTGGGTCATGTAAAAATTTCTTGGGTGAAACAAGGTCGAGTAGAAAAAGTTTAAGAAACTCTGACAAAATATTCTAGGTGCAAAGAGCTACAAAACCATTTATGTCACGGCTTTTCAAAAATAATTTAAAAAATATTGTAACTGACAGAACCCCGGTTTGCATAAATTGTATATAAATTGGCTCTTCTCATTTAAAATAGAGGGGGGAGACCCTATCTACTCAGCCATGCTTTTTTACTGTTCAAGCTAAGAAAATAGTGAGGTGATACTACATGCAGCCAGATTATGGGAACCAGTTCATATGCATTTTGTGAGCCAGTTTGTTAAAGACAACAATTATTTCAAAGCTAATGAAGTCTCAAAACTCATCACTTCTGAATTATTTGGCCACCCCTCGCTATTATCAATACTCTTGAGGTTGTTTACATCTATTGTATCTGTGTGGTGGAAATACTGTACAATAGTGTGCTCTCGGATATCTTTGTCCACTTCCTTGTCTAGTGACATCAGGTTGGGAAATTCAAATTGGCCCTGATGGGAGTGTTCATTTCACAGAAATGCACAGAATGCTATAGATCATGTAAAAATTTCTTGGGTCTTATGCTTGCAGAGAAGGGACCTGTGACCATTGCAACTTATTCTTCCCTTTTGAATATACTTAAGTTTGAATTTTGAAGTTGTTCTCTCTGTCCCTCTCCCTTCCTTCCTCCCTCCCTCCCTCCCACCCCCTCTCTCTCATGTGTGTGTGTGTGTATCCATTTTTTATTCCCCCAAAGGACTATGCTATGCCCACTGCCTCTTTTATGCTTGAATGTCCTTACAATGTAATTTGGCACATCTACGGTTTATAGCACTGCAGGAGAGAGGCTAATATCCTAATGTTAATGAAGCCTTTCTGGGTTACAGTGACCCATATGCAATCATCAAGCTAGTTCAAACAGACTCTGAAAAACCACTTAGGCCATAGTAGCTGGGTTAAGTGAAAAGTTCTACCAGAAATGATTTAAATGGGCCAGTCACATGGCTCAAGTTTTATAGACAGTTGCTAATATCACTCACTCTCAGGGGACACGGCCAGTACTCTGACTATGGGGTGCTTTTGAAAGGCTTTTGGAGTCTATAGTCACCCCTAGTGAAATTGCTACTACTCTCAGGCGAGTGGTGAAGCTGCCTAGGGTAGAGTTATGTAGCTCAGACAATCTTCTTTTTTTGTTTGTTTGAGACAGGGTTTCTCTGTGTAGCCTTGGCTGTCCTGGAACTCACTCAGTAGACCAGGCTGGCCTCGAACTCAGAGATCTACATGCCCCTGCCTCCCAAGTGCTGGGATTAAAGGTGTGCGTTACTACTGCCTGGCTCTCCGGCAACTTCTTTTGCAAACAGATCTACCATCAGCAGACTTGAGTCCGCATGGAGACAGCCAGAAGTGAGCTTAAACTAGAAGTCATCTGAAGGATGCAGTGGGTCTTCTGGCTTCCAGATGTTGTGCTATGAGATAAGTGAGCAGCTCAAGTTACTTGGCCTTTCTGGCTCTCAGTTTGATAGTTATTTGTTTATTGCTGGCCTCAAACAACTCATTACATACTTTAGGGGGACTCTGATGATCTCCTGCCTCCAGACACCTAGTGCTAGGATTGCAGGGATGGGACACCGTGACTGGTTTGTGGGTTTGCACCGATGTAAAATGATGTTGAGGCTAGTACTAGGTTTCTTGGAGTTATATTAATTAATCAACGCACCAAGGATTCATTCAAGGTTATAACTACAGACTTACTCTAGTACCTTGCACATAGTATGTGGACTTTTTTTTTTTAAAGGAGGGCAGTTAAAAGTAAAAATAAATAAAACAAAGAAAAGTTAAGATTGTGATCTTTTTAAGAGCTTAGCAGACCTGCAATAAACTGCAACACAAGAGCCTTGAGGTCTGCACTCTGAGATATGAGGACCATGGTTCTCTCCATCATTGTGGTCATTCAGTCTATGACACTGAATTACAGGGCATGTGGAAATGGCTTGGGGCAAGCAGACTACTGCAAATCGAAAGGACTAGCACTTGACGTGGTCCTTCATGAGGTTCACCGGGGAAAAATCATCACAGTCATTGTGTGCTTGAGAGGAGCCGCAGCCTGGGCTCCTCGTGCATAAGCTGACTTTGCCTGTCCCTGGTCCTCAGAGCTCAAGCTTCCTCCTCTAATGACTCATGGACCAGACTTGCGGGACCCCTTTGAGTTTCCATTCTTTTCTCTCTGCCGTCTCTTTATCACCCAGCTTATATTGAATCCTAGACCCACCACTTTCTGCCCTTCCCCATTTAGCATTTTACTTTAGGTGTAGAAGATTGGTGAGACACTTTTTGCAGTCTCAGCACTAGACAGGCCAAGGAGGGAGGCTTGCCACAAATTTGAGGCCAGCTTGGAGTGTATAACTGCCTCAAAAAGCCAAGAAAAACTAGATGAGGCTCTCTCTACCTACGAAACATTTTGATTTAGAGAAAGTAGTATGTGGGTGGTGGTAGTGGTGGTGGTGGTGGTGGTGGTGATGGTGGTGGAGGTGGTGGTGGTGGTGATGGTGGTGGAGGTGGTGGTGGTGGTGGTGGTGATGGTGGTGGTGGTGGTGGTGGTGGAGGTGATGGCGGTGGTGGTGGTGGTGGAGGTGGTGGTGGTGATGGTGGTGGTGGTGGAGGTGGTGGTGGTGATGGTGGTGGTGGTGGTGGTGGTGGTGGTGGAGGTGATGGTGGTGGTGGTGGTGGTGGTGGTGGTGGTGGTGATGGTGGTGGTGGTGGTGGTGGTGGAGGTGATGGTGGTGGTGGTGGTGGAGGTGATGGTGGTGGTGGTGGTGGTGGTGGTGGTGGTGGTGGTGGTGGAGGTGGTGGTGGTGGTGGTGGAGGTGGTGGTGGTGGTGGTGGTGGTGGTGGTGGTGGTGGTGGTGATGGTGGTGGTGGTGGTGTGGTGTGGTGGTGATGGTGGTGGTGGTGGTGGTGGTGGTGGTGGAGGTGGTGGTGGTGGTGATGGTGGTGGTGGTGGTGGTGATGGTGGTGGAGGTGGTGGTGGTGGTGGTGGTGGTGGTGGTGGTGATGGTGGTGATGGTGGTGGTGGTGGTGGAGGTGGTGGTGGTGGTGATGGTGGTAGTGGTGGTGGTGGTGGTGGTGGTGATGGTGGTGATGGTGGTGGTGGTGGTGGTGGTGGTGGAGGTGGTGGAGGTGGTGGTGGTGGTGGTGGTGGTGGTGGTGATGGTGGTGATGGTGGTGGTGGTGGTGGTGGTGGTGGAGGTGGTGGTGGTGGTGGTGGTGGTGGTGGTGACTTTTTAGTTTCACAGTGAGTGACAAGCCAATGGGACCCTCTGATTACCTGAGTCTCAAACATCGCTGAAATGTATTCTGAGCTTAGTTTAGATGTAGTCCTGGCAACCTAAGGTCAATGTGTAGCTTTATGGGTCTTTGAGCACTCAAGGTTTTACAGAGCTCTGCCTCTTATCTGAGGATTTTTCTAGTAACTCTGTAACCAAGGCTAACAGGACTGTTTCTCGTGGGCGTTCAGCTTTACAGATACTTTAAAAAGCCATTTCTGAGAAATCCAAGTCCATATCAGGAATGATAATAGGATGGCTGCCTCCCAAGATTTGCAAGCTGTGGAGCATTTTGCTGCAAATAAGTAAATAAATAAATAAGGAATCCAATCCTTTTTGTTGCTATCGTTAATTATACCATCACTTTAATTTTTTTTCGAGTGTTTATAGCTCAATCCGAGATCTGGTTTTCCGAGTCACATTTCTCAGTCAATCCACACCCTCCCCTGGCCCCCCATTTGCAGGGAGGCATAGGACTTCTGAGTTTGCCATTTGAATTTGTACATATTCAGAGCTCCCCACAGTTTAGAAATCAGACACCCCAAGCCAGGATTGCAACATGCAATCATCATTGGTCATGAGGGGCAGGGAGTGAGATCTCTCTGTCTGTCTCTGTCTCTGTCTCTGTATCTGTCTCATTTTCTCTTTCTCTCAGCAGAGCCTGTGGCCTCTGTCCTTGAACTTCAGAATTCCTCTGGCATCTTGCCTCTTCTGTGTACGTACGCTCAGGCCTTTAACTAGCATCATTAGTTGAGACTTCCATCCCTCCCCTCAGAGCAGCGCTCACACTGGAGCTCCAGCCATTTCTGTAGCTGCTTATGGCAGCACGGCCATAAACTTGGGAGCTAGTTAGAAAAATAGCCAAGTGATTCTTATTAGGCGAGTTCAGGAAGCCTGGGCAATTTCTTTCTACCCAGATGTCCCACAACCACCCAATGCATGATATGATTAAAACCATAGTCATTCGAAAAGCCACTTGTCCTAAAATCTGTACCGAATGAGGCAGACCCACATTTATTCAGAAGGAACATTCTCTAAGAAGGCCTGTGAAGTGAGAAGGCAGTGAGCTGCCAACAACACAGTGAAAAGTCCCTTCTCAGGGCCCCACAGAGGCAGCTTTCATGAGGGGCGGCTCTGTTTCTTCTGTAAAGCACATTGACTGATACTCTCAACATGGAGGACGGGCTTGGACACCTAGCTGGTCAAGGCTGTCCTTCTATTTCAACTGTCTTTATTTCACTGACTACTCTCCTAACTGCACAGATATAAAAAAAAATGATCCCATGTAGTTGAAAAAGCCTCACAAATGCATATATGGACTCAAAAATACAGATTCAATTTCAAGGACTATGAGGAGTAGTTGTTTAAGGGAAAGTACCAGGTGTCTGGGGTGAAAAGACTCCCTACACATCACTTTGTACAGTAGTTATCTTATTTTTCACCCTACTTTTTTATTTTTAAACATTTCAAAGAGATTGAGAAAGGTGCACAAGATTTCACAACCAACACATTAAGTGCATAGTTATGAATTCTTGTTGTTGTTTGTTTTTCGAGACAGGGTTTTCGCTGTGTAACCTTGGCTGTCCTGGACTTGCTTTGTAGACCAGGCTGGCCTCAATCTCACAGCAATCCACCTGCCTCTGCCTCTTAAGTGCTGGGATTAAAGGCGTGCGCCACCACTGCCCAGCTGAGGTTATGTCTTTATTGTTCGCCATCCGTGTGCATCCGTGCTTTTCTTTGTTGTACTATTTGCAAGGCACATGTACAATGAGACACATTTAAAATTTCCGAACTGAGTCTCTCTCCCAACCACAAACCATCCTCCATCCTGTCCATTCAACCATCACAGTACACATGGCCTCCCTCCCTCCCTCCTCCCTCTCTCTGTCTCTCTGTCTCTGTCTTTCTCTCTCTCTCTCTCTCTCTCTCTCTCTCTCTCTCTCTCTCTCTCTCTGTGTGTGTGTGTGTGTGTGTGTGTGTGAGAGAGAGAGAGGGGGGGGAAGAGAGAGAGAGAAAGAGAGAGAGGACAGACAGACAGACAGAGACAGAGAAGCAGACAAAGAGAGACATGGGTAGAGAGACAAAGAGACAGAGAGGGAGAGATGGAATGCACTGACTTTTTAAAAGAGCTCACTTTAGTTATCTTAGAGCACACCTTAATTACGGGATGGAGCCATTTACTGGCAGTGACAGCACTTTATTCAGAGTAAACCTCAAGATATGGCTGAGTGGTAGGACGGTTTGCCTAGTATAAACAAGGCCCTCGGCGCCATTCACAGATTTGTGAAAAGTAACTGTTAGCTGTAATAAAAGAAACCAGATCCTGCCTTATCTAAACAGCAACCTTCAAATGAGGTCATCTTCCAACATCCGTAGCAGCATTACCCACTTTTCTGGTTCCTGGACCAGCGCTTTCAACCAGCCTCCTTATCCTTCATCCTCCATATTCAGTCAGTTTCCCAGGTCTTTATCTGATCCTTTGACCTGCCTTGGGATTTTACACCTTCTCTCTCTGTCTCTGTCTCTCTGTCTCTGTCTCTCTGTCTCTCTGTCTCTCTGTTTCTGTCTCTCTGTCTCTCTCTCTTTTACATCTCACCCCTACCATGGGCCAGGCCTTCCATATCTCATCTCTAAAGTATTCTAACTCCTTCCTTACCTAAATCTTGCCCTGGATATCTGCTGTACATCCACAGGAAGCAGTGTCTTAACCAGGGACACATGTCTGCTTACATTGTAACACAGCCAAGTACTAAGTGCCTTGGATCAATTATTGTGTTTAGACTGCATTTGACTTTTGTCTCTGTGAAATGAAGATGCCCAGGGTGACTCCTTCTTGGATCTGGCCAGCACATACCTCCAAAGCTCCCATTTTTTTCTAAAGGTCACTCCAAAGCCTGTCCTTTCTTTCTTCATCTGTTTAATTAGCATATGCTGGTTACACATGACAAAGAGTTTCATTATGACATTTCCACATATGTACATAGCAACACGCTTTGATCATATTTGTAAATGTACAGTCAGGAATGAAAATACTCTGCCCTTTCTTTGACTTTCAGGTTCTAAAAGAATGGAACCCATGACATTGGAATTTTTCAGAAATCTCATACTGGGAGAAGGTAAAGGTTGAGAGACTGGTGTCTGTCAGCCAGAGAGGAGTTTATAAGATACATGAGGGACAAAGATGGCTCCATATGCAAGCACGTGTTGCCCTGGGCTGCTTAGCGATGCATACCTCTGGCCCACTATTTAAACCTCAAATCAGAACCCCAAATATAGACTTGGGGTGGGAGGCATTGGGTCTCTTTGTGCCTCCTTTATCCTTTCTTTCACTATCATTTGTTTCTTTAATTGGCCTGTTAAGGACAGGTAGCTATATCTTGCTTGTAAGTGCTGGAGTGAGGGTGGGGGAGCAGGCTCTGACCTGAACAGCCCTGGTAGCACACTCACTGCTCTCCACTCTCCTCTCTTACTCCGTCCACACTCCACTAAGCCTTCTCTTTCCTCTCCCCACATGGTTCCCGTTCTGCTTTTTATCTTTCTTCTCTGGATATGAGCAAGAACATGGCGTTCGGAGCCTTGCTTATTTTGCTTAAAATCATCTCCAGTTCCATACGCTTTTCTACCAAGGCTATTTCATTTTCCTTAATTGCCTTTACCCGGGCGTATGCTAAAGGGTACCCAGGCTGAGTCTACACTTGAGTTTTTCCGGTCTCAGCCAAAGCCCCGCCTCCTCCAGGAAGACTTCCCATGTACAGTACAGTCGCACCCCACCCTGTTCTGCATTTCCAGGGCCTCTGTGACCTCCAGGAGATGACTTAGCAAAGAGTAGTTTTATTGCTCTCTGACATTTACATTCCCATCTTATCGGCTGTTGGAACAGCCAAGATCCTTGAGGGCAGAGGCCATGTAGCTGTTGTTGCACCTAGGGTTCCCAGAGCTAGGGCTTTGCTGAACACACAGGGCTGAGAACCATCACTTGACTGACCGTGAGAAACTGGTCTTCAGAAGCCTTGCTCTTAACAGAGAGTTGAGAATGATCTTCTCCTTCTCTCTGACTCTGCTCAGACTATTCCCTCAACAACCATAGGAACTGTTCTTATTTTTAGACTACCTATTATGTACCTTAGTGCTTTGAATGTGGACTCTCCATGATTCCAATTTAATAAGTGAAAAATGAGCGCAGACAGAGCAAGTTGCTTGCCTTGGGTCACCCAGCTATTGACTGTTGATGCTGTAGTCTAAGTGCATCGCTCAGATTCCTTCCCTTCTGCCTCCGGAGTAACAGAGACTAATATCTCATGGGAGGAAAGCTACTGTCGGCATTGTTGGCATTTGGAAGAAATGTATCCTAGTTGTCCTCTCTAGAAAGAAGAACATGCCTGAGGGGTGAGGTGGTGCACGCCTGTAATCCCAGCACTTGGGAGGAGAGGCCAGTGGCTCTCTTTGAGTTTGAGACCAACCTGGTCTACAAAGCAAGTCCAGAACAGCCAGGGCTACACAGAGAAACTCTGTCTCGAAAAACCAAAATAATAATAATAATAATAATAATAATAATAATAATAATAATAATAATAATAATACTTTAAAAGAGAGAGGGGGAATGAACAAATGAACATTTCCATGAATCTGTCTCCTCTCAGATTTGAGTCTCAGAGACAGGTTTCGCTGTGGCTGCAGGAGAATGTGGCTAAGTAGTTCATTCAAGAAATGGATATTGGCTCTCTGTCTCTTTCTCAAAGGCCCTAAACTGACCATCTATCTGGGCTAGTGAGAACTCCCATAGCATCTCCCCCCTCGGTGCGTGGAAATGCAGGAAAGAAGCAAGAATAAGTAGGCAGGGAAAAGGATGGGAGATTAGATGACAAATATGAGCTCCAGGGGATTGCACATAGATTCTTTAGCAGCACCCTATTACTTGGGCAGTGGCTCACTTGTGTGTTAATGTGTGTGTGTGTGTGTGTGTGTGTGTGTGTGTGTGTGTGTGTGTGTGTGAGTTCAATCTTTGGATCTCAATAAAGAACAGACCAAAGTAGAGTCAGAACTGCTTGCTTCTCAGCAGCCACTTCATCATCCCCATGTCACATTTCCCAGCTGGAGGGCAATAATTGCATGGCCCCATCTGGCCCCATCTGGGAAACACCAGGGTCTTCCTGAATCGTCACACACCATGATGGCTGCCAAAGCATAAGGTGACCTAAGTGAAGCCTTCACACAAGCCATGTGCACAGTCATAAAACCCCAAGAGAATGTGGCAACAGACACAGAGCCGCCTGCTGCCAAATTCCCAAAGGGAAGAAGGAGCTTGCTGCATCTGTATTTGCCCCCAGGATTGGAAAAATGTATCTCAGCCACTGGAGGCGGTATGTGTGTGTGGGTGGGGTGGGAGGTGGGGTGGGGTGCTTACCTTCACAGGAGTACTATTTATACAAACACTGCCAATGGCCTGATGTATACGTGTGTTTATGTCAATACATTTCTACACTTACTTTACCAGAATGCATCCTGCCTGACAATTTATTTACTCCACTCCTTTGAAAATATCAGACAGATCTGGAGCCTCAGCAGGGTTTCCCATCTTGGTATATGACTTAGAGAGTAACCCTGGGGTTACTCTCTTAGTCAATGACTCTTTTCTTTTCTTTTCCTCTTTTTGAGATAAAGTCTTCTTACTGTGTAGCCTAAGGTGGCCTGGAACCTGCAATTCTTCTGCTTCTGTCCCTCAAGTGTAATCCCCAGCTGAACCCTAGTTACTTGCCTTTATTTGAAACCATAGCACTTGGAAAGCACTCACTCATGGGAACAAAAGAAGCGGGGGGGTCATATCACGGAGGTGGCCTTCATTAGAGAAACCACAACTAGTGCTTGCTAGTTCCAATGTACTCTTTCATTGGTTAATTCAGTGAACATAGCTCTAGTGTATCAGGCACTGTGGCAGGCACAAGGAAGAGGATTGCTTTAGCTCAAGAGTTTGACGCTAACTGGACAACATAATACGACCCTGTCACAAACAAAACACAAACTGGCATACTCTGGTGTCAGAAATCAAGAGGGAGCTCAAAGCTGCAACAGCAGTGAGAGGAGCTGCCGCTATGCATCCTGTAGTGGACTTTAAGGTGGAGGTTGGATTTGGGTACTGGGCTTCCATGGCACGCTGGTGATGGAAGTGCTATCTGACCGCCTAGAGAAAGGCAGAGCATTGGGAAGTGTTGGCTAGTACACAGAGATGGGGGAAGCACCATCTGTAATTGTAGCAGCTATTTTACACTGTGAGTGGGGTGTCATAGAAACCAAGGTATGTAGACCTACAAGGAAAAAACTTGTCTCCATCCCATAACCCTAGTCAAGTGCTCAGTGATGTGCTAATTCCCATCTTAAGTGTTCTCTCTCTCTCTCTCTCTCTCTCTCTCTCTCTCTCTCTCTCTCTCTCTCTCTCTCTCTCTGTGTGTGTGTGTGTACATGCTCTTATGTGTATAGGTACATGCACAAGTGTATGTAGAATGTTGTCTTCAGACACCATCTAATTCTTTTTTTTTTTTGGAGGTAGCTCCTCTCACTAGCCTGGAACTGCCCAAAAAAGCTACTTTGGCTAGCCAGTGCCCCTCAGGACCTGCCTGCTTCTGCCTCCCCAGTGCTGGGACTAAAAGCGCATACATCACCACACTTTTTTTCCTTTGCCAGCTGAGCGATTTCCCCAGACTTTAAGTGCTTTTCTCCTATGAGCACATTCTAGATGGTGAAACTGAGGAAAATGACACCCAGCCATTTACTCAAGGTGCCTGGGTGCAGTTACCAAGCAGCAGAACCAGAATTAAAGCCCAGGAATTGATTTTTATACCTAGATCCTTGAAGATGAACTCATAGCTAAAACTTGCTGTGACTACGAGAAAATGAAACAGCATACGACCTGATAGAATGCATAGAAGACTTCACACTGCAGAAACTCCAGCTAATACAGAGAGCCGAAAGGAACTTTAAAATAAGTATGCTTGCACTGGCTGTGCAAATCAGTGCTTGAGCCTGTGCTTAGCACATGTGAGGCTTTATGTTCAATCCTTAGCATATAATATAATATAATATAATATAATATAATATAATATAATATAATATAATATAATATAAATAACATAATATATGCTCAAAGAGAATTACAATAGGGCAGGTGATATAAAGCAATTACTGAGTGTTTAAAAAATATGTATATTTTTAAAAAGAATCAATATGTAACTGGTAGAATGAGAAAAACACCAACCAGCTGTGGAATTGAAAAATAAACTGGGCCCAGCTGATGAGGGATGAGTGAATTAAGCTAGACATGAGGTCGTTATCCAGAATACAGGACAGAGGAGTAGGGATGGAAAAATTGAAAGCAAAGTTATGCTGCAGCAAAGCTAGGGGAGACCTTCTAACAAGTTGTGAATCTTCTAGAGCTGAAGTTACTGGAGGTCATGCGCCCTTGCACTTGGGTACTGAGGAACTGAGCTGTCTCTTGAAGGCTGTTCCCCTCACCATGGAAGGAGGCTGGTCCCCTTTCTTCCTTCTGTCTCCTCTTTAGCTGACCTTTCTAGTCACTCTTCAGGTATCAGGTTGAATGTCATATCCTGAACCCCACAAAACAGGTCAGGCCCTGCTGCCGTGTGATCCCCTTTAAGGAGTTTTTGGGAAACACTTAGAACACGATCATCTCCGTCCTTATTACTCCACAGGGGCTGCATTTCATCTGTGTTCCGAGGGGCCCCTGGTGTTCAGCAGACTGGCTGACAGATGGGACACGCTCAAAGAGATGAATGAATGAATGAATGAATGAGTGAGTGAGTGCAATAAGTGGCATTACCTGAGCCAATGAGAGGAAAATCACAGGCCCGGGAGGGACGTTGGCAAGCTATTTTACCTCTTCCTTAGTTTATGAGCAGAGCTAGTGCATAACTATCCCTGGAAGAGCAGAATATGTGCTTTTCTTCAAACCACACCACAGTAGTTCCTTTTTCCTTTAAATAGTTCTCATTATTTGGAAGCAAAAGGTGGTCAGGAAGCTGTTGAGAATGGAGACAGAACTCTTTTTGAAAATATGTAAAAATAACATCTAAAATCATTTCCTATTTTAGAAGAGCCAGGGAAACTCCCAGCTTCAAAGCAACCCTGTTGTAAATCCTTCTGTTACAGGAAAGAATGGACCAAATTAAATGAAGATTCTCTTCCTTTAAAAAAAAAAAATTTTTTTTTTTTGAAATTTGGTGTGATCACAGAAATGTGTTGATATCAACTCACATGCATCAAGTATTCATTTTAAGAGTTGCATCTACTGGGGGGTGGGGGAGGAAGGGGACGTGAAGTTGGGGGAGTGGGGAGAGGAGGAGAGTGAAGGAAGAGAGAGGGTCAACAAGAACAAAGCACATGCCAAAAGGCCCCAGAACCTGATTGTTTTGTATGCTAACAACAATGAACCGAAAAGCTCCTTGTTAAATGAGACCATTTTTACAGATTACATGGTACACATTACCGTCAGCACGCGCTCTGTTTCTCTAACATGTGTGGTGAAAACACTGTACAACATTTGCAGAGTGCACATCTCCCAACCGCATGCTCACAGCCGTATCGGGCTGCTAGCTTGAAATCGGCCACGGTAGGACTAGCTGGCATGATGGAAACTGACAAATGGCACAAACAGGAGCTCAAGCTATTGTTTAGCCGAGGCTTGTCTAGGGCTCAGAGACCTTCCACCCACAGCTCGGTTTTGATAGCCCATGAGCAAAGAACAGTTGGGACATTTTTAAGGGGTACAAAGAAGTAAGTTACATGGGTATGAAAACCAAGATATTTCATATATGACAACCTCTTTTTTCTTTTTCTTTTTCTTTCTTTCTTTTCTTTTTCTTTTTCTTTTTTTTTTTTTTTTTGAGACAGAATCTTCCTATGTAGACAAGTTTGTTCTTGATTTCACCGAGATCAGCCTGCCTCTATGTCCTGAGTGCTGGGACTAAAGGCATGCATCACTACGCCCGACTATATATGCCTCATTGCAGAAAATGTTTGACAAGCCTTGCTCTACGTGGAAGATGATGGAGACAACGTCAGTGCAGGTTAAATTTTGGACTGTGCTGTCTGTGTGGGTGCTCCACTGCAAACAGTGCCGAACCAATTGAGGAAGCCTTCTTATAGTCTTCAGGAACTGTTATCTGATTCAATGACGAAGTCACTTACGGCACTGATGGGAAGCAGAGAAATTTAGGCATGCATTCTGTTGCTTCACATTTGTCTTATTCATGAAAGCAAATGACTATGCCAAACAATACTCATGTCAGAACCACATGTGTCTTTTAACTGCCACTGCAGGTTGCCTGTGTTTAGGCAAAACTCAGCCAACGGCATCCATGAGTGTTAACTAGCCATATGAACTGCATAACATTGCACGTGCCATTATTTGTAAATACTGTGCCGTACATTTTAATAGCTATGCACATAAACCTAGATGCATATTCTTTGCACAGATCTTATTGAGCATTTGCCAACATGTATGCTGGCCACACCCAAAGGAAATCCAGAGGTCTATGTGGATTCTTTGAGTCTTTGAACAGGTTCATGGTGTCCTTTTTTCAGCTGGTTCTGAGTAGACCTCCTAAGCTGAAAACAAACACACATCTGCGCTGTCTTCAATGTGTGAGTTATGGTATAAGCCGTGCCCGTGGGGAGGGGGAGGGGGGAGGCTGTCTAGTCTTTGAGGCCTCAAGTTGCCTGGGAAAGTCCTCAGGAAAAGATAACATTTCACTTTGGTGACAAATTTGTTGATTTTACAGATAACATCCACATTTTACCCTCTGAGAAGGCGCGTTCAGCGAGGACGTTGGTTTTTATGTTTTTCTCAGAGCAGTCATTAGTACAAATTAATAAATCTTTTTTTTTGGTGAGGGAACATTGGGCTATATTTTATGTTTGTTCAGCTAACAGAGGAAAAGGAATGCATTAGTTGGGTACAGGATAGAAAGAACATGAAACTTTGAAGTTATGTGGACCTGGCACATGTTCCTAAAGTCATATGAAGGACACAGATGCTTGCTGGCTTTATGCATGGGCAGAGAGCATGCCAGGGCATCCTTGCTTTCACTGGCAATAGAATGTAGAAAAGCTCTAGAATAAAGATTCTAAAATGTGAGCCAGACATGGTGGCCCACACCTGTAATCCCAGTACTTGGGGAGGCAGAGGCAGGCAGATCTCTGTGAGTTCAACGCCAACCTGGTCTACAAAGTAAGTCCAGGACAGCCAGGGCTACATAGAGAGAGACCCTGTTTCGAAAAAAAACCAAAAGCAACCACCACAAAAGATTCCAAAATGTGATAGCACATCAGACTCACCTGAAGAGTCTGTTCACAAATGATGGGGCTTCGCCCACAGCTACATATTCACTTGGTCCAGGCTAGGGCCTGAGACTACATGGCTAACCAATTCCCAGGTGATGCTGATTGCTCTTAAGGTGATGCTGTACTCAGAAAGCTTGGCTTCTGGCTTCTATCACAGTCTGAGGATCTTCCCTACAGGGCTACTCTGGCAGTTTGTGCTCATCTAAGCAAACTACCAAATTCCTTTCTCTCATAATTCATACAAAATACAGCTAAAAACGTGGCAGATTGTAACAAGGCTTATTTCAGTCTTGGGTAAGGTCAGGAACATTTCATCTGAAAGTTTCTCTCCCTCCCTCCCTCCCTCCCTCCCTCCCTCCCTCCCTCTCTCTCTCTCTCTCTCTCTCTCTGTGTGTGTGTGTGTGTGTGTGTGTGTGACCGCGTGTACACGTTTGTGTGGGTGTGCATTAATGTGTAGGTGCAGGTGATCACTGTGCATGTGTGTGTGGAGGTCAGAAGCCAGCCTTGGGCCGGTCCGCAGGTGCCTTCTGTCCATCATTAGTAGAGGTAGGGGTTCTCATTAGCCTGGCGCTTCACCAAGTAGACCAGGCTACCTTGTCAGAGAACGTTTCTATCTCTTATCTCATTATCACTCAGATTTCAGGCACACATTACCATGTCCAGCATTTTTTGTTTTGGATTTTGATTTTGTTCAAGACAGGGTTTCTCTGTGTAGGCTTGGCTGTCCTGGAACTCACTCTGTAGACTGCGCTGGCCTCGAACTCAGAGATCCACCTGCCTCTGCTTCCCAGAGTGCTGGGATTAAAGGCATGTGCCACCACCGCTTGGCAAATGCCCAGATTTTTATGTGAGTTCTGGGAATCTGAACCGAGGTCCTCACGCTTGTGAGGCAAGTGCTTTGTTAGTGCAGCCATCGCCTGCTGCTGAGTTTGCATTCAAGCTCCTATGAAGAAGACGACTCTAGGTCCATAAGCTTCTATAAAAAGGGAAGGAGAACCATAATGTCCTAACTTCAGTGTGAGGGTAGGTATGAGGTGCAGGACCATGACATCATAGCTTCAGTATGAAGCTAAGTAAGGGATTAGCATGCTGAAATTGGAACACTGTTTATCTGCAGTTTCTAGCTGAAAGAAGGAACAAAAGAGGTTAGAAGCATCACTTATTTCCAGGAAGGTCAGTACAATAATGACATTTCCTTTCTTTCTGTGCCAACGAGGGGCCAAGTGAGAAGAGGACTAGTGGGGATATAGGGATGGCTCAGTGGTTAAGAACACTGGCTGCTCTTATAGAAGCTCTGGGTTCAGTGGCCAATACTCACGTGTTCACAACCATTTATAACTTTAGTTCCAGGATCCAATACCCTCTTCCAGCTACCTCAGGCATCAGACACCCATGTGGTGTCCATAATACACACTGGCATACACCGCCCCCCCCAATAAAGATAAGTAAATCTTTAAAGTAGAATGAATATCACAGTACCTAATTTGATTGGGGTAAGGAGAACACACACATACATGCACACTCACACACATGAAAATACTCACATGCTCACACAAGCACAAGGACACACGCACATATATACACACACAGGCACATATGTACACATATATACAGAGAGAGATAAAGACACATGCACACACACACACACACAGAGGCACATGCCAGTGCATGGATACACATAAACACAAAGACTCACACACATACACATACACACAGAGACAGAATATATACATACACAAACATGCACATGTATACACACACAGGTATACACAGAGACATATACAGACAGAGCAGGAGACAGATGGCAGGCGAGGGGGAAAGATGGAGAATAATTTCATTTCTCTGAAGTTCAAGAACTGACCAAACTAATAAGTGATGGTAGAGACTGGTGACGCACAGGGTTGCCCTTAGGGGATGGTTAGTCAGCCTTGTGTTGTGGTAACAAACACCTGATACAAATCAATTTCTATCTACAGTAATCCTGGTGCTTGTCTTTGAGGGGTGAAGTCCTAGAGATGCTTTTCTTTCAACTTCACTGTATTTTCTAAATTCAAAAGGAAACATTTAATAGGTACCTATGTCATCAATAATAAACTTGGCATGACCTTTCTCTTCTTATGAAAATGAGGCATCATTGATACAGTTAAATGTGTAAAGCACACTAACATTAGTGTATGCTTCCGGATTGTGTGTATCTATCTGTGTGACTGCAATCGAGATCAAGGTAGAGGCTATTTCCAGCTTTCCAGAAGTTTCCTTCATGCCTTCAGTCTGTTCCCAGCTGCAGCTTAAATCGGAAATGGTACCTAAAGGCCAGTATGTTCCCCGGCTTGTTATTATTAAAGCGTGGTGGGACGTTTAAGAAGTGGGGCCTGGGAGAAGATCTCACCGAATGAGTACATGCCCCTAGTGACCCTCTTGGGACTTGTGGGCCTCAACCCTTTCCTCTTCCTGTCTCTTGTTTGCATCTAGGCTTTGAGCTGAGCTGCTTTGCTCCACCAAGAACTCCCTGCAATGGCTGTTGCCTTGCTTTGAGGCCCTTAAGCAACAGGGCCAACTAACCTTGAACTAAAACCTCTACAACTCTAGGCCAAAACTGACCATAGCAAGTATTTGTTACAGTGTCGCAAAGCCAACTCTCCTGGTAAAGGTAACCCACGAGCCACTGATCTCTATCAATTAGTTTGGTCGATTCTTAAAAATTCAGAGAGATAGAATCATAGTCTCTCTCTCTCTCTCTCTCTCTCTCTCTCTCTCTCTCTCTCTCTCTCTCTCCCCCCCCCTCTCTCCTCTTTAACCTGATCTAATAATACTAACAAAAGTTTAGTACATTTTACTGCTGATTATAGACTTACTACAACTTCTCTATTGTCCTGTTGCTGGTCATTGTAGCTATTTCCAGGTTTGGGCTATTAGGAGTGCCTCTAATTCCATTAAAGATTAACGTGTCTCCATGGAAACCATAGATTTCCCAGAAGTAGCAGCTCCCTTTTAAAAAATGCCTACTCTATGTTATGTATTTTAGCTTTTTTTTTCAATCTTCGTAGCATGCCCACGTCCTTACTCTCCTTTCACAGAGGAAGAAACAGGGTGGGGGAAGGATGAGGCAAAGGGTCTGACTGCTTTGGACAACACATACTGTGACCGTTGGAAGTGCAAAAGGGTTAGTAGGAAGCAATCCTTGTGAAAGAAAACTAGGAACAGCTGAGTGGGCCAGAGTGGCCCAGTCCACATGTAAAGCTGTGAAAGCCGATGACCAACAGAGAGCGTCAGAGCATGGACTGCCTTTTGCAGAAGTCTTCCGGATGGTGGAAATGGGTCCTGTATCACTTTCATGATCAGTCACTGGCTAGAAGCCACCTCCAAGAACAGCATGACCTTGGCTTAGAAGCTAAGGCAGATCCAGGAGAGAACTAACAGCTGGAGGCCACCAAGCTAGCCATGTTCCTCACAGCTGCATTGAAGTTCAAGTGGTAGAGCTTGGTGTCTACAATGCAGAATCAGACTTCAAACCAGGGATGACTGGTGCCAACATAAAGGCATATGACAATGATAGGAGCTCAGAAAGAAGAGTGGGAGACTGGCCTTTTTTTCTGCAATAGACATGGAGAATAAGAGGCCTCCAGTGACGTAGGCTAGGGTATTGAGGTGAATTGTGAGCGCTCCATATTTGATGATTTTTTTTCTGTCAATTAGCAATACTGTAAGCCAGAAATAAGCCCTCATACTTATGATCTATTTGCTTTTAGGGGATGTCAAGACCATTCAGGGGAGAAAAAGAATAGTCTTTTAAACAAATAGAGTTATTATCAATGCCTAGGTAGCTACATACAAAAGAATGGAGTTGAACCCTTCCCTTACATCACACACAAAAACTATATCAAAGATCGAAATCCTAGAGCTAAAGCGACACCGCTTAAGAGTAGTAGCATGGGTGGGAAAGGTTTCTGACACTGCATTAACATAATGTTCTCTCAACTTGGATGCCCCAAGCACAGGCAACCAATTGTTCTAAATGAGTAAATAGAATCTCAGAAAATTTGAGAACTTTTGTGCTTCAGAGCCCACAATGAAGAAAGTGAGAAGAGCACCCACAAAGCAGGAGGAAGACATTTCACATCATATACGTGGCGAAGGAATCCAAGTCCCTACTAAGTACATAAAAGACACTCAGCACCAACAGTCATTAAACTGATGCAAGTCAAAGCAAAGTGAGGTATGACTTCCTGCTCATTAGACGCCTAGAATAAAAAAGCAAAATGAAAGGATAACAAGTACTGGCGAAGACAGGGAGAAAGAAACTCTCATACGTTGTCAGTGGGGTTGTCACATCATGCAGCTGTTAGAAACAGAGTTTTGGCAGTGCCCCCAAAGTTAAATATGGAGTTACTCTATGGCCCGGCAATTCCAGGGAGATTTAAAAACACAACCACACAAAAACTTATTCATGGATACTCATGGCAACATTATTTACAATAGCCCCCAACCGAAAACACCCAAATGCTCAAGCAAAATGTGGTAGTAACACGATGAAATATTAGTCAGCCACAAATGGGATTGGAGTACTAACACATACCACAGCGTGGATGAACCCTAACAACACAATGTTAGGAGAAAGCATGCAACCGCAAAGCCTGCTTATGTTATGACTCCAGTTATATGTAATGTCCACACAGGCAAATCCATTTTTAAAAAATGGAAAGAAAATTAGTGCTTGCCAGGAGCTGAGGGAGGAGAGACCGGGGATTTTTTGTGGAGTGATGACAATGTTCTGGAGTCAATGATGGCGTTGTACAACACTGTGCGTACTCTATGGTAGGTGAATCATATGCCCATAAAGCTGCTATGAAACGTGCTGTGGGTCACCAACAATGTGGCACTCACACCCTTGCCTTCCCCTACAGCCTCCCTGGTAGGTGGTCACTTTTAGTCAATCCTCATTCCTACACCCATTAAAAAAAGAAAAGAAAAGAAAACGGCTTAAATGGGAATTAAGGTTAGAGCTGTATTTTGTCTTTTGCTCCCAAGTCTCATTTTGTTTTTGTTTTTGTTTTGTTTTTTTTGAAAAGCCTTTTAGCATACTCTAGCTTTTCTTCTGGAATATTAGAAAGCCAATTTGGAAATCTGTCCCTTGCATGTTTTTCCCCACTCAATTTCAGTGCCTACTGCAGAGACTGTGTGTGCGGGGAGTGTTTTCCTTCTCTAAAACCCATGTGTGGCCGGTAGATAAATCTCAAGGATACCAGTGGGTTAGCATGTCTATGGCAACACAGATAAAGCTGTGGTTACGAAGACACACCTCCTCCAAATGGGTAAAACAAGCTAGCTGGCAATCCCTGCGAGGACAGAGAGCAGATGGGGCTCCCCTACAGCAGTAGGTTGGTAAAACCACTTTTTTTTTATAATGGTTTTATAATACAGTATAATAAGTAACCCTTAGCAATTGGTTAGTCAATTTTGTGACACTAACAAAGTTTAAATTGCATCCGTGGCAGAAAAGAACATTGCTGTTAAAAATGAGAGCTGGAAAGGACCCTCTGGACCATGCCCTACCCCTCTCTTACAGACTATTAAACTGGATGGGGGCTGGGCGGGGAGAATTAACGGAAGTCTATAAGCTACATGACGTAAGAATGAAGAGTTATGACAATAATGCCAGGAGATGTTTTCAATAAGTGATTCAACCCTAAGAGGCAGATGTTCTTTTTAGCCCCATTTTCCAGGTAAGCAACCTAAGGCCATATAAGCACCAAGCAATGGGACTAAGATAAACAGTCTGGCGAGGCCCCCCTCCCCTAACTCCCTACACCAGAAGCTGCTCTGGCTCTGGATGTCCAGACTCAATTTAATGCTCTGGATTCTGAGTATCACATTCTGTTTTGATTTCTTTCCCTGGAATCAGGATGGGGGAGGGGGGGGCTAAGTCAAAGCTCTCCAAACAAAGAGGAGCCAAGCCCCTTCCCACTCCTATCTTCCTCAGTGAGCGGAGAGCACATTGCTGTCTTTAACTGAAACCAAATGAGTGGCCCTGTTTGCACTGGGTGGCAGGGACGCAGATGGCCAGGTGGTGGAAAGAGGTCAGGCCTTGAGAGCTAGCTTCCCAGAGATGGCCTCCTCCCAAGGTGAGACCTAGGCCGTGTTCCAGGCTATAGCCTGAAACCCTAGCTAGGAGGGATGGGAAGAGGGAGCTGACTCACAGAGACCCACAGCCTGAGTATCTGTCCACAGGGGAGGGACAGTGGCTGGAGGGTACTTCTTTTCTTGATCTTTCTCATCTTTAGGGCTCTCCTTTCATGAGTTTAGTGGTCTCGCAGGGCTCCACTATGTATGCCCAGCATTTCCAAAGCACCTGCTATGATGACTTAGGGATGATTGGGCTCATCTGCCTGCAATGAGTTCATCTTCCGGTACAACTGATTCCTGAGCTGTCCAGCTTAGGTTCACAATCCAGGTATCAGCCCTCCCTAGCTCTGTGATATTGGGCAAGGTATTTTACCCCTCAGTCTCTCGGTTCTGTCACGGATGAGGTCAAGTTATCAAGGACACTACAGGGTTGTTCAGCCAAAGAGACGACACACAGAACGGATGTGAAAGCTTGCCTCATGCATTGGGCAGTTGGGCATAGGCTCTGAGAGCTATGGCTCTCAAGTGTGAGGAATGCTACGACTATAGAAAACACTATTTTGTGCCCTCACAGTGGAGAAAGCCCAGATCCAACGGGGGTGGGGGAGGGAAGGTGTTAAGGAAGGCTTTCTGAAGCCAGTGACGCTTGAGTGGAGTCCTGAAAGATGAATAGGGGCCAGGATGGAGATAGACGGGAGAGTGAGCCCTGGAGACAGAAGGAGAGAGGAGACTGCTTGACAGAGAAAAATGGAGGCGGGGGAGTGATCTAGTGGGCTTGAAGCTGGAGGTGCCAGGAAGTAGAAGATAAGGCCCAGAATTGTGAGTAGGTATTGGCTACAAAAGGGGCCCTAGCAGCCCAGCTCTTCTGCCTGAAGCCCCCTCCCCCCTTTTTTTCTCTGAGTCAGGCCAGCCTGTTCTTGGCCTTGGGGTATATGCCCTGGATCGTGATAGAAGCTTGGCTTGGATTCACAGGAGGCGGTACCCAAGTCCAGGAAATGCCGAGGTGGTGGGGATGGCCCTGCATACGGCTAATGTAACTGTCACTCCAGTCTCCCTACCCCACCCCCACCTTGAGAAACACATTCTTGTCTGTTTCTGGAAAACATGTGTGCAAGCAAAGTTTGGCTGGATGGCAGATGAAAGGTTTTTCTTTTTTTCTCTTATTTTTCTCTCATTTCTTTTTTCCTCTTTCTTTCTTCTTTCTTTCTTTCTTTCTTTCTTTCTTTCTTTCTTTCTTTCTTTCTTAATTTTCTGTTCTTTTTAACAATAAGCCTTAACCACCCAGATTTTGGCACCTGGGGAGCCTTCAGCCAACCTTGACTATTCACCCGACAAATGGCTCTGCAATGCCCAACTCCCCTGGGTGGTCCCATTCTACTTTGGGGACTGTCCCTGATACAATGGTTCCCTGGCGACCTTCCTACAGAGATCCAGCAGGCAGGGGGAAGCAGCTGCCTCATGCTTGAGGAATGCCTCCTGAACTCCCTCCCGCCTCCAGCCTCTTGGCTCCCAGAAGTCAACAGCTAGACTCTTCTGGACCAATGTTTGCAGAAAATATTTGCATGCCACTTCCAAGAACGATTAGCAGCCAGCAGCCAATCTTCCCCTTAGGTTTGGAGAACAAAAACCTTAAGAAGGTGGGCTGGCTGAGTGCAAGGGTAGGGATGAAGGAGGTGAGGACTGTTGACCGCCACACGGTTCTCCAGCTCAGTTAGCTAAGTTCAATGTCAATGAGCTCCAGATTGTGAGCGGATCACCAAAAACCCCCCTGCCCCTGTGGACCGGCCTCCATGGAACTGTTTCTGTTGATTGGTCCTTTGTTATCCAAAGGAACTAAGTCACAGCTCAGTCCGTAGCCCTGCCATATAAACAAGACAAGGACATAGTTGTAGCTCTCACAGCTAAGGTCAGAAACTGCAGTTTCAGGCGTCTTTCCCATCTTTTCCTATTGTCTTGAGGCTCTGGCATGCAGACGCCTCGTCCTCTTCATTATCACCCGAGGACAGTGGTGCATTTCAAAGTTTCCTAACTGTGCCCCAGCTCCCATCTAGCAGTTTCTCACCTTTCTGTGAAGGCTTTGGCCTTAGCAGTTCTCCTCACTGAATGTAACTAACGACTACCCAGTCTCTTTAGTTCTTCTGATTTTGCCAGACCTCCAACTTTTAACTGCTCTAGCCCAAAGTTACCAATTTTATCCACAGACTCCTTAGCAGATGTTGCCGAGTGCCTTTCCATCCCGGTGAACAGAAAAGTAGCCAAACAGACTAGAATGACAAGAGCATTTTAGCAAAATAAATTTTAACAGAAATCAATGTGAAGTTTAGTAATTTTGTCTGAAAAAAAAATCAATTATACAAACAGCATAGTAGAAAACTGGCAGACTGATAGACAAGTAAAAAAAAAAAAAACAAGGATGTGGGGGTAGGGATTAGCGAGTCTCTATTAACAGTCTGTTATGTGTCAATATATGATGTAGCCAGTGGAGCTAAAAACAAAAGTGGTCTCATGCCGAGTTCATAAATGGCTGGTCTTCAGAATTAAAGAGTTCTGCCCTGACTCCATACATTCAACAAAACTGTGTTGGGTCACTCCGTTCAATTTAGACCGTGACAAACTCATGAGGAAGAGGGTAGGGAGTCATGTAGGGTAGTGGCAGGAGTAATGTTCATGCCTTATCTAGCTTCTCATCAGACATTTGTTATACCCTCGGCCACACCCTCAGCACAACATAACCCCCCTAAGTAAAAACCTCAACTAAAAAGTCATGATTATGATGAAGGGAAGACACGCGTTCATAAGTAATGACACTTTCACTTCAGACAAACAAACAAACAATTCATATTCTAAGCAGCGAACAGGCACTGGGCTAAAGTAGCCGCCACAGAGTGTAATAAGCAACTGCTGGGACTGAGGACAGAGGCCAGGCGTGGGACTCCGGAGACCGAAGCTGGTGTGCTGTTCCTCATTAGTGACAGACTGCTGCTCTGCTCTGTCTCCCCCCCCCCCCCACTCCCCGCCCCATGCCGGGGAGTCTTATGTTGGGAGCTCCGACTTTGGCTGTACTCTGGTTTGCTGAGGGCTAGAGTGAGGCTCACAGTCTTTGTGTAAGTCGTGAAAGAATGTACTTTTCCACTCACTGTGTCTGTTTAAGTTGAAAGCGCTCTTTGAGAGAATCCTATCAGTGCTGACAGGGAAAAGGTGTGTGAGAGGGAAATGTCGTGGGCTGCGAACTTGTTGGAGTTTATACTGGAGAGGGAGAGAGAGAGAGAGAGAGACAGAGAGAGAGAGAGAGAGAGAGAGAGAGAGAGAGAGAGAGACAGAGAGAGACAGAGAGAGAGAGAGAGAGAGAGAGAGAGACAGAGACAGAGAGAGACAGAGAGAGACAGAGAGAGACAGAGAGAGAGAGAGAGAGAGAGGAAAAAGAGGAAGAGGGGGAGGGAGAAGAAGGAAGGGCAAAGGGTGGACATGAAACATGAGTACATTTTTGTGACTGGAGTGAGAAAGAGAATTAGCCATCCCTCTCTGATCATTTTTTTTTCAGCTAAAAATTATGTCTTGTAGTTGGGTGTGGTAGTCCACGTCCGGATTCCTGGCACCCAGGATTTGAGGTAGGAGAAGTGCCATGAGTTTGTGACCAGCTTGGCCTACAGGGTAAGTTCCAGGCTAGCTAGGTTACAGCGTGAAACTCTATCTCCACACCAAAGTGAGCCATCGAGATAGCTTAGAGAGTGAAAGGAAGCATTTGCCAGAAGGCCCGATAACTTTGAGCTCTTTTCAATTTGATTTCTGGGATCTACATGGTGGAAAGAAAGAATCAACTCCCACACATTGCCCTCTGACCTCCAGAACATTTGCCATGGCATCCTCTCTGAAAAAAAAAACACATGTAATTAAAGTAATCAAAGGAGCAACAAACCCAACTAAAAACAAAACAAAAAGAGGTTCACTACCTTCATGTGAATCCACATTATAGGCCCCCGAACCAAATATTGCAAATGGAGTTTAGTGCACCAATTGATGGCAAATAAGAGTGGTATAGAATGTAGAGCCCACCCTGGTTTTCAAATTCTCTTACCTAAGGAAGCCTCCCTAGCAGAGAAAAGACTTTTACAGATAGTGACAAATTGTTAGAGAGATTTCTGGATGGTAAGGCTGATGCTACCTTTTCATCTAATTAAGTTTGCATATACTACCTTTTGATGCATATTGTATAGAGGAAGGAGTGTCTTAATTCCAGAATGAGAGCCCAGAGAGAATCAATCTGACAGACCTAGGTCCGGTGGACCAATCATCCAAGTCTTCATTTGTCTCTATTTTCCTATTAATGAGGAGAAAATGTCACTGGAAGCTAATGCAAGGCCTGGAAGCATTGTCCATACAATCTCCATCTCTCCTAGATATGAAAGGAAAAAAATGATCAATAGATGGTTGTTCCCCAAAGGCTGCTACCTTTTACCTTTTGGGAGTGACACTTGGGAGTGATACTTGGGAGCCACTTACAATATGGACTTTTTATTGTAGCTCACAAATTGAATGGCTATAGGAAGACCCTGAGGTAATCCAAAAGGACCTAGTATTATGGATATTCCCCCAGGGATTCTATCTTTGGCATAAAATGCATAAAATATTCCAGTTTCTAAAATATATTTCTCAACTTCATGCCTCAGAACCTCTTGGGAATTTTGAAACAGACCTAAGGAGGTATTTTTATCTTTGCCAAGTCTAGAAAACCCTATCCATAAGGCTATTCAAGAATGCAATGGGAATAATATACATATAAGTAACATTATGCAAATTGGTTATATATGTAAGTGTATACATATAAGTATATACACATATATACATATAAGTATATACATATATAAACATAAAACAAAGAAAAAAGGTCATGAATTTGAGAGAGAGAGAGACAGAGACAGAGACACAGAGAGAGACACAGAGCATAGAGGCAGGGGATACATGGGAGGAAAAAGAATGGAAATGATATAATTATAATTTCCAAAAAAATATTCTATAAAAAAATGAATGTAGTGGCAGGCTAGAGTAGAAAGTAGGGGATGTTAGTGTCTATCTTTCACAGATCCAAACAAGAAAACCCACAGAGCCAAAAAAGAAGACCAAAATGGGAAAGGGTTCAAGACAAAACAAACTTGGTTCTTACAGCAATCATCCCATAACCTCAATCACATCCACCACGACCCACAAGCTTGTGTGGCACATAAAAAAAGTCAGAGCTGTAAAAATAATAATAATAATAATAACTAAAAGCAGAGGCCTTTCAGTGACTTACTGAGTTCAAGCCTCTCTCACTGCCTATGTTGGTTTTGCATGGATGTGCCCCAGGATAGAATACACTGTATTCTTTGAAACTTTCAGATTATAAAAATACCTATTAGTGCACATTGGAGGAAAAACCAGAATATGACTTCCCACATTCGCTTCTCACACCTTTTTCTTCCTGTCTTGATGGGCAGCAATATTGATCTAACACAATCTTTCACCAGATTAGAAAAAAAGAAAAAGAAAGAAAAATCTTAGCAAAAGCTCCACTCCCATGAAAAGATCCACAGGACAGGGTTTTGTGAATATTTGAGGGGGAAAGGGGGACCAGGTAAACAATATTTATTGTCATCGTTTTTAGCCAAAGAACTTCAAACTTAGGTCTCCATCACCATCTACCTGGTGTGTGGAGAACAGAAGAGAGGATGTATCTGGGGGCAGGGGAGGGAGGGAGGGACTCGGTCCTCCTCGGTCCTCACTGAGGATCACAATCCACCCCTGAGAACCAGGATCCTCAGGCTTTGTCCTGAGATCATGGTCAGCCCTATTGTTTCTGCTCTGTTCGAGGCTGAGTTGGCTCCAATTCAAGAAGGAGAAGTAAGGAAATTCCATCTGCGCTGCCGCCAGGCCCCTTCCGCCTTTCCTGTGTTGGACAAAGCAAGTCCAAGACAGAAGAAGTTGGTGAGGTTCACTTGTCTCTAAACAGGCCATCCCAAACATTGCCCCCCTCTCTCTCTCTGACCAGGATACAAATAAAAGTGGCCTTTTCCGTCCTGCCTGCCTGTATCCTCAGAGGAGGGAAGTGCAGTGGGCAGCTGATACAGAAGTTCTGAGTTTATGAGATTCCCTTCTGGGCCAAGAGGAAGAGTGTAAATTCCCAGGTTGACAAGATCACCACCCTGCTCAAGTGTTCTGAGTGTCGCCAGCCCGTGCTTCACCCAAAGGTACAACACAGAGAACAAAAGAGCCTTTCTTTGGCAGAGTGACCTTCCATAAGTCATTTAACCCTTCCGTGCCTCTTGCTGCCGTTTGACTCAAGCCATAAATTGTTAGTTGCACACGTTCAGTTGCTCAATGAAAAGTAATGGAAAAAGGGCGAACTTGTACAGTCACTCTACTAAGGGAACTCTGTCCATTCAAAGTCAGGTTACAGAGTGGCCTTTATTTTAATTAAAAGGCATCTGGAAATGGAAAAGCCTGTTTGGCTCAGGGCCTCCTTGGAGAAGAACCGAGGCATGTCATCTGGTGGGGCCATCTCATGGCTGTCTCTGTGGGAGCTGCTGAGGCCTTGGCACATTTTTTTGTGACAGGAACAGATAAGCCCCACCGAATGTCTTCTCCCTTGGCTGCTGTTAAGAGCCTTCTCTAACACACCAGCCTCTGCTTAACCCTGCAGCAGCAGGCATCCTCAACAGTGGATCTGCTAACCAGGCTCTGAGGGAAGCGGGAGGGGGTGTGTCTAACCTGAAGCTTATAGCCCCAAGATACTGGTGAACAACCCAGTGCTGGGCTATGTTCCTGCCTTCTCCATCACCCAGTGCTGACAGCAAAAGTAGTTCTAGATAGCCTCTTGTGCCTGGGTTTTTCTGTGGGCAGCAAGGCTCCCAAGCCCTGCTTCTCTCACGGAGCTCAGGATGACTGGCTAGAACGGAATGCTCTTCACACAGGGAGACACAAAACCTGTCTCAGGCCTGATTATGCCTTCAAAGAGGTCCTTTGTCTTGTCTGGGATTCGGTGTCTATATTGGGAAAAAAATATAGCTGTGCGTTCCTACACAGAGCTGATAACAGAACCTGCTGCACAGAAACAGGACAGAAAAGTGGGTAAGAGGATGGATAACCTGGGTTTACATTCTAGACCTCATCACTTACTATGTGGGGAACCTCAGGCCAAATGACTAAACCACCTTCTGTCTCAGTTTCCTCATCAGTGAAATGGGTTTATAACATTTCATTTTTATAAATGTGTGCATGCATGTGAGTGAGTGAGTGTGTGTGTGTGTGTGTGTGTGTGTGTGTGTGTGTGTGTGTGTGTGTACAAGCCACAGTATGCAAAACTTCTGAAGTTGTTTCTCTCCTTCCACTATGTAAATCCTGGGGATTGATTTCAGGCTGCCAGGCTTGGCAGCAGGCACCTTCACCAGCTGAGTCACCTCAACAGCCTGAAATAGGAATATTGAAATTGTTAAATTGAGGGGACCATGGCGGGAACAGTTACTGCTACGGATGTTACAAACTGTAATTGTTTACAACGTAGATTTGGGAACCTTTCCCCAGGAGATTTTGATTTCATAGATATGGAAGAAGCCTTTGGAATAAGAAGTTCTAAACTGTTTTCTTCTTCTATGCCCTTACAAGTAATGAGAGGCAATAACCGTTTAGATGGATGGCCATGTTCCTAGAGAGTTTTCTATGTATGTAAAAACACATACACATATGTGTGGAAGGATGATCCAAGAATGGGTGCCACAAAGATGGCAGTAGTTTGAGTGATAGAGATTTTTATAAAGCCCTTTAAGTAATTCTGTTGCCTAGTCGCTAGGTGGGCCCTCCGGCACAGCTGGAAGAGACGTTTATTCACTCCACAAATATTAACCAAGAAAGCCTTGTGAGCCAGGCTCCGTGCTTTTGGGGACACAAGAGTGGATAAGTCAGACCTGAGATCTTGAAGAAGCAGCCATGCACAGGAGCAAATGAAACAAATACCTGATGTCATTCCAGAGAGGAAGAAATAACCAGAAGAAAAGAAACCATAATCATTGACTTGCAGGGTCATGCCTCTGTGTGAGTAACCAAGGAAGCCTCTTAGAATATGCAACAGGAGCTTCAAAAATCCGTCTCATCATCTAGCTAAGACAAAGGTCCCGAGAGAATTGATTCAGCAGTTAAGAGCACTTGCTGCTCTTGTAGAGAACCTGGGTCCAATTCTCAGCACTCACACGGGGGCTCAACAGTCAGGAACTTAACCCTAACCCTAACCCTCCTGACCTCCTTTGGCACCAGGCACATATGATATACATGCAGGCCAAACACCCTCCTGCTCCCCCTGCTGCCTTCTCCACCTAGACGCTCACTGAAGCCGTTCCTCCCCAACACAGCAGCCAACCTAGATTTCTCAGAATTCATACAGGTTCTGTCACTGCCCTGTCGAAGGTTCACCATCACACTGAGAATAAGACAAAACTCCCTTTCCATGGTCACAATTCTGCTATGTGCTCTGGTTCTTATTACCACTTCCAAACTCGTTTCCTCTGCCTCTTCTGACTTTGTATCTGTGACAAAATAAATACTCAACAGAAACAACTTATGGGGGAAAAGGTTCCCCCCCCAGAGGTTTCAAGGCCAGCCTTTCGAAAAGCTGCTTTAAGAAAGAGTCAAATGGTATATACTCACTTATATCTGCATACTAGCCCAAGGGGCATGCCCCATGAAAATCTTCACTTACCAGGAAAATGGGACAGAGCAGAGGACATCCTATTGGGACTCTAGATGAGAGAAGCATGGGAGAATAGCAAAGTAGAAGGATCCAGAGGGTCCTAGAAACCTACAAGAAGAACATTATGATAGGCAGATTTGGGCCCAGGGATCCCACTCAAACTATGGCACCAGCCAAGGACAATACAGGCAGTAAACTTCAAACCCCTACGCAGATCTAGCCAATGGGCAGGACATTCTCCATAGTTGAGTGGAGAGTGTGGTCTGACTTTCACACGAACTCTGGTGCCTCATATTTGACCACGTCCCCTGGATGGGGAGACCTGGTGGCACTCAGAGGAAGGATAGCAGGCTACCAAGGAGAGATTTGATACCCTATGAGCATATATAGGGGGAGGAGGTCCCCCTCAGTCACAGCCATAGGGGAGGGGAGTAAGGGGAAAATGGGAGGGAGGGAGGAATGGGAGGATACAAGGGATGGGATAACCATTGAGATGTAATAAGAATAAATTAATTTTAAAAAGCTGCTTTAGTTCCCATGCTGTTTCTCAAATATGCCAAAAGCAATCTTTTTCTAATGCCATTGCACTTGTGCTTCCCCCATCTTTAACATGTCTCCCCAACCTCTTCAGGCCTTGCTTTAGTGCTTCAATCCTTTTCTACGATGTCATATTGGTTTTAAGGTGTGCCTTGAACATGCTATCAAAATTACAAGCTTCCATGCTGGGGTTGGTGGAACACGCCTGTAATCCCAGCACTTGGGAGGCAGAGGCAAGCGGATCTTTGTGAATTCAAGGCCAGCCTCATCTACAAAGAGAGTCCAGGACAACCAAAGCTACACAGAGAAACCCTGTCTCGAAAAACCAGGGGGAAAAAAGAAGCCTTCTTATGGAGGGTGGCTGGGAAGACAACTTGTTGGTAAGGTGGCTGAAGAACTTACCCAACAGGAAGGAAGAGCTGAATTCAGGTCCTCAGCATCCACAGAACAAGTTGAGTGTGACAATCTGTGCCTGGAATCCCAGCACAGGGAAACTGGAGTCAAGAGGATCCCCAGGGCTTGCTGGCCTGCCAGTCTAGCTGAATCAGTGAGTTCTAGGTTCAGTGAGAGACCCTGCCTCAAACAGTAAGGTGGAAAGCAGCTGAGGAGGGTACCTCACAAGGACCTCTGGCTTCCATGTGCATGAATGCATGAATGCGCACACACACACACACACACACACACACACCCTACCAGTTCTTAGAACTTTCAATCTTATGTCCTTTCCTAGCACTCGCCACTCCCTGATCTTATATGTCATGTTATTGTTCTTTATTAACTGTCTCTCTATAGTGTACTGCAAGTTCGGAGAGATCTGTGCTTTGCTTTGTTCTCCCCTGTAAAATCAGCACCCATAACATCCCCAGAGTCGAGGTGGGGATAGTGGGTTGAATGATGTCCTTTGGAAAGATCTGTCGTCCTTTCCCGCTCCTGCTAGTTCTCGTCCTCTTTCCAAATAGTCCCCTTTCTACTTTCATCATTTAAAAGTAAATCTAAATTACATATATGAGAAACATATGCCACATTTGGCTTTCTGAGTCTCAAGTATTTCTCTGAATATGATCTCCATTGTCCTGCAAATGACATGATCTCATTCTCCCTTATAGCTGACTAGTATGTTATTTTATACATATATCACATTTTCTTTGTTTCTTATTTTTTAAAAAAGAAAGAATACACCTGCCTTCATGCCTTTGCTACTTGTGGGTAGCCCTTTAAGAAAATTCCTTGGCTCAGAGTTTGGAGAGTCAGTGTGTTTGTGTATACATGCATACAGACATATCATTGGCTGGACTTAAACTTTTCCCTTGGCTGCCTTAATTAAAACAAACGCCCACGTGTCAAGCGCGTGTGCAGTGTACTCTTAATTAGAGTCGGGAAGACATAGCAGTGCTAACACACATTTGAGAAGGTGTTGTACTTTTTCAAATGTCCTGGTGATTTCTTCTCTGCCTAAAGGCACGAGAGGTCAAGCCTAACAGAGAAACCTGCAAAGAATGTTCACGTGCAGAAAACAACCCCTTCACTACACTGGTTAGCTCGCTGACTTGCAAGAGCCTAAGTCTTGCCCAGCATTGAACTAGCACACTTGGGGTAGCCTCAGGATCAGATTTGTCATGTCAAGAAGATTGTCACACCCCAAGATTGCTGGCCAGAGAAATGAAGGGCCAGTCTTTTCTCTGGGTCTAAAACTGCCCTAACTACTCTTTTGTTAGGGTGTCATTGCTTTTATAGGACCCCAGGGAAACTAGAATTTACTTTCCCTTAGAGGAGCTTCCCTAGTTCATTAGTGACCATCGATCAAGTTAAATAACAAAATGAAAGTCCTTAAGATCTCAGTACATTATGTATGATAGAAATCCAATGATCAGTAAACATTTTGATGGTGAAAAGGAAGGAGATCCTGTTGGGAAAGCATTAGTGAAGAATTGCAGCTGCTATGACGGATAAGCAGAAAGAAACAAGATGATCATCCACATGGGGGAAGAGACTGAGCTAAAGTGCAGGTGTGGAGTGGTGACATACACATAGCATCTATCTCTCTCTCTCTCTCTCTCTCTCTCTCTCTCTCTCTCTCTCTCTCTCTCTCTCTCTCACACACACACACACACACACACACATTCATGAGTTCTACAACTATTATGTATTTATGCTGTACTATGCCCTAAATATACCTATTTTGAATTTATTATACAAAAGATCACACATTTAAAAGAAGGGTAACATGGTAGTGACCAGGCATGAAGAAGGCAAAGCTGAGAATAGGGTTAATAAAATACAAGCCCCAATGAAGACAGAAATCTTTCTTTTACTCACTGATGACTTGTGAATACCAACTATCTCCCTGACACTTAGTAGTAACTGAAAAATATTGACTGAATAAGATGAATGTACCACTAATAACATTATTATTGGGTCTAAATGGGAACAAAATTCCAAATCCAGTTTTTATTTTTATTTTTTTCTCCTTTATTAATTTATTCTTGTTACATCTCAATGGTTATCCCATCCCTTGTATCCTCCCATTCTTCCCTCCCTCCCATTTTCCCCTTATTCCCCTCCCCTATGACTGTTCCTGAGGGGGATTACCTCCCCCTGTATATGCTCATAGGGTATCAAGTCTCTTCTTGGTAACCTGCTGTACTTCCTCTGAGTGCCACCAGGTCTCCCCCTCCAGGGGACATGGTCAAAGGTGAGGCACCAGAGTATGTGAGAAAGTAATATCCCACTCTCCACTCTAGTGTGGAGAGTGTTCTGTCCATTGTCTAGATCTGGGTAGGGGTTTAAGGTTTACCGCCTGTATTGTCCTTGGCTGGTGCCTTAGTTTGAGCGGGACCCCTGTGCCCAAATCTGCCTACCATAATGTTCTACTTGGATCCTTCTACTTTGCCATTCTCCCATGCAAATCCAGTTTTTAATTTGAGTACTTTTCCATATTGGATTTCAGTTTCCCAGGTGTTTGTTTGCTTGGTTAGGCTTGGTTTTCTTTTCCAGACAGGGCTACTCTGTGTAGCCTTGGCTGTCCTGGAACTCTCTCTGTAGACCAGGTTGTTCTCAAACTCACAGAGATCTTCCTACCTCTGCCTCCGGAGATGCTGGGCTTAAACACGTATACCACCATCTCCAGTTTCCCAGTTTTTAAGACAAGGTCTCTTACTGTCCTGAAACTCATTAGGTAGGTAGGCTAGGTCAGAAGATTAGTAGGCCATGGATCCTCCTGTTGCTACCCTTTAAGAGTTGGGATTACAAGAATTTGCTACCACCTATGGCTTAAAAACAACAACAAAGGATCTTGGGATTGAACCTGTCCTCATACAGCACCTTGTGCAATGAGCTCTGTCCCTTGGCATTTTCTGATTTCAGATGCTCACCAAGAATTTGAAGCATGATTTAATGTGTGCATCAGTAGGTACCCTGGGCCTTTAAATGATGCTCTTCATGGGGGAGGTAGTTGGAGCATGGAGCTCACCTAATGATCACAAAAGATAGGCAAGTAAGAGTAGGTTCTGAGAGACTCAAGGAGGCTGAAAGGCTTCTCCATCCTTGCTCAAGGTTATTGGATGCTAGTCTTGCAATAGGTAATTCAACAAACTCCCTACCTGCTCTGGACCAGTATGAGCTGACCCAATCACCTAGGTGAAATGCCTCCATTAAAGCCATACTCATGATAAATGAAACTGTAGCAAAACATATGAATTCTTCAACTGTGAAATCAGACTCTAATTTGATCCTTGTACAGCTTGTAAGTGGTAGAGCTAATCCAGGAACTATGGTATACTATTATTTTGTATGTAATTTATTTGTTCAATTTCAATGCTTTATTCATGACTCTCTCTATATCTAGAATTTTCCATGAAGTCTCAGAAAAATCTAGGAGCACATAGTCTCAAAATTGTCATTTTTATTTGTGATTAAAACTACAAAATTGATTTCAGGATTGTAGGTTGATGAGTGAAATGGGACTTAGCTCAGTCCTATAGTCTCTGGAATTATTCCAGACCTTCCATGGCCCCTCCCTCTGCAAAGTACTAGACTACATTTCTCCATTGCTGTTAACCTACTCACTCTCCACTATAAACAAGCAGATACAGGGACAGACAGAGAGATAGAGAGACAGAGGCAGGAAGAAAGAGAGAGAGAGAAGAGAGTAAAGAAGAAGAACATTTCACAAACTGATTTATACGGGGCCACTAATGAAGGATTTCTTTTGCGGTAAGCACAATGGCTGGCTGTTACCCTATAATGGCCCAAAGATCCAAGTGTCACAAGTCTTTTCCAGTATGAACTGCCAGGGGTTTTCAGACAGTTGTTTTGTATCATTTATCTTTCTCTGCCTAATTCAACTCATATTGAAAACAGATGATGGGGACACCATTTGGTGAAAGTGGGAGTAAACCTCTCTTAGAGTATTGTCTGTAACACTGAACCTTAATGTGGAGTGCCTGTGTGGCTTGAAAAATGCTGTTAAACCATCCACACTACTTATTGTGGCCAAAGGCTTGGGCGGACACTTGCTTTCCTACAAAATTCCTTTTGCTTCGGGAGCTGACAGAAAGTCAACACTGGCTTTGTGCCTGACCTCATTTGTGTCCGTGTCAATCAGTGTGAGTACCACGCACAAGGCAAGAAACTTGCATAGGGCATCTCCAATCATGTTGGCCTCCATCTGTAGGAAAAACCAAACTTGGCAAGGCCACTGCAGTGTCAATATAATGCTTGGCTTGAATGACTTAGATCAAAAATGCTCAGTCAGAAAGAAAGAGAGAGGGTAAGCTTATGACGCTGGTGGAGAACTGACCATATCACATACTGATCAATCTAGGACAGAGGGGTGGCATGAGAGAACAGGATGGAGGATAGGGCTTCTATATGCTATGCAAAAGATTGGCAGGCTTACCAATAGCTAAATTAAGTTCCATGGGGAAAGAGGCCACCTGGTGCTCAAACTTCCCCCATCACTCTCAAAAGAAGGACCCCTTTGTACAGCACACACACAATTGGATACCCAAGCACATGAGGGCAAATGATGTGTCCCTCCAAAATTTCTAGTGGGAATTCAGAAAGTGGCACCATTTAGGAACTAGGAGAGTCTAGGGATCAAATATAATCTTTTTCAGAGCCAGACTGTTATCAACCATTGTTTAAAAATCAAGAAAGAACACTCTAAGGCAGATGTAACTCCAACTGAGGCTGAGGCAGGAGGATCTTGCATTTGAGGCTAGTTGGGGTTGCACAGTGAGACTGGTCTTAAAAACACAAAATAAAACAAAATACCTCAAGTTGGCACCGTTCTGGACCATTTTCTTAGCAAGAGACCATGGATATGGTAGAAATGGCAGTCTCTGTAACTGATAAGTCTGGTGTAGAATTTTAGACAGCATAATGGCTGGAGAGAAAAGATAATTAAAGCCCTGCTGGATAGTCCATAGACAAACCCCATGTAGACAGCTGTCCAAGTCAGCTTTACTCAAACCTAAACCTAGTGACATGTTCCTCAAGTCCCACAAACTGTATACAGGGCCATTTGTGGCTTGGAGTACATAGAAGGATAGCCATTTCCTGAATTTTTCTATTGATAGGAAAAGGTGGTGGAGGAGAACCAACAATTTTCCCTTTATCATGGAAGGGTGCCTAGCCTAGCCCCTCCAGGGAGCCCCAAGAGGGCAGCTGTCTGCCTCCCCAGACCAGGAGCTTTGTCCCTGCTGAATAAGTGGCCATGTGTCATGTGCGCTTCCTGAGAAGCGTGCTCTAACTTGTGGCCCTGCTATATTTGAGCTGTTGAAAGTGGATCCACCAGGAACTAGACATCTGCAGCATTAGGTGGCAATGCTAGATTGTTACTTTTACGGGGCTGAGGCTTAGAGTGAAACAGGAGCTGAGCCTAGGACCAGATCCATAGGAGCCCCTTCTCAAATTCCTCAGCCCGATGCCATCATCCTTCGCTTCGGGTAGGGTCTCAAAATAGCTTCAGGACTAGGCCACAGGCCAGTGGGCCAGGAGGTTAAACAGGCAAATATACAGAATACAGCAGGCAGACAGAATGGCGTGCCTTCTTTCTTGGTGAATTCTAGGGAAATACTGGTTATTTTGTGTTTCTAGGACAATTTGTGCTGGGAATCAAATGCTTGGTGGAATACTAGGAAGGCTGTGTTTTAAAGTGCCAATTTAAGAGGAAAAAAAAAGGCTGCTTTGTATTAGAGAAGTTGATATACATCTTTCTTGAAAAGGAAGATTCAGTGTTTTGTACATTTGGTTGGGGTGTGTTTGTGTGTGAGAGAGCTCCTTAACACTCTGAAGGCTGGTGAGCACTCATCAGGGCTCAAACACCTATTTTCCCTTGCCCCTGTAGAAGGACTGACTTGGAGCCAGGGATGAATTTAGCAATCTGAGGGTCCAGACAGACAGAAGACAGACATTCATTTTCCTTTACTCAGCGTGCAGGAGCTGGAGAAGGACTGATTTTGTGGCAGTGATCCATTTTGGCCTCGATTGCAACTGATCTGAAGAGAACAATCCAAGATGACAGTTAGACACTTGCCAAATGGCTCTGGATAACCAAGTGGTCCCCAAAGCCAGTGAAGACACTACTTTGGAATACAAAAGAAATGAAAACCAAGAGGTCATTAAGCAGAGTTCTGCTGTGGATGAGGTTACAGTGAGGTGGAGGCCAAGAGGCTCGTCCAGAGACCATCTGGGTCCTAGCCCGTGGTTGAGTCACTGCATGGCCTTGAGGAAATTAATTAATTTTTTTTTCTCGAGAGCTCTCTGTTCATCTTCTACACAATTAAGGGTGGGACCTGATGACATAGGAATTCTTTCCAGTTCCAGTGTTCTATGGTGTGAAGATGAGAAAATTGGTCAAAAGTAACTCTGATATAGTTTAAGAAAAATGCATGTTTAAGACAGAATCTAAGATACAATACTGTTTATGAAATATGTGCCTACCACTTAAAGCTCAGAAATAAATATACTCGATATTAAAAACATATATCTTGTGGCTGGAGCGATGATGGCTCAGTGGTTAAGAGCACCAGCTGCTCTTGCAGAGGACCCAGGTTCAGCTCCCAGCGCTTCCATGGTGTCTTGAAAACATCCGTAATGCCAGTTCCAGGGGATCTGATGCACTCTTCTGGCCTCTGTGGGCACCGGGCATGCACATGGTGCCAAAACATACATATAAGGCAAAACATTCATTCTGTCACTTCCTGGGCTTCTTTCCCTCTTTTTGTCCCCCTGGGGCACCTTTCCCCTCCTTCTTTCTCTCCCCTCCTCCCTTCTACAATGAATTTACTTATGCCAAAAAAAATTAAAAATCATTTCTCTGCATCATTGCTGTAATAGCTATCGTTCCACTATAACTATCTGTACTTTTAAACTGTTCTATATTAGCATATAATATTTGTATTGTGAAATATGCAATTCCTACTTTTAATGATTGGATAAAAATAAATGATGACCAATGAGACACACACTAAATAAGGGGAGAGTTGAAAACACAGGGTATACCACGGAGGCAGACTTACTAGTTTTACTTTTATGTGGCTTGCTTAGTTTTATTAAAAACTAAATAAAGTTTATCATTGTTCATCCCCAGCAGCCATATTATTTGAAGGGCTAGGTGAGTGAATGAGTCTGAAGTGCTCAGCCTTGGGCATTGCTATCTAAAGGCCCTGAAATCTAGGCTAGACCAAGCATAGCTGCTTGGTCACCATAGAGCAACACTTCTGTTTTCTCTAGCGATCTCTTACGAACCCTAGTAGAAGACAAGTTTTCCTTTAGACCTTGCATTAGTCATACTTTCAGGGCTACTGTGACCCTTGATGCACTTGCCAAGCAACCTAGAATCCTTCTAATGGCTTCCTTCCAGAGCCCTAATTGTAATGTGGCTTTTTTTTTTTGGTTCCTTTTCCTCAATATGACTAAGATTTGCAGTTCTTAGCTTTCATATTGGAAGTCAGTAGGGGTGGACTAATAGCAACAAGGAATTAGGTGATAATGTAGGAAGATACAATCACATACACTTAGTGGGGACATGAAAGTTAACAAAGGATTAGCACAGACCATGAGGCTTGCCATTGTGCCTCAAGTCCTGTGCCTCTCTTATGGCTGATGGTGAATTAGCACAAGGATATTATGAAAGGAATGCTGGTATCAGGGCTCTGCCTTAAGCCAGTATTAGCAGGGGCTAGACAGCATCATAGCACAAAAACAAAGTCATTGGAGATACCTAGTAAAAATGTGTATCACCGTTTTCTGAGCATGGCAAAGATAGAAGGCACCTTTCCGGTTTCCTTAGACCAGTGTTTTTCAACCTGTGGGTCACAAACCCTTTGTGTGTGTGTGTGTGTGTGTGTGTGTGTGTGTGTGTGTGTGTGTGTGTGTGCATGTGATGACCCTTTCACAGGGGTTGTCTAAGACCGTTGGAAAACACAGATATTTACATTACCATTCATAACAGTAGCAAAATCACAGTTACAAAGTAGAACTGAAAATAATTTTATGGTTGGGGGTGACCACAGCACTACTTCCTCAGATGTCTGCTTCAGGTCTAAATGAGATAGGGCATATGTCAAATCCTGAACATGACATTGTGTACACTGTCAGTCTCAATTCACGGTCATTATGATGATTTTTAAGAGGCCTCATAGTAGGATCTGGCAGGGGAAGTTGGAGGTTAGTCTGTTAAGTATTAAAAATTGATGTGAGGAGACAGATGGAAGACGAGGGGAAAGGTAGAAAAACTAAAGTGAAACTTCATGTGTCTCTCTGACTCCACCAAGCATAGTTTGAAGTCCTGGCCGTCCTGTCATCGGAGAATGACCCTCCACGCCACCCTCACCACCCCCACTCTTTCTCCTCTCTTGTTCTAACACTGGAATCTCTGCTAAACCTACTTTCCCTCCACTCAGACAGTTTCCCATCACTTTGCCTCATAGAAATCTGGGATGAAATTATTGGGGTTACAAAGTCCAAAAGCTTTGTCAGCCATGCTTAAGGTCGGGGAAGGTAGCTGTTACTTCACTGAGCAAGCGTGCAACAGGCAAGAAAGCAAACTTCTTCCCTTCTCACTCAGTCAGGTTATATGGTGTGAGGTGACATTCTGATGTGAGCCACTGGAGTAGTGGCCATACAGTACTCATTGCAGAGGAGCTGGACTCTGTACAAGGTGTCTCCAAGGATTCCAATACCTTATGGCCAGCCAGCAGTTCTTTGAAAAGCTGCACTGGGTGACAAGGACACTAAATCCTCACATGGCTTAGTGCTCCAAGCATGGACAACTGGAAAGTACACCACGGTTTTGCTCTCCTCTAGTTCCCGAAAAGAGAAGTGTGAATTACTCACATGGGCCTTCCCCACCCTTCCTTGATGGTTTCTGGCTTTGACGGCACTTACACGCTTGCTCCCTTGTGTTTAAAGCCTTACGACACCACTTCTTAACGAAACCAATATGTCTTTTAAATTAACAGTGAATAAAAATGAGACTATTGCTGGAACATCACTTGGATAAAGTATCCAGACTTAAGATGAAAGTTTGATGACCTCCTGACCTCAAGTCCAAACTCCTCTATTTCCAGCTGCTTGGAAGCATTCCCTACTTGGATCCTCCACTACAACCTCCGGCCCATTATACCCAAAAGCAAATGCTTCGCTTTTGTCTCAAACTACCATCTCTTCTCATGGTTTTAATTTCATTTGAGGGCACTACCCCATTACCCAGGACACAAAAACCTTGGAGTCATCCCAGACTCCCCTTTTTCTTTCACCCACCATTTCACAGAGACTTGGGTTCTGGTAGTACTTGCCTTCAAATTTGCCTTACATTTGCTTCTTTATTCTCACTACCCCCATCGTAGTTGAGGTCCTTACCAGACCAAGGCTGGGTTTCTAGAAAAGGCCACCAACTGATCTGATTTTGCTCTATCTATCCTTTTGGCCACTGCCAGATTAATTTTTCTAGAGCTCTACTTTCAGCACATCACATCTTAGCTCAAAACTCCCCCAAGGGCTACTTGTTGATGGTTGTGTCAGATCCGAACCAATTACAATTCAAGAAGCTTCTAGCATTTTAAAATATCACCCTACTGCCCTAAGCCAGAGTGCCTCTGTGCCATCTTCACTGTGTCTCCTTCTAGTTCGTCTGATTTGGAAATCTTTCATCTTTCTAGGTCTTCTTTGGGGAGAGGGTTTTCTTGAATCATCAGTTCTTCCCAGCACCCCATACTGAGCTGTCTAGCATACAGGGAGGACTTCCCATGTCTGTTGCCTATATGATGTGAATTTTACGATAACAATGGAGTCAATGGATTTGGGTGCTAGTTTGGGTCCTGCCACTGATTCAATATGCAACATAGGGAAAGCCTTTCTCTCTTTCCCTGGTCTTTACTGTTCTTCTAAGTAAAATGAGTTAAACTGTAACACGATTTCTTGAACATATATCATTTGCATAACATCTTCATTTGTCCTACTGAAGTCTGGCTCTACATTTACCTATTGAAAGGTTTGCAATGTTGCTTATTTAAATACACATTTAGAAGGGGATATGAACACAAATAAAGGTTTTAATCTGGAGAGTATTATTTTTCATCTATGCTGACACAGTGAAGATGGCACAACGGAATATTTAGCCTTTTTAAATACACACAGAATAAACACATAAATGCTAATATATGTGCTTTCGGTTCCACCAGTACTGTGCTTCCCACTAGTCTGGAAATGATGATTCAACTCTGTCTATGAAAACCTATGGCTCTCTGGAAGGTGATATCTCATGGTTAATTATCACAATTCCCCGGGTGGCTGTGAGAACATACCTGGGTGCTATTCCAGGTCTGCCAACACAGAGTCCTCGCCTCAACATAGCCTGGACATCAATGAGCTTCTGAGATACTGCTGACCATCAACCAGGTTTGGGGAATCACTGCTCCCTGGATGCCTTGAAGACAGCTCAAATGTTTATGCTGTTTTTCTAGCTCCAGTAGCATAGTGCCCAGCGCAGAGGCTGACTCAGAAACATCATATTGACTAATAAATTGAGACTGTCTAGGAAGAAAAGAAAAGCCAGACTTTAAGTAAGCTTCTTATTGGGAGTTGATTTTTGTTTGTTTCTGAATGCCCTCTGTAAAAAAAAAAAAAAAAAAAAGGAACAGTGATACTTTGCTTTATGTGGGTTGCTGTGGCTTATATCAGACACATGTGGGGAAGTAATGACCGTGCCTGTGAAAGTGTGTTGCACACTCCCCATGAGGCCAAGCATCAGGCCAAGAGCTGTGGAAGACTGACAAAAAGTCAAACATAACTCCGGCTCTCACAGAGCTCAAGATCTGCTTGGGGAAAGCAACTGACTCCGGATGGAACAGTGAGGAGCAATGACTTCCCAAGGCAGGCGTTCAACGCAGGTGCACTCTGGGCAGGCTGCATGGTTAAGGCCTGAGCTAAGTAAGCCCTGAAGGAAAAATAGGTCCTGAAGCGAGCAGAGAGGAGAAGCCAGAACATTCCAGTGGAAAAGCCCAGCACCAGACGTGGCTCAGCCAGTTCCCATGTGCTATATTTCAGCTGTCCTGCTGAGATTTGTCTCATGAGCTGTAAGAGAACTCTGGAAAATTGCCTATTTAGAAGTTTGCTCTTTAGCATGGCCTGGGTAGAAAGGCAAACACACCTGCATTAGTATGTGTGTGACTTCATTTGCACCTTGGGGTGCTTTAGTTAAATCAGAAGACTTTCTCTGGTGCAGCTACATGGATGGATAGGCTGAGGGACAGGACCTTGGTTCGTGGTGGCCTCAAAAGCAAGGATTCTGGAACTCTTGAAACAGTTTTAATGAGAATTTCTCCCCAGGGTCTGGAGAGGGTAGCAGGTAGTACGGTTGTCCCTTGTCAGCAAGGACATCATTGTGACTATGAGGAGGGAGGCAAGTCCTTACCAGAATCTGTTTCAAGTGTTTTCTTCTGTTTGTGTGCTTGGAAGTGTCACAAATCAGAGTAACATGCGCATCTATATTAGAAAAGCACCAAGTTCCCCCATTGAATAAAAGAAGATTTGCCACAGATGGGTTATTCCATCTGATGAGTACTTGGTAAACAGACACGACAGGCACAGAGATGTGGTTCCTTGGAGTCAGGGCTGTAATAGGCGTTCTGTTTTCATATATCTAGGTTTTCCCTCTCAGTTACTTCAAAGTTTGACTCCTAGGCTTGATCTCTCTCTCTCTCTCTCTCTCTCTCTCTCTGTGTGTGTGTTCCTTTATAAAGACTATTGACTCCCCCTAGAACTTCTTCATTTAGCAGAGATTGCTCTAGGAATGGTTGGGGGCTCGGAGGAAGCTGGTCTGTCCCCAGAGCTACACTTGGGGCATCTCCTATTGGCCAGCCTTCCATCTCTTGCAGCCATTGTACCAGTCAGCCCAGTCAGCCAGCCAGCCAGCCGTTGTTTGCCTTGGCATGTTCTCAGCTAACTTGGGCAAAGATGTTCAGGAAAAAGTTCAAAGAGGTTGACTTTCGGTCTTCAAGAATGAGCTATGACATAAACACCTGTCCATTTTTCTTTGGTTTGGTTGTTTTCCTCCCACAGCCAGTTCTTGCCTAATGTAAAAGATACTTTGATTTTGTGTTCCAATTAGGTACATGTATAATCAACCGTGAAGTAATTCATAAATGCTTCATTTGGAGTCCACAGTGAGCTAAGCTCTGGTAGTCAGAGGGAGTGAAAGGCAGACACTTGTCTTCAGAGTAAACATTTAGCTCTCAAGAGGGGGGATAAAGGGGTTAAAGCAAAATTATTTGAGCATAAGGCGATGGTTAAGTATAACTGACAACAGTGTTTGGAAAACCAAGAGTTAGATTCAGGAGGGGAAGTGGTCCAGCAAGGTTTCCAGTAGAGAGTGACTATGAGCGACACTATTGACAAGGAAACTGAATTAAGTTTTCTCGTTTCATCAATATTTTAAAGCTTTGTGTGTGTATATATACGTGTGTGTGTGTGTGTGTGTGTGTGTGTGTGTGTGTGTGTGTGTGTGTGTACATATGTGTACCAGGGTATGCCTGTGGAAGTCATGGAACAGCCTCACCTTCTACCTTGTTTGAGATAGGGCTTTTACTTGTACTTGTTTGCTGAACCTGAGCTTCAGGGAGCTGTCCTGTCCTCTGCTTCTCATCTCACCATAAGAGTGCTGGGATTATGCATCTGCTTTATGTGTGTGTGTCCTCGGGGATCTCAACTCATCCCCTTATGCTTCTATGTCAAGTCCTACACCCATAGAACCATCTCCCTAGCTCCATTTAGCACTCTTGAATGGACAACCTCCAACAATTCTTCACTGCCTGCAGTATCTCAGGCTGGCACTCAAGGCTTTCCTAGTCTGGCCCCACATTTCCTCTCCAAGAACTTATCTTGTCCCCTACAAAGGCTCCTCCACAAGCTCCATAGACTCTTGGTCTCTGGACCATCCTTACTCACTTGCTTACATGTTGGCTATCACCATGTTCTCACTCACTTCTCTCCTCCACTTTGTTGTTGCACACTTATTAACAAGTTCAAAAGTCACCTCAGTCACAAAACAACTTCTGTCAACTCAGTTATGTCCATTTCTACCCCTGAATTCCTACTACACATAGGCCTCTGTCTCATTTGATACACTACATATAAACTACTTGCTACAAAGGTGAACAATTACCAACAGCTTTATATGCCTCTAGGTCATTAGATCTAAATGTGTTCAAGTATCTTTATTATTCAATCCATAGGACTGTCCTCTCAGCAATTTGTACCCTCATTTTACTGATAAAGGAGCAGAAGTTCAGAAGGATTCACTTAGCCAACATTATAAAGTTAGGGAATGGTAGAGCTCACCTTCATGTGACCTCTCTCAAGTGTCACTTGAGTGTTAGGAGACCTACTAGCAACATCCAAGCAGGTCATTCTTATATGAATTTGCCGATACACAAAGAAAGGAGAGACAGGCAATTCCATCTACTGGTCCACTGTGCACTTTGCTCTGGATTTAGCATGAGTTGGAAGGTGTGAATTTGTATTTACATGGCTTCCCTTCCTATGTGCTTTTTACAGCATGATTGTCCTACCTCAGCACAGCTTTCTCTTGTTTCTTTTGCTCCTTAGTTATGCAGGCCAGCTATTGTATTTTTGGGACTATAAGACACATTCCCCTCGCCACCAAGAGGGGGGAGAATTAGAGTGTGCCTTATGGTCCAATTGTTGTCTTTACTGTTTTTCTTGTTTTACTTCTCTAAAAACTGGGTGTGTCTTATGGTCAGGTGCATTTTATAATCTGAAAAATACCATGGTTTTGAGCTCTTGATTCTCTAGCCCCAGGCTCTTGAGTGCTAATATCACAAGCATATGCCACCACATCCAGCTTTCAATTCATATCATAGATTCAAGCTAACTGGTCTGATGACCTAGATCTTGACTAAAAAAAAAAATGGTAATATGGCATCATGTTGGAGGAAAAACAACTCACATTTGCCTTACTAAAAATATGCTGTTTATCTGTCTGCAGTGTAGAGCCTTCCAGATGATTTTTTTTCTTCCTTTAGTGCTGGGGACCAAATCCAAGCTTTATGCTTGCTAGCTGAGTTCTCAACCAACAGAGTTGCATTTTCAGCACTCGAAGGAATTGTATCTGCATATTTTTGTCTACATATGACTTGTTTTTCTTAGCAAGAACCTAATCAATTATAAGAGAGGACCTTGTCATTCATTCTTGCTTTGTTTCTTTTATTGACATGAAAATTGTGTGAGCAAAGCCTACGTCTTACACTTGGTGTCTCCCCCTTCCCCAGTGCCTCAAGCTTTAAGTCAGTTAAACAGTGTGGCTTAAAAACCAATCAATTAAAAAAAACAATCAATTCATAACATGTCTGTATCGAAGATTACTAGATACACTCACTTCTTCTGCAAACTCAAGATTCTGAGACGCTGTCAAGCTCTCCAGAGGACAGAAAGGAAGACTCATCCTTTTGTGTATATCCCATGACTTGTTGGCATGCTCTGTACTATTTCTAGAAATGGAATCTGTCTGGTACCACCCCACACTTGGTCATTTGAGCACCTGGCAGTTGTCTACTGATGCCTGTTCAGCTGTCACCTTCTTACCCCAGTTCTGTTTGCTCAGTGTGTTTCCTTGAGCAGGCCCAGCTATTTTGAGTCTAAGTTACAGCTGTCAGCATTTCAGGCGTAGCACACGTGTTTCTAGAATTAGGTGGAAATATTTGAAGCCTGAAAAAAGTAACTATAATGTTCTGAGTATGAAAGAAATATTTAGGCAAGTATTAACTGGCAACCCATACACTAAAAAGAATTGATTCCCTGGTAATAAAAGGATAGGAGAACAGCAGAGCCCAGTCTTCTTGGGTTACTTGCATTTTAATAGTAGGGGGTTAAGTTACCAAGCTATTTATATAGTTTTTTATTAGCATGTCATTAAAGAATTGCCCAAGTTGGTAAGACTGTTTAGTATAAGCAATGGTATGACAGAATTGACAAAATACATTAATTTTATCCTAAAAGGAATGGATCTTTGATGTAAAAAGTCACGCCAGTTATGTGTGCCTGAGAGATGCTTTGGAAGTCAAACTGTATCTCTTCACATTTTTTAAAAAGTTGATAATTTCTGACCTGCAACTGTAGGCACAGTATTAACGTAGAGTAGGTACACTGTATCTCTGAAGCAATTTTATTTTTTAGCTGTTTTAGTTCTCTTGGAGTCAGGCTGAGAAAAGGTAGAGAATTGGTTTTATGAAAGACCAAGCCACCAATGCAAAGTAAAGGGACTACAAGCCTGTCCAACTTTCAAGATCAAGTTGAATCTAGTGATGTAGTAGAGATCAAGTCAATCCCCTTCACGGTTAGCTGTTCTCTTGGCTTCCTTTATCTGGGTGTATTGTGGGGATAGCAGGTCTCACTTCGATTCTGCCCTTCATTGAATTGAGTTTGTAAGATGTAATGGAACAGATGAAACAAAACATAATTGACAAAGCCACTGTCATCCAGACCCTCTGGACGAAAGTTGTTGGAGAAGTAAAGGTTCTGGAAACAGAAGAAGTGATTGTGGTGTGAATGAGATATAAAAGCCATGACTTCAGTCGGAGAAAGGACTGGCTAGCTGCTTTTCGTTCCAAATGCTTCTGATACAGATAGTCCTGCGACTAGTCTTTGAGAAACACTACAGGAGAGAAGAAACCCAGTCATTTCTAGGGTCAAAAGAAAAGTAAAACATTAGCAGCTATCAATGTTAGTCTCTTGAACTTTTACTTTTTGTGGAAACATGTGCCTCTGTGGTCATTCTGGTCCAATTTCCTTTCAGTCAATGAATTATTGATAAAGAGATTACTGAATTAGATCATATGTTGGAGAAGTTCAAACTTAAATCTCCTCTTGACTTAATCATTTAGTTATTTTACCCTCTTGTAAGCTGAAAATCCATCTAAGAAACATCTGGTAAATTTTGGATGAAAAGCACCGAGAAAAACGTTTGCATCACAAGATTAACTCCCCCCTCTATCTGTGGTTGCCAGATTTAGAGAAAAGAAGAGAAGGCATCCAGTTAAATTTGAATTTCAGATAAACAAGGGCTGGTGTTTGTTATAAGTACATATACTTGGGGTATACTTGTACTAATATTTTATTAGTTATCTGCAATTCAGATATAATTGGCTGCCCCATATTTTATCTGGCAATCCTGTCTCTACCACCACCTTTTTCCTGGAGCCTCTAATTTCTAAGACTTGGGCAAGGAGACTTTTGTAACTCAAGGCCAAGAAGGAAACAAGCACTTATTTGGCATAATACAGGAAAAGGAGAAATGCTAAAAAGAGGTTAACTGCACATTGGAGAAATCTAGGTTTTCCACATTGACGTGGAGGACAGAGAGTGACCAGGCAAATACACGCATGGCCTCGGAAAGAAGGTGAGAATAGTCATTCAAAAACATAATCCAACATAGATTTCGCAGCCTCAGGAAAAAAAATCAAGAACTAAGAACTTCTTCAAACAGAACACCAACTCTGTTTTCCACTTCCATCACAAAGGAAATGAGGTGTTTCTACACCAGGCAGCACAGTCTTGGAGTCATAGCCTGGCTTCTTTTTGAACTACTGAATCCATTTACAACTGAGAGAAAAGAAACCAGATTGCGGGGGGTGAGGGGGCAGGTGGGGGCTCACGGGTGAAGAGCACTTGCTGCTCTTGCAGAGGATCTGGGTTTGCATTTTAGCACCCACATGGTGCCTCCTAGCCATCTATAAATCCAATTTCAGAAGAATTAACACCATCTGCTTTTTTTCCAAGTACCACATACATGTGGTGTGCATACACACATTCAGATAGTCATACACATAAAAATTTAAAAGTCTATAATTATTATGGAGCCCCGGTTAGTATTAAACTTTGGATTGTCCCGCCTTGCTTTGATAAATATTGGTATTACTGACAAGCATCATCACACGTGGCTTAAGATGACCTCTGAACCAGTCTCTAAGATTCCTGCTGCCTCTCTCTAGTTTTTTCTCTGCACAGTAGCCAAAGTTACCTTTTTGCCAGAGTTGTCCTTTAAGCATATGACTCAGGGGCTAGAGAGCTGGCTCACTGGTTAAGAGCATTGGCTCTTCTTCTGAAGGACCTGGGTTCAATTCTCAGGACCTACATGGCAGCTCACAACTGTTTGTAACCCCAGCTCCAGTGCATCCAACACCCTTACACAGACATACATGCAGTAAAAATACAAATTTACTATAAAAATAAAGATATGGCTCAGCTTAAGTTTTATTTCTGTGAGTGATTTGCTTTGGTTTTTTGTTTGTTTTGTTTTTTGGTTTTTTTGGCCTTGACCTCCTGATCCAGCTGTTTCCACCAACTGAGTGTTGGGTTTGCAAGTGTGAACCATCATGTCTGGCTTTGGAAGTTAAATTATTTTCTTTTAAACTTAAGCAAAAACTTCAACTAGCTCACCAAAAAGAAGGTCTCCTTTGGCTGAGCATGAGGTGTATATCTAAGCCAGCCTAGGTTACAGATTAAGAACTTATCTCAAAAAAGAAAGAGGAGGAAGAGGAAGAAGCGAAGAGAAAGCAAGAGGCCGGTTTGGCTAGTATCTCTAGATACTGGTTCACTCTTCAAAAACTGGTGATTTTCAAATGAATCCAGTGTGTTATGAATATAGTTTATATAGGACATCAAGAACACAGACTGAAGAGGCCAGAGTCATAGGTTAAATAAAAATAAATACAATCCCAAGCACATCATAGTGAAAACAAATAGAAAATTCTCAAAATAATCAGAAAGAAAGGGCAGATTACATTTAAAACTGATTGACATGGAATAATAAAAGACTAGACTAGCAGTAGATAATAAACAATGGACTCCCCACTAACAACAAAAGGATCCAGGATACAATAAAATAATATTTGCAAAGTACTGATGGGAAGTATTTATACAACAAAAAGACTAGAGTTCAATTATCATTCACAATGCAAGGCAGTTAAAATAATAATGTTTTAGTTGCTGCTGTGACTTTTACATTTTTATTTCTTTATTTATGTATTAAGTAGGTATGGGTTCATGTGGAGGTCAGAGGACAATTTGCTTTCTCCTACCATTTGGATTCTGAGGATTGAACTCAGGTCTTGGAGCCAAGCACTTTTACACACTGAGCCCTCTTACTAGCCCCTAAAAGAACTATTTAAAGAATGTGTACTAACATGAAGAAAGCTAAACTCAGAATAGAGGGCTGGAGTACAAGACACAATGGAGTGAAAATTTCAATAAATATGAATAATTAAAATATGCATAAACTTAGAATAAATAAAGTAGTCTAAAGTCCTGGGAACTGGAGAAACGGCTTATTAGTTAAGAGCTCTGCACTTCCAGAGGAACCAGCCAGGTTTAGTTCCCAGAACTCACATGGTGTCCAACAACTACCTGTATGTAACTCTAGTACCAGGTGATCCAATGCTGCTCCTGGTCTCTGGGCACCAGGCATGCATGTAGCGTATAATACATGCAAAAAATATACCTATCAAATTTAAAAGTAAAAAAAAAAAAACCAGTCTAAAAATCTGGTGACTAGTATCTTAATAAAGCTAGTCACAAATTTCTAATTTCTAATCTCTGTGGTATCAAAGAGAAGTGTGATACCAACATATTTGTCATTTGTCATATTTAAAATAAATGTATTGTATTAGCTATAGGATGAACAAAGAAACACATTGACTTAAGCTTCTGTATAGTCATTGGGGCCATGGAAAAAATTTGAGATAACTACTAAAATAACAGAGCTAAGTTCAATTTCCAAAATTTAGAAGAAGGAAAAGGAGACAAAAAAATCATTCCAATAAAGGCACGAAAAAAATAAATGAGCAACTATATAAAATTAACGATAAGAAAAAAGAAAAATGAAAAAATAAATCACAAAAGGACACAGTTGAGTCTGTTTGATCCTGTTTGTGAGAAGCATCACTACCTAGCCAGGGCCCTTCCTCCTCAATACCCCACTCAAAGTTGATAAGTAAACAGATAGGAAAGCATGAGCCAGGCAAACACTAACCAAAAGATAGTGCAGGAAACTATAGTCACAAGATTTAAAAACATCTTGGCAAAATACCATTGAGAGTAAATAGATCATTACCAAGTAAAGGTAAATTTTCAACAAAATGACATAGTAATCCAAATATTATGTATCTGGCAGTGGACACACTGTAGCTATAAAGATTTCATAGTATTATGAAGAATTCTATGCCATTAGCATTGAAAATTGGTGAAACAATCACTGTTTAATCTAGAGAAAAACAGAAGAAAATATGTCATGCTCACAAGACTATTGCAATTTGATCCACAATCTAGATAACAGAGTAAGAAGCAAAAAATTGGTCAAATCCACCCATGAATAGAGAGACAAAAATTTGAAAAATAATCTGATTACTCCAAATCTACTCATATATATGACCATCCAAGGTGTGCTCTGAGAATGCGCAGATGGTTCCATGTTAGAAAATCTCATGATATGACTCACCACAGAGGCTGATTAAACCGAAGAAAACAAATGATCAGCATGGAGGATGAGGAAAATATGCTCAGTGCACAATATCTACTTACATGAAAATGTAAAATAAAAGAGAAGATGAAGAAATATTACCTTATACAAACAGTATAAAGAAAGCAGACTGAAAAAAAATCAACAGAGCACCAGAGAGCTGTAGTAGTACAGGAAAAGATATGGTGACCATAGTCAGGTAGGGCACTGACTTCAGGAGACCAAGATTGGAGGATCATCATGAGTTCCAGGCCAGCCTGGGCTACACAGTGAGTTTCTCTATTTCCCTCTTTCCCTCCCTTCTTTTATGCCTCCCTCCCTTTCTCAGAAGAGCAAGGCAAACAAAAGACAGGGATTACAAAGCACTCAAAGAAACAGCGCCTGCAATTTTCTCAACTTTATCAAGAAGAAGAAGAAAGCTCCAGATTTTAAAAGGTGAGTGAACGTCATACGGAATAAACCCCGAGAAATATAGGGCAAGACCCATCACAGTCAATATCCTGACAATAAAAAGAAAGAAATCCTGAAAGGAACAAGAGACAATAGCTCGTCTCTATGCAAGAATAATCAACAGTGACCAGATCTCTCATTATGCCCTGTAAAGGGGACAAGGAAGTAGACAACCTGTTTTAAGAGCTGGGAGAAAAGAATTTACAATGACAAATTTTATAACCAGAAGGGGAAAAAAAGTTCTGGAATGAAAAGGAAGTCCAGACACTCTCAGATGAAGAAAGACCCAAAGAATTTATCATTAGCACACCACAGTTTAAAGAATAGCTAGAGGAAGTTCTCCAAACAGAAATGAATAATAGGAAGAATCTTGGAGAATCAGGAAGGAAGGAAGAACAAAGAAAGTACAAAAAAAAATATATGGGCAAATACAATAGGCTTTCCTCTTCTATTGAGAGTTCTAATTTATGGTTGACAGAGCGAAAAGTAAGTTTTATCTCATATGTCTTACAGTGCATGTAGAGGAAATATTTAAGATTAACTATAAATTGGAGAGGAAAAAAAGGATGCGAAGGGAGGTAAAGCTTTTGTATTTCATTCTAGCCTATAAAATGAAGGCAAGGGGTGACTGGTAAGTTAGGAACATGTGCGCCCAGGCCCAGAGCAGTCAGAAAAGGCTACACAAAGAAGTACACACACATTAAATAAAATATGTTCTAAATTTTTTAAAAATAAAAATCTATTCATGACTGGGTGTGGTGGCATTAGAAGACTGAAGCAGGAAGATCGTGTGTTTGAAGCCGGTTTGTGCTACACAGTGAGACCCCATCACAAAAAGAGGGAGATGGAGAGGGAGAGAGGAACGTCAGCAAAACTTCAAAATGAATTAGTAACTATCTAAATGCTGAAAGCAAAGTTTTGTAACATTTTGATGAAAACACACAATGCCTTTATAATTTTAGAATGTGGAAAGGTTATTTAATGATATACGTAAAAGCTTTCAAATTCTAATTTTAAAAATTGGCAAATGTAGGGGGGAGAAAATTGGCAAATGTGAAAACATGCACCATTAGTTTCAGCTAGTCAGGAGGCTGAGGTAGGCAGTACTGCTTGAGGCCAGGAGTTCAAGATCAGCCTGAGAACCAAAGTAAGAACCATCTTAAAGCATAAAATAAAAGACAAACCATGTATAAGAGACATTCGCCACACATAAAACTGAAAAAGAAAGAGCATGCCAGAGATACAGACTACAGGGAGCATTTGCCTCCTATCAGCAGTTTTTGTTTTCTGTGGCTTCAATTATCTGAGGTCAAATGTAATCTCAAAATATGAAATGCGAAATTCCAGAAAGAAAAATTTATAAGTTGGAAATCGCTCCCCTTTCTGAGTACTATGATAAACTCCTTTGCTGTCTTAAGTCATCCCTCCTGGGGCATAAATCATCCCTTTGTGCAGCATATCCGTACTGTATATGCTATCAGCCTGTTAATCACTAGGCTAATCACCACGATCCTGGTGATCAGATCATGTATTGTTTGCCATGCTTATTATAATCAAGTAATAATTACTTTCCTTAAGAATGGCCCCTAAATCCAAGAGTAATGATGCTGGTGACTGAGATGATCCATAGAGAAGCCAGAAATGGAAAGCCCTGGATTTAATGAGGAAAGAAGAAAAACCAGTATGCCACTGTTGCTAAGATCAATGAATGGTAAGAGTAGAACATTTTATATATAAAGAGTGCGTACCACTCCATACTATGTGTTTACCAGCATCCACTGGGGTTGGAGGTATTATAATATTTCCCTTTGAATTAGTAGAGTGTCACACTAAAAATCATAAGTTATTTTCTAAAAGATAACCTGCCTCAAAGCCAAATGGGCAAGAAATACCAATAAATATCTGGAGAAGAAAAAGGAGAGAGAGGCCTTTAATATGAAAAGATGCTTGCCCTCGTCAGTACTCAGGGAAACAAATAACCGCAACCAAAATGAGACATGATCTTACTCATCAGATTGGCAAAAGTTAACACTTAAACGTTGTCAGTGTCTTGGGATCGTGGCCATTCATTCTCCACTGGAAGGACTGTACACAGAGCTATGTCAGAAAGAGATCTGTCAGCACTCAACCTAATAATGTGCACATTCTGTAGCCCAGACATCTTACTTTCATTTTAAAAGATTCATTCGTTCGTTCGTTCATTCATTCATTCATTCATTCATCCGTGTGTGTGTGTGTGTGTGTGTGTGTGTGTGTGTGTGTGTTTGCATGTGTACACATGGTGGTGCACATATGTGTACCACATATATGAGGTACCTGCAGAGGTTGGAGCTAGAGTTATAGTCAGTTGTCGGCCACATGGTATGGGTGCTAGGAAGCAAACTAGAGCCCTCTAAAAGAGCAGGAAGTGCTCTTAATTGCTGAGCTATCTCTCCGGCCACAATCTTACCCCAAATCTTCAAAGAAGAATTTCTGTGGAATATCCTATGGGTGTATATTGCACATTGTTTCTGAAAAATTGGAAACTACCTAAATGTCCAACAGTTGGAGAATAAGTAAACTAACTATGTCTAGAACAGCGAGAATATTCAAAATCACAGCACAGAGTATAAACAAAAACAAACATACAAAACAATGTTCCTTCTTGTCGATGGCCTGGAAGTAATTAATTTCTCCCTCTCCTCTCTTCTTCTTCTTCTCCTCCTCCTCCTCTCTTTCTGTCTGTCTCTCTCCCTCTCTCCCTGTCTCTCTGTGCCCCCCCCCACAGAGTATTTAATTCATTTCTATAGTATTACAAAAAGAAAGTCTTACAACTGAAAAACAGAGTAAATACAACAATGTACTTATACTATATGGCAGGAAAGTATTATATTTTCTGGACTTTAATGTGTATTTTGAGTTTTGAATAGAAATGAAAGGTGCATTAAATACTCAATTACTAAGGAACCAGTAACTTTACATGATCACCTTCCCAGAGACATTTTAGTTAAAGAAAGATGCAGGGCTACAGCTCAGCTGGTAGAACATGATGCCCTGGGTACCATGCTAGCACCACACCCACATTCACACAGGCACAAATTCAGACACACACACACACACACACACATACACACACACATACACACACACATACACACACACACACACATACACACACATATACACACACATACATACACACACACACATACACACACACATACACACACATACACACACATACACACACATACACACACATACACACACACATACACACACATACACACACATACACACACATACATACACACACACACACATACACACACACACACACACACACACACACACAGAGAAAGAGAGAGAGAGAGAGAGAGAGAGACAACTGTTGAACCTTGGCGATAAGAAAGGATGGGAGGAGAGCAAAGGACACATGGCACAAGAAAGAGGAAACGAATATGGGGGTGGGGTGGGTAGTTATAAGGGAAGAACAGAGATAGCAGGAGGATGGAGAAGATGAAGGAAGAAGAATCACAAAAAGACACTTTGTTCAGAAATTACATAATAGTATCTAATATTATACTTTTGTTTCAAAAAAAAAAAAAGAAACAAAAAAAATTTTTTTTCAAAAGGCTGGAGGCCTGTGGTGGTTGCTGTTACTTATTCAGTGTGGGTTCCCAGGGTAAAATTTCAAAGGGTATCCTTGCTGTTAGTGCCAGCCCTGCAGTTTGGGTAAGCTGACGCTGGTCCAACAGAATGATAGACATCCTCTGGATGGAAAGGCAAAGAGGGACCAGAGCACACTTCCTTGTTCATCCCTTGTAAATAAAGCAGCGTTTAAAACACCCACATGTAAAATCTAGAGTGAGATTTATAGAGTCACAGACACCTACGTGAAGATAAATCCATTCTAACATTACCAAGATCTCCTCCTCTATCTTGGTCATCAGGTCAGGGTAGATTTAACCAAATTTAAATATTTCCTCACTCATCTGTGGCGTATCAAGGCTTGTCTGTGGCTCGTAGACTCCCACTCCCTTCACCCCAGTCAAGCCCACTGGTTGATTACACTGCGCCAATCTTTCTGCAACTACAGTTTTCAAGTAAGAGGCCTTTTATTGCTTCGGGCATGTTCCTTCTTCTAGCCAGTGCTCAGAATTTTAACTATCCAACTCATCAATTTCTCTCTTTCTCTTTACATGGGGGAGAAACTGGATTTCTGTTCCACACAGTTTGGCAGAGGCCAGCAGGGAGTGAGAGATTACAGCCAGATGTACATCTACATGTCAGCAGCCAGAAGGTCTGGGATGGTGCTTTTTCAATCAGAAGGGAGTAGTCACTTTCCCTCTCTCTCAGAGGAAAAGGCATCCTCCCTCCCTATTTGGCTGCTGGACTCTCGCTGATTAATTACCAAGGTCACATCTCGATACAACTGGTCCCTCTAACAGTTCTAGCAGGATTCCAGCTCATTCCTTAATGCACGTTTCCCCCTAAAAGAACTGGCCTCCTTTTGCACTTAAATTCAGGAAAAGCTGCATCTTTTTAACCTGTCTTCCCAGGTTTCTCTCTCTTCACTCTCCCACATAACACAAGTGTCATGGCTAAACTGTAATGCAACTGACAAATAACCTCCACAGACATTAAACACATCCCCAAATGTACTTTGAATATATGACTCTTCACCTGCTATTAAAGAAATCCTTTTCATTAGCTCAACTAAAACATACTGGGATCCAGGCACGGCACATACTAGTAATCCTGGCACCTAGAAGGCTAGGGGGAGAGGATCTCACGTTTGAGGCCTGCCTGAGTTACACATCAACTTCTAAAACAGCCTTGGCTCCATAGCAAAACCCTGCCTTACAAAAAGAAAGAAAAAGAGGGGGAAAAGAACAGAAAAATCTGGGTGTGGTTGAGCATGCATGTTATCCCAGCCCACGAGAGTGCGGGGGGGGGGGGTGGGGGGGGGTGGGGGGGGGTGGGATGGAGTGGGGGTAGGGTGGGGGTGGGGTGGGGTGGGTAAGGGGAGTGGGGGCAGAGGCAGGAGGATCAGGAGTTCAAGGCTATCCATAGTTAGAAGGAGAGAGGCCATCCTGAGATACATAAGGCCTTGGATCCAAAACCAAAAATGACATGCCATCCTAAAATACTAAAATGTAAGCAAGTAAGAGAAATGCATGCATTACCACAAAAAAACCTTGAATCTACTTCAACTTATAACTGAAGTAAGCCATCCAGCAACATTAATATAACAACTGCTATGTGTAACAAAGTACTCAGAAACTGTGCCTGACAATAGCTACTTTTGTCACATAGGTGGCCTGCCATCATATCTAATGCCTCTATGTGAGATCTTTCCCTCTGTTTTAAAGCATTTTAATGATGTTGCCAGAAAAGCTGATTGAGGGAATGAATGAATGAACGAACAAATGAATGAAGTGCTTGTGACTTCAGATAAGCCTCATGTTGCAGTTCGAGCATTTCTACACTGAACCACGCTGTGCAGTAACAAAAATAATATCCCATTATGAATAGTGAAGTCAACTGTGATTATGGGCAATTTTCTTGACCAGAAAGCATAGAGCAGTAAGATGCTTTGCAGCTGTACATTTCTATTAAGGGCTGTTTAAATAAACATAAACCATGTTTGCCAGGAGAGAGTGAAAGACATACGCAAATTTCGGTTAGAAAATAGGTACATTCATTTTTTGCTTTAAAATGTGCCCTTAAACTAGTAATTACCCTGGGATGTCATTTTTTGACCAGCGACAGGGACCAGAAACAGTGACTTAATTTGGCCAGGGGTTCGCTGGGACATAATATGGCTACTGTGCCTGGAGTCTTTCTTGGTCATAAAAGCCATAAGGAAGTATGACATAATGGTGAGATGGTAAATCACAGCCCAAGCCATTTTGGTTGGCAGAATTTGAAAGATAAATAAACATTGCTTCAGGAGCAGAGAAGACGTGCCTAATTACCTCCGTGCCTATGCTAGGATCCCTGCGGCTGCTGTCGTCCCTGGACTCAGGTGGGTCCACACAGACAAGGTCCACGTGTTGCAGGATCCTGGACCGGTCCAGTGAAAAGGTTGGTTGGCTAGGGATGTGGAGACTGGCCCACCTCCGAAACCTCCTCTCCAGGGAAATCAGGCAGCCCAACCGAGTAAGAAGAGCAGCCCTGAGGGGCCCCCGGTGGAGTCTGGAAGGAGTGGGATTGGAGGAAGAGGAGAGGCTGGTCCCACCCACTCTGCCTTGAAAGTGGTGGGGAGTTGAGCTGATTGTGTTTGCAAATCTCTGCACTTTTTACCTCAAGCCAGTCCAAATTCCCTCTCTCTTCCTTCTGTGGTCCCTGGGCCTGGCTACAGTTGTAGCCCAAATGGGCTTCAGGGCTCATCCCAGGTGACCAGAGCCTAGGGCCTAGGGATGAACCTACTGGTCTTGTTTGCTGCATTTTCAGGCTCAGAAACTTCCGTCCTATTGTATTTTTTAATGACAGTTTCATGCATCCCCAAGTGTTTCCTGTTTCTCTTTCCCTTCCCCCACCCCTCTGCCTTTTACACACACACACACACACACACACACACACACACACACACACACACCTCATTCCTGAAACTTAATCCAGTAAAAGACAACTCTTTACAGTCCTTGGCAATCCTCATTTCATTGTCTCTCTAAGTTTGACGTAGTGTGGATACCTCAAATTAGTGGAATTGTGCAGTATTTTGTTCTTTTATGAGAATTTGATTAGCATAGTGCCCTCAAGGTTCATCTGTGCTGTCTGTAGGCATGTGTCAGAATATTCTTCCTTTGCAAAGCTGTCTAGTGTACACACACACACACACACACACACACACACACACACACACACACCCCACTACATTTTGTCACCTTTCCACACTTGGGAATCACTTGGGAAGAGAGTCTGAATTGAGGATTGCTTAAATCAGGTTAGGTAGATTGCCGACCAGTGTGGGAAGATCCAGCCCACTGTGGGTGGCACCATTCCCTCAGCAGGTGGTATTGGGTTGTAGAAGTGAAAAAAAAAAGGCCAGTTGATCACAAGCAGGGGCAAGCAGGCACTCACTCTGGCTTCTTTTGTTTCTTTCTGCTCTTGGTTATGAATGTGATGTGACTAGCTGCTTAAGTTCCTGACTTGATTTCCCCTCAGTGATGGATTGCAACCTAGAACTGTAAGTCAGTTAAACTCTTTCTTCCCTAAGTTGTTGTTGGTCAGGCTATTATTTTACCACAGAAACAGAAACGAAGCTAGAAGGCCAGCCTTCCCTTGAAGGACTGCTAGGCTGTTTCCATCTCCCAAACTTTTGAAATGTGAAAATGTTAGGAACAACCAAAGTATTGAGCCAGTTAGATGTCTTGCCTTTGTCCTCTAGAATCCTACCCTCTAGTCATCACAGACCTATGTACACTGGTCACAGAGACCAGCTGCTAAGCATCAAGCCTCCCTTATCTGCCTAATATTGCAGTAAGTGGGTAACTTCCTACTTACTGCAATAAGAAGAGGGCTAACAGTGAGTGAGAATCAGCAAAGCTAAGCAACCTGTCCAAGTCAAACAGTTACAAAGGCTTGTCTCTGGCGGCAAAGATGTTCAGCAGTTAAAGAGCACCTATTTCTTTTACAGAATACTGGAGTTCAATGACTTGTACTACGAATGGTAATTCCATCTCCAGGGGGCTTCATCCTCTGGCTTCCATAGCACATACACACATGTACATGCCCCCATGTGTATGTATACACATGTATATATAAATATATATATACACATAACATAATTAAAAATAAAAATAAATGTTTAACAAAAACCTAAAGCCTTGTCTTACCTCAAAGCCTCCATACTAGATTACCATGGGAATTCCTGAAGAAAGCCAAGGGATACTTTACTAATTGCTGTTTTATTTGATAGTTTTTGATAATTTCATTGATAACAAGGTATTTGCATCATTTCTGCTTCACCTTCTTGCCCCTCAAACTCATGCCGTGTCTCATCCACTCCCTCTAAAATTCATGGTCTCTTCTTTTTAAATAATTGTTGTTAAATTGTTAAATTACACACACACACACACACACACACACACACACACACACACACACACACACCACTGAGTCCATTTAGTTGCTTTAGGGGTGACGACTTGGGATTGGAAAACTTATAGGAGGACTCATCCCTGGAGAAGCCTGATTCTCCTTCTCTCAGAAACCAGGGTACAGCCCAGACGAACTCCCTGGGCTAGGTGGTACTTGGCCTGGGCTAGGTCTGGGAATGTGGCAGGCATGGGCAGGCAAGGTTCTCTGGACTTAAGTTTTAAAGAAAAGTCAAGCTGACTGTAGGCACCAGCTGACAAGCCATCAGCTATATTTACCTAGAAGTGCTCTTTGAATGTGAAAAATTGTTCAACTTCAGACAGCAAATTATTCCTACTGCTGTATAAAACAGCACTGAAAACTGGGATTTATTTCAACATTGTTTTCCAATGAGCAGCAACATAGTAGACAGCAGATTCTGTGATTTTTTTTCCGTAGCTATTTGTCCCATTTCCTCTCTCGGAGGTCTCTGCTCTTGCCTACCTTGAATGGATTAATTAATTGCTGAAGTGACCAGTATTTTAAAAGGAAGAAGAAGAAGAAGAGGAGGAGGAGGAGGAGGAGGAGGAGGAGGAGGAGGAGAAGAAGAAGAAGAAGAAGAAGAAGAAGAAGAAGAAGAAGAAGAAGAAGAAGAAGAAGAAGAAGAAGAAGAAGAAGGCTAGAAAAATTAGGCCTGAGGGTTCAGGGCAGATGTTTACCTATTAGTGTCTCAATGCCTGAGTGACACTAAATTCCATAAATGGGAAGAAAGTCTATGGGATTTTTATGGCTGAGACTAAGGGAAGGTATCCCGAAGGTGGGGGCAGGGGAAAGGCCCAGTGGGGCAGGAAAGCTGTAGACATAGATAGAAAATCCCCTGCCTCAGTTTTGCCATTTTTTGGCTATGTCTACAATGTTTCCAACACTGCCCCAGAGGTTGGCCAGAGTAGCCAGGAACATGCTGGTACCCAGGGCAGTGGGAGGCCCAGCTGGGTAAACAGGAGAGCAAAACAAGTCAATCAATCAGGGCTGGCTCCAGCCTGCCCTAATCCCCTCCTGCCCCTTCCTTTCTAGTTCCCCTGGGTCTCCTTAGCGGAGCAAGCAGGCCCAGATGTCCTTTGATCTATAGGAAGGGTGAGCTCAGCCCCCACATGTGACCCACCCCCAGGGTTCCTTGCAGGGGACCATGAACTTCACACATCCAGCTGCTAACAGAAAGAAAAAAAAAAGGCAGGCAGACATGGCGTGATTGGAAAACTTAAGACTGACCCATGGCTAGGAGGGGCCTGGGTGGCTGAAACGCACAGAGTCATGAAGAGCGATGAGGCATGTTATCTACATCAAGCTTTGGAGCACGAGTCACAAGCTCTGCTAAGCACCCAAGGCCTGGTCAGGGACAGGATCAATCTCCTTTTGCCTGGTTCTCCCATGGCTTGAGGTTTCAGACCCTCTTTAGGCTTCAGTCAGGGCTCTCCCCATTTTGAGATTCCCACATCCTGATGGTAAATAGCTAGATCATTCACCGTTCAGCCATCTTTGCCCAGAGATGGCCTCTTCTCCCAAGGGCCCACACAGCTTCGAGTTGGGCTGGCTGAGGATCGACTGACTGCTGTAGCCCTAGGATCTGGAATGGCGTGCAGGAAAATGAATTCTCATCAGACACTTGGAGGAATGAATGGATTGGCATTGTGAAACGATTAAGAAATTAGTCTCTGGGGCCAGTGAGATGGTTCAGTGTGTAAAGGTGCTTCCTGCCAAGCCCACAGATCTAAGTGCTGGTATAGGCACACCTGCTCAAGTACATGCAGTCTACTGCTGCTCCTTCAAGCTTTCAGACTACATAGATAATAGGGATGATTTGCCTCTAGTGGGACTGCCCTTCAGGATGAGAGCAAGGGCTGTGGGCAGTAGGGCCTACTAAAATTCTGGAACCCTCTAAATAGCTTGTTACTTATATAAGAGTTGGATTCTTTTGTAAAATTTATCATCATCATCATCATCATCATCATCATCATCATCATTATTATTGTGCATATCATACATATGTGCATACACACATGCTAGCCCACATGTGTGGAGATCAGAGAACAACTTTATGAAATAATTTCTCTCTTTCTACCTCTACATGGGTTCTGGGATCAAACTCAGGTCACCAGACTTGCAAGGCAAGTTCCTCTACCCGCTGAGCCACCTCACCCTCATGCACCCTGATTCTTTATCAAAGGCTGCCTCAGTCTGAGTCTGCTGTCAACAGAGAAGCCAGGATCCAAGCAGCAGCCACACACCCCTATTCCTAAGTGGAGTCTTTGGTTCTATAAACAGAATGGTCACCTCACTGTGTGCTTGAGTTTGTCAAATGTCACACACTATATGTCAGATGTGTGAGACTTGACATCACATGAGGAATATGGCACACATTTCCAAATCTATTTGAACTTCAAAAGGCATGCCAGCCACTTTGGCCCTGGTTAAATGTGTTACAGTTTTGATCAGCTGGTACCCGATGTCCAAGAAGACTTAGAAGCTCATGTGTCACTCGAAATGGAGCCAAGAAAGTGAATTTTGGATGAAAAGTAAATTAACTCCAAGTCCTGGAAAGTTTGAGTTCAGCTAGGAACACAAAGCACATGAAGTCAGAGCAAGTCTTAAACTGTCTATCTACAAATACTTTTGTGACATCACGTTAAATCTGGATATGTCATTAGAGTCAGGAGAAGTGGGAGGCAGGAAGCTTCTGCGAAGGGGGAAAACCTCACCCCAAAGTCCCTGCAGAGATCCAGCCCCCAGTGAAGCATAAGGCAGACTGATTTTTCTAATCTTACGTGTATTTTATCATAATACTAAGAAGAAAATCCTCAACAAAAGTCTAGCAAACTGAATCCAATGACATGTGAGTAGGACTGTGTGCAAAGACCAAGTGGAATTTTCACCCAAAATGCAAGGTTAGTATATCACATTAATAGAGCAAGGGACAATGACAACACATGCATCTCAGTGAATGCAGAAGAAGCACTCGGCAAACTCAGAAAGCAGCAGCTTTGATTAGATAAAGCACAGCTTTGAGGAGATCCACACCAAGACAAGGAGCCCAACTCTTAACTGCTGCTGTGCAACATTGTACGGGAGGGTCTAGCGAGACAAATTCATCAAGGAAATGGTACGGACAACATCCAGATTGAAGAAATACAACTATCGCTACTCAGAGATACAATGATCTTTTATGGAAAGTATCCTCAAAAATGCACAAATGGCTAGAGCTAAGAGTCAAACTCCTCAGTATTGAAAGACGTAAGAAAAGGCAAGGGCCAGCTGGATTACTATACACCAGCAGCGAACAGCTGGAGCATAAAACTGAGGAAACAACTGTGTTTACTATAAAACGAACCAAACAATAAAAAGAACAAACTAAGAAATCAACTGTGTTTTCAATAAAATGAACAGAACAATAAAAAGAACACAACAAGAAGTCAACTGTGTTTACAATAAAAAGAACAAAAACAAGAAAACTGTGCTTACAATAAAAACAAAACAATAAAAAGAACAAAACAATTCCATTAAACTTAACAAAAGAAGCACGAGCCTTGTATACTGGAAGCTACAAATTTATCACTGAGAAGACTAAAGGAAACTTTTTTGTATATATTAATAGTTCAAACTAATGTTCTTCCCACCATTTGCATATGTGCACGTAGGTTACTTTGATTGTATTCATTCCTGCTACTGCCCTTTCTCTTTCTTAATCTCCACTTTCCTCCTCTGTATCCCTAACAGGCCCCTTTTGCTTTCACGCCCACCCTCCTTTCACACTAGTAGTTTCTCACACATATGAGAGAAAACGTGATATTTGTGTTTCTGAGTCTGACTTATTTCACTTAGCATGATGATCTCCAGTTTAATTATTTTTTCCCTTCAAATACACAATTATTGTTGAATCAACTTCCTTGTGTATATATACCACAGTTACTTTCTCTGTTAATAGGCACCTAGGTTGATTCATGATTTGGCTGTTGTGACAATGCTGCAGCAAACAGGTGTCTTTTGGGTGATCCAATTTTGATTGCAAGAAGACTAACATACGGAAAGATGTGCCTTTTTGTTTTGAACCAAAAGATTTAGTATTATTAAAATACTACATCTTTCCAAATTGCATTCCAGAGGTGCAATGCAATACTTAGCTAAAAATGTCAGCTGGGTTTTATCTATCAATAGACACACTGGCCCTAGCATGGAGGAATACAAGAGATGGTCCAGTTAGATGGTTCAGCAGATGCAAGTGCTTGTCTAACAAACTTGATGGCCTGCATTCGATCCTCAGAACCCACAGGGAAGAAGGAGACAAATGAACCTTGAAAGTTGTCCTCTGATTGCCACAAGTATGTGGTGGCATGTATTCACCACCCCCACACACACACACACACACACACACACACACACACACACACACACACACGAGAGAGAGAGAGAGAGAGAGAGAGAGAGACAGAGAGAGAGAGAGACAGAGACAGAGACAGAGACAGAGACAGAGAGACAGAGACAGAGAGACAGAAAGAGGGAGGGAGGGAGGGAAGGAGGGAGAGAGAGAGGGAGGGAAGGAGGGAGAGAGAGAGAGGGAGGGAAGGAGGGAGAGACACAGAGAGAGAGAGAGAGAGAGAGAGAGAGAGAGAGAGAGAGAGAGAGAGAGAACAAATAAATGTGTCTCCCTCTATTGCTTCCCGGCTTTTTTTTTTTTTTGAGACAGCTTCTTTCACGGAATCTGGAAGTGGGCATTTTGACTTCCTTAGCTGAACAGCAAGCCTTAGGAACTGCCTGCCTACACTCTACCATCCAACACTGGGGTTACATCTTTTTTTTTTAACCTGTATGCTGGAGATATGAACTCCACATCTGATATGTATGACATATCAGATACTCATAGGTACACAAGCAAACATTTTACCCACTGAGTACCCCAAACTATACATGTTTTAAAAATGCTGTGTCCATATGTTTTTAAAACAAAACAATGGTGGGTAAGCACACTTTGGTACTTAAAGTCATTAAGTTCTCTTCGAATAAAGTAACAATTTTATTTTAAATGCTGACCTTTACAATAGATTGAAAAAAATAACATCTTTGCAACCATTTATACTTAGGATTTTGAATTCTCTGATAAAAATTTACAAGGAAACACAGTTATTAAAAGGACAAGGAACGTCAAGGACAGCGTGATGTCACTTCTTTGGTATTCTTGTTGGAAAGGCCATAACCCCAGAGAGATTATAAACTGAAGGACATTCCACTGTGTGCCTGCTGTGATTGTCTTAATTAGCACCAACGTCTTAGAAGAAAAGAACCAGACTGAGGGGTTGTCACAGGTTGGGATATTTCCTCCTAATCCTTCCATGCACATGGAGCTTTGATACAAACACTAATCATGGTTTAATTACAAACCCCACTCCCCCACTACCACAAAAGACTGTAGCACCCCATGGTTTTCTAAGATTATTTTCAACTAGGAGAGAAAATTCCTTTGTGTGAATAGACCAAAGTGGTTACTGGACCCACATGTTCAGTTTTGTCACTTGGTGTTAACCACTGCAGGGTTGTGAGGACTTGTGCTCTTCTGTCAGAGTCTCTACACACAGAGTAGGTACTAAACCAGGCCACATGGCATTTGCATAGCTGTGACTATGAAATTACAAAGAAGCAGCAGCTTCTCCCCTTCATCCATAACCAGGCCTCAGTGTACTGTTATTTTTCATGCATGATGGAGGACTGTGTTGCTTAACTCATGACCTTATTTAGAAGAAAAAACTTTTTAATATACCCACAGATATATATTTTAATATTGAGTTATCATTGCATGTGTGCACAACTTATGAATAGATAATTCAAGTTTAAAATTATATTCATGTACTATAACTACATATTAATATATTTACTATGGATAGTGTACACAAAGTAGAAAATGAGATTTTATATGTGCATTTATGATTTGTAAATTATAAACAGGTACAGCTGAGTCTCTACACACACATATGTATGTATGTATGTATGTATGTATGTTTGTATGTATGTATACAGCCTGGTCTAAATAGCAAGCTCCAGGAAAACCAGGGCAACATAAAAACACCCTGCCTCAAAGAAAAGAAAAGAGTTCTAATATTTTTTCTGCATACCAATATTCCATGCCACTGTGAAAAAATATCACTATATAGGAATACTGTCAATAGGACCCATTAATTTTCTTAGAAAGCAAGCCAGCATGTCAGTTTCTTCCACACATTGAAACTGCTACTGACTGACTCCAAAGGCAGGAAGTCCAACCCAAACCTCTTGGACCCCACAAGGCATTTCAAAGTGACTTCTGCAGGGGTCTGCTGACCTCTGTGCCACGTGGCTGTTCATTACACAGCTGGCATGCTGTCGATTAACTTGGGGCTCCCGAAGCCATTCATCTGTCCGGCACGTACCCTGCTGTTAGCCTTCATTGTTCGAGGCCACTCTGATTTGTAGACCAAACACTCACTGACCCTGGAGTCAGAAAATCTGCACTTTAGTCTTTTCTCTGCCCCTTGTTTAACTGTGGGACCTTGAACATTATCTCTGCGGAGGAATCCTCGGTGTGCTGCAGGAGGCAGTGTGACCTGGCAGAAGAGACATGCGCGCCAGAATCCGAGAAGGCCTGCTTACATCGCAAACCACTCGGGTGCTGTGCCATTTCAGGCACAGCTATGTTCTCTCTGTTTTCACGCTTGCATTTTGAATCAGGGCAACAGAATCATAACCATCGCAGGGCGTGTGATGAGACTCCCTGAGTGTTATATTTGCTGTGTGTGACTCCTTGAAAGGTAAGCAGAATCGCCGAAGGCCAGAGCACTCAGAGGTCTGCTCTGACCACCATACTCTGTAGCACTCCAAGGACAAGAGATGCCATACCTTGACTTCCACCTCTTCTATAAAGTGAGTGGATCTGGGTTCTCGGCATAGTGCTATGACACTCTCCAGGTGAGTTTCTCCTGAGCAACCCCCTAGCTTGTAATAAATGTTGAATAGATTTTTTTAAAAAATGGGAGACAAAGAGGGGAAGATAGGACTATGACAATAAACTAAGGCTCATAAGCCTATCAAAAAGAGTTTAGGCATTGAGAAGGATTTTTTTTTTCAGTGCTGCAGATCAAACCTACAGTTTCATACATGCCAGGCAAGCACTCTACACTGAAGTACATCCCAAACCTTTGGACTTTTAACAGACAAGATCTCACTGCATAGGCCAAAGCTCCAACTTGAAATCCTCCTGCCTTTACCTCCTGTGTTCTGGGCTTGCAAGTGTGGGAAACCATGCCCCACCAGAAATCATTTGACAGTGACATTCATGCATCACATTTGTTCACAGCTTTCTATGGACCAGGTATTATTCTAAGCATCTATGTAAATATCCATTCTGTCTAATCCTTCTAACAACTTTAAATCCCCATTTTACAGTAGAGGAAACCCAGTAGAGGGAACCAGATCTTCAAAAGGTTCAAAGGTTGCCCAAGATTATCCAGCAGGAAACCTAGTATTCCAGCTTAGGAAGTCTGGCTAAGAAACAGGTCTCCCGCCTGAGTAAGTGTCACAGTTATACAGAGAGCTTGCTCACACACAGATGGCTGAGCCCAACCTCTGCCTGCTGATTCAGTAGGTCTAGGATGGGCTCCAAGTCCACAAATTTGTTTTGAGACAATGTCTCATGTAGTCCAGTGTGGCCTCAAATGTAGCAAAAGCTGACCTTCAACTTCTGACCTTCCTGCCTCCATCTCCCAAGTGTTGGGATTATAGGTATAGAACACTATACCTGGTTTGTGTGGTTCTGGGACCTCAGACCCAGTGCTTTATGCATTCAAGGCAAGCACTCTACCAACCCTACCACATCTCCACCCCCAAAGGTTTAATGTTTGAATACATTTCCAATGACACTAATGCTGCTGGCATAGGGACCACATTTTGAACATCAACAGTTCTAAAATCTGTGTTCTTTGAACAGAATTTTTGTATATTTATGATTAATTCATAATATTCTTGATTGATACATAATATTTATGGGTAGAGAATAATATTTTAATTAATATGTACGCTATGCTAAGAACATAGCTTTAGTAGTTGAGTACATGGTTTGCCAAGCATATGCAAGGCCTATCCAATTCCCAGAGGGGTATGGGTGGATAGACAGATAGATTTGATGGATATACTTAGGTTAATTAGCATACTCATCACCTTCTACTTTTACCATTTCTTTATGATGATGATATTCAAAACTATTTCCCATTGTTAGTCATATTTTTGCGGAATAAAACATTAGAATTTCTTGTTCCTGTCCAGTTATATCATTGGCCAACTTTTACCCACCCATCCTATTCCCCTAGCTCTTCAAAGCCTCTGGTAAGCAATACTTGACTCCCTACTCCTGCCCCCTCCCTCGCTAATATCCCACATGGGTAATCGCACGTAATGTTTGTCTTTCTGCATCTGGCTCATTTCATGTAACATAATGTCCTCCAGTTCCATCTAAGCTGTTGCAAATGACAGGATTTCAGGTTGCACCCTCAACTACCTCCTTGTCATTATCCAGGTCATTCCCCTGGGAAATCTTTCATTGACTCCCCCATAGGCCTCAAGATAAAGTACAGATGCCTCCTTAAAGCATGCAGAGCATTTTGTGATCTGGCCTTATTTAGCTTTCTAATCTCATTTCCTTCTCGAATCCCTTATATAGCCCATATTCATCTTCTAAAACTATTTTTCCCATTGTAGAATGTACTCAAATATGCCAGAAATTCTCTATGGCTTCTGTCTACCCTTGCTGTTTCTTTAGGATACTTGTATCATTACACATTCCTGCAAGCAACAGTTGACAAAGTTGCTGTGTGAGTTTCAGCTCAAGCATTAGCAATTGCCAGAGGCCATATCAAACCCTGCTGAGCTAGAGTGAGGGGCCTCCCTGGGGTTCTTGCTCCCCAGGCTTCCCTTTATCACAGCCTTGCTCTCACTGTAATACTATTTTCTATACACTAGTTTCTTAAACATTCTTGAAGGATCTGTTGGATTCATTTCAGTGCCTGGCTAATATCTGTTGAATGTGTATTAGTGGCTGATAGTGGAGAAACATTTCAAGAATCCAAATGACAATATCTAAAGCTGCTTGTGGACAATATGAACTAAGGGGGGTGGGGGTGAGAGGGACGCCAACTGTCTCTTGCTTTAAGCCTGCCTCAGAGGCCAAATATTTCTGAGCAGTCTTCGTCGCCACATATCTCCATTTCCCCTTTTCCTCCCTGGTCCCACCACCTTCCAGTGCGGAGACATTCTGACTACACTTTGGGCTTCCATTCCAATCCTTCTGTTGTACACGCTCCCCTCAGGACTGACAGCAAGGCTGTCCCTTTGGCTGCAGAGGAAACGCCTCAAATGCCTGACAATACCACGCAACTCTAGTTTCTAGGCAAATAAACTCCTTCAAAACTTGAGAAGCTTAGGACTGGAAGGAAATGGGTAGGGCCATCTTTCCTAGGTTGTTTTATTTTTCCTCCTGCATTGTGGTTTGTTTTCGTTAGGGTATTTTCTAGCCTTTCAGAAGAATGGAATGAGGTCTTCTCTCATGCCTATAAATCTCTTGTTATTTTTTTCTCTTCCTGACATGAAGGGAGATAATGAATACTGATTGGCTTTGTGAGTTATGAGTTATTTGAATGGAGGTTGCTCAGCTAAGATCTAAGAAGCACCAAGAGAAGCTTAATATTTATTACTTTCTTCTCCAAGTGACTGGCCTTGAGTTTCATCAAAAGAGTTGTTGAGAAGCCAAAACAAACAGTAGGGAGAGGTCTACTTTATAAACTATAGCTATGAGGTAGGACTAACCACTTCTGCTAGAAGTTCAAATAGAATGTTACTGAGCAAACAACAACTACTACTATAAGCAAAGCTGTGAGGAAAAGAACCTAACTTCCCGGGTTGCTACATATCACACTCAAAATGTCAAGTTTCCAAAGAACCAGCCCATATACAGGATTAAGAAGTACTTAATAAAAAATATATCCACAAGAAAGGAAAAAGAAAAGAACACACAGACACACACACCAAAAAGAAAGAGGAGAAAGAGACAGAGACAGAGAAAAGAAGAGGAAGAAGAAGAAGAAGAAGAAGAGGAGGAGGAGGAGGAGGAGGAGGAGGAAGAGGAGGGGAAAGGAGAAGAGAAGAGAAGAAAAGAAAAGAAAAAAGAACAAAGGGTAATGATCCAGATGTATGAGAATGCCACAGTGAAAGATGATACTTGTATGCTAACTACAAAAGTCATTTATCTGGGCGTGTTAGCGTACGCCTGTAATTCCAGCACTCGGGAGGCAGAGGCAGGTGGATCTCTGTAAGCTTGAGGCCAGCCTGGTGGTCTACAAAGCAAGTCCAAGACAGCCAAAGCTACACAGAGAAACCCTACCTCAAAAAAAAATAGTGTTTAAAAAGTCACTTTAAAGGAGATTAAAAGTCCAATTAAAAAAGAAACAATTAAGATGGCAAACTTTATGCTGTGCCTATTTTGCCTCCGATACAAAAAAAAAAAATGAATATATAAATGGGGAAAGGGCCTATACAGTCCTGCTAGAACCTTCTATCATGAAATAAACAAACCCATAGATACATTTGAATAAAAGGATACTAAATAATAAGTATAAGCCACTTGAAGAAATAAAGGATGCCTGTAATGTAACATTTAATGGGATATTTTGTTTCATATATTGAAACAGTTTCATGTATCCCAAACTCACTATGTAGCCAAGGATAACCTTGAACTTCTGATCCTTCTGCCTCTCCCTCCTGAGTGTTGGGATGATAGGCATATGCTACCACATCTATTTTACCAGTAAGGAGGGGGACATGGGAGGGATTGGAGCGAGGAAAGGGAAGGAGAAAAAATGATACATTCATATTTCAATTTCAAAAGTAGAATTTAATAGATCACATATAAGATCAACTTGAAAGGTTTAAATCTACTTTCAAAATCCCTCTTAGCCTGACTATAAAAGACTACCGTATAGAGTGGTAATTACAAATCTATTTGGGGCACATGGTGCATAAAGACAGGAGGAAAGCAAGGCAGGAGAAGGTAGTGCCCTTGCCTAGGGCCACACCACAGCTAAGGAGTAGAGAGTAAAGAAAGGCAAGGGCTGAACACAAACCTACCTGGCTGTGGAACTTTGAGAACTAGAGCTGAAAATGCTTGCTGTGCTACGTAAGGAACAAGCCTGGCTCTTTTTCCATGAAGCAGCCAGCCAGGGCTCTTTTGAGGAAGTTCAAAACATCCCGCCAAAGAGGCTCCTTACTCCGTGGGTTTTTGTTGTATTCTTCAGACACGGCACAGTAGGGGCACACACAGATACTCAATAGTTCCTGCCAAATGGACCTTACCCAGGGTGACTTACCTCTTTCAGGAACCTGAAGGTTAAAGCAATTCTTTTTTTTTTTTTTAAGAGAAAAAATGAGAAGACTATTTATAGCTCATTAAGGGCCTCCCATTCTCCCCTCCCCTCTCTCGCTCTCTTTGTGTGTGTGTTCAAAATTCTAAACATACAACCTTATAGGAACATGTGACTCGGGTATAATAACTATCCCATTTATAGAATGAGAAAACAGAGGCATCACACAGTAACTTACACAGTGTCCCATAGGTAGTAAGTGGTGGTTACTATATGAGTCAAGGCAGTTTCCAGCACCCATGTCCTTCTACGTGATCATGTCAGTCCTGGCTAAGACGGCCTCCACTATGTATCTTAGCTCTCAAATGGGGTGGGGGTACAGGCATTCAGATATTGGAGTACAATTCCAGGAAAGCAAGAAAGTTACCTTCCCTCAGTATCTCTCGACTCTCCCACTTGCCTGCTATCTGAGGTCCAAAATTTCACTTAAGAGCTTTGTTTCCTTGGCTTAATATCCCCGATTCCCGAAACACGGGCCTAAGAAAGCCTATAAGGCGTTATGATATGCTAGAGAGGATTTCACTGTCCACATGCAGCCAGCCATGGGAGGATGCAGTGGTGTGGGGGAAGCCAGGAAAGGCCTGTGAGAGCAGGAAGGGCTGAGTGTGCCCTGGGAGAGAATGTTAGACAGCTGCAACACACAGATGTGACCATTCTGGAGACACTCAGTGCTGGCAAATACCAGTGACTGCTCTGGAAGCTCATCAATTCATCTTCACAGCCAATGCCGAGTTTCTCCCAAGGAAGGACTTTTCTGTGGGAGCCACTGGAGCAGGGGTTCCCAGGGGGAATGGCTACTGACATCCGAGAGTTGTTTGTTTATCTCAGAATCCTCTTGCTTAGGGTGGAATTGCTACTCAGCAAAAAAAAAAAAAAAAAATCCCTTTAAGTGTCAAGTCTGTCACTGCTACCTGGGAAACAGGTCTTGTCTGATAGCAAAGTGAGCAGGAGAGGGAGAGGCAGAGGTGGGGTGGCCTGCGGGTGTGTGTGTGAAGGTTGCAGCTGAGAGCCAAACTGCGGGGTGCCTGCACTTCTTCCTGGTCTTGGCTCTGTCCTTGATGGCTTGACCAAGTCTTTCTGGCTGCTTCTCCCATTTTTCCTGGTGTCTCTGTGATGCCTCCTATGTCTATTTTTCCCTTAAGTTCAGAGCTACAGAGCTGTTTTCTCAGGCCAGGCCAAGGTCTCTTCCAGAGAACACTTACAAAGTGAGAAGAGACTGAATTTTCTATACCTGCTCATAAAGCAGCAGCCGTTTCTGCTGACTGACTTTGAAATCTATGATCCAAGCCACTCTGGGTTCAAATTTCAGTGTCTCTACTTCTAGTGTATGGCTTTGATAAATGTGTCTAAACCTCTGTTTACTTAGCTACAAAAGGGGTGTGTAAATTGTACCTACCTATCACATAGAGGATTTGCAATACCCCAGGCACACATTTCATACTTAGCACAAAACAACAAACTCTTCAAAGTGAGCAAAGGAGCAGTGGCTACATGGGATTTCCAAACTCATGCTGTTGTGTCATTAGGTTAGGTAACATCTCTATTTCTGAGATATTTAAATCAAATAAAGGTCAGTCCAAGTGTAGAAATGCATGCTGGCAAAGCCTGCAGGCTCCCCACCCAGCTTTCTCCCAGGGCTGTGCAAAGGCCTGTGCATATCTCATCCTTTCCAAGTGTCCCCTCTGAAGGGCACAAGCCTAGCACGCTGTCTGAGGGACGAGGAGAGATTGGCACCATGTGACAGAGACTTGTTCTGTATTAGGTGACATTTCTGAGGCACAGAAAGGCTCTGCCCCTCTTAGCCCAATCACTGCTCCTGGGCCTGAGGAGAAAGTTAAAAAAATATCCATATAATGAGCTCTTATCCCAGCACTTTGGCCTCCACCCCTGGGGGAGGCCTCTTACCTCTTTGAGATCCCTATTCAAACGCCACAATGTCTGCAAGTCAAGGACTCCCAACTAGTGAGTTATTTACCCAGGCTCCACACAAGAGTGGGGGTGGCCCAGGCCCGGGGGACTGGGACTGGAACCAGAAGGCTGACTTCCAGCAGAAAGGGGAGTGATGTGGGTGGAGCCTGGGCTGCATCCTGTCCTTCTGAATCCCACCACGACCAGCCAGCTCTTTCTGCCTCCTGTCTGCCTCCTTTTCTAGAGGGAAGTGAAATCTAACACCTGATGAGCCCAAGACTGGGGCCCTTAAAGTCATACCAATTTGGTCTAATGGGTGCAGAGGAGGTTGGTGGACATGATGGGCCATTTTTCAAAGAGATACATTTTTATGACTGCCCAGCAAGTACAGTAGCATAGAACTAATAGCTAACCAAGGGCTGCCAAGGACTAGCCTGCCAGATTTCCTTTAATGACAAGATAAGAACATTTACAATTAGCACATTTGGGCTGTTGAATGGGCTTCACTACACTCCTTGCCAACGGTGTCTTCCCAGGTTTTTGAGTAGCATGGACCCATTGTGCATGGTTGAGCTTTGGGGGTCCCCAGCGAAGAGTGGGAGATGGCCAGAAGGCAGGGATGTGACTTCAAAAAGACATTTGGAACAAACCACAAGGACGGATGGTGAGAAGGCCCCCTTGCTGGTCCCTGATACTGCCAGGAATAGACATCCACTTTCTGTTTCCTCCCCCCCCAAATGGAATGAATTGACAAAGGTCCTGTGTGCATTCTCCCATGGTATACACACACATTAACACACACATGCATTCTATACACAAGTCCTTTGTTAAGCTCTGAAGCAGGAAGTTGGAAATTAAAAAAGAAGGCTTCCTGCCGTCCGTTCAAGGAGCCCAGCCCCGAGTGATACAGACCAGAGTCCCTTTCACGGAGTTTTTGAGTTCATCCTAGATGCAAAGCAGAAAACTTCCAGGGCTCAGGGCTCAAGATTTGTCTACCGGATGCTCAGTAACCCCACAGTTGCCCGGGTGGCTACCATGAGTCTGTCCTGTGTTTTGGTGAGGAAGCCATCGACAGGAAAGGCTCCAGTCACCCACTCTTGCTTGCTAGGTCTGGAGAGGCAGCCTCATGGAAAGACACATTCCTTCCCCCCACCCCCCTCATACTTCTTTGTATGTTGAGATTTCTTTTTTTTTTGGAGGGCTCCTTTGACCATCAGGGAGATTTGGAATTGGCAGTTTCTGTCCCACAGCCCCAGGCTGTGTAATGACAGCGAGGCTAGGGTTACCCGACTCTCTTTCCTCAGGGAGTGGGACATGTACAAGGAGGAAGAAGCTGTAGTGTATCACAGGCCGTTCCAGAAGGAACAGCAGCTTAAAGGCGAGCAGAAGCTCTGCATTGTGGGGACGAGGATCCCTCTCTGACCTGGAGGACCTGAGGCCAGGAGGAGCAGTGAGGGAAGGAGAAGAAACCAGATTGTTCTTGTCAGAGACTGCAAATTACTGGTATGAGAATATTCACTGTCGTGTGTGCGTGCGTGCGTGTGCGTGTGTGTGTGTGTGTGTGCATGTGAGAGACTGAGTGTGTATGAACACCTGTGAATGTGTGTGAGTCCTTGTGAGTGATTCTGTGAGTGCATGTGTGAGAGTGTGCATATGAGTGTGCGTATGTGCATGACCGCGTGTGAGAGAGTGAGTGTGTGTGTGACTGACTGTATATGTGTATGAGTGTGTGTGTGAGTGATAGTGCGAGTGGATGAGTGTGTGAAGTGTGTGTATATGAGTGGGGGCGTGTGTTTATAAGCGTGTTTGTGTGGGTATACGAGTTTGTGACAGTGAATGTGTGTGTGTTGGAGGGGTTGCAGGCCGCTGTGAGTTTGCTTGCTGCGCTTCCAGCACAAGGTCTGCCTAGCAGCCTCACCTTTGTAGAATAAATCTCTTTGTCTTCAAAGACCTGAGTGGGTCACAGGAAACCTACGTGAGGTTCTTGCCCAGATGACATAGAGTAAGCGAGGACAGCTGTGCCTCATGTTTCCTGAGGGAAACAAGGAAGCCTGTGCCTGGCTCTGGAACACTCCGGTGGGAACCTCCACTCCCAGTGTCTGCTCAACCTCTCTGCTTCTATTCCACTTCCTCAGCCCTAGTTGGGACCCCATTCAAATCAATTGAGTTGAAGGTCGAGAATAAATTTTTTTGAGGTAAGGTGGATTTTTTTCCCCTTTGTTTTCTTTTGTTCTTTGTTTTTGCCCAGACCCCACCCTGATGGCCCTTTCACACTTAGCCTATTGTCCACTGCCCATTGGCCACAACCTGGGCTTGATCCCCAAGGCAAAACCTGTTAATGTCTAGGTAACTGTGAGTGCTGGGAAACTGTGGGATTCAGGGTGTCCCCAGAGCTCACCAAGCCAGCTCCCTTTCTCTGTTCTGGGGGGTGGGGGTGGGGGGGGGCTGGCAGGAGTTAAAATGCAGGCCGAATCCCTCCACTCCACACCTGCAGAGGAGACAGTAAGCCTAATCTGCCCCCAGTGGCTGGCATACAGGGGCCTCATTCACAATTCACTGCCTTCTAAGGGGCACTGCCTCTCATGAACTGGTCTTTCAGGAGCCTTTAATCTAACAAGCTACCGCTAAGAGCTGAGCTACCCTACTCTGGTGGACGGGGCCCCTGCTTCTTTCCCGCAGCACATTTTTAAGGAATGGTGTTTCCCCCTCCCCTCTCGCTTTTTTTTTTTTATCATCATCAAAATATATTCGCAAAACACCCACATCTCTGTCCACACTATAAATCAGGGTGGGGAGCCTCTGGCCCACAGCCCAGCTCTGGCCCTCAGCTTGATTCATCTGGCATCTGGGGGATACTGTATTGGCTGCCACAGCTGCAAGCTGGAGAATAATGCCTCCCTCCCCACGCTTCCCCTCCTCCGCCCTGCTGGGGCCTTCCCACTCCAAATGGAACCTCGAAAATAGCCAGGCTCTCCAGTGTGTGTGTGTGTGTGTGTGTGTGTGTGTGTGTGTGTGTGTGTGTGTGTAGCAGGGGGGGGCAACATCTCCTGCAACTCCTTCAGTCGCTCTTAAACAGGAAATGGGATGACAACGCCAATGAGGTGATTTTCGGAATGAGCAAAATCAAGATTTAGTGGCTACTTTGCTAATTTTCAGGACTTGGCTAACGTTTTCTTCTCTAACCTCCCCTACTCTTTTGCACTGAGACCTTGTGTTTCCCTGTGCAGGGTAAGGTACTCCATGGCTAGTGAGCAGCACAGCTGGGGAGCAAGTTCCCACACAGCTCACAGCAGGGACACTGTAACCATTCTGCCCATGGGGTTGTCCTCTGAGGAGCTTGCCTCCAAGGCAAGGCTTTTTTTTTTCTCTCCCGTTATTTCGTTTGTCTTTACTAATTTATTCTCTGTCTATCTACTTACTTATTTCAGATAGAGTCTCATTATGTAGCTCTGGCTTGACTGGTACTTATGCTATTGCCAGGCTAGACTTGAACTCTCGCGGCCCCTCCTCCCTCAGCTGTGTTGAGATGACAGGCCACCATAGCTGGCCTCTCCATGGTTCTGGAGTCCAAACCATGTGGTAATCCTGTACTACCTAGAAATCTGGCTCCTCTTAATTAAGTCTGACTATTTGTGCTTTAAAGGTGTATTTCCAAAGAGAAGCACACGGCTAAAGGATAGCTATTGTGTTAATACGCTACTTAGAATTTGATTGAGACAAGGTCTTACTTTGTTGCTCAGGCTAGCCTGAAACTCACCAAGAGGCCAGGCTAGCCTTGAACTTGCAGTACTCATTCTGAATCTGCCTCCTAAGTACTGGGATTCTGGCAAAAGACTAGTTCAAAGCACAGAGATTCCTCTTCATTTCCCTATATAGGTCCTTACTAAATGAGAGAAACGAGAGAAAGACATAAACATGGACACACACATGAGAGACAGAGAGAGACAGAGACAGAAAGAGAGACAGAGACAGAGAGACAGACAGAGACAGAGACAGACAGAAAGAGACACAGAGACACAGAGAGACAGAGACAGAGAGACAGAGAGAGACAGAGACAGAGAAAATGAAAACGGGGTCTCAGAGAAACAGAGATCATGGAAGCCCCCTGGTCTCATACACCAAGTGATCTCTTCAAATCTTCCTACAGCACTTCACTGCCTCAGCTCCTGGAAGACCAAGTTAGGATGGTGGCTCTGGGTGGCTCAGCTGTAACCCAGAAACTATATCCCAACAAAATAGAAATGTGTCTGTTCTAGAAAAATGGTGTGTGTCCAGCAGTACCCAGAAGCGGAATGGTTAAAGGCAAAGAGGGCATAGCTAGTCATTTCAAATGCCCAGATCACCTGTCTGTCTTTTGAAAAAAGTGTGGGTGTGTGCTGTAATATGAAATCTATGGATCTGAGTGGGCTCACAAATGCCCTTTGCTGACACTGCAAGGCAACAGCCAACTGCTTGGGTTTAGGAAAAATCAGGGGGGAACTCTACACTGATCCAGGACAGAAAAGCAGCTGCTAGGTGACAGAGCCTAGGGAGGCCCCAGATGCCTATTTCTTAAGGCCCAAGTAACGAGACATATAGAATAAAAGCAAATCTTAGTTGGGCCTCTGACCCCACCACTAGGGGTGGTCTCTGAATCCAACAGCTGGTACTAACAGTCCTCCAAATGAGAACATCTTGTTCCCTCAAGATCCTTGGAGACCGAGGATTTGCTATGCTCATTATGAGGAGGCGCTGGCACCCTTCAACCCATTTGTACCTTGTCATCATCTCACTAAACATTTGTCGTCTGGCAGGCACAGCTGCAGGCTCCTAAGGAACCATGGCCCTAGACTCGGCGAGGAGCCTACCGAAATGGACAAAGTGGAGGAGTACCTTGAGAGCCATCATTCCTAGAAGTCACTGGACTCTACAAGACTGACCACAGAAAACCCATGCCCCTGTCTCCTCAGATTGCTTGCATCTTCCCCAAAGGAGTTTGAGTCTCCCCGGAGGGAGGTGTATAAAAACTACAGGAGCATAAAGAAGTAAATCAAAATAGCAGCGCATCTCGTAGCCTGGTGACCTATTTCCTGAATTGGATGCTGGAATCTCCTTCTCAGAGAACAGCCAATTGTGATGTGTTAGTATTTTCATGCTGTGCAGCCCTCTGGCATAGAGGCGCTGCCCCATTCCTTCCCAAGGAAATTCCACTGCAGGCAATGTTATGATTAGTGGACTAATAACACTTGTCGTTGGAATACTCCAGACAAAGCTGCAGTGTGGACTGGCCTCCAAGTCCCTTAATCACCTATTTCATCATCTCGACACGGAAGCCCTGGCAATGGGGATGGGCTTGTGGATCCCAATACTTAACCAAAGGGACAGCTGCTCCTTTGCATGGGGATCTCCCTTCCTCCCATTCATAATTCCAAGCCAATCTAGGGTGTTAACTAGTGTGGTTACATTGGCCAGTACTGGATGGCCGCTTGGGGGCTGAAGGGCGCTGTGGGCGAATTCTGAGGCAAGTCACCTGCTGGTTCACTCGTGACATTCATGCACACACAGTTTCCTTGTGATTAGCTTCCAGGCATTCTGGCCTGGGGCCAGCGGAGGAGCCAGGAAATGCATGAATGTGCCTGAAAACTGATTGGGAGCACCACTGATTCCCAACTACAATGGTGTGCTTCTTTATACTTCCCCTTGACGTTGCAAGGGGGAAGTGGAGGAAGAGGTGCCGAAATGCTGTACATACCAAAGTATGTAGGAAGCCAGCTGGGTGTATGGGATATCAAGGAGAGTTGGGGGAGGGGACAAGAAGGGACGAAGTTTTCATTCTGGTCCCTCTACTTTGAGCTTCAAGCCAAATGGGAGTTAATTAGCTGAAGGCAGATTCTTCTGGACTCTGAAGGAGCTAACGTACAAATGAACATGGGTGAAGAGAGAATGTGACAGCAGAGATGAGAGGAGGGCGAAGCTGACACAATCAGATGGGGAGAAAAAGTGCCTTTGGGGACTTACTGTTTTCTCACAACTGCTGGTTACTGCCAGCCCAATGGCCCCGACCTCCTTTGTAACCCCAAGAGCCATCAGAGTTCTTTAGCCACATCTTTGAGGGAAGAAATAAATGTATAGAGAGAACACTGAGACGAAGGGAAAAGCACAGAGTGGAAACAAGACAGGATGTGAGAGAAAAAGGAAAATTGAAAAAAAAAAAAAGGAAAAAGGTCAATTATTGTTGGAAATTGGTTTCCTAACGGCAACGCTTTGGAGCCCTCAGCAGGGACGTTGGAGCTTGGAGGCTCCTCGAACTGACTTGAGGGAGAAGCTCTTCTCCAGTACACAGAGCTGGACGGCGTGAAGCTCTTCAGCAGGCCTCTTGGAAACAACACACAAGGCATGCAATTCTCCAGGTTATCCTTCTCCCACATGATCTCTCCATCCCCAAGGTGCCTGACAGATATGTGCTATTTTCGGGTCCTAACAAGCTCCTTCCCAGGAGGAGATGGCTTTCCTCAAGGTCAACTGAGAAAAGCTGTAGGTTTCCAGCCCCACTGGGCCCAGGTACCAAGAAAGAACTGCATCTGCTCCCTTCTCCACCCACTCTGGGAAGGACAAATTGTGCAGTGACCAGACAGCGCCAACATTCTCTGGGAAAATCCCACCCCAATCCTGTTCCCACTGATCTTTCCAAAATCCATTTGGCTTTGTTTTGGGCTCCACAAGTTATGAAAGTTAGCTTCCAAGGGAGCTTGAGAGAGATGGGGCCAGGGGAGAGGGGCGGGGAGAGAAAGAGAGAGAGAGAGAGAGAGAGAGAGAGAGAGAGAGAGAGAGAGAGAGAGAGAGGCATTCCCAATGTGGGATTCAAATTTTTCATTTCCACCCAAGTGCCAGAGTAGAGTTTAGGTCTGTTTCTCCTTCATATTTAGACAATGACACAAAACCTGTTGATTTGTTTAGATACAATTGCCCATCAGTAGGACAGATGGTATCTGGCAGAATGGAATAATTAGGAAATTTGAAAGAAATAATTATGTGGAAAATATGGTTGGAGTCAAGGAAGCCTGATAATCTATCTATACAAAGAATGCACGTTAAAACTGCATAAAATTGCTATTATGGATTTATTGCCTTGTTATCCTAAAGTAAGATAACTCCATCAAGAAGACATGTTTTATATTGTACTATTAAATATAAACTTTAAAAAACAGATTCATGGGAACAGTGACACAAAATGTTCAGTTTTTAAATTTCTTCCTGTGGAAACTAAAGTTCCTAGTGAAAAAAGTCTGTGAAACAACAACTTCGTTACACCAAATTGTTTTTTAAGAAATAACACTGTAGGGTGTGGGAAAGCTATTTTATTAAATTATTTTGTTGTTGTTGCTTTCCAACTTTGAGCTGCTTTTGGCTCTTCATAGCTCAGGGTCCAAAAGATGGGAATTTTTTTTTAACAGACATTTCTTTAAATGAAAGCGTTCAGAGGCTGGAGGTGTAGCTTGTTCACTATGTGTGAGGTCCTGGGTACCATTCCCAGAACCACATAAATAAATAAACAAATAAATAAATGCTTCACACTTAATACTCCTTTGCCCACACAAGTGAGGGTAAGACACTTAGTCCTGAGCCAGTTGACTCGTCCAGCAAACAAGAGGCCTAAGTGTGGGGAAGAAGTGATTATGCTTGCCTTACATACTTGCTTACAGTGTGCTTCTTGCCTTACCCTCACTCCATGCCACTGAGCTCCCTTTCGACTGCACGATCTGATAAAGACAATGCAGCATGAGTTTGGCCCAGCATGTCAAAGAATCCATGAGCCAGCAAGACAATCTGTAAGTCTTTAACATTATCTATCTAAGCTGTATATATGCACACAACTTAGGAGCCATCAATTTCATTTCTAGGTAAACCCAATGGGAAAGCATGCCCGGGTTTCCAAGAAACAAATACAGAAATGTTCCTAACAGTCATAAGAGCCAAGACTGAAAATAACCCAAGAGTTGTATCAAGAACAGAAAGAGCAATAGTGATAAAAAAAATCCACAAAAAATCCAGTGGAATACAATAGCTACAAATAATCTCATAGATAGTTTTTAAGCATGATATTGAGCAAAAAGCCATCCAACAGAAGGGTATATCTTATATGATTCCATTTATACAAAGTTCAAATTTAGAGAAACAACTAATCTGTTAGGGGTCAGGCCAATGGTGACATCTGGAAGGGGAATGGCTACAAGGACAGATGAGGGATGCAGCAGATTGATTAGTGTCCCCAAGAAAGATTGTGTTCACATCTCAGCTGTGAAGTTGACCTTGTTTGATAAAGTTTTTTTTTTTGACAGTTTCCCCCAACTGGTCTTGAACTCTCTGTAGATCAAGCTGGCTCTCGAACTCACAGAGATCTGCCTGCCTCTGCCTCCTGAGTGCACAATTAAAAGTCTGTTTCACCTCACCTGAGAAATGGGTCTTGCAGATATCACTAAGTTATGGAACTCAAGATGAGATCATCCCAGATCATCTGAGTAGGCCCTTGGCTCAACCATTCAGTGTCCTTATGGGAGACAGAAGAAGGGAAGGCACAACAGAGGGAGAAAACAGGAGCAGAGATTTTCAGAGCAATGTAGCCACAAGCCAAGGCATACTGAGAGCCATGAGAGACACAGAAGGATTTTCCCCTAAAGTCCAAGGAGAAAGCAAAGTAAGTGTTGCTGGAAAGTTGATTTCAGATCTCTAGCCTCTAGAACTGTGATGAAATAAATACATTTTCTTTTCTCTCTTTCCTTCTTTGTGTGTGTGTGTGTGTGTGTGCGTGTGTGTGTGTGTGTGTGTGTGTGTGTGTGTGTGTGTGTGTGTGAGAGAGAGGGGGGGGGGAGAGAGAGATTGCATGCATATGGAAGTCAGCAACTTTCAGGAGTCAGCTATCCCTTTGTACTGTGTATTCCAAGGCTGAAACTTCTTTTCCCCACTGGCTTGTCTACCCACCCACCCGACACTATTCTCCTCCTCCTCCTCCACCTCCTCCTCCTCCTCCTCCTCCACCTCCTCCTCCCTTTTCCAGAGGGGTCACATATTGTTCAGGCTAGTCTCAAACTCTTTAGGTAACTCAGCAGGCCATGAACTCCTGATCCCCCTGCCTTCACCTCTTATGTGCTGAGGTTACCGATGCGTGCCACACATCCAGCCTAATTTCTGTTGTGTCAAGTCACTGAATGATAGTCATTTTCACCAAAGCCACATGGAAGTTCATCCTGTGTCTTGCTCTGGTTATATGAGTATATTTATTTTTAAAAGTCAGCAGGATAGGCAAAATCACGATAAGCAAGGAAAGCCAGATTAAGAGAGACAAATGTTGCATGTTTTCTCTAATATGTAGAATCTAGATTTAATATAAATATGACATGGAGGTAGAAAGGAGACTACTAGAGGAGAAGGAGGAAATTGCAGGGAGGGGATAGAATGTAATGGGAGAAAGACACTACATCATGTTTTCTTCCATAGGCAGAATCTAGACTTTACCATATAGACAAGTACACATGAGATGAAATCAGGTGGGGACTGGTAGAGGGCAAGAATAGGGCCAGCAAGGAGGGAGGGCTCGGGTAGCAGAGGCAGGAATAAAAGCAAGGTACCATAACTATATGCATGGCAAATGCCATAATGAAACCCATTATTTGGTATACACATTTTCAAAAGGAATACACCAAAGGATCTTTACATTTCCAAACAGTCTTTCTGAAGATGAGTATCGTAAAGACAAGCTAGAAAGCAAGGCACAGTGATGAGCACCTGCAGGGCCGGCTACTCAGGAGGCAGGGTAAGGGGAATATCTTGAGCCAGGAGGTGAAAGCAAGTTTGCACAGCAGAAGGACACTTCATCTAAAGCAAAGAAAAGTTCAAGTTGCCCACTGATGATTCACGTTCTTTTTTTCCATGTATACTATACTTCAGTGAAAATCTATTTTAGAAGTCGGTGATTCTGTAATCTATTTTCCAAGTACTCACTTCTTTGAATAAACAGAAGCTGGCTTAACGAGCTTTTTTTTCCTTTGAATTATATGAGCTTCTGTTGTTTGTGTTGAGCCTTGCTATACAATAGGAGGCACCACCGCCCCCCTTTTAAAGACAGGATTTCTCCTAGCCCGGATGGGGTGGGGGTGGGGATCTTGAACTCACTATGTAGTCAAGTCTAGGCTTAGCTTTTTGATCCTTCTACTTCTCCCTCCTTGGTTAAGATATATAGGTATGCGTCCTCATGCTCAGTTTATGTGCTGCTGATAATTGAACCCAGATTTGTGCATGCTAGGCAAAAGATCTACCAACGGAGCTGCAGCCTCAACCTCAGCAACTGCTTGTCATCAAATAAAAAACAGAGCATACACACACACACACACACACACACACACACCACACACACACACCATACACCACACACAAACACACACCTCACCCCACAGCACACACACACCACAGCACACACACACCACAGCACACACATAACACAACACACAATACAAATGCACACCATACCACACCACACCACATAACACAGATGTACACCATACACCCAGACACACATAGCCCACACAATACCACACACACAACACAGATGCACACCACACACACACACACACACACATACCATACCATACCACACACCACAGATACATACCATACACCCAGACGCACACAGCCCACACAACACCACACACATACCACACCTCACACACAACAAAACACACACAACATGCATACTACATCACACACCACAGATGCACATCATACACCCACACCACACCACAGATACACAGCATACACTCAGACACACTTAGCCCACACAACACCACACACACCATACAACACAACACACACAACACACAACACAGATGCACACCATACATCGAGACACACACAGCCCACACAACACAACACACAACACAACCCACAGACCACATCACACACCACAGATGCATAGCATACCACACACCACAGATGCCCACCACATGCACACCTTCCACACAACACATCCCCCACACATCACACACACACACACACACACACACACACACACACACACACACACCTTGGACTAGGAACACAGCTTAGCTGTAGAGTGTTTGCCTAGCATGCTTGAGGTCTCATGTTCTATCCGAGGCCAGCCCTTCCACACAGAAGTAGACCTCTTACAGTCTTTCCTCCCACTCTAGCACAGTGAAACCAAAATGCCAGAGGCAGTGTGCAACATTCAACTTATATGGATTTTTCTCTTTGCTGAAATAAGTAGCATAATAGTGAAGAAACAACAAGTTTCTGGCCAGTTGGGGTTGTGAGTACACATGTTCCATCACAGAGGACTGACAGGGTGACCAGCACTTTACTTTTGCTCAAAGCAGAACCGTTGTGACCCAGCTGTGATAAAGAACGAGGGTTTTTCCAAACCCTACCTAACTTCATCTTCTCTGACAAGTTTTGCAGTGTGTTGGAGCAAGAAGCCTTTCGTATCATTTGTGTGTTATAAAGAACGTGATTCAAAGATGGGTTCCTTGTCTTCAGGGGGAAAAAAAGAACACACTTGGCAGCCTGCAGCAATAAACCAGTGGAAGCTTCATATTTTTCCAAGAGAATGAAATGCCTCCAAACTGAACGTGTTTTCCATTTCCCACTCCCTCGAAGCCCAGCAAGAGGATTCTGTATGTGCACTCTCCTCTCACTGGCTTTGAAGAAGTTAGCAGTTGCCAGAACTGCGGACTCCAGGCGAAAGCCAAGTGCAGATGGAAGTGGCTGTGCAGAGCAGGCCCAAATTCCCTCAGCAGGGATTACTGAGGAACAAAGCTGGCAGGGTGCAGATTTCAACCAGTCACAGGTGCAGAGAGGCCCAGGGTGGAAGCGTGGAGAAGGGGCTTTGGGGAAGGGCGGTTTCCCACCCTCACTTAGGCAGCTCTCACACACATCTGTTTAGAGGGGGCCATCACTGCCTGAGTCCAATGGTCAAATCTCTAAATTCAAGGGGATCTCATCACTAAAGATGGCCATACAGGCTTCCTCTTGCCTCCATGAGAGGGCTGGCCCTCTCTTACTGATCCTGCCCTGGTACTGGGAATACTAAAATGTATTCACACTGTCTGGGACATTGAAGAAAAATGAGAGAACAGTTTGGGCTTGATTTTTCAATTCTGAGAGGGCTTTGAAAGCCCAAAGGAGTAATAAGCCACGCGTGGTGATATATGCCTGTAATCCCAGAACTCTGGAGGTCGAGGCAGGAGTATTGCTGCCAGTTTGAGGCCAACCCAGGCTAAAGAGTGAAACCTTGCCTTAAAAAACCCAACAAGTAAGTAAATCAACACTGAAAAACTTTAAAAAATAAAAATAAAAAGAAGGCGTAGGAGGAAGACAACTTTGGCCATGATTGAGGTGCTGACTTCCTCAAGAGGCTAAATTAGGTTCCAATTGATGACACCTCCAAGTCACTTCCTACACTGGACTCCCCAAATGTGTGTGTTTTGCTCTGGACAAAAGTCCTGTCTTTCCTCTCTTTGAATACAAGCAACAAAGACAGCAAGGGCTGGGCCTCCTATTTCTGTTGTCACTTTTGAGTTTTGTTGTCATCCACACGCAGCTGTTAATATATATTTTTTTAAAGACACAAGAAAAAAAAAGGAAGGAAAGTGAAGACAGAAGTGAGATGCCACATGTTCCAAATTAACACTCTTGGATGGCCAGAATGGCAACTTCTTCAGTAAGACCAAAGCTGCAGCAGAGGATTAGAGAGAGGAACAGGGTGGACTAAGTGCAAAGTGAAGAAAACTCCTCCAGAGAAGGCAAGGAAAGGAAAGCCATGCTTGTGAGAACAGATAATAAGTAACCAACTTGACAAGAAGTCAGAACATTAGGTAATGTGAAATGTTCCGCCTGAAACCTTGACTCCAACATGTACTGCATATTTTCTCCCTAATTCGGTTTTGTCTGTGTGGCATCCCAGCCAAATGTTCTAACTGAAAGCCCTTGAGGAAAGCCGGAACATGAGACAATAGTTCATAATGAAATTCTCTCAGCATTCACTGAATTCATACTGTGCGCTCTAACATTCTGTGTGGTGGAGCGCAGAAAGCGTAGGAGGCAAAAGATACAGTCAACACCTGCAAGAAGCTTGCCATGTGGCGAGTGTAGAGACCAACGTAAAACAATGAAAACCATTTGATAAGAAAAGAAAGACACAGGGCTGGGAAGATGGCTCAGTGGGCAAAGGCACTGATGATCTGAGTCCAGTTCTCAGGACCCACATGTTTGGAGATGTGTGCAAAGATACATGAAAACACATACACACACACACACACACACACACACACACACACACACACACACACACGTAATTTTTTAAAAGAAAAGGAAGACATAGGGCCGGTAAGAAGGCTCAGCACTTAAAGGCACCTGCAGCCAAGCCTGATGACTTGAGTTCAATACCTGGAATGGAACCTACATAGTGGAAGAAGAGAACTGTATTTATTTATCTATTATTTTCGTGTATGTGTGTGTTTGTGTGTGTGTGTGTGTGTGTGTGTGTGTGTGTGTATGTGTGTGTGTGTGTGTGTACATCTGAATCAGTTTATGTACACACCACCCTATGTCTATGAAAAAGCCCTTGGAGGCAAGAAGAAAATGTTGAATTCCAAGGAACTGGAATTACAGGTGATTGTAAATAGCCAGGTGGGTGCTGGGAACTGAACCCGCATCTTCCTCAAGAGCAATAAGGACTTTTCACCACTGGGCCATAGCTCCAGCCCCTTGCTGTTGCTGTTTCTAATCGTGATAACTTTCTGATTGCCACCAAAGTTTAGAGAAGGTCACAGTTATGAGTCTCTGTTGAGGACTCAGATCAGTCCACCATCATTCAACACCCTGTGCTCGACTCTTTATTATATATGTGTGCTAAATAGGGCTATTTGTTCTTAATATTTTACAACTTTTTAGATGGATTCATTTTATTTATATGTGTATGAGTGATTGGGCTGCATTTATGTATGTGCAGTGTGTGCATGCCTGGTACCTGGGGAGACCAGAAGAGGGTTCCATTATTCTAGATCTGGAGTTACAGACAGCTATAAGCACCCATGTGGGGTGCTGGGAATTGAACCTGGGTCCTTTGCAAGAGTGACAAGTACTTTTAACTTCTGATCAATCTCTCTAGCCCCTGTCCTCGTCTTATTTAATTATTTTTAATTAATTAGTTAATTAATTTATTTATTTGGTTGGGTTTTTTGAGACAGGGTTTCTCTGTGTAGCCCTGGCTGTCCTGAAACTTGCTTTGTAGACCAGGCTGGCCTTGAACTCACAGAGATCCATCTGCCTCTGCCTCTCGAGTGCTGGGATTAAAGCTGTGCATACCACCAATGACTGGCTTCTAATTGTCCAAGGACAAACTTTCAGGATGTAACCCAGGCTGGCCTGGAGCTCTTGAATCTCCTGCCTCAGTCTCCCTAGACTTGGGATTACAAACCTGCACCACCATGATCTTTCCTCTGTTTTTTCTTGAAAAATATTCTTGTTGTGATGAAAGGTATTTCCTTAGAGGTCCATAGCAAATTTTTCTTTAGCTTTCATTGCTATGCACTAGGTCCTGTGTCCATTCCCAAACTGAACCTTGGTTTCAGGTAGATCTGAGACATCCCAGGGCCCAAGATTGACTCAGGCCAATTAGACTCCATCTGTAAGAGTTGGAAGCAATAGCTAAGCCTATTTTGCTAAACAATGTTCAAGAGGGAAAACAGACAGTGAGCCATTTTACCACAAAGGCCACCATCTTAAGCATACTGTAGTTGAACTCTGTAATTCTACAGATAATGAAAAATAGCCCGGCTCCAAGCAATTGGCCTCTCTCCCTGAGAGCCAGCTGAAGTTAAGGTGTACCCCAGTGACCTCTTTGAAACTATAGTCATATCCGGAGTAACAGGAATGCCACTGCCTGGAAAAACAGGCTTCTTTCTAAAATGGGCTTTCCCTTCTGGCCAGACTGCTTGGTCCATAACTTCAGTTGATAGGATCTTTGGGAGAGGTTTCCTTGGCCTTTTGTTTGAATGTTGTGCCCCCTTTATGATTCTATACATGAATAGGAAACCAGCCCTTTCCAGCTATGTCAGGACCCTGATTAATGCCTCAGTAGCAAGCACGACTCAAGCCATAGGGAGCTGGGTTCCTTCCTCTCCCAGAAGGAAACAGGCCCACTCTCCCTTTGTTTGAAGGTTCTGGGCTAAAAAACACCAGCAGTCATTTCAGAGGGAGGCAGGGTTGGGGCCGGGGCGACAGGGGCAGGGGGTGGGGTGGGCTACTGTTTGCTCCCTTCCCCATTCCTCTGGTCTTTCTGTTAAACTGAAAATGAATCAGCCTTGCGAGGGGAAGATTCATCCAAGACAAGGAAGGCTGAAGACAATGGATGTAGCCACAGGCAAAGCTGCCAGACTAAGTCACAGGCAAGGCGGCAGAACTCAAGAGTGACCCATGGCTCTAGAGGATGCAGGAGTGCGGAAAGGCCTCTAGGCCTTAGGGGTGCAGATCTCCCATCCGCTTCTTCCTGGACCTGCTTTTAATGTTCCAGATCCCCACATCTCCTGCAGCATAGTTTCAGTTCCTTGTCTGACCTCTGCCTTTTCTTCCTGGCCAGGTTGACTTATTCTTTCTCCCCTGGCCTGGCTGGCTATTTGCCTAGTCATCCCAAGAGACGGGCAGGCACCCTTTCCATCTGCTTTGGGCCCGTTTTCACTGCCTTTCTGGAGTTCACAATGACTTTTAAAACATTTTGGTAAATGGAGATACAGAAGTTAGATAGGATTGTGGTCACTTTGGCCCTCATTTTTCTTGCTGCTTACAAAGTAGGAAAATTCCGTGCTGTTTTTGGATTTGACCCAATACCTTTTCTGTCCAGCATGCCAATAATTCACTCTCCAAGAGACTTGTTTGGCTCCACTGACCATATCATATACCATATATTACAGATAATTTATCACAGTCATTGGCAAAGCTGACCAATGCCCAAACTCCACTCAGGGGCCTCCAGCGTCGATACTGCCAGAGGTAACCATACGTTCACATTAGGGAGACATGGTGGGCTGTTAAACCAATCTGCATTATTTGAGGCTAAGAAGTGGCAGCAAAGAAATTTCCAGGGTTTTTGGATAAGTATTGGTACAATTGCGTTTGGACTACAAATGCTTCCACAATTTTATTTTCAACATGACTTAGAGTTTGCTTTTCAAATCATGTGAAATATTGTATACAGAATGTTTTGCTCAGTGGTGAAGGAGCTACGGGTTTGGTAAGGGGTACTACCATATGCTCTGAAATAACATTGGACAACTCCAGGCTGTGTGTACCAAGTCAAAAGGAAAGGTACAGAATAGACTGCACCACAGAAGTAGCGGACTTTATTCTGAGTTGATGTATAACAGCTCAAGTTTATTTCTGAGCATCTTTGTTAGGTTTTTTCATTCAGGGCAATGACATACTCTGGGAGACTGGGGGCGGGGGGAGGGTGGAACACCACTGGCCATCTAGAGTCAAACGAACCCTCTCATTAACCTATGGCTACTCTGTACCCAAAAGTTCAGTTATTGGCTTGCTGTGGCTACAGTTGAACTATGCAAGAGGCCAAAATAGTGTGGACCCAGTGGTTTATAGGACAGCTCGCTTTTTTTTTGCTGGGGAGGGAAGATAAATGTGTCCAGGGGTGGGGAGAATGTTGATCAGACCTCCCTGGGAAACACCCTGCTATATTTCAACTTGCCTGGTCACTGAGCTGACTGAGTTTAAAAGAAGACATTGTTGAATTTTGTGGCCTGTAGTGAAGTTTTTAACTCTACCAAAGGAGAGAAAATAAATGTCTGTGGGAGTGAGGAAATAGTATGGCCCTCCTTAAGAAAGTCTTTGCTGGCCATTGAGCTTATTAATTTTTAAGAGAGACATTATGGGGTCAAAAGAAAACGCTGGCCCGAAAGTCAGGAAATTTGCTATGGGTGGGCCCATAAGCAGACGTAGGGAGAAACTGGTTTTTGGAAACCTACCAGTGACATTTATAATAGCAATAACAACATGACTGTTTTGTGTGATGCCCCTTAACTGTTTTTCAAATCATTTTCACATTGTCTACCATAAAACCATAGGATCCTAAGCACGGGAAACAACAGTAGAAAGTCTCTGTACAATGACAGGTCATGGCACAGAGTTGTGATTAACCCTGCACTCTGGAAGCAGAGGCCAGCCTGTGCTGTACCGATAGACAATGGCTCCCAAATGGATGGAGGGAAAGAAGAAAGGAAAAAGGCAAGAGAGGAAGAGAAGAAACTAGCCAATGTAGTCTCTAGTCGATGTTGCTCTTCCAGAAGACTAAGGCTCAATTCTAGAACTTTCCTGATGGCTCACAATCATCTGCCATTCCAGTTCCGGAGATCCAATGCCCTCTTCTGGCCTCATTTGACACTGCATGCACGTGGTGCACAGACAAACATGTGGTGGGGTCGAGGGGGTGGGGGTGAGGCGACACTCAAGACACATAAAATAAATAAATCCTAAAAATACAGACTGAGAATGTTGTATTTATATATTTAGGGACATGTATGTTTATACATATACATATATGCATACACCAACAAGTAATGAAAACCAGGCTAGGAATTTGAAAGAGAACAAGGACGGGTATACAGGAGAGCTTGGAGGAACGAAAGGGAAGGGAGAAATAAAAATTTAAAAATAAAGACAAAAGATGTATTTATTTTTATTTTGTGTATGGGCATTTTGTCTGTATTTATGTCTGCATACCAAAATGCCTGTTGAGCCCAAAAGGGGAAAGGATCCCTGGAACTGAAGTCGCAGGCAGTTGTGAGTTATGGTGTAGGCGCTGGGAATTGAACCTCTGAAAGAGTAGCCAGTGTTCTTAGTCCCCAGTCCCTTTCTCTTTTTCAAGATTTTATTTTATTTTGACTTGTCTGTATATGTGTCTCGTTGTGCAATGTGCACATGAGTGTAGCGCCTGTGGGATCCAGAGAAGAGCATCAGATCCTCGGGAGATGAAGTTATAGGAAGTTAGTTGTGAGCTCCCTGTCCTGGGTGTTGGGGTTACAGGTGTACGCCACTGGGTTTGGCTTAAGTTTTTTGGTTTTATTGTTCTTATTTTTGTTTGTTTTGTTCTGGTTTTTTAAAATGTATTTGTTTTCAGGACTTGTGTTTTATTTATAAAAATTTTTAGGTGGACATTATTTCTTTCCCTTAAAGCCTTGGCTGGAATGATAAAGGATGAAGAGGCCATGAGGCTTTTTTCCGACCACCAAGCTATGATAAATGAGATAGATGTGTGCTCTGCTTTAATCTCATATCAAAGAAAGTGGTCTAATAAGGATTGCTCATAGTGAGCTTTGGACACAAATTAGCCACTTCCAAGAGTGTGAGGATGCAAAGAAAAGGAAACACAAAAACTAACACGAAAGCCTAATTAAACAACATATTTTTTTCTGTATTTAAAAATATGAAATTTAGCCAGGCTTAGTGGCATAGATACATAATCCCAGCTACTAAGGAGGCTTAGGCAGGAGGATGTGGCATCAAGGCCCGTATGGATAGCACAGAGTGAATTCAAGAACAACTTGGCCAATTTAGTGAGACCCTATCTCAAGACCAGGGCTAGGGATGTAGTCAGTGACAGTACACTTGCCTAGCATGTATATGACACCAAGAAAAGAAGAGATGAGGCAGTTCTATTAAAAAAAATAATAAAACAAGTTTTAAACTGCTGTATAATACTTAGGCTTTAAAAAGCACCCTCTTTAATTCATAATTCTTTGAAACATACAGAAAAAAATTCTACCTGATTGGTTTGTATCTGCTCATGCATTTTATTTTTCCTCTTCTCTACAAAAAAAAAAATATCCATATTGCAGTAGGTTTCTCTTGACCCTGTCTTCCACCCCAAGAACATCGACAAAGTGTATTTGTTAAAGAGACATGTATTTACACTATCCCATAATACTATGCTTTTTATGTCTTTAAGGAAGTGCCTGCCAACACTAATCCCATCACCAGAGATGAGTGGGTGAGCAGCCCTAAAGCTTTGAGAATAAGAGGTGAGCAGGCAATGGAATCTGTCAGGTTGTCTTTTCCAAACACGCTCAAGGCAGGCGGGGCTAACCTGTCTGGTGAGATTCCTTTAAAAATAGTGTGTACTATCAAGGCTTAGATTTACCAGAAAAAAATGAATTAGCTAGTTTAAATTATGAATACACTTAAGAATAACTTTCTACGGTTAAACCAAATAAAAACCCTCCTCTGGATCCTTTAGTTTTCTTTCTTATTCCATAAGAAACTTTCTCTGGAATGACTCCCCACTTGGCCTCATATACATTTGAGTCACGTTGGGCTATTTACACCCCCAGTACATACTGCCAACCTCACTTTGATTTCGGTCACTGTCCTGTTCTTTAAACATACTATGTTGTGAATAGTCTTATTTTCCCCCTTAGCCCCTACCCCAGTCCTCTTCCTCACAACTTGATAATTAGATTGATGAAAATTTGAAACTGTGGTCAGGATCCCCTGCCACCCAGCTATGAGAAATCTGAGCGTACATCTCATCCAGTGAAGATGTAATTTTTTAAAATTGTATTGTTTGTGTATGGGTGGTAGAAAATGCATGTGTCGTGGTATGCGTGCAGAGGTCAGAGGAAAATTAATGGGGTCAGTTCTGTCCTTCCACCTCTATGTAAGTTCCAGAGATGGACATGGGTCACCACACTTACACTGCAAGTGCTTTGCCCACTGAGCCATCTTGCTGGTCCCAGATGAAGATCATTTTCTGAATAGTACTACCTCCCAATCTGCTATAGAACTTCTTCCTTCCCACTTTCTTCCTTTCATATTTATCCTTTTTCTCTAGATCTGCATTCTCCTACATGTAGTCAGTAACTACCTGTGGCTATTTAAAGTGGAAGTAGATTACAATATATGTGTTCAGTTTTGTTGTTGTGTGTTAGCCACATTTCAAGTTTTCAGTAACCCCTGCTACTGAATGGGACGTGATAAATGTATCACACTATTATCATCACAGAAAATTCTACTGTACAAAATTGTTTGGTAGGGATCTCTGATGCCTTTCTTGTGTTATAATCTACTTGATCTCAGGAAGACAGGTATCTTTTTATCCAACAGCAGCAAGAACTATTATACAAGGACTGTCCTGCTGTCGTAGCAACCAGTGTCTAGGATGCTTCCGAAGTTTTAGAATAAGTGCCATGTTCCTTTCTTGGTCTTGCGAGAGAGGTATGGTCTTTGCAGAAATGGAGCTGAGCAAGCAGCCTTCACCATTTTCCTTACAGTCATCACCCTCATAAAATGTCTCTTCTCTGTTCTATTCCTCCCACCTCTTGTGTCTTGCATATCACCAAGATTAAAGAAGTGCTGCTTCAATAAGGCAGTAAACTTCCATCCAAAGTTACTCACTCCTCCAGGATCTCTCCTCCTACCTTTCCTCCATCTTCACAGGCCAGTCTTCTGCTCATCAGCCAGTCCTCCTCTTGTGCGCTCACCGCCTCTCATATAGCCCTATGAATGTGGGTTATTGCTGTCCTAGATAGCCACTAGCATGACAGCAGCCTAGATAGCCACAAGCAGATGAAAGGCTACAGAAAGGAAGACTCACATACACAATGAAAATTTAAGAAACTATAAAGAACCATGTGGCTGTGGCACACGCTTTTAAATCCCAGCACTCAGAGAGGCAAAGGCAGGCACATCTCTGTGAGTTCAAGGCCAGCCTGGTCTATAAAGCAAGTTCAAGACAGCCAGGGCTACACAGAGAAACCGTATCTTGAAAAATCAAAAGAAAAACAAACAAACAAACAAACAAAAAAGAAAATAGAAACTATTTTCTGCCCTTGGGAGGCAGAGGCAGGTGGATCTCTATGAGTTTGAGGCCAGCCTGGTCTACAAAGCGAGTTCAGGACAGTCAAGACTACACAGAGAAATCCTGTCTCGAAAAACCAACCAAACAAAAGAAAGACTTTTAGGGGCTGGAGAGATGGCTAAGTGGATAAGAACGCCGCCTGCTCTTCCAGAGGTCCTGAGTTCAATTCCCAGCAACCACAGGGTGACTCACAACCATCTATAATGTGATCTGAGGCCCTCTTCTGGCCTGCAGGGTACATGCAGATAGAGCACTGTATACATAATAATAAATAAAATCATAAAAAAAAGAAAAAGAAAACTGTGATTTTTTTTAATCCAGGGGATCTGATGCCTTCTTCTGACCCTTGGAGGAACCAGGCATACACATGTCGTAGTGCACATTCATACCAGCAAGGAAGTACTCATATACATAAAAATTAAAAAATATATTTTCCAAGAATAAAAAAATTGAATAAATCTTTCAAAACAAGCAAACAAAAATGAGTCTCAATCTTACCATTTCCATGACCAGTTCTCACCTACATGACTGACGTTACAGAGAAAGTGCTAGCTCTGCCGTTACACCACCATGGGGCACCTCTAACTCTGAGAAGTATCCTGCCCTTTCTTTGGAAGCTGTGTGGAGAGTTGAGGCAGTGGGGCGGCTGAAAACTAAAAAGATGCAGGACGTACTTGCTGAAAGCACCAGAGCTGTGCTACTCTGCCATAGTTGTTTCTTCACACTAGTGTCTCAGGGCAGCAAGGAAATTCTTCCCCCCTTTATTGTTTCTCCCCTTTTGAGGGGACAGGGAATCGGTGAATAGCTTTTGTTTTGCTTCTTTCTAGAGACCCCCCCAAATTGCTATAGATTATAATGGAACACCGGTCACTTACACCAGGGCAATATCGTGCCGTATAAGTCTGAAGCAAATTAGATGTGGGTGTTACGTGAAGGAAGCTGACAGGACAGTGCTTGGTCCTTCTCAAACTGCATGCAGCACATGCAGGACTAACTGAGCTGGAAGGCAGACGTTTTTTTCCTTCCTTTGCCTCCCTGCCACTTTCAGTACACGCATCGGTGTGCTGGCTACAAAGTTAAGAGCATGGGTGGTTAGAAATCGACCGTTTGTTTGGCTTTGTGAAAACGAAAGAAATGCTGACAACACGGGATAGAATCCTTGATTTTCTAACATATAACTAAAAGACCAGTGGTCCCTGACCAATGTTCTCCAAGTGTAAATTCAATATTTCAAACTTATAAATGACACTAAGAACACTAGGGGAAAAAAAACCACAGGAGAAATTTACACTGGACAGATGTGGGATGTCTCAATACTTTGTGATTTTTTTTTCTTCACAGCTGCAAGGTCAAGGTATTTTTTTCACAGTGATTTGTACAGTTTGCTTATAAAAGAAAAACAGATTTAAGAGTGTTCAGTTATGTACAAAATAATCAAAGTAACAAAAATAACTCCCCAAATGAACCCTGACTGGGCAATTTAGATGAAAATTATATAAAAGACAGATTGTTTGGGCCAGCAACATAGTTTTTCTTGTACTGGAAGAAAATCTGTAGGGGAAAAAGCTTCTTTTACAAATATTAGAAGGAAAAAAGAAAAAGAGGAGAGAAGAAAAGAGTCAAGCTTCCTGTTTCACGCCTGTAGCCCAGAATTTAGGAAGCTGTAAGCAAGGCAGGCAGCAAGAGTTAAGGGCAGCCTGGCCTAGTGGGAGTTTGATACCATCCTGGGCTACAGAGTGAGAAACTGTTTCCAAGCTAACTACATAAATTATAAATCAAAATTCAGTAAAATAAAAGTTAAAAACAGAAATGAGAAAATCAGTAAATTGATTTTTAAAAAAGAAAGCCAGGCATGGTGGTCTATGCCTGTGATCCCAGTACTTGGGAGGCAGAGGCAAGTGGATCTTTGTGAGTTCGAGGCCAGCCTGGTCTTCAAAGTGAGTCCAGGACTTCCAGGGCTACACAGAGAAACCCTGTCTCAGAAAAACAAAACAAAACAAAACAAAAATAGGAGAAGAAAAGGAAAAAAAAAGATAAAGATAAAAAGAAACCTACTCTTCCAAAAAGCCTTCCTTCTCTCATCCTTCTGCCAAACAGATTCTGTTGCTGGGTAAACATAAGCTGCCAACAACTATGTACATTATATATCCACACACATATACAATATATTATACATAATTATAGTTGAAAGGACGCTTGTGAGCTTATGAAGTAGATTTGTGTCACAGCCTGGGAATGAATTTTTTTTTTTGACACAATGAGGCACTGCAAGTCTATCTGACAATTTCCTATCTGAATAAATGCTCTGGCCACGCATGTCGTCTCAAAGACAGATAAAAGGGAGACTCCTGCAGAACCGAAAAGATGAACCACAAGCATCGGCAGCACTGATACTCTTTCACCGTGGGGATCTGAGTTTTCAGCTTTGTGCTTAAACACATTTTAACACCAGAAAGCAAACCAACCCAGCTCGTAATGCAACCTCGGGCTGGCCATCTGGTTTGGAGTCAAGTTTAATAAACCCAAAGATATTAACTCCGCTTGCCTAGCGCCACAACTAATCAAAGAAAGGCTGGTCAAACCATCAGGGGAGGGAACAAGGGGACATAATCTGAAAATTGTATAACTAGAGTTTCCATTCCTGTTTAAATGGTGAGAGAGAAGAGAGAGAGAGAGGAGAGAGAGAGAGAGAAAGAGAGAGAGAGAGAGAGAGAGAGAGAGAGAGGGAGAGGGAGAGGGAGAGGGAGAGAGGGAGGGAGAGATGTTGATTGATTTCAGGCGCATAAAGGCCCTTGCAGCTCATATTTCTCATCCACAAGGAACTGGTGTTTGTTTAATAAGCAACTGGTTCACAACTGGCCTTCAACTGTCTGACCACATCCTGGAACACGCTGTTGAATCACACTCAGACCCACACTGACATCTGCAGGTAATTGAAACAGGGCTTCCAGGACTGGACTGTAGACTCTGGCTCCTCTCTCGGCCCCTTCAGCTCGCAGGAGGGTGCTTCCCCATAAAACTGCCATATCCTCGAGAGCAATGAGTTCCTTTCAAAAATATTCTCAATGTTCAAGTGCAGTCATACAACAAATGAATGCAGCTCAGAGAAAAACCGTGCTTGATTTCGTAGAAAACCCCACAGGCACAGCTGTTTCGACCTGGTGTAATTACAGCAACTTTTCTTTTCACTGAGGCAGTTTTCCCCCTTTACTTTTCACATATTCTCCAAGTGGTACCCAGTGCCGTCTTGGTACCTTACATAAAGATTAGTTCCAAAAATTTTAACTCAAATCTGTAGTTATTGTAAGTTAAGTTCATATCCATCAAAGAGTTTAAATGCCTGCGTGCCGCCGCCCTCCCCCCCCCCCACACCACTTTACTGTAATAAACCTCTGCTTACTTCTATAGTCTAAACCACCTATAAAAATAGGAAGAAAACAGATTGGTGGCAAAATCAAGCTGCTCTATTCTGTCTAAGCATGCAATTTTTATATAATGCCTTTCAACTGGGCAAAATAGCAAAGTAATGTTTATTGGGTCAATTTACAGTGACTGTGTTAGCAGCAACAGGATCTGTTAGCTAGAGGCTCCTTTTACAATGACTATCTTAGGGGAAGCCTGCTTTTCCAGGCTTGTAAAATCAAGTGACTTATTCAACATCTGAGGCAAAAAATTCAACATATAAATAAGGTCTTATTGTACATGTTGAAAACACATAATATAAAAACGCATCAAAGATTTCTAGTGATTCAAAAAAGAGAGTGAACAAGCATGATGGGGTCTGGCTATGTACACCCATAATCCCTGCAGTCAGAAGGCAGATGCTGGGGGGGTGTGAGTACAAGGCTATCCTAGGCTATATAAAAAGTCCTTATCTCAAAACAACAAACCAAGTTAAAAACATTTATAGGGTGAGCATGGTAGTCCACAACTTTAATCCTAGTACTCAAGTGACATAGGCTGGCAGTTCTATGTGAGTCTGAGGCCAGCTTGATCTACAAAGTGAGTTCCAGGCCAGCCAGGGTGGCACAGTAAGACCCTGTCTCAAAAAAGTATTTTAAAAAGAAAGAAAGAAAAAAGAAAAGAGGGAGAAGGAAGAAAGGAAACAAAAAAAAGAAAACATGAGGGTAATTGCTAATTTAAGGGCTCATTAATATATTCCATCAGCAGGCACTCATAAATAATATGGTCTTGCCCAATTCGGCAATGTGTCCCATTTCAAACATTTATTGATATATTTCTTTCTGGTGCCCAGAACGCATTTTCTTAAAGAAATGAAGTTATGGTGGTTAGAGTTGCAAGTTCATTAGCACAAGTTCAGATACTGTATGTTTGCAATGAGATGGTGGGAAACAGTTGTAGCAGTGAGATGAAACATATGTCAGAATGAGTTTAGCATTGGTTACTGCTCAGTGTTCTAGCTTTGCTCCATGAGGGCATCATTACAGAAAGATAAGAAAGCAGGATGTCTCAAAGCGCTTTGTATGCTAGTGTCTGACTTCTCCTGAGAATTTCCAACTTTTCTTACTTTGGATGAAGGCACACCATTTATGCCCATAGGCACTGCTGAAGGTTTTTTTTTTTTTTTTTTTTTTTTTTTTGGTTTTTTGAGACAGGGTTTCTCTGTGTAGCCTTGGCTGTCCTGGACTCACTCTGTAGACCAGGCTGACCTCGAACTCAGAGATCCTCCTGCCTCCGCCTCCAAAGTGCTGGGATTAAAGGCATGTGCCACCACCGCCCCGCTGAAGGTTTTATTTAACAAGTGGAAACATAAAGTTGGAGGGAAAGATAGAAGGGAGATATTGCCATGGAAAGTGAGCAAGAACTGAAAGTGAGGCGAGAGCTAGAGAAAACATGTATTTAGACTCTACTCCTTGCCTCCATGTTGTTTGTTCTTTTTTTTCCCCAACTAGTAGGTGGTAGGCTGTGTTGGTGCATATGGGGACATGGGGACCTAGTAGTCCCGTCATTTAGTCATTCAATGAAAACTAGTTGAGTATTAACATTATGCACAGAGGAAGGTCGTCCTGGTCACCATCCTCACAGGCATGAAACAAATATCATCTTTCCAAGTAAGGAGTTCAAGTCTATCCCTGGCTATGTGGAGTTGGGGGTGTCAAAACAACAACAAGGAAAAAGAACAACAAGCAAGGAAACAAAAAATCGGCACCTGTAATCCCAGGGTTTTGGGAGACTGAAGCAGAAGGATCACCACAAAACAGGTTCGAGGCCAACGTGGTCCACTATAGTGAGAGCTAAAGCACCCAGTGCTGCATAGTTTAAAAAAAAAAAAACCCTGTTGTTGTTAAGAGTTGAGCACCAGTTTGAACTACAAAGCAAAACCCTATCTCCGAGATCAGACCTGGGAGAGCAGGGCCAGAGGACAAAAGGCCGGCAGAGAAAAGAGAAACTGCTGTGGGTGGGGGCATCTCTGTGATAAGCTGGAGACCTAAGTCAGGATAGGCTCATGGGAGAACATGAGGGGGACTCTAGCAGAGACTCCTAGTAGCAGGGGCCATAAAGGCTGAAGAGGACCCCCTCTAACTAAACAAAACTCCTAGTGGAGAGAGGGGACCACAACTCCAGCCACAGAAACTTTGACCCAAAATTTACCCTGCCTACAAGATGTGCAGGGATAAAGATACAGCAGAGAGTGAGGGAATGCCCAACCAATGCCTGGCCAAACCTGAGACCCACCCCATGGGAGAGAGCCAACCCCTGACACTATTAATAAGGATACTCTGCTATGCTTGCAGATGGCAGCCCAGCTGATTTCTCCTCTGAGAGGCTCCACCCAGCAGCACTTTGAAACAGATGCTGAGACTCACAGCCAAACATTGGGCAAGGTGTAAAGAGCCTTGTGGAAAAGCGGGGGGGGGGGGGGGGGGAAGGAGAAAGGACCTGGAGGTGACAGGAACTCTACAAGAAGACCAACAGAGCCAACTAACCAGGCCCCAGAGGGGCTTGCTGAGATTGAAGCAGCAACCAAGGACCACGCATGGACTAGACCTGTGCCCTCTACACAGATATAGCTGATGAGCAGCTCAGACCTCATGTGGGTCCTCTAGTAAGGGGGGCGACCTGTCTCTGGCATGGACTTTGCTCCCAGCTTTTTTTTTTTAATCACTTCCCTCTGGAGGGACTGCCTTACCAGGTCATAGGGGAAGAGAACAGGCTCAGTCCTGATGTGACCTGCTGAGCTTGGGTGGAAGGGAAGGGGGACTCCCCTTATCAGAGGAATAGGGGAGGGGATGGGCAGAGAGGGTGGGGCTGAGAAGAGAGGGATGGGGCTACAACCAGGATACAAAATGAATAAACGAATAAAGTAAAAAAGAAAGAAAGAAAAATTGGGGTGGGAGTAACTACTAGGCATGGTCACACAAGCCTGTAATGTAATCCCAGCTCATGGGAAATGTAGGCAAAAGGATTAATTCAAGGCCAGCCTCAACTACATAGTTTGAGGACAGTTTGAGCTACATAAGACAGAGGAGAGAGAGAGAGAGAGAGAGAGAGAGAGAGAGAGAGAGAGAGAGAGAGAGAGAGAGAGGGAGAGAGAAGGGAAGAAAACAACAAGTTAGGTAAGTGTCATAAAAGGGGAAGCCAGGAGATCTCAGAGCAATAAGACAAGTGTAATAAAAGGAGACGCCAGGACATCTTGGATTGCCTGATGGCATTACAATAAATAGTTGAGCCTAGCCGGCTGAAGGCTAACAGACCGAGGCAGAGCCTGACAAGACCAGTTGCAGCCAGGACATATCAACAGGTCTCCAACTGACTTAACTGATAAGATCACATGTGCTGGGCCCGGAACAAAGAACCATCCCGTTTATACACACAGTAAAGAGGAAAATGAACAATTGTTAAAGTTAAGTCTCTCACGTTTGTGAGGGTAACGTAGGCTATATAATAGCTCATACAAGCGGTGGAGGATAGATTAGACCTATAATCCAAGTGTTTGGGCGGCTGAGACAAAGGGATTTAAAAAAAAAAACAGGAATTATTTATTTCTGTACTTTCCAAAATGTAAGAGTGCTCTGTCTGCATGTACACCTACATGCCAGAAGAGGACATCAGATCCATTTACAGATGGCTGTGAGCCACCATGTAGTTGTTGGGAATTGAACTCAGGTCCTCTGGAGGAGCAGCCAGTGCTCTTATCCTCTGAGCCATCTCTCCAGGACAGGTTTATTTTATTTTATGTGTATGGGCATTTTGCTTGCATTCGCAGATACCTGCACCACATTCATGCATGGTGCCACAGATCCCCGGAACTGGAATTACAGAAAATTGTGGGTTGTCACGTGGATGCTGGGGAAGTAAACCCAGATCCTCTGTAAGAGCAGCCTGTGCCCTTAACCGCTGAGCCATCTCTCCAGCCTTGGGTTGTCTTTTTTTTTTAATGAATAATATTTTATTGTGTATCATTTTTAAAAATCTATTCTTCCACTATGACCACTTGAGAGATTTTTACTTATTTTTTCCCCCAACATAGTATTTTTATTGCTCAGGTGGGAATTTCACATGATCCACCGGAGTCACACTCACTTCCTAGTCCTCTCAGGCCAGCCCCACTCTCACCTCTGTGACCCCCTCCCCCAACCAAAAAAGAAGAAAAAAAATACCAAATGCAATTTGTGTTGCCCATATACTCGCTGGAGTATGCATGGTCAAACTCCCAGTGGCCAGCTCCTTAAAGAGAACTGAGTTCTTCCCTGCCCCCACTCCTGCCAGAGCCCTCAACTGTGAAGCCATACCACCCTGAATGCACAGATCTCTTCTGCTCTGGGGAGGTAAACAGAGCGAGCAGGCTTAGTGCTTTGATGGGAGACAACAGGACTTTTTAGAGCCCAGCCTGAGCTACACTGCCGGCCATATGGGGCTACAGAGTGAAATCCCTTTTCAAAAACAATGCCCCTCCAAGCCCAAATAAATATGCTACTTATTGCATAAAATGTGGGGGAGGCGAGAAAAAGAATATATGAATACATTTTTGTACATGCAAACTCCCCCCTGTAAGTATGCACAAGAAATGGAAAACAATTGCTTCTGGGGGAAAGGAAGCTACAGTAGGTGGGGGAAGCGGCAGGTAATTCATTTACAATTTTGAAGCCTCCGAATATATTTCCAATGAATGAATGATATCTATTCTTTTTACTCAGATCTTTCTAGAACCCTTGAATAATTTCTAGGGGAAACTAGGAACTCATAAACTGGTATAATCTTTGTAGGTTGGAGGCATGGCTTAAGCAGTGCCTATAAAAATATGGAAATATGTATGTAATTCACAGACAATCCCTGTGAGAATCTGCCAGAAGCTATTAGCATCGGTTGCTTCTGAGGGAAGATATATTATACTCTTTTCCCTATATACCCTTTCCACAGTTTGATTTTAATTTTAAAAATTGAAATATAATCTGTTTTGTTAATTATTTGAGAATGTCAAACAGGCAAACAATGGTTTTTGATCATATTCACCTCCACTCAGTCCCTTAAACTCCTCATTACCTGCATCCAACTTTGTGCCATCTTTTTCTTTTTTTCTTTTTTGCAACCTACCTAAAGCCCAATTTGTGCTGCCCAAATACCCCCGAGTGTCGGCTGTCCACTGGAGTGCAGTTGACCTATTAGGGGCCACACCCTTAAAGAAAATGTGACTCCTTTCCCCAGAAGCCATCAATAGTCAATAGCGCCTTGGCTAGAGCCGGCCCTTCTATGCTGGACACTCATTGGTTTGCTGTGCAAGTTTTGTGCAGCCAAGCACAGCAATTTAAAAATACGCACTGCACTTGTGTACCTTTCCAGAAGGAAAGCGGGTGAAAATGCATGCCTTTTGACTTAGCAATTTAGTACTTCTCAGAATCTCTCCTGGATACGTTAGTACAAAATTGTAATCTCAGCTATTTGACGAGCTGAGGCAGGAGAATCAGAAGGTGGAATCCAGCCTCTGGGACACAGTGAGAATCCATGCCTCCCCAAAATGTTTCTTACAGAAATACAGAGAGAAACAAAGATAAAGATATAAGATCCTTTAGTTATATGCACGAATGCACTATAAAGGAAAAAAAAAACCCTTTAATTGGTCAAATGAGATGGGCCCAGTGGGGAAGGAATTTCCTCTGAGCGTGGTGACCCGAGAACAGTCCTCCAAGCCCACGTGGCATAAAGGAGAGAGCTGCCTCACTCGTGCTGTCCTCTGACCTCTACAGTCATACTGGCGTATTCTACCATGCACATACATATGAGCAAATGAGAAATAAAGAAATGTAAAAAGAACTGAAAAAGCTAAATGACTATCAATTGAGAATCAATTTAAAAATGACAGATGTTCACAAAAGAGAATACTACATCGCTCTCTGGAGACCAGGCTGGCCTGGATCACACCAAAAACCCACCCGCCACTGCCTCCAGAATATACAGAGTAAAGGTGTGTGCCACCTCACCTGGCTAACCCAGAATATTCTTGAAGTCTCCAGGAACAGCCCTTCTAGTCATTCATTCTCTAGGACTGATCACAAACTGAATGAAGCCTCCTGCTTCAGCTTTGCACGTGCTGGGACTGCAAGCACGTGCCACCTCACGTGGCAGAACTCCTAGCATCCTTGATCCTTCACCAACAAACAGTCCCCTCTCCTTTCAGAACTCCGCGGGTCCCAAGGGGAGATACGTGTCTATAGGACAGATTCACCCCCACTTAGATTTCAGTGTAGACACATGAGTCATAAGAGGAGGTAGGCTGAAAATTCTTTGAGCCCAAAGTGTCAGTCCTCAGGGACTGAATATAATTATTGCTATATATGTATAAATTTATATATGTTAATATACGTTATATATACAATTTATGTTAAATATATAAACTTGTATATTATATATAACAACTTTATGTTATTATGCTCCAAAAATATATAATATAAAGTATATAATGCTTTAAGATATACTTTTTATATTTATGTGACATTTCAAAAACTTTAAGCTAGGTATGGTGGCTCAAGCCTGTTATCTCAGTACACAGCAACAGGAAGCAGGAGGCCCTTCAGTATAAAGCCGGTCCCGGCTACATAGCGAGTTTGTGGCCAGCCTGTAGTATGTACCAAGACTTTGTCTTTACAACTTTGAAAAATGCTTTAAAATGTGTGTAAGGAACCATCTGAAATGTGTTTATATATGTGTATAGATCAAGATAATTTTGTGCATAGATACAACTATCATACTATTTGTAAAAAAGAATCTGAGGGGAGAAAAGTTTAACATCAATTTTTTTTTTTTTTATGATTTGAACTTTTTCTCCAGAGTATTTTCCCTCTTAAAAATGAATTAAAGTGGCTATAGAATGGAGGGATGTTTTGAGACAGAGTCTTGCTAGGTAGGCCGGGCTGACCTCAAACACTCAAGCTTCCTGCTTCTGCTTTCCACGTGCTGAGATTACAAGTACATGCCGCCACACGTGGCAGAACTCCTAGGATCCTTGCTCCTTCACCAACAAACAGTCCCCTCTCCTTTCAGAACTCCACGGGTCCCAAGGGGAGACACGTGCCTACAGGACAGATCCACCCCCCCCCCGACCCCACCCCGCTTAGATTTCAGTGTAGACACACGAGTCATAAGAGGAGGAAGGCTGAAAATTCTTTGGGCCCAAAGCGTCAGGCCTCCGGAGCTTGACCAGAATCTTCGCTTCGTTCTCTGAGGAATCCATTCTGACCTTAGCTCTCCTTTAATCAGAGAGATAAGTGCGGAAAGCCCTGAAGGACTGTTTGGGCCCCTATACCCTAAGCCTCATGCAAGTTCCCTCCTGTCCTTGGAGACGAGATAGGGTGTTTTTTTTTCTTTTAGGAAGTTAAAGGTGAGGCAACCAGACCTTTCTTACCATACTTTACAGAGGGAAGAGTAGAATCTCCAAGGGAGACTCCAAAGAAGCACCCCCAAAAGAACACTTGAGACGCAGATTAGACAGCTTCTCCTTTCTCTAGCACGTTTCTTTAGATCAGCCTTTTCTTTGCTCCTTATTTTTAAACACACAGGTCTTTAGAAATCTTATTTCCTACATGCATTTCAATAGAAAACTTCATATCATTCGCATCCATGGAAAATCAGTACCACAAGCAAGAGAGAGAAAGAGAATATTAGTAAATGTTACCTGAGACGGAACTCCTGGACACAGGCTCCTCGTGCAACTTCTCCTCAGAGATGGATGGAAGGCGGTCCCCCAATGCTCCTCCTTGGCCTTATAATGACTGGGAAATAGTTGCCAGGAGGCTTTGTTTCAGCTTCTCCTATAGGTTAACAGTCCCCTGTGATTTTCTTTTAGCTCCGCCTCTCAGTGAGAGTGGCATTCTTTCAGCTCCCCCTATAGGTTAGAGCGTGGGATTAGTAGCCAGCACAATTTTATTGAGTGACTATTCTTTTTCAGAAACAGCGCTAACTGCTTGAGATAGAGGAGAAAGGGGAAGATAAATTGTAATTGGGCACAGATGGAAAAGGCGAGTGAGTGTGTGTGATTAGAAGACGTCTGACACAGACTAAACAGCCAATAGCCTTCACTTTATGAGCCCCTCTATTTAAGCTATGACTAACAGGACACAGGCAGAAATGTCTTGGGAACTTCCAACTTATCAGATACAATGGGAAGTTATCAGTCCGAACGTTAATTGCCTTTGTTAATCACTCCCCTCCCCCTGGCTTCACAGAAGCCGTCGGCTGCAGGGTTTTCTCCTATCTCCCTGTCACCCTTTTAACCAGATACCTAAATGCTGATGCTTCCCGGGATTGATCCCTTCGCCTTCTCCGCATGTCCTCCCGGCAGAAGTCTGCCCACGTAGCGTCCACCTACAGAGGAAGTTAGACTCCGGGATCCTAAGAGAGCACACAAAGCCTGGTTCCCCTCTCCAGTCTCACTTTCAGCTTTCATAGCATAATGGTATTTCTGTAGTGGAGCTTTGTTCAGCCTGTGTCTTCGCTCCATCTACCTGGTTCCTGTTTCTACTGCAAATTTGTTCAAGATTCAGTCTCAACTGGGGGAGCGTTAGACTGAAGATTCGGCTCCTGCCTTCAGTGCATCTGCTGAGGAGCCTTCTGGAACCACAGCCCTTGCTTTTAATGCCCCAAACACACTCCACTCAGTCCCTTTGCTACTGCTTCTTCTTCTTCTTCTTCTTCTCCTTCTTCTTCTTCTCATTATTATTATTATTATTATTATTATTATTATTATTATTATTATTTAGACAAGGTCTATTTTTGGTCCTGGTCTCATAAACCTATAATCCAAGCACTTGGGAGGCTGAGACAGGATTCAATTCCAGGCCAGCTTGGGCTCCATGGCCAGAAAAAAATGTCTCAAAACCAACAGAAAACTTGAGCTCTCAACAGTTAAACATAAATTAAAAGGAACTTGGACATGTATGAGGTTTTTTTTTAAAGGCCCTTTCCCTTTTTCTTCCTTCTGTGGGGACATCAATGCAGGGTGCGACAACGGTCAGTCCTAAAAGAGAGCGCTTGCTGAAGAGGAAGTCCAAGTGGAGGCTGCAGGAAACTGGTTACATATCATAGAAAGGAATGAATTATTTTGTGGATAAAAGAATCAGGTCTCTAGTGGCAGAAGATGGAGTTACAAATACGTTTAGTGAAGACCTTGGAACGACCCCTGTGATAGTGATCTGGACTCAGAGCTACTAGTATGAACTCTTGGTTTTTTTTTTCTTTTTACTTTTATTGAGACAGGGTCTAAATAGCCTCTAAAAGTCCTCTTGCCTTACTTTCCTGAATGCTGGCATTCTACGTGTGTGCCACAACAGACAAACTCATGATTTTCAATAAATACATATACAGCCTGTATATGTATATTTATGTGGTATACATATGCATGTATTCCCTGGGTTCTGGGGCCTTCGAACAATTATACCCTGGTGCCAACAATGATCATACTTAACGGCTCTTACTTAGTTTTAAACATCACTCTCTAGTCAAAGGAATCAGAGATCCTTGGAGAAATGGCTGATCCTAGAGCCTAAGGCACATCTTTTTTTTTTAAACTTAGTTTTACAACAAACTGATTCCAGGACAGCTAAGACTATACAAAGAAACTCTGTCTTGAGAAACCAAAAAGAAAAAAAAACAAAACAAAACCAAAAACAAAATACCCTAACCAAACAAAACCACAACCTTAGTTTTATATATAGTATTGACAAACTACCTTAAATGTAGTATCTTATATATAGTATTGAAGCCAGGTGTGGTGATTTCTAGTCCCAACACTTCGGAAGTGGAGGCACGAGATCACCAGTTTGAACACAGCCTGTTCCACAAAAAGACCTACAATGTAAACTAATGTGGGCCCATGGGGGCTCACAGAGACTGAAGCACCAGCTGAAGAGCTTGCATGGGCTGGACCTAGGCCCCCTACACAGATGCAGCGGATGTGCGGCTTGGTCATCACGTGGGCTCCCTAACAATTGCAGCCCGAGCCCTCTCTGACCTTTGGATTCCTTTCCTCTTACTGGGCTGCCTTGTTGGGCTCCAGTGGGAGAGGATGTACTTAGTCCTGCTGCGGCTTGATTTGTGTGTGTGTGTGTGTGTGTGTGTGTGTGTGTGTGTGTGTGTCCTTTTGCCATCTTCTGGTTTTGTGTGATTTTTTTAGGCAGTTGGTTAAACCACCTAAAACCAGTAGATGCCAAAAGGACTGGTCTGGACAGATGGCTGAGTGTTTGAGTACTTGCTGTTCTTTCTTTCTTTCTTTCTTTCTTTTTTTTTTTTTGTGTGTGTGTGAGATAGGGTCTCTCTGTGTAGCCTTGACTGTCCTGGACTCGCTTTGTAGACCAGGCTGGCCTCGAACTCACAGCGATCCGCCTGCCTCTGCCTCCTGAGTGCTGGGATTAAAGGCGTGCGCCACCACCGCCCGGCTTTGCTGTTCTTTCATAGGACCCGAGTTGTGTTGCTAGCACCTACACCAGGCAGCTCACAAACCACCTGTAACTCCAGCTGCAGGGGATCCATCGGTCTAGTGTTTTCCTTTGGCTTCTGAAGGCACCTCACACATTTGTTGCACACACACACACACACACACACACACACACACACACACACACACACACAGATATTTTTCATTAATTCATTTAATCACTTTTAAAGCCCCCTTTTTCTTCTTTGTCCAGCCCTACCCTCACATTGACCCCTCCCTCTACTCTCCCCTCACCGTCTCCTCAGAGATGGGGGGACCCCCCCACCATGGGTACCAACCCACCCTGGCAAATCAAGCCGCAGCAGCACTAAGCACATCCTCTCCCACTGAAGCCCAACAAGGCAGCCCAGTAAGAGGAAAGGAATCCAAAGGTCAGAGAGGGCCCTGGCTGCAATTGTTAGGGGAATGTACATGAGGACCAAGCTGCACATCCGCTGCATCTGTGTAGGGGGCCTCGGTCCAGTCCATGCACTGGGCTGGCGCTTCAGTCTCTGTGAGCCCTCCATGGGCCCACGTTAGTTGTAGGTCTTTTTATGGTGTCCGTGACTCCTCCTGCTCCCTCCATCCTTCCTCCTACTCTTCCATAAAGACTGCCAGAGCTCCACCTATTGTTTGGCTGTGGGTGTCTGCATCTGTTCGCATGAGGAGGTGGCCACCTAGCTTCCCCCTCCCCTGCTGCTAGGAGTCACGCTCATAGACTCCAAGGAGCCTCCCCTGTCCCAAAGATGCCCCCACGGATTTCTGTTCTCTCTCCCAGTTCTACCCCCTCCCAACCCCCCTCTCCCACCCAATTCCCTCTATCTACTTCGGGTGTCTATTTTATTTCCCTTTCCGAGTGAGACTCAAGCATAGTTCAGAAGTTACACACACACACACACACACACACACACACACACACACACACACACACACATACATACACACACACAAGGGGCAGGGGAGCATGCATTTAGAAAGAGTGATAAAACAAATGTGGTTTAATATTAAAAACTGGGAACTGAGATGAAGAATGTATGGAAAGTCTTTGGGTATACTTGCAGGTTTTCTGGACTTACGAAATTACTTCAAGATGTTAAGTCTTTTTTTAAAAAAAGTCTGTTGCTGGGCTGGGTGTGGTGGCACACGCCTTTAATCCCAGCGTGTGAGAGGCAGAGGCAGGTGGATCTCTGTGAGTTCAAGGCCAGCTTGGTCTACAAAGCAAGTCCAGGACAGTCAGGGCTACACAGAGAAACTCTGTCTTGGAAAAAAAAAACCAAACCAAAACAAATCAGTTGTCGAGCTGGAGAGATGGCTGAGAAGTTAAGAGCACTAACTGTTCTTCCAGAGGGCCCGAGTTCAATACTAGCAACCACATGGTGGCTCCTAGCCATCTATAATGATATTTGGTGCCCTCTTCTGGCGGGCAGGCACACATGCAGGCAGAATTGTATGCATAATAAATAAATAAATAATCTTTAAAAAATAAAAGTAAGTTGTCTCTTTCTTTTCTTTTTTTTTTTTATTTTTGGGACAGGGTTTCTCTGGGTAACCCTAGCTGCCCTGGAGCTCAGTCTGTTGACCAGGTTGGCCTGGAATTCACAGAGATCCACCTGCCTCTGCCTCCCAAGTGTCAAGATTACAGGTGTGCGCCACCACACCCAGTTCTATTTGTTTAAAAAATACTGAAAATAAAATCAAGTGTTTGTAATGTGAAGCATGCATTAAAGTCTCTATTTTTTACTGTTTATAGAGGCTTATAAAGTTTTTTAAAAGATAAACTTAAGGCAAGAAATATGTGAACTTGGCAAAAGCTATCTAAAGTGTTAAATGTGACAAAATACTCTTGAAACGTTGACAGATCATGAGGAGAAGTTTCTTCTCTCTGTGACAGACAGCTCGAACAACCTATTGGTTGTTCTGTGTGCAGGATAACCTTTTACTCACAACTTAACCTCCTCCTAGAAACACAGAATAAGCTCGTGGGATACGGAGACAGAAAATAATTACACACAGGAAGAAGAAAAGCAGACTTTAAAATTCTGTCTTTTTATACATGTATATATACTTTATTAAATTCACATTCTTAAGATATACACTAGGTCAACATTTCACAAAACTTTCTATTATCCAAAAGCAGTTATCATAAAACAGTGATTTATAAGTAGGTCAAGCAAAACCAGGATCTATAGCATTTTATTATGGTTTCATTTCTTGTACTAGGTTTCAAAGAGAAGCTTAAAATATATGATATGAGAATAGGAAGAAAGAATTTTACTTTATAAGAACAACTGCGTTTCAAATATTAGACTTTATATAAAAATAAAGGGGTACTGTCAACAAAGCTGCTCTGTGGATTAGCATATTACCTATCTTTTGTTTATTTCAAAACAATCCCTGCGCAAGTCAGCTTTCTAGTCCATTTAAACAATAAAGAGGACAACAGTAACAAAAGCTTAGTTTACAAAGAAAAGACAGGAATATGGCAAAAGAAAATCCGTAGGGAGAAGGGATTGACAGGAGTCAGAGAGTAATGAGAGAAGGCGGGGAGTGAGAGCACATTTAAAACATTTCATCGAACTCATTGATAAAAGTTGGTTTAAATAGTTAAGTGAATCTTCCTGCCCCTTTGTTCTCGTCATACCATTTCAATTTGCTGCTCTGGTTTTACCTTGCCACTGAATTGTTAACATAAGTCTAAATACCATCACGTTTCAAATGTTACTTCTTAACAGTCCTAAATTTGGACTCTAAATTTGAACTGAAAAGTGTCCCTTTAAGGCAAAATAAGACAGAAAAGTGAAGGCAGACAAGTTTCCTGAAAGACAAACTCATCTCTTCTCATTATGAAGGCGAAAGCCTTTGAACACGGTTCACTGACAGAGTGGATATACTAAGTACTGTCTGGGAAACACTTCTTGAAAACAGCACGTAAGCGGGAGAGTCTTATAACAGCACTTTTACGTTAGGTTTGAAGGATTCTGAGCTTTTCCCAGGCTAAAGCAACAAGGGACCTAAAGCCGGTAATAGATGGTATGATAGTGATTACAATGTAAACCTAAGAGCAGACCTCGTCTATAAAGGAACTGCTGCACGCTACGTGACATTCTCTAATGATTACAAGAGGTTTTGCTTCGAGCATACTAGCTTCTTGTCTGGAAATGCCTTCAAACCACCTCCACGGAGTTTAGATTTCAAAAGACTTAAGTTTAATCATTTTCTGTTTGTTTCTTACATTCACTCGCTATCACGATTCTAGTGGGTAAATGTGAATATTAAACAAATAGTCCACCCACCATGTTAAACATTAAAAGCCAACAACACAGACATTCTACGCAGAGTAATAAATAATAAATAATGTCACAATACAGCACACTTGGGTTTCTCAAATATCTTACTTAGTCAGGAGTTTCCTCTTGCAAAAAAGACAGAGCATATGTTACGTCACACTACATATACACTGCTTAGAGCTTAAAATTTTTCTGGAAGCAGAGGGCACAGTAGCATTGACCTTTTAAGCTCCCCAAAGCTTCCCTACAGATATTAAACTGCCCTCTATAAAGCAACAAGGCCAAGAACTGGGTTCTGATTCTAACACAACACAATAACCAAACACACCAGGTCACCACATGACGAAACAAACTCAATGACAAAAAGGAATCAGAAAAGACAAACAAACAAAATAGCACTCACATACAGAAAGCTTCCATTTCCACAAGACCCTATGATATATGTCCCCTACAGGACGGCAATGTACCCCAAGGCACCTAAGGCCTCATAATACTACCCGAGACACTGACAGCTTCATGGGCGCTTGCTTTTGTACAGTGGTTTGTGTAAATAACTATTCGTTCATTTGTAGATGCTCCACACATCTGGTCAAGGCAGGAATTTCTTCTCCTTGATAACACCACCTAGAAATATCAACAATATTTTATATATTCCTTAGGGCACCAGGTTCAGGGAGGGAAAGAGCAACTGTGGTAGCAAAGGCCTAAGAACCCGAGGTGACTAATGCAGGCGCCCTGTAAGTCACTGACATGCTCCACTCTAAAACCAGTCTTTACTGCACACATCCCAACGGCAAGAAGCAATACGGTGGTGATGGAAGCAACTAGGGGTTTCTTCCCCTCTGTGAGAAATGGCAAAGCAGCAGCTCAAACAGGCAAGGGAAAGGAAACAATGTTCTTTAAAGCTGATGCAGAAAAAAAAAATGAAAACTTGATATAATCAAAAGCAATTTTAATATTACCATGAAATAAAGAAAGAGATGGGAAAGCATGTAGTCAACACAGAATTTTTATAAATCTCTCAAGCAAGAGAATTTCTGATCAACTCTGATACGTCACTGCTAGGGGAAAAAAAAACAATCATAGAAAATATGCTTTAGTGTTCCCCTTCAATGAGTGAAAGTAGGTGCTCTTTGAGGCACTAGGGGAAAAAAACCCCTCCAGGCAATCAAAAATGTGTATTTGAGATTTAGTTATCAAACACAAAATGAGGTCAGCCCAAATGGATGTTAGTAAGGTGACTCTGTTTGCAAAATTGAACTTTAGAGAGGAGATGCCCGGGAACGAGCATCGGAATGCTTGCAATCGGCCAAACTCTAATCCCCACTGTGGATCAAAGTTCTCCACATAGTTAAAACACCGAATCAGAAATGGGGAAGTCACTTGGGTGAGAGATCATCCATCAAGATGAGCGAGGAGCATGAATTGGAGCATGCTACTGGAGACTCTGCGGGAGCGCTGCCTGTAGCCATTGAGTCTGAGGACAAGCCACTGCTGATACTACTGCCATCCAAAATATCTGAACTGAGGACAAAGCAAAAAGAATTATAAGCGAATGCATGTATTAGGGTCCACATAACATGCAATGATATGATTTCAAGGACACACACGTCAACACAGCATTGGTGAATAATAAGAAGCATAAAGGCCACAGCAATGAACTGCATAGTGTACTGTGCTGAGAGACCTGTGACACTCCGAAACCCACAGGAACCCACAGGAAGAGCCATGACATGCCCCTGGAGGTGCCTGACTATCTAGCATATGCTAAGTGTTGTTCATTGGGGAGAAGGGGCTTTCCTGACCTTCCATTTTCGTATTTCTCTTCTTACCTTTCTTTCCAGAGCCTTAAAGCAAGAATGGCTGATATTTACTGCGGTACCTGTTCTCAAGTTAGGTGAAGTATGCCTTCAGACATATTACTTCTATTCTTGAGGAAAGTCTTCAGCTGCCCTAAATTTGACCGTTTTGTTTGCCCACTCCCAAGAGGTTTCAGTGTAAATATTTTCTAAATGATTCCCTCTTCTAAACTTTCCTATTCTCATTTTATGATTTTGTTGTATTGTTTCCTTTCAGACGCAAAGAGCCCCCTGCTATCTGTAAGGGACTCCTTTCCTTACCCCTCTCAGTTACTCTCTAGTTATGCTCCTAGAATGTTCTCTCCTCATGGTTCCCATCGTGTCTCTTTAACCCAAACAACTGGTCTCTGTTCTCATCTTCCCTTGATCTGGACACCAAGAACCTCCACAAGCCATCCCAGGAATATGCTTGCCATCCATACCAGATGCTCAGTGTTCCCACAAATTGACCAAAACATGGCTTCATGCTTTACATGGAACCAAGACGCTCTGCTTCACATCACGCCGCCTTTCTTGCTTCGATTCCCGGGGATCCTAGAGCTATGCTGTGTGTTTGCCCTGACTTTACTCATTCACTTACTCTAATATTTACTAAGGGCCTGCCAAACGTAGAAGATATGTAGATACTTGAAGGACAATGGTCTGAAGGACAGACAAGGTCCCCAGCCTTTCCGAATTTACAGGAGAGTGGAGAAGACAGAGATTTCAATGATAAGGCTCATGGGAAAATAATTACACTTTGTGACACGAGTAATAAGAGAAGAAGGGTCTGGGGCTCGGAGAGCTGGCCATATGGGAACCCTGAGCTAAGCTGGAAAACCGTGAATAGATTCTCAGAGGTGCGACTTGGGCTCTGGTGGAAAAGATGAGCAGGTGCTAACTCGAGAAGGTGCAGGAAGAAGCAAGGATAGTTCTGGGAATTAAAAGAAGGCTACAGAGCCGGGGGTGGTGGTGGTGGTGGTGCACGCCTTTAATCCTAGCACTTGGGAGGCAGAGGCAGGTGGATCGCTGTGAGTTCGAGGCCAGCCTGGTGTACAAAAGCGAGTCCAGGACAGCCAAGGCTACACAGAGAAACCTTGTCTCGAAAAACAAAAAACAAAAAAACAAACAAACAAACAAAAAGAAGGCTAGTACAGAGGCATTATAGACTCAAGAGAACACAGTGAGAACCAAACTGGAGGAGTAATCCGGCAATTTAAGTTTATACAAATACTTTTTTAAAACTTTTTGAAACGGAAGAAAAACAGAAAATAGAGAATCTGCCACTAGCTCCTTGGCAAACCCCCATTCTGTTCTAATATGTGGAATCGAAATGTTACACCTTTATGTTATTTTTGTAAGCTTCCAAGCTGATGTATTTCCACTGTAAAGAAGTTCACAGTACATTGTTTTGTTCAGCCTTGGCTGAACTGGGCTTACTTTGTAGACCCGCCTGGCCTCTAACTGACAGCGATCCACCTGCCTCTGTCTCCGAGTGCTGGGATTAAAGCCATGCGCCACCATTGTCTGGCCTCATAGTACATTTTTAAGTCTCAGGCCTACATCATCCTCCTGAAAAGCAACTTTTCCTCTCCTGCCTTTCTTTAATGTCATGTCTTTCTTTCATGATTTTATCTGCAGTGCTAGGGATAGGGACCCAGGCCCTCATACCTGCGGGGCAAGCACATTACCACGGGAGATACACCACAGGCCCTCTCTGCTATATCTTTCTATTGCATACAGGTTATTTTTAGGTGGAGACAGATTACAAATGGGTTTTGGAAGAGTAAAAATAAAAAATGGGAATAGTATACTTCACATTGCTCCTACTAATATGCACATTGCTGTCAAATGCATCATTAATAATACTACTTTCAAGGAAGAGGTCTGGAAAACTTAGTTGGCTCTGATACTTCCTCAACCACATGGCAAAATGGTCCAAATATGAATTATTCAACAACTGAAAAAAGAGTTGCACAGATAATCCAAGATACTGGGAAATCAAAAGGACCTTTCTTTTGCCTTTGGAAAATATGTGAATTTTCCTCTGCAGCTTTTTGCCTAGACTAATATTAAAATGAGTTGACTTTCTTAAAGCACATATTGGCTGAGCAGCACAAGGGCATGCTCTTGTCCATTTGGCAGGACGAAAAAGACTTCGATTAAAATTTGGCCACCATGTAGATAATCTGAAGATAAAGAAGGGATTCTTTATTGCCAACAGCAGAATGACAGTGAGCCAAGGATTAAAAGATTCCATTTGTAACAAGACATGCTTGCTTAGGTGACTCCTGTATTCGTTCCAAAATAAGACTTGCGGTGAAATATTTTTCTTTCTTTTTTATTTTTTTAAAGATTTATTTATTTATTATTATGTATACAGTGCTCTGCCTGCACATACACCTGTAGGCTGGAAGAGGGCATCAGATCTCATTATAGATGGTTGTGAGCCACTATATGGTTCCTGGGAATTGAACTCAGGACCTTTGGAAGAGCAGGCGGTGCTCTTAACCTCTGAGTCATCTCTGCAGCCCCCAAAATGTTTTTCTTAACATTGTTGATTACTTACGAGAAAAAAAGCTGGCAGAGGCAATTACCAATTAGAAAAAAATAAACCATTTCAAAATGTCTTCTCCACCATTACACATAGACGTCTCTAATTTTTCTTACTATTGGAAAAATGGCAAAACTACATTTTGTCTCATTCGCAATTTAGCTTCAAAACTTAGTAAAGCTTAAAGTAGACACTGCCACTGAACTAAGATCTGGTTTCTGTTCTAGTTAGCCTGGATGCCTATAACATGGTCATAGAAGCAGAGGCCATAGGCCATGTCACTCTTTCATTAATCAATCAGATCCATGTAGAGCGGGACTGTGTAACCATGTAATCCCCAGAGATCACTGTGCAAAGGGAACTTTTATTGATCACCATTACATCTTACACTGGAGCTTCTAAAAGCAACAGAGCCTGGTCTAACTTGAGCTTCTTATTTTCTCCCCTAACATCTGATGAGAGTGCTAATGATAACGCGCCTTACTTCCACTAGTAGCCAAAGCCAGAAGGTCATAGGAAAGCAAAGGATATTCAGACTAGACATAGGACTATCTGAATTGAAAATGAACTGATTGATCCCAGCCAAGGCTGGAGTTGTGATGTGGCTCAGCGGTAAGGGCACTTGGCTGCCAAGCCTGATGACCTGAGTTCAGAGGACGGAACCAACTCCTGAATATTGTCCTCTGATCTCCACATGTGGGTGCCCCCGACACAAATAAATAAATAGGCAATTGTAGAAAAATCATCAACGCATAGTGACATATGCCCATAAGCCCAGCATTTCAGAGGCAGAAGTAGGAGCATCAGGAGTTCAAAGTCGTCATCCTTAGCTTGAGGCTAGCTTTGGATAAAGAGTAAGAATTCTATCTCAAAAAAACAAAAAACAAAACATTTAAAATAACAATGATAGGGGCTGGAGAACTGGCTCAGAGGTTAAGAGCACCGTCTGCTCTTCCAAAGGTCCCGAGTTCAATTCCCACCAACCACATGGTGGCTCAGGACCACCTGCAATGAGATCTGGCGCCTTCTAGTGGCAGGCAGGTGCATATGCAGGTAGAATATGGTATAAATAATAAATAAATCTTTAAAAAAAATAATGATAGCTAGAGTATGGTAGCACATGTCTGTAGACCCAGAACTCATGAGGAAGTTGAAGACTAGACTGGGCTACACACTGAGTTTCAGGCCAGTCTGGACTATAGAATGAGACTCGAACCAGAAATCTAAGCCAAAATGTTAAAATCAACCACCACATTAACCACTGATGTACTAGGCCAGAAAAGACGAGAATCTTCCCTCTTCCAGGCTAAACAGGTACCACTTAGTCTTCATCACAGGCCTAGGGACCCTGAAAATCCCTTTGTCTGCTCTGCAGTGCTACAGATACATTCTGTCTTATTCCCAGCTCAATAAGGAACAGAGGGAAATTCTTACTAGGAAAAAAAAAGCAATCAAAGTACTATACAAGGCATACTTCTGAATTATGTTCAAACTCTTGAAGTTCACAAACACTAAATGCAAAATGACCTAATTCCAGCTTTGTAGTTGGCAATGTTCTCCAACATTCTGTTGACAAAGACTTCAGGATATTTTTGGGGGGGCGGGGGAGGGATAAAAAGTATGCCCAAATGGGCACAAAGCCTAAATGGGTTCATATTCAAAGTTCTAATTTAATTTATACTTCAAAGAGGTCAGATTTTAAAGATTATTAAGTAGCACATAAACTTTAAAGACTATAAAATGTATCTCTTCCTTCTCTTTGTGGTATGGGACAGAGAATAAAGAAAAGTTTAAAAAGATGAGATCATATCTGCTATTTATCAGATCTTTGAGCTACTCTCCAAAATAAAAGATAGCAGAAGAAAGAGTCTTTACTTTTCTTATCAAGTATACTGCCATCTTGAGCAACAAAAATAAGCAAACAGGTTGTTTCTATCTCTGTCCCCATTTTTAAGAATATGGATGTCTGAACTGCACTAAGAGACAGAAATTTCTGTAAAAGCAGACTCTAGATTCAATATTAAGAGTAACTCATATACCAGGTGTGGTGGCGCACGTCTTTAAACTTGGAAGGCAGAGGCAGGCGGATTAATGTGAGTTCAAGGCCAGCCTGGTCTACAAAGCGAGTTCAGGACAGCCAAGGCTACATAGAGAGACCCTGTCTGGGGGGGGTGTGGGGGGGGGGAGAAAAGACTAACTCACAAAATTTCTTCACTTAGACATAAATGCCAGTATCCTTAGTATATAAGGTGCCCCACAGATCTTAACACAATTGTAAGCTTTAAGGTGCTTTGAGATGATGACACAAATTCAAGTAAAAGCATTACTGGAAAGTTCTGAACTGCCTTTTGCTAGGCCTGTCTGTGTATTCATATGTGTAGTGCATGCATGTGTGTCGTGTCCATCACTGCTCATGCAGAGCCCTGAGGAGGCCAGAGGAGGATGTTGGGTGTCATGCTTGCACAGCAAGTGTTCTGACCCACTGAGCTATCTTTCTAGTCATTAGTTTTGTTTTGTTTGGTGGAGGGGAGGGGTCTCACTATGTAATCCAGGCTTCCCTGAAACTCCCAGGCCCTGTGATCTTTTCAACTCAGCTGCCTGAGTACCCAGGGCTACAGACACGTGCCACTAGACACGGCCAGTACTTAGGTCTTGACAACTTGCTTTTTGTGAATTTTGAGGAATAAGTTTCTTTATTAGTCACTACTTGAACCATACTTTCACAGTCTACAAATGCTCATGAATTAGGCACATATCGTGTGTGTGTGTGTGTGTGTGTGTGTGTGTGTGTGTGTGTGTGTGCGCGCGCGCACGCGTGTGTGCGTGTGTGTGTGCATGCTTTTGTTTTGTTTTAGAAACAAGTTCTCATGTAACCACAGCTGGTCTCTAACTCACTCAGTTTACATTTCGTTTAGCATTAATGTCCATGTCTTCAGGACTCTCACAGCTACTACAGGTTTACTCAGGGTTTGCCACAGCAACTGAAATTCGACAATAGCATGGCCATAGCCAGCTAATGCTGTGCTGCTTAAAACATGAATGCCCGCAATTGGGCGTTGTGGAGCATGCCTTTAATCCCAGCACTGGGGAGGCAGAGGCAGGCGGATCTCTGTGAGTTCGAGGCCAGCCTGGTCTACAAAGTGAGTTCAGGACAGCCAAAGCTAACACAGAGAGACCCTGTCTCAAAAAAACCAAAAAACAAAATATGAATACCCACACTAGGAATGAGGGCTACAAATAAATATATGAATTTTTCTTTGTTGTTTCGTTTTGGTTTCAGTTTTGGTATTGCTGCACATCATACCCAGGGCTGCAAACACGCTAGGGAAGTGATCTACCACTGGGCAACGTTTTCTTTGCCTTCCTTTCTGTTTTTCTTTTGTTTGATACAGTCTTATTACATTTGATACACCTTTATTAAAGCTGGGTGCAGTGGCCCATAGCTGTAATCCCAGCACGTGGGGAAGCAGAGGCAGGAGGATCTCTGTGAGTTCAAGGCCAGCCTGGTCTACAAAGCGAGTCTAGGAACTCTCAAAAAACAAAAATACATAAATAAAAAGATACAGTCTTACTATACATTTAGGCTATCCTGTTTCACTATGTAGCCTAGGCTGGCCTCCAACACGGCAATCTGCCTAAGCCTGCATTGTGCTAGGATTATAGGCATGTGCTACCACAGCCAGCTCCCTATCTTTTTATGGCCATGTTTTAAAAAAAGACATAAATATAAATATATGGCCGAGTGGTGGTAGCACACGCCTTTAATCCCAGCACTTGGGAGGCAGAAGGACGCAGATCTCTGTGAGCTTGAAGCCAGGCTGGTCTACAACGCCTTGTACAAGGCTGGACGTTCTATTTCCAGCATGGTGATATACATATATAATATATTTTTTTTTTGCCATGCTGGAGATGGAATGCCGAACCTTGTACAAGCTGAACATACACTCTACCACTGAGTTACCCACCCAGCTCCTCACTATCCTTGTCTTCTGCTTGGCAAAATGTTGTGAACTTCTTCCTCACCGGATCACTTGATAAGTAGCTGGATAAGCACATCTATTTATAGTTATGTGCCTATACTCACACTTTACCATAAAAGTCATATGCAGTCTGCACCAGGTATATAGTTTCATCCACTCATCCTCTTGACAAGCTTCAGGAATTGCTCTTAGCAATCTCTACATACCTGGGAAGACATGCTGTTCCAAAATTAGCATACTGAGCTACCAAGGACACAGAGAGACAGTGGAAGATACAAATAGGAACAATCTAAAAGGCACTCCAACAGTGCCAGTCAGCAAACCTCATGAATGACAATAAGCTAGGACTTGCTTACCTGGAAGTGCAAGTTATCTTAAATAATACACATGCAACTGGGGAGGAAGGAATTGTCAACCCTTACACCACTGAGTGTCTTTTATACCTCTTCCATTTAGAGAGTAACATTCTATTTTTAAAGTGAGTGCTATAAAAACCCAGGGAACAAAAAGTTCTAAAAGGTGTTACACAATTGTATAGAGAATACGGTACTCAGCAAGGTGACTGGAATAACCTCCTAGATGTCTGTAGGCATGCAAACGCTCAACTTCAAGAACAAGAAAACACTGAAAACCCTTGCATCACTGACCTAATCTAGAAGACTAGCAGTCATGTGACCTGGACCATAACAATTAGTTACTGTTACTCTAAAACTACACATTTAAGCTGGGGTCGATGGTGCACGCTCATAGGTCCCACTACTCAGGAGCCTAAAGCAGGAGGGGTGTGAGTTCTGAGCCAGCCTTGATTGCACAGTGAGCTTGAGGTGAGCCTGGACTATACAGAAAGACTGTCTCAAAGTAGAAAGAGAAACTGCCATCTTAATTAGCATTGTGGTCTATCGATTTTCTAAAAAGACTCTATCACAACAGATCAATCAGATGATTTAATAAATGCCATGGGCATAATGTTTTCAATATGAAATGCCCCCACTAGCTCATTGAATACATGCTTGCCTAGGTAGTGGCATTATTTTGGGTGGCAGAAACTTTCAGAGGAGACATCTGTCTGTAGCAAGGAAGCTACTGGGTGCATGAGCATGAAGGTCATACCTTGTCCCTAGTCCCTTCTCTCTGCTTTCTGTTTTCCCCGAGGGCAACAGCCCCTGCCAGATGTCCCCACTGTCATGTGGATCTGTATCACCACAGGCCCAGAATCAAGAGAGCCTGGGGACTGGACAGAAACCTCTGAAACCATGAGCTGAAAGAAATCTGACTAACATCGTTTATGTCAAGGACTTTGTCACAGTGACCAAAAGTTGGACTGATACACATGGTTTAGAGAATGCAGCCATCTCGTACTAAGTCAGAAGCACCGAGCATGAAATGCAATCAAAGTGCTGATAATCAAAATCCATTTTCTCCACAGCAACTCAGGGGCTCTTTCTCACACTAGGTAATGACACTACACCACACCACCCCATCCACTGAGAAAGGCTGACCTACCAGAGGCTAGGAACAAAAGGAACGGTGCAAAAAGGATACACAAACTTCCAGAGGATTACTAGGGACTTTCAGAGACCTGGCCATTCCAAATCACTTACACCTCTGGGGAGAGGCCCCTTTGTGAGCGTGGATTGTATTTTACATTATCTCGATGCTCTTTCAGTGTGGTTCTTTTTTTCCCCCGAGACAGGGTCTCTCTGTGTAGCCCTGGCTGTCCTGGACTCACTTTGTAGACCAGGCTGGCCTTGAACTCACAGCGATCTGCCTGCCTCTGCCTCCCGAGTGCTGGGATTACAGGCGTGCGCCACCACTGCCCAGCATGGTTCTTTTTCAATGTGAGTCATACCCTAATAGTTTTTTTATTTCATTTTTACCATGAACTGAGATCAGACAATTGCGCAGCATCTGTAGACAGCACACTGGTGGTGCCTTGGAAGAGTCTCTTAGGCTGGCTTTCTGTCTCCATTTCCCCTATAACAAAAGAAATATAGCTATCACAAAACAAATTTACAAACGCAGGTCTGATGCTAAAATGAGGGTGATATTTGTTTAACCAAAGCTCAGCGTGGGTTAAGCTATTCTGTAAAGGCTCCTACGTGTGCCAGGAGCCCAGATTTCCAGAGCCTAAGGCAAGAAGATCAAGAGTTCAAGCGTGTGCTACATAGCTACTTCCAGGTCAGCCTACACTATGTAAGATTTTTTTCTTAAACCACTTTCTCATCAAAACAGTGACTTTCCCATGTGCTTTAACATAAAATAAATATGTTTCTATATACCTTAGCCAAAAAGTAATAGCTTTCATTTTTTTCATGAATTATGCATATCATGTTACATCACACACACACACACACACACACACACACACACACACACACACACACACTTTACCTTGAATCAAAGCTAACCAATGGTAGAAATAAAGTAGGTATTCCCAAGCAGTTAAAACTCACAGTCAATAGTCTGTGGGTGGCAAAGAGGACTTATTTGATATCTTTTAATATCTTAACATTTCTTGAGACAGCAACAAAATGTATTTTCTGATAATGTGGAAATAGAGGTTGAGTTAGACAATGTACTCAAAATGAAAATATAGTTGGAAGTATACCTGTGTGCAAGCAGTAACAGTAATTCAACTCACACATTTGGAAGTAAACTGCTTTACTCAGCCCTATGGATTTTCACAGAATTTGTAATCATAGAACATGGCATTAACAGGAATAGTGCTTAACCTTTTGCTCTAACTAATGAGGGTTGTTGGACTCTTCTCCTTGCCCCAAGCTGTTTTTATTTCAAATGTGCATATTCTTAGCATTTGATCATCTTTACCTGGGCTTAAAAATAGAATAGAATGGAAGCTGGGCGTGGTGGTACACGCCTTTAATCACAAAACTCAAAGAGAAAGAGGCAGGCAGATCACTGTGAGTTCAAGGCCTGCCTGGTCTACAAAGTGAGTCTAGGACAGCCCAAGGCTACACAGAGAAACCCTGTCTCTAAAAACAAACAAACAAAGGAAGGAAGGAAGGAAGAAACGATTTAAGGTAAATGTGAGGAATATGTCTGTAATCCCAGCATTTGTGAGGTAGAAGCAGGGACATAATCACTAAGTTTGAGAGTGACTGGGCCACCCAGAGTGCCACAGCAGCCTGTAAGAGAAAGTCCCTGTCTCAGCTTGAGCAAAGAAGCAAGCAAAAACTAAACCTTTTGGAGTCAGGAGTCTGTCTCTACCTCAAAAGGACCGTGGAACTTAGAATTGTAGGAACCACTTCTGACAGAAAAAGAGCAAACAAGAACACACGTAAACCTTCATCCCCTCTATTATGAATTAAATCATACTATTTTTCTTCTGGGGCTATTGTGAAAATTATTGAAATTCATAAAAAAATTGTGCTTTTTGTTTACTTTGTCGGGAGCTTTAATATATATAGCTTTGAAAGTACAGGGTTTTAAGTTCTAGCAAAGAATCCCTCCACCTACTGGTAGAAATTGGAATAGCTATTAGGCAAACACTAGCTCCATTAACTTTCTGAACGGATTTTACTTTAATAATAACAACTAGAATACCTTTAATTTAAAGTGCTTTCACCTAATGCTCCTGAGAACATCCTAAGGTTATAAATAATTCCTTGCGAGATTAAATAAAGGGACTTGACTCACTAAATACAAATATTGTTACTCTCAGGATCTATTCTCTAAACCATATCATCTTTTAATATTTTTGAGAATTTCGTATATGTATAAAATTAAATATGATCATATTCACCCCAATCCCCCTCTCCTACTATCCCTGGGTCCTCTCTCCATATCCCCATCCCAATTTCATACCCTCCTTATTGCTTTTTATAACCTACTAAGTCTAATTAGTGCTGTTCATATGTGCAGGAGTCTGAGGCAATCCATTGGAGTATGGGCAACCTATACTACTGGTGTAGCTCCAACCCCGCACAGCCCTGGGTAGTCTAGAGCTCACTGCGCAACGCAGCCTGGCTTCAAATCTATAGTGATCCTCCTGCCTCTGACTTCCAACTATGTGGAACAACACGTTGGGTATGTCCCAGTCTCCCTGCCCCCTTCTTTCTTTTATAAACAGAGTTCATGTATCCATCCTAGGCTGCTTTTGAACTTCCCTGACCTCCTGATCAGCCCTATTTGATTTTTTTGAGACTGAGTCTCATGAAGCAAACGACTTTTTTTGTTTGTTTGGTTGGTTTTGGTTTTTCAAGACAGGGTTTCTCTGTCTAACAGCTCTAGCTGTCCTGGAACTCGCTCTGTAGACCAGGCTAGCCTGGAACTCAGAGATCGGCCTGCCTCTGCCTCCCAAGTGCTGGGATTAAAGGCGTCACCACCACTACCCAGCTGAACTACTTTTTTGATGTTTAAAGATTTATTTTTAATATTTTTAATTATGTACATGTGTCTGCATTTTGTGTTGGCATGCGCATGTGCGGAGGAGCCTTTGAAGGACAGAGGTATCAGATTCCCCCTGGACCTGGAGTTACAGGTGACTAACGTGAGTGCTGGGTACAGAACTCAGGTCCTTTACAAGAGCAGTATGCTCCCTTAACTACTAAACCATCTGGCCAGACCCTGAATTGTATTTTTCTTAAGGCAACTACCAAAACTCTTCTTTAAAACGGTATTTGCTTATGCCTGTAGCTTAAAGTGTTTTCATTTCAATTCCAGTATTTCAGGTTTTATATTAAGGTCTTTGATCAATTTTGAATTGCTTTTTTTGTGCAGGATGAAAGATATGGATCTAGTTTCATTCATCTAAATGTAGACATCCACTTTTTCTAGTACCACTTGCTAAAGAGGCTGTTATTTTTCGACATCTTTAAAAAATTAGGTAGATGGGGGCCAGAGAGAAGCTCTGTGGTTAAGAGCATTTGCAGCACTAGCAAAGGACCAGGTTCCATTTTCAGCACCCCATGGTGGCTCACAGCCATCTGTCCAAACCCCAGTTCCTGCGACCCCACACTCTCTTCTGCTCTCCACAGGAACTGGACGCATGTGATGCACACATATGCAGGCAGAACACACTTACACACAAAACTTAAAAGAAATCTTTTAAAAGTTAATAAGTAACTACTTGGGTCTATAAAATGCAGAGATCCCAGATTAAATTTATTTTTTCAAGATAGGGTTTCTCTGTGTAACTCTGGCTGTCCTGGACTCACTTGGTAGAACAGGCTGGACTCGAACTCACAGAGATCTACCTGCCTCTGCCTCCCAACTCTGGGATTAAAGGCGTGTGCCGCCGCCGCCTGGTCAGATTCAATTTTTATATATGTGCATTTATTTATGTGGGTGTGGGTGTGAGTGTGGGTGTGGGTGTGAGTACAGAACATAAAACTAGAAAATGTGTAAGAAGGAAAAAAGAGGCCTTAAGTAGAGAGGGAAAGGGGGAGGTAAAAAAAAATACAAATAACAAAAGCATTGAGGGAGGGCAACAGAAGAAAGGATGAGGTAGGACAGCAGGAAGGGTGAACATAGACTAAGCATGTATAAAACGCCATAAAGAGACCCATTACTTTCTACGGTGATCTAAAAAGGAAAGAGAAAACTAGACGGTGTGGTTATAGGTAGGTGGGCGCACCTACGTCTAATCACAACACCTGGGAGGCCGAAGCCAAATGACCAAGAGTTCAAGGCCAGTCTTGGATATGTAGAGAGCTCTTTGCCAGCCTGTGACATAAGACTCTGTATCAAAAACGAAATAAAACACTAATAATACAAAGCAAAATAAAATGGCACCTGACACTTCTAGTCACACAGTCAAGTCGCCAGGAATAATGACTAAACCAGTATCAAATATCTTGGCCATGTTTAAAGAAACAGATGTTATCAAGGGCCTTATATAAGCATCTAAAACAACTACTGACTGAGAAAACGTCAGTACTTTGTGGTTCAAAAGAAGCTATTGCGAGAGTGCCAATATACACCAAAAACTTTACACACTTGAATATTTGGCAACTTTACTTTGCTGAGGCATAATTTGTTGATGGAGAAGTGACTCCCACCTGAGCGAACTCTACGCTTACAGGTCTGTTTTCTATGCCAATTTAGATTTCTGCACATAAGACAAGTTGTGCATCTCTGTTTTGTAAGAAGGCAGTTATTTTTCAGAATATATATTGATAACATGAATGTAAGAATATGATTCATATATGAATTATAAAAATATAGACAACAAAAATTGGTAAATTTATATAACTTAGAACCCATAGAGCATGTTGAAGATATTTAACATTTCTTTTAAAAAAAAGTAAATCTGTGAATTCACTTCAGATAAGAATTCTACTTTCAGCTGGGCTTGGTGGTGCACACCTTTAATCCTAGCACTTTGGAAGGCAGAAAAAGACAGATCTCTGTGAGTTCCAGGCCAGCTTGGTTTACAAAGCCAATCCAGGACAGCCAGGGCCACACAGAGAAACCCTGTCTCAAGAGAGAGAGAGAGAGTCGAGGGGGTGGAAATACGGAAAGAGAATTCTAGTTTCGAATTCAAGTTTGGCTAAATTACCAGAAGTGTATTGAATACTTACCCCCAATATTACTAAAATGAGTGTATACACAGTAAGGTGTACAGTGTCACAACCTGGTATATATATAAACACATCTGTTACCATACCTACTTACCCCTTTCCTGGTGTGTGATAAGAACATTTAAGGTCTACTGTGATAGTAGGCTTAAAGTATGTAACACAATACCATCACCATACTTGCCACATACCTTTTCTCTTAAGAGGACCAAGAACACTGGGCCTAATGCACTTGACTGGACTCTGACTCCTCCTGCTTTAAGAAATAAACAGAATGATGTGAAGAGCCTCCAAGGAGAAAGCCTAACAGCACCACAGCCCACCAGATCAGTACTGTGCACAGCCATACAGACAGAGGTACAAAGTGCTGGTACTGTGGGATGTTTTGAATCAGCATATGGTGATATGGAAAAAACATGGCATTTTAAGCCGTTTAAAAAATATTCTCTAGGACAAGATACCCACAATTGCTCAAAGAAAAGTATCTTACTAAAAAGTTATTTGCATTTTGATCTATAATTTTTTTATCTTTAAAATGGGTGCCAAATATTAAAAGCTGTACCGTGGGATAAAATCACGACACGCTACAAATCCACTTAAGAGGTTTAATAGGGGAATATAGAGACCGTCTCCGGAGACACGCGTGAACAGAGAGATAAAGAGAAATGGGAGGAATTCCCTTTATAAACTACCTAGCGCATGCACAGGAGGTACATACGCATGCGCTGAAGGTGCACAGGTGACTTAGGTGGCTTGAGTCCTGCCAGCGAGTGTATGTGTGTGCGTGTGTGTGAGTGTGTGTGTGTGTGTGTGTGTGTGTGTGTGTGTGTGTGTGTGTGTGTGTGTGTAGCCTGTTTTCCTGCCGTCATCAGGACCTTCAGGGGTGGCTGCATTGTTGCCTGATTACTAACAGTATGTTAGTGCGTGAGAGAGAGAGAGAGAGAGCGTGTGTGTGTGTGTGTGTGTGTGTGTGTGTGTGTGTGTGTGCGCGCGCGCGCGCGCAGTCTCTCTGAATATAAATCAATGCTAAGTGCTGGGGATATAGCTAGTGGTAGAGTGTTTGCCTAGCACTCAGGAGGCTCTTGGTTCAAGCCTCCGTAACACACTTAATCCATCAATCAGCATTAAGTCTCAAACACAGAAGCTTGGAAAATGTTAATGCTTCAATGTAAGTGGTGAGCATATGGTTGTTCATTATGAAGTTCTAACAATTTTGATATATGTCTGAAAATTTCCATAATAAAATTAATTTGAGGAAAAAAGTAGAGTGCTATTCCAGCCACATTTAACTCTCTCTCTCTGTCCTGTCTGTCTCTACGTGTGTCACACATGAGTGTGCATGCGTAAGATCATGTGCTTGAGCGGGAAAGCTCTTGGAGGCCAGAGAAGGATGGCTTGTCACTCTCCACCTTATTCCTGTGAGATAAGGTCTCTCACTAAATCTGGAGCTGTGCTAAGCAGACAACAAGCCTGAGCTATCCTCCTGGCTCCAGCTCACCAAGTGCTGAGTGGGGCTACAGGTGTGAGTGGCCACAGGGAGCTTTCCATGTGGGCTCTGGGATCGAATTTCAGACCCTCATGTTTGCAGAGCAAATGCTTTTACCCACTCAGCCATCTTCCTGGTCCCCACATTTGACACTGAAATCCACTTACCTCGAAAAATGCCTTGGATTCGGAACAGGACTTGGTGGCATACCACTGCTACTCACAAACATTTGCAAGGAAGGCGAAAAGCCCTGCTAGAGAAAGTACATGTACTATTAAAACAGCTACAGCATTCCAGTTTTCCAAAGGTGCTTTTCTTTTGTTCTGTTGTTTTTCTAAAGGTTCTTTTGAAATACTACGGAAACAGCATAGCTATCTATGCAAGTGCCTCATACATATGACATTTTCCCAATTTACTACCATAGGTTTTCATTGCTTCTTTAAGTCCATGGAGACTTGGAGAGTGAGTTGAAGTGAGTATATATATATTAGAATAAACAGCTTGCTGAGAAAAAAGACAGTTAATATTTTGTCAACAATCCTACCTTCCCAAATCCTCTGGTTGGGGAAGGCGCTGGAGAAACTGGAGTGAAGTCAATTCTCTTTGGAGAATATAGTTTCTCTGGCTTGTCAAAATCACTGTCACTCTGTAAACATAAAATAGTCCCCTCATTCAGTCTGTCACAGCTCTCATGTGCAACTATAATAACATACCTACGTTCGGAAGTGGAAGCGTGCGAATGGACACATTCACACATTGCGCTCATAAAGCAGAGATCAAAACTAAGAATCACGCTGGGTGGTGGTGGCGCACGCCTTTAATCCCAGCACTCGGGAGGCAGAGGCAGGAGGATCGCTGTGAGTTTGAGGCCAGCCTGGTCTACGAAGCGAGTCCAGGACAGCCAGGACTACACAGAGAAACTCTGTCTCCAAAAACAAAAACAAAAGTAAAAAACAAAAAGCAAAAAAAAAAAAAAACAAAAAAAAAAACTAAGAATGACTGTGGAAGCAGAAAGGATATTGATTGGCCTGTGAAAGAATCAAGCAAGTTAGTTGAACAATACAAAGATTTCTACAAAGACACAAAACCAGCCCACTGTAGAATACTTTACCAGGCTCAAGCTTTCATCCCAAGATTGGCTCATCTGCATCCCGGCTTGTTCCTCCCTTAAGAAAAGAGAAAAGATCATCAGGGCTTACAAACAAGGTGCATTAGAGGCCAGGCCCCGCCCTTGCTAACCACTAACCTTTCATTTGAAGTTTCTCTGTTCATCATATCCAGGCCTTCTTCCTATAAGGATAAGGATAAGCATAGGTGCTAAATAATACTTTTCATCCATGTGTCAATTTCAGATCAAACTGGAAGAATCCCAGGAGCTCAGCGCTATCATCCTCAGAACATCAGCCATGTCAGTACTTTAGAGTATCCTCCGAATACACGAGTAATGCTTCCAGCTAACTGGAGCTGCACCCTCCATAATGCGGAAGGTTTGAGTCCTACAGTTCTGACCTGAGCTAGTAAGGTAAAATGACCCTTTAGGTTGGATGCGGTCTGCTACTAGGAATAGGACTAAGTGAAGGGGGCAGCACCTGGGAAGGAAATATAAACATTTACTACTTTGTGCAACACAAAGCATCAGTCGCTGTCAGTATTAGTGTACAGCCTCTTCTACAGAATTCTTCATATTCTTAGAAACTTGGCTCTGCAAACCCCTAAACATTAATACACTAGAGGCAATGCATGCGGTCTTTAGAAAGTACACCAGGTGTCCAACCTCAAGGCACCATCTGTCACTAGACAGGCACTGACTTTAGCACTTTTCCCAAATGAACCGAAAGCTGTGTAAATTTAAGAGGAGAAAAAAGACTGGGCCTTGGAAATGTTCATTATTCCACTAATCTAAAATAAGAAGCTATGTGAAATGGGAAAGAAAAAATGCCAATGCTATCAATTTTTATTACTGATGCACTAATGAGTAAAGATAGGCTAACAAACACAATGTAACATTTTGTATATGATTAATGTTCTCAAAAATACTTTAAAATGGCAAGAAGGACATTTTGTTTCCATGCTGTAAATCATCTCTAAGGTTTGATTTCTAATGCTATCACCACAGACCATAATAGTTAAAGGAATCAGTGTTAGGGGAAGAGTGTTTGCCTCACATGGACTATGTCCTAGGATCAACGAAAGAGGGCAAGGCTAAACTTCAGAATATTGCTATTTTCCCTTATATCATTTTTCCTCTCTTTCAGACAGGGTTTCATGTAGGCCAGGCTAGCTCTGAACTCACCGTTTAGCTGAGGATGCATTTCTGACCCTCCAGTCTCCACCTCTTGAATATCTGGTATATGGAGTGCTGTGACTTCGTGTTCACTAGGCAAGGACTCTAACAACGGTCTCGAGCCCTCGTTTTTAAACATCACAAAACTAAAACAATTTGGAGGCCAAATTATGTTCCTTCAAAATAATCACACTCCTGTCACAGAATGTAAGATATAATTTCAAACCAGTGGATCTTAAATGATTGTAGCGGTTGTAATGTAAATAATTACTATTTTCTCCTAAGAAATACAAATGAACTTGGGAGAGTATAAAATCAAACAAAACAATTATTCTGCTTAAGAAGCCTTATGCTATTACAACATAAACAAAACAAAACAATTATAATGTAGTGAGCTGCAGAACAATGGGCTTTTTAGGCAAAAGCTAATTCAAGTAAAATTATCCACTGAGACATGATTTTACCTTAAAAGACACACTCCCATTACCCACCCCTTTCAGTAAAATCTTTTGTAAAGTCCTTTTTTTTTTTTGCATTATGAAAGCAACATATGCTTACCACTAAACTTTTAATGGGTTCATTGAAAAATTATAAACTACCAGGTAAGGAAATAAGTCAGGGTTGCTCTAGCAGGCGATGACAGGATGAGGTAGGAAAGCACACGCGTGTGCCTGCCAGAGACCTAAAGAATGCCCAAAGGTAGTGAAATTATCAGCAGAGCCAAAGTGAGGAAGGAGTCGGGAATTTCAATGCAACACTGATAAAATAGACAACTTCTGAGTCTTAGCCAAGACTACAAAATGGCTCAGAAAAAGGGAGAGATGGGAAGAGAATGATGTCTAGGACCAGAAACAAGAATAATTTATCAGCTGAAAAAAAAAAAAAAGAATCTTCTAAGAGCTTCAGGGAAATACTGGCTAACAGTGCTAAGGAAAGCAAAGAGCTCAAGTGGGATAAGAAACGAGCCCCCTGACACTGACAATTAAGTGGGCATTAGTGACATTTTCAAGGACGGCTTTTAATGGAGTTGTGGTAGAGGCAGCAAGATTACCAACTAGCTGGAATTTAGGAGCTAGATACGGTCAAGGCTAGCTTATTCTTTGTAAAAGAGCAGGGAAGGGAAAGGACGGACAGACCTATATGACAAGGCCACTGTCCCATACAATCTATGTGAGGAGAAGGTGGGAGCCAAAGATTTACAGAGGAAAAGACGGAAGGTTTAAGATAGGAGACAATGGCTACACAAAGTGACAGGGGCATCAGCAAACCAGAGTAACCACCAGGGAGAGGCACCATATGTGAAGACAAAGGCATTTTAAGGAGAAGAAAACTGGGATTATAAAAGACAGGTGTCAGGGCTGGAGAGCTGGCTCAGCAGTGAAGAGCTACAGCTTCTTGCAGAGGACCTGTTTTCAATTGCCAGAACTTACAGGGCAGCTCACGACTACCTGCAATTCCAAGTCCCGGGTAACCGACACCCTCTTCTGGCCCCCATGTGAGCTCCTGAATGCACAGCGTGCACATACATTCATGCAGGCTCAAATGCACATCATCTGGAAAATGTCTGTAAGTGAGCAGTGCTAAAACAGGAAGCTGGCAGCGACTAAACAACAATGACAACAAAAGATTTAGAATATAGCTTTGGAGAACAGCATGGAGTCAGTGGGGCCTTAGCCCCTGGGGAGAATTAATCTTCCCTTTCAAACTACCCCGTCTTTTAAACTTCTCTCCTTGTACTCAAGGCAATACCACTCCCCTGGTCACAATGAAACACAATTTCAGTCAGTTGGAGTCCTCCTTCTCCCAGAATTGTTATTTTAAAGAGTTGTAATACTGTAAGGCTGCTTAAGCAGAATAATTGTCATGTTTGGTTTTATACCATTACACATTCATTTGTATTTCTTATGGAAAATAGTAATTATTTACATTATGACTGTTACAATCCTGTAAAATCCATTGGTTTGAATTATATCTTACACTTCGTGACAGGACTATGATTATTTTTGAAGGAATGTAAATTGGCCTCCAAATCAACTGCTAGCAAGTATTAGCAGACCTTTAACCCAAAAGTACCCCTTCTGATTTGCTGCCTCTAACACAACACTGAGTTGCAAGCTTACTCTAATTGTGTATAAATTCTAGACGATTCACATATATCTAATCAGTTGGCAAATTACGGAGGACCTACTTCTGCTTGTCTTTTTACCGCCTCATCCTTTCCATTTCATCTGCCAACATTTTACTCTTCGCTTGTTACTATGGGACACGGATGAGCACATTAAGATTTATACAGTAGGCTGTAATATTAGTAGAGAGTGTCATTAATATCATGATGGTGAGGGGACGTGTACAAAGGAGATATAAGGATTAAACTAGGTCTCAACGAAGCAAAAAAAAAAAAGCTAGAAAGGAGGAGGATGGGGTTGATGGGCAGCATAAGGATCGGTGAATTACCAAGGCCCTTTAGAAAATGAGGCAGCCAGAGCAAAGGATGGTGAGGAATGACAGATGAGCCTAGACCAGAGTGGATAAGAATCTTCACCTCTTATAAAAGAGGTAAGTGAAGTGTAGAGAGGCAAATTCATTTTTCCCGTCTTTGCTATGCTGCTCTTATCAGAAGCACAGCTGTATAACACGTAAGAACATTTTTCATATACCCAACAAAAATAAGTACTTATATTTTCAAGTATCGTCAGAGAAGTAGGTGAAGCGAATCAAACCTCTAGATAGCTAACATCCCCTCTTTAAGTATTTTTAGCCAGGTCAGTGGAAATCTTTCTAAAATGTGTTATAGTGTCCCCTTTCTCAAACAGGTTATACCAAATAGAATGGCACTGGAAGATCTCTATTCTAGTGCCAGCTCTGCCACTTACTACTGTGTGATCCTAAGTAAGTCACTTATGTCATCTGAGTCGGCTGCTGCTGCTTCTAATTGGGGAAAAAAATACCTTCTGCCTTGTCTCTTTTCGGCTCCATGGAGACTGTTACCTGAACTAAATGACTGAAAGTATTTTGTAACACGTAAAATACCATCAAAGCGCAGATGTTAGTGAAAATTAAGAAAAGGCTAATGACCAGGGACCCTTAAGAACATTACCCTATGCTTCTATACTAGCGACATCCTCGGGACAATCAACAGGCTCTTAGCCCTTGTGGCAAACCACAAACTTCTTGGGAGGAGGGAAACCCTGTGTGCGTTTCTGCTTCTCCCTCTCCTCTCTTGCTAGCAAGTCTTAGCAGACCTTTAACCCAAATGTACCCCTTCTGATTTGCTGCCTCTAACCCACCACTGAGTTGGAAGCTTATTATAATTGTGTTTAAATTTTAGATGATTCAGAGGTCAGAGAGGCTGTCCTATAAATAAATGGATGAACCTTTGTGCACAGACTATGGAAATCTAGTTCAGCCATTTAGAGGCCTGTGTGCTTACATCTCAGCTGTCTAAAGCTGCCGGGTGAGTGAGCTCTGCATGTGAAGTGCTGCTATATAAAAACCTCTTCATAATTTTCCCCAGTGCAGCTATCTAATCTGGTGATTCCCAACAGCTCTGGCTACAGAGAACACACACTCAGCCACTCCTCTGGGAATATAAACACATAATTTACAGAGGTCTTCATTTTAGACAGCCAGTGATATCTGACAGAAACACTCTGCCACTATTTTTTTTTTTCTTTTTTAACATCCTAGAACAAATAAAGACCACTGTTCTCGGCTATATTTGGAAGTTACTCCCGATTTACCTCACAACTGTGATGCAAGTAGAAATAAATAATAAAGTCCTACAGCAACGAAAGGAATTTTTGAGCTCTTTCTCTCCTAAAAGCTGAATGGCCCTGGCAAAACTAGTAAGCAAGATGAGTAAACTAAGTCTTTTTCAAAAACAATTGTGCACAGCACATAATTTCCCAGAAAGAGCTATATTTGAAAGTGTTTTCTCCAATCTAAATCACTCCAGACACTTACTTTGATACTTACCAAGCTATGATGGCTCATAATTGTCTCGCTGTTCCTCCGAGTTCTAAGTGGATATGGCTCAAAAACCTGTGAAAGGTCACTGAAAAGTAAAACAAAATAAAATAAAAAGAATTAGCATCTTCTAAAGGAAGCTGTCCTTTAACTGAACTCAACCCTCTCCAGTCTGTAGCTAACAAAGGAATCTTCACTGGCCCCTCATTTCCTACTGACGAGAAAGCCCTTACCGTCCTCTTGCAGGGCCAGGCTTGGGTGTCGCAGATTGTGCTTTGGCTAGATACTTATCTCCTCAGTGGTTGGGGGGCAGCTCTGAGAGCTGTAGGGCGGAGCTTCAGACTGGTTCATTCCAGCCGCCTCAGGTCAGAACTACACCCCCAAACCAGTTCCTGTCGGCTATGAGCAGCTTAGCTCTACCCTAGAGGACGTGAGAGTTACTGCTCTGCCTGTGCCCCCACCTGAGAAAGCCTGGGAGCCCCATTCTTAAGACAGCGGTCTTACCAACCTCTGAATCCCGATGCCCAAGTGAATAGATATAACTGAAGAGGCTTGTGATTTTTTTCTTTCTCTTCATGTTTCCCCTTTGACCTCACATGCCCTCCCTCCCTCCAGTAGTCATCAGTCAAAACCCTTCCTCTTCTTCCACACCCACCACAAGTGCCATGGGTCCATGAAGGCATAGACAGCACAAACCTCTCCTCATCCTACAAACATAATGCAACCATGCCCTACTTCGAACTCAAAGCAACTGGGAGAGAGCAAGCTTCTTGAGACAGCGCCTTGCTTGTTAAAGACGTATGTCGTCCAGGCTGGTTTTGAACCCCTGCTAAAGTGTACACCACCACAGTTGAGTAAATATTCTTTTTATTTTTGTTTGCAGGGCTGGAAATTGAATCAAGAACCTTGCATATCCCCATCCAAAGCTCTCCCCTGAGCTACACCACCATACCTGTATGGTATATATGTCTGTATGTTCCTGTGGAGGAAGCCATGGCTTTACCCACACTGAGCAGACAAGCACTACCAAACAGCTACATACTGAGCTTGCCTTCTAGTAAAGAAAAGGGCTCCCCAGCATCACAACAAAAGTAGGAAAGGGAAAAAGGAAAGAAATAGAAAATAAGTGTAAATGTGTATTAAATCTCCCTGGAAAGGTGCTTTATTCATCTTTGTATAATATCCCTAAAGCGCCTAGCAGGCTATTCAGCCCATGGTAAGAATTCAAGGAAGCTGGGTGTGGTGGCGCATGCTCTTAATCCCAGCACTCAGGGAGGCAGAGGCAGGCTACTCTGTGAGTTTGGGGCCAGCGTGTTTACACAGAGAAACCCTGTCTCAACAAACAAACAATTCAAGGATTTTTCAAAACCAAACCGTACTGGGCTCGGAGAACACTGACAATACCTAGTTCAGCTATCCTCATTTTCAAAAGAGAAAACAGACTAGAAAAGGTTAAATAACTCACTCGTGAGCAGAGCTGGTTGGTGACAATTGGGACTGTGCCTGGTCTCTGGCTCCCAATTCCTGTCAAATCATGCTATCTTTCAAGTAATTGCTTAAATTGTGGTTCACAAAACTCTGTGTGTGTGTGTGTGTGTATGTGTGTGTGTGTGTGTGTGTGTGTATGTAGGGGGGGTGTTCCTTAGTCGTCTAAATGCAGGTCAGTGGGACAGCCCGAGGCCATAGCAACTGCTTGCTTACAGGACTTTCAGAAGACAAGGAGAAAGAAGGTGGGGGTAGTAATGAGACAGAAGACAGTTTCCTCTTAAATATCCAAAAAGTACTTGGTGATGCCAAGAGCAGCCCCAGAAACGCAACTGTCACTTCATCCTTGCCTCAATTTCAAAATCCTATTTCAATCTAGAAATAAAAGTACTTGCCCATCTGTAAAATACAGATGTTCTAATGAGTCCAATTGGGTGCAAAACATTTTCAAGCCTTCAAAAATGTTTGGCGCTAATATTCCTCCCATCCTCTGTTCAGTCCTAATGTCCTCTCTGTGGGGTCTCAAAATCAACCTCAGATGAATTGTCTACTTACAAAAATGAAATGTGACCGTTTCATTAGGAAAGCCAGCCAGCCTGCATGATTACAAGCTTTTACTTTAAACTCCTTGGTGTCTTGTTCACATGAAAAGACAACATCCTGTCACTAAAATTAAAGGAGTGATTTTTTCCCATTAGTCTCTCAAACCTGTGGTTTACTGACCTAAGCTACAAACCATCTCTCTCGCGTGAGCGCTCTCTCTCTCTCTCCTCTCTCCTCTCTCTCCTCTCTCTCCTCTCTCTCCTCTCTCTCTCTCTCTCTCTCTCTCTCTCTCTCTCTCTCTCTCTCTCCCCCTACTGCAGCTTTAAAAACTGAAAACACTGTAACAAATCCAAATCACTTAATAGGATATGACCACACCACGTAATCCCAAGTTATTAGATAAACTGTGATTTCTGAAAACAAACCTCTGTTAATGCCCGGGCTCCAAAACTCAGCTTAGAAACAGCAGCTCATAGAGACAGGTGTCAAGTTACAAGCCTAATTCAGGGGGTTCAGCTTGACTTGCCCTGATGGAAATTAGCTCAGGCAAGAAACCTGTCAGCAGAGCCAGAAGGTTTCTATATTCTCTTTCTTAACTGGACAACACGGTCCCCAGGTAGAGGGAGGGCCCCTTTCTCAGACATGGCCAGAGTGTGAGGTCAAACTTTCCCTCCATCTAGGGAACCAAGTCACTGTGAAGAAAATAAGACCTCAGCCCTCTCAGTTTGGAGTCCCAATGAACTCGAACTGGCACTTTCGGGAAGGAAGACTTCTTGCCCAGGGACAAACCTCTGAACCCCCACACTCCGTCCTCCCCAATCCAGCTCACCTGAGCACATGGATCAGGGGAGCACTGTTGGACCGTCTCAGGGTGCCCCCATCAGATGTGTCAGCCTCAAAATCCAGCTCCATTTTCTCCTGAGCCATTCGGAGACTTGCTAGCCTGCACAGCCAGCAGTGCTCAGTCAGCTCCTGGTCCTTTGCTATGGACTCACAGCAGGACTGAGCTGCTGAGGACTGGCAGCTGGGGGCGGGGGCTCATGGGCGGAGGCTTGGGCGAGAGGGCGGAGAAAAGTAGGAGAGGAGGATGCAGATGAGGAAGGATGTGGGGGGAGGGGGTTGGTGGGCGGAGGAGGACGGAGAGTTTGTGTTGGGAGGGTGACAGGATGAAAAAGAGGATGGAGGAAAGACAAAGGCGGGAGAAGGAAAATGAGGCACAGAGGTTGATAAAGGATAGATGGAAATGCAGGGCATAGGATAAATGGAAAAGGACAGAAGTGAGAATGGAGGACAAAGGTCAGGGGAAAGAGGAGCCCCGGGACGGGAAAGGGCAACGGAGTATGTGGAAGAGGAACGCACAGAAGAAGAAAAAGGAGGAAACTAGACAGCGGCAGAACTCATGCTGTCATATTTTTTCCCGCCTAGGACCGCAAGCGCGGCTCGGCTATAGTTATAGTGGCTGCCTTTGCAGCGCTAGCTATAAGGACTTGACAGCTGGCCAGGCGGCCTCGGCAGCTCCACCTCCACATGCTCAGGGTCTCGGTCCGGTCCGCCATGCTCCGGGACCCGGCCCCCGGGCCCCTCAGAGCAGGGATGGCGCTTTTCGCTCCCTGGTCCCCGCCCGCCTGCAGGACTCGGGAAAGGGATCAGCCCTCTCTGCTACCGCGGCGCTGCTGCTTTTTCTTATTGGCTCTAACGACCTGAGGGACCCGCTGGAGCTCTAACTGAATCCTATAACCTGCCGCCTCTTTTGCCTCCCACGCTTCAGAAATGGGAGCCTCCGCGGGGCCAGCTCTTCCGCATCTTGTAGCCCATTGGGCACTGCGCATGCGCCTGGCAGCTGCACCAATGGGCCTGCAGGCGCGGCGCATGCGTAAGAGCCTCGCTCCGCAACCCGCCTTCAAAGGGGAGGGGCGTTTCCAGGGGGGCCCAAAATCTTCCTGCGTGGCATTGGTCCGGGAACCCTGGCGCCCTATTTCGAAAAGAGCCAATAGTTTGGAGACTGAAGGATCAGTTTTTAGTAGTTTGGACTACTATTCAAGTAAAAGGGATTTTTACGTTGTTTCACTCCAAATTTGTACTCTTACCTCTATGATCCCCATTCATTTTCTTTATAAATACATTTTATGTGCATTTGTGTGTGGGGTGGGTATGTGCGTGTGCATTCGTGCATGCGTGCGTGCGTGCGTGCACTTCTGTTGAGGTCAGAGAGGTCCTTGGATCCCCTGGAGCTGCTGTTGAAAGCGGTCATGAGCTGCTGGGATTGGAATTCAGGTCCCATGCAGCTGCCTCGAGCATCTTTAACCTCTGAGCCATCTCTTAAGCCTCCCTTACTCATTTATTAAATTCCTCCGTTGTGTTGGTTTTCTGTCTACCAAGGCCTGATTTCTTTTTCAGATCATCTGTTTTAGCTGCACTAGACAAAAATAAAAGATTCAACTTCTTCTCGAGGCTTATGGAGATTCTAGCAATCACAATATGCATTAAGAGCTGCAATTGTCTTTTTAAAACCACATTCATGGCACAGGCAGTATTATACATGTATTGCACATGCGAGACAGTACTATAACAACTGCAAAAGTATTAAGTCATGTCATCTTCACCATCCAAATCTCATTTCCAAGATACTACATCCTTTCAATCATCCAAAGCTACAAAGTATGGGAAATATAATTGTTATGAAAATATAGTGAAATGGAGCTAGAAAGATGGCTGAGTGGTTAAGGGCATTTGCTGCTCTTCCAGAAAATCTGAGCTGAGTTCTCAGTACCCATATCAAGCGGCTTTCCAACCTCCTGTAACTCCAACTACAGAGCACTACACACATTTCTCTGCTCTCACTCAGCATCCACAGGCATGTGGCGTGCGCGTACGCGCGCACACACACACACACACACATACACAAATAATTAAAATGGTCTCTGAAAGGATAGTCTCTTGGTTTGGTTTGGTTTTGAGACGATTTCTCTCTGTAGCCTTGGCTGTCCTGGACTCACTTTGTAAACCTGTAGACAAGGCTGGCCTCAAACTCACAGAGATCTGCCTACCTCTGCCTCCTGGGTGCTGGGATTACAGGCATGTGCCACCACGCCCGGCTAAGGATAATCTTAATTTAATCTCTGTCTCTGTCTGTCTGTCTGTCTGTCTGTCTGTCTGCCTGTCTGTCTGTCTGTCCGTCCGTCCGTCCATCCGTCCGTCCATCCGCCCGTCCGTCTGTCCGTCTGTCTGTCTGTCTCTCTTGGTTTTTGAGACAGGGTTTCTCTTTCTGTAGACAAAACTGGGCTTTGAATTTACAGAGATCTGCCTGCCTCTGCTTCCCTGAGCGCTGGAATTATAGGTATATCCCACCATGCCCGACAATTCTCTCACTTTTAAGAGCTTAACAATTTAGGAAAAGTTTAAGTATGTGTGAAAAAAGAGCACTATTTTGCACATCATTTCCAGGCTTACTTGCTTTTGAATTTTTGCTTGTTTGTTTTACAATTATTTATTTTGTGTTGTCTTTCTGTGGTCATGCTCATGGTATAGATGTGGAGGTCAAAAAACACCTTGTGGGAGTTGGCACTCTTCTTTTACCAGCTGTGTTCTAAGGATTAAACTCAGGCTGTCAAGTTTGGCAGTGCCTTTACCCACTGAGCCATCTTACCACCTCATTTCCGGGTTTTATTTATTATTGGTTGAGAATTTCATACCTGCATGGGTAGCCTCTCAAGGGCCACACCCCTAAAGGAAACCGACTCTCATTCTCCCAAATGGCATCAGTTGCCTCAGTGAAGGGTGGGACTTCCTGACCTCTTACCCCTAGGATTTTGTCTGCCTTGATCCTGTGTAGGTCTTGTTTATGAAATCACTGTTAATGTCAGTTCACATGGGCAACTACCCTGTTATGTCCAGCAAATATTTTTGCTGTAGTCATCCACAGCCTTGTCTCTTACATTTGCACTTCTTCTTCTGAGATGATCCCTGAGCTTTGGGAGACAGAAATGTGATAGATATCCCATTTAGGGTTGAACATTATGGAAATCTCTATTTTTTTTTTATTTTATCCACTTGTGGGTCTCTGGTCACAACTGCATCATCTACTGCAAGAAAAAGCTTCTCTGATGAGGATTGAGAGATGCACTTAGCTCTATGGGTATAAACTCTTAAGACGATTGTTTAATACTATGTCTGCTTAGCAGAATAATAGCAGAAGGTTCACCATTATGGCCTATGACCTACATAGCCTCTATGCTCTTCCGTTAATGGAGCCAGGCATGAATTCTGTCTTTGGGAGCAGGCTTTAAATAGAATCAGAAAGTTGTTGGTTACTGTTTTAGTTTTCTATTGCTGTGAAACCAAGCCAACTTATAAAAGAATGTGTTTAATTGTGATAACAGTCACAAGAGAGTCCATGATGGTGGAACAGAGGCATGGTGGCAATTTCAAGACAGCCCAATTTTGGCTCTGTCACAGGGCTATTAGTAATCATGCATTTGCAGGTCTACAATGAAAAGGAGAGCAAGTCAGGGACGGAAGGTACAAAATGTACAGCTTGAAGAGAAAAAAAGTACTGGAAAATTTGGTGTTGGATCCAAGACTTGGGCTAAAAGAGATAAGGAGATCAAGGTGAGGCTTGATCCATATTGGGATAAAGTGAGAAATGACCTCGGGACAAGATCCTACCCAGATGATCGCAAAATTTGTGAGAAGAAAAGGGCTAAAAATTTTCTGTTTCTAAAAAGCAACAACAAATCAAAACTGTTGCAACGAGGTTCAAGGGAGTCAAGGTTCACCTTGGCAATGGTGGCCACATGGTTGTAACCTTAGAGTCCTGTAGGATGCATGAGTAAAGGGGTTATGGAATCATCCTCCACGGTTAAGGAGAGCTTCTGAGGCCAGGCATGTGGGAAGGAAGTCTTTGCATGGAGACATGAGGCTATAAAGTGCAGCATGGATTATATCGGAGATCCCAAGATGTTGTAGATGCCAGAGCCACAAGGGAGCTCCATACAAGGAATCGAACCAGTTCAAGGAAAAAAAAAAGTATACTGCAGTCAGCAAAACCAGAAGGGTAGAACCATCTAAGGATTTATGTTTGTGCTGCTGACTTTAACCATGTTTTGGTCCAGTATTTCCTCACTATGCCCCTGATTCCTTCCATTTGGGATGGTAATGTATGTTCTGTGCCATTGTATGTAGAAAGTATGTGATCTGCTTGGAGGGGGGTTCTTTTTCTTTCTTTTGTTAAGATTTCTTTCTTTCTTTCTTTCTTTCTTTCTTTCTTTCTTTCTTTCTTTCTTTTATTATACAGTGTTCTGACTGTGTACACATCTGCAGGCCAGAAGGGGGCATCCCATCACATTGTAGATGGCTGTGAGCCACCATGTGGTTGCTGGGAATTGAACTCAGGACCTCTGGAAGAGCAGACAGTGCTTTTAACCTCTGAGCCATCTCTCCAGCCACCTTCCCATTTTTTCCCCCATTTTTCCAGACAGGGTTTCTCTGTGTAGCCTTGGCTGTTCACAACTCGCTTTGCAGACCAGACTGGTCGTGAACTCACAGAGATCCACCTGCCTCTGCTTCCCAAGCACTGGGATTAAAGACTTGCACGACCACCACCCGGCTCAGGAGGCCATTCTTATTCAAACCACCAGTTACTCCTGCAACATTTTTGCTTCTATTGTACCAGTGGGCATATCTTGCCAGGCCGATCATTACTGTAGTTCACAGGGTTCCCTGCTGGGTAGGAATGGTAGTCACATTTCTCCCCTGGTAACAAGCATAGTACCCTCCACCATTATGAAAGCTAGCCAGTAAAGATTAAGTCAGTACCAGCTTGCTATGCCCATGTTCTATGATTCCAGGATGTGGTGTTTTCAGCTATAGGATCTACCATTAAGTTCTGGAGGGTAACCAGCATCAATGGTAATTGCTTGTAATGTTCGAGATTTATTTTATTTGTGTGTGTGTGTGTGTGTGTGTGTGTGTGTGTGTGTGTGTGTGTGTGTGGTGTGTGTGTGTGTGTGTGTGTGTGTTTTCGTGTGCCTGAGCAGACTAGAAATACGTTTTTCCTCACGGCTAGAGTTACAGATAGTTGTAAACTGCCTGGTGTAAGTATTGGGAACTGAACTTGGAGCAGTACACACTTTTAACTACTATCACTTCTCTCTGAACCCCACATCCAGTTTTAGTCGTATCATGTTGTCTGCCTAGTTTTTGCTCCTTTTATGTGAGTCTTGTAGAGGTTCGGGTTATTTGTGTTTCATGGCCAGGGATTTAACTTCTCTTTGACTTACTCCTGTGGGAGCTAAAGGTTGAATGTAACTTTAAGGTTCTTGTGACTACTTGCCAAATAAAGAGCTGATTATGACACGTCTGTGGGACAGCTTCATTAGATGAAGCCTCTGGCAGATGGGCAGCAGACTGGGACGTACAACACAAAACCTAGTATAAGTTTTAAGTTGAAGTTCCAAGCGATCCATTGATCTGATCCCATGGCCTATTGTGGAAGAGAAAACACTGATGGTGAGTAATACTAATGTGTAGGTAGAGACATAAAGAAGTAAGAATAATCTCCTTAAATGCGTGTTCAATGTTGTAGGGTACAGAATTCCTCATATTTCTGTGCCGCCCCTTTTTCTATTTTTAAGTATAATGTTTCTAATTATTTGAGTCATTCACATGTATGTACAGTGTATTTTGGTTGTACTCATAATCCTACTCCTCCCTCTAACTCTTCCCAGGTCTGCCACATCCCTTCAACCCCTCCCAACTTCACAGCCTTTTATTTTTATAACACACTGAGTCCAGTTGGTACTACCCTTATTCATATGGGTGTGGGTCAGTCTACCAGGGATCAGGGATCCAACTATTAAAGAAAAATGGACTGTGCCTCAATCAGCAGCTATCAACTGTCAGTAGCTTTTCAGTTAGGGGTGGGGGGTTGGGAGCCCTCCCTCCATCCTGGAATTCTGGCTAGCTGGATCTTACGCAGGCAACCACAGCTGCTGCGAGTTCACGTGTGCGTCAATCCTGTCATGTCTAGGAAACACTTTCACTCAAGGCCCTCCACAGTCTTTGGCTCTCAGAACCTTCCCCATACCTCTTTTACAATGTCCTCTGAGACTTGCATTAAGGGGTGTGATATAGGTGTCCCATTTATGTCTGAGCACTCCCCAACCACTTAAATCTCTGTACTTTGACAAATTATGAGTTTCTTTCATTAGTCACTGTTCACTGTACAAAGAAGATTCTCTAATGAGAATGGAGACAGCTGCAGTGATTATGTACTGAGATGTGTTTAGAGGTTAGCTTGGTTCTGTGTTCATTTAATAACAGTAAGCTCCGCCCTGGGTCTATGACCTCCACAGCCATAGGTTCTTGGTCAGAACTGTAATACTAGATAGACATGCATTTCCTCTTGTGGGATGGGCCTTAAATCCAACCAGAAAGTACTTGGTTATGCCATAACATTCACACTACTATTGCACCCATGGTCATATCTTGACAGTTATCTGAAAGTGTTCACGACCTTAGCAGCCTATATAGCACTTTTCAGTGCTGTGAAACCGACCCAGCAGGAAGGAAGCTTTCCAGGCAGGATAAGCCTAATTCCTCCATGTACTGTGACCAGAGGGTGGGGTGTCTTCATCAGTAGGGTCTTATTAACGAGTTCTGGTAGAAAACCAGAAGCAATGTGTGTCACCCTTTGTCTAAAAACATAGTCGCTGAGTCTGTTCCCTTGTCACTATAGTTTTCTTACATCTTAGTGTTACTGCATTAAAATTTTTTTTCCCACGACAGGATCTCTTTGTGTAGCCCTGGCTGTCCTGGACTCGCTTTGTAGACCAGGCTGGTCTTGAACTCACAGTGATTCGCCTGCCTCTGCCTCCCGAGTGCTGGGATTAAAGGCATGCACCATCACCACCTGGCCACATTAACATTTTTTAAAACTATCTGAAATGCTTAAGTTTATGAAACATTGTCTATTTGTTCAAAATACAGTCATTAAAACATATTACCTCAAGCCGGGTGGTGGTGGTGCACGCCTTTAACCCCAGCACTCAGGAGGCAGAGGCAGGTAGATCTCTGTGAGTTCGAGGCCAGCCTGGTCTACAAAGTGAGTCCAGGACAGCCAAGGCTACACAGAGAAGCCCTGTCTCAAAAAACCAAACCAAATAAAACAAAACACCATATTACTTCCAAGAATATTAATATACTACATGAAAATTTAGACGGAGGCAAGAGCTTTTGTCCATGTGTGTATGCCACAGTTTTTGTTATGCAGTTTTATGTTGACCCTCTCCTCTGTCTTTAAGCACCACCCCTTTCATTCACTCTCTCACTACTAAGCTGTAATAACCCTTTTACACAAACTTTCCAAATACCAAGGGAATTTTAACAATGCCTTTCAGATCATGAGTGGTAAACTGGATTTTATTGGTACCAACTTATGTATCATTAATCTTTTGGGAACTATATAAACTTAAAATAGTATATAAGGTATATATTTTACAAGATAATTATGAATTATAGATTATTTAGATTTGCATGTATTTATATAGTAATTTGATAAATGTATTGCATGTTTATAATAGAAATAGAACATATAGAATGCATATATGTATAGAAATAGTGTTCAAACAAACATTCATAGGTGCTTATCTATGTTTTTATCTGACTAGAAAGGCAGAGGAATCGTGTCTTTTCCACTTAGTACTAGGAATTTGAATAACCTCTCTAGGCTTTGGCTTCTTCCTTTGAAATATGGGCAATGTGATGGTGCCTACCTCACAGAATTATTGTAAGCTTTGAATGTGATCACATATTTAAAGCGATTAGGATAGCACCAGGCACATAAGTGCCCAATAAATGGTAGCTATTATTAACCTGTCTTACATCAGGAATGGAGACTCCAAATCATCCTCGTGTCTGGGATTTAGATAATTTAATTCTGCCTAACATAATCAAGTTTTTCTTCTTCTATTCCCAGAATGAATGAAAAATAAGTGATTATGATCTTACATGTCATAACTTTTCACAAACTATCTCAAGACAATTCCATTAGTTTAAGCTCACCACTGATTAGCTGAACAAGGCTGATGACGGAACCAATTGGGACATGTGAAAACATTTTGTAAACTCCAAAGTGATATTCGACTATGATGGCCATTTTATTTTCTTAAGCCCATTTCACTAGGTTCATTTACTTTTTTCTGTCAATTGTGACATTACAGCTCAGCAGTGAAGCCTTTTCCTTGCATCACACTCTAAGTTTAAATCCCCAGGTCTCCCTCCCCATTTACACACACACACACACACACACACACAAACACAAACACAAAATCAAACCTGGGTATGGTGGCTTATTCTGCTAAACACTCAAGAGGGTAGTAGGAGGATTGCTACAAATTCAGGGCCAGCCTGTGCTATAGGGTGAGTTCCAGGTAAGCTTACACTACAGGATGAGACCATGTCTCAAAAAACAAACAAACAAACAAACAAAAAACCAGAAAAAACCAAAAAGCCAATACTAACCAACCAAACAAAACTCCCCAATATTATTAGCATGAAGTTCAGAGCTTAGCACTGAGTAGGGCTCATTAAAAGGTGCTGAGAAATTCTAAATGAGAAGTGTTGTGAGCTGCAGAGCTGTTGAAATGAGTACAGCATCAGTACTACCTAAAATGAAAACACTGCTTTGGATGTATTCTGAGATATTTGGTTTAAGAAAGTAAGTTTCGCCGGGCGTGGTGGCGCACGCCTTTAATCCCAGCACTCGGGAGGCAGAGGCAGGCGGATCACTGTGAGTTCGAGGTCAGCCTGGTCTACAAAGGCAGCCCAGGACAGCCAAGACTACACAGAGAGACCCTGTCTCAAAACAAACAAACAAACAAACAAACAAACAAAAAAAGAAAGTAAGTTTCACTGTGTTCATCTGGAAATCAGCTGAAGACTTGGGCTAATGGCCAAATTTAATACACTGTAAATATTCATATCAGATTATCATAAAACATAGTTAAAAGCCATGATTTATCTGCACATTTGGTTCAGTTGGGAATGTGATTTATCAAAGCCATAAACACTTAGCATTTTGCTCTTTTTTCCTTTTGGATTTTAGTTGTGTGTGTGTGTTTTTTTAATTATAGAGCCGTACTTTGTTTGCTGTTATAGGAAACATACATACCATTAAGCACACTTGTTGGTTTCGGGCATGAAAGATGACAGACCAGGCCTGGGAAAACTGAAATATAGGGCAGAAAGTAGAGTACTCTTATATAACTGACTCCATTCAACTCTTTCCTGAATGCCATAGACAGCATGGGAGCAGAAAATGATCTTTAGCACAGCACTAAGAAGACCACAGGGGAAGGGGCCATGGAGAGGCTGTTTCTAGACTGCACATGCGCTACTTTGCTGCTCGGGAGTCTGTCTGGAGCCATAAAGGATGCTAATTGCTTGCATAGTCTGACTGGACAAAAGACACTGGCAGAGGCATAACTGCCCTTGTTTCCTTGGGACAGTTAATCTCTAGTTTTTGCTTTGACAGTTACTTGTTGCCATGGATTAGAAAAGGGAGAAGAATTCACTTAGTCATTTGTATTAGTGATTTAGAGCTTTTTGGCAATTAGGGGTCCAGGCGAGAACTAGGAGATTTTAAGCTAGTTGTGCCCAGGTTTATGCCCACAGGTATTAGGGATGTTAGGGCTGCAAAGGTGAGTACCCCTACTCATCTGGGGCTTCTGCCACGCTTTCATCGCTCTCCCCATTTTCATTTCTCTTTACAGCATTTTCCCTCCAAGACAATATGTCCATAAATGAAGAGCCAGAAACTCTTCAAAATTTCCAACTGAGCAGTGGGTTTGTTCTCAACACAGAAGTGTCACAGGAGAAAATGGAAGTGGATTTAGGTCTACCACCAGCTCACGCCACTGTAAATGCCAGTCTTCTTAGAAGATCCAGTAGCATCCCTTTGATCAATGGATTTGGGTGAGCAGGGTGGATGTACCTGAGGGCAAAGTGGGGTGGGGTGGGGAGTGTTGGACAAAATGCCCTCTGATAGAATTTCCTTGCTTGTATTAAGTTCATACAAGCATCCCTCTATCCCTGGTTTCTAAAGATCCCACCTCAGCCTAGTAGAGGAGATGGAGTGGATGGGCCAAACTGAAGGACAGCATTTACCCCACCCTCAGGTCAGCACATAGCTGAAACCGAACATCCTCCTCTGATGGATCTTCATGGACTCAATTCTAGCCACCAGTTGGTGTGGACCGTGACATTTTTGTCATTTTAGTTTATCTCCTAGCCACGCCTTTAAAGAAGCTAAGCACCTTCCATTCATGCCTCCAGACTTGTTATGACTATTGCTTTTTCATTTTCTCAGCTGATTTGTCACCTTTGACTTTCACCTCTTGCACATTGAAGATGGAAATAGTTGCCAAGAGAATAATCTTAAAAATCTTGGACCTTTAAAAAAAATATCTAGTTTTTTTTTTAAATCAAAAATTTAGGCACTGCAGAAAGTTGATCTCTTGAATTATGCACTCACAGTGGGTAATATGCCCCGGCCACAAAAAGAAAAATAATATTGTTTCAGAAGTGTATTTTACTCTTTTTTTCCCTGTGCAAAGCACAAGTATACACATGATATGTGATCAGATAAATAATGCATATGTGGTTGTTCTAGTTATTTCTTATTTAATTTGAGGCTGGTGGTTTCAGAGGGCCCATGACCATTCTCCCAGAGATCACTGCAGCAGGCAGGTAAGCATGGCATGGGAGTAGAGCTGAGAGCTCACATCTTGAGACACAATCAAAAGGGCAAATGGAAGACTTTGGGAATGGCTTCAATCTGGAAACCTCAAAACTGTCCCTCAGTAACACACCTCCTTCAACAAAACTGCACCTCTTAATCCTCCCCCAAACAATTCCGCCATCTGGGTACTAAGTGTCCAAACATATGACCCTATGGGGCTCTTCTCATTGACGTCACCAGAGTGGCATTAAATTTTGCTGTAGAGGCTGGAAAGATAGGTCCATGGATAAATCGCTTGATACACAGTATGAAGATCTGAGTTCGGATCCCCAGAGCCTACAGTAAAAGCCACGCATGGCAAGTGAGGACCTGCAAAGCTAGTACTTGGGGTCCATAGACAGGTAGATCCCAGGGACTTGTTAGCCAAACAGACAGACTAGCTTAAATGAGCTTTTGTATCTTTAATACCGACCAGAGAAATTTCTATTAACTCAGTCTTCTGTACAAATGTTATTTCATGCAATAAGGCCTTAAGCTATTGAATTTATCTCTAATTGCGCATAAATATTAATAAAAATCCTCCAATTCTATGCACAACAAAGAGGACTGTGGAAGAATATCATTTCTCTGTCATTCTCACTGCGTGTCAGTGTTAGGCATCTTCCTCTGTTGCTCTCCTCCTTACTCTTTGAAACGGCCTCTCACGGAACCAGGAGCTTGTCCTTTCACCTTGTCAAAGCTTTTGACATTAGTGCTTTTACTAATAAATGGCATGCATAAAGCATAGCAGGATATTTGGTTTGTCTGTGTTTGTTTTGAGAGTCCCAGGAATTGAACCTAGAACCCCGAGCACACTAGGTAAGCTCAGTACGCCGAATGATAGCCTCAGCCCAGGAACTTCTTATAAACAGTAGTCCTGTTTTCCAGAGTTCACAGTTAGGAATTTCACTTCTGTAAATAATGCTGCAGGGAAGACAGACTTTTCTACATGTGGAATTTGATGTGTAATTAGAAAATCACTTGAAAAGCATGTGACAGTGTTTAGCAAACTGCAGATATAATAGTTCCCTGCTAGGTGTAGTTTGGAAAGTGGTAGGACACTAAGAATTTGAGGCATGAGTAAGGGACTAAGGCTCAGCACAATCCTACTTTAGCCCAATTCTTCCTTCAGAGTAAGTCTCTGATACTAACTTGTAAATATGCTATAAAAAAAGAAGGCCTCAGGTAGGCAAGTCTCTAACTCCAGGCATGGAAGACAGGATTCCCATGCTATGTCAAATGTTTTGATAGCTCAGTGTGGTGTCTCATACTTGTAATCCCAGCACTGGGAAGGCTGGGGCAGAAGAATCATCATGACTTCTTTACACTCTCAGTCTCTACTTGGTTAACTTAATTGCTAATTAAGAGTCTTATGGAACAGGCTGTGTTCAAACTGGTGATCTTTTGCCTCCACTTGTAAGTGTTGAGATTAGAGATCATTACACCTGGCTTCAATACTATGTATAAGATACTATATTTAAGGTAGTTTGTCAATACTATACATAAAACTAAGGTGGTTGTTGTTGTTATTGTTTGTTGTTTGTTTTGCTTTTTCAAGACAGGGTTTCTTTGTGTAGTCTTAGCTGTCCTGGAATCAGTTTGTAGTAAAACTAAGTTTAAAAAACTTTTCTCTTATCCTTATTGAAAAGATTAGAAGTTGGGATAGGGTGTGGTGCTCTGGTAGATTGCTTGCCTAGTATGTGTGAGACCCTGGGATTTATCTCCAGCATCGCACACAGGCAAACACAAACCTGCCTGAGCTGCAAAGTGAGTTCAAACCAGCCTATGCAACTCAGTGCTGAGAAGAATATAGCTCAAAAGTGGAGTCCTTGGTACCATGTTCAATCCCCACTATCAAAGTAAAATAATAAATAAAATACCAATAATGGTGGTCAATAGTACTTAAAATAATCAATTACTATTAATTGTACATATTTGTGGGTTATAGCAAGATTATTCAATACATGTGTATGAGATATAATAATCAAATCAAGGGGGTTGCTATTCCTTAAAATTTTTTTAGTTGAGATTAACACAAATAATTACAGTTTCAGACTCTGTATATTTCAATATGTGTAAATAATGTGCACTGACCAAATAAGAGTAACAATCCCCACTCTTAGCTACTTTGTGTCTGTCGCCTCTAAGTTTCTCTCTTGTAGAAACTACAGACTAGGTTGCTGTGAGCTCTGCCCATTTTATTGCGCTATATTTGGCAAAAGAAAAACTAGAAACACTATGTTTGTGTCTAGATTTTGTGCTGAAATTTTCCTAGTCCCTAAAACCCAAAAGTCTGTAGCCAGACTGGGGAGGGCTTTGACTGTCATAATAAAGACCTGAATGCGGCAGATAATAGCCTCTGAAAATTGTGAGCTGGAGAGCAAGCTGTTCTTTAGGAAGGTGACCCTGGCAGTCTGCTAAGTAGCTTGGAATAGGGAAAGAACAGAGGTGAGGAGGCCAAAGAGACTATTGTGCAGTTTGTGTGTAAGGAAAAATGCTTTGAAGTGTTTTTGGCAACCATCCTAAAAGAGAACAAGATGGACAGAAAATAGAGTTAGGGGTACAACCTAAGAGACTGGCACTTGATTGGATGTAAGCAGCAAGAAGAAAGTATTTTCTTTTGTTTTGAGAGGGAGAGGAAGGGGAGGGAAGGAGGGAGGAGGATGGGAGAGGGGAGAGAGGAGCTAGGAGAGAGGAGAGACAGAGTTTTAAATCACCCAGTTTGGCTTCAAACTCACCATAGTAGCTGAGACTGACACTGAATTCCTGATTCTCCTACCTTTACCTCTCAAGGGCTGGGATTATGGCCATGTACTTCCTGGCTAATGATAATTTGTTACAGTCAGTGGAGAAACCTGGATAAGCAGTACAAGGAAAGCATATTCTATATTCTATTGTGACTTCCTTGGAGTTAAACTGAAAATCTCTGATAAAAAGAAGCCTAAAAGGTAAAAGATGACTTCTTCTGGGTGATAAGGTCAAATAGGATTGAGGCCACCTATGTAGGCAGCATTCACGCTGGGAACATAGACTCCCTTTTCAATGGGCCGTGGTTGGCTGCTCAGATTCTCTGCTCTTGTTTGCAGTGTGGGAATGTGACCCAGTATTGCAAAAACTTGCAAACTTTCAGTTGAAGCCAAAAAGATTGAGTCTGGATTTTTTTTTTAAATGTGAAATCTCTTGGAGTACACAATGAATTCAAAACTGCTTTAATATTGTAAAGCTTACTTGCAGACAATCTCAGATTGGTTGAGCCCTGCTCTTGGTTATGATTATTTATGTAACAGTTCAGACAGTAAGAGAATTTGTGCTTGGCCATTGTAGCTCTGATCATAAGATTAAATCAGCTACACACACAAAATGGCGTATTTCCAAGTTTGCAGTAAATTATGTTTATTCTCGGTAGAACAATTAGAGGTAAAACGATGTATCTGAGAATTTCTTACCTTACAAGGAAACTTGTTTAAATTTAGCTGAGAAAGCCCCCCATCCCGTGTTTGTGTGTGTAAAAAAATCTGCACAGCTTTCTCTACCAAGAGGTCATTTACATACATAGTGTTCCTCTTTAACTATAAGTTATATTTGTTTAAAAATGTGGTAATAGAGGGCCAGGTGTGGTGGCGCACGCCTTTAATTCTAGCACTTGGGAGGCAGAGGCAGGGGGATCGCTGTGAGTTCTAGGCCAGCCTGGTCTATAAAAGTGAGTCTAGGATAGGCAAGGCTACACAGAGAAACCCTGTCTTGAAAAACCACTGCCCCCTCTCCCTGCAAAAAACAAAACAAAACAAAACAAAACAAAAAACCACAAAAAACAAAATAATTTGTTAATGGATTTTATCTGTTAAATGTTTTCTTTTGTCTTAGTGATAATTCACAGGGATCCCAAGTTGACACCTTAAGAATGAGAAGAAACAGCTCATCATTTCTGAATCACCATCCTTTGGTAAGAACGTATTTCTTATGGTGTCCCTGTGCAAGGCATACTTCTTGCTCTTCAGTGGTGGTTCTCAGATCTGAGTGTGGCCTATGGAGAGCTTGTTAAAACGCAGCTAGGTCTCATCATTCAGAGTTCCTGACTCACAAGGTGAGTCAGATGTAGCCTGGGGATATTCATTTCTAGGAAGGTTTGGCTTTGAGAAACAACTTCTCTAAACGTTACTAAGGGAAAACAAACACATCCAATACATACAGATATTTGGCTGCAGCTGCAACTGAATTAGTTTTTAACTCCCTTATGAATTTGACACAGAAATATATTTTCAGGTCCCTTATGAATTTAGCACTGATATGTTTTCCTATGGAAAGCCATCTAGTTTCCGTTCTCAGGCGTTCTTAAAAGCAGTTTTCAGTCCTGGTTAGTTAAACTTTTATCTCACATTCATCTGGACTTGTAGTTAAAATTTCCAATTCATGCCGTGCAATCTCTAAATTAAAACTCCCTTTCTGCTCATGAAAGCTAGGGAAATAGAAAAATTCTTATAGGTCAGTAAGTCAAAAGAATAAATGATTCATCATATAAAATTTTTGGATGATGTAAATTGTTGCTCAATGTTGATTCAATGAGCTATTTTGGGGATGCAATGAGCAGCGTTCAGCGCATTCAGGCTGCGTTTGAATCACCACCTCTCTAGTTTCAACAAGTGCATATCTTTGTCTTTCTGTAGGAATGGTAGGCGGCCTCTTAGCATTCCACCATTGACTAATCTATGACGGGCCTTTGTCATGCTAAGGAAGTTCCCATCTACTCCTACCTGTTTGAATTGTTGTACTTTTTTTCTGTATCATTTGAAATAATTGTGTGTCCTTCCCCTTTGTTCTATTAATAGTGTGCATTATGCAGATTTTCTTATGTTGATTCACCTTTAGTTTCCTGGGGTAAATCTTTTGGCATTAACCTACAGTTTTCTTGTGATCGGTTTTACTGGCTTGGGTATCTGGGTAATGCTAGATCCTAACTCACCTTCCTTCCCCCTCGCCTCCCCTTTCCCTACCTCCACACACCCTTCCGTCCCTGTCTTCTCTCCCTCGCTCTTGTGATCTCCCCTCCCCTCTCCTACCCCTCTTCTCCCCCTTTCCCCCTCCTTTCCTCCTCCTCTCCCACTTCCTACAGCTTCTTCTTCCCCTCCTCTCCTTCTCCCACCTCCACCTTCTGCTCACTCTCCCCTCTCGCTTCCTCCCCCTCTTCTCCATCCTCCCCAGCTCCTCCTCTCCCCTCCCCCCCCCCGCCCCCGCTTCCTTTTCCTCGGCTCTTCTGCCCTCCCCTGGTCTTCTACATCCTCTCCCTTTTCCTCCTCCTTCATTCTCTCTTCTCCCTCCCGCTCCCTCTCGCTGCTGCTTCCCCACTCTCGATTTATTCCGCCTCCGCGCCTCCTGCTCCCCTTTCCTTCTCCTGCCTCGTCTCCCTTCTGCCTTCCCTCTCCCAAGCCCTTCTCCTTTCTCCTTCCCCTTTCCTCGCTTCCTGCCCTACCTCCGTCCTTTCTCTCCTTTTTCCTCCACCTCTCCTCCTTCCCCGGCGCCCTGGCCCTCCTTTTCTTCCTTCTTTTCGCCATCTTCCTTTTGCCTCTTCTCTTTCCCACCCTCTCTCTCTTTTCCTCCCTCTCCCACTCCTCCCCTCCTCCCTCCCATCTTCACTCCTCCCCCCACTCCCCTCTCTTCCTTCTCCTCTCCCTCTCCCCATGCCCCTCCCCACTCCTTCCGCTCTGTTTCTTCCCCCTCTTCACATTTCCCCTCACCCCCTCCCTATTCCTGCCCCCTTCCCACCCCATACCTCTTCCTCTCCCCTCCTCCTCTCCTTCCTCCCTCCTCCCCTAGCTCCCTAGCCTCTCTTCCCTCACAGCACCTCTTTTACTCCTTAAGTCCTCTCCCTTTCCCCGGTCCCCATCTTCCTCCCTCCTCTCCTTCCTCCCTCCTCCCCTAGCTCCCTAGCCTCTCTTCCCTCACAGCACCTCTTTTACTCCTTAAGTCCTCTCCCTTTCCCCGGTCCCCATCTTCCTCCCTCCTCTCCTCCTCCCACTCCCTCCTCTCCACTCCCCTCCCTCTTCCCTCCATCCTCCCTTCCTCCTCTTCCTTTCCCTCCCTTCCTCCTTGCCTCCTCTCCTCCCCTATTCTTCTTAACTCCAGAGTCTGACATCCTGAGTTCAGTCCCTAGACTCTGTCTGGCGGCAGGACAGAACTAATTTCTGAAAGGTTTTCTTTGCCCTTAATGTTCATATGTAATGGCATACGTATACCCACTCATACACACAAATAATAAATTAACAAATTAACAACCATTAAAGAAAACACTTAAGGAGCCAGTTGTGGTGGTGCACACCTTTAATCTCAGCACTCACGAGGCAGAGCCAGGTGGATCTTCATGAGTTCGAGACCAGACTGGTCTAAAAAGGTTTATCCAGGACAGGCAGAGCTATTATACAGGGAAACCCTGTCTTGAAAAACAACAACAAACAAAAAAGAAAAAAATTTTTAGAGGCTATGGGTTCAGAAAAGAGCACAGGAGTACATCAGAAGGGTTGGAGAGAGGAAGGTGAAGAGAAAAGCAATGTAATTATATTTAAATAAAAATTTTAAATGATATTTAAAAATCTAGAAAACAGCTGAGCATGGTGGGGTATGCCTTTAATCCCAGCAATCCAGAGGCAAAGCAGATGGATCTCTGTGAGTTGAAGGCCAACTGGTCTGCAAAGCCAGTCTAGGACAGCTAGGGTAGTTACACAGAGAAACCTTGTGGTGAAAAACCTAAAAAAAAAAAATCCAGAAAAAAAAATAGCATATTTGATGAGCTGGAAGGAAAAAAATAAAAAGAAGAAGCCAGGTAGTGGTGGCGCACACCTTTAATCCCAGTACTTGGGAGGCAGAGGCAGGCAGATCACTGTGAGTTCGAGGTCAGCCTGGTCTACAAAGTGAGTCCAGGACAGCCAAGGCTACACAGAGAACCCTGTCTCGAAAAAAATCAAAAGAAAGAAAGAAAGAAAGAAAGAAGTTAAGAAAGAAAGAAAATAGAATGTGGAGAAAGGAGAGTATGTAAAGATTTAGAAGGAGTATATTGTAGCTAGGATGGATGGAAGTATAAAGGTTGAAGGAGTAGACGGGTATAAAATCTTATAGATTGAGGTGTGGTAGCACATGCTTATAATTCCAGGTCTCAGGAAGCTAAGGTAGGAAGATTGGGAGTTTAAGGGCAGACTGGGCACTTATAGCACACACACACACACACACACACACACACACACACACACACACACAAACACACATACACACACACTCCCTAACCAACCAACCAACAATCATACTAAAGATTCTGTATGTTATTTTATGTTCAGCAAGAAGCCATTAAAGAGTTCTAAGGCGGTGGTTGCTGTGAACAAATTGCAATTAAAAATAAAATCACCCTGGGGCCCAGGTGGTGGTGGTGCATGCCTTTAATCCCAGAACTCAGGAGGCAGAAGCAGGCTGATCTTTGAGTTTTGAGCAAGTTCCAGGACAGCCAGGGCTACAAAGACAAAATTCTGTCTCAAAACAAACAAACAAACAAACAAACAAACACCCTGGGACCTGGAGAGGTAGCTCAGCGGTTAAAAGCACTTCTGCTCTTCCAGAGGACTTCACTTCCCTAGTACCCATACTTGGTTCCCAATACAACTCCTGTTCCTGGGAGGTCTAACATCTTCTGGCCTCCAAGGCCCCAAAGGGGGATGTGCTTATGTGCACAACCATGTGTATACATATAACTAAAATTAAAACTAAAATCTTTGAAAATTTCCCTGGCAGTGGTGGTTGTGAGCCTTTGATCCCAGCACTCAGGGAGGCAGATCACTGTGAGTTCGAGGCCAGTCTAGTCTACAAAGCAAGCCCAGGACAGTCAAAACTACACAGAGAAATCGTGTGCTAAAACAACAACAACAACAACAACACCCTGGCTTCATGGGCAAGAGATGCAGCTTAGTTCATAGAGAGCTTGCCAGCATGTACACAGCCCTGAGTTTCATCCTCAGCAGCACATAAACAGAGGGGGTGACGGTTCACACCTCGAATCCCAAAGCTTAGGAGGCAGAACCAGAAGTATCAGAAGTCCTTAGTCATCTTCAGCTACCTGCTCAGCAACTTCAGTCAATCTGGATCACACGAGGTTGTGTTTCAGAAATAAGTAACATAAATGGAACACTTTTTAGATTACCTGGCCTTTAGAGTCCAAAGGTAGATTAAAAGAAGGCAAAGGTAGATGCAAGTGTGTTCAACAGCCACACAAAAGGCTGATGGTGGGGCTAGAGAGATGGCTCAGTGGTTAAGAGCACTTGCTGCCTTGCGGAGGAGCTGGCTTCAGTTGTAAAAGCAATTTCATTGGAGAAAAGAGTGAGATGCAATGAAGCCAGACTGGTTTCTGTTGAAGAAGGATGGAAAGAAAGGACACTAATGATCACTTCCTTCTGGCGAGGCACCTTGCCAGGCCACAGAGGAAGAGGATGCAGGCAGTTCTAATGAGACCTGATAGACAGGTCAGATGGTAGGAGAGGAGGGCTCCCTCTTTCTGAGGACAAGGGGATGGAAATAGGGGAGAAAGAGAGAGGGAGGGTGGGTGGGAACCAGAAAATACAAGTGAGGGGGTAACAACCTGGATGTAATGTGAATAAATTATTAAAAATAAAAATTAATTTTAAAAAGTGCTGGGTGGTGGTGGCACATGCCTTTAATCCCAGCACTTGGGAGGTAGGGGCAGGTGGATCTCTGTGAGTTCAAGGCCAGCCTGGTTTAGAAAGCAAGCTTAAGATGGCCAGGGTTACACAGAGAAACCCTGCCTCAAGAAAAAAACAAAACAAAACAAAGGAAAAAAAAAAAGAAAGAAATAACACTGTACAATATAAGTCCAGATCAGTTGTTTGAGGTCAAATTACCTTTTCTATGCCATAATTACATCATCTGTAAGATGAGAATGTGATAACAATGACATTATCTGCTTCTTTTTGATAATTATATCTATCATAATAAAGCACTTAACACTTGCACATTCTGAATGGTCAATAAATATGAGAGAGAGAGAGAGAGAGAGAGAGAGAGAGAGAGAGAGAGAGAGAGGAGAGAATGTTTCAAAGGTGGAAGTATACGTGTATCTAGGTTCAAGATGTACATAACATGATCATACATGTGTTTATCAATCTGCTGTTAGTAGTTTTCTCTGGAACATGCCATTATAGGACAAACCTAATGTCTACTTTCTACATTTTTTTTTCAAGACAGGGTTTCTTTCTGTAATAGCCTTGGCTGTTCTGGCACTCTTTTTTAAGACCAGGCTGGCCTCGAACTCACAGAGATCTGCCTGCCTCTGCCTCCCAAGTGCTGGGATTAAAGGCATGGGGCATCACACCTGGCTACTTTCTACATTTCCATAGTATTTAAATATTTTCAACAAAGCACGAAAAATAGCTTTTGTTGCTCCCCTGTTCGCAGCCCCTCACAGCTACTATTCTTCTTTCAGTCTTTTTGTCTCACTATGTCGCCTAAGCTGGCTTCCAACTTGCAATCCTTCTGCCTCACTAATTTGATATGTCCTCAAAAAAAAAGCTCTACTGAGTGACTAGGCATTTTCTAGAGGCCTTCAAACTTTAGTTATAGACTTAAGGGTTCCTAGTTTCACAGTGTAACTAGCCCTCTGTGAAATGACTTAAAGAGTATAATTCCCCAATCAACCCACCCATTTTCTTTTCTTTGTTATCTTTTTTCTTTTTCTTTTTAAAGACAATATCTAGTTGTGTGGCCAAGGTTGTTAAGTGCTGGAGCTGCAGGCATGTGCTACCCCAGAGGGCCCAAACATTTTAACTACATGGTTCCTAATATCTATCTGATAGGACGTTAACTTTGCACATTGGCCGCCACAAGCTTCAAATCAGCTGATGTTCCCCTGGTAGCAAGTCCACCGCCTCATTCTGAGGACCGTTCTGTGCTCTGTCCATCCGGCCCACCTTAATTCCTGCTACGTACTGGTGTAAGGTGCCTTGAGTCATTTCTGGAAGCAGGCAGATGGATCTCTAAACATGGCCGACCATCCTTCCTTCAGGATTGTCTAAACATTTTCTCTGTAGCAACTGCAATAGGAACCGGGTTAAAAATAGGAAAATCAGGTCGTTTTAATAGCTATACGCATTAGGTTTGTTCTCTATCTACTTCTCATCTCTACGTAGTGTAGGCTGCACTGAAACTCAACGTCCTTCCCCACCCTCTAGAGTTCTGGGATTCAGAGATCACCACACCCAGCTGTGCTTTTTGGGGAAAAAAAAACCCTCCAGACTTTTAAATTTTCTTCCACTAACCATGCTTCTTTGTAATGAGCTTTAGCTAGTGCACCCTGCAGCCCCTTCCATCTCTACATCCTTTAAACATCCAGAAACAATATACGTACTCCACCCTCATGACATCGTTTCTTGGCACTGGTACTCTTGCTTCTTTCCAAGCTATTTCATCCTCCTAGGCTGGGAGAAAAAGGCACAGTGAGAATTTACACAAAAGACACCCATGAAGTATAGCGACATCTCAGAAAATGACTTCATTACTGAGGATTGAACCTAGGCATGCTGAACAAGCCCTCTTACCACTGAGCTTTACAACCCAGTTCCATTGCAGTACCTTATATACTTCAGTGTCTTCTTTCATATAAGGGAAAACACAAAGCGATTCCCTTGCAAGCACCACCTCCAGGGCTTTACTTTGGGGGGAAACTTGCCTCCAGAGTTCTTGCTTTCTCTGGTTGATTTTCCACATGGTCTATTACGAGAACCAGCAAACCAAACATTTGATCTACATGTATCCAATTTAAAAGTCTTCCTTCCTGTGGCTTATGGGTTTAGGAGTTCACTTCAGTCCTGCTCAACACAATGGGACTCATTTCAGTCACACTGTCCCTTCCTGATTTCCTGGACAATGGTTTCCAATAGGAAATTTCAGACCTTTCCTCAAACTAAACTTGCTCTACACCATCTATTAAGTATCAATTAAAAACATCGTTTAAGAAATCTTGTATGAGTTTGGAACAATTTGTCACCCCTCCCTCCCTCCCCCTTCCCCCCCTCTGTCTCTCTGTCTCTGTCTCTGTTTCTCTGTCTCTCTGTCTCTGTCTCTCTGTCTTTCTCTGTCTGTGTCTCTCTGTCTGTGTCTGTCTCTGTCTCTCTGTCTCTGTCTCTCTGTCTCTCTGTGTCTCTCTCTCTTCTCTCTCTCTCTCTCTCTCTCTCTCTCTCTCTCTCTCTCTCTCTCTCTCTCACACACACACACACACACACACACACACACACACACACATGCACACACAGCATATTGAAACATCAGGCCAAGAAAATGGCTGGAAAACAGCTGGTTTGAGTTAGTAGCTCCCAGTTGTCGTATACCTCCCCTGAGTAGAAACTAAATCATGCTCTGAGCTGAATGTCTGCATATGTCCATTCCAAATCTAATATAGAGTGCTGCTGCACTCTTGTTCTCCCACTTGTTCTTCTGCTATATTTACTGGAGTCAATCATTTTTTCTGTAATTAAAAATTTGAGCATCGCTTCTAAAACTCTCCATCATCTTCAACTCTTTTGACATCAGAGCCTTCTCTTCTTTCTCTCCCTTCCTGGCTGCACACAAGGTTAATATCCTTGCCTAAAATACATCATTTTCACTTTTCTGTGGCATATGCAACCAAAGTCCTCACTCTATAAAGCCAAACTCAAATCAAATGCTATCTTAAGTCTTCTCCTGTCTCCTGTTCCTCTGCATGCCTACTTAGCCTTTGTTTTGTTTGTTTGTTTATTTTAATTTCCAGTCTTCTTTCCTTCCATTTGATATTCACTTCTTCTTGTCTTTTTTTTTTGTCTAAATGTTTTCTTTTCTTTTTCTTTTTCCTTTTTTTTTCTTTTTCTTTTTTTGAGACAGGGTTTCTCCATGTCAGCCTTGGCTGTCCTGGAACTCTCTTTGTAGACCAGGCTGGTCTAGAAATCACAGAGATCCTCTTTCTAAATGTTTTCTGATGTGTGTTTTAAACATTTACTTTACTTTTTAAGTGTGTGGTGTGTGTGTGTGTGTGTGTGTGTGTGTGTGTGTGTGTGTGTGTGTGTGAACACCCTTGGAGTCCAGAACAGACTGCTGAATCCCCTGGGTCTGGAGTTGCAGGCAGTTGTGAGCTACCAATTCTGGGTGTTGGGAATTTAACTCAGGACCTCTGCAAGAGCAGTACACACTCATAACTGCTGAGTCTTCTCTCCAGCTTCTGCCTAAATGATTTTGGTTTTTGTTTTTTCGAGACAGGGTTTCTCTGTGTAGTCCTGGCTGTCCTGGACTCACTTTGTAGACCAGGCTAGCCTCGATCTCACTCAGAGATCCACCTTCCTCTGCCTCCCGAGTGCTGGGATTAAAGGTGCACGCCACCACAACACACTCTAAATGATTTTATTTGAAGCAAATATTTGCACTAAGTAAGACTTTATTCTCTCCACTCCAAAATAAAACAGCGCAAAAGGGGCAAAATTAGTTTCAGATGGGGTTCTATGTGTTTCTACAGGGTTCTACTACGTGTTCCGGGTTAGCCTGGACCTCCATCCCTCCTCCTCCTCCTTTCTGAGTTCTGGGATTACAGGTGTGCACCATCGCGTTCAGTAGTTTTTGTTTTCATATAATATTTGCTTCTGTCATTCGTTTCCTAAAGGCCACTGAGGCAAAGATCTAGAGCTTATTAGCTGTTGTCCTAATGTCTTCTCTTTCTTTCTGATAAGAAACACAACTCCTTAAAAATAATAAGAGCACGATAAATACTAAAATGTATAGAGTTACTCATACTTGTATCAGAATTGTAATGAAGCAACGATATTAATCTCCACATGTAACTTCAGAAGGAGTGCTCTTTCAAAGAAAATGTTCTTTTTGAGAAAGGATTTTTTTCTTGGTTTTTTTTTTTTTGAGACAGGGTTTCTCTGTGTAGCCTTGGCTGTCCTGGACTCGCTGTGTAGACCAGGCTGGCCTCAAACTCACAGTGATCCGCCTGCCTCTGCCTCCTGAGTGCTGGGGTTAAAGGTGTGCACCACCACCACCCGGCTTGAGAAAGAATTCTACTGTGTAGCCTTGGCTGTTTTGGAACTTGCTGTGTAGACCAGGCTGGCCTTGAACTCACAGAGATCCACCTGCCTCTGCCTCCTGAGTGCTGGGATTACAGGTGTGTGCCACCGCATTTGATGCCAAGTGTAACTTCTATGTCTTGATTTTTCAATTCATGTATGAATATTCTGTTGCCATTTTTATGATCTTCACTGTTCTTCCACCACCTAGCAAAAGAGTATGGAAAAGATGATTGTTATACTTTGAACAAAGTATCATTAGTGAAGCAACCTGCTCCTTCAGAAGTGAACATTTTTAAAACCTAGTAAAACATAAGGTCATCTCTTTCATGAAAGCACGGGTTTATTTGACACATATTCATCTCCACTCTATCTTGGCCACTGTATGTCTATTATTTCCATCTTTAAGCCTTAGACTTAGCTCTTTTTCCACTTTCTAATCATCTCAACCCACCTCCTTCATTTCAAGCTCCCCTTTTCATTTAGACGATGGGCTATTTTTCACACACCCCCTTCCTTCACTTGGAACTTTCCCCACAGATTGCTGCTACTTTCTTTTTGGACTTTCAAAGCGGACAGAACTAGCTTATTTAAAAGACCTTTAAGGTTTAGGAATGCAGAAGACCTATACTTTGCTTTTTATTGAGAGCAAGGCTGAATTCCAACACTTACGATTGAGTTGCAGTCACTTTTCATCAAATGTGTTTTCTATCCCTTCCTCCCAGTAAGTTTTCGGGCCTCGAGCATCTCTGTGCCTGGAACATGCTCCTCTACCTGAGTCGTTTCCCCACTCGTGGCAATGCCTTCTGCACATGTTAAGAATTACAACCTCAGACTGGAGAGATGGCTCAGTGGTTAAGAGCAATTGTTTCTCTGGCAGAGGACCCGGGGTTTATTCCCAGCACCCACATGGGGGTTTACTGCCATCTGTAAGTCCAGTCTCAGGGGATCTGAGGCTCTCTTCTGACCTTTGAAGGCACCTGACAGACATGTGGCTGTCTCCTCTGTGAGGCCTTCTATAGGACCTCAGGTACGAGCCCTCTCCTTCAAGCTCCCACAGCCAGAACTTTGCTCTGGCGCTTCTCTGTTTTGGTTTTGTTCCCACCCCCCTTGAAGATTGCATATTTACTTCTGGATCCTCAGGTCCTAGCAAAAATGCCCTATTCGGTGTGTTCTTAATATATAACAAGGCTGGTCATGTAGCTCAGTGGTAGGACACTTACCTATCATAAACACGATCTTAGGTTTGATTCCCAGCACCACAAGTAAAATCAGGATGTGAAAGCTGCATGGGATAAATTCACTACCAAGCATTTCAGGCAACAACCAAGGTACAGACAGGATAGATAAATTCTGAGGGTAATTTAAGCTTTGTGTCCATACTTAGGTTTAAATCCCCTTGTTTCATTCTCCTCCACTTGCATGGGTTTTCATAAGCTTTGAGAGAAGACCAGGAGGAGGAGGAGGAGGAGGAGGAAGAGGAGGAAGAAGAGGAGGAGAAGGAGGAGGAGAAAAGTAGTTCTGAAAAAGAGAAAGGACCTAGGCAACAACAAGCATTTTAGCAAGGAAGAATAAAATGTTGCAAGTGTTTACCTCAAGTCAGCTCATATTATGAAAATTTGTTTTCACCGGCAAGATTCTAAAATATGTAACAACATTATTCTGTTCATGTTTCCTTTGTATGTGTGGCAGCTAAGCTGCTGATTTAAAGATTGAGCTTTTTGTTCTGGTAATATCTCTCACTGAGCTTTAGTGTTTGGCTAAAACCAGCAAGAAAACTGATGTGACATTGAGTCTTAAGGAAAGATGTTTTCTTCAAGGCTGCCAAATACAAATAGCCAAAATACTATGAATGTAACTAATAAATATATTATATACATTATATATAATTCCTGATGGTTTCATGGTTCTTCTTGCTGTGGGTAGTTTATTGTATATATGTGTAAAAATATAAATGTATATGTAAAAAATATTTAATTAAAAAAGTGAGGAAAGTTGGTCATTTGGGAGGCAGAAGCAGGCGGATCTCTGTGAGTTCGAGGCCAGCCTGGTCTACAAAGTGAGCCCGGGACAGCCAAGGCTACACAGAGAAACCCTGCCTCAAAAAACAAACAAACAAAAAAAAAGCAAAAAAGTAAGTAAGAAATAAATAAAATTACAATTGCTAACAGAACAAACATCAGACCAAACATGAAATTTTCTTCTTTACCTCTGAAGTTAATCTGTTTTTGAGATAGAGTCTCATGTAGCCCAGGTTGACCTCAAACTCCTTATAAAGCTGAGCCGCTACACTTCTGAGTGCTAGGATTTCAGGTACACTACTACATCCAGCCTCATAGCCAAATTTCCTTTTTTTTTTTTTTTTTTTTTTTTTTGCAATTTGTTTGTTTATTTTTCTTTTACGTACATTGTTTTTGCCTGCATTTATGAGAGATTGGATTCCCATGGACCTGGAGTTACAGACAGTTGTGAGCTGCCATGTGGGCACTGGGAGTTGAACTCGGGTCCTCTGGAAGAAGAACCAATGTTCTTTATATATATATATAAATTAACTGCTGAGTCCCAACTTTCCTTTTGGTTTTTGTTTGTTTATGGTCTTTTTGAGACAGGGTTTCTCTCTGTTAGCAATTGTGATTTTTGACATATATAGACTTCTGAATAACACAATGCTTTAGTCAAGATCCAACATTACTTATTTATTCATGTATTTATTTTTTGTTTTGGTTTTCAAGACAGGGTTTATCTGTATCAACCAGGCTGGCCTTAAACTCACAGAGATTCGCCTACTTCTGCCTCCCTGAGTGCTGGGCTTAGAGGCATACGCCACCACGCCCAGCTCTTTCATAAGCTTTGAAGTTAACAGATGCCATTGGTGCTATAGATTCAATTAGTACTTTAGACAATATAACATAAACTTCATATTTTCAATGAATAGTCAAAAACTTAAAGCAAGTTTTAATTTTTAATTTTCAGATGTTTTTACCTTCCCGCACTCGTATATCAGGCAGCCGGATTTTTCAAATCAAACAGGTTAGAAAATTTTCAGAATTAATGCCTGTTCATTTTAAGTTAAATTATTTGTTGGATTTATTGTGTGTGTTGTGTGTGTGTGTGTGTGTGTGTGTGTGTGTGTGTGTGTGTATACGTGTGTCATGACATGTATGTGGCTGTCAGAAGACAACATGTAGAACCTGATTCTTCCCTTCCACTATGTACTTCCTGACAGTGGAGCAGGTCATCATCAGGAGGCTTGGAGGCAAGCATCTTCCCTCACTGCACCATCTCACCAGTCTCTATTATATTATTATTACTTATGTTTCTACAATTCTAAAAAAAGGTCACAGGCAATTACATTTCTAATTTAAGGAGTGCTTTTCTAAAACAAAACAGATAAACTGCCAGGTGTAGTAACACATGCCAAGAATCTCAGTGCTTGTAAGATGGGAGAAGGAAGATTAGGAGTTCAAGGTCATTGTCAGTTACATCATGAGTTCCGAGCCCCCTTGAGACATTTAGTGTCCATATTATACACCATAAGATTTAAATTTGTTTATTTATTTTCTGTTTGGGTTTGAACCCCAGGTTTTGTGAATGCTAAGCACACCACAAAGCTATATGTCTGAGCCTTTTAGTTCTTTTAATCACACACAACATCAATTAAAAACTAACTTCACAGGCTTATAAAGTACATATAAACCATGTCTATTTATATATTTTGAATACAAACCACTGTGATAGTACATTGTATGAATCATTGACTATATGCAAAATAGAAATACAAACTACAATGGCCATAGTCATGCATGCCTTTAAGTCCCAATGCTCAGAAGCTGGAAGCTAGAAAATCAGGAGTTCAAGGCCATCTTAAGATACATATTGATCTCTAGGAGACTTTGTCTCAACATGTCTGCTCCCCTCCCTGAAAAAAGAGAAATACTAAAGGATACAATAAATAAAGATATTTATTTAGCCCTTATTTCCATCCCCTTTGGGATTTTTCTACAGAATCTGTACCATTTTCATTACCACCAGCAGTACCCAAATGTTATAGTTTCTCCAGATTTTCATTAATACTTGTTACTTCTTTGTTAAATATTCTAAGTGCCTCTCTTACAGTTTTAGATAAACGCATTTTCTCACTTAGGATGATGCATGTTTTTGACATTTTATTTATTTGTTTGTTTGTTGTGTAGTTATATGATGGAGCAATTCCAGAGTGTACGTGTGGAGGTCAGAGGACAACTTTGGGGAGCTGGTTCTTCCCTTTCACCATGTGGGTCCTAGGGATAAAACCAGGTCACCAGGCTTGATGGCAAGTGGCTTTGTCCACTGAGCCATATCACCCGTCCTCTAATATGTATTTTGAACTTCAATAGTTTGATTTCAATCATCTTTAAATCCCATCATTTCCTTAAACAAACCCATACTGCTAGGCATTTAGTAGGATATAGACTAAGATTATCATAGTACTACTAGTAAACAAACAAACAAACATGAAATTGTGAATCTTCTTGTTCTCTCCCTTGACTGCTGCAAGGTACAGCATTTCTCATCCAGCCTGTTTCTGTGTATTTGATATTCTGTAATGCATACGTAATCGACTATTGCTGTGGTAACTTGTAGGGTAGCAAAGAGTAGAGCGCCAGACACTTGTGAGAGATTTGTTTATAATGAAACAATGTAGCTCGTCCATAGCCTGGTGAATAACAAAGCTCATCTTTGGGAAAATTTGAAACTCCCAACCCAAATGAAATTTAGTAGCACGGTAGGAATCGGGCACTCAGTTTACCCTTATTTTCCCACCTTCTAGGAAGAAGGAACGGATATAGCGAGCAGGGAAGTAATGCACGAACGGTGAGTGCTGTACTTGAGTCACTATTTTGATCATTTGTATGGTCAGCATGTTTCCCTTCAGATGAGCTGAGTACAATATTCATTTCTTTTTCAGAGAAATGCATACTATAATGCAGATAAGTCAGAGCTGGGAAGAAAATTTCAATCTGGTACAGTAGTCACATTTTCATTTTGTAGAAATGTCCATTTTCACTAATACAGTGTTGTGTTAACAGCCCCCACATGGCAGCACACAACCTCCTTTAAGTCCAGTTTCAGTGGCTTTGCCACCATCTTCTGACCTCTGTGGGTTCCTGTACAGATGTGATGCACAGAAACTCACTCAGGCTCACACATATACATAGCAATTTTTAAAAGATCTTTAAAAAGAAACAGTTTATGGTTTTACCCATAAAACTGAATATCACTATTTGAAAGAAAGGTTGAAATAACATAGTTTTCTGACCCTAAACTATAGATGCAATACTGGAAAAGCAGAGACAGGAGGATTCTTTGAGCCTAGAAATACCAGGACAGCCTGGGCAATATAGTAGGGGAGAGAGAGGGAGAAGGAGGAGCCAAGCAGGAGAGGAGGAGAGGGAGGGGGAGAGAGGGAGACAGAGAGAGAGAGAGAGAGAGAGAGAGAGAGAGAGAGAGAGAGAGAAGAGAGAGAGAAAGAAGGAGGAAGAGGAGAGAGAGAGAGAGAGAGAAGAGAGAGAAAGAAGAAGGAGGAGGAGGAGGAGGGGAGAGAGAGAGAGAGAGAGAGAGAGAGAGAGAGAGAGAGAGAGAGAGAGGGAGGGAGGGAGAGGGAGAGAGGAAAGAGGAGGAGGAAGAAGAGTAGAGACACAGATCCAGAGACACACAGAGAGAAGAGAAACATTGAGAAACAGGAAGACACACAGAGAGACAGAAGGATATTGATTAAGGTTGATTCTGTTGTGGATCAGACTTGCTATCTGCCATGGTTAACCTAAGACAAGTTTGTTTCTTGCTAGCACTGGGTAGGTAGACACAGGAGGATCCAGAATTCAAGGTCATTCTTGATTATATGTTTGAAGCCAGACTGGCTGCATGAGACCCTGTTTTGTTAAAGAACAAAGGGTTGAGGACCAAGGAGATGGCTTAATTGATAAGTGCTTGTCACACAAGCATAAGGGCCAGAGTTTGATCCCCAGTGCCCATGTCAAAACAAACAAAAAACTCAGGCATGTGGTGTGTACCTACAATCTCAGCACTGGCAGGGGTGGGAAAGGAGACAGGAGATCCCTTAGAGATTGATAACCAGCCAGTCTAAAAGAATTTGAGAACTCCAGATTTATAAGAGCCCGGGTCTCAAAAAATAATGTAGAGAGTAATTGAGGAAAACATCTTACTTGACCTCTGTCTCCATGTGCATGCGTATGCATACATTATTTCAATGATTTAGAATATTTCCACTAATATTTTTACGTATAGCCACTAATATTTTACACATGTAAATATTTAGGCTATAGGTATATCCCTACTTTATGTTGTTAAATGTCTGTAAATATTATATTTAGTTGTGATCATTACATGACCATGACTTCTATTCTTTTCTGTGAACATCTATGACAAAACAAGAGTTGGGCCAGGCATGGTGGTGCACGCTTTTAATCCCAGCACTCTGGAGGCAGAGGCAGGTGGATCGCTGTGAGTTCGAGGCCAGCCTGGTCTACAAAGTGAGTCCAAGACAGCCAAGGCTATTACACAGAGAAACTCTGTCTTGGAAAACCAACAAAACAAAACAAACAAACAAACAAACAAAAAACCAACCAAACCCCCCAAAAAAGCTAGAGTTAAGCTGAGATTTGAATAGGAGAGATTCTAGCTAATGTCAACTTCCAGACTTAGGAGTGAGTAGCTGTGGAAATGTCCTATTGGCAGATGACATCTTCCTTTCCTTTCAAAGATGCCTCATATGGGCACTTGGCCCTCATTTGTGAGTAGCTTTTGAAGTCAGTGAGTTGTATGCTGTTTAGAGCTAGGTAATATAGTTTAGCTAGACATTTTAGGGGGGAAAAAGTAGCTACTTTATGAGAGAAATGATAATGAAAATAGAAAACAAAGTTTTCATTAAGCTGAAAATAAGACCGATGTGTAACTGGGTTGGCTAAGCCAAGGACAAGATATAATAATATGGATGACTGTGAACCCTGACCATCAGCGCCATCTCAGGGCACATCTAAACAGAGAAGACAAGGTTCTTCTGTACCTTGACTTTATCTAACTGAGCTCTTGTAGGAATTGAAAGTCAAAAAAACCCAAAGAAAACAACAACAACAAAACCCAAAACCAAAACAACAACAACAACAAAAAAACAAAATAAAAACACCCCCCCCCAAAAAAAACCCAAACCAACCAACCAAACAAAAAAAACCAGAAAACCAAAATATCAAAACAAAACAACTCCCACCCTGGAATCTTGGCTTTTTTGGGACTTCACAGTTATTCAATTTGTAGATTCTGTTGGAGTTCCTTAACTGAGCAGGTTCGGATTACTTTAGGTGTTGGCATGATGAAATAAAAGAACCTGAATGTTGGGTGTGGGGGGTGGAAAACAGCGCCTATGATACAAGTATAGCTGGACTCTAGTTTTGGAAAAGAATGCATCTTAAAATCCTGAGTTACGGGAGTAATACTATGCAGAAAAGGATCAAAGACAATTTAGCTAGAACTAAGCTACAAATGGAAAATCAGGCACAATTATGTATGTTCGCATATAGTTTTCTTTTTCTTTTTCTTTTTTTGTTTTTGTTTTTTGAGACAAGGTTTCTCTGTGTAGCCCTGGACTCACTTTGTAGACCAGGCTGGCCTCAAACTTGCAGAGATCTGCCTGCCTCTGCCTCCCCAGTGCTGGGATTAAAGGTGTGTGCCACCACAGTTTTCAATCGTGTAGCAATAGGTCCAACCATTAGGAAAGCATGAATCCTGGGTTTCCCTCTGCTTCATGGTACGACATTCTCATTGGATACTGTGATCCCGTACTAAGTACTGCCTTGCTCATCAACTGCCATTTCTCCCGTGTTTGATTAGTTTGCAGCTGGTGCTGCAACTGTACAGTTCTTTCTCATTACACAGAATGACAACAACGACACGGAGCCATTCACTGTGAAAAACATCAAACTACTTCCAGTCACTCAAATGGCTTCTGTCACCAAGAAACCTGGGAAGGTAAGAAGTAGCACCTAAAAGTCTATGTCTCTTGAGATACTGATGGATATTAATAGTTACCCACTCAGGTCTTTAGGAAAATATATTTGACTATTATATATCTGATTCTGTGTGATTGTTTTTGTGGTGACAACTGCCAAGAATCTCAGAAATCTGCCTGTAAACTCGGAAAGCTGAAGCAGGAGGATCTCAAGTGTGAGGTCAGCTTGTGTTATATAGTTATGTTATATGAATATAAAATGACTGGTGAAATAGTTTAACTGTTGCAGGATATTTGATCACACTGTGAACCTGGAGATTATGTACTGGCAAAAACCTGTTTCTAGTTGTGGTGTGGCTCAGCCCTAGCACACACCTTTAATCCAAGAACTTTCTGTATACTGGATTTAATAAGGTTAACCCTAGGTCAAGAGGTGGAGCAAGCAACCAGTTGACAGGGAGTGAATATAGGGAAAAAACAGAGAGAGTGAGAGGAAGTCTGGAGGATGGGTAGAGAGATGCACAGGAATTAGAAAGGAGGGGCATTCCATTTGAAGGGTATTTCAGACAGCAAGGAAGAGAAGGGTCTGGTCAGCTGGGCGACTGCTCTGCTTCTCTGAGCTAGTAGGTTTTCACCCCAGCAGCTGGCTCGTGAGTCTTTATTGGTAAAATGGAATGTTTGGGATTTTGTTTAACATTCATTTATTTATTTATTTATTTATTTATTTCCTTTAATTTTGAAATTCCTTTCTTCCTTTTTCTTTCTTATTTTGAGACAAGTTTCTCTGTGTAGCCTTGGCTATCCTGGACTTGCTCTGTAGACTAAGCTAGCCTCGAACTCAGGGATAACCCTGTCTCTGCCTCTCTGAGTGCTGGGATTACAGGCCACCACACCTGGCTTCTTTTTTATTTCTTAAACAAGTTACTTGCATCCAATTAAATTCAGCAACTCTTAAATGTATAGTTCAATTAATTTTGGAATCACATACAATTCTGTAACTTCAACCACGTAAAGATATAGACTAGTTCTCAGGCTAATTCCCCTGCGCTGTTTTGTATTTAGTCTTCTCCCATCATCCCTGTGTGTCGCAGGAAGCCACAGATTTATTTTATGAGAAAAGTATTGATTTCAAAATCCCTGTTCCAATCCCAGCAGTCAGGGAGGCAGAGGCAGGTGGATTGCTGTGAGTTTGAGGCCAGCCTGGTCTACAGAGCAAGTCCAGGACAGCAAGGGCTACACAGAGAAACCCTGTCTCAAAGCAACAACAACAACAACAACAGCAGCAGCAGCAACAACAGCAACAACAACAACAACAACAAAAATCTCTATTCTAGTTTGTTTTTTATAGTGACTTTTCTCCATCCTTATATATGTATGGGAATTGTAGTGATTTGCCTTCAAGCTCTATTCACAGGCCCATGTGACAGTTTCAGCTTTTTTGGTGTGTATGTGTGTTGTTTGTTTTGTTTGTTGACACAAGGTCTTTCTCTTTAGCTCAGGCAGAATTTGAACTTGTGATCTTCCTGCCTTGGCCTTCCAGGCGTTGGGATTTCAGGTGTGAACCACCATGGCTGACTCACATGTGACCATTTTCTTTCTCTCTCTTTTGCAATATTTTTCCTTTTCTTTTTCTTCCTTTCTTTCCTAGAGATAGAACTCTGGGCCTTGTGAATACTAGTCTAGCAATCTACTACTAAGCTATATCCTTGGCCCTTGTTTTACCTTTTATCATGAGGCAACATGTTGATAAGTTGCTTGGGGTGGCTTTGAACTCAATGGGCATGTCAGACTGGCCTTCAATTTGTCACCCTCTTGCTTTGCCTCCTGCCTGAATAGCTAGGAGTGTAGGCCTATTAGGCTAAGTGAAAAAATTCAATTTAAGTTTATGTTGTCTGAAAATACTAAATAGCTTGTAAAATAAGTTCCTTTTGCAATGCTGGAGCTAAAACTCAGGCTCTTGTGCATCTGTGAACTCATCTCTGGCCCCTAAGTAAGTATTTCAGTAGCTTTAAAGAAAGCAGAGCAAAACATTTTGTAAAAATAAAGAAGCACTTTCCTTTAGTGAAGTTAAAATACCATTTGCTTCAACCTATCATCTTTGTATATTGGAAAGAAACATCAAGTGGCTGACCAACAACATGTGTTGGATTCAGCAGCGCATTAACCCTGGCTTGACCATAATCTTTCTCTGACCAAGTTTAAATTTGTTCATAAGCATCACCTACCGATAGCACTTTGTTTATTTACTTTTAAAACAGGATTTCATGCGATCCAGGCTATGCTCAAATATAATATGTAGCAAGGGCTAACCTTTAATTTCGGATCCTCCAGCTTTTACCTCCTAAATACTAGTATATACAGTGCTGGGGATCAAACCCAGAGCATCTAAAAGACAGGCTAAACACTCTACCAACTGACCTACACCCCCAGCTTTCTAATCTCTGGGGATCTTTAGCTTAGTGGTAGCACTCTGCAGTGCTAATCCTAGCATGCATGAGGTCATGGGTTCAGTCCCCAGCACTGTAAGAAGTTTTTCATTGTGGGAATTAATTAATTAATTAACTAATTTTGGTTTTTGAGACAGGGTTTCTCTTGGCTGTCTTGGACTCGCTTTGTAGACCAGGCTGTCCTCGAACTCACAGTGATCTGCCTGCCTCTGCCTCCCGAGTGCTGGGATTAAAGGCATGCGCCACCATGCCTGGCTCATCTTTGCTTTTTATTCTTACTTCATATTAATGTGAGAAAGACAACACAACGGTGTAATAATATATGGTCTACATAGTTCTCATTAGTGCATAGACTTACTTGTTTATAATGAATTGGTTGATTTTGTTTAAAAATTCTCTTGTAATAACCATGATGGTTTTATTTTATAATTCACAGAACCATTAGACCTTGTAGACAAGTATCCCGGAAATAGAAAAAAAAAAGGTACTTTTACATTACAGCAGAAATAAATATAACTTTAAATTATGTTGTAAAATTAGGTAATATTAAATAGTATTCAGATTTTTTTGTTTTGATTTGGTTATTGTTTTTGTTCTTTTAGAATCTGGCTTGCCTGGAACTTGCTATGTAGACTAGGCTGGCTTCAGATGCATGGAGATACACTTGCCTGTCTAGAAAACACACACACACACACACACACACACACACACATATGTTTACTAGAGGTCTTTCATTCTATCCCAATAGAACTATATTTAAAGACATTTCGACAACTATAGAATTCTATATAACTATGAATTTGGAATTTTAGTATTTATTTGAGCACACATGACACTTTCAAGTATTACATCACTAAGCTGTGTTCTTCTTCCTTTGTAAATAGAGCTACTGCACTATGCATTTAGTACAAAGTTCAAGTAGTGTTAAGAGGAGAAAGGGTAAATAGGAAGAAAATTAAAATTGTGTTTGTGAAAACTAAATTAGGATAGGAAAGAAGAAGAAAAGTACAGAAAAATATTGGTATATATCTCAATGGCTTGTGTGTTTTAGATTACTTAATGACATTCTTCCTGACAATGTACCTTACTCAGCTGTGCTCTTTATATTCTAAGAACAAGACTAGGTGAAGTCTGGCTGTGCACGGTACAGCACACCTACAATACCAGCCATAGGGAGGTAGAAGGAGGAGGATCAGGATTTCAAGGGAATCCTGAGCCAAATAGCAATTTTGATGCTTCCTGCTTTGGCTACTGCATGAGACTCTGGTTTCCATCACCAGAGAAACCAGTAAAGCAGTAGTATGCCTAAATTAGAAGCGATTTAGCACATTGGAGTTGTTTTACTTTTGCTACAGTTATACAAAAAAAATATATTTTACTATATGGTGATATTTTCTTAAAATTTATTAATTCAATTTTTTTCTTTGGGTTTAGTGGTCTGGGTGAGTTGTAGAATCCTGGCTCAGTAGCATGAGGCCCTGGGTTCAATCCTTGGCTCTGCATAAAAGTTTTTACTATTCGGTCTTGACCCAAAAAACTTGGTCTTTTCCCAGTGACATGTCATCTTACACACACACACACACACACACACACACACACACACACACACATTGTATTTGGGTTTCAGCTGTTGTAGAAGACAACTAACTGCCTTATTTGTTTGTGTATCCCTAAGGCAATTCTCAAACGTGTTTTTTCCATACCACATAACCTGTATGTTGTCAGACCCTCCTGGGCATATCCTATACAAATTCGATTTAAAAAAATACATTTGGTCATTAGTGATCAAATTCAATAGCAGGAAAGTTGAAATCTGATCTCCTGTAAGTATTTTGGAGTATTAGCATTCACCTGGGAAACAACCTCTCTCCGTTTTGGAGCCTATTAGCACAAATGTGGGGAGCAATGGTAGAAAAGTAAAAAAGAAGGCTCTCGCTGGGGAAACTGTTAAAAAGATTGAGGACTGTGGGAAGTACAGGAATCTGAGAGAAAGATTAGTCTCTCAAGTGTGTGGGAGAAGCAGCACTTCATCCCTTAGGGTAATCAAGAGCTGATAGGGCTTCAATTGGCGAGTCCAAGAAATTTGAAGACATTAGACAGCTGTAAGACTGCCTTTAATTTAATACTAGAATATTTTAGATTTTCTTTTATGTGGAATGCGTTTTTGTTTTCCGTGTTTCAAATTTAAGTGAAAAGGGGACAATGAGTTGTTTTCCTATAGCGGTCTAAGCCTGATCTGGCAAGGAACAGGATGCACCGGAGGAGCTGGCCCTTACCCTGAGAAGGGCTATTGAATCACTATCTCTTGGGCACTTTTGTTGTTGTGTTGCTGAGAATTGAACCCGTGGTCTTTCACATGCTAGGCACATATTTTTATATCACAAAACTACACCTCCAGCCATTCTTGGGTCATTTTTAAATGGTAGACTTAACGATTATCCATTCACATTTGTTCTACTTTAGACTGTTTTTCTCATGGACAGATACTATTATCAGCCCAAGGGGCATGTCCCACGAAAGCCTTCACTTACCAGGAAACTGAGACAGAGGGGAGGACATTCTAGTGGGACTCTAGATGAGAGAATCATGGGAGAATGGCAAAGTAGAAGGATCCAGAGGGTCCTAGAAGCCTACAAGTAGAACATTATGATAGGCAGATTTGGGCACAGGGGTCCCGCTCAAACTAAGGCACCAGCCAAGGACAATACAGGCGGTAAACCTTAAACCCCTACCCAGATCTAGCCAATGGACAGAACACTCCCCACAGTAGAGTGGAGAGTGGGATATGACTTTCTCACATACTCTGGTGCCTCACCTTTGACCATGTCCCCTGGAGGGGGAGACCTGGTGGCACTCAGAGGAAGGACAGCAGGTTACCAAGAAGAGACTTGATACCCTATGAGCATATACAGGGGGAGGTAATCCCCCTCAGGAACAGTCATAGGGGAGGGGAATAAGGGGAAAATGGGAGGGAGGGAAGAAGGGGAGGATACAAGGGATGGGATAACCATTGAGATATAACAAGAATAAATTAATAAAGGAGAAAAAAAAGAATGTAAACTGAGGGCTGGAGAGGTGGCTCAGAGGTTAAGAGCACTGGCTGTTCTTCCAAAGGTTCTGAGTTCAATTCCCAGCAACCACATGGTAGCTCACAACCATTTATAATGGGATCTTCTGGCCTGCAGGTGTGCGTACAGGCAAAGTGTTGTATACATAATAAATAAATAAATAAATCTTTAAAAAAATGAATGTAAACTGAAAACTTTAACACTTAGATCAAGGTAATGACTGCAGCAATTCTGCATTTACATATCTATATTGTATGCATTTACATACGCGCACGCGCGCGCGCGCGCACACACACACACACACACACACACACACACACACACACACACACACACCTAGGATTAAACCCAAGGCCTCAGCTACACTAGGCAAGAGTTCTGCCACAGAGTTAGACCCCAAGCCTAGCTGTTTTTTCACAAATGTTTCTTTCTAGTATTTTAAAATGTGTCAACACAGTTCATTGTCTGCTATAAGAGATTTTATCTATTTAGTTATAACATATGTATAGAAAAATAAAACTAAGTATAGTGGCACATTTTTATAATTCCATTACTCAGGAGGGTGAGACCAGAAAACTGCCTGGTTTATAGAGTGAGTTCAGGCTAGACTGAGCTATAGAGTGAGACCCAGCCTCAAAACAAACAGACAGACAGACAGATAGGTAAATAAATAAAATTCCATGCTATAGAACTTGGTTAATACTAAAAAATGTTAGTTTCTTAAAAATAAATCATTTTATTCCAATTAACTCACAAATAGAATCCACATGGCTAGTTTGAGGCAGTCACTCAAACACTTGCCCAGTCCCAAACTCTACACATACAGTTAAAATGGCCATTTTGAAGCAATGAAGTTGTGCTTTAGGATTTACACTTTCACTGTCAAGTAAATTTTTATTCAGTATCTACTAGAAAAAAAAGAAAAAGAAAAAATTAGCTGGGTGGTGGTGGTGCACGCCTTTAGTCCCAGCACTCGGGAGGCAGAGGCAGATGGATCTCTTTGAGTTCAAGGCCAGCTGGGTCTACAAAGCGAGTCCAGGACAGCCAGGGCTACACAGAGAAACCCTGCCTTGAGAAACAAAAACAAAACAAAACAAAACAAGCGAGAAGCTGGCTTTATACCTGCTTTCATAGTTCATGCACACAGGCTTTGCATGTTCTATACCCTTCCTCGCCACCAATACTATCCTCTCTTGGTCTTCTTTCTAAACTGTATATTCCACCCACACTTACACCTGCTTAACTTTAGGCATCTCTACATCATCAGCACGGGCCCGCACATAAGGTAGACCATAAGTTGTTTTATCTGTTCCTGTTGTAGTTTGGCTCACATCGCTTACTAGGCTTTCCAAGGGCGTGCGTCACCATGTTGATGCCAAGCTTTCACTTCTGCTTACATCTGAATAATACACAGCATGCACATGTACTACCTTTTCATTATTTATTAAAATGGTAGTCATTTTTAAAAGTACATTAAATATCTCACTCTGAAGCCCGTTGTGACCTGAAACTCACGGCAGTGCTCTTGCTGCGGCCCCTTGTGTGAGCCACCATACCTGGCCTCACATTTTCCTTTCTATTAACATGCTTTTGTTTTAAAATTGATAGCAATAAGCAAGCATTATTCTAACAATTAAACTTCTATTAAATAACACGTGTCTACCCTGCCCTGCTGTTTTGTCATAGGTAAATTGAAGCTTGAATCAACCAGCTAAAATTTGCAAGTATCATCTTACAACTTTGTTATTCTTCTCAAGTGTCAACAAAATGCTTGGTGAGTATTAACAATGGGAGTTGTGACAAACTATTTTTTGTTCACTTTTCACTTTGTTTTAAAGTATACTATGACCACTATATATTCATAAGTATGGTGCATTATTATATTTGAAAGTTACAAAGTACATTCCAAATGTGTGCTATCAATGTTCGCTCACTACTTTAGCATGTGTGTTATTAGTGTTCATTGGATATGCTTTTAGAAGTCATACTTAGGCATTTGGTTAAGAAGTTTTTTCCTTTCTTATTATTTAATTAATTTATTCAGATTACATCTCAAATGTCATCCCCTCACTTGTATCTTGCCACTCCCTCCCTCCCTCCCTCTTTCACCCTATTCCCCTCCCCTAGGTCTGTGACAGAAGGGGACCTCCTCCCCCACTGTATGGTCACAGCTCATCAAGTCTCATCCTGGTGGCCTGCTTATCCTTTCTCTGAGTGCCACCAGACCTCCCCACCAAGGGGAGGTGATCAAATATGGAGCAACAGAATTTATGTCTGAGTCAGTCCCCGCTCTCCACACAACTGTGGAGAATGTCCTGTCCATTGGCTAGATCTGAGTAGGGATTCAATGCTTACTGCATGTATTGTCCTTTGTTGGTGCAGTAGTTTGAGCAGACTCCCCTGGGCCCAGATCCACCCACCACGATGTTCTTCTTGTAGGTTTCTAGGACCCTCTGGATCCTTCTATTTCCCCATTCTCCCATATGTCTCCTACCCAAAGTGCCAATAGGAAGTCCCTGCATCTATCTCAATCTCCTGCTAAGTAAAGACTTTCATGACATCCCTTTTGGGCTAGTGTCTAATTATAAGTGAGTATATACCATGTGTATCTTTCTGGGTCTTGGTTAGCTCACTCAGGATGATCATTTCTAGTTCCATCCATTTGCCCACAAATTTCAGGATTTCCTTGTTTTTAATAGGTGAGTAGTATTCCATAGAGAAACACATGAGAATGAATACTTGGATATGAGACTATGGCTGAGTAGATTCAAGTCCCAGAGTATGTAGGCATATATATCTAGGTCAATTCAGCGGCTGGCAGCATGGTGAGTTTACTTGAGGCCTCAGGTTCAATGCCTGGTACCACACCAGAAAAAAAAAAAGTTGGGTTGGGAATGTAGCTCAGCTAGAACAGTGCTTGCCTAGCATTCATGAGCCTTTGGGGTCAATCCCCAGCACCACATAAAACAGCTGTGTGGGGGCACACCTGTGATCCCAGCACTTCAAGATAACCCCTAGCTACACAGCAAGTTCAAGGCCAGCCTGGGATACATGAAACTCTGACTCCAAAGAACTAAAACAAAAACTAAAGTTGATAGAGAGTATGACTCAAGAACATGCCTCACAGAGCATGCTTTACTTGGGTAAAGAGGAATAGAAGAAGGACGTGTTGTTTTCCTGTGCTGCTTTTTGAAAGTATTCTTGGGACTAAATGCTGAGTGTTTGTGTCATGGATTTTGTGTTCCTGTGTTGACAATACAGTGTCTCTTGAAGGCTGTAATGGATGAGGGGCATTTACTCCCCCTCATCTATCTCCAGACACACTTGATGGAAAGAGCTGTAGGGCTGGCTCTTCTAATTCACCTGCTAAAAGAAGCACTCACCAATGTTGTCGCTTTCTGGTACTGGCTGTCTACTTTATTCTAGTAGATTGCTACTAAGTGATTCATATAATCCAAGATTTTCTCACATATAGTAGGGGAGGGATAGAGCAAGTTAGATCAATGATGGATTGTTTAGTAGCATTCAAGCTATCTCCTATTTATCCTGTTTCTCTCAATTTCTTAAAATTCCGTTTATCTATAGAATTCATGTGTTTGATTCCTATTTGTGCCCTTAAATTCATTCCAGTAATACTTTATGTTTTTCCAAATATAAACCATACTGAAGATCCAGCTATACAGCTCTAAGGTGCTAATACCTAGAAAATGTTTCACTTTAATTTTTTGTTTGTTTGAGGCAAGGTATCATGTAGCCTCTGCTGGCCTTCATGATCCTCCTGCCTCCACCTCTCAGTTGCTGTGATCACAAGTACGTTCTAACACACTCATGCTACGCTGTGATTTTGCTTGCTCATTTGATTTTGTGTGCGTGAAAACAGATCCCATGTTTTTGCACATGTTAGGCACTAACTTTGCTAATGAGCAACTTTCCTAGTTCCTTCATTTTGCTTAAGAACTGAGACCTGGATTCACTTATAGGAACAAACAAATAAAACTATTCAACATATAAAAATATAGATTTTAGGCTGGGCGGTGGTGGCACATACCTTTAATCCCAGCACTCAGGAGGCAGAGGCAGGTGGATCACTGAGTTCGAGGCCAGCCTGGTCTACAAAGTGAGTCCAGGACAGCCAGGGCTCTTACACAGAGAGACCCTGTCTTGACTCCCCCCCCCCATATTATAGATTTTAATGAAGTTTAATTATTTAGCCATCAAGAAAGTGTTCTGGAAGTGAGCTCAGTGGTAAAGCACTTGCCTAGCATGCCTGTGGACCTGTGTTTGATCTCCAGTACTGTAAAAAAGAGAAAAAAAAAGAGGTTCTTAATGGCCATACCAGTTTTAAATAACACTTTCAGTAATTGCTAGTTTCCACTTAGGAAGGAAATGTCATCTATCAAAGCAATTTTGAAAATCAATGCAATTAGTTATACCACAGATTCAAGGATTGTTTATTTTGCACAGAAATCCTTGCATGTTTAATTTGTTGGGAAGGTGTAAATAAAGAAACAGCAAGACGAATAAAACTAATTGAATAGAAAGAAAATAAGAAGTAATTGAGGCCTTCCTGAATTCATGTTCAATTGATTAGCCCTGATCAACTTTATATTCTAATTAAGTGTAAGGAAAAAGAAAATGTCAACAAATTGTAGCCTTTTACATTATTATTAATTTTCTTTTGCTCCTCTTCATGACTATTGCCTGACTTGATTAAAAAGAGGTTTACTATATTAGAAAATTCATATTTACATGTGTTCACTAAGGATTTTGTATTTTTTAACTGAGAAGCCATACTTACTGCCCTAGTTGTTTTTGTTTTTTGTTTGTTTGTTTGGTTGGATGGTTTTTTGAGACAGGGTTTCTTGACAGGGTTTCTCTGTGTAGCCTTGGCTGTCCTGAACTTGTTTTATAGAGCAGGCTGGCCTCGAACTCACAGAGATCTGCTTGCTTCTGCCTCCTGAGTGCTGGGGTTAAAAGCATGTACCACCATACCCTGCAGATTTTGTATTTTTTAAATCCCAATTCTTTTCTTTTTAAAAAATCTTAAGGATTTTAAAATAGGAAAAAAATCATGTTTAAAAATTTATTCTCCACAATTGAGTGGAGAGTGGGGTATGACTTTCACATGAACTCTGGTGCCCCATATTTGACCACGTCCCCTGGATGGGGAGACCTGGTGGCACTCAGAGGAAGGATAGCAGGCTACCAAGAAGAGACTTGATACCCTATGAGCATATACAAGGGGAGGAGGTCCCCCTCAGTCACAGTCATGGGGGAGGGGAGTAAGGGAAAAATGAGAGGGAGGGAGGAATGGGAGGATACAAGGAATGAGATAACAATTGAGATGTAATATGAATGAATTAATTAAATTCTTGATGATAATATTAGCATTTTGAACAATAGAAATGTACCATCATGAAATGAGACTGAGAATTTGTTTAAATTGCCTCAGCCAGTGAGATAGACCATTACCTAAACATTAATGGGGAAATCTGATTGTAGGCATGAGGAAATAATTGTGCTGTTGTTTTTGTTTGTTCATTGTTATTTGTGATCCCTCACTGTGTTGTTCAGGATGGCCTTAAACTCAGTGTTTCACCTGTATCAGTCTCCCAAATGCTAGGATTAGAGGTATGAGCCGCCATACCCCTGCTGTTAAGATTTTTTATTATTTCTTTTCTTTTTTACATATACATTTATCTCATTATATGTAAATACAATAAACTACCTACAGCAAGAAGTACCATGAAACAATCAAGAATTATATAAATGTTATATTCATAGTGTGTTGGCTATTTGTATTTGACAGCCTTGAAGAGAACATCTTTCCTATCTTGGTGCGTCTAAAATTCTGAGTGTTAATCAATATCTATCATATCTTGTCATTATCAACTTAAAACATCTATCTAGACCTAAAAACATCTTAACCCCTTAACAAGTAAGATTACTAGTAAAACTAAACTATCTGCTCTTTAACCCCATCAGAAACTTGAGAAGGAATAAAATGAATTATCTGAGTATACAGGAAGTGCAGGGTAGCAGCTTCCCAAATGAGAAAATGATAGAGACAGTTTGCTGCCTGAACAGTCACCCAAAACTCTCTATAACATTGGAGCATCATCTTCAGCCTTCTGGTTCAGTACATCTGACAGACTGGAGATATATGATTATGTTCATTTGTGATACAATTGAATTTTGAAGCTTGAATCAAGGGCTTTATACAAACTTGGCAAGCGCTGTACCACTGAACTATATTTCCAGCCCTTCAGCTGAGTATGTATGAGGTATGAGACATGAGAGTCCCCTGAAATGAGACAGGATTCTGTAAATTGGTGAAGAACAAATGAACAAAAATATTTTCTTTATTATTCAACTGGTGCATACCTTTTTATGCAACAGCTAAGAATATATTAGGGAAAAATATATTAGGGGGTCTTCAAGTAATGGGGTGATAGTTCTTCCTGAAGATGTAGGCAACAACAAACAAAGGTTCCCACATGCTCTTGGCAATTTAGCTGAAAAGAATTTTGCACTACAAAAGATGATAAGTTCAAGAATAAAGACTGATAAAGAAGGTACAAATTATTAAGGGCACAAGACAATCTATGGTACCATGAGGTCAGAGACACACATGTATGGCTCTTTACATTTTAAAAGCAGTGTAGAAGGGAACTGACTATAGGAGTCAAACGTGAGGTGCTCACCTGTAACCCCAGCACTCAGGAGGCTAAAGTAGTAATGTCGCAAGTTCAAAGCCAGCCTGGGCTATATAGTGAGACCCAGTCTCAAAAACAAACACAAAAGAGAGAAGGGAGAAGAAAGGAAACATATAATGCTAATATAACTCATTTCTAGAAAGCTATAATTGTTTCCATAGATTTTGAAAGGGCCTGGAATGATAGAGGGAGGAAGGTAGAATTTATTGGGTTGCTGGACTCATAGACTCTTTAGAATCTATTTTTTGTTGTTTATCTACTTTTCATTCAGAGTTTTTAACATCCTCCTGCGCCTTCCTACTGAGTGTGTGATTATAGGCATGGGCCACCTTGGAAGTGTTTTTAATCTATCTCTCTATAAAGGAAGTTTTGCAAAAACTCCAGGCAGATGCTAAATATAGTGGCAGTTGCCTAGAATTTGTGGTCCAGAGAGTGAAGCAGGAGGGTAGAGAGTGCCAGGCCAGCCTAAGAAACAGAAAAATTCTGCTATTAAAGAAAAAAGCCCCAGCAGGGGCACATGGATGTAGTCCCAGCATTCCAGAGGTGGAGGCAGAGGGATGAGGCGTTCAAGATTTTCTCACTGCATAGCAAGTTTGAGGTTAGCCTGGGCTACGTGAAGCAGTCTTTTTTTTTGTTTAAAGCAACAAAACAAAAACAAAAGGAAAGCCAAACCAAAACAATCAGAACAACAGTTTGATGGATTCCAGAAAGATTATCTTTCAGCCAGTTTGAAATCTTAGGAGCCAGCTGCCACAACAGTTAGCTCTCTTGTTAGACAGCTCTAACAATTCAAAATCTCCTACCCTAAAAAACCGAGGGTTGCTTTAGGTTTAAAGTTTTGGCTGGGTGGCTTGTTTCACTGGCTCCTCAGAAGTGAGGTGAATCAGGCAAACTATTCAAAACACATGAGTTAAGATTTGAATCTGCATTAATCTTTGTCTCTGCTCCTTGAATTATTAGTATTCCAAAAACAGGATATATTTAATCTCATTGCCTAAATGAAAAATTTTAATTCACCTAGAAGCAACTATATATAAATGCATGATGAAAATGCATCTATGGTATTGGATCTCTATGGGGGAAACTAATTATAATTCCCCTCAAGCGTTTTAAATTACTTTAGAATCTTAAAAGTTGTGCTTGAAAATTCTATTATATAGATAAATTTTTGTTGTCAGTCGAAATTGCGCATTTAGAAAAGACCAGGAAGCAATATGAATGCCCCGAAAGACAGCTTTTTTCCTTGATAGTCTATGATTTAAAACAAGCCAGGCATGGTGGTGTAGATCTGTTAGCCCAGCCCTGGGGAGGCTGAGGCAGGAGGCTCTTCAAGATCAAGGGCCAGCTTGCCCTACACAGTGATTCCTGGCCACCCAGGACTACATAATGAGATCCTGTCTCAGACAAACATAGTAAACAGAATTGGTTTTCAAAAACCTGCACTATGTAGGTATAGGAATTCATTGTCCATCATATAGCAATCTTGGAAATAGGCTCAACTCCTTTAATAGTAGGAAATTTAATGAGCATGCTCTCTAGAAATAAATGAAATGAATGTCATTAGTTGGATCCCTAATGAATTGACCAATAGCTACTTGTATGCAATTTGGCAATCTCTGTGGCTTTATTGATATAAAGAAAACTGGTACCAAAGATCACATATAAGCCTTTTGCAGGGTTGGCACTAGCCTACATCTTTTTGAGACAGAGTCTTACTGTGTAGCCCTGGCTAACATAAAGCTCGCTTTATAGACCAGGCTGACTTTGAACTCAGGTATCCACCTGCTGCTCCTGCTTCCTGGGTGTTTGGGTTAAGAGCATGAATCTCCACACTCATCATAGACTGTATTCTTTATACCTTTATCATTTTTAGTGTTTTGCCTGCCTATATATATAAGCATTGATTGCATACTTGGTGCTGAGGAAGCCAGAAAACATTGAATTTCCTGGAACTGGTGTTGTAAGTGGTTTGTGATCCATGTAGGTGCTGGGAACGGAACCAAGGTCTTCTGCAAGAGCAGCAAGTGCTCTTAACCTCTAAGCCATCTTTTTCCTCCAGACTGTATTCTTAGTATATGTTGGAACCCTGAGTTTTGTAGTTCAAATTCTGCCCCACATTCTGAGTGGCTTTGAATAGGTCATTTCAGTTCTCTGGACTTCAGGTGTTTGATCTAGAAAATAGAGTTGAACTGGACATTTATAAGGTCCCTTCTGCCTCTTAAATTTTTATTGCATCTATGAAAATATCTTCCTCCATCTTTGCTACGCTGATAATAAAAGTCATGATGGCATGAAATTTCAGAATACTTAAAAATATTTAGGAAATTAAACAGCTTTGTAGTGAATATTTTTATTCTTCTTGGCAACAAGAAACTAATTTTGTTCAGCCTCATCAATAGTCTCTTCTATTCCCTAAATTATGCATGATTTATGATGAAATACAGAAAGCTAATTTCCCCCTAGTTTCTTGTTTTGTGTGAATAAATGGTCCTCCCAGGCTTTCCTTATTAATAACAAGTTCCAATGGACAGAGCACTCACCATAAAATTTTCTTTGTCCTGTAACTACAGATTGAGACAAAACAAAATAAGAGTTATGCTTGGTATGTTTGCTCCAGAGAATCAAGAAAGATGTGGCCCAAAGTGCCATCAATGATAAAAACACTGTCCTGATGTGCATTGGGAAGCACTTGGCTACCACTAAAGAGGAAGTTACCAGCAAATGAGCCTTTTCTTTTTCCTCGATAATTACTGTATGGCTAGAAGAAAAGCCCTCTAAGGTTAATTTAGTTTAGTTCTTGGCATGGGCCTTTGCTTGGTAAGTCTCCATTAAACACAAATAAAAAAGGACACATTTGAAAGTTGCAAACAGCTGGCTCATGACTGCTGAGGAAGGAAATACTTAAAATTTTCATTATCCAGCAGAGGAACCTAATTATACTTTCCATTTCTAGTCAGGCTCTTCTAGAGGAAGGGTTTAGTTTACTTCCTTAACTAGACTTGTAGGAAGCGCCTCTGGGATTTACATCAATCCCTATTCTTGGGTTATCTTCCATAAGAGTGAGAGCTTGGAAAAGGAAAGTAGTAGGGCCAGTGTGTCAAAGGCTATCATCTCTCTCTTCAGCTTGCTTTGGAATCCAATCCCATACAATGTTAATTAGCAGAAGTTTTGGGGTTTTTTGTTGTTGTTTTGATTTTAATGTTAATAAAATGTGAGGCTGTTGTGTTCAAATTCACTATGCTAGATGCCTAATGATCTTTCTGGGGGAAGTTTGATAGTGCTCAAAACTCTTCAAGCAGTGAACTTTTATTTATTATTTTTACAGTTTCATCTCCTTCACTTCTTCCTCTCTCTTCCTACACCTTCCCTCTCCTTGCCCCCAGTCCTTCTACACTCCCTCCCTCTTCATACCTCTTCCTTCTCCATTCACTCCCCAAGCTTCCTTCGCTGGTGCTGACAATAAAACTCAGGGATTCTAACACACTTGAAAAGGGTTCTAAGCACTGTACAATACTCTTCACTCTCCAATACGGAAATTCTACATTTTCTTAAGGAAAAATATGAGGCTGAGACTGAGGTTGTAGCTCAGTTGGCAGAGTACTTGCCTAACATACAGAAGTCCTCGGTTTGATCCTCGGCACTACATAAACAGAGCATTGTAGTGTATCCCTCTCATTCTAGCCCTTGGAAGATAACATAGAGAGAATCAGAAATTCAAGGTCATCCTTGGCTATGTGTGGAATTTGAGGCCACCCTGGGATACATAAGAAGCTGTCTCTAAAAAGAAATGTTCATTATAATATTATTTGTAAATATGAAACAATGAAGGCTTATTGCTTTCAAGGTAAGGGCTTGGATATCTGTTGGACAGTTGGAGGCCACCCAGGGATAGCAGCATCCTTTCCCTCCTCAATCTTCCTGTGGATTCATTTTTTAAAAAGTGTGACCGGGAGAGCCTTTTAGCTAGCCGTGGTGGCATGTGTAGCAGCTGGGAGGGATGGAGGCAAGATTAGGGGTTCAAGGTTATCCTTCTACATAGCAAGTTTGAGACGAGGCTGGAGTTTCTTGAGCCTCAGAAAACAAAACAAAACCAAAACCAAAACCAAAAACAAAAACAAAAACAAACAAAAAGAGAAAAGCCTCAAGCAAACCAAAATTAAACTAAACAAGAAACAAGTGGTGTGCTGGAGCAACTGAAAAAAAAATCTATATTCAAATAATGATGGTTGGCCATGCAAACTAATTAAGTCTTGATATAAATGACAATATGGATGAATCTTGAAACATTATGCCAAGTGAAATAAATCAGACATAAAGGACAAAATATTATATAATTTTAGTTATATTAAATAATTCAAAGAAACATATTTAAAATAGCAGAAGGTAGATTAGATTAGAGGTTACCAGTGGTTGGGCAGGGAATTTGGGAAGTTATCATATTCTCAATGAGTTCAGTTTCTGTTTGGGGATAATAAGAATGTTTCAGTAATAGTTAGTACTGGATTGTGCAACATTGTAAATGTAACTAGTGTCATACTTAAAATGGTTAATAAGTTTTAGGTAACAAAAGAAAATAAAAACTCCCAATGCCTAACACTGGAGTCAATTAGTCTATCACTTCTCTAGGTGTTTTATAAAACAAAAACAATTCAGTATTCTGACAAACTAAGAGGAGGCCAGGGTCAAGTAAGACCAGTCAACTCAGTTAAACTTGCCTCTCTTTGGTTTCCCAACAAAAATAAAAATTAGTTTAGTATACCACAGAGGTGGCAGCTCTTGTCGCGATGTCATTGTGAAAGCCTGAGAAAGGGGATGTGGTATGGAGCATGTTTAAACTGTTTATCCTATGTCCATGTTTCTGAGCAACCATTTTGTGGCATTGGTGCTGTGTAGATACCCTTTGGGAAATGTTGGGCTAAATGAAGTGCAGTACCATCATTTCGTAGAAATCGCCACACATTCTAAGAATGATGATTTCATCATGTAAAGATGTTCGTGACTGCAATGTTGCAAAACACTGTGGTTAATGGAATGCTAGCTTTGGTTGCTTTTTAAGTATATGAATACACTGTGTTTGGCCATATCGTGTATAGATATATTATGTATGAATATTTTTGTGGACGGGCGTATGCCCTTTCTTTGAGTTCCCATGGACAAGCTTTCAGACCTCCAGTCGTCTGTATCATCTTTCCACAAATCTGTTCTCCTGTTGGTTTACCATTCCCGTCATTTTTCTTCATTGTGTGTATCTCTATGTGTGTATTCATGCAGGTGAGTTCAGGTGCCATAAAGGCCAGGAGAGGGTGTCAGATGCCCTGGAGCTGAAGCTATAGGTGGTAGGGAGTTGCCTGGCTTAGGTGCTGGGAATCAAACTCCTGTCTTCTGCAAGATCATTATGTGCTGTTAAGCACTGAGCTCCTGCTCCAGCCTCCTGTCATTTTTTTCTTTGAGATGTCTTCTTTAGTAGCTACTTTATTCACATCCTTACTGTGCGGCACCCAGAAATTACCATAACACTCCATGCTTTCTTGAAAGAAAATACTACCCTTATTACTAAATAATTCCAGTCACATATAAAATTGCATATAAGCCAATTGGGTACCAATTGTTTTAATCAAATCTTGGAACCCAAATGTCTGGTTCCATACCAATTTCTGAATTGCACTTGGATTTTATAACTGCTGCATATCTAGCCCCTTAATGACCCACTACAATCTAATTCAACATTTTCTATATTGCCTACTTGAATATAACTATTCTGAATCCTATCCTATAATTATTAGAAAAAAAATTGTCTATTCATCTTATTTTTTCCTTTTGAGACAGAACTTTGCTATGTAGTCCAGGCTAGCCTCAAGCTCACCTCAGACTTCACAGTGCTGGGATTAAAGACATATTCCACCATGTCCATTATCCGCCATCTTTTTATTTCTAAGGGTGGATAACATGTCCCAGATCCTAACATATTCCCAATCTGATTCCCTGCATTCATTAAAGTGCTAATAGAACTTTTTTGAAACAGAGCTTCACTGTGCAGTGTTGGCTGGTTTGGAAGACAGTGATCTGCCTAGCCCTGCTTCCAGAGTGCTAAAACTAAAGGAGGGTACCACCATGCCAAGCTCTATGTTTGCTTTTCTTTTTTTTTGAGACAGGGTTTCTCTATGTAATAGCCCTGGCTGTCCTGGACTCGGTTTGTAAACCAGGCTGGCCTTGAACTCACAGAGACCCACCTGCGTTTTGCCTCCCGAGTGCTGGGATTACAGGTGTGCACCACCATACCCTGAGCCAGCCTACTCCCCCCACCTCAGTCTCTCTTTTTCTTTCTTCATTTTTCAAGACAAGATTTCTCTGTGTAGCCCTGGCTACCTTGGACTCACTTTGTAGACCAGACTGGCCTAGAACTCACATCGATCCCCCTACCTCTGCCTCCCCAAGTGCTGGGATTAAAGGCCAGCCCCATCACTCTTGGCCAGCCTATTTTCTTAATGTGAGTTTACCATTCTGTGTTCCCATCAACACTGAATGGTCTTTAATATAGTTTATATGTAAACTGTTTAAATAGTAGATTTTACTATGGGGTTTGATTTGTTTGCTTTGATGTTGTTTTATTTTGTTTGGGTACTTTAGAGACAGTCTCCATGTGTATTCATGACATGCCTGTAATTCCAGGCTGGCCTCAAAGTCCAGGGCAATTTTGCTTTTGCCTCCTGAATGTTAAAATCACAAGCATGTGCTGGACTCTGGGTAGAGCAATGAGAATGGAACGGAAGAATAGGGGGCTGGAAGGACCCTGAGGGTTCAGGAGCCCCACCAGGAGACCATCAAGGCTGATGGATATGAACCCATGGGGACCTGCACAATCTCTGTTGCACCAGCCAAGGACACTGCATGCAGAGAACCTAGACTCCCTGTTCAAATCTAACCAATGGACAGCACATTCTCCAAGGTTGTGGGGAGAGTGGAGACTACCTTTGAAATGAACTCTGGTGCCCTCGACTTGGTCACTTCCCCTTGGGGAGGAGAACTGGTGGGCACACAGAAGAAGGGGAAGCAGGCTACCTGGCTGAGACCTGATAGGCGGTGATCATGTGGTGGAGGAGGAGGTCCCCTTCTGTCACAGGTCTAGGGGAGGGGAATAGGGCAGAAAAAGGAGAGAGGGTAGGAATGGGAAGATATAAGCGAGGGGATAACATTCAGGATGTAACCAGAATAAATTATAATACGTTTTCTGAAAATCACAAGCACATATTGGCTAAACAACTTTTTTATTTTGAGATCTAAATTTTAAAAGCTGTGTCTAATGTTCCTTGAGATAAGAAAATTATCAATGATGGCAGGAAAATATGTTTCAATATATTTATTTTTAATCATAATTGTTAATCTAAATATGTATATATATAGTCAAATAACTGGCATGTGTTAGGTTTTAGCATTTGGTTAAAAACAATTATCCATCATTGCTCAAAATAACTGGTTAAGAGCTTTAGGAGTTTATTTGGTTAAGGGTTTGGGTCTATGAGGCATAGTCTCTCTAGTATCTCAGGTAGGCCTCATATTTTTGGTTCTCCTACCTCAGCCTTCCAGATTTAGGATAATAATCATGTGCACCCCCATACCTGGCTGCATTCTTTTACTTTTTGTTTGTCTGATTTTTTTTTTTTTTACATAGGATTTTATTATATAACTTAGGCTGGCTTAAACCTCCCAGATTCTGGGATGACAGATATACTCCACCATTGTTGGTGAGGGCATCTTCTAAAGTGAAAAGCCAACCTGGGGACTGTAAAGCATACTTGTCATCCCAGTACTTGGGAGGCTGAAGCAGGAGGATTGTAGGCTTACAGCCAGTCTGTGCTATCTCAAAACAAAAACAGAAATTCAAGGTATGTCATACCCAATTCAAGAGGACTTAGGACTTCTTTAGGTCCCAGTAACACATTCAATATGCACATGGCTTTCTGAACTCTCTAATTTACTGGTAGGAAAAGAGTCTGACTTCATAGCTACTTGTCAGTGTCCTATTGGTCACGTGGAAAGCCACCAAGCATAGTATTGCTCTTTTGGGTCTCAGTGACAAGAATTAAAAAAAAAAAAAAAACAGTAAAAGACAAAGCTAAATAAAACAGTAGACGAACTTGCTCTGCTTTTACCATAGTGGAGATCTAAGGGTTTACGTAGAGTGCATGTTACCAAGTGACAAGCCTCTTATGATCCTGCTTTACAAATAGAAATGATAGCATAAGGGCAGGATTGGCTGAGTCTTGTCTGGGATCTACCAAATGTTGAGTAGGAAAAAGAAGCCATTTGTGTTCTAGATAGTGCGGTTTGCTCTCACCAGGCTATTAACTAAAGGAATCTTGGCATAGCCTTACTTATATGGTGAAATCAATCTTTGGGGGAGTTTTTTTTTATCATAAACAGCTTTTTTTTCCTGCTGTGATATAGGCTCCAGATAACACATAACATCTGGGGCCATTAGGCAATGCCTTCTCTGTACCAGAGATTAACCCTTCTACTCTTAGCTTTTCTATTTCAGTGAGAAGCTTTTGTTTAGTCTCCAGTTTCCTCTGAGCAATTTAAAAATATTCTGTGCAAAGTATATCTTTCCATTTATAAACGGACTGTTGAAGGACTGCACTTGCTACATTACACTGAACTTTGGTTGTACACCTTTAATGGACCCTGGGTGACTCTGGATTTCTCATTATGCAATTATAAATGGAAGCAGGGAAAGATATGCATCTAGTTCAGAGTCCTTGTTTCAGTTTGGCGAAGGCTAGCATTAATTTCATGAATGAAAATGACTTTCTTGTTAGCATGTAGCCTTGCCTGCAGTCCCAGCACTTGAGAGGTAGAAATGGGAAGAACAGGAGTTCAAGGCTCCTTGGCTGCATAGTGAGTTTGGGACCAGCCTACGTACTCATGTAGCCTGAAAAAAAATAAAATAAAAGCAGCTTCTACAAAATGCCTAGTGTGAGCCAGGCTTGGTGGCTCACGCCTTTAATCCCAGCACTTGGGGAGGCAGAGGCAGGTGGATTGCTGTGACTTCCAGGCTAACCTGGTCTACAAAGTGAGTCCAGGACGGATAGGGCTCACACAGAGAAACCCTGTCTCGAAAACAAAAACAAAAACAAAATAACAAACAAACAAACAAAAAGAGCCGGGCATGGCGGTGCATGCCTTTAACCCCAGCACTCAGGAGGCAGAGGCAGGTTGATTGCTGTGAGTTCAAGGCCATCCTGGTCTACAGAGCGAGTCCAGGACAGCCAGGGCTAACACAGAGAGACCTTGTCTCAAAAAACAAACAAAACAAAAATGCCCAGTGTAGTGGCACACCGTTAATACCACCATTTCAGGAAGCAGAGCCAAGCAGATCTCTGCGAATTCAAGGCCAGCCAGGGATACATAGTGAAATCCTAGCTTAAAAAAAAATAAACTTACAAACTCTGTAAAGCTGGGAGGTAGAGACAGAAACATCTGGAGTCCAAGGCCAGCTTGAATTACATGAAACCTATGAGCAACCAACTACCCCTTTTGAAAACAATCTTTTTCTTTTTAAGATATTGGGCTGATTTCTCAGGAAATTAAAGAGATGGTACATATACCTTGTGAGAATCAGCAGGTAACTAGGACCTCATTCCTGCTTCTCTTTCCTCTAAGAACTTGAGTTAGAGACAAGTGAACCTGATGGTAGTATATCTTCAGCTGCCCCCTCCTTTAGTCTTTGCTGTTTCTTTCCTTCCAGCCACTTACACTCCTCAGCTCGCCTCTTCCCAAAGGAGCCCGTGTTCCAGCAGCACAGTGTTGCCCTTCTTCTAATCAAAATCCCCAGCCTAACAAAGCTGACTGACATCAATTTGGACATTCCAATTAGGTTATTCAGAGGACAATTAAAACGACCAATAAATGTAACTCTGTCGGGGAGGCGTTTGTGTTCTCAAGCCATACTTGGGCTCAAATCTCAGTTACTGGGAGTCAGTGGTGGATGTTGTCAAGAGTCTCTGTCACCTTCTTTCCCCATCCCCCACCTCTGAAAGCCTCCCCTAAGCCTGGAAATGGGGCAGGCACTGGCTTCTCTCCTAGATCCCCATTGGTTAAACACAACCCAGGTTTCTTCCTAAGAAAACAGGAACAATGCAATGATGTTACCTACTTCGTGGGGTTATTGTAAAGATAGATTCATCTTCTGTGTGTAAAACAGTAGGCTGCCTACGAAACAATAAGCATGCAATTTAGGAAGCATTTGTGATTTACAAACTGATCTCTGAAAGGAAGAGAATAGGCAGCTACTAAGTATCTCTCCTAATGTTCCCTTCCTAGATGTTTATGGCTTATAATACTAGGTTTTCATTCATGTGCATGCCGTGCAGTTCCCTTTAAAATAAATTCTAGTAGGAAAGTAAAATCACTAGGTACTAAGTACTGGGTCATATGTAGATATGTTAAAGATGATGGTAAATGTAAGCAAAATGATTATAGATAATTCTTGTAGAATAAGTTCAATTTATGGGTGTTGCTCAGTGATACATAATTGCTTAACATTGACAAAGGTCCTTGGTTGAGTCCCAGCACTAAACACACACACACACACACACACACACACACACATGATGAAATCTCATAATGATCTGAATAGGCACTGTATTTGCTATTGTACCTTGCCTGTCCCCACTTTCATCATATTCCTTTTTGTTTGTTTGTTTTGTTGCTATAGTTACTGTATTTTGAGACAGGGCCTCATACTACATCCCAAGCTGATCTGGTACTCTATGTAGAGGTGGTCTCAGACTTATGTCAGTGCCCCTGTACCTGTGGAAACCAGAGGGTGACGTCAGGTGCCATGGTTAATTCCTCTCCACTTTACTTCTTTAGACAGGGACTCTTAGTGAACAGGAGCTCATCAATTTGACTAAGCTGGCTGGACAATGAGGTCCAGGAATCTACCTGTCTCTGCACCCCACACCCAAAAGTGGGCTTACATGTGTGTGCACCATGCCCAATGCTTATATGGGTGCTGGGGTTCTAAACTCAGGTCTCCATGCTTGTGTGGTAAGAGGTTTTCCCACTGAACCATCTACCCAGTTGCTGTTGTTTTTACTGTTTGCTTCTCTTTGCTAGAATGTAAGCAATATTTTCTTGTTTTGTTTCCAGAAATGAACAAAATACATAAAATAGCATCTGACCTGAATAAAGGAATCAATAGTTATTTGGCAACCGCTGACTGGATGACTGCGACATTCACAACCCTTTATAATTTGGCCCCACTCTGTTCCAGCTCCACCCTTTGCCATCTTCTCCTCTGCGCGTCATTCAGCTTTAACATCTTCCCATGTGCATCGTTTGTATCCCCATCTCTGTATTGTCTCAATCTTTCCTGTGCCCTGTAAATCACGGATATTTGCAAACATTCAGTTATGAGAATGTGCTTCACAGTCTGAGCTTGTATAAGTGAAAAAAATGTGAAAAAATGTGAAAACACCCATCATTAATTTATAATTTAAAGAAATCATGGTAAGGTGAGGGATGAGCTCAGTTGACAGACTGCTTACCTAGCATGCATGAGGCTCTGGGTTCAGTTCCCACCACATAAACTGGGCATGGTACATACCTATAATCCTAGCATTTGGCAAGTGGAGGCAGGGAGAGCAGAAGTTCAAGGTTATCCTCATATATAGAGTTCCAGGCCAGCATGGGCTACATGAGACCCCTGACTCAAAAAAAAAAAAAAAAAAAAAGGAAGGAAGGAGATTCAGGAAGCTTTCACTCAATTTGGCAATGTCTATCAAAATTGCCAATGCACAGGGGTAGGGTTACAGTTCAGTGACAAGACTAGCATGTGTGAGGCCCTGTTTTTAATCTCCAGCATCAGAGAGAGGAAGAGGGAGAGGGAGAGGGAGAGAGAGAAAGAGAGACAGAGACAGAGAGAAAGAGAGAGTAGGGGGGAGAAAGAGGGGGAAAGAAAATGGTATGGTGGCCCACACCTATAATCCAAGCTCTGGAAAACTGAGCTAGAAGAATCTCCATGAGTTTGAGTCCAGCCTGAGGTCCATAGTGAATTCCAGAAGAACCTGGCTACAAGTGAAATACTACTTCAACAACAACATTAAACCCACAAATACACCGTGCTTTTTATTAGGCTTTTTAGAACTTTGTAGCCCACTCGTATGCTTGCTCGTGTGCGAAGCAAGTGTTGGAGAGTCACTGCAGTAGTTTTAGTCCCTTCTGTTAGACATCACAAGGACAGGATTCATTATGGTGTAGAGATATAGTATTTTCTGTGGAAGGCCATCAATTCAACTTGCTAGATGTCAGGCACTGTGATATGTTTTTATCTCAATTAATTCTCATAAAACCTGGTGAAGAAGTTACTATAATAGTTTATGTTTTACACAAGAGAAACTGGTCTCAGTCAGAGAAGTTAATTTTCTTTTTTTAAAGTTAATTTTCTTAATTGAGGCTGGGCAATAAGTAGCAAGGCTTCAATATCATAAAAATGTATTATGACAAAAAGCTTTGCACATATAATCTGATTTTGATAAGTATAAATGTGTGTGTGTGTGTGTGTGTGTGTGTGTATTGTGTGCATGTAAAAAACAGAAGAAAACATAAGATATTGACAACTGGTTGATGTCATCATGCTTTTGTTGTTTTCTTCTATTTTATTTATTGATTGTTTTTTGAGATGGGATCTTACCACATGCCCCAGGCTGACCTTAAATGCTCAGTCCTCCTGCACACACCTCCCCAGTGCTGAGGTTACCAGCGTGCACCCCCATGCCTGCTACGTTTTCTGGGTTTTGTGGCAAACATAGGAGGAGGAAGTGAAGCCAGGAGACAGGCGAGGTACTTGTTAATTTTAAAGATTGCTAAATCTGAAAAGATTGGTGGCAAGGTGGTAATTGCTCTTAAGTAACAAGGAAAAAAATAGTGGGGAAGTAACGTTATAATCCAAAGGGAAGGAAGCCAGATTCTGGGGTTGAGGAAGGGGAAGGCGAGGGAACCTAGTGCTAAAGGTAGAAGGGGAAGGGGTCAACTTGAGCAGGGAGTATCTACTTCAGGGAGGCTGGAGGTGGGAAGGGGAAAGGCATGGGTGAGTGGGCAGAGAAGTGGGGGAAGGCGGGTGAAAAAGAGTGTAATATAGGAGTCTCCGTCTGATGACCTATGTCTGTTCATTAAAATCCAAAGCTAGATAGAGGCAAAAGTCAGGTAGGGGAGACGAAGCTACGGAAAGGATTTGGAACAATCGCTGAGAGAAATGTGATATTGATATATAAAAGGACTGCCTCCTAGCCTTTGGGGCCCAGCGGGGGCTGGCTGGCCAGGCTTTGTAGTGGAGCCAACTTCCTGACCTTCTCCAGCAATAGCAGACTGCCTGGGAGAGGGTGATGGAGGGAATGCACAGTGTGCTAGCGTTTTTTCACGAGGCTGGGGATTGGCAGAGCAGGTGCTGCCGAAGGTCGCTGGGGGAGGCTGTCAGGGAGCAGAGGAGCCGAGCACAAGCACAGCTAAAATGGCTGGCCACGGGGCTGAAAGGAAGCCAGGAAGCTACTAATGGCTTCAGGGAAAGGAGAGGGGAGGAAGGGCCGAGTGCTAGCGTTGAGGGCCTGAGAGCACTAGAAATAGAGAGGGGGCCAATAGAAGGCTAAGGCCACAGAAGTGTCTCTGAGTTTGAGATGTTGAAGCGGTCCACTAAGGGACCCTAGAAGGAAATGTGAAGAGGCAGCCAAGATGTGACAAAAGAGCATAGGCAGAATCCAAATAGCACTTACCTGAGCAAGGATAACTTAGCATTATCTATCAGAGTATCTGTCAGAATCACACACATTCCCTTCCATTCGGCAACTCTGCCTGAGGGAGCTTTTGTGCAGGCTAATTGTGAAGGCGGAGACAAACATTACAGCATTGTCTGTAACTCCATCTGATGAGAAACATCCTGAAACCCAACCATAATGAATTTAGTCCATAAACTAGAATGCTATGTAATTGTGCAAAAGGATGCACTTCGTGTGCTGATCTGAAATCAGCACCATGTAGTAAGTGGGAGAAGCAAGGCACAGCAGAGTGTGAATAGTGTGCAGTGCATTTGACAGCATGGCCATAAACCACTTTCAGGAGACACAAACATTGATCTTGGTCCTCCGAAGACAGCTGTTGACAAATGGACTGGAAGTGGGACCTTTTGCCTGGAAACAAAGGTGGAATGTGACCCAACACTCACTTAAAAAAAAAAAAGACAAAGTTTTATTTATTTTTTAGTTTTGTTTTTTTCAAGACAGGGTTTCCCCATGTAGCCTTGGCTGTCTTGGACTCTCTTTGTGGATCAGGCTGGCCTCGGAACTCACAGTGCTGGGATTAAAGGCGTGTGCCATCAGCCCAGCTAAGACAAGGTTTTATTATGTAGCCCTTGCTAGTCTGGGACTCACTATGTAAACTAGCCTGGCTTCAAACTCACAGAGATCTGCCTGCCTCTGCCTCTTGAGTGCTGGAGCTAAAGGCTAACACTTTCGTATCTGGCTTTTTTGTAAAGTTATAAATTGTGTGTGTGTGTGTGTGTGTGTGTGTGTGTGTGTGTGTGTATCGTAAACACTTCATTAACACAGCATATACTGTGTTATACATGTGGAAATCAAATGATAACTTGTGGGGCGCTGTTTCTTTTCTACTATAATGGTCTTGAAAATCCAACTCAGGTTATCAGGCTTGTGAGCAAGCATTTTTTATTCATGGACCCACTGCATAAACCTTTCCTTTCCTTTCCCTCTTCCTCCTACCTTTTGTATTTTTAGTCATGTGAATATATTACTTGCTGAGAAAATAATTTAAAATATATGAGTTTAATCTCTCAACCTCAGTTTTGTGTATGTAGGTAATTTGTATCTACTTTACAGATATAAATCATTAGAATAAAGGTACAACAAAAACTTCCACTAGAATTTTGTTTCAAACCAGTCATTTTGCTAGGATACTCAGTCAGGGTATGGATGAAATGCAACTGACCATGTGTTGAAGTTAAATGATGAATATATGGGGATTTATTTTCATTTGAAATGTGAAATTGCTTTCTTTTGAGACAGAGTCTTATTCTGTAATCCAGACTGGAACTCAAAGGTGGCCTCAATGCCAAATGCTTTGATTAGCAGGTGTGACCTGTCTGTCATGCCCTGCTAAAGTTGCCATCTTTTGGAATAGGTAGGGTCTCACTATGTGTTCCTGGCTAGCTTGGAACTCAGAGTTTTGCTTGCCTCTGTCTCCCAAGTGTGAGAAAAAAAAGGGGGGCCAGCAAATGACTCCCCGGATAAAGATGCTTGCTCCTAAGCTTGTGACCCGAGTTCTCTCCCCAGTACCCACATGGTAGAAAGAGAGAATCTACTCCCAAATGTCCTTTGGTCTCAAGTGCACCCTGTCACTTTTGTACACACACACACACACACACACACACACACACACACACACACACACACACAAATAAATAAATAAAAGTTAAAAAGAAAGAAAACAATTCCTAATAGGCTCATGCTAAGAACATCTAGGTACTTTCTCATCTTGGATCTTGTATCTCATAATTGAATGGAAACTCCCATTCCCCATTGACTTCTGAAACAGCATCATTACCTCGCTGATTTCCCTTTATTATGGGGCCTGGTACTGTTCTCAGGATTTTTTCCTATTAATGACAATCTCTTCCCATCCTGTTGGGTGTTAATTGGGTACTACCTTATTCTTGTTGCTTGCAAAGCTCATCTTGTTCTCGAAAAATCACTTCATTAGGCTTTTTTTAATGACCACTTGACATTCTCTTTCTGCCCCAGTTTATTATTAGCTACCCTAACTAATTTGTGGCCATTCCCTTAGCCTGGTTACTTATACTTATCAATCTAGGGGCTGATGTCTCTTGGGCATTCAGTTACACATCACAGCAAAGGTCATGGGTGAGCACACTTGTGTTTAGCCTTTCAACCTCAAAGTTGTTTTGCTTATGTCTGCTCTTCTTATGTTACCTCAGAGGCCATAGTGGCCTCAGCCTGGCTGCTGACAACCTGCTAATCCTTGCCTTGTTGTCTGTCCTCAGGAGGCAGGTGGTTTTCTTCTGCTACAGGCTCAAGTGTCTTCTCTATATCCAAATCTGTCCACCACCTCTGCATAGATGGCTCCCGGCTCCCCCAAACTTCACAAACTTCCTCAACTGTTATGGTTTGAATCAGGAGTGCCCCTCCCCCACTCATATTTTGAATGCTTGTTTCTCAGCTGGTGGCACTATTTTGGGAGGAGGCTGTGGAAATTTTAGGAGGTGGAGCCAACTCTCAGAAATAGGTCAATATGAGTGGGCCCTTAAAGGTGTTAGTCTGGCCCTTTGTCCACAGCACACCATAATGCAAATAGACTGCACATCATGCTTCTACCCTCTCAGATGGTACAGACCTGCTCTGCTGTCCTCACTGTGCTTGATGGAAATCCTATCCTGTTTCTCTCAGGTACTTGGACACAGAGATGGAAAAACGATTATTGTACCAACGTAAGCCTTCTCTCTTACTGGTCAATCCTTTTGTTTCTTTTAGACAGGATCCTATTGTATAGCCCAGGCTGTCCTTGAACTTTCCAAGATCCTCACTGCCTCTGCCTTCTGTGTATTGAGAAGACAAGCGTATGCCCCCAAGCCCTTCCCAAGCTCCCTCTTTATATACTATGTAAAGAGCTCCTCTGACTCCTTTCCTCACATGGTACATACTTGCCTCTGTATGTTCCCTCCTGCCCCAGAATGCAACTTAAACACTGTATCTTGTTCTTTCTTGAATAGCTAACACCTAGCATAACATCAGGCACATGATTAAAAGATTAAACATATATTATAATTAATATATATAATTTTAGATACTGAGGATTAAATCCTAACTCCTCAAGATATATATATATATATATATATATATATATATATATATATATATAGTATACATATATATATATATATATATAGTATACAACCTATAGTTCATATTCAAAATTAGTTGGCTGGTGACCTATATCATTTTATCCCCCATGATCTAGTCTAAAATCACATATTATATTTTCTTGTCATGACACTTTTCTTTTTTTTTTTAAAGATTTATTTATTTATTATGTATACAATGTTCTGCCTGCATGTATACCTACACACCAGAAGAGGGCACCGGATCTCATTATAGATGGCTGTGAGCCACCATGTGGTTGCTGGGAATTGAACTCAGGACCTTTGGAAGAGCAGGCAGTGCTCTTAACCTCTGAGCCATCTCTCCAGCCCATGACACTTTTCTTAATCCTTTTTTTTCCCAGAGACAGGGTTTCTCTGTGTAGCCTTGGCTGTCCTGGACTCACTTTGTAGACCAGGCTGGCCTTGAACTCACAGCGATCCACCTGCCTCTGCCTCCAAAGTGCTGGGATTAAAGGCGTGCGCCACCACTCCTGGCCTTCTTAATACTTGTTAAACCTGAAATGATCCTCAACATGATATTGCTGTTTAGGATGAGTCTAGGCAAATTACTTTATAGAATGTCCTTCAGTTTGGGGCTGTCTGGCATGTCTTCATGACAATTAGGTTAGTCACATTTGGCAGGGACGAACAAGGCTGTTGATGCTGTTGACTTTCATTCCTTGCTCAAAATCACGTCTTTTGGACCAGAAGAGGCAGAGACTCTTCCGGAACGGGAGTTTGTGTTTTCTCATCTAGGCTCTAAGTCAGCAAGCTCCAGCAATCCACCTGCCTCTACCTCTCTTAGAGTTGGGCTTACAGGCATTTGCAGGGATGCCCAGTTTTTTATGTGGGATCTAGACTCTGGTCCTCACAAATTATATAGCAGGGGCTATGAGTTGTTGAGACAGCTCTACAGGCCCTGTTCTTGCTATTGCATGCCAAATTGGAGAGCAGAGAAGAAAAATGGAAGACACTCTTGCCTTCCCTTTTTTATGTATATGAAGAATATGAGGCGAGTGTGGAAGTGCATGCCTATAGTCTTAGCGCCTGAGAGCCTGAGGGAGCAAGGGCAGTCTGGGCTCCTGTCTCAGAAAAAGAAAGTTAAAGCAAAACTGTGCTTTCTTATTTTTAATGTGAGATGGAGTTCAGTGTTCTATCCAAGCATTTGTGCCATTCTGAAGACCCACATTAATTGAGTCAAGGCACAGTTCTCATGTGTACTCATGTGCAGAAGAGGAAAAGTCACCGTAACTACATGGAGGGCAGAGGAAAGGATGTGGTAGCGATTGTGTTCTTTCCTGGAATTGCTGTAACAGCCCCATAAACAACAGATATCTATTGTTTCATATTTCCAGAAGCTAAAATATGAAATCAACCTATTGGCAGGGCCATACTCTGCAGATTACAGTGGAACATCTTCTCCCAGCTGCGGGTAGCTCCAGATGTGTTCATTTACTGGAAGCTGCACAACTCCAACCTGTGACTCCACTTTCATGACTTCTTCATTCCTTCTCTGTTTGTATCCACATGGTGTTCTCCACACTATCACCACCACCACCTCGTGTGTGTGTGTGTGTGTGTGTGTGTGTGTGTGTGTGTGTGTGTGTGTCCATCTGTCCACAATTATCTTGTTATCTATACATAGGCTAGATATCAGATAAGGACCCACACTAATGACCTTTTCTTGCCTTGTCATACTGTCTTTATCTGTTGTGCTGGTAGTTGAACCTAGACCCACGTGTATGCTAAGCAAACTCTCTACCCCTGAACTATATCCCCAGCTCTTTAGTCCCATTACATTGTCTAAGGTGGCCTCAAACTCTCTGTATCTGAGGAAGCCCTTAAACTTGTGATCCTCTTGCCTCAACCTCCCAAGTACCTGGGTTTGGCCATGGACTACTACACCCAGCTTGTAATAATCATTTTACAGTGGGAAGTCCTTACATCAGAAAATTTTCCAACAGGAATTCAAACCATCTTTTAAGGGGAATATTATCCAGTGCACAACAGGACCTATATCAGAAACCTGACCCATTTGAGAACACACGTGGCGAGAGTTGTGTTCTCTATACTCCTTAGACTGATGTGGCAGAAACTCTATGTGTAATAATTAGTCTAGTGCAGCAGGATTTTTCCCTTTCTCACTCACTCTAGTTCTGGTTGGCTTCTCAGCTGGGAAGGAAGATGGTCAGACTCTCCCTGGTGTCCTTGAAATTTCAAAGGATGAAAGCAGCTATTCACACGCCTATTACACAGAGGGCAATCACAGAGAACAGCGAACGTCTGCAGAAGTCTCATCCTTGTCTTCCTTCCTATAATTCTAATACGTTCCTTAGAATAGAAATAAATGTGTCGCCTTTTGAAAGAAGAAGACCATGAGTCCCACCGAGACAGACTGACTTCCTATAGATTATACAGCTACTGACAAAAAAATTCATGCAAGAGAACAGGTTTTCACGTATTCAGCCAAGACTATGTACTGGATGAATGGATGACTAAAACCTGAGCTATACCTCTTGCCTTCATTTCCTGATCCATTCCTCTTGCCATTGTATCTCATGATGAACCAAAGGCTGAAGTATGGTACTAAGGCTGAGACTGGGGCATCAGTGTAACTGGGTCCATTTCAGATTCTCTTGCTCTATCTGATAACATCTAGCATGATAGTCTCGAGCTGATTCTTGTTCTTGTTCTGTGCCTGTGGAGCTGAGCAAGAAGCCATTGCTGCCAATAGATTCAAAATCCTTCAGTTTGTGGTTTTATTTAAGTCGTATAAGATTTGTCTGAACTGTGTTTAGACAAAAGTCGGGCTTTACCACATGAACAGTTTTGTTGTGACAGTGTATCAAGGAAGCAAAGAATTTAGTCTGTTGGCTGTTATATGGTTCAGAGATAGAACGCTTGCCTGGCATGCCTTGGGTTCAATCCCAAGGACAAAAAAAACTTAGCTATTAAAATAAAAGAATGTTCCTTTCACATGTCTGAGATGGAATGTTGGCATCTGTATTAGCTACTTTTCTATTTCTCTGATAAAACACTGTGACCAAGGCACCTTATAGAAGGAAGAGCTTATGTGGGCTTACAGTCCCTCAGGTGAGGGTTTATCACCATCATGCTAGGGACGTGTGGCAACAGGTAGGCAGGGAGACTGGAGTAGCAAGCTGAGAGCTCACATCTTAAACAGCAAGCAAGAAGCAAAGACCAAACTGAGAATGGTGTAAGTCTTAAACTCTTAAAGCCTGCCCCCGATGACACATTCCCTCCTGCAAGTCTCCCCAGACAGTGCCACCAACTATGGACCAAGCATTCAAATGCTTGGGAGTATGGGAGGCATTTCATTCAAACTACTCCAGCATATTCCAGGTCTCCACCAGCAGCATTAGAAGGTCCACTACAGTTAGCCTTGACAGCAAGGCCACGCCAACAAGCTACTGTCTCGGGCTTGATCTAGATAAATGCAAGACAAAGAACAGAAGCTTCCAGAGCAAAGAGCAATGTAACAGCCACAGAAAACAAAGAGCCAAGCAAGGAGAAGAGTAACATGTATGAGCAGCTATTTGGGGTCTAACACTTTGTAAGTCTTGGGGAGGGCAGGACTTACCCCATGTAACATATAAGCAAACTGAAGGGCAGAAAGTTTTAAACTGGAACTTCTCAGGAGAGATCTTTTACTATGTGAGACCCTTTTTCATCTGAAAAATTTTACAGGAACCTAGGTGTTTAAAGTAAGTATACAAATTAAACATTTACTGATAATAAATTTTAAAGAAAGCATTTTAAACAATTCCTAGGTAAATATATCATTTTACCATTTATTAAAGAAGAAGGCAAATTTGCATACTAATAAGATGGATGCCTTTGTTTATTTTTACATAAAGAATTAAATCTTGCCTCAATATTTAATATAGTAAGGCATAGAGCATCTTCAGTATAATAGATGTTTTGATTTTATAATCATCAGTCCTGAGAGAACAACTTTCCACTAATACATAGAGCAAAGCGGCAGAAGTATGCTTAGGGCAATCTCATAAGTTGTGAAAAATTCTGTTCTAAGGCTAACAAGAGGGCTCAGTGGATAAAAGCATTTGCCATGTAAGCATGCCAACCTTTCAATTTCCAGTCCTACATAAAGGTGGCATGAGAGAACTAACTCCACAAAGCAGTCCTTTGACCTACACACACACACACACACACACACACACACACACACACACACACACACACATACACACACACCATGAACACAAACATTCTTAAAATGCTTACATTTTAAAAATCTATCCTAATCCCAAGTCTAAAATTCATTTAACTTTTTAAAATATAAAGGAATTCAAACAGTACTTTTTATTTTGATGTATAAAATAGTGTGTATGTGTCCATGTATGTGCACATGTGTGCAGATGACCTCAGATGCCAGAATTGTGCTGGATTCCTGGAGCTGGAGCTATAACCAGTTGTGAGCTACCTAACTGCATGCTGAGAACTGAACTCCGGTCCTATGAAAGAATGACAATCACTCTTAGCCAGTGAGCCATTTCTCCAGCCCATCAAACAGAATTTAAAAAAAATCACACATTCCAGCCGAGACTACACAGTGAAACCTTGTCACAAACAAACAAACAAACAAAATCACACATTGTAACATAATGTGATCCAAAGATGTGATTCAAAAATGATACTTATATGCTGATGTATGGTGGTATAAAATACTTACAGGCTTTTTCACAATTAAACAATTATGCCCAGTTAGGTATGGTGGCACACACCTTTAATCCCAGCACTCAGAAGGCAGATTTCTGTGAGTTCAAAGCTAGGCTGGTTTACATAGTGAATGCTAGGACAGCAATGACAACATAGTGAGACCCTGTCTCAACAAAACACACACTTTTCTGTAAGAGAAGAAAACTTTGTATTTAGTAAGTACACAGCAGTCCCTAGCATATAATAGTCTTGTATCTGAGCTAAGGTATTTCAGGAGCAATCGTTGTACTTACTGCCTGGCAAGACAGCATGTGCAGAGAGGTGTGCCCTTTGTACACACAGAAGCAGCCTTCAGGGAAGTTGCTGATGCAACATAGGCAAAGGCTTCCAGACAACTCACGTGCATTGTACGTCTGACTTTGAGCTGGGTTTGGTTTTGAGCTTGGTCTCATGATTCCAAGGCTGGCCTCGAACTATGGAGCCAAAGATGAGTTTAAACTTCTCTTTCTCCTTCTTTTGCCCTGCTAGTGTTGGGATTACAGGCTAGTGCCACCATGCCTTTTACAAGATTAATTAATCAATTTACATTCTGACCATTTTCCTCTTCCTCTTCTCCTCCCAGTCCTTCCCCCACCTCCCCTCCCCTACTCCCCCACTTCTCCTCTTTTTCTCTTCAGAAAAGTGCAGGGAGGCCTCCTATGGGTATCAAACAGCCTTGGCATATCAAGTAGCAGTAAGACTTGGAGTACCCTCTCCTATTAAGGCTAGACAGGCAGCCCAGTAGGAAGAAAGGGTCCCAAAGGCAGGCAACCGAATCAGACAGCCTTCACTCCTGCTGTTAGGAGTCCCACTTGAAGACCAAGCTACACCACTGTAACTGAAGTGCAGAGGGCCTAGGTCAGTCCCAGGCAGGCTCCCTGGCTGCACCATGCCTCATTTTATGCAGTTGCTGGGATCAAAGCCGGGGTTTTTGCATGGTAGGCAAGCGCTCTCTACCAACTGAGCTACATCTTTAGCGCCTGGATTTGAATTTTGACAGTTGTGTGTTCAGAAGCTTTTTACTGCTGCCAAATTCTCCCCAGGGCTCACATTGGCTCATGACTAACAGTTTAAGGGACTGTGATTTAGACAACTTGTCCAAGATCATACATCTAGTAAATGGCAGAATTGCTCAGGTTACCTGTAACCTAAAATAAGAATGTGAGTGAGACAACTTCCATCAACTCGTGGGTTGCAGAAGGCAGCTGAGAGGTGCTGAAGATATTTCAAGGAGGTACATGCAATGTATAAGATCAAGATGGGGCCTCTGTATGGTAGGGTGTGTCTGCAATCTGACAGCATATCCCCATTCCAAACCCTTTCTAACCTACACGGTACAATCGCCCGTTCCCACCGGAAGGCTTGGGCTCTGTCCATCTCTTCTGGTGTACTTGAGGATGTGACCTAGAAAAGCTGTTGTTGTAGACATATGACTTCTACTTAAACTTCCCCCCTGTGAGGCTAGATGAGCCACCATTTCCCCCAAGCGCTTTCCTTCTGGAGGCAGCCTCTCAGGCATTTCTACCTCTGGAAAAGAGCTGCCTCTGGGCCTAGAGGCCTGGTGGCTGTCATCTCAGAATCCCAAGGCCTCCCAGCCTCCTTGCTTGCCCCTTTCTTCTTCCCACTTCAATCTTCCTTTCACATTGAAATTGTTGAAAGAGCTTAACCTGGTAGGCCGGGCATGGTGGCACATGCCTTCAATCCCAGCACTCGGGAGACAGAGGTAGGCAGATCTCTGTGAGTTCAAGGCCAGCCTGGTCTACAAAGAAGAGTACAGACTTACCAAGGCTACACAGACAGAGAAACCCTGTCTTGAAAAACAAAACAAACAAAAAAACAGAGCTTAACCTCTATCTTTCTTTCTTTTCTTTCTTTCTTTCTTTCATTTTTTTTTTTTGCCATGGCAGGAAGAAGAGTTGTCTTAATCAGATGCAGAAACCTTCCCAGTCTGTTCAAGTATCCACCAACAATAGCTCCAAAGGGATCAACACCGCCGTAGATGACAATAAAAGAAAGATGCATGCATTCTCTGGCTCCCTTTTCCTTCTGGTAAAAAACATAAGGTGGTTGGGGTTTAGGGTTTTTGTTTTGTTTTGTGGTATTAGGGACCGAACACAAGGCCTCATGCATGATATACAAGCATTCTAGAACTGTTCCGGTTTCATCTCTGCTGCTGTGATAAACTGTTCTGACAGGGGGCTGAAGAGAGGGCTCACTGGATGTGGGTAGTGGTTATCCTTCAGAAATCCCCTGTTAAATTCTCAGTGCCCACATGGTGTTTATCAACCATCAGTCACTCCAGCCATCCAGATCGCCAACATCCTTTTCTGGCCTCCACAGGCACATTGAACAGACATACACACAGGCAAAACATCCATAGCATACCACAAAAATAAATGCATCTGTAAAACTAAACCAAAAGCACTCAGACAAAAGCAACTGAGGATAGAAAACATTAACACCTTACAATTTCGGGTTATAGTCAATCATGGTAGGGAAATTAAGGCAGGGACTTTAAACAGCTAGTCACATCACACCCACAACTGAGAGCACAAAGACATGAACACACATATACACATGCTTACCTGCTTACTTTCTTGTGTTCAGCTCGGTTTTTCCACTCATGGATTTCAAGATTTCCTGCCCAGGGAATGGTTCTGCCTATGGTGACCCGGGTCATCCCACATCAGTTAGCTGAATCAAGACAACCCCAACAGACATGCCCACAGGTCAACCAAGATTCCCTTTGCAGATGACTCTAAGCTAACTCTCACAGTCCACTTCCTGCCAACTCAACGTGCAAATACATTACTTTTAAGCCAGAGCCTTCTACTCCTTGTCCTCAAAGCCTCTTCTTCATAATGTAAAATACAGTCCAACATTAAAAGTCCCAAGTCTCTTTAAAATCCACACATCTCTTAACTGTGAGCTCTTGTAAAATAAAAATTAAAAAAAAAAGCATAGACTTCCAACATCTAATGGCACAGAGCAATTATTCTTGTTCAAAAGCGAAAAGTTGGAGCAATGCAAGAAAACAGTCAGGTCAAAACAAAGCCAACATCCAGAAAGGAAAATAGCAAATCTTGTAGCTCCAATGTCTTGTCTGGGACTCATAGTGTAATCTTGTCACCAAAGGGTTTGTGTAGCCCTATCCCTCCATATCTACCACCTGCAATGCACACAGCTTCTCGCTTGGGCTTAGGCTGAATCCACTTCACGCCTGCAGCTCGCCTTAGTGGACACCCCACAACCTGACTGTCATCTCCAATATCCGGAGGTCCATTGCAGCTGAAGGTTCACTGTCACAGCCCCCTGCAGTGGCCTCTTAAGGCCTCTCCACAAGGACTCTGACCAAGTTATAGGGTACAAGGCCTCAGATGTTCTCCTCAACTTCCTCAGTCTTACATCTTTCCTGCCTTCTAAACATGTGGAGGGTGCTTACATTCTGCTGCCAGCTTGAGATGCAGCCCAGCCTCCTCCGACATCAGCTGTTTGAGCTTCTGGGTGCTGACCCTGAGAACACACTTTCCTGTTGTTCCCAGCACTGGATGGTTCTCTTTAGGGATGCTGGTTTCCTTGATAATTGCAGCTATTTACTCATCTCAGCATGAGGAGTACACACGGAATGTTGGCTAAATTATTATACAAATAGCCCCGTTCTTTCCAGGTAGCTCTGCTGCATGTCTCTAATCTCAGCACTGAGGAAGCAGAGGCAGGCAAATCTGAGTTTGAGGCCAAGGCTGGTTTAGAGAGGGAGTTCCAGGACAGCCAGGGCTACACAGAGAAACCCTGTCTAGAAAAAAAAATGTGCTCCTCTCCATATATTTATTTTCTTTCTTTCTTTTTTTTACTGTGTGTGTGTTCACTCTGTATGCACATGTATTTGTGTGTGCTCAGATATACTCATCCATGTGATGTCAGGATGTCCTCCTCAATCACTTCATATTATTGTTCTTGAAGTTTTTTTTTTCAATCACATGTGTTCACGCATGAGCACAGGCACCCAAAGAGCACAAATGGGAGCACTAGATCCTCTGGGGCTGGATTTACAATAGCTTCTGAGTCACCCAGTGGGACTGCTGGGAACTGAACCCGGGACCTTTGCTCTTTAGTGACTGAGTCATCTCAACATGCCTTCACCTTAGCTTTTGAGACAGGTCTTGTGACTGAATCTGGAGCTTGTAATTTTGACTAAACTGTCTGGCCAGCAAGCTCCCAGTATCCACGGAGCCATCTCCCTGGGCCCTCTTCTTTACTTTTTGTCTTGAAATAAAATATAGATTTAGAACAAGTTTCCCTTTACCCACTCTCCTTCAATAAATACGTTGCTCATAAGGATGTATACTAGAGAGGATAGAATATTTGACATAGACATAATGTGTATCTACTTCTGTCTCATCTTCTTATTACATGTATAGACTTGGGGACCTACCAATGTAATAAAAATATTAAATTAGTCCCTTACCACAAACATCGCCCTCATGCCCCTTTGTAGTGGTTTTCTAATTCTCCTCTACCACCCCAAACCCCTGCTACTACTTTATTCTCCATTTTTTTTATTTGTTTTTTTTTTTCAAGACAGGGTTTCTCTGTTACATAGAGCCCTGGCTGTCCTGGAACTCACTCTGTAGACCATGCTGGCCTTGAAGTCACAGAAATCTGCCAGCCTTTGCCTCCTGAGTGCTGGGATTAAAGGTGTGTGCCACCACACCCGGCTCTATTCTCCATTTCTATACTGTTGGTACTTTTTTGTTTGTTTGTTTGTTTGTTTGTTTGTTTGGACAAGGTTTCTCTGTGTAGCCTTGGCTGTCCTGGACTAACTTTGTAGACCAGGCTGGCCTCGAACTCACAGAGATCTGCCTGCCTCTGCCTCCCAAATGCTGGGATTAAAAGCGTGCGCCACCACCGCTTGGCCTTTAAAGTACTTTAAAGTACCAATTCCTAGTGTGGAATACATTCCTATCAGGCTGAATGAGAAGTACACTAAGTTCAGGGCCAGCATGGGCTCTATAATAACATCCTGGTTCAAAAGCTACCCCCGCAAATGGTAGTTTCCTCAAGAAAATGGGTCAGTTATCTCTAGCTTTGACAGAGTCTCGGGCTTAATGGTATGGCCTTTCCACATAGCAACTGAAGGGAGAAGTGGTAGTCGAGAAGGGAGAGATTCTAAAGAGAGACACGTGTGCTTCTCCCTAGCTACCAAAATGCAAACTCCCCAGAAAGTTCACGGTGGGGGAAAGTAAAAGATGAGACACGGAGCTGGACGTGGTGGTGCACATCTTTAATCCCAGCGCTCGGGAGGCAGATCAGGTGGATCTCTGTGAGTTCGAGGCCAGCCTGGTCTACAACATGAGTCCAGGACAGCCAGGGCTATACAATGAAACCCTGTCTCGAAAAACCAAAAAAAAAAAAAAAAAGAAAAGAAAAGAAAAAAAGAAAGAAAGAAAAAGAAAAAGATGAGACGTGGCACACTACTAGCAGCACTTTCACACAGTTCTGTCCGCTTATCAGACCACTCTGCAAGACTGACTAGGGAAAGGCAGACGAGACAATGAGTCAGTGCTGGACAGGACCACACCTTGACCAGGAGGGCTTATTATGAATATGTCTTGTCTGTGATGGAGTCTAAATCTTGTATCAGTGCCTCAGAAATTGGGCCCCTTTATTTGTCCCTTTTCCCAGTGTGTCCACACTGAATAAATATTGCTGTGCTTTCAATGCTACTTATACTTTGAATTGGGATGTTGGGATGGACTGGCCAAGCCTAGCTTGCTGGGGTTAGAAGTACCTAGACTTTTACCCTAAAAGCTCTCCTTACAAAGCTGACATTCTTGAGCTGTTGAAGAGTTTCCCACAAATGTTTAGAGCAAGGACACTCCTGTTCACTCACCCTGTGATTAGCGAAACTCTTATCTGCATTTAGATTAACTGTGACAAATTCCTTCTCGCATGCCAATGTCCCTATCTCACAGTCCTGTTGCAGCTGGAGTTTAGAGGGGACACAAGCCTGGGAATGGGCAGCCTACCCGGCCCCACGCTGAGAAAAAGAGCTAGATACAGCCAACTATCCATAATGTGCCAACTAAAGAGATGAGATGTGGCGAACAGTAGAGAAAGGGTAATTTTTCAGGGTCGACTGGAAAGAGGATGAAGGATGATTTATAGATGAAGGAGTCTAGTGATTCCCAAGTCTGTCTTTGGAGGAAATATGAGCTTTCGGATGAGGAGAGAAGGAAGTGGGCATGTGGAACTGAGTACTTCCAGTCAAGCTGGGGCCTGCTTGATCATTCTCTCAGTTCTGATGCTCCAAAACTGTTCCACTTAGATTATCTCAGAGGATGAGGTTTGTTCAAAACTCCTACTGCGGTCTTGGCTTGACGGCAGCAATCTGGCCCTTCTGGCCCTGCGTGTGGTCCCATCATTAGGAAAAAAAATTGTCCGTAACTGGACAGAGGTCTGTTTCTGTGAGATTTTGTTTTCCAGAATCCAAGGTGGTGACTGGAGGTCCAAGACAGTGCTTTATCTCTGTGACTTTGGCCTGAGTAAAGGTGACAGACACAGTGCAGACAGAGCTGTCTGCCAGGCATTTATCCTACACTTGGCTCCCATTGGGGGCTCTCTGAGGAGTGAATGCTGTTTGTTTGAAGCTGTTTCGTGTAGGCCAGGTTGGCCTGGACTTCACTGTATAGCGAATGATGACCTTGATCTGTTGAACCTCCCGCCTTCACCTCCCAAGTGCTTGAATGATGTGTGAAGCACCATGGTGGGTTTCAGATGCTGTTTCAGATGAGCGTCTCCTTTTGCTGTTCCTTTCACCTAGTGGAAAGGTTTGAGGCTCAGGAAGCCTGGAAGGCGCACAGGAAATTCCAGAATTCTCTCAGCAGCGCGTAAAATAATCTGGCCTCCAGCAACTGGAGTTTTCCAGAATGACTGACTGTGGTACCTGAGGTGACTTGAATTCCTAGGTGGTCTGTGAGCATATTGGCTACCTGATGGACACCTACAAACCTCATCCTCTGAGATAACCTAAGTGGAGCAGTGCCTTGTGTGAGTAGGGCAACTCTATGGGAGACTCCGTAGCCCATTGCATTGAAAATAGGAAAGGTTAGGATTGATTTGGATCCATTACCTGTTCTCTCTTGGACTGTTTTGCTGTTGTTTGTTTGTTTGTTTTGTTTCATTTGTTTTGTGTTTTAAACATCTTTACATTTTGGCCTAGTTTATTTTTCTCATCACAAAGAACTCCAGGGTCTCCTTATCAGCAGTGCTTACACAAAGCCAGGCTCAGAACTTTTAAGATGTGGTGTCTTGGGCTGGAGAGATGGCTCAGTGGTTAAGAGCTCGTGCTGCGCCGCACATGGTGGTGCACGCCTTTAATCCCAGCACTCGGGAGGCAGAGGCAGGTGGATCTCTGTGAGTTTGAGGCCAGCCTGGTCTATAAAGAGACTCTAGGACAGCCAAGGGCTACACAGAGAAATCCTGTCTCAAAAAAAAAAAGCCCTTGCTGCTTTTCCAGAGGATCTGATTAGATGCCCAGCGCCCACATGGTGACCCACAACTGTTGATACCTCTAGTTCCAATGGATCTGATGCGCTCTTCTGGCATCTGCTGGTGCTGCATGCCTATGTACAAACACACATTGTTGCAGGTAGAACATCCATACTCATAATAACTTAAAAAAAATTTTTTTTTAAATTAGACACCCTTTAGAAGAAATGACTTCAGACTAATGGCTTCCTCCACAGGGAGGACCAGAGGTAGAGGGGCTGGTATCTGCCTCAGAGGAGACTTTCAATCCTGGCAATCAGGCCCAGTTCCCTAGTTTCTCAGTAAGAACTAACCCCCTTGCCTTCCAGAACAATGCCCTCTTCCTATGTCTTAGCTGCTTTAGTTTCTTTGGTATCCCTTGTGTGGTCCTTCCTGTGCTGTCATTGTCTTCAGCTTACGAGAGTGGTCAGCATGTTGGTGTTGGCTTGGTCCCTTACTTGCTGTGAGGCCCTCTTGTGGAGGGAAAGGGAAGAAGACATCAGAAGATGGAAATGTGAACTCTTAGAGCCTTGGTTTCCTTAACTCCAGAGATAGACAGACGTTAATTGCTCTTCTACCCTTCAAAGATAGTCATTTCTGTCAAGTGGGAACCTACAACATCAGTGTAAAGGTTTTAGAGAAAATACAGTGATCTGGACATTTATTGACTGGTTTGTTGGTTGGTTTTTTTGAGATAGGGTTTCCCTGTGTAGCCCTGGCTTTTCTGGACTCACTCTGTAGACTAGGCTGGCCTCAAACTCATAGTGATCCTCCTGTCTCTGCCTCCCGAGTGCTGGGATTACAGGGGTGTGCCACCACGTCTGATGATCAGGACATTATTAAGATACAATGTTCACAATACTCTTTTTAAAGATTTATCTTATTTTTAAGTGTGTGTGTGTGTGCGCCAGGCGTGGTGGTGGTACACGCCTTTAATCCCAGCACTCAGGAGGCAGAGGTGGATCACTGTGAGTTGGAGGCCAGCCTGGTCTACAAAGCGATTCCAGGACAGCCAAGTCTACACAGAGAAACCCTGTCTCGAAAAACCAAAAAATAAAAAAATAAATAAAATAAAAAAGTGTGTGTGTGTTTGTGTGTGTGTCCACGTGTACATCAAAGGTGCTCAAGGAAGCCAGAAGAAGGTATTGGATGCCCTGGAGCTGGAGTGACAGGAAGTTGTGAACTGCCCTGTCAGGGCTGGGAGATAACCTAGTCTCTCTCTCTCTCTCTCTCTCTCTCTCTCTCTCTCTCTCTCTCTCTCTCTCTCTCTCTCTCTCTCCATGTTTGTTTTCTTGGATTTTTACTTTCTTTTTTGAGACAAAGTCTCATTGTGTGATGCTGACTGGCCTGGAACTCATTCTGTAGTTCAGGCTGGCTTTGAATTCACAAAGATCCACCGGCCTCTGCCTTGAGATTGCTAGGATTAAAGTTGTTTAACCATTACACCCTGCCTGAATTTGTATTTATTTTAAAATTTTTACTTACTTATTTTTTATGTTTGTGAGTGTTTTGTCTGCATATGTCTGTGTGCCACATGTATATGTGGTGCCGACAGAGGCCAAAAGAGGATATTGAATTCCCCTGGAACTGGAGTTATAGAAAGTTGTAGGCTACCGTAGGTGGAAACCCAGCCCCCGCCCCCAAATTAACTAATTTTTAACTGCTGAGCCATCTTTCCGGCTAATGTAATTCTTGAAAGCACCTCTGACCTTAAGCCCATGGGCCATGTGCACCCAGGATAGCTCTGAATGTGACCCAATGTCATATAATAAAGAGCTGACACTATTTTGTTTTGTTTTTCTCTGAGAAAATTATCATTCTAGCTCAAGTCCACCTGGAATTCACTATGTAAATAAGTCTGACTTCAAACTAAGGATGCTCTTCTGCCTAAGCCTCCCAAGTGCTTGTGGGAATATCAGCTTGCACCAGAACTCTTAGAAAGTCTTCAGTATTTTACCTTAAGGGGTTCTTTGTTGTTGATTTGGTTTCATTTTTTGGTGTCATTTTTCCTCTTAATGTTGACTTAATTTTTAGTATTGTTCATTATATTTTGAAGTACAAGAAAAAGGCCATAGGATGTTAATAAATCAATTAAAATATGGCATCAAATTATCCAAATAGCCATTTTAATATTAAAAAAGAATCTATTAAGAATTTGATTTGAGGCCAGCCAGATGACTCAGCAAGTACGTGTTACCAAGCCTGACCACCAAAGTTTCATACCCAGGACTCACATGGTGCTTCCTGCATGTTGGCCTCTGACCTGGATACCCATGCCCAGGCATATGGATATACTCATATGCATGTGTGTATGAACAGACACATACAGAATAAACATAATTTAAAAACAGAATTTGATCTTGTGCTGTGGACGTAGTGGGTAGAATGCATAACTGGACTGGGTTCAATCCCCAGCAATGCACAAACCAAATGTGGTCCTCGCGCCTATAGTCTCAGCACTAGAGTGGTAGAGGCAGGGAGCGAAGGCTTCCAGGGCATTTTTAATACATATCAAGTTAAAGGCCAGCTTACACTGTGCGAGATCTTGTCTCAAAGGAAAGAATAAAACAAACCAGAATTTTCTCTTCTTCATAAGGACACCTAAGCAAGGCGTGGTGGTCCATGCTTGTAATCCAAGCACCTAAGAGACAGGAGAATGAACTTCTGTGGGTTTGAACTGCAGAGAGAGACTCTGATGTCTCAAACAGACAAAGCAGGATTTCAGTTTCACAACTTTAAATTATGTACAGGTTTCTTGACTGAGAACTTCAGTGGTGGTCTTAGCCCCAGTCCAATATCCAGGGTTCATCATCCATCCCTGCACATGTGTGTGTGCGTATGTTTGTGTGTGAGCGCACATGCACATATGTGCTTTGCTTTCTAGGACTGACTTCCTGTACTGGATCCCTGGGGCTTTAAGTTGAGACCATCATCAGACTCCTGCTACAAGCTAATTAAGCATCACATCAGCTCATTGCATAACCAAGTGTCCATGTTGACGCACTCACGAAGGCCTCCTGAGTCATTAGGGAATTGAAAGAGAAGGAAATGGCCTAATCTTCTCCTAGGATTAGCGGCTAGAAGTTCCTGAGATCTAATGAGTTCCTGATAACCTGGAACTGTGCTCCTGACTCAGTACTTTTTCTACCTTTTCCAGTTATAGTCTTTAATTTTTTTTAAAGCTACCCAGAAAAAAAAGGGTCCATTGTATTGGCCAGCCAGGTCCAAATCTTTCAAATACTCTTCTCCCCGGAAGCAACTTCAGCTGGATTGGAAACAGCTGTCACTCAACCACCTGTTCTTCCTGTCTGTACGATGCCAAACTGGCCTGCAGCTTTTTAAATGCAGTTACCAATTATTTGGGTCTGTAGCAGATCTTCTCTTTCTTCTTGGAGAGCTTGTAGTTTGCAGTTTATGTTTGGTTGACGGTCAATGGGAAGAGGGAATAACTATGACAATTATTCCATTTTCCCCCTATTGCTGAAATAGTTGGTTGTCTACAAGATATCATAATAAGTGGTTGACTGTGAAAAAGGCTTTTCCTTGGAGAAAGTGACTGCTAGCACAATAGCCAACAGGTTAGTTTCCTGCTGGTGTGGCTGAGAGGGACTGGCTATTGCATGGATGAATATTATTTTGGTTCTTCTTCTTCTTCTTCTTCTTCTTCTTCTTCTTCTTCTTCTTCTTCTTCTTCTTCTTCTTCTTTTTCTTCTTCTTCTTCTTCTTCTTCTTCTTTTTCTTCTTCTTCTTCTTCTTCTTCTTCTTCTTCTTCTTCTTTTTTTGTTTTTTGTTTTGGAGACAGGGTTTCTCTGTGTAGCCTTGGCTGTCCTGGACTCACTTTGTAGACCAGGCTGGCCTTGAACTCACTGCAATCTGCCTGCCTTTGCCTCAAGACTTGTCACTGAATCTAACTTTTTAGCACTATAAATCATAAACACATAAGGTAGACAGGTCGAAATTTGTTAGTTGTAGAATCCTAGAAAAGCCAAATACTGTGTCTCAGTCATCTCATGCATAAGTGGGAAAGCATCTGCACTGCAGAACTGTTGCAGGAGTCTTAGAAAGCTTTGCAGTGCTACACAGTGACAGGCAGACAGCACTTCTCCACTTCTTACCATACATCAAATCCCTTGAAGATCTTGGTGAGATTCTTACCCTGAATGAGGTGATTTAGGGTGAAGCTTGAGGTCTCCATTGCTAAGTTCCTAGGTGATACTGTGCTGCTGGGATCACACTTGGTTTTTGTTTGGTTGGTTGGTTTTTGGAGACAGGGTTTCTCTGTGTATACTCTGGGCTGTCCTGGACTCACTTTTTATGCCAAGCTGGCCTCGAACTCACAGTGATCCGCCTGCATCTGCCTCCCGAGTGGTGGGCTATAAAGGCGTGTGCCGCCACACCTGGCAGGGATCACACTTGGAATAGCAAGTCTTGTTTCCTTGCTTGCTTTGAGATAGGGTCTCTTACAGTACAGGCTGGCCTTGATCTTGGTATACAGGATGATGACCTTAATCTCCCAACCACCTGACTGCACTTTTCAGGTGCTAGGATTATAGGCATGCACAAGTACTCCCAACCCTAGCAAGGTGCTTGCCATCACTTGAAAGACCCTAACCCAGCCAATGCTTAGTCATCACACAACATTTCAATCCCTAATTTTGCTTATTTTTCCAGACAAGGTCTTTCTATGTATCCTTGGTGACTAGGAACTTACTGTATAGGTTAGGCTCACCTTAAATTTGCTTTAGTCCTCCTGTCTTTGACTCTCTCTTAAAAAATATTTTGTGTGTGGAATTGTTTTTGCAGGCCTGTGTACCACATGCATGCAGTACCCACAGAGGCCAGAAGAGGGCATTAGATTTCCCAGAACTGAAGTCACAGATGATTGTTAGCCACTTTATCTGAGCTGAGAATGAACTCCAGTGCTCTGGAAAAGCCTCCAGTGCTCTTAATGGTTAAGTCATCTCTCTGGCCCCCTGATGTCTTTGCTTCTATGCCCCACAAGGCTAAATCACTCATTTAAAAAGTATCAAGAAGAGACCTAAGAAGATCACTTGAGCCTAGGATCAAGACTGGCTTGAAAAACACTGTGAGAATTTCCATCTCAAAAAAAAAAAAATCAATACATGTGTTGTTTGGATTGAATGTTTGAAACAGAATGGGCCTTGAATTGACTCTATAGCCAAAGATGTTCTTGAGCTCTCAACCAATGGATCTTCTTGCTTCCACTTACCAAGCACTGGTTGTTTACAGGTGTGTGTGGCTGTGTCTGGCTCCAAAATTACATTGTTTCAAAAAACAGGTTTTTGTAGCAGGATGTGATGCTGCACACCTTTAATCCCAGCACTCAGGGAGGCAGAGGTAGGGATATCCCTGTGAGTTCGAGGCTGGCCTGGTCTACAGAGATAGGCTAGGACAGCCAAGGCTACCCAGAGAAACCCTATTTTGAAAAAAACAAAACAAAACAAAACAAGCAAACAACAACAAAAAACAGCTTTTGTTTCAATATATGAATAAACTCATTCCTAACTTTGACTCCCAAAACTTACAATTGTACGAAAGTAATTTATTGTGGGGCTTCATTTGTGTCGACGTGTGCCTGTGTGTACTCGCCTGCACCAATTTTGCCATCCATGTTTCATGTCAACACTTAGCAATTTCCTCAACATTGGCACAATTTACACTGTGTTTATTCAAGACAGAATTCTATTGTTTTTCTCTACCTTGATGGACTAAAATCTGCCCACCTCCTCAAGAAGTCATTTATTTTCACTTTATTGAAACAAGCCTGTCTGCCGTCTACCTCGATCACACCCTGAATTACCGCCACGTCATGGGTCCATTAAGTCAGTGATTCACAAAGCAATTACCCAGCTAATTAGAAAATGCATTTAGTGATCTGGACATCCCCACAGCCACCTCCCTTCCAGTGGGCAGCTTTTATTAGGCACTGAAGCTGTCATAACTCAGGGGAGGTGTCTCTTTAATGTGTTGAAAAATCTTTTGACTAAACCAAGCATTCAGCAAATCAGACAAAAACTAAATGAACAAAATGAAGGAGAGAGCCAGACTTAGTTATGTTGGTCCTATAAAGCCTCTTAGACCAGCATTGTGGTTCATTCTATCTTTCTGTGCCTGTGACTGACTTAAATCACCTTTGATGTAGTAACCGGACTCATCTTAAATGCCCATAGCCGAGGCTACTTCAATACTCTGTTGAGTACTTCATCCTGGAGGCTAATGTTCTGCTCTGGCGTGTTGTTTATCCCTTCCAGATTATAGGTGTAGCAAAGATTTTCTTAAAGCAACAATCCCAAACTTGACATTCTGTAGCTGGAGTCACGCAGCGAGGCTCTGGTGGACTCCTCCATTTTGAATCTCCTATCACAGCCCCTCCCCCAACTTCCTTCAGTTCTAAATTGCTTGTTTTAGGCATGTTCTCTCCAAATGTCAGGGCATTTGGGGCCAGTTGCAATCTTCAATCTTTTCCATAATAGCACTTCCCAAATCCCAGCGCCTGGTTCCATCACTTGTGGCCATCTCCCTAGAAGCTCCTACAGTCTTCTCACTTAGTCTCTTGCTTAAAGGAAGATATCTAGAACTTGCTGCCAGAGTTCCTCTAGAAATCCCAAATTTTGTGTGCTGACCTTGTGCAGTGCCTTTTGAAGTGAACTCAGATGACAGGATTATGCTGGCCTCACAATTTTGAGGTGGCAGACACACCTGCAGTGACAGATAATTACAACCATTGCCCCGTGCCTTGTTGCAAGTTTCCTGTTTGGGAGCTCTTTTCAGTATGACTCAGACTTGTTTTCCCAGTGACAGCTTTGCCTCTTCCTTCATTGAACTTTGTAATGCATATGGCCGGTTGCCCCTGGCCCTAGCCGGGCCCTTTCCTTGCTAGTCCCTAGTCACTTCTTTACATTACTGCCAGTCAAGTGTTCTTCATAGAAGACTGGAATGGCTCGTGCATCAGTCGCAACTATCTCCCTGGACATTGTTTCAAACAACTGTTCCGATGTTGTGGTGCTCAGCCCGGCCTTTTTCTATCTCTATAGTAACCAGATTTACCCAAATAGCACTGTCTCAACTCCCAGTCCTTGGAATACTCACAATTCTTAATTTTTACCCAAAGGAACGCTAAAAGTATCTTTTTCTTTTTAAAGTACTTTTTTTTTTTACTTTATGTGTAAGATTGTTTTGTCTGCTTGTCTGTCTGTCTGTGCACCACATAAATATAGTACACACAGAGGCCAGAAGAGGACATTTGATTCCTTAAGACCAGAGTTACAGATGGTTGTGAGCTGACATGTTGGGAATTGAACTTGGGTCCCCTAAAGTAGTGGTGATCTTAAAGCCTGAGCACTCTGGCTAGCCTCTGAAATATATTCAAACTACTGAAAGTGGTCATTTGGGTAAAATGGATGGGCAAGGATGTTGAGGTGTGATATTTCACTGTGCACCTTGTAACAGGTTTTAATGTGTTTACTTATTTATTCTGAACCCAGGGTCTCAGTATGTAGCTCAGGCTATCCTTGAACTTGTGATCCTCTGGACTCAGACTTGAAATTGCTGGGATTATACACACATAGTACCATACCTGTAACATGGAGCGCTAAATTCTACTAAATGTTAAAAATGAATCAAACCAGGTATAGGGGGTACAGGTCTATAATCCCAGTACTTGGGGGTTAGGAGGCAGGATGACCAGTTTAGGTCATCAGCTAGATAGCCAGTTCATGGGCAGCCTGAACTGGCTATACAAGGAGATTACATCTGAAAAAGGGGCAAAGTAGACGGTGGAGAAGAGAGGGAGGGAAATACGAGTGAGGTAAAAATTAATGAAAAAATACTTAGCCTAGTATGGTAGTTCACGTCTAATCCCAGAATTTGGAAAACGGAGGCAGGAAGATTGCTATGAGTTTGAGGCCAGCATGAGCTAAAGTGAGGGCATCTCTCAATAACAAGCAAATAATGTAGGAGTGATGGCGCATGCCTTTAATCCCAGCACTTGGGAGGCAGAGACTGGTGGATCCCTGTAAGTTCGAGGCCAGCCTGGTCTACAATATGAGTCCAGGACAGCCAAGGCTACACAGAGAAACCCTGTCTCAAAACCAAAAACCAAAAACAAGCAAATAAAACAAAACAAACCATAAGGAGAGAGATGGCTCAGAGCTTAAGAACACTGCTGCCCTTCTAAAGGACCAGAGTTCAGCTTCCAGCACTTAGACTGTGTGGCTCACAACCTCTTAGGGCACTCAACCCTCTCTTCTAAGGGTACCCATATTCATGTAGCTGTCTCATCTCTCTCTCACCCCACCCCTCTCTCTCTCACATACACACACATAAATGGCTGCTCTTCCAGAGGACACAGGTTCAATTCCCAGCACCCACATAGCAGCTTACAATAAGCTGTAACTCCAGTTCCAGGGGATCTGTAACAGTCTTCTGGCCTATCTGGGTACTAAGCACACATATGTGCACATACATACACTCAACTGATACATATTAAACCGAAACACATCAGCTTCTTTTAAAAGAGAATCAACTCTCTTGGACTGTCAAGAAACTCAAGATATTTCTCTCATTTATTTCAATGATTTTTTTTCTTTTTGTATGATACTGGTAAATGAACCTAGGGCCTTATACATTCTAAGAAATAAGAGTTGTACCACTGACCTACAACCCCAGCAATTTTGTGCATGCACAAGTGTGACACACACACACACACAATGAATAGAGAAACGAGAGAGCCTCACAAACATGTTTTCTTTCTTTATAAGTTCAAAGTCGATTACATTTATGTGCTTTTCAATCATTATACAATGTACAGACATGATCCACTGAATGATTTATGCACCACAAATGGTTATACAATGATTTTCTATGAAATACTAGACAAAAAGCTTCTAGAAGCCGAGTATTGTTTCCTGCAAAAAAAAATCAACTTCAGGCATACATTTGTGTTTACATATATTCCTTGAGAATGCTACATTAGCAGTGCATAAAGTTTATTCCATAAAAAGAGCTGAAAGAGAAATTGAGTTTCAAGAGACCCGACGCATTGTGCTTTCTGATAAAAATCCTAAGACAGAAAAGATCAGCTGCAGTGACAAGACAGTTACAATGCACAGATGTAAGACACCAGAAAATGCTATCAAGAAATGGAAAGAGTTGTGCTTAGGGGGCTTTTTTTTTTTTTGGTAAATTTGTTTTAATAAATAAAAACTTAAAAAATGTCCAAGTGATTGATACAAAATAGACACAGATATCTAGAGCTTTCTCTACTTGGCTTAGAGTTTAAAGGTGAAAAACAAAAACCATGTCCTCAAAAACTGTCATCTGACATTCCTAATCAGGGCAAGTCACTTACGCTCAGGCAAGCAAGGGACTGGGGGAAAAAAACCCAAAAGGTGATTTTCTTTCCTTTAATAATATTTAAGATTAATGGGAGGTAACGCCAGGATGAGCCAATTACTTTTTAAAACTGCCTGCCTTTCTTTAGAACTCTCAGGCCAAACAGCACCACACGTTCTGTAGTCCATATGATTCTTTAAATATATTTTATCCTCTGTGAAGTCTAGGGTAAGCATGATCCCTCGGTAAGTACCTTATGTTTTCTCAACCCCCTCACACGCTGACTGAGAGCTTTAGAAACACTACAGCAATCCCTTGCAATGATAGAAGGAAATCTATGATTTACATAGTAATGTTGATGCTTGTGTCTAGGCAATAAATGTCATTTCATTTTCAAGCTGGTCAGTTGCTCATTTAGGTCTTAAGCTTTGAAGGACCCCATGACCTTTATCAGAGTGAGTTAGGAAACAAAAAAGATGAAAAATAATATTTAATTAGTCATTTCCATAATAGGTATAGATTTTAAAAGAATGCCTTGAAATAATTTCCTAGATATCACTCAGAAGTATCTTTGTTGTCTGTAACATAAAGTGCTAGAGTCCTTCAAATAAAATTATAGACTAATTGAAAATATATATTATACATTTGCAGTTATTTGAAATCATTCAATAATTTGTAGTGTGTTAATGGAGTGAAATAGAGATAAAAGGCAGTCCACATTCTTATTAAGATAAATTTACTTCAGAAGTCAGATTTAATCCTTGCTCATGTTCTAAGTATAGCCATTGTGATAAGACCTGAAAAAAAAAGAAGACACTTAGAGAAATGCATTTGATAATCTACCATTCAATAATCAATTGCTTGAAGTTCAGCAAGCAAATGAAACATAGTGCCACGGGCAGGCACTCTACCAAGAACTCAAAGTCAGTTTAAATTTAGTTGATATTATACAGAAGAAATCCAATTTATAACAATAGGCAGTCACTGGATAGGTTTAATGAAATCACTATGTCTGACCATAACTAATTTCACCATCAAATATACCTTCTACTTTATGCAGTCACAACAGTTGTAATAACAACAGACATGCCATTTATTTTATTTATTTATTTTTTGCACGCACTTTCTAATTTATTTAGGTCTGCTGTCAATTATGAATTGACAATATCTATTGAATACATAGGCTTTCTATTTTAAATTCAAAAGGTGATGCAAGAAAGTTTCCTCTTTGCATAAAACATCTGATATATTTGGCAAGCAGATAAGCTTGACAAAGCAGAGAAAGCAAATTGAAAAAGCTTAAAATAAAGTTGTAATACCAAATTAGTTGACGTATCCTACATAAGAACAAACCGTCCCTCCATTTGTTTCCAGGGAGGAGCATCTAAGTAGAAGGAGTAACAACTGCCTGAGAGAGGGAGCATCTGGGACCACTGCCTTCTACAGCTGAGTGGAGTGGCAGACATGCCATTTAAAAGTGTGTGTAAAACCAAAAACTTCAACAACCTATTTGTATCAGGGCTCTAGGGCCACAAAGACAGCAGTATAGTATTCCCACTTTCCTTGAGAGATTCCACATATAAAACAATAACCACTCAATAATTTAAGAACATGCTCCATCTTCTTTTTTGTTGTTTGCTTGGTTTTTTTGGAGACAAGACCTCTCCAGATAACCCCAGCTGTCACTATGTAGACCAGGCTGGCCTCAAACTCAGAGATCCACCTGCTTCTGCCTCCCAAGGACTATGATCAAAGGTGTGCATCACCACACTGGCTTGCATGCTCAGTCTTAATGAATGTCAGAGAACAATAAAAAAGAGCACTATGAAGGAAGATGATTGCTTAGGACTGAAGCAATCAGAAACAGTGTCTCCAAATATGAAAGCTCAGGGAAATCTCAGAAGATGGACAGGAAAGATGCAGAACAAAAGTAGACCTTTCAAGAAAGGACATGGCATGATCAAGGCTCTAGGAGGCGGCCCAAAATTCCAGGGGAGATTTTCTAGAGCCAATGAATTGTTCATCAGGCTCTGTTCAAGGATTTATAAAGCAGAATAGCTAGAAATTGGCTCAGTGAGGTCTTGTAAATGCCAAGCTATGGGCTTACACGTTATCCCATGGACTTTGGGGGATCAAATGGAGATCTTTAGCGTAGTGGGAAATCATGAAACTGAAACAGAACGGAAATCATCCATCGGTTTCAGGGGTAAGTTCAAAGGGGAAGACATCAAAGGAGTAGGAACTCAAGGAGACAACAGAAAGGGCAAATTTGAAATTGAAAACCAGAAAGCCAGGCATGATGGTATATGCTTGTAGCTCTAACATTGGGAGGCAGAAACAGGAGGACTCCTGTGAGTTTGAGGCTAGCCTGGAATACATAGTAAGCTCCAGGACAGCATGAACTAGAGTCTCAGAATAAAAAAATACACTCATACATCATGCGTACAAACAAATACAAGTAAAAAAGAAAGCCTAGTGTGGTAGTGTATGGTTGCAATTCCAGTACTGAGGAGGCAGTACAGGAAGGTCAGGAGGTCAAGGTAATTCTCTGCTATACAGAGTTCAAAGAAAGTCTGGGCTACTGAGACCTTGACTCAGAAAAAACAAAACAAAACAAAACAAAACAGAACAAGCCGTGAGTGGTGGCGCATGCCTTTAATTCCAGCACTCGGGAGACAGAGGCAGAGGCAGGTGGATCACTGTGAGTTTGAGTCCAGCCTGGTCTACAAAGTGAGTCTAGGACAGCCAAGGCTACACAGAGAAACCCTGTTATTGAAAAACAACAACAACAACAAAAACAAAGAAAAGAAATGAAAAAGAAAAAAAAGTAGAACAAAAGAGCACTCCAGGGAACACTGAGCACAAATACAAGAACTGGCATCAAAGTAGAGGAGACAGAAGAGCATCGGTAAAGACTTATATTAACTCCTGTAGTAGAAGCTATAGGAGATTCCCTTTGTAGCCAGATGACCTTGAACTCCTGATCCTCCCCCCTCATGCCCAACTGTATTTTACACATGTTTTAAACCATTGGAAATCAGTAAGCCCCTACACAGAAGTACCAAAGTGTCTTCAAACCCCTTACCTAAAATATAAGCAGCCACTAATTTTTGATTCACACTTAAGTGGAGGTAGAGAGGCACCAGCGAGTCCATATCCCCCAGAGTAGGCAGCATCAGGGCGGCGATACACACCACTCCCAGGAAGACCGTTAGCAAACTAGGTCCTGAAGAGACTGCTCTGTTTTCTGTTAAAAAAAAAAAAGATAAAAATGTCTGAGCTTGCTTCTAAATCCAATGTGTAAGACAAAAGTCTCTTCGTAAATAGTGGCCGCCATGCACCCGCGTTTTGCATGTGTGTTTTGGCTATGTCTTCACCATCGCTCTAATCCCATGTAGACTCACATCTTGCATGTGTATGAAAATCTATAATTTAATCCTCAGTCATTATCAACTAGCTTGCTTAAACGGCAATGGCAGGCAGTGAAAGAACAGTGATTACAGACTCTCCCACCCTGTGGCTATAGTCTACAGTAGGAAATAGTCTTTCAAGTGTGTATCATAAATACCTGTATGATTTCCTTTGTTTGTATGGTATCTCTGTGTAGCTCTGGCTGCCCTGGAGCTATGTAGACTAGGCTGGTCTTGAACTCAGAGTTTGTCTTCTCGGTGCTGGGATTACAGTAGTGTACCACCATACCCAACATGATTTTCAATTGCATGCACAGCTAATGTACGAGCACATACACAAAATAGAAAGCATACAGGTAGTTCCTAAAGAATGTGCTGGAAATGAATAGATATTCAACATCCTCCTGTATACCAGTGGATTACTTGTATATCTTGGCAAGTCCTGACTGAAGATGCCTCAAATTTACCCTGGTGTGATTGCTGTGCAGGCACTTATAATAGGGATTACAGAAACTACACCCCAAATTATATATTTTGCTCATTTTCAGCCTTACTAACAGACAATATGAGAATGGGGATGGTGGGGTTCAGCACCAAGTTGCAGCGCTCAGTCAGCACAGTGATCACAGAGGAAAACACCAGCATCCTGAAGTGTGCTGTGCATTCCATGCTTTCTCCACAGATAACATGCTCAATTTATATTGGGATAACTGGACATATTGAGGATTAAAAATGGTGAAATTCATAGAATCAGAGAGAACTGTGGCCGAGTGGTGGGGGCGTACGCCTTTAATCCCAGCACTCGGGGAGGCAGAGGCAGGCGGATCGCTGTGAGTTTGAGGCGAGCATGGTCTACAAAGCGAGTCCAGGACAGCCAAAGCTACACAGAGAGACCCTGTCTTGAAAAACAAAAACAAAACCAAAAAACCAAAAACAGGGAGAATTGTGACTTCTAGGACCAGAGAGAAGAGCCTAATGGGACTTGCAGTTCCATTCACACAAGTCTCCGTCATATGAAATTTATATGTCTATGTCTAAAGCCACACTCTACCGCACAGGATTTAATAAAATTATATTGCTGGTGTCCACAATGGCATACAGTGTTAGTTCTAGCACTTGGGAGTTTGAAGCCAGAGTGGTCTATGCTGCAAGTTTCAGGACAGCAAGGACTACCTAATAAGGCTCTGTCTCTAACAACAACAACAACAACAACAACAACAACAACAACAACAGCAACAACAGCAACAACACCCCAATACTATATTATACACCTAATAAACTTGATATAGCAATGTATAGGCCTAATCATCCCAGCATTCAGAAGCCTGAGGTCAGAGGACCACAAGTTCAAGGCCAGCCTGTGCTAGAAAGCAGGTTGTATCTCATGTTGACTGTTCTTGCAATTAAAAAAAAACAAAACTAACAAAACGTGGTGGCTCATGTTTTGTGTAATTCTATGTATTCCAGAGGAAATGGTGGCACAAGGCTGTGATCCCATCTACTTCAGATGTTGAGGCAGGACTGAAACTATGAGGCCAGCTTAGACAACTTAGTGAGGCCCTGTCTCAAAAATCAATAATAGGGCTAGTGAGATGACTCATTGGGTAGTGCTTGCTACCCAAGCATGGGGACCTGCATTTGACCGCAGCAGCCACAAAAACTCACTATTACCAAACACACAGCAAGCAATCTGTTGTCAAACCTCATGTGTCACACTTCTGGGTGTGTGCCTAAGGCATATCTCCATGGTTTAAAGAAATCCAGTGGGATGGCTAATTTTGGTTGTCAACTTGACTACATCTGGAAGTAACTAGCCCAAGCAGCTAGGCATACAGTGAGTTAATCTTCTTGGGTGGATGATTCGAGGTGGGAGATCCACCCTAATTCCAGATAATTGAGGTCAGAAGATCCACCCTAAATCTGGACTAGACCTTCTGGTGGCAGCCCACAAGAAAGGACATGAAGAAGGAAGCCAGTACTATGTCTACTTGCCCTCACTCTCCCCAGCAAGCTTATGTACCCTGACCTATTCCTTTGCTGCCATCATAATCAGCTTGTTCAGGATTCCAACATGGACCATAACCTGGCAGCTCTCTAGCACATTCCCAGGACTTCCGAACTAGACTGTACCAGCTGAGGCATCCAGTTTCACAGACCGAACAACTACTAGATCCTTGGCCTTTCCATCAGCTATTGTTAGACTATTCAGACCACAGCAAGCCACCCTAATTAGTTCATCTATATATTACATATAATATATAATCTAATAGGACACACACAAACACACACACACACACACACACACACACACACACACATACACACACACAGAGTTCAGTTCCTTAGAGGATCTTGGCTAATCACCCAGAAACAGCATTTTTCTACTACGTACCTTTCCCCACTAATCTTTCTTTCATTAAAAGAAGTAGCCAAGAGCAACATAATTTGTGTTTTATTAATGAAATAATGCTGTTCATTCTATTATTAAGTGGAACTTCTCTAAATTATTAATACCTTAGCTATTGTGAAATTTAATTGAACTTCACCAAAGCCAAATACTTAAAACAAAGTCGAATTTCCTAGTCATGATTGCTTGGGATAAAACAAGAGCATAAATAATGTTAAAACCCATCTTACAGCTTAAAAAGAAAATAACTTTGTATTTATATTTGCTGTAAGATTGATTTTAAGGGAAATATGAAAACACCATCTACTGCAAGTTAAAATAAAGATAATTTCAAAGAGCTGCGTGTGGTGGCATATCATACATTTGTTAGCCAAGCAGTTGGGAGACAGAGGCAGAAAGACTGCTTCAAGTTCAAAGCCAGGCTGGGCTACAGAGAAAGTTGCAAGAAGTTTGGGTTACACGGCAAGACTCATAGTGAGTTTGAGGCTAGCCTTGAAATTTCAAGCTAGGTATACGGCAGCCCACCGCTGTGACTGTACTTGGGAGATAGAGGAGGGGGGAAATCAGGAGTCACTTGGGTCTACAGAGTCAAACGCTGTCTTAAAGAAAAAACAATAAAGACAAGGAAAACAAGTGCTTTCTGTATCAAGTGTGAGAACTTAGACTTTGAATATCCCCAGAACTACACAGAGCTGGGCACAGAAAATTTGCCTGTAATTCCGACAGGTGGGAAGCAAAGACCTGACCAACACAGCTGTGACCAAGTGACACTGCCTCAAACAAGGTAGGGTGACCTCTACACCTGCTCTGTCATATATACACCTGCATCAATATGAAAGAACCCCACCTTACACATGCAAAGATAACAATGTACATAATGTTTTATAGAACTAGCATGTTACATAACTGCTTCTTCCATTTACTAATGTACTTGAAACTTAAGATTTAATCACTTTTCTTTTATGTATATGAGTGCTTTTCCTGTATGTCTGTCTGTGTGCCACATGTGTACCTCATGCCCATGGAGGTCAGAAGAGGATGTCAGAGTATCTGGAACTGGAGCCACAGGCAGTTGTGAGCTACCATGTGGGTTCTGGGCATCCAACTGGGTTCTCTGTAAGAGCAGCAAGTGCTCTTAATCACTGAGCCATCTCTCCTCCCCACTGTTTGAAGCTTTTGCATTCAGTATACAAACTTCATTCTAATAGATTCATGTAAAAGCCTGCATATGACATCCCATATCATCAGCAGTCATAATCAATTCTCAACTGGTGGTCTTTCAGACCATTTTCAGTTTTTAAATTTTTTTTATTACAGACAGTAATAAAAACATAACTTTCTGGAGCCAGAGGTTCAGACAAAAATGTGTGTGACAAAGCCTTTGCAGTTCATTATTTATATAAGTAATTAAGACAAATCTGACAATATTCAGCTCTGTCTTCTAAAAATGTCTTTAAATCGCTTGGGCTAGTATTTTATGAAAGTGTATCTTATGTAATTATCTTAATTTTACAAGTTTATTTCTGTTACATGAAAAGAGTAAAAATATTTGTTGTGGGGGGGTGGTTCAAGACAGGATTTCTCTTTATAACAGCGCTGGCTGTCCTAAACTCACTTGGTAGACCAGGCTGGCCTCAAACTCACAGAGATAAACCTACCTCTGTTTCCTGAGTGCTGGGATTAAATACACGAACCACCATGCCTGACTTGAAACTATTTTTATATGCAGGCAACAATTACATTAGCCAACTCATTAGGCAAACTCAACTGTACGAGGTTTGTTTTTTTTTTTTCTTTTTAAATGTTGTTATTGGTGTGCGGTTTTTGTTGTTTGTAGGGGCAAATTTTCATGTGGTCCAAGCTTGAACTCCCTATGGAACAGAGGATGAGGGCTCAGTGAGTAGAATAGGTTCTTGCTGTCAAGTCTGATGCCCTGAGTTCCATCCCTGGAGTCAACTTTCAGGGTGGAAGGAGCAAAGCTATTTTTACAAGTTGTCCCCTGATCTCCACACATGTGCCTCAGGACATGAGATCAGCCTCTTTCCCATTAAAAGGTAATGTAATAATTTTTAAAAATATGTAAAACATAGATAGGGCATTGCCTTGTTTCTGTGGCTGACTGTAACTCTCTGGAGCTCAGGCTAGCTGTAAGCTTGTAGTATTTCTCCTATGACTGCCTTCTGAGGCATAAATACATGTCTCCATGCCTGGCCTGCTGTATTTTTTTTTTCAAGACAGAGTTTCTCTGTGTAGCCCTGGCTGTCCTGGACTCGCTTTGTAGACCAGGCTGGCCTTAAACTCACAGATCCGCCTGCCTCTGTCTCCCGGAGGGCTGGGATTACAGGCTTGCACCACCATGCCCAGCTCTGCTGTATGTTTTTATACATTAAACTTACACAATTTCTTATTTTACTCACTTTTATATTTTTAGCATAGTGTACCCCTATATAGTCAAGGCTTCAAAATCAAGATCCTCCAGGGCTAGGATTATAGGTTGTATACTCCTAAAGGTAGCTCTCAGTAAAATTTAAAATAGAAACAGGGTTTCTCTGTGTAGCCCTGGCTGTCCTAGACTCAAGTTGGCCTTGAACTCACAGAGATTTGCCTGCCTCTGCCACCCAAGTGATGGGATTATAGGCATATGCCACTGCGTCTGGCTCCCAGGAAATGTTTTTGTTTTGTTTTGTTTTTCAAGACAGGGTTTTTCTATGTAGCCCTGGCTGTCCTGGACTTGCTCTGTAGACCATACAGGTCTTGAACTCAGAGATCTGCCTGCCGCTGCCTCCCAAATGCTGGGATTAAAGGCATGCGCCACCATGCTAGTGTGTGGTCACGTGTAGCTTTCCTGGCATTGTCAGTGCTGCAAAAGGAAAGTGGCTCTCTTGAACAGGAAAACTCTAGTGGTGGACTTGGCCTGGAACTACTCAACCCAGAAAATATTTTTAAAGCAGGAAAACAATCTCGATTTAATTAACATTTCAGTTCAGTAAAACTTCATGGATTTGATCCCTACAATCCCCAAAAACATTTTTTTCTCCATTTCCTGGCACATGATGAGATAGAGTGGGCTGCCTCCTCACCAATGAGAGCAGTTACATACTACCTATGTAACTATTCTGTGCACATAATGGTGACCCTGTGCCGTAAGCAGAGACCACCATGTAACCATGCCAACGTCCCTATAATCCATCTACCTGCAACAATGCTACAATCAGCTATATCTCTGTGTTGTAGATGCTAATGGTCATTCTAAAAGTAAGGCTGAGAACAGTGGCGAATGCATGTAAAGCAGCACCCAGGAGGCGGCAGCAGGATGATTTGAGGCCAGCCCTGTCTGCACAGTGACTTCCATGACAACTAGGGCTACCTTGTGAGACCTTATCTCAAAAAGAAAACTAAGTCAACATAAGTAATCAGTTAAGTGATTAAAATATGAATCTAGGTCCAGTAGCTCATATCTGCAACCCCTGTCCCTAAGAGGCAAAGGTAGGGTTGCTATAAGTTTCAGGGCAAGTAGGGAGTGAGATCCTGCTCCAAACATTCAGCCAGCCAGACACAGAGACACAGAAACACACCCACACCCACCTATTAGAATTACTTAGCTTTTGGTGTATGTGTGTGTGCATGCACACATTTGGGTGAGCACAGGGACCTGTGTGTGTAATTATGTGCCTGGAAGTCAGAGGACAACCCTCAGTCTTTGCCGTCCACCTTATTTGAAACAAGATCTCTTGGTTGTTAAGCATTGTATACTCCAGGCTAGCTGGCCTGTGTGCCTTTCTGAACTCTCTTCTCTGTCTCTCAGCTCACTGTAGGAGCACTAAGACTGCCGCCATACATCACTGTGCCTACTTTTACATGGGTTTGGGGCACTCAAACTGAGGTCCTGACACTTGGATGACAAATGCTTTACACACTGAACCATCTCCTCAGTCAGTCAGTCAGTCAGTCTGTCTGTCTGTCTCACTCCCTCTCTCTCTCTCTCCCCCCCCCTCTGTGTGTGTGTGTCTGAGTGTGTCAGTCTGTCTCTCTGTCTTACTCTCTGTCTCTGTCTGTCTGTCTCTCTCTCTCTCTGTGTGTGTGTGTGTGTGTGTGTGTGTGTGTGTGTGTGTCAGTCTGTCTCTCTGTCTCTCTCTCTCTCTGTGCATGCACACGTGTCTATTTAGCCTATTGGGATGATTTTCACATGACTTCTAATGAAGAAATAAAAAGGATAAAGTTAGGGGATAGAGAGGTGCTCATCAGTTAAAAGCACAGCTAGCTGCTCTTTCAGAGGACAGGGATTCAGTTCCCAGGACCCACATGGCAGCTCACAGCCATTTGTAACTCCAGTCCCAGAGGATCTGATGTACTCTTCCTGCCTTTGTGGGCACCATACATGTGGCATACAGATACATGCAGGCAAAATACCAATACATTAACAACAATAATAATTTGAAAAATATCTGTGTGCTAAATGTAAAAGTGAACTCCAACGATTTTACTTCTAATTATTCACTAAATGTCAAGAAAAATATATTCAATGGCTTTTCTTGTTCTGGAGGCATTTTGAAGTGGGTTACTTCATTAAGTAAATCACCTTCAAAAATTTTTTAAATTTGGTTTTTCAAGACAGGCTTTCTCTGCGTAGCCTTGGCTGTCCTAGACTCGCTTTGTAGACCAGGCTGGCCTTGAACTCACAGAGATCCATCTGCCTCTGCCTCTCGAGTGGACTAAAGGCCTGTGCCACCACTTCCCGGCCCACCTTCAAAATATTGAATTGACAGGATGTCATTTCAGAAGTTCTCCTTTTTATATTTTCATTTTTTCCTTCGAACTTTGAAACAGTTTCTCATTTAGGCCAAGATGGCCTCCAATACTTTCACTTCCCATGGGCTGAGATGAAAAGACCTGGGGTTCTACACCAGCCCAAAGTTCTCTTTTATCAAAAGATGAGAGATGGTTCTGTCAGTGAATAATTACTTCTAGAAAGCTAATGCCTGGTCTACAGTCCTGATATCAAGTAGAGAGCCTAGGCACGCCCAATACAAACCGGGAAAACTGCAGGGGCCACAAAGAGACAGCATTTCTTGGCTTTAAAAAATAAACATCTGAGCTGGGCAGTGGTGGCGCACACCTTTAATCCCAGCACTCAGGAGGCAGAGGCAGGCAGATCTCTGTGAGTTCGAGGCCAGCCTGGTCTACACAGTGAGTCCAAGACAGCCAGGGCTATTACACAGAGAAACCCTGTCTCAAAAAAACATAAATAAATAAATAAAAATCTAGAGATGAGCACATTGATGTGGATCTATGAGTTGATATAATGACAAGTAAATTTGTAAAATTTTCCCAATATGAGCCTCAATTTTTTCCTTTTTGTCTTTGTTCTAGTTTGCTGTTTAGTTTTAACTTATTTTAATGTCATATACAATGTACTGTATTTACAAAACATTTTCCTTTTCATTTGGGTTGGGGATGGAACCTAGGGCCTTGCTCAAACTGAGTACACGCTCTACTGCTGGGCCACTTTCCCGCCCTTTTTCTGTTTTGATAGAGTCTCACTATGTAGCAATCACGGCAGCTCTCCTGCTTCAGCCTCCAGCATGCTGGGATTGCTGACTTGCACCACCACTGCTACGTTAGACATTTCATATTCACAGACAGCTGGGATCACACTCCTATATCACTCTCTGAAAAGCCCCCTCTGTGTTCCTATGGAAAATCTGATCCCTCTCCTCTTCTAACAGCGGGGGGGGGGACAATAATTAGAAGTTGGGAAGTAGGAGGAATGGGGTCTGGAAGTTGGCTATGAGGACAGTATCACTGTTGAAAGTATATATCATAGCAATTCTGAGGATCTAAGCTGGAAGGAAATGAGGAATGGAGAGGGATTCAATTAATAGCCCACAGGGGACATTATAATCTACTTAGTTTAATTAACTTCAACTTTAATGAGAATTTTTTCAAAATAATGTGAACAGCACACTAAGCTTGGCCTATTGCCAAAATAAGTCTCTTTCCTCCTTCAAACTAATTAAATGAGAAAGGATATAAGAAAGTCATAGAAACAATAGTACATAATTGCTAAAGTGCACTGTTGCTATAAAGTATGGTACCTGCACTCTTCAAGTTTATATGTGTATAGTGGTGATAGGTGGAATTTCATATATTTCAAAGCCTAGGATGGCAACTGTCTGCTCCTCCTGCCTAATATATGTAGCCAGTGCTCCTTCTTTCTTGAAGGTCAATGGTCAGCCTCTTGCTCAATTTCAGGGACCTGGTGGCCTGAGCTCTGCTTTGCTGACAGGATTTTTGTTTTGCTTTCTTTTGTTGTTGGTTTTTCTTTTTTCCCTTTTTTTCCCCTGGGACAGGGTTTCCCTGTGTAGCCCTGGCTGTCCTGGACTCCCTTTGTAGACCAGGCTGGCCTCGAACTCACAGCGATCCACCTGCCTCTGCCTCCCAAGTTCAGATTAAAGGCGTTCGCCGGCACCATCCCACTTACAAAAGCATGGCTTGCTGAGTAGGTTTAATGTGGTTATCTTGCAAGTAGCAGCAGCTCCCTGCTTAAACCTGGAAATGCATACAGCTTTAAGGGGCTTTAAAAACAACACTACCTGGTTGACACGACTGCTCAAAAAATACACTTTCGGTTAAATGTTCCTTTATTCTTTTCTCCTCTTCTTCCTTTTGTTGTTCTTTTGCAGACGGGAGAAGTGTGGCAATAACCTCTTTCCTCCCTAAAGCCTTCCTCTGGCTTTGCTCCGAAACTTGGAGGCGGAACTTGTCTATCACACCATAGTGGCAGGATCTAACATCTCGATGGCGAATCACACTGAAAAGAGCAAAGTAAAGTAATAACAACAACAAAAGCTGGTTAGGTTGATGGACTCTATCGAACAGAAAGCAGCAAAAAATTTCAATAGGGTCAAAATAATCTTGCTGGCTGTAAATAACCAAATACTCAAAAGTTTGCTAATCACACTGAGAAAAAAAATCATCATATACTCTAAGGAAGAAGATGAACAGTTATAAAATAGTAGATGAAAGCACACAGTGTGAATACGAGTCTTCTCTCTCTCCCTTCCGTGTGTGTGTGTGTGTGTGTGTGTGTGTGTGTGCGTGTGTGTGTGTGTGTGTGTCTGAAGATTGATCCTGGGGCCTCAAGCATGCTAGACAAGCAAGCAGTCTATTGAGTTATGGCCTCAGCATAGAATCATAGTCTTGAGAATGATAAAGAAAGTTGCCTTTAGCAGTGGCTTTTTTCCTATACATCTCTTAAAGATTTCTTTCCTAAAATGGAACACATAAAATAGTTTCTTCCTCACAGACATATAAAAAATTCCTATTGTTACTTGTTATTGAAGTAAGAAATCTTCCCTTTATTGTGCCTGGCTCTTCCTAGAGAATGCAAACCAATTAGGTCAAGGGTAATGCATTTATATTTGGTAAGACTGCATTTCTTTGGAACAATCCTTGTTTATTGTATACTGAATGGCAACCCAAAGAAATTTGCAAAAACTTGTTTTTGTTTGTTTGTTTGTTTGTTTGTTTCTGTGTGGCTTTGGCTGTCCTAGACTCACTCTGTAGACTATCCAGGTGTGGTGGCGCATGCCTTTAATCCCAGCACTCGGGAGGCAGAGGCAGGTGGATCTCTGTGAGTTCAAGGCCAGCCTGGTCTACAAAGCGAGTTCCAGGACAGTCAAAGCTACACAGAGAAACCCTGTCTCAAAAAGACAAACAAACAAACAAGCAAACAAACAAACAAAAAGACATGTCATCTATAGCAGTGGTTCTCAACCTCCCTAATGCTGCGACCCTTTAATACCCAGCCTCATGTTGTGGTGATCCCCAAACATACAATTGTTTTTGTTGCTACTTCAGAACTGTAATTTTCCCAGTGTTATAAATCATAATGTAAATATTTTTGGAGATAGAGGTTTGCCAAAGGGGTCGAACCCACAGGCTGAGAACCACTGGTCTAAGGCTTTGAGCTGATGAAACACGCTGGAAAGAAAAGAGCTCTGTTTCTCATAGAAGACTTGGACAAATGCAGCTGACTTGGTAGCTGGAGTTAAGGGCTGGCAAATGGATTCAACTGGTCACCATTAGTCCTAAAGTAAACATTAAATACGAGCAGCTTGAAGAAACCATCATGCATGTGACACTCTAAAATGAAATATTCTGTAAGTGCTCAGATGAGTAGTTAGTTACACATACTTGTTTCCTGTTTAGATTCAATTCCAGGCTCCTTAGCTGAATCGTTTCAGATGATCTTACACTGTTACTATCTTAAAATGTAGTTTCACAAATGTCACTATAATAGCAGGATATCTCAAAGAAAGCTAAGTTCACTATTATAGCTGGAGAAATGTAAAGGAATAAGCCAGAACTTGACCATAAGCATCACTGCTGGAGTAAAACAATGAGGAATCCTTAAAGAGAGTGCTGACCCAAATTGCTTAAGTAATGTGATTGCCTTACGTAGATTATTTCAGACACTTCTTAAATTTTTATAAACTTTCAGCACCAGATCAATAAAGAGCAGAAGCACCTACTTAGGGATAGTTTTGGAAAGGGACCACTTTAAAGTTAAAACATAAATGTCCAAAAACTGAGAATTTGTCACCAGGATGCGACCCTCACTTACATATCCACACAGCACTGGGGCTTTACTGCACCTGCGGCATCAACGACAACATATTTATTTGGAGTCGTACACAAAACTGAAAGAAAAAGTCACAATGTCCATTAGTGTGATAAAATCAATTAATTTCTACAAGTAAAAAATTTAGTAGGAACTAGTTAAAAACCCATAGGCTTGGAGACTCACCTTTGAACTTTAAGGCAAACTCATACGGATTGTACAGAGTCAACACTTGCTTATGTGTTGACTGGTCATCTGCATAAAATACTAGCTCTGTGGGAAACACAAAAACAGGAAGGCTTCCTTCCACTAACTCTGGTTGTCTTTTTTGTTGATGCATTGGCACTGAATCCCTCTTGCTGCAGCTTCTGTCTTTACAGTCTCAAATCGATTTTGGACTTTCTTAGATTCAGTTAAAAACTCCAAAACATTTTGGCAATCTAGAAATGAAAAAAAGAAACTGCATGATAATGATTTTCAGTGATATACAGCCACCACGCACATACACACAAATCTACGTACTTAGGGAACAGCAAGATGGCTCAGTGGATAAAGATGCTTGGTGCCATGCCAGGCCTGATATCCCACATTGCATCCACAAGTCCCAAAGAGTGGAAGGAGACAACAAAGTCAGGAAAGCTGTCCTGACTTCCACTGTGGCAGGCAGGCAGGCAGGCAGGCAGGCAGACACACACACACACACACACACACACACACACACACACACACACAGACACACACAGAGAGAGAGACAGAGACAGAGACAGAGAAAGACAGACAGACAGACCGACCAAGAGAGACAGAGACTAAATAAACAAATAAGAGCTGAAAGCACACTGGGTGTGGTGGCACATGACTTTAATCCAGCACTCAGAAGGCAGAGAGAAGGAGCAGGTGGATGTCTTGAGAGGTCCAGCCAGGGCTACATAGTTGTGTGCTGCCATAGGTGTGTGTGTGTGTGTGTGTGTGTGTGTGTGTGTGTGTGTGTGTACACAGACCACATGTATGAAGGTGCCTGCAGAGGCCAGAAAAGGGTGTCAGAGTCCCCTGGATCTGGAGTTATAGGTGGTCTATGTGGGTGCTGTGAACCAAACTTGGGTCTGGAGAGATGGCTCAGCTGTTAAAAGTACTTCCTGCTCTTTTAGAGGACCAGAGTTTAGCTTCTAGAACCCAACCCGCATCAGATTAGTTATACTACCTGTAACCCTAGCTCCAGCAGATCTCATGCCCCCTTCTGGCCCCCTCAGGCACCTCCACACACATTGACACACCCACATACATACACTACCAAATAAAGTCTCTTTTTTAAGAACTAAAAATCTCCCTTATTTATAGAAAAACTTAAGAACCACTTTTACACTGATGCCACTAATGATTTTTTTTTTTAGAGCGGTGTGGAAGCATGGTGAAGAAGGTTCTTTTAATCTTTTTTTTCTCCTAAAACCAAGACACCCAAGATGTCTTTGTGCTGAATGAACTGTACCTGCTAAGAGGTTCTTGGAGTTTTCCTTGGAAATTCAAAATCATTAAGTGTCCTTTGGCACATGTGGCACCATTCCTCCGCTTGTATGTCAAGTTACACGGGCTTCATGAGAGCTGGGTTTTTTTTTGTTTTTTAAACTTCAGGGGCTTTTTTGGACTCCTTCTGGGGTTCTTGAATGTGTTTTGGGGCATTGTAGCTGGCAGAAGTCTGTTAAAGTGTGGCGTTTCTGTTTTTACTTTCTAATCTCATTGTAATCAATATTCTTATCTAGCCAACCTCCTAAAAGTAACGTTAACAATGCATGCTCTGAGGGTGGGGCTCCATTGGTAGAGGTCATGCCTAGCATGCACAAAAACTGGCTTCATTTCCCAGCAGTGCATAAAACCTACTACAGAGACACATGCCTATAAGCCCAGCATTCAAGAAGCAGAGGCAAGACAAGATGAATAAAGTTCAAAGTCATCCTTAGCTACATAGAGAGTTTGATACCAGCCTGAGTGACATGAGACTATGCCTCCAAAAAAAAAAAGAAAAAAGAAAGAAAGACAAACAAACAAAAACCAAAAGATAAAAGCCAAAGTTTAATCCCCAAAAACCATTTCCCCCAAATGCAAAATTGAGCCAGGCATGGTGATGAATATTTGTCTTTGTGGAGCTTGGGCAACTTGGGGAGAGGACTGCTTGTAAGTCTGAGGCTCATCTGGGCATCGTACTGAAGTTCTTATCTCTAAAACCAACCACCACCCGAACAAAGTGAAAAGTCTAACACACTCGAAATATCTAGTTTCCATTCTGTAGATCACACTTTGAAAATAGGCTGGAAAGCATTGCTATGCCTTGAGCCTCCTATACAGTTAAAGGGGACTGTAACCAATGAAGCCATTATTTAGTTTTATCAGCTGCCAAGTCTCTGAGACTTGCTGAGGGTTTCTGAACTTCCACCAAAATAGGATATAATAGCATCATATACGTAAAAATGTCCGTGGAAGTCATGCACAGGCCCTACCATTGAGACATTCAACTACAAGCAGGGGTTTGGCGGCTCATACCTTTACTCTCAGCACTCGGGGGCACAGGTTGGTGGTTCTCTCTGACTTTGAGGCTAGCCTTGACTACATACAACAAGTTCTTGGCCAGGCAGGGCTACATAAATTAAAACCCTGTCTCAAAAAAGTTTTTTTTTTTTTTTAAAAAAAAGGTAAAAGAAAGAAAGACAAACAATTCAACTCTGGAGGTGTATAATTTAGGGTCAGGCTTTTGGAGTCTGAGGCAAGAGGATCCACAATTGGAATAATTGGAATAAAAAAAAAACCAAGCTGGGTGTGGTAGCACACGGCTTTAATCCCAGCACTTGGGAGGCAGAGGCAGGCAGATCTCTGTGAGTTGGAGGCCAGCCTGGTCTACAAAAACTAAGACAGCCAGAACTGTTACACAGAGAAATCCTGTCTGGAAGAACCATAAATAAATAAATAAACAAACAAACAAACAAATAAATGGAAAGAAAGAAGGAAGGAAGGAAAAGAAAAAAGAAAAGCAGGAAAATGTACACATGAGCATTAGGATGAGGGAATTCGGACCGAGGGTGTAAGCCAAGCACGGAAACCTGGAGCACTGAACCCCCAGGCTGTCTCTGAAAACCCTTCTGCTCTCTATCCACTACTTTAAAGCACATATAACTCATGATAATGGTGGGTTTGTTCCTGAGATTGGCTTTCAATAAGCTGGCTGATCTGTTGACATTCTTACGAGTAACAATATCTAATGTTTGTATCATTCATAAGAGATTATCCAGACTTTTATTAATTACATAGACTGAATGATTAATAAGCTCTTAGATGGAGTGCTGCTTGGACTATACTAAGTGTTAGGTGTTTCCTGTTATTATTAGTGGTAGTGGTGTTTAGTTATGAATAGACCACACTGAAACAAACAGACAAACAGAAAAACATCATCAGGTTTCCTGCCTTTTAGTCCAGTATTTTTCTACTATACAAAAACATTTCCAGAAGAGAAGGAATATTTTAAAAAGCAGCTGACTGAAACAATTCTAACTTTACATATTTGCTCTGAATTGTTTTTTATTTCTTTCCATCCTTCTCTGCCACCTCCCACCCCCACATACACACACTCCCTTTTTTCTTGACAGGGGCTTTGGTAAATCTGTTCTCAATTGCACACCAATTCTCTTGCATCAGTCTCCCAAGTTCTGAGACTACAGGCATAACCACACACAGGGCTCTGACTTGCTTTCTTTTGCTCTAATTTACATACATTTCTATTTGGATAATATACTCTTGGAAGTTTGCTATATATTATTTTTAATAGAAAACAATAAGCTCTGTAATTTGATTCATAGGAAACTTGGCTATTAGGAAGATCTGGATTTGACATCATTAAGTAATATGCTCGACACTGTAAAACTCAATTCTGAGAGAAGGAGTTTATGATTAAAAGGTAGCAGCTCTGATTTACAGAAGACATAATCTGTAAGTATTGGTTAAGCTGGGGAGCCATTAGAAAAAAATAAAGTTCAATTAAACCTCCTATACCATGGTCAAACAGATTAAAACTTTAAGTGTTAAAAGGGAAGAAAAGCCAGAGCAGTAGAAGAAACTTTAGGGGAAAAAAACCTTCTCAGGCTAATAATTGTATAAAGTAAGCCCCAGAAATACTGACAAATTTAGCTACATAAACTTTTACAAGTACACATGGCCGGCCTGTAATCCCAGTACTTGGGAAGTAGAGGCAAGAGGATCAGAAGTTCAAAATCAGTCTTATATATAGTGCAATTTTAAGACCAGCCTACCAGCCTGGACTACATGAGAGCCTGTCACACACACACACACACACACACACACACACACACACACACACACACACACACAAACAACAAATTATTTTTTATATAGAAAAGGGACTTAGCTTACTAGGATATTTAACCTCACAAGACAAATACAACTAAAGCCATACTATATGATACATTTTTAAAGGCTATCAGATTAGTAAAAAGTAAAAAACCAACCAACAAACAAAAAACAGCCCCCCAAAACTTGATAGCACATGGTCAGAGAAATCAGGCACATTCTTCTGTTACTGATGGGGATGTAAATTGGGACAACTACTATCTTGCTGGAATGAAATACTCATATCCTCAGAGCAAAAGATTTTACTTTTAGAATATTTCTGGAACATATATATTCCTCCTCCACCACCCCCACTGTGTGTGAAGTTACATATGTGAAAGCTTTTACATGAAGTGCTGAGGATTGAAGAAGACGATCCATGTGGAGCTTGCTGAAAAGACCTTGGTACTCAAAATAAGCTAATTGTTCATAGCGGAAAGGGTGCAAATAGCCCAGCTATCCATTAAATAGGAGATTTATTACAGTATGGCATATCCACTCATGGGGACACACGATACCTGTCAAAACAATAGAGAAAGGTCTTTGTGTAGAGGGACATGAACTGAGTCTCATGATGTAAGATGAAGCTGGAGCTGCTGACATAGGTCTGTAATCCCAGCTACTCAGGAAGTTAAAACAGGAGGATATCGAATTCAAGATTTGTCTGGCTACTTAATGAGACTCTGTATCAAAACAAAAGCAGGTAGGGTGTAGCTTACTAGTAGAACACTTGCCTAGCATGTGTGAAGTCCCAGGTTCAATCCCTAGTACCAAATAAAAGACTAACCACAAAAATAACCACACAGACAAGTGCCAAGCCATTGTTCTAACTTTAAGGAGACTTTAGTTGGCACAGGTCAGAGTAGGAATTTTATTAGTTTGGAATAAAGGCTTAGAGGACATTTTTATCTTTTGCATCTTGAGGCTTTTTCTCTTTGCCAGCTAGAGATGTACTCGTTTCCCCATGAATCACAAACAGGCCATCTCCTTGTCAACATTAATGGAGTCTTTAATTGCTTTTGAGCAGTTTACTGTTTCTTTTCATATTCCTTTTCCTATCCATCACTTATCTTGGCTAACATAGAAGTTGCCTCCTCAACACCAACCAGGGTGATGAGGAAAGAAGCAGCAGCAGATCAGCAGAATAGCATTAGCCATTAGCATTAGCATTAGCACTGCCAACAAACATCCTGGAAGCACAGCAGTCACCTCTGACTGATGCTTTGCCGGAAGACTAACGCTTTCTCTTTGCCCCACTGCACATTACAAAAATGATAAAGTGCAAAACTTCAGGGGAAAGATTAGATACTAATCTGGTAAAAAAAAAAAAAAAAAAACCACACACACACACACAAAAAAAAAAAACCACAAAAAAAACCCCTCAGTGCAGATCAATTGATGACGTTGTTGTCCAAAAGTTTAGTGTACCAATTCAAAATGTGTTAGCATCTCCCAGAAAAGGAAAGCAGGCCCAGGATGGTTCAGACACTTTTCCGGACTTGCACAGGGTATTGTCTACTCACTCTCTTTTATAGTATTTATGTCCTCTGCATCTCAATTAGAAGGTCCTATCCCTGTGGTTCTGCTGTATGTACCCTAGTCTCTAGTAGTCTGACCCAAAGAAACTAAATTTGCCCTATGTTATCGTTATATTATATTGAACCCAGGGCCTTGAACAAAGACTGCTTTTGTTGTTGTTTTGTTTTGTTTTGTTTTATGAAACAATGTCTCACATAGCCAAGGACAGCCTTTAAATCTACCTCTCAGGTGCTACAATTACAGGTCTAGGATACTATGCCTGGCACCAGTGTTGTATTTTAATGTTCTTACTGAATGGATTCAGTATTTTGATATTTGGTTATTTTTGATATTTAGTTACATACTAATTCTTTTAAAAAATATTTGTTTATTATGTATACAATGTTTTGCCTGTGTGCATGCCTGCACAACAGAAGAGGGTACCAGATCTCATTATAGATGGTTGTGAGGCACCATGTGGTTGCTGGGAATTGAACTCAGGACCTTTGGAAGAGCAGCCAGTGCTCATAGCCTCTGAGCCATTGCTCCAGCTGCCTATATACTAATTCTAATATCTCATGCTTTGTCTTGTTTTACATTCATGAAAGACCCAAGCTCAGTGCAGGCGCTTGGGAGACACTGAGCTCATTGGTTTCCTAATCAGTTCTTTTATCAGTGAGCATGCGTCCTCCCCATAGGTGAAGGAGCGATTTCCATAAAAGGCTCTTCAAGTGACTGCATACGGACAGATGGCTGCAGGCCATGGGCTAGGGTGAGAGGAAAGAAGGGTTCACCATTCCCAGCTGTGTCTCTTCTCTCCCTGCCTTCTGCTTCCCTTTCATCTCCTCAGACTCAATGTGGGCCAGCAGTGTTTATAAGTCACGGGGCTCCAACATGCCCCTGACCACAAAGGCAGGCAGTCCCACTGAGAAAAGATATGGGATACTGCCTTCTCCCTGACCCTCTCTCCTAAAAGTACAGAACATTCCTGATTAAAATTCAAAAGAAAACCTTATGTTGTGTACACCAGCTTCTGACCAAGTTACAAACGACTCTCCCACAGGAAGCAACGTAAAGACTGAATGTTTTTAGCCTGATTGAGGTGGGGTCTTGCTATAAAGCACATGCTAGCTTCAAACTACAAGTTTTCCTGCTTCTGCCTCTTGAATACTAGGATCACAGGTGGCTGCCACCACATCTGGACATCTGGCAACATTAAAGGTTCACACTCTTTGCTGTTGGTCTAAACAATCTATTGCCCACACTTGTGATCATCCACTGGTTTTCACGTTTTTTATTGAACAGAGGAAAGAAAAGATAAGGCTCTGTGATAAGCAGGGTAGTTTCTGTAGACTTCAACACCAAATATTTAAAACATTAGGACTATTAGGAAGTTAAAACATATTTTCATCCCCTTCCCTTTTTTGGAAAACTGCACGTATAAGAAGGAAATAAACTATATTAAAACACACACACACACACACACACACACACACACAAACCCGCAAAGAAGGAAATAAGCAGTCCTTCTGGATTCTTGTACTAACTATTATGGTTAAAATTTTAGAAACTGGGGCTCTGGAAAGATGGCTCTGTGGTTAAGAGTGCAAAGGTCCTGAGTTCAATTCACAGCAACCACCTGGTGGCTCACAACCATCTGTAATGTGATCTGATTCCCTCTTCTGGCCTGCAGGTGTACATGTAGGCAGAACACTATATGTATGTATATATGTATATATGATAAATAAATAAATCTTAAAACTTTAGAAACCGGCCGCGCATGGTGGCTCACACCTTTAATCCCAGCACTCGGGAGGCAGAGGCAGGCGCATCACTGTGAGTTCGAAGCCAGCCTGACCTACAGAGCGAGTCTAGGACAGCCAAGGCTATACGGAGAAACCCTGTCTTGAAAAACCAAAAACAACAACAGCAACAACAACAAAACCAGTTAAGAATGGGGCTCGAGAGATGACTCCGAGGTTAAGAGAACTCATTGTTCCTGCAGAGGACCCTAGTTCAGTTCTCAGCACCCACATCCAGTGGTTCATAACAACTGGAGAGATCCAACGTCCTCTTCTGGCTTCTACAGGCGCCAGCACACACGTAGTGCACATACATTCGCTCAGGCTACACAAATACACATAAAACAAATAAATCCTTAAATAAAATAGCCAAGTCTTAGTCAAATCTAGCCTCCACCAGGAATTAGTGACCCATCTGCTTAGCCACAGGGGGCCAGCTACTTACACTGCATGGCTCTGGTTCTAGATACTCATTCTGTTTCCCTCCCTCCTTCTTTCTTTCTTTCTTTCCTTCTTTCAAGACAAAGTCTCTCTGTGTAGCCCTGGCTGTCCTGGACTCACTTTGTCCAGAACTCACATCGATCCGCCTGCCCCCGCCTCCCAAGTGCTGGGATTAAAGGGGTGTGCCCTCATTCTGTTTCTTAGCCCCACCTTTACTCTAGGCCGCCTTTTATCTGAGTACAGGAACTATCTTAGTCCTCCACACTGGGTAGTCTTTGCCAAAACCCAAGAAAATGCAAATTAGGTAAGAGCAGTAAATTTTACTACTTTAGTCTCTAGTGTAAAAGCCCTTTCTCCTCCATGTTAAAAACCCAGCACCAGATACCCTATGAGCATATACATGGGGAGGAGGCCCCCCTCAGTCACAGTCATAGGGGAGGGGAGTAAGGGGAAAATGGAAAGGAGGTGGTACTAGGGATGGGATAATAATTGAGATGTAATATGAATAAATTTATAAAATATATTTAAAAAAAGAAAATAAATAAAAAAGAAAAAAACGAAAAAAAAAAAAACCAGCAACAAAATATGAATTCCAGCATTGCTGATTGGAGGTTTTAGTGGTTGGTCACCTATGTAACAAATGATATCCCAATGTTCACTTTATATTATAATATCCAATATTCAAGAACAGGCAAATATTTAAGGTTTTTGGTATAATGAGTTATCTTCCTGGTGGAGCTGACTACTACAAATCATGCATAATCATAAGCTAATCCACATTCAAAAATAAAAGGTGCAGTATATGTCTCTTTGTAAATATATGGCTGGGTATGGTGGCACATGCCTACAGTCCCAGCTCTTGGCAGCTAGATATAGAAGGGTTACTATAAGTTTGTAATCAGCCTGGCCTATATAGTGAGTTCTAGACCAGCAAGAGTTACATAACAAGGCCCTTTCTCAAAAAAAAAAAAAAAAAAGCTGGGTGTTAGAGTGTACCCCTCTAATTCCAGAACTCAGGAAGCAGAAACTTAGAGGGCAGCATGAACTACCTAGAGAGTTCTAGATCAGCCAAACCTATACAGTGAGACTCTATCTTAAAACAAAAAACAAAAACAAAACCACACAAAACATGAAGAAAACCATTCTTATCCTCCCCTCCTTTTTTTTCTTCTGAGAGGGTTTCTCTGTGTAGCCCTGGCTGTCCTGGACTCTCTTTGTAGACCAGGCTGGCCTCAGACTCACAGAGATCAACCTACCTCTGTCTCCCCAGTGCTGAGATTACAGGTGTGCGCCACTACATCTGACTTTTATCCCCCTCTTCCCCCTCACTTTTTGGTTTGGTTTTTCGAGACAGGGTTTCTCTGTGTAGCCCTGGCTGTCCTGGACTCTCTTTGTAGACCAGGCTGGCCTCGAACTCAGAGAGATCCACCTGCCTCTGCCTCCCAAGTGCTGGGATTAAAGGTGTGTGCCACCACCAACTGGCTTATTTATTTATTGTTTTTTTTTTTGAGACAGGGTTTCTCTGTGTGTGTCCCTGGCCCTGGATTCACTTTATAGACCAGGCTGGCCTCGAACTCATAGGGATCCATGAGGACAGTCAAGTTTCTACACAGAGAAACTCTGTCTTGAAAAACCAAAAAAAAAAAAAGGCATATATTGAAATGTCAGTTGATCCAGTGTGCTCTGGAAGCATAAAATGATATCCTATAGCAGGGATGAGAGGGGTGAACTGCAAAAAGAACATGCAGAGGCAGAAAAGGGACACCCATGGTGAGTGCTGGCACCATACACGATTAAAATATGTATAGGCAGCGTAACAAGTAGAAGTAAGACTGGGAAGGTGCGTTGGAGGTGGATCGTTCAAGATTATAAACTAACTCTATGCTTGGAGCTTGTCAGGAATGGAAGCTGGTAGTTCCTGGCTTAGACCTACTGACTCAGGGATGGTAGGAGTACGGTCTGGCTGTTTTGTTAGCAAGCTGGCTGGGTAATTCTCAGCTTCACCAACTTGGAGAACTACTGTTGCAGGCAGAAACCTCTGGAGGATTTTAAGCAATAGAAACTGACCTAATGAGTTTGGAGGTGGGTGGGTGGTGGCCATAGACTATCTCAGGCCAACACCTGACTCCAGGGTAGTTACAAGAAAAAAAAAAACAACTGCCAGATGACTATGGCATGAGGAGATGATGTAAGCAAGAGGCTAAGGCAATAGGAATGGAATCAGATTTAAGAGATGTTTCAAGTGATCAAAGGTCAATCACGTGATGATAGTACAGTCATACAAATGTGTCACTGTAGTGTTTTTTTTTAACATAAAAGCCATGGTCTTGTTGAACATGTCAATTCATAAATGCAGAAAAAGGGAGGACAAGAACAATTTTTATGTGCTTCTTTATAGTTAGGAGCAAAGGTTGACTTTTTCTATCTCTCACTATAAGCCAGTAGGCTTGCCAGGCGGTAGTGGCACACACCTTTAATCCCAGTACTCAGGGAGGCAGAGGCAGGCAGATCTCTGTGAGTTCGAGGCCAGCCTGGTCTACAAAGCGAGTCCAAGACAGCCAAGGATAGAGACAGAGAAACCCTGTCTCGAAGAAAAAAAAAACCAGTAGGCTGACATATTAGTATGTTCATATTTTCTGTGAATTTGGCTTGTGCAAACCAATTTCCGAGACTGATAATAATATCAGGATGTGCTGACACACATGAACTGAGCCTAAAAAGGCTGGAAATGAAGCACTGGTTCAGGTGACCAAAGTCAGGTACTGTCAAAGTGAGATGTTAGACCCCCCCCTTCTTTCTTACTTATGTCACTAAAATCATAGAACCTGCTTAATTCCAGTAGTTGGAGTGAAAGAATTAGAGAGGGTTCCACCTGACCATCAAGAAAGCCTGGCAGAGCTGTTATTTCTAATTTAAGAGGCGTGATTTGACTGGGGCCATCTTCAATTACCTGATGAAAAAAAGCAAGACAGGTACAGATCAATCTAAATGACCAATTTACCTCTCAAGATTTTTTTCTTTTTTTTGAGACAGAGTTTCAGTATGTAACCTAGATGGTCTGGTATTCACAAGTACTATAATAGGCTGGCCTCAAACTCATTCAGAGCTGCCTGCCACAAGGATTAATCGTGCAGGACCCATTCTCTATTTCTATCACGATTCTGGATAGATACATACCTCTTGCTATTCCTGGTCTTTCATTGCCACCAATATCATGCCTTACTTGGTCAACATATTTGTCCAAAAATAGCTCTCTGTCAAAAACTGCACACTTGCCAGACATGGTGCCTCACACCTGTACTCTCAACATTGGAAGCCTATGGCAGACAGATTGTCTAGATTTTGAAGCTGGCCGAGGCTACATGAGTTCCAGGTTAGCTGGGGATCCATAAGAAGACTCAACACACACACCCCACCTTCCCACAAACTGTATATTTTTAGGTAGCTGTAAAAGCCACAGGGATCCATATAGATTAAAACAAAAGCCTTATAATAGAGATGAAGAAAGCGAGGATATCAAAGAATAAATCACTTAATATATCTACTGTAAGTAAAGAATCTCCAGATTGGTATGGGGTGACATCACTCATAATCTTTTTTGCTAGCTTTTTGGAAATATTAAAATATTCTCTATCTTCTTTTTTATTAATTTATTCAGATTACACCTAAATTGTTATACCCTTGCTTGTTTCCTCCCATTCCTCCTCACCTCTTCCATCTTCTATCTTGTGTGTGTGTGTGTGTGTGTGTGTGTGTGTGTGTGTGTGTGTGTTTATTTGTCTTTGAGACAAAGTCTCTCTACTATGTAGCTCTGGCTGTCTTGAAACTCACTATGTAGACCAGGCTGGCCTTGAACTTGGGAGACTATCCAGCTTACTTTAAACATCTTTTTAAAAAGGTTGTGGAAGAGCTGGGTGTGGTGCTGCACACCTTTAATCCCAGCACTAGGGAGGCAGAGGCAGGCAGATCGATCTCTATCATTTCTAGGCTAACCTGCTCTTCAAAGAGAATTCCAGGCGGGCCAAGGCTATACAGCGAGACATCTCAAAATATTGTTCCTTCTTCTCCAAACCTTTTTATTTTCGGTTTGTCATGACAAGGTTTCTCTTGTATTTCTGGCTGTCCTGGACTCACTTTGTAGACCAGGCTGGCCTTGAACTCACAGCGATCTATAGGCCTGCCTTTGCCTCCTGAGTGCTGGGATTAAAGGCTTATGCCAGCACACTCAGCCCATAAATTTATTTATTGGGCTTAAGTAAGGAACAGGATGGGTTTGTAATTTGTTTTATGTTTTCAGACAGTGGACTTGAATGTGAATCCCCTCTGAGAAAAAGTAGCTGAGAAGAATAAACATGAATAATTTAAGGAAGACAGGTGAAGTGCTAGTCTCTGCCTTTGCCTATAAAGGGTTTACTACTCTACCCTAAAACACTGCACATTACACTTGGTTATAGACTATAGGAAAAAGGAGTCTGTCAAAACTCTCCCTTGCACTTGGGGAGGCAGAGGCAGGTGCATTGTTGTGAGTTCAAGGCCTGCCTGGTTTACAAAGTGAGTCCAGAACAGCCAAGGCTACACAGAGAAATCCTGTCTCAAAAAAACAAAAACCAAACACCAAAAAACCACCCAACTCTCTCAGAGATTTGAACAATTCTAAAATTTGGAGTATTCTGGCATGTCAGGAAATCTCTGTTGCTTTAAGTCTGCATATCCTTCAGAAAGCAGTTTAATCTCACATCCTATTTGAGTGTATAGACTGAACAACTTATTTATTTATTTTAGGCTTTTTCGAGACAGGGTTTCTCTGTGTAGCCTTGGCTCTCCTAGACTTGCTTTGTAAACCAGGCAGGCCTCGAACTCACAGCAATCTGCCTGCCTCTGCCTCCTGAGTGTTGGGATTAAAAAACAAATTTGAGTCAGGCATGTTAGCACACATCTTTAATCCCAGCACTTGGGAGGCAGAGGCAGGCAGATCTCTGCAAGTTCCAGGCTAGCCTGGTCTACAAAGTGAGTCCAGAACAGACAAGGCTACACAGAGAAATCCTGTCTTTAAAAAAGCCAAAACCAAAGCAAACAATAACAACAACCAAGAAAGAAAGAAAAGAGAAAAGAAAGAAAGCAAGCAAGCAAACATGGGCAATGGTGGCACAAGCCTTTAATCCCAGGACTTGGGAGGCAGAGGCAAGCAGATCTAAGTTAGTTCAAGGCCAGCCTGGTCTACAGATAAGAGTTCCAGGACAGTCAGGGCTACACAGAAAAGCCCTGTCTTGGGGGAAAAAAAGATATATTTGGCCATCTTGCTCGTTTTCCGAACTTACCACCCAGCTATAGCAAATGTATGTGTAACCAAAAAGAACTTACTCAATTTCCTAAATGTGGTATTTTATAGGCAAAGATTTTCCAGTACTTACAGGAATTGTGGATAAGATTTTCATCACTAAGACTGTATTAAACCTCATGTGTGCTTTTCCTGAAAGAGTAGACTTTCTTCTTCTGTCTGGAATTCACATTAAGAACAAAATGTGTTCCAAAAGAACAGGACTGCCTTTTAGGCAAAATTCAGGAGCTTGAAATTTTCAGGATTACTTTCTCTTAGCATCTCCTTAAAATAAAGACAACATACTAGAGCCCTTTTCATTTCATATTTGCCCTGTGGCTCTCCCAAGTGAAATTCCCTTCAGTTCTCTGGGACAGCAATGCTACTTCAGGAGAGAAAGACAAATGTCAGTTTCCTCAAAGGGGAACCTCAGACCATTAAGGGTTGTGTAGTGTAGAGAGGGGCTAAAACCTTCTCCCTAAGACATCGGTCCCAACTGCACAGGGCCCAGCCTTTATGCTCTATCCTCACACTGCTGGGCTCCATGTGAAACTGGTCATGTGAGCCTGTTTACAGCTGAGCAGCTGGTGCAACCATCAGGATCTGTGCAGAGGTCCAGGGAGGGGTAATGATACAGGCCACTTGTCTCCTCTCCCCTATATAATTCCAAGAATATATTTGCTTCTACCACCACTCTCCCAGCTTCTCTGCCTCCCTTCATGTCCCTTCAGGCAAAGCCATCCTGGGACGCCTGGCTCCAGCCGCCAACCCCCATTTCCTCCCAGTTGCTCGCTTGAGGGGGACAGGCTGAACTGCAGGAAGGGCGAGGACAGTGTCACCCCGAACAGGGTAGTTGACTGACTTCCCTCCCACAGCCCTCCAGGCAATGTCCGCCAAAGAGTTGTCCCTGGAGCCGCAATCCCAGGGCAACTGAACTCCGTCAGGCAGGCAGCGGGAGGCTTTGGAGGCTGCCTTCGTCCAGGCAGGGGCAGCTACACACCTCTGCTAGCCCGACCCTGCGGAGGGCCACCGGCAGTCAGAGAACGGTGGACCCACTGTCTTGTCCCCGCCACCCACCGCAGCCCGGCACCACGCAGCCCTGCTGTCAGCTACGGAGCCAAGCTCTGGCTGCGGGTCTCTGGCATTGTCTACACGGGGTGAGGGATCGGCCATGTAAAGTCCACGTCCCCCTCCCCAAGTCAGAGGAAGAGGGTGACGGGACATCAGGGGACTCTCACCTCGGCAACACCGGCTCCTCGGAAAGCAGCTGCGACTGCTCCTAGCTCCTTTGTCAGAGTCTCCACACAGCACTGCCTGCTGGGATACGGGAGGACTAGACTGCCACTTCTCCCCGCCCAGGAGGATGAGTTGCAAGTGGGGGGGTGGATGAGAAGAGAGAGGAAAGGCGGACCCAGGGGCGGGGTCTAATTGCGGGCGGGGCTTCTGTGTTGCCACCTGGCTTCTGGGGTTTCTTCCTTCTCAGTGCTTCTAACTACTTCCTTCTGTGTCCCGCGGCCGCCCCTCCTCTTCCTCCACCCCCTGAGAGGCTCCAAAAGCAGTCTCTGCACTCATCTGGTGGTGACCCTTGACATCTGCCTCACTCACTCCCCTCCCTAACCCAGCATGCACACAATGAATACGCAAGGCTAGTGATTCTTCCTTTGAGACATATCTTAATGACCAGTCCTCTTTCTCCACTGTCTGTCATCAGCACAGCTAACTCTGTTAGGATTTGTTCATGCTGCTACAGTAGCCTCCTCTTTGGATTCCTTCCTTCTATTGTTACTTTGTCTAAACCATTTCCCAGACACAACCCAGATGGACCAGTCTAAAGTGAAAAGACGACCCTGCTGTGTTCTGCTTAAAGTCTTTCAAGCCTGGTGTGACAGAACAAGACTATAGTACCAAAGCATTCACAGGTTGAGGCAGGAGGATCCTGAGTTAAGAGCAACCTGTGTTACATACTGACAACTGGCTTTTAAAAGGGGAAAAGTGGACATTCTCAGTAATGTCCGGTAATCTCTTAGAGGCTTCCAGGCAGCTGTGGGGCAGGAGGGCTTTAAATCTCAGCCCTTGGGAGGCAGAAGTAGTGTATCTCTGAGTCTACAAAGCAAGTTCTAGACAAGCCAGGGCTACATGTGTGACCCATCAGCCAACAAGGAGAGATAAAGGCTTCTCAGCTAGGCATGGTGGAACACAGGTGTAATCCTAGCACTCCAGGAGCGAAGTCTGGAAGAGCCCACGGACTACGTTCCAAACTAGCCTAGTTTGTCTAGCTGGACCCCATGTGCTGGCTAGTTTGATGTCAGCTAGACATAAGCTAGAGTCATCCGAGAGGAGGGAACTTCAGTTGAGAAAATGCCTCCAGAAGTTTTGCCTGTAGGCAAGCCTTTGCATCATTTTCCTAATTAATGATAGATGTGGGTGGTGCCATCCCTAGCCTGGTGATCCTGGGTTCTATAAGAAAGGCAGAGCAAGCCATGGGGAGCAAGCCAGTAAGCAACACCCCTCCATGGCTCTTCTTCAGCTCCTGCCCTGATTGAGCTTCTGTCTAGACTTGCTTGGATGCTGAACAGTGCTGTGGAAGTATAAGGCAAATAAACCCTTTCCTCTTCAAGTTGCTTTGGTCATGATGTTTCATCACAGCAATAGAAACCCTAACTAGGACACCCTGTAATTTTTTTTTTTAAGTTCACTAGTCTGGTGGCATACACCTTTAATCCCACCCAGCACTTGGGAGGCAAAGGAAGGCGGATCACTGTGAGTTCGTGGCCAGCCTGGTCTACAAAGGGAGTCTAGGACAGCCAAGGCATCACAGAGAGACCCTATCTCGAAAAACCAAAAAAAAAAAAAAAAAAAAAAAAAGAACTTTATGTCTTATTTGTTTCTTTGAAACATGGCCTGACTGTGTGGCCCTGGCTTGGCCTGACACTTGCTATGTAGAAGGTGGTTCTAATTTGCAGTGATCCTCCTGCCTCTGCCATGATGGAATTGTAGGCATGTAGCCACCAAGTCCAGTAGACTCTTCCAGACTCTATCACCAAAGAACACTGCTAATTCTGTTTTGTAATTCTTGCTATCTATCATAGGTAACCATGTTACTATCTTCCTTTTTCCTCTGCCTAGGCTATGAATACCTCAGAACAGACCACAGCTGCCAGACCAGTGCCTCTTCTACAACAGATATGTATATAATTTAATTAAACGTGATACTTCTATTGCATCAGAAATCCTAAATAGATCCAGAAAGGACTCCAAGCAAGGGTTCATATGACAGTCACCCTTTCTTCACTAGGACATCTCTCCATCTTGGCCCGACCAAGTGTTGCTTTTGCAAACACAAACTGGTTAGGCAGCAGAACATTGCAAAAGGACCAAAGCTTGTACTCCCCTTGCAGGTCAAACTGGTTTGTGGTATGATGTGTGGTTGTGGAAGCCATAACTGGTACAGCAACCATGAGAATCCAGTGTAGAAAAGTATATGGCACCACAGAAAATGATTGAGTTTCCAAGTAGATACAGTATTTAGCTTTTGTACAATGTTTGATTCCTATTGGCTCAGGCTAGCCTTGGGTTCCAAATCACTTCAAACCTGATGGATTGTTTGGGGCATAAAGTCTTTTGCAAAAGTGGGCTTTAAAATAATAAGGATTCACCGGGCATGATAGTGCATGCCTTTAATCCCTGAATATGGGATGCAAAGGCAGGTGGATCTCTGTGAGTTGGAGGCCAGCCTGGTCTACATAGTGAGTCTAGGATAGCCAAGGCTACACAGAGAAACCCTGTCTCAGAAAAACAAAACAAGGATTCTTTCCAGAGTCAACAGAGACCCTGCTGAGGGGAAGCCAGAATAAGCCAGAATATGGTGACAATTCAGCATCCACCCACAGAACAAAGGAAAAGCCTGACAATTGTAAACTTTAGAAGGTATGTGGTCTCTGAGTTAGAGCGTAGGGATCTCTTAAGTGTAGCTGATCAGTGAAGATACTAGATATGATACAACACCTTAATTTAGGAAGCTAATGCTATTGATTTTTCCACACTGCTTTGGGGCTACTACATACTTAACAGTTTAGAGAATATCCTAGCTAGGATGTGAGACATGGCTGATCCCACCTACAGGGGCAGCCTCTGTGATCTAATAGTATTGTTCTTCCAACATTTGAGGTGTTTGCTCTCTAATTGTATTATAGACTATATTATGACAAATGTTGAGAAAATTCCTTCCCTAGAGAAATGTAAACAAAGTCTGCCTCCTCCTTATAAGGCCTCAATAAAAGAATGGCAGGAACCACAGATAAGGGTCCAGTGACCCACCTGGCCCTATTTCTTTTTCCAGGGAATGTCAACAGCCTACAGACTGGCTCGTGACGGTTTCCTGCAACAGGTTTAGGTGATCTGAAGAAGATAGCAGGTGTTTTGCTCTGGAGACCATGTTCTACAACAACAAGGTTTCCTTAACCCCCAAACAGATCCTTGGCCCATGTGATTTACAGGCTCTTAGCATGTTCTAAAATAGTACGTATAAGCTGGGCGTGGCGGTGCATGCCTTTAATGCACCCGGGAGGCAGAAGCAGGCAGATCTTTGTGAGTTCGAAGCCACCCTGATCTACAAAGCGAGTAAAGGTCAACCAAGGCTACACAGAGAAATCCTGTCTCAACAAAACAAAACAAAAACACAATCTATTAAAAGCTGAACATGGTGGTGCACGCCTTTAATCCTAGCACTTGGGAGGCAGAGGCAGGCAGATCACTGTGAGTTTGAGGCCAACCTGGTCTACAAAGTGAGTCTAAGGCAGCCAAGGTTACACAGAGAAACCCTGCCTCGAAAAAACAACAACAACAACAACAAAAAGAATTTTTAAAAAGCCAGGCGAAGTGGTGCACGCCTTTAATCCCAGCACTCAGGAGGCAGAGGCAGGCAGATCACTGTGGGTTGGAGCCCAGACTGGTCTACAAAGTGAGTCTAGGGCAGCCAAGGCTAATACAGAGAGACCCTGTCTTGAACCCCCCCAAATAGTACATATATGATGTATATGGTTTCATAAACTATATTTTGCTTTTCAAATGTAAGGTTTGTTTTTTAATTTAAATTTATAAAAATTCTTTAATTTATATATATATGTGTGTGTGTGTGTGTGTGTGTGTGTGTGTGTGTGTGTAAGAAAGTGTCAGATCCTCTGGAATTGGAGTTACAGGTGGTTGTGAGCCACTATGAGGGTGCTGGAAACTGGATGCAGGTCCTCTGCAAGAGCACTAGGTGCTCACAACCATTGAGCCATCTCTCTAGCCTGTTAAAATTCTTAATGTTCTGCAACTTAGCCATATATGCTTAGGAAGCAAAGTGCTTTACTGCAAATTCTTGGGGACAATATATATTGTCCTGGGATTGTGCTGGGATTAAAGGCATGAGCCACCATGGCCGGCGGACAACATATTTAATTTTTTTTTTTTTTTTTTTTTGGTTTTTCGAAACAAGGTTTCTCTGTGTAACAGCCTTGGCTGTCCTAGAACTTCCTCTGTAATCCAGACTGGCCTCGAACTCACAGATATCCACCTGCCTCTGCCTCTCAAGTGCTGGGATTAAAGGCGTGTGCTACCACTGCCCAGCTCTCTGTTTTTTTAAATGACTTTAAAAAATTAATTTATTCATATTACATCTTAATGGTTATCCCATCCCTTGTATTCTCCCATTCCTCCTCCCGCTTTCCCCCTACTCCCTTCCCCTATGACTGTGCCTGAGGGGGACTTCCTCCCCCTGTATATGCTCATAGGGTATCAAGTCTCTTCTTGGTAGCCTGCTGTCCTTCCTCTGAGTGCCACCAGGACTCCCCATCCAGGAGATGTGATCAAATATGGGGCATCAGAGTTCATATGAAAGTCAGACTCCATTCCCCACTCAACTGTGGAGAATGTCCTGTCCATTGACTAGATCTGGGTAGGGGTTTGAAGTTTACTGCCTGTATTGTCCTTGGCTGGTGCCATAGTTTGAGCAGGACCCCTGGGCCCAGATCTGTCCATCATAATGTTCTTCTTTTAGGTTTCTAGGACCCTCTGGATCCTTCTATTTCCCCATTCTCCCTTGCTTCTCTCACCTAGAGTCCCAATAGGATGTCCTCCCCTCTGTCCCATTTTCCTGGTAAGTGAAGACTTTCATGGGACATACACGTTGGGCTAGTGTCCAGATATAAGTGTGTATATATCATTTGAGTCTTTCTGCTTCTGGGTGAACTCACTCATTATGATCATTTCTAGTTCAATCCATTTGTCTACAAATTTCGGGAATTCCTTGAGGAAGAGTGGTAGATTAGAACAAAGAATGATACATATATAACAAAACACCATAATGCAATATTTTACTGTCTATGCTTACTTAAAAAACAAAACATAGTTGTGATGTCATTTTGTTTTTTAAGTAAGCATAGAAAGTAAAGTATTTCATTATGGTGTTTTGTTATATATGTATCATTCTTTGTTCTAATCCACCCCTCTTTCTCTTGCTCTCTACTCCTGCAGCTGGTTCCCTTTGTCCTCAGAAGCACTATCCCATACTGCTTTTCGGTCTAGTCTTCCAATAACTGTTTCCCCATTCCCCATGAGATTTCTTTCTCCCCTCTTATGATCCACTTCATAATTTCATAACACATGCCTGTACCTCTCTGTCCTTCCCTCACTCTTTCTCAAGTCCGAATGCATGCACATACATATACACACATGCACACACAAACACACTTACACACGTACTCATGCACACTTTTAAATCTAGAATCTGCATATGAGAGAAAACATATAGTATTCATCTTTCTGAGTCTGACTCATTTTACTTTATATATAATGATCTCCAATTGCATCTATGTTTCCACAGTTGTAATTTCATTTTTTCGTTATTGCTCCATTGTGCATATGTACATTTTTTTTATCTAAGAGTGTTTTTTTCCTATGGAAAGTGTACTTAGACCATGGCTTTCCAAATCTGCCTAAGGATAAGAATGACCTTTTAATTGTTGGGCGTGGTGGCACATGCCTGTAGTCCCAGCACTCAGGGAGACCGAGGCAGGCAGATTTCTGTGAGTTCCAGGGCAGTCTGGTCTAAAAAGCAAGTCCAGGACAGCCAGGAGTACAAGAGAAACCCTGACTCGGAAAAACAAAACAAAAACAAAAAACAAACAAACAAAAGAATGACCTTTTGGCAGAGCGTAGTGGTGCACACCTTTAATCCCAGCACTTGGGAGGCTGAGACAGGCGGATCACTGTGAGTTCTAGGCCAACCTGATCTACAAAAGAAGACCAAGATAGCCAAGGCTACACAGAGAAACCCTGTCTCAAAACAAAACAAATAGAATGACCTTTTGAGGATGGGCATGGTGGCACACATTTGTAATCCCAGCACTAAGGAGGCAGAGACAGGTGGGTCTCTATGAATTTGAGATCAGCCTGGTCTACAAAGCAGGTCCAGGACAGCTAACTCTATACAGAGAAACCCTGTCTCAAAAACCAAGGCGAGGGCGGGGCCGGGCGGGGGAGGGAGGGGAAGAATGATCATTTGCTGGTCGATAGTGGCGCAGGACTTTAATCCCAGCACTCCGGAGGCAGAGGCAGGCAGATCTCTGCGAGTTCTGTGAGGCTAGCCTGGTCTACTGTTAAGACTAGTGTCCGGAGAGTTTCTTTCTTTTTCTTTTTCTTTTTTTCTTTTCTTTTCTTTTTTTCTTTCTTTTTCTTTCTTTCTTTTTTTATTTTTTTTTGGGGAGCCCCAATGAGAGACAGTCCGAGATCTATGCGTCGCCGCGGGGGGGGGGGTCTACCTGTCTTTGGGAAGGAGGAGAGTCTGAGCAGCAAGAGCTGTGAGTTTTTATAGCCTTTATAGAAGCCGACTTTAGCAATAGCGATGATTACAAACTTGATTGGCTAACAGGGTGAGCTTTAAGTTGATTGGTTGTGTAACCAGGGCTAAGCGAGGAGACCAGGGCCAGACCCCAGGAAGGAATTTTTTGTTTGTTCTGGTCACTGAACAGTTGCTAGCTGTGTGTTTGTGGCTCTCCCTGGAAACTCCAAGGGGGGGGGGGGATGGGTGGGTGGGGGGTGGGGTAGGTTGTCAGGCGCTCAAGCCCTGAATGCAAAATGGTGTTGATTTGGGCTCTATACTACAAAGTGAGTCCTCGACAGCCAAGGCTGTTACATAGAGAAATACTGTCTCGAAAAACAAAACAAAGGAACAAAAAGAACTTGTTTGTTTGTTTATTTGTTTGTTTTGAGATAGGATTTTCTGTGGAACAGCCCTAGCTTTCCAGAACTTGTTTGGTAGACTAGGATAGCCTCGAACTCACAGAAATCTGCCTGGCTCTGTCTCCCTGAATGCTGGGACTACAGGCATGGGCCTGGCTAACCTTGTCTCGGAAAAAAAAAAAAACAAAACCCGAAACAAAATAAACAAACAAAAACCAAACCAAAACAAAACAAAAGAATGGTCTTCTTTTGGGGGCAGGGGCAGGTGAGACCGGGTTCGTTTTATAGGCCTGGCTGTACTGGGCTCACTTTGTAGACCAGGCTGTTCTGGAACTCACTGAGATCCCCTGCCTCTGCCTCCTGATTAAAGATGTGAACCCCCTATTCCCACTAACAACGACCTTTTTGGGAGCAGATTACAGACCCTATTGCCAGACTCACCAAATGCAAATTAGTAGGAGAAAAACAAGGTCAGCCAGCTAACTGAGAAAGACACCAGGTAAATCTTGCCCTCAGGCAAGTGTGGGAAATTCTGCTGTGAGTGGCTAGTCACATAGCAATACAAGCTCATTTGGGATTCTTTCTTAAAAGGGGTTTTTAGATTAAAAAAAAAAAAAGAGGAGAGGCGATGGAACCCATGATACAGAGCTTGGAGGAGGGTTCAGCTCAGCCAAGCAAGCAAATAGTGAAATTATGTTTTGTCTTTGCTCGCAAAGTTCTAGAACCTGGCTCCAGGCAAATATGAAGTGCAGTTAATCTAATGTACCAGGAAAGTCAAATGATTAAACAGATTAAACACAGTCTTAGTGCCTCAAACTAATTGGTGACATTCTAAAAGTTTTGTAGCGCTACAGTGGCTTCTCCAACTAGTGTTGCTATTAGGTCCCTTCTCCAGAGTTCCCTCAAGCCCAGCCTTCTTTGATAGAGTACTGTGCTGTCACACTTTCCTCTTTGTCCTGCTTATCACCTTATCTCAGTTATAGACCAACTCTCACCTGCCTTCTTACACCCAGTGATTTTTTTTTCTTCGAGACAGGGTTTCTCTGTGTAGTCTTGGCTGTCTGGGACTCACTCTGTAGACCAGGCTGGCCTCGAACTCACAATGATCAGCCTGCCTCTGCCTCCTGACTGCTGGGATTACACCCAGTGCTTTGCCCTGCATTGTATATAATGTAGGGGCTCACACAAAGTGCCTGTTCAAATGGCCAGCTCATAGTCTACTTCACCAACTGGACTAGAAACTTTTAAAAAAATATTTTATTAATTTATTCATATTACATCTCAATTGTTATCCCATCCCTTGTATCCTCCCATTCCTCCCTCCCTCCCGCTTTCCCCTTACTCCCCTCCCCTATGACTGTGACTGAGGGGGATTACCTCCCCCCTGTATATGCTCATAGGGTATCAAGTCTCTTCTTGGTAGCCTGCTATCCTTCCTCTGAGTGCCACCAGGCCTCCCTATCCAGGGGATGTGGTCATATATGGGGCACCAGAGTTTGTGTGAAAGTCAGACCCCACTCTCCACTCAACTGCGGAGAATGTCCTGTCCATTGGCTAGATCTGGATAGGAGTGTGAAGTTTACTGCATGTATTTGCACTAAGAACTTACTGTGGGCAGCCAAAGTTCAACTTTGGACTTTCATGTCTTAGCCTGATACATGCACACATGGTGTTTGTGTCATTATTCATGATGGGGTGTGTGTGTGTGTGTGTGTGTGTGTGTGTGTGTGTGTGTGTGTGTGTGCTGACTGAGCCTGGGACCTTGTTACTGGTAGCCAAGTGCTATGCTACCACCCAAGCTGTTAATGGAATATTATCTACCCATAGCAAGGCCAGTACTATCTGAATCCCCTGCCTGGTTCTTTATCCTAACTTCCAGAATCAAACCACAGGTGAAATTGTCCTATATTTTATAGATACTCCACATTTTTATACATATTAAGAAGAATAATTACCAATTAGGGTTTTTAAGAAACTTTTATTAAATTGTCTTATCTACGTTCACACTTTATGTATCTATGACTTTTAAATTTTTTCTTAGTTTCTTAAAGAGTAGAACTGCTTTCCATGTTCCAGGAGTTTTGGGCAGCTTTAGAGATGGCAAGAGGGCTTTATGACTTGAACTGTGCGCTACTTAGAGCCTCTGTGAAGAGACAAAGATGCTTTTCATCCTCTGCTGTGGCAATAAGAGCACCTGTCCTGTTCGCATCTGTCAAATTACAACACTATTTACACAGGCTCTCGACGCTTTTTGCTAAAGATAGCTGACTAAGGCAGGAAGACTATCTTAGGCAAAGTACTGAGAGGAATTCATTTTCATCTGTTTTCCTCCTTTGTTTAAAAAAAATATATATTTAAGCCAGACATGATGGAGCAAGCCTTTAATCATAGCACTCAGAGAAACCCTGGCTCCGAAAAGAAAAAAAAAAATTAGATTTATGTATTTTATTCTATGTGTATGTATGTGCACCATGTGCTTGCTTAGTTCCCTTGGAACTAGATTGTGGCTGGTTAGGAGCCACCATGAGGGTGCTGGGAATCAAACTGGATCCTCTGCAGTGCAGGCAACAAGAATTTTTAGCTATTGATCCATCTCTTAGGCCCAAACTGGTTTTTTTTTTTTTTGTCTTTTTGTTTGTTTTGTTTTGAAACAGGGTCTCCCTTTGTAGTCCTGGGTGGCCTGGACTTCACTATGTAGACCAGACTAGCCTTGAATTTACAGAGATCTATCTGCCTCTGGCCTTCTGGGTATGGGGATTAAAGATGCACACCACCACACCCAAGTGCTTGTTTTTGTGTTGCAAGACAGGGTTTCTCTATGTAGCCTTGGCTGTCCTGGACTCACTTTGTAGACTAGGCCGGCCTTGAACTCTCATTGATCCCCCTCCCTCTGCCTCCTGACTGCTGGAATTAAAGGCATGCACCACCACACCTGGATTGTTTTTGTCTTTTAAGGCAGAGTTTCACTCTGTGACCCCGGCTGGCTTCACACTGAGGGCAATCATCCTGACTCAGTCACCCATGGCCTTACGCTCGTGATTCTCTTGCTTCTACACCCCAAGTGCAGGGAAACACTACCACGCCCAGTTTGCAATGCTTGCTGACTGTTCAAGTTGGCCATGGAATGAGGCATGTGAAGCACATGGACTTTCAGAAAAGCATGGACTAATGACATCTGGAAATTAGGGTAAATTCTTTAACAGAACCGAGCTGAGGGAATAATGTATATTCGTATAGAGACTAGAACATAGAAACCTTCAGGCTTTTATACTATCACACAGAAGCAAGGACTTCAAAGAAGACCCCAGGATTACAGAAACTGGTTAACTTTGTATACAGCATCAGGCGGGTGGGGGTGCTGGGCATGGAGTCAGTTTGGAATAATGCTTGTCTGAGGCCCTATCTATCACCAGTACTTTTTTTTTTTTGGTAGAAAAATGACAAAACATGGGATTTGGTATAAAAGAGAGCAAAATGTCATGTCCAAGAGCAGGGAGTCACTGAGCTATAGCATACTGCAAGATGTGCTCAAATTTGGAGGTAACATAAGACAATATTTGCACCACAACATAATTAATGTTGATTTTTTTTCTATAAAGACAGGGTCTCCAAAGGCTGACCTTGAACTCATTCTATAGCACTAGCTGGCTTCAGTTTTGAAGTGGACCACATACTTCTTCCTCCAAAGTTTAAAGATTCCAAGCATGGGCTGGGCGGTGGTGGTGCACACCTTTAATCCCAGCACTCAGGTGGATCCCCATGAGTTCGAGGCCAGCCTGGTCTACAAAGCGAGTCCAGGACAGCCAAGGCTAACACACAGAGAAATCCTGTCTCGAAAAACAAACAAACAAACAAAACAACAACAACAGCAACAAAAATCAAACTGTGCATGCCTTAATCCCAGTGCTCTGCACGCGCGCGTGCACACACACACACACACACACACACACACACACACACACACACACACACCCCACATGAGGTAGGGGGGAGCATCCATGATGTATGGTATATCACACTTACCCACTACTTGATTTCTTTCATAAACTTGGAAGACAAATGGAACTCATATATATTCATATGTGGCGGGGGTGTGACAACAAACAAATGAATTTTAAAGGAAAGCACAGATGGCATAGCACATCTGGAATGTTTCCTCACAGAGGCACAGCTGATTTTGCTGACTGGGATGAGTAAGCCAGGCAGGGAGATCCTTTAGTAACACATACTAACGATGTAGCTTGTGTATAATTATAGTCCACTTCAGCCCATGGGATTTCCTACATCAAAGTGACCAGCCCTATAATCCAATTGTATTGTTTTCAAAACTTTGTGGCAGAAGCAGGAATCCTGAACTGCAGTGACTGATGAAGAGCTTGGAGAAGATACTTTCAGCTCTGGGTCACCATTTCATCATTGACACATCCTGGCTGTGTGTGATCTTAGCCAAGTTTGCCCTTTGCAGCTCTGTTTTGCTTATTTATAAAATACAGAGCATTTCATGTATTTATAAATATTTATTTGAAAATATTTATATTTATAAAATTAGTTTTTATTTTTGCTTTTCTGAGACAAGGTTTCCCTGTGTAGCCCTGACTGTCCTAGACTCGCTTTGTAGACCAGGCTGGCCTCGAACTCACAGCGATTCACCTGCCTCTGCCTCCTGAGTGCTGGGATTAAAGGCGTGCACCATCATGCCCGGTTAAATTTATTATTTATAATAATACATAAGTAGCATTACTAAAAGAGATTATTATGTGTAATGACACCTCTTGAGAAGCTGTGTTGCTCAAGGATCAGCCCAGGAACCCTTGTAGCAGATAAATGTATTTTCCATTAAGCCTGATGACCTGGGTTAAATGCCCAGGACCCATATGGTGTAAGGGGAAAACCAGTTGCCAAGTGTCGTCTTCTGACCTCCATATTCTTCATCATGTCATGTGTACTATCTCACATTAAACACAAATAAACACAATAAATAAATATAAAATTAAAAATTTAAAATAGATAAATAAATGCCAAGCATGTTGAGCCACCTGTCCAGTCCCATGTCTGTATCTCAAAGGGTATGAAAGGCTAGGCTGGCATGGTAGTGCATACCTGTAGCCCTAGAACAAGACACAGAGACAGGAGGATTAAGACTTCAAGTTTAGCAGAATGGTAGTGGAGCACGCCTTTAATCCCAGCTCTCTGGAAGAAAAGGCAGATCTCTGTGAATTCGAGGCCAGCCTGGTCTACAAAGCAAGTCCAGGATAGCCAAGGCTACACAGAGGAACTCTGCCTTGAAAAACAAAAAACAAAACAAAACAAGACTTCAACTCAGGAGGCAGAGGCAGGTGGATCTCTGTGAGTTAGAGGCCAGCCCGGTCTACAAAGCAAGTCCAGGACAGCCAAGGCTACACAGAGAAACCCTGTCTGGGGGGCATGAGATCTATTTAGCAAGGCGTGGTGGCTCACGCCTTTAATCCCAGCACTTGGGAGGCAGAGGCAGGCAGATGACTAAATTAGAGGCCAGTCTGATCCACACAGAGAAACTGTCTCAAAAAACCAAGAGAGAAAAAAAAAAGAAAGAAAAACAAAGAAAGTGCATTTCCACTCCTGGCTTCATGGCTTGTTTGTTTCTTTGTGTTTGAAACCGTAGGTGAATCTGGAGGCAGACCCAAGTCTGCTCCTTAGAGCCTGTTAGGACTAAACTAGGAAAAAGCTTCCCCTTCCCATCCCCTAGTGTGCTTTTCATTCTAAAACCTGTACATTGAGGCTGACTTTAAGACTCTGTTTCTTATTCTAGGCTCCTGTCTACAAGCATAACAGAATACCATTAATAGTGTCTGGATTTTGTTTTGTTGTTTTGTTTTGCTTTGTTTTGTCTTACTCTGTAGCAAAGCCCAAGCTTGGCACACAACTCATTTTGTAGCCCAGCTTGGCCCCGAAGTTGCTGCATTTTTCTGCTTCAGTCTTTTGAGGGCTGTGAATACAAGCCTTTACTACCACATCTGGCTCAAATATGCCACAGCTTTGTTTAAGCCCCTTCAACATATTCTCATTGCCCTTAGAAAAGAACAGACTTCTTAGATCCTCCTAATTCCTTCCACTCCACCCCCTTTTATTCCACAGATCATATTCCATGCTGCCTTTTTTTTTTTAAACAGCTCACCCTTTGGTTGCTTTGAAATAAGGTCTGGCTATGTAGTTCAGGCTTGCCTCACACTCATAAAAATCCCCATCTCAGCTTCTTGAGGGCTGGGATTAAAGATATAGACCATAACATTTGGTTCACTTCCCATCTGTTGTATACTTTACTTTGACTACTATTTATTGCCTGTCTCCTCCTTTAGAATGGAAGCTCTGTGAGATTAGAGTCTCTTTTCTTCTCTTTTTCTTTTTCTGCTTTTGGTCTTTCTTTTTTTATGTTGTTTTTTAAAAAATTTTTATTATTAATTTATTCTAGTTACATCTCAATGATTATGGTTATCCCATCCCTTGTATCCTCCCATTCTTCCCTCCCTCCCATTTTCCCATTATTCCCCTCCCCTATGACTGTTCCTGAGGGGGATTACCTCCCCCTTTATATGCATTGACCATGCTTTTAGTCTTTTGAGACAGGGTTTCTCTGTGTAGCCTTTGCTGTCCTAGTAGGTTTTCATTTTTTAAAAGACCAACTGAATCTCACACAGCCCAGACTGACCTTGAACTCCTGATCTTTCTGCCTCCACCTCTCTGAATGCTACAATGACAGGCTCTTGCTACCATGCCTGGTAGAATTAACATGCCACAAATCACACTTGTTTAAAGCTCCAATTGATCCATCTTCATGTACGCAACATTTATGAAACCACAGCAATCAAGAGAGTGAACGTAACTATCAACCCTAAAAGGTCCCCAGTGTCCCTTTTGTCATTCTTCCTTCCTCTCACCCCCATCCAATGATGACACGCTTTCTGCAGTTATGGAACAATGTGAATTTCTTAGATTGTGTACCCGTATGGCAATAAACTACATACTTTTGATGTGAGTTTGCCCCCTTTACCTTAGCATGGCCACCTTTAGGTTCATTTATGTTTCTGTGTCCACAATAGCTTGTCCTTCCTCTGTTCTGGAGATAGAGTCTTCTCTTGTCACCCAGTCTGGAATTGAGTTTCCAATTTTCCTGCCTCTGTCACCAAAGTGCTTGGATTACAGGTATGCATGAAAAAGCCCAACTAGTAGCCTCCCTTTTATGACTGGAAACTGTTTCATTCTATAGTGATACCACAGGTTATCCATTTAGCAGTTGAACATTTGTGCTGCTTTGGGTTTTCTTCCTTTCTTCCCTTTTTTTTTTTTGAGACAGAGTTTCTCTGTGTAGCCTTGACTCACTATGTAGACCAGGCTGGCCTTGAACTCACAGCGATCCGCCTGTCTCTGACTCCCGAGTACTAGGATTAAAGGCGTGCACCACCCTGCCCAGCTGATTTGTGTTTTCAGCAATTACAAATAAAACTGCCTGGGCTGAAGGGGTAACTCAGTGGTTGAGACAATCTGTTGCTCTTGCAGAAGACCAGGGTTCAGTTCCCAGCACGCACATGACGACTAACAGCCTGAGCTTCTAGAGGACTGGATACCCTCCCTTAGCCTCTGCAGGCACTACAGACATACATACAGATAAAACACCCATACACATAAGCAAACCTCTATAAGAAAACCTGCTATGATGGGTGGGGTGTCCCACCACACACCTATAATACCAACACTCAGGAGACACAAGCAGAAGGACTGAAAGTTGGAGGTTGACATCAGCTACATAGTTGGTTTGAGACACCCTGGCCTATACAAGGAGTTCCAAGCATGCCTGGACTCTTAAGACAGTGTCTGGTAAAAGCAAAACCACCACAAAAACTATGACCACTTACGCATAGTGACTTTTAGTTATTTCTTTTCCAGGGAGTCTTTTATTTTGCTCTTTAGTACTGATGACTGAGCACCGCGTACCTCAGACACGGCATCAGCTAAATTCCTATCCCTGCTTGTTTGTCTTGAGACAAGCCTTCACTATATAACTCTGCCTGGCCTTGAACTCAGGCTACTACGTCCTAGAATTAAAGGTGCACTTTAATTCCCACTCCCCCAGCCGTTTGTTTTCTGTTCTGTGGCAAGGCCTCTGCAACCCTAGCCAGTCTTGGACTTATCTTGCAGTCCTTCTACTTAAGTATTCCAAGTGCTGCTGATGATACAGGCCTGAGCCACCAATACTGGCTCAGGGAAAGTGTTCTGGCTTCCTTATTAGGGTAGGTCCTCCTGTCCTGCTAGCTCATCTGTGCATCTCTCTTCTCTCTCTCTCTCTCTCTCACTCTCTCTGTGTGTGTGTGTTTCACAGAGATGGGCTGGTATTAAGATGGACCAATAGTGAGACAAAGACCATCCTCCTCCTGCTCCTCCTCCTCCTACTTTTTTTTAAGTAGGATGCTGATAAATGAAAGAAGAAAGACCCAGCCTGTAATCCCTGCATTTGGCAGACAGAGGCAACAGGATCAGGACTTCAGTTATTCTTTGCTACATAGAGAATTCAAGGCCAGCCAGGGCTATAAGAAACACTATCTTTAAAAAGACGATGATGATGACAAGAGCATAATCTTTGGTTTATTTTAATACAATTTGACAAGAGCATGATGTATGAGTAACTTCAAGTGTGTTGGGCTGGACTGCTATAAGTGCCATGCACAAAAGATAAAGACATTTTGCTCAAGCATATTTTGAGATAGGGTCTCACTGGCTGGAGGAGAACTCTCTTTGTAGACCCAGCTGGACTTGAACTCACAGAAATCCACCTGTGCCTGCTTCTGCCTTTTGAGTGCTGGGATTAAAAGTAAGTGATGCATCACATGAATCGCTGTGAGTTCGAGGCCAGCCTAGTCTACAAAGCAAGTCCCAGATGGCCAAGATAACATAGAGAAACCCTGTCTTGAGAAACAAAAAAACCAAACCAAAACAAAAAGTATGTGACACAACACTCAGCATTTTTTCTTGTTCTTGACAAAGTCTCACTGTAGCCTAGTATAGATAGCCTGCATATATATCCCCAGAATGGCCTTTGACAATCCTCTTGTCTCAGCTTCCAGAATGTGCTGGGATTATAAGCATGAGGTGACACATATAGGTTTTTTTTTTATTACTGGGGATGGAATCTAGGGTTTCACATATTCTAAGTACATACTCTACCATTGTGTTATATTCTTTTGTTTTTTTGTGTGTGTGTTTTGTTTTGTTTTGTTTTTGAGACAAGTTTTCTCTGTGTAGCTTTGACTGTCCTGGACTCTCTTTGTAGACCAGGCTGGCCTTGAACTCACAGAGATCCACCTGCTTCTGCCTCCCGAGTGCTGGGATTAAAGGCGTGCACCACCACTGCCCGGCATCATTGTGTTATATTCTTACCCTCTCACTTGATTTCTTTTGAGACAGTGCCTATGTCATGGGCTTTCCCCCATCTACTTTGGCACATTAGAAATTTTTCTGTGGTTCTGAGAATTGAACCCAGGGCCTCCTGCATGATGGTGAAACAAAACAAAACAAAACCTGGATATATATATATATATATATATATATATATATATATATATATATATATATATATATATATACTCATCCCTCTTCTCACTGTGAAACAGTCTCAGAAAGATGCCAAGCCTGGACTTGAACTCCCACTGTGGCCCAGAAAATCTTACCATTCTCAGTCTTCTTCCCTCAGCTTTCATAGTAGCTAGGATTACAGACACTGTGTGTGTGCGCGTGTGCGTGCGTGCGTGCGTGCGTGCGTGCGTGCGTGCGTGCGTGTGTGTGTGTGTGTTAGTGCTAAGGCTCAAACCCAGGGCATTGTACAGTAGGCAAACATTCTCAGTTACATTCCCAGCCCCAATATCATTTCTATGATTTCTGTTTGGTGTGGGGTCCTGCCCTTTATGAAACTTGCCTGTATCTTTTTACAGCCAAAACCTTGCATACTTGCTCCCCAAACAAACACATCTTCCTTCCTCTCCTCCAGTCCATGCTCATAGCTCTTTCTTCCACAGTGATATTATATCTAGCAGCCCGGACCAAGCCCAATGGATGTGAAAGACCCACCAAGCAGCCTGGCTCAAGTTCCAGGCATACAGAGCTGGGTTTCCAATCCTGCTAGACCTAAAAATACACCAGCTGCTGGCAGGTGGCTGAGCTATTTTCAACCTTGGGGGCCTCAGGAATCAAGGGACTCATTCCAAGCCAGGAAGCAAATAAGCAAGCCTTTGTCGGTGGGCTTTAGATCGCATCAGCTGTTTAGAGGCGTGTTCTCCATGGATTCCCAGTTGTTTATTTGTATCTTACTTTTGTGGGTCTCCTTTTATAGGCTCAATCTTATTTCCAGTTCTGTTCTAAAACATGAACCTGGATTAGTCAATGCAGATATTGGAAGGGCAGGGTAGGTGGGCAGAGGAACATCTTTTTGCAACTTGCATGTAGTTCTCAAGTTACAGAGGAGCTGTGAAGTGACACTGAGTGACTTGTAGCTTTCACTAGCGTTTCACTCTTAAACATTGACATGTGGAGAAAGTAGGTCATGGCGCCTATTTCTGCCAGCTGTGTTTGTTTCTTGAGACATAGTCTCACTAAGTAGCTCTGGCTCGCCTGGAACTCACTATATAGACCAGGCTGGCCCTGAACTTATAGAAATCCACCTCCACTGCTTCTTGAGTATTGAAACTAAAGGTGTCTTCCAATATAGCCGCTGGTTTTTTAAATAAATTTATTTATTTATTTATTTATTTAGTCTGTGCGAGTGCATGCCATGTGGTATGTGTGGAGGTTACCCATTGGTGTTGGTTCTTTCCTTCCATCATGTGAGTCCCTGGGATTGAACTCATGTTGTCAGGCTTGCTAGCAAGGGCCTTTACCATGGAGCCACCTTTCTGACATTGTTGGCAGAATTAAAGTGCTATTATTTTCCTCCCCATTTTATAATGGAGGTAAGCTGAGGAACAGAGAGGGTAGGTAAATTATCCAAGCACACACAGCTAGAACATGGAAATCCGGAGCCAGGACACAATTTCAGAAGAGCACGATGCTCTTTATCACCTGTGTTTCTGAAACTGTTACCTCTAGTTGTGTCCTAGGATTCTCAGGTCAGAACCTCTTCCTGTCATGCTAAGGTAGTAACAGACTTTGCATCTCCATTTACAATCCTAATAGTCCAAGGAGTACTATTTTTGGATCCAAAAGAAAAGAACAGAAGTCACCCCAAATGCATAAGTGTTTACCCTGTATGAAGGCAGATAATTTCATATTGATTCAAAGGAAATGTTTTTTAAATGCACATAGTAATATTCGCATTGAAGAATGGTTTGGGGTTTTTTGTTTTTGTTTGTTTTGTTTTTCCAGACAGGGTTTCTCTGTGTAGCCTTGGCTGTCCTGGACTCGCTTTGTAGACCAGGCTGGTCTCGAACTCACATTGATCTGCCTGCCTCTGCCTCCTGAGTGCTGGGATTAAAGGTGTGTACTCCCATGCCCGGCTAAGAATGGGGTTTTATTTCAACAAATCGATGCCATCAGCCATACTAACTGAATCTTGATAATTCAAATTGTATTGATTCTTCAATTTGTTTACATCTAACATGCAAGATCCTTCTGGTATTACAGTCGTCTAACAGCGTGAAGCAGAAGGAGTTTATATCTCATTTTATGATGTCATATATTTAGTGTTAAAATAAAGCATCAGCACTAAGGTGCTGAAAGAATTCTTCCTGATAGAGAGCCCACACATTGCTCATATCTGAGAAGCTGCTCTACGGACCATTGGGGCTGTACCGAGCTGCCTGACTGCTGAGGGATTCTTATTATTAGGACCTTGTTTTTGTTGCCATTATTACCTCAGTGATATTTCAAGGGTTCAAGGTGACCTTGGCCTTCTTTCAAGCACTGGCGCATGTATATAATAAAGCTATGAGTCTTTGACATTCTCGAATATTAAGTGTACTTATTGTACCACAGCATTTGCTGCTGCAAATAGTTTGTGCCATTTCTCAGGTTTTTTTTTTTCCCTCCAAATATAAGAGCAAGAGCGGGAGGGCTAGAGGTGAGGCAAGGAAAAAGGGAACAGGTTCATTTTCTTTCACGTCCTCTAAACTGCATACCATTTCCCTTCTATATTTGCCTCCTTTCAAGCCTGGATGTCATTATGAAATCTGCAACTACTTTCCAGTCCGAGGCAGGAGGATTGCTGTGAACTTGCAGCCAACCTAGGCCTGTCAGCAACAGGCCAGCTATGTGTACATAGCAAGATTTTCTTGAAAAATTAGTAGCAAGATGGCTGAACATGGAACTAAGCAGTAGTTTGCTTATTTAGCTTTCGAAAGGTCCTATGTTTGTTTCTCAGTGCCCCCAAAACAATCAATCAAACAAACAGAAAAGAATTAGGCATGGCCTCCATTGCCCCAAGATTCAAAAAGAGGCGGGGGAGGGCATGAAAACTCCATTCCATGAGTAAAGTGAAATTTGGGGACAGCATAGAAAAAGACTATCTGACTTTGCCATTTGTAGATGATTTCAGTTTGAACCTTGGTTTCTTTCAATACAAAATGAAGACAAGATGATATTTTCAACCTTAAGAAGGCCATAGTAAAACTAAATGCAAGTGACATTGTAATGTGTGTATCAACTACATAGTGTCTGTCACTGAAGTGACGCTCAAGGAAAAAAATGTCATTTCTGGGTGTGATGGCATGTGAAAAAGAACCCTAGTGCTCAGATGGCAACAACAGGTGAGTTTGAGGCCACACTTGGACTTCAGGCCAGTCAGGGATGCATACAGAAATTCTGTCTCAAAACAAAACAGCAGCCAGGCATGGTGGTGACTGCTTTTAATCCTAACACTTAGGAGTATGAGGTAGGAACATCCCAAGTTCATGGCCTGCCTAGCCCACAGAGTGAATTCAAGGTCAGCCTGAAAAGCTTAGTCAGACTCTATTTTGTAGAGGAATGTTAATTGAGAAAATGGCCATTCTGGCAAGAGATCACATCCAAACAACTTCTAGGTCTGTGTGATCTGGCTGAAATACAAACACACCTTTAATCCAGGAGACAGAGGCAAACAGATCTGAGTTCAAGGCCAACCTGGTATAGAGCAAATATCAGGTTTAAAAAAAAAAAAGCTTAGGTCCCCAGGCAAGGTGGTACATGCCTTTCATCCCAAACAAAGGTAAACTTAGTCTGTAAAAGGAAGCAGCCATGTTTGAAAGTGATGCCTAATTGAGTGTCAGAAAAAGTGAAGAATCAGAAGATTTGACAAATTAGGATATTCCCAACTCTCATGAGAAGAGAGAGGAAAGGGAAGCTACTTACTTGGCAGGTTTACAGAGAGAGGAGGCAGATTTTACCAGGACAGTAATAGAGAGATGGGTTGCTGAGAGAGAGAGAGAGAACTCAGGTAAAGACAGAACAAGCCAGAAAATGAGATGAAGCCAGAAGCCAGATTGTTGAGTTAGTTTGAGGCCAAGCAGAGCAATACAGGGGCCAAGAGAGAAACCAGGTTAAATAAGTCAACTGAGAGAAAAGTTTGAACCAGAACGGCTGAGTTGAACCAGCCAGCCCAGAGCTCAGAAAGAAGTAAGGGTAAGCTCATTAAGCAGTAAGTATCCGAGGCTGAAAACATTCTTGGCCTAGGTTAGATTTATGGAGGCTAGAAGCTTCCAGGACTAGGCCTAGGTTAGCAGAAAGAGGCAGTAAGCCTCTGAAACAGCAATTGAAACAGGAGAACAAAAGTTACTTTTACACTGTCTCCAAATGAAAAGTAAAAAGAGGCCGAGTCATTAGCAGGCCAGTCATAGATCACTTGCCCAGCGCATGCAAGTCTCCCCAGTACTGGAGTGTGTGTGTGTGTGTGTGTGTGTGTGTGTGTGTGTGTGTGTGTGTGTGTGGTGGGGTGGGGGGAATGACCATCCTGGTCATCACACAGAAATTACACATTAAATATTTCAGCGAAGCAGAACTAAAGAGCTATAAATGTATTATTAAATTATAATCTACATTAAGCAGACTTACTGGGAATATCCCTCAGTCTTTTTACTGCTCTCTAAGGAGGAGATATTCAGAACACTTTGAAGCATTCATGCTTGTCAAATAAACATAAAATAAAAGGCAATTTGGCAATGTATGTTAATCTAATAGAGCTATTGTAGAAAGCATGACCCATGAATTGATTAGAATTCAAAAAAAAAAACTCATGATTTATCAACAAATTATATTCCAAGCCTTTTCCATTTGTACTCTTGAAGTTCATTTGTTTGTGGTTTTGTTAACAGTTTACTTTTTTTTTCCCGAGACAGAGTTTCTCTGTGTAGCCTTGGCTGTCCTGGAACTCCCTTTGTAGACCAGGCTGGCTTCGAACTCACAGAGATCCATCTGCCTTTGCCTCCTGAGTGCTGGGATTAAAGGCATGAGCCACCACGCCTGGCAACAGTTTACTTTTTGTATTTGTCTCTATGTGTGTGCTTGTGCGTGTGCTTGTGTGTATCTGTGTGTCTGTGTGTGTATGTGTGTGTGTGTGTGAGAGAGAGAGAGAGAGAGAGAGACAGAGACAGAGACAGAGAGACAGAGAGACAGAGGGAGGTAGAGAGAGGGGGAGGGAGGGGGAGAGAGGGGGAGAGAGGCAAAGAGAGAGGAACAGAGAGAGAGTGGGGGGGGGGTGAGTGGATGCCCATGGAGGCCGGAAGAGGGAGTCAGAACCCCCAGAGCTGGAGTTACAGGCAGCTGTGTTGGGAACTAAGTGGTTCTGCAAGAGCAGTAATTATTCTTCACCTCAGAGCCATCTCTCATTTCCTGTTTGTGTCTGTGTGCAGGCAGGGCCTTGCCATGTGACCCATGTTAGCGTAGTGGACGTTTTGGGTGTTTTTTTGAAGGAGTCCAACTTTCTCACTTTGCAGATGAGAAACATAGGCTCAATTTGGATTATAACTTGCTCAGGGTCATATTTGTATTTCTATCCCTCAACATCTTTTATTTATTTATTTATTTATTTATTGGTCTTTTGAGACAGGGTTTCTCTGTGTTGCGCTGGCTGTCCTGGACTCGCTTTGTAGGCCATGCTGGCCTTGAACTCACAGAGATCCACCTGCCTCTGCCTCCTGATTACTGGCAACAACTCTTTTTAAAAAGCAGGTTCTTGTTATTTCTTTTTAAAAAAATATTTATTTATAATGTATACAGTGTTCTGCTTGTATGTACACCTGCAGGCCAGGCCAGGGCACCAGATCTCATTGTGGATGGTTGTGAGCCACCATATGGTTGCTGAGAATTGAACTCAGGACCTGTGGAACAGCAGTCAGTGCTCTTAACCTCTGAGCCATCTCTTCAGCCCACTTGTTATTTCTTAGTTATGTACATGTGTGCACTGTGTGTGACTCTGCACTTGAGTGTAGATCCCGAGGAAGGCGGAGCTGTTAGATAGCCCTGCAGCTGGGGTTACAGGCAGTTGTGAGCACTCAATGTGGCTGCTGCAAACTGAAGTCCAGTTCTTTACAAAAGCAGTATACTCTTTTAACTGCCAAACCATCTCTCCAGCCCCATGTATCTCAACACCTCTCTCCTACTTTCTTAGCATTCAAAGTGCTTTGACATACTTTCCAGTGTCTTAGATTTTCCATGTACAAACTGGGGTAATTATAGGGACTACGTTATTCGAGGGTGCTGTATTCTAACCTGTCTTGTAAGTATTGGCTATTATTATTTTTATTGTGGTAATATCCATCTCATGGAATCTTTCCCACAGCTTCAGAAGGCATCATAGGCCTTGCCATCTCTTTATCTGGGAGTACATCAAAAGGCCAAAAGGAGACTAAATAAGCAGTTCAGTCACGTATAGACCTATGATACTCTGTACTCGTTTTTTTCTTGTTTTGTTTTTTTGTTTGTTTGTTTTTTGTTTTTTTGAGACAGGGTTTCTCTGCGTAGCCTTGGTTGTCCTGGACTTTCTTTGTAGACCAGGCTGGCCTTCAACTCACAGAGATACAACTGCCTCTGCCTCCCGAGTGCTGGGATTACAGGCATGCACCACCATGCCCAGATCGCCTTTACAACTCTAAAGTTCCATGGTTTCTACTTAAAGGAGCCTCACAGTCAGGCTTCGAAAAAACTTTTTTTTTTTTTTTTTGCCTATTTTGTCTCAAAGGACAAGAACAGAGTAGGGAGAAATTCTTCTCACATTGGATGACACTGAAGGGAACACATATCTTTAATCTGGACCCACTTTGTTCATCCCATAGTATGCCAATTACCAAAACGATGAGTTTTGCAAAGAAAAAGAAAGCATTTGCGAGATAGTTGAGCATAGAGTTGGGAGACTGGACTCTGAAACCTGAAGACAAGGCTTAGGGATATTTATGGGATGCTCAGTGCTCAGGAAGTAGATGTAAAAAGACCAGGAGTTCTAGGTCATTCTTGGTTATATAGAGCTTGACACCACCCTATCATACTATTTCTAAAGAAAAAGAAGTAGAGTGATCAGGCATGGTAAAAGGTAGTTAAAAGTAGTCAGTGCCTATGAATGTGGACTCAAACTCTTCACGAGATGTATGTTCAGAAAATAACAGTGTTAAAAATTATCTGAGGATGGCTGTGCGCACTGGTGCATGCCAGTAATCCCAGGACTCGAGAGGCAGAGGCAGGTGGATCTCTGTGAGTTTGAGGCCAGCCCGGTCTACAAAGTGAGTCCAGGACAGCCAGTAGTACACAGAGAGACCCTGTTTCGAAAAACCATCATCATCATCATCATCTGAGGATGGACATCAACTGTGTGTGTGAAGGGTTCGTGGTTTTTAACAAAAATGGCCTTTAAGTCCATAAAGAGTCACCTAGAGAACCATTATCCTGTTAGTCAGCCAGGTCACAAGCATTGTCTTTTGCAGAACTGTATCAAGCTAGTGGGTGACTCTCAGTGTACCACTTAGCAGCATTAGTGGAATCTGAATTTGTGAGTTTTTAAGGGCAACTCAAACTGGGCAGCCCTATATTCCCAGCACTTGGGAGGTGAAGGCAAGAGGATTGGCAATTCAAGATCACTTTGAGGTACGTAGCAAGATTGAAGCCAGTCTGTGATACATGAGACCCTGATTTTTTTTTTTTAAAAAAAGGCTTGTTAGGTTCAAAGCCATCCTCCCAAATGATAATCATAACAATGTCCTAAACAGAAAGGCTTTGGCTGGACAAACAGAAGTCTAAAGGTCAATTTCCGATTACCAGAAAATTCCATTAAACCACCAGAAACCTCCCTTAATACCCTAAAGGTAAATTATGGAAAGGAAGTATTTAGGATGCTCATGCACATGTACAGATACACATAATTAAAAATGAAACACATTTTTAAAGATTCTAGACTTTTTCCCAGGTGATAAAGATTGTCTAGTAATATAACTTGGAACTTGCCTGGTCTCCTAGAGGTAAACTAAACTAATGTCCTCTCCATTTTGTTTTTGTTTTTTTTAACTTTCATTTATTTATTTATGCACCTGGATGTTTTGTCTACATGTGTGTATGTGTCCCTGGTGCCCAGGGAGACCAGAAGATCATCAGATCTGGACCTGAAGTTACAGACAGTTGTGAGCTGTCATGTGGGTGCGGGGAATCAAACCTGAGTCCTCTGGAAGAGCAGCCAGTAATTTTAAGCACTGAGCCATCTCCCCAGCCTGTCTTCTCCCCCTTAGGTTAATAAAGGGGTATATGCAATGGTGAGCTGGTACAAGGCAGATTTCTTTGTTTCCTGTACTGAATTACAGGTAGCTGCTATGGCTCCCGGGATTGTTCAATGTTTGAAGCCAGCCTGTTTGACGGTGTAAGTTCTAAGATATCCAAGACTACAGAATCAGGCCTTGTCTAAAAAATAAGCAAACAATCCTCCCCCAAATCTTTAATCCCAGCACTTGGGAGGCAGAGGCAGGTGGATTGTTGTGAGTTCGAGGCCAGCCTGGTCTACAAAGTGAGTCCAGGACAGCCAAGGCTAACACAGAGAGACCCTGTCTTGAAAAACAAAAAAACAATAACCCCTCAACATGCAAAAACAAACAAATAAACAAAAAACAAAAACAGAACAAAAAACAAACAACAACAAAAAACCCAAACTAAAAAGAAAATGAGTACTGCGGTGAGTGTTTTAATTCCGGAACTCTGAGGTAAGAGGATTGTTTGGAACTCAGAAAACAGACAAATAGGATCTGAAGTGTTTGTTGTTGAGATGCGGTTTCTCTATGTAGCCTGGGCTAGTCAGGAACTTGCCACACATGGTGCTGTGGTGATCTCTTGCTGCTGCATCCCAAGGGCTATGATTATGGTCCTGCACCACCAGAGTCACCAAAGTAAAATACCTGCTGTTTTCAAAGGTCGTTTTGGCTGTGGAATGGGCAATTGGAAGCCTGCAAAGACAACTTAATCAATATCCAAATTCAAGAGAGTGTGCACTGAAGCTAGATGTAGCAGCAGAATGACAAGAAGATTAACTCGGATATCTTCGAAACATTATTGAGCAGTTAATTGATAGCAAGCTTAGTCCTAGATGATGGGGACGTTGCACTGGCTGAAACAAACTTCTGCTCTGGCAGACCTCACATTCTAGTGGTAAGCTAGCGGCAAGCCCAGCATGTTTGGGGCTTTAGGTTTAATTACCAGGAGCCAAACAAACAAACTCAGAAGAAGCAACTTCACAAGGCTAGAGAGGTGGCTCTGTGGTTAAAAGCACTTGCTACTCTTCCAGAACTTGCATCAAGCAGCTCCCAACCATGAGTAACTCCAGCTCCAGGAGATCTGATACCCTCTTCTGGCCTTCATGGGTACTCACACACATGTGGCATACAATCACACACACACACACACACACACACACACACACACACACACACACATACACACACACACACAAATAAATTAATACCTTAAAAAGAGAAATTTCATCCATGATGTATGAGGTCATGATAAACACTAAGCAGAGAAATAAAACAAGGGAGACACAGAATAGGAGGCATGCCATTTATATATGGCAATCTTTTTAGTGACTAGCTGACACTATGTAGCTTTTGCTCGTCTAGAACTCACTATGTAAATCAGGCCAACCTCAAACTTACAGAGATCTGCCTGCCTCAGCCTCCAGAGCACAGGGATTATAGGAGTGCACCACTTTGCCCTGCCATATAACAATTTTGAAAGCAGTACAGAGCCAGGCATGGTGGTGTGCCTTTAATCCCAGTACTGAGAAGACAAGGGCAGGAAGATCACTGTGAGTTCGAGGCCAGCCTGGTCTACAAAGTGAGTCCAGGATAGTCAAGACTACTCAGAGAAACTCTGTGTTGAAAAAACCAAAATAAATAAATAAATAAATTTAAAAAGCAAACAAAGAAAGCAGTATAGCTTAAAGGAAGAGAGAAAGAGTGCCATGATCTGGGGGAACAACATTCCAAACCCTGAAAACAGTAACTGTAAAATCCCTGATGCATACAGAAGCCTTCTTAGGATTTGATTTAGTGTGTTATTTAATAGTGAGAAATTGAACTCAGAGTGGTTCTGTAATCTAGGCTGTAAGAGATATAACTACTTTTCAGATAAATAATCAATGAAGGAAGAAATTCTGAGATGATAATGCTGTTCAGGAGAGTAAGACCCTATTGTAAGAGGGTCCTAGATTTCAGAAAGTGGGAAGGCCTATATCCTAGGTAATTGCAGATCTTGTAAAGTTGATAGCAGTAACTGTCACATGTGTATCTGTGCATAAGTTGTTACCAGGTAAGGAGAAATAAGATTTAAATAGAACAAGCTGCCTATATATTTTAGTTGGTACAATGTTTGCACTAGCATGCACTAAGCCCTAACTTTGATCCCTAGCACTGCAGAATCTGGGCATGGTGGCCAGCTACGTAGTTCCAGATTAGCCTGAGCTACACGACAGACAGTCTGGCTCAAAAATAAAGACAAACATTAGGCTAGGGAAATGGCTCAGTTGTTAAGAGTTCATACTGCTCTTGCAGAAGAACCAAGTTTGGCTCCCAGAACACAGGTTGAGGGGCTCTCAAACACATCTAACTACAGTTGCAGGGAACCCAATGCCCTCTTCTGGCCTCCATGGGCACTGCATGCACATGGTGCACATAAGCAGGTACAACACACACATACACATTTTTTTTTTTTGTTTTCAAGACAAGGTTTCTCTCTGTAGCCTTGACTATCCTGGACTCACTCTGTAGACTAGGCTGGCCTCAAACTCCCTGCGGTCTGCCTGTCTCTGCCTCCCAAGTGCTGGGGTTAAACATGTACACTCCAAAACCTGGCACAAATCTTTTTTTTAAATGGTTTTTCGAGACAGGGTTTCTCTGTGTTAGCCTTGGCTGTCCGGAGTCACTCTGTAGACCAGGCTGGCCTCAAACTCACAACAATCAGCCTGCCTCTGCCTCTGGAGTGCTGGGATTAAAGGAGTGTGCCACCACGCCCAGCTTAATATCTAAAAAGAAAGAAAGAAAGAAAGAAAGAAAGAAAGAAAGAAAGAAAGAAAGAAAAACAGGTGTTCTATGCCTGTAATCCCAGCTATAGATAGGAAAGTCTGGAGTTCAAAGTCATTGTAAGCTATACAGCTAGTTCAAAGACAGCTTGGGCTCCATGAGACCCTGCCTCAAAACAAAGTGGAAGGAATTATCTTGCCAAATATTTGGTGATGTCTTTGAGATTTGGAGAAGCTTCTGAACTGTCCAGGTGGGACCAATATAACCACAAGGGTCCTTATAAGGAAGGAGTCAGGAGAGTCCACCATAGTGTTTAGATATATAAAGGGGCTTAACATACCTCTCTCACCAGAAAGGAAGAAGGTCGTGAGCCAAGGAATGTCATGAGCCTTTAGAAGTTGGACAAAGCAAGGAAATGGACTCTTCTGGCACCTCTACAAGGAAATGAAGCTCTGCACCTTGAAATGGAAAAATAAATATAGCTCAGAAAATGAGATGATCAAAGGCTCAGTCTCTGGCTTCAGATTAGTCATAATAAAATGTTTTTCTTTTTAAATTAGGTCAGTGATGTTCAAACCCTTTTTAGTCACTGTGATGGTTAACCTTTTCTGTTAACTTGGCTGGGCCACAGGGTCAAGAATGTCTGAGCAAACATTATTCTAGATGTGTCCGTGTGGGTGTTTTGGCATGAGATTACTACTAAATCAATAGACTGAGAAGAGCAGGTTGTCCTCCGTAATGTGGGTGGGCTTATCCAGTCAGTTAAACGCTTACAAAGAAGAAGGAGGTTGAACTTCCCTCACGCAAGAGAGGAGTCTTCTTGTCTGGCGGTGGTCTTTGAAGTTAGATATTGGCTTCGTTCCTGCCTTCGCTTTAGAACTAAAACATTTTCTTGAGTTCCCAGCTCACCACTTCATCCCACATGTCTCATCACTTGTCAGCCCTAGGAATCATAAAGGCTAATTGATTGAAATGAACACTTTCTCTCTATAGTTCCATCCTATTGGTTTTGTTTCTCTGGAGTGTCCCAACTAATACAGCCGGCAAAGCTGAATACTGCAATCAGAAAGATGGGAAAGTGTTTCAGTTGTCCCAGGAGGATCAGGAGCTCAAGGCCATCCTTTGCTACAGAATACTCTGTAGAAAACAAGCAAGCGATTCAACAAACCCTCTTACCTTTATTCCCCTGTCATTTGGTTACATGGTACCACTGTAACAAAGGACCAGGAATCCAGTGGCTGAAAGCATAGGTTTATTATCTATAGTTGGAGAGTCAGACTCCCAAATCTGTCTCACTGGAATAAAATCAACAAGTCAGTAGAGACAAGTTGCTTCTGGAAGCTTCTTGGGGAAATCTGTCCTCTTGTCTTTCTGCTTCTAATCATCACCTTCACTCTGTGGCCAAGACTTCTTCCCCAATATCATTTTCAGAGCCAGGCATGGTGGCGCACACCTTTAATCCCAGCACTCTGGAGGCAGAGGCAGGCAGATCTCTTTGAGTTTGAGGCCAGCCTGGTCTACAAAGCGAGTCCAGGACAGCATCTTCAGATCTTTATCTGGCTCCACCCCTACTTTCCTGCTTCCTTTTCACTTATAGGAGCTTTGTGATTGCACTGAGCTGCTTAGCGATCCAGGTTTCTTCTTTATCGCATGCTTATGTCATGACCAGCCTTATTCCCCCCATACCTTTCATCTCCCCTTGCCATGGGCCCTCATTTATGTGAGGCTATATAAAGATAGTAAAACCTAATTAGTCTTTATATCTTTAGAGAGACGTTCTTTTTCTTAGCATGCCATTCTTTAAGAAAGGCATTAATAACAGATTATTCCAGAATACTCTACAATTATATAACTGTTTATTCATAAGCAATGCACACAAGCTTTCAAATATCTATGCACATGTTTTTAACTATAATTTTTTTTTGCTCTGTACATTCCTTCTTCTTTGATTAAAATCTATATGAGACAGGTGTGGTGGAGCAGTCTGTGATTAGTGCTCCTTGGGAGGCTTGGACAGGGAGAATGAAAGTTCAAGGCCTACATGAGCTACAGAGTGAGTTAAAGTTAGTGAACTCTGTCTCCAAAAAGGAGGAAAGGGGCTGGCGAGATGGCTTAGTGGTTAAGAGCACTTACTGCCCTCACAGAGGACCTAAGATTGGTCATCAGCATCCACACTGCACAAATGGGGGCATAGTGGCACATATCTGTGATCACGTGTGCTGGAGGCGGAGGGAAGGGGATCAAAAGTTGAAGGGCCTCTTTGTCTATGGAGAAAGTTTCAGGCTAACCTGAGATGCATGGACTGCTGTCTCAAAATCAAAAAGAAAAATAATACATCTTTATAAAAAAATCCAAACAACCTGGGTGGTGGTGGTACACGCCTTTAATCCCAGCACTAGGGAGACAGAGGCAGGCAGATCTCTGTGAGTTCGAGGCCAGCCTGGTCTACAAAGTGAGTCCAGGACAGCCAGGGCTGCACAGAGAAACCCTGCCTCAAAAACAACAACAACATAAAATCAAAACAAACATAACTCATCTATAGAGGTCAGATGGCAACTTCTGTCACTTGGTTCTCTCCCTACTGTGAGTTCCAGAAATCAAACATCATTAGACTGTATGGCAAGCATTTTTACCATTCCCCAGGCCTCATTGCAAGAGACACTTATAACCCCAGTACTCGTATATCAATAGAAAGGAGGAACTTCTAGACCTTCTAGGAAGGACACTCTTTTTGTTTTTGTTTTTCCTTGACAGGGTTTCTCTATTTTTATCTTACTATTTATTGATACTACTACTACTACTACTACTACTTTGAAATGGATTCTAACAATGTAACCCAGGATGGCCTGCAACTCGTGTATGTCAGGCTGGCCTCTGACATGTGGTGAGCCTCCTTCTGGACCCTTCATTTGCTTCCCCCTAAAAAAGAAGAGAACTAATACTTTTTATGGACTGGATTCCATTGCTATTAATTTGGGGCCAGGTTGCTATGTTAAAGGTCATTGTGAATAAGTAAACTTATCCTTTTGTTCCATTTTTCTTTTCTTTTTATAAAAAATTAATTTATTTATTTTTATGTTATATACATTGGTGTTTTGACTGCATTTATGTCTGTGTGAGGGTATCAGGTCCCCTGGAACAGCAGTTACATACAGTTGTGAGACGTCATGTGGGTGCTGGGAATTGAACTCAGGACCTCTTAACTACTGACTAATTTTCTATATAAATGGCAAATATCCTTTTTCTTGCTTTAGTGAAGTAACAGCTTCTCTTAAATATGACTACCTATTTAATTCTGTCTATTAAATATCATAGGAGGCATTGTTTTGAACTAACCTCCTTAATCAGAGTAGGCCAAAAAAAAAAAAAAATCAAAGTGAAGTCACAAATGCTGAAGTTCCATTTGTTACCAAGTTAAAAGTAAGCCATTTAGCTAAAAAGGCAGACTTGGACTTCTGCCTCCTCTGCTAGACCCTGCCTCTGAGCCTGCACACTAACAAGGTTCCCAGGGGAGACTGTGTCACATGTGAGCAGCTCAACTCTGAAAAACCCCATGCATCCAGAACATTCAGTAAGAGGGAAACAGTCCATGATCCTGCCACTCCTCTCCATTAGATTTCCAAAGAATCTTCATAGAGCCCTGGCACCAGTTGGGGGGAGGTAGAAAAGAGTATTGTACACACACACACACACACACACACACACACACACACACAGTAACACATGCACACACGCACACATGCACGCATGCATGCACACACACATACAATAGAGAGCAGCAGCCTAGGGCATTTGTGTCCCTGACCAGAATTATCTCTTTTACACTGTTTGCTTGGGTTTTTGTTTAGTTTCATTTTTAAAGATTTTTTTTTTTTTTTTTTAGCTAGGCAGTGGTGGCGCACGCCTTTAATCTCAGCACTCAGAAGGCAGAGGCAGGTGGATTGCTGTGAGTTCAAGGCCAGCCTGATCTACAAAGTGAGTCCAGGACAGCCAAGACTACACAGAGAAACCATGTTTCAAAAAACAAACAAACAAACAAACAAACAAAAGATTAAAAAAAATTATTAAGTATACAGTGTTCTGCCTTCATGTATGCCTGCATACCAGAAGAGGTCGCTAGCTCTCATTAAAGATGGTTGCGAGCGACCATGGGGTTGCCTGAAATTGAATTCAGGACCTTTGGAAGAGCAGCCAGCAGTACTCTTAACTTCTGAGCCATCTCCCCAGCCCTCCACTGTTTGCTTGGTGAGCCAGGTCTCCATACTTCCTTTCATTTCCCAGGGGGGACAGCTATGTCTCACTTATCACCAATCAACAGTTAAGGGCTTCTATCAACCTGAATATGATCATAAAGTTTGAACCCCCTTTTGCAAATAACAGCAAGTCTGCAGCTAGAGTGGTGCGCTTGTGGTCTTGGTGCTCAAAGGCATTAACATCTGAAGTGAGAGCCAGACAAAAGCATAGTCTTGGCCCTGGGTCAGGAGCCGCTTGGGTCTTACTATCCTATATGGCCCCTGTGGCCTCTCATACTTGCAGCCTCGGCTAGTTTTATGCCAACTTGACACAAGCTAGAGTCATCAGAGTGCCTGGCATGTGACAGCCCCAAGATAGGAGAGGTCAATAGGATTAGTTGCTGAGAATTACGGCCATATAGCCTAAGTAGCACCTTCACTAATTGACTAAGTTTAGAGATCCCGCTCTTTAAATCTATAAAGGCGATGATTTCCCTTTGTTCTTTGGGTCCCTGCTGGCTCCACATTGCAGTCTAACTTCCCCAGCTGTTACTAGTTGGAGTTCTTTTTTTTTTTTTTTCTGTTTAAGGTTTCCGGAGACAGGCTTTCTCTGTGTAACAGCCCTGGCTGACCTACACTGCTGTGTAGACCAGGCTAGCCTTGAAATCACAGAGATCCACCTGCCTCTGCCTCTGAGTGTTGGCGTTAAAGCTGTGTGCCACCACTCCTGGCTTCTTAAAGGAGTGGTCTCATTGTGTCTCTTCACTGAATCTGGAAAGAATAATTAATATTTAAAAACAATGTCATCTAATTTATAAGAAATGAATAGGAAGTCTACCTTGTTTTTATAGTCATTCTATATTCTCTCCAGACTTTTGTAAAAGTAACTTTTATTTGTCTGATCTAATTGTCATCTCTATTTGTCATCTCAGAGGCTTACTGCCACTGTCTGCTGGCCTAGGCCTAGTCCTGGAAACTTCTAGCCTCCATACAATCTAATCTAGGCCTAGAATGTTTTTCAGCCTCTGAAACTTACCGTTGAGTAAGCTCACCATCTCCTGCAATCCCTCATCTCTTACTGGCTGGTTCAACTCAACTCTTCAGGCTCAAACTCCTCTCCAAGCTGACTTATTCTTTCTTTCTTTCTTTTTTTGTTTTTCGAGACAGGGTTTCTCTGTGTAGCCCTGGCTCTCCTGGACTCACTTTGTAGACTAGGCTGGCCTGGAACTCACAGCAATTTACCTGCCTCTGCTTCCCTGAGTGCTGGGATTAAAGACTTGACCACCACCGCCTGGCCAAGCTGACTTATTCAATCTGACTTTTCTTTGGGTGTCTGACTGAATTGCTCTGCTTGGCCTCATACTAATTTTGGCAATATGTTCTAATCTTCTGGCTCCTTCTCATTCTCTGCCTCATTCTGTCTTCACCTGTGCCTAGCTTGGTCTCTCCTCAGCCTGTCTCCATAAAACTCTCCCGGTAAAAACTACCTCTGAATTCCACCAACTGAACTGCTACAACCTCAGCTCCACTGCACTGCCTCTCAACTCACCCTCAGCCCAATTGCCTGAACAGAACTGACTAGAACTCAGAGAGCTGTGTGCCTCTGCCTCCTGAGTGTGGGATTAAAGATATAGACCACTGTTCCTGGACCTAAGCTTTCCTTATTTATTTATTTATTTATTTATTTATTTATTTACATCCTGATTGTAGCCCCCTCCCTCCTTTCCTCCTGGTCCACCCTCCCACCCCCTTCTCCTTATCTCCCCTCCCCTACTCCTCAGAAAAGGGGAGCTCCCCCATCAAAGCACCCCTAGGACATCAAGTTGGATCAGGACTGAGTGCATCGTCTTCCACTGCGGCCTGGCAGGCAGCCCCGCCAAGTTGGAGTGATCAAAAAGCAGGCAACAGAGTCCATGTCAGAGACAACCTCCACTCCCCTTACTAGAGGACACACATGAAGCCTGAGCTGCCCATTGGCTACGTCTGTGTAGGGGGCCTAGGTCCAGCCCGTGCATGGGGTCTTTGATTGGTGCTTCAGTCTCTGTAAGACCCCCGGGCCCAGGTTAATTGACTCTGTTGGTGTTCTGGTGGAGTTCTTGTCTCCTCCAGGTCCTTGTATACTTTACCCCACTCTTCCACAAGGCTCCCTGTGATCCACCTAATGTTTGGCTGTGAGTCACAGCATCTGTTTGGATCTCCTACTGGGTGGGGCCTCTCAGAGGAAAGCTATGCTATGCTGTTATCAGCAAGCATAGCAAAGTATCATCCATAGGCTCAGGGGTTGTCTGTCTCCCATGGCATGGGTCTCAAGTTGGGCCAGTTATTAGTTGGACATGGCCTCAATCTCTCCTCCATCTTTATCTCTGCCTATCTTTTGGCATGGTATATTTTGGCTTGAAGTTTTGTGGATGGGTTGGTGGTCTCCTCCTTCCTCTAGAAGTCCTGTCTGGTTAGAGGGTGGCCTCTTCAGTCTCTATGACCCCCTCCACACACTACTAGGAATCTTAGAGTTATCCCAAGATCCTCAGAAGCCTACCTTACGTGTGGGGAGAGCAGGAATGGGAGACCAGAGGCCTTGGAGAGAGAAGAGAAACCAAGGGCAAGGCATTGCTAAGACAAACTGGAGATGGAAGCATTTTTAAAAAATTGACTCTTGCTCTGTAACAGGCTGAACTTGAACCCAGAGATCTGCTTGCCTCTATTTCCTGTGAGTGTGTCTGTATTCCAGCCAGATCATACATGCCTAAAAGGTCTTTGGAATGTGATCTCTTATCAGAGCAGTCAGGTTTTGCATTAAAATTCCTCTGCAGATTTTTTTTTTTGAGTCAGTCTCATGTAGCTCAGGCTGGTCTTAAACAAGCTATATGGTAGAGGATGATCTTCGACTTCCTGATCCTCCTGCTACCACACTCTGAATGCTAGAGTTCGGGAGTTCGTTACCATGCCCAGCTTCCTAGTTTGTATTTTTGGGAAAGGGTCTCATTCTGTAGCCCAGGCTACCCTGAAACTCATTCTATTGCCTGAACTAGCCCCCAAGTCAAAGAAATCCTATTGGATCAGCCCTCCAAGGGACAGGATTACAATCATAAGCCACCTTGCCTGGCAACATAAACTCCTTAACATTAATGGAATTCACAAGTTGACCTTCATCTGATTTTCTGTGTATTTCTTTCTTGTTTCAGGTCTCTTAGGGAAGGAGTGTGGATATTTAGCATCCTTAACCTAGTGCCTTACCACATACATGTGAGAAAGAGTGTTTCCTATGGTCTCAGTTGTTTTCTATTGCTGTAATAAAGACCATGAAAAAAAAAAGCAACTAGGGAAGGAAAGGTTTGTTCTGCTTCTGCATCCTAATCACTGTCCATCACTGAGGGAAGCCAAATGAAGAGACTCAAGGTAGGAATTGATGCAGAGACGCCATTTTTAAAGGTGTGACAGCCCTAGCTATCCTGGACACGGTTTTGTAGACCAGGCTGGCCTTGAACTGACAGTGATCCACTTGCCTCTGGCTCCTGGGTGCTGGGATTAAAAGCATGCAGCACCACGGCCGCCTCAGCTTGCTTTCTTTTACTACCCAGGACAGCCTACCTAGGGGTAGTGTTGCCCACAGTGGCATGGGCCCTCCATTCTAATCTTTAATCAAGAAGATGCCCCAGATTTGCTTACAAGACAATCCGATAGGGGCATCTTTCCAGTGAAGGGTCCCTCTTGCCAAATGACTCTAGTTTGTGTCAAGTTGACAAAAACTAAGTTGTACAGCCACAAAAATGGCTAACCCACCAAATGGCAGTGTTCAAATAAATCTCCCTAGTCTTGTGAAACTCTAGTGTATGTGCATGTTTGCCCAAGCCCTGGAAGCCAGACATTCCTGAGACTTGACTGTCATCAAACCCTTCTCATTTGAGCTGATTTTGAATTAGCCAATCACATCAAATTGTGCGCTTGAGCTCCCACTATGAGGTGAGAAACCGTCCTTACCTGTTTTAGAATAAAAACTGAGTGAATTCCCACTCCAGTGTACTTGCCTGGTTTGGGTCTTTGCATGGCCTGCAAAAATGAAATTTGCCTTGATTAATTACTTTCACTTCGTGTATTTCTTTGTGCAACATCAGGGATATTCTTTTCCAACATACATAGCCTTTGATTGGGTGCTCAAAGAATTCCACTATACGGTCCCTACCTTAAGAGCCTAGAGACCAAACAAAGCATTAACAGTGCCAATTGCCTGGAGGTGGAGATAAGATCAGGATCTGGGGCCAGCCTGGGCTACATAGTGAGAGCCTTCCTCAGAAAGCCCAAATAACCTAGAAGATAGAGTCTTCTGCTCTTTATGTGGTATTCAGGTCATAAACCTGCCTTTCTTCCCTTAGCCCCACTGCATCCCACTCAGAACATTTCATTCATCCGTAGCCCATCCCTATAGCTCTACTTGGCCATTTCCTCTCTCCCTATAAAGTTCTCTTCATTCGCCTTCTGCCAGTTCACGTCCTACTCACATTTCAAAGCCAAGGTCATCCTTCTTTGTTAAAAATTTCCTGGCCATTCCTGTAGTGTGGATTTCTCTCTTGTCTATAGCACAATAAATTAACTTGTTTTTTTCATTGTCTACAAATCAATTCTCCCACAGATGGATTTTGGAGTCTCAAGAGGGCATAAAATTACAACATATGTATCTGCTACCTCAAACTTAGGAGTAGTTAGAGTCACAGGAATATTTGTGGCTAGAATTTACCTTTTCTTTTAATTAATTAAGTAATTAATTAATTTACTTTACATCCCGATCTTAATAGCCCCTTCTCCCTCCTCTCCTCCTGGTGCCACCCTCCCTCCCTCTTCCCCCACTCCCTTCCCCATTCCTCAGAAAAGGGGAGCCCCACCCTCCCACTGCAGCTTCTTAAGTTGTATCAGGACTGAGCACATCCTCTTCCATTGTAACCGGTTTAGGCAGCCCCACCAGGGGGGAGTGATCAAAAAGCAGGCAGCAGAGTCCATGTCAGAGTCCTTAATTTCTGATCCTCCTTTCACCTTCCAAGTGCTCGGGTTACCAGACTACATTGCCATGTCTGGCTCACATGTAATCAGTTTTGAAAAATATATATTTTTTGGTTAAGTGTGATGGTTCATAACTATGACCTTAATAACTCTGGAGACTGAGGTGAGAAAATAGTGGACTCCAGGCTAGCCTGGTCTACCTGTGAGTTCCTGTCTCACCCATGTCAATATTTTTTGGTCTGTGGCTAGTCGAATTTGAGATGCAGAATCTAGAAATATGAAGGGCCAGCTGCAAATGACAGAACCATGATTTGAAGCCTGCTCTGTTGGGCTGAAAAATCAGTGTTTCTTCTGCTGCTTCTAGCTTCCTGATTTGCGTATGCCAGGGAGATGAAAAAGAAGACATCATCACAAAGCAGAAGAGAGGCTCCAGCGGGAGTGTCACACTGGAGGAAGTTTTGTTAATTCTCTGCTCTAAGATTCTGTCAACACGGCTCTTGCTTCAAGTTGGAACTCTTTGGGTTTTTTGTTTGTTTGTTTGTTTTGGTTTTGGTTTTTCAAGACAAGGTTTCTCTATGTAGCCTTGGCTGTCCTTGACTCACTTTGTAGACCAGGCTGGCCTTGAACTCACAACGATCCACCTGCTTCTGCCTCCTAAGTGCTAGGATGGACCTCTTGTTTTATTTTGTTTTGTTTTGAGACACAGTCTTTGGATCTTGAACCCATTCTAGCCACACACATGCAAACTTAAAGGTGATTCCTTATCTGGGTTCCTCTGTTGCACCTGTCCGCCAAACCATAAATTCCATCAATCCCTCTGCACCTGTGCCTGTCGCTCCTGGGAGACTCCAGAGTCACATCTAAGACCCTCAGACTGTGAACTGGGTTCTGGGATCTGGCATACATGCATCCTTCAGCATCACTTTGGCATAAGGTCACATGTCAATAGGTGAGCATAATCAGAGTGGCTCATACCTGTAAACCCAGTACTTTGGGAGGCTGATGCAGGGGCATTGCTGTGTAACTGAAGCCAGCCTGAGCTACACAATGAGTTCCAGACCAACTTAGGCTAAAGAATAAGCTCTTTCTTTCTTTCTTTTTTTTCTTTTTTCTTTTTTTAAAGTGCTACTCAGTTTATGTACAGAACAAAATTTCTTCTTCATGGTCAAAACACTAACTTTCCACAGATGTTTGCTGTAGCCCAGCTACCCTAACTAAGCTCCTTGCTAAGTATCTGCATGGGATATGACTTACTAAAGCTGCAGGAATTCTGTTAATGTTGATACTAAAATTCCTTTCTTAAGAACATTCACACAGCGATAGCTGCGCTCAGCATTCACTTATGAAGACTTGGAAACCAGAAGCATCCTCTAATCCAGTCCACTCCCACAGGGGCTGCCAAAACAGCACCCAAGATTATCTCTTCAAGACTTCCCTGGCCTAAGGATTTCCTGCATTAAAGAGTGGGTGCTCAGAAATGCAATGTATCTTTGGTAAGTTGATAGGAATTTTCAAAAATGGCATAGCCACTATAATCCGTTTTTTTCCCCTTGGATGAAAACATTGCCTAATCCAATCCTCTTAGTGCAAAGAGTCTGTTTTATCCAGCTTCTTACATTTTAAATGAACAGAGTGCTATTTTTTTTATTAAGTTGTGATACTTTCTGGCTAGTTGGGTCACTGTAGAACATGGCACTGTTCCAAAACAATGTAAAAATGGAAGGAATGTAAATGAAGCCAACACTCAGGTGTACAATCTAGCATTCTGCTATTTACAGAAGCCAAGGGGGGCGGGAGTGTTGTGAAAGGGACAATTGTCCCCGCACAGTGTTAGCTCCCAACATATTTCCAGGCAGTGTTGAGATTCCTTTGGGGGAGCAGCTAGTACCTTTGAGTCATATGAACATTTTATTATTATCACATGCTGAGCTTAAATAATTGTATAACAAATCTAGGCATGGTGAGGCTAAGGAGGGAGGATTGCAATATGTTTGAGGCAAACCTGGCCGGTAGGTTGAATTCAAGGCCCTCTTGAACTGCAGAGTAAGACTCAGTCTCCAGGCTGGGCATGGTGGCGCATGCCTGTAATCCCAGCACTTGGGAGGCAGAGGCAGGCAATCGCTGTGAGTTCGAGGCCAGCCTAGTCTACAAAGTGAGTCCAGGACAATCAAGGCTATACAGAGAAACCCTGTCTTGAAAAACAAACAAACAAACAAAAAACAAAACAAAAAACAAAACAAACAAACAAAAAGACTCAGTCTCCAAAACAAAGCAAAATGAAACAAAACAAAAACAACAACACAAAACACAAAGCAGTTGTGTAACCAAATTGACCAGAGTTGTATTTGCTTCTCTCCTGAGTCTTAACCTGGCCTGACTCACTGCCTAAGCTTGATGTCTGGTTTGCAGATATTGATGGCTTTTCTCACTTCACCACTGTCCTGACTCCATCTTCTTTGCTATTGTTGTAGTTAGAGATACGATCTCATTATGCAGCCCAGGTCTGCCTGGAAATCATTGTGTTGCCCAGAATGGCCTCAAACTTGCAGCAACTCTCTTACCTTCAGCTTCCAAGTGTTACGATTACAGCCGAGCATGGTGGTGTACGCCTTTAATCCCAGCACTCGTCCCAGCACTCGGGAAGCAGAGGCAGGCAGATCTCCATGAGCCTGGTCTACAAAGCGAGTCTAGGACAGCCAGGGCTATACAGAGAAAACCTGTCTTGAAAAACAAAACAAACAAACAAACAAAAAGATTACAGTCATGTGCACTATACCTGGTTCTTGCATCCTTAGCTTCTTTATCCTGCAATGCCTATGAAGACTGCCCTTAATGAGTGGCAGGCTTAGTTTAATCTGTTCTCAGGAGGAGTCTACATACATGGATGTCTGTAGCTCTGGAGAGAAACATTGGGGAACGTTTATGATATATTCTGTCAGTAATGCTAGAGTTCTTTCCAAGGCTACATAGTTTTTTCTTTCTTTTTTCTTCATTCACACGTTTTCTTTCTTTAAAAAAAAGATATTTCAATAGCTGAGTAGTATTCCATAGTGTAAATGTACCACAGTTTCTTTATCCATTCTTCTACTGAGGGACACTTAGGCTGTTTCCAGGTTCTGGCTATTATGAATAAGGCCACTATGAACACGGTTGAGCAAATGTTCTTGTTGTGTGCTGGAGCATCTTCTGGGTATATTCCAAGGAGTGGAATAGCTGGGTCCTGAGGAAGCCTTATTCCCAGTTTTCTGATATAGTGCCAGATAGATTTCCAAAGTGGCTGTACTAGTTTGCATTCCCACCAGCAATGAAGGAGTGTTCCTCTCTCTCCACATCCTTGCCAGCATGTGGTGGCAGAACATTATGATGGGCAGATCTGGGCCCAGGGGTCCTGCTCAAATTATGGCACCAGCCAAGGACAATACGTGCAGTAAACTTTGAACCCCTACCCAGAACTAGCCAATGGACAGGACATTCTCTACCGTTGAGTGGAGAGTGGGGACTGACTTTCACACGAACTCTAATGCCCCATATTTGACCACATACCCTGGAGGGGGAGGCCTGGTGGCATTCAGAGGAAGGACAGCAGGCTACCAAGAAGAGACTTGGTACCCTATGAGCATATTCAGGGGGAGGAGGTCCCCCTCAGTCACAGTCATAGGGGAGGGGAGTACGGGAAAAATGGGAGGGAGGGAGGAATGGGGAGATACAAGGGATGGGATAACCATTGAGATGTAATATGAATAAATTAATAAAATATATTTTTAAAAAATGTATTTCTTCTCTCATATAGTATCCTGATGACAGCCTTCCTTCCCTCCATTCCTCCCAGTCCCCCTCCCCACTTTCCCTCCTCCAGATCCACTTCTCTGTTTCCCTTCAGAAAAAAAAAAGCAGGTCTCCAAATGATAATAACTGAACACAGTACAAGATGCATTATATCAAGGCTGGACAAGGCAACCCAGTAGGAGGAAAGGTTGCAAGAGCAGGCAAAAGAGTAAGAGACACCCACAACCCCTGTGTTAAGAGTCCCACAAAAGCCTCAAGCTAAACAAGCACAGCATGTAGAGGACTTAGTGCAGACACATGCACGGCCATGCCTGCTGATACTTGTGTCTGTACATTTATGGAGACCAAAGGAGCATGTTGGGTGGTGGTGTTCTATTATTCTTTACCTTTTCCCCTTGACACAGGGTTTTTGACCTGAACCTGCAGCTAGGCTGGCAGCTGGCAAGCTCCAGCAATCCAGTTGTCTCTATCCACTGCTCAGTGGGGTTGCAGTTACAGGCAGCCACACCCATACGAGTTTTAATTGATTCTAAAGGTTCAAAACCAGGTCCTTATACTTGTACAGAAAGTTTTCTTACTCACTGAGGGCTCTTTCCAGCATAATGAATTCACTCATTCATGCATTCCTTTGTTTTTTTAAAATTTATGTATTATTATGTGTAGTATGCTCTGCCCGCATATACACATGCAGGCCAGAAGAGGGCACCAGATCTTATTATAGATGATGTGAGCCACCAAGTGGTTGCTGGGAATTGAACTCAGGACCTCTGGAGAAGCAGTCAGTGCTATAACCACTGAACCCGTGTCTCCAGCCCCATTCTTCTGTTTATTCATTATTTTTTGAGGTAAGGTCTCACTATGTAGCCCAGGCTGAACTTTCTTGATCCTCTGCCTTAGTTCCTTTTCCCAGTGATAGGATTACAGGTGTATTCCAGTCTGTGCGGCTCTCTCATCTCTTTTTGTAAGCATACAACTCACCTCACGTTAGCTTAGCATCTACCTAATAACCTGAATTAACGTAATTAACTATTTAAAGACCCTGTTGCTGGGCTGGGCATGGTGGCACATACCTTTAGTCTAGCACTTGGGAGGCAGACATAGGCAAATCTGTTAGGTAGCAGCCAGCTTTATTTACATAGCAAGGCCCAGACCAACGAGGGCTACATAGTAGGACCCTGTCTGAAAAAGGGAGAGAGGGAGAAAGGGAGGAAGGACAGAAGGATAGAAGGAAGGAGAGGGAGAAATTGCCAAGTGCAGACTAATGTTGAGATAGTGAGGTTAGAGAGCCACATGAAATGTCTGTGGTTGTGGTGGGGGAGGGATTTCAACCCATTACATGACCTCAGTAAAAGCTGGTGTGCCTGCTCACAGTTATTTCCTGGTGAAGGGATGTCTCAGCACTTTCCTGGGGGAATGAGGCCAGGCGGTGGTTTACCTGGCCTCACGCTAGAACTCCCAGTTCCACATCCTTACATTATGCAATTTATGACTCTTTCCCCACTCTCTAATCAGCTTTGGCGTGGCCACTTCAATAACTGTAGGCTGTTTGCCCCCCTCCCCCCAGCCATGCATTCTTTAACTTCAAGTAGCTTCCCAGAAAGATTTTTAATACCATTATACAGATCCTTACTAGGTAACTAAACATTGAGAGATAGGCAAGAGCTCCTGTGTCAATGAGCACTCTCTGCCCAGGCAAGCTATCTAAGCATTCTAAGGATCTAATTTAAGTATCAGCTTCAGCCACAGTCCCATATTGTTTCTTTTCTGTTGCACTCAGAGAATGAATATATATATATATATATATATATATATATATATATATATATATATATATATATATATATATATTCATTTAGACAATTCTAGGGACTCCCGGGGACCCTCAAGGAGAAACCATGTGCTCAGAGGACTGTGTGGGGGAGGTGACCTTTAGCCTCATGATGAGGTGTACAGTTCTGTGAGAAGGCTTTGGCTACCTGGTGTGGTCCCATGTTGGCTTGTCTAGTGTGAGTGGTTTCTCTTCCCTAGGTCTGCCCACTCGAGCCCTGCTGGTAGTCACACCCCCTTCTCTTCCTCATCCCTAGTCTTCTAGATCTCCACCCTCTTGCTGGAGATCTATTCATGTTCCTGGTTTTCACTTTATTGGTTCCCCCACATTTCCACCCCCAAGCCCTTGCTATGTGCCTAACCCCCTGCTCTCTATAGCCCATAACTGCCAAGATCCCACACCAGGGTCCAGTAGATCACACATGTCCCAGGTGATCTCTCTCTCTCTCTCTCTCTCTCTCTCTCTCTCTCTCTCTCTCTCTGTCTCTCTCTCTCTCTGTCTCTCTCTCTCTCTCTGTCTCTGTCTCTGTCTCTCTGTCTCTGTCTCTGTCTCTGTCTCTGTCTCTCTCTCTCTGTCTCTCTCTCTCTGTCTCTCTCTCTCTCTCTCTCTCTGTCTCTCTGTCTCTCTCTCTCTCTCTCTCTCTCTCTCTCTCTCTCTCTCTCTCCCTGTGTGTGTGTGTGTGTGTGTGTGTGTGTGTGTCTGTCTGTCTGTCTGTCTGTCTGTCTGTCTGTCTATCTGTATCTGTCTCCATATGTCTCTGTCTCCCTCCCTCCCACTTCCTATAAACCCTGAATGTCTGAGACAAGGTGTCAATATGACAATACACAGCTCAGGCTAGGCTCAGACTCACTGTGTAGCCTGCGATGACTAGAATTCTAATTCTTTGTTTTTTGTTTTTTTGAGACAGGGTTTCTCTATGTAGCCCTGGCTGTCCTGGACTCTCTTTATAAACCAGGCTGGCCTCGAACTCACAGCTATCCATCTGCCTCTGCCTCCCGAGTGCTGGGATTAAAGACGTGTGCCACCATGCCCAGCCCTTTAGAATTCTAATTCTTTTTATTGACCCCCACCTCCATCCCTTTACAAAGACACAATCTTACAATTGCTCATTTGTTTTCCAGTTATGATATAAAAATACTATGTGACCTTGAGGTAGTGAGTTAAGTCTCTGTTTGCCCCTCAAGTTGTTCCCTGTCTTTCTTACCTTTGAGATGATAGTGATTTCATTCTACAAAGAGTGACCAAGGCCTTTCTTCTTTAGCCTTAGGTAGGCCTTTTCATGTTCAATACTTACTACCCTTTCACCTTCCTGCCCTGTTTAGTAAAAAAATTCCAAGGTCTACATAACTTGCCCCTGCCCCCATACTGAAATTCATATACTGAGACCCAACCTCTATTATCCAGAAATCAGTTTATTTTTCTTTCCCTTCCCTTCCCTTCCTTTCCTTTCCCTTCCCTTCCCTTCCCTTCCCTTCCCTTCCCCTCCCTTTCCCCTTCCTTCCTTCCTTTTTTTTTTTTTGCATAAGTGCTCAGGCACTTATTGTTTTTGAGAAAGGGTTTTCTTCTGTAGGCCAGGCTGATGAGAAATTTACTGCATAGCTGAAGATGGCTTCAAATTCATTGTGTTCCTCCTCTGACCTCAGGCTGTCAAGCACAGAGATTACACATCTGCTATTACACCTGGTGTTTTGAAAAATTGTTTCTGAGGCAAAGTTCACTAGACAGCTGGGACTAAACTGAAACTCAGGGTTCTCCTGTCTTGCCCTTCCCAGTGCTTGAATTACAGGCAGGTACTTCTATACTCAGTTTTAAATCAGTTATTAGATACCAAGTGATTGTCAACTAATACAAAATGATTTTTATTACGCCAGGCATGGTGGCACTCGCCTTTAATCCCAGCACTTGGGAGGCAGAGGCAGGCAGATCGCTGTGAGTTCAAGGCCAGCCTGGTCTACAAAGCGAGTCCTGGACAGCCAAGGCTACACAGAGAAACCCTGTCTCGAAAAAATAAACAAACAAAATGATTTTATTGTCAGAACTTTAACCCATAGTATGAGCAAAGACATAGACAAACACACATGGAATATATCTGTTGAACTATTACTTTAAAAAGAAAGAGAATCTTAAAAAAAACTATACATTAACTATATTTGAAGCTACAGTTGTTGTTTTTTTAATGTTAGGGGTACTTATGGTTTTAAACATTTTAATACACTTTAAAAACATGATTATATCACTTTTACCCTTCTCTCCCTTCCCTCCGGCCCCTCTCAAGTCCCCTCCCTCCAACTCCTTCCATGTATGTCCCCATACTAAAATTGATGGCCACCTCTTTTCAGACCATTGTTACATATATATATGTGTGTGTGTGTGTGTGTGTGTGTGTGTGTGTGTGTGTTACATATTATAAAGACAACATAATCAATATCTTTCTTTTGTTTGTATGTATATATGGTTTCAGGGATGACCACTTTGTATTGGATAACCAATTAGCTGGCCTCATCCTTGGGAGAGGCTGACTCTCACTCAACAATCATCAGTTGCCTGTCCAGGGATGTGATCCTGTGAGATTTTCTCTTGTGCATTAGCGTGTCCATTGATGTTGTCATTGTTCAGATCTTGTTTATGCATCCATTTCTATAGGAGACTGTTTCACAGGATACTTACTGGTTCTTACAATCTTTGTATCCCCTTTTCTGAGCTTTTCCATGAGCCATGGATGCATGGGGATTATGTAGATGTATCCACTGGGGTTGGCCTCCCCATAATCCATTGACCTCTACATTGTGTCCAGTTGTGGTGTTTCTGATGGTCATTTGTTGTAAATAAAGGCTTCTTTGTATAAAGGGTAGTAGTTACACTTACACTTAGAATGTAGTTAGGGATTATACTGGTCGAGCGAAGTGGTAGTAGTAGATTCTCTTCTAATAGCCATGACATTGCTAGCCATAGGAAGTTGGCTAGGTTTGTAGTATCAGGCATAAATTTCCTCCTGTTGAGTGGGGCTTAAGGTCAACCAGACAGCTGTTGGTTACCACCAACATGTGGATGCCTCTTATTGCACTTTTAGGAATATCTTGCCATGTTGGTCATTGTTGTGGTTCATAGACATCACAGCTGTGTAGGACTATTAATTTCTTTCCTCTGTTGGCAGCTTGCATATAATTTTATAGTCCCATAGAAGCTAGACAACAGGAAGGAGACTTTAATGTTGGACCCAGCTTGAATAATCTAAGTCTTATGTCCTAAGTCTCTAGTGCCTTCAGCAACAGGGACTTACTTTCAACCTCTGAGAAGTAACCAAGGGCAACAGCCATAGTCTCTATTGTTTTGAGAGTTGTTTGGACTATCCAGACCAACCATTCTGAAGGATTTCTCACGCTGGGTACTGAGATGTTTGTTAGTCTATGGTTCTTGGGGCCAGGGGCAGTGTCAGACCTAGTGGCATAGCTTCCATACAGATATAGATATAGATAGATGGATTTTAGGTAAATGTAAACCAATAGAAATGTGTGTATGTATATGCCTTTAGGTAAATATAAATCAATAAGATTCTTTGAGGTAGCCAGGTGTATAGTGGTACACGCCTTTAATTCTAGCAGTTGGGAGGCAGAGGCAGGCAAATCACTGTGAGTTCAAGGCTATCCTCATCTACAAAGTGAGTTCCAGGATAGCCAGTGTGGCTACACAAAGAAACTCTGTCTTGAGAAAACACAAACAAATAAACAACAACAAAGGAATCCTTGAGGTTTTATAACAACCTTGGTGTTGTGTCTTATCACTCCTCCTACCGTGTTGACCTCCTACAGTTGGAGTTTCCTCTCTATTTTTCCTTTTCTTAATTCATATCACCTGTATTCTGCTATTCCTTTCTCAGCCTCTCCCCACTTCCCACTGTCCATTTATGCTTCCCTGGTGTCTGCAGTTACCCTATGTTGTATTTGCACACCAGAAGATTGGGAGCTAGGAGCCAGAACCACAAATGAATAGGAGAACATGTGGTGTTTGTCTTTCTGGGCCTGGGATAAATTACTCAATTTACTCTTTTCTAGGTTCATCCATTTACCTGAAATTCTTATGATTTTGTTTTTTTTTACAGCTGAATACTATTCCATTGTGTAAGTTTATCATATTTTCATCCTCTATTTAACTGTTGAATAACATTTAGGTTGTTTCCAGTTCTATCTATTGTGAATAGAACAGCACTGAATATGGCTGATCAAGAATCTGTGAAGAAGGCTGTCAGTCTTTTAAGCATATGCCAATGAATATATAGCTGGGTCAGTCATGAGATATGTTACTTTTAGTTGGATGGGTCCTGAGGTAGCACTGTTCCCAGTCCTGAGAAAGCACTATATTGATTTCCAAAGAACACTCTTTCCTTGCTACTGGAAGTGAAAACTTGTAGAGCCACAGATTCTTAACTCAAAATATGCAATGGCCTGACAGAGTCTTTGAGTGACTCTCAAACTCACAATTGTCTCAAACTCCCATTGTATCTCAACATTCTTTATTTGCCAAGCTTCCATAGAAGAGCTCACCAAGGTTTTCTAGTCCAAAGTTCCAAAGTCCGATCACAACCCTTCCAAGAACAACATGGTCAGGTCTGTCAGGCCAATATCTCACTGATGGTACCAATTTCTGTCTTATGGTTACTATTGCTGTGATGAAACACCATGACCAAAAAGCAAGTTGGGGGCGGGGGAGGAGGATTTAGTTGACTTATACTTCCAAATCACTGTTCATTATGGAAGGAAGGTGGGACAGGAACTGATGCAGGAGGCAAGAGCTGATGCAGAGCCCATGGAGGGGTGCTACTTACTGGCTTACTCCTCCTGGTTTTCTCAACCTGCTTCCTTATAGAACCCAGGGACCACCAGGCCAGGGATGGCCTGGTGGGTTACAATGGTCTTCCCTTGTCAATTACTAACTGAGAAATGACCTATAGGCTTGTCTACAGGCCAATCTTAAGGAAGCATTTCCTCAACTGAGTCTCCCTCTTCTTTGATGACGAGCTTGTATCAAGTTGACATAAAACTAGCCAGCACAGAAATGAGTATTCTTTGAAGCTATTTCTTTCTGTTTAAAATGTATTTCTTTTATTTTTTTAAAATTTTAATTTGTTCACTTGACATCCCACCTCCCTTGTCTCCTCCTGGTCTCACCCTCCCTCCATCATCCCCCTTCCCACCTCCCATAGTCCTCAGAAATAGAAATGAATAGAAATAGAGCCAGGCGGTGGTGGCACACACCTTTAATCTCAGCACTCGGGAGGCAGAGGCAGGCAGATTGCTGTGGGTTCGAGGCCAGCCTGGTCTACAAAGTTAGTCCAGGACAGCCAAGGCTACACAGAGAAACCCTGTCTCAAAAAAAAAAAAAAAAAACAAAAACAAAACAAAATAAAAGAAAGAAAGAAAGAAAGAAAGAAAGAATAGAATTCCATTGTATAAATGAACCATAGTTTCTTTATCCATTCTTCAGTTGAGGGACATCTAGGTTTTTCCAGATTCTGGATATTATGAATAAGGCTGCTATGAACACGGCTGAGCAAATGTCTTTGTAGTATGGTGGAACATCTTTTGGGTATATGCCCAGGAGTGGTATAGCTGCATCTTGGAGGTAGAACTATTCATTCATTCTCTGAGAAAAATGCCAGATTGTCTCTAGAAATTTCCTGGTTGAATTTTTGAGATCTCTTATGTAAAATATCATGTCATCTACAAATAAATATAATTTACTTCTTTTTCTACTTGTGTCCTTTAATTTCCTTCTCTGGACATAATGCTTTGGGTGGTGCTCCCAGCACTGTATTGAAAAGGAGTGGCATAGTGGGCAGCCCTGTCTCATTCCTGGTTTTAATGGGATTGTGAGGCTAGGATCTTCAATGGGGCAGTTAAAATTTAAGTTTCTTATAGAAGATCCCACTCCAGTGTAACTTAGTCTCTTCTACAAGATGAGGAGACCAATAAACAGAAGGAAGAGTGTATGAAGACCCCTGGAGGCATTTACTTTCTCCACACCAAGGAGACACTACTTAGAGTGAAGCTGCCCCTGCTAGCACTTCATTTTGTGGTACTTGGAATCAAATGCAGGGCCTTGGCCATGCTGGACACGTTACCACTGAGGTACATTCTCCTTCTGTGCTGTGAGGTCTTGAACTTCTCCACCTGAAATTGCGAGATCAATGGTTCATGCTCTCCCTCTCCATTTCTTTCCACGTCTCTCATTGGATGTTACCAACACCTCAAAGGTACTATGTGTGCCTCCTAAGTCCTTCTTTTTCTTCCTCCTTTCTTCCTCCTCTTCCTCCTCTTCATTCCCCTTCCCCATAGCTCTGGCTGTCTTAGAATTTGTTGTGTAGACGAGAGGCTGGCCTCAAACTCAGAGGTCCGCCTGCCTCTGCCTCCTGAGTGCTGGGATTAAAGGCATGTGCTCATCTTAGAACAAACCAGGTGCCTGGAAGAAGCAGAAAGTAACCAAGGCATCTGGAAAGGACACTCTCTGGCCTATGCCTGCATGCTGTGCAGTGTGCTCCAGGTTCTTAGGATTGTGGGCTGCCACCTGTGTGGGGGTAAATTTTGGTGATGCAGCCTTTGAGTCAGTTCTGCTCCTGCACATAACCCTTCTCCATATTCCTATAAGTAATCCCAGTAAGACTTATGGTTCACAAAGTTAGATTTTAGTGATGCCTTAGTTGTGATTTCATAGTGCTATGATAAAACACCACGACCAAAAGCAATGTGGGGAGGAAAGGATTTATTTCATTCACAGATTCATAATGAAAAGCAACGAGAGAATGCACTCATGCAGGGCAGTAATCTGAGGGCAGGAGTGATTCAGAGGCGGTGGAAAGTGGCTGCTTACTGGCTTGCTCCCCATGGCTTGCTTAGCCTACTTTTTATAGAACCCAGGCACAGGGATGGCCCCATCACCAATGGATTGTACCCTCCCCCATCAATCACTAATTGTGGAAATGCCTTACAGGCCTGCCTGCCTGCTGATCTTACGGAAGTATTTTCTTGACTGAGGCGTCTCCTCTGTGATGACTCTAGCTTCGGTCAGATTGACGTAAAACTAGCCAGCACAGACAGCATCCATACTTTGGTTTGTCATAGCTTCCTTATTTGGGGAGAGTAGATGTATGCATTGTGTCTTCCTTGGAAGGTTTTGTCATACGATACTCCTAACAACAGTTCTGAATATTTTAAAATTGGACTTTAGTTAATTTTGCAACCAGGCTAGGCTGGAACTTGTGGCAGTCCTCCTGCCTCTATCTCCCCCAAGAGCTGGAATGATAATTATGAACCACCATGCCATGGCTTTCTCATTCTTGTTTTATTTTACTTTGGGGTTGTAAATTTGTTTAGTGTGTGTGTGTGTGTGTGTGTGTGTGTGTGTGTCTGTGTGTGTGTGTGTGTCTGTGTGTGTGTGTGTCTGTGTGCACATGTGTATGGGGTCCCATGCCACGATGCACATGCTGAAGTTAGAGGACACTTTATGAAAATCAGTTCTCTCCATCATGTGGGTCTCAAGTCATTGTCAGTCTTGGTGGCAAGCATCTTTACCTGATGAACAATTTCACAGGCCCCCATTTCATTTAATTTTATCTTTTGAAACAGGATCTTTCTATGTAGATTTGTAAGTTTATCTTTTTTGTTATGGTGGTTGTTGTTTTGGTTTTTTGAGACAGGGTTTCTCTGTGTAACCTTGACTGTCCTGAACTCGCTTTGTAGACCAGGCTGGCCTCAAACTCACAGTGATCCACCTGCCTCTGCCTCGTACGTGCTGGGATTAAAGGTGTGTGCCACCACCTCCCAGCCTTTACTTTTATCTTGATATAGTAAATCATACATACTTATTCTTTGTGTGTGTTTGATCCTGAGAATCAATATAAAGGCCATGGACCTGCTAAGAAAGACTTTTCCCACTAAGCTAGATCCCAGCTCTGTATTCTTTTCTTAAATTTTAAGTGTGTGTGTGTGTGTGTGTGTGTGTGTGTGTGTGTGTGTGTGTGTGTTTGTACATGAGTGTAGGTGTCTGCTGAAGCCAACCTTGGAGCTAGAGTTAGAGGTGGTTATTACCTACTTGATAGTGTTGCTGAGAAACACACTTGGGCCCTCTGCAGGAGCAGTATGAGCTTGTAACCACTAAACAGTCTCTGGAATACTCCCCTCCCCCTTCAGCTTTTGTATTCTTTTATTTTTGTCATCTTTGGCTCACTGTGTTTATGATACTGATCCATAGTCATTACTGTAGCTGTAGTCCATTTATCTTCACGGTATTTCGTATTCCAATAGATGTCTATTACAAAGCGTGTCGCCATGGAGATGAGGAAATTGCAGGCAGAGTAAGTAAAATAGAACTGGAGAGGGCCACCGCCAGTGGATGAAATTAACAGTTACAGACCATGAGGGCTGATCTGAGAAGCACCACAAAAACACCTCAAGCTTTATTAGAACAAACAGCTCTCATTAAGGGGATGGGTATGAAGGGTCTCAGAGATGGGAGGCCACCCATGAGCTCTGGGGTAGGGCTTTTTATAGGCTCTCTGGATCCCTCCCTTTCTAGCCTCCTTCTTCTTCCTGTTTTGTCCCATTGAGGCTCTTTTCACCTTCAGCTTAGCAGTTTGTAAATTTAATAGTTGCAACATCATAGCATGGGGGAGCAGCGCTAGGAGGAACGAGGAGTCTCTTTTTAAAGTGGTCAGTCTCTGTTTATCAGATGAGCATTCAGGTGTGTTTGTGTGAATGTCACATGTGTTCTGGTGCTCCTGGAGGCCAGAAGAGGGCGCCAGATTTCCTGGAACTAACAGTACCAGTGGTGGTGAGCTACGGAACCTGTTTGCTGGGAACTTCTCTGAAAGAACAGCAAATGCTTTTAATGGCTGAGCTATCTCTCCAGCCCTATCTCTCTTTATTCATGGTGAGAACGCCCTTAAAGCGAACATACCAAAACCACTAACAGGATCATATGAATATGTTTAGATTAGTTCTTCCTTCTTCCTTTTTTTTTTCTTTTTCTCTTTTCTTCTTTCTATTTTTGGTTTTTCAAAACAGGGTTTCTCTGTGTAGTCTTGGCTGTCCTGAGCTCGCTTTGTAGACCAGACTGGCCTTGAACTCACAGTGATCCACCTGTCTCTTCCTCCCAGAGAGCTGGGACTAAAGGTGTGTGCCACCATGCCCAGCTACGTTAAGTTTTGTTGTTGTTGTTTTGTTTTTTTGAGACAGGGTTTCTATGTGTAGCCCTGGCTGTCCTGGACTCACTTTGTAGAGCAGGCTGGTCTTGAACTCTGCATCCGGAGTGCTACATTATGTTCTTATTGAAACAATTTTGCAGTTGGTCTTGAAGTAAGAGATTTGTTGGAGCCCAAGTGGCAGTAGAGACCCTTAGCAATCTGTTGATTGGGCCACATGTTCCAGGGTTGTCTTCGCAACAAGGTGCATTTTTCTACAGGATTTGATTGTTGTTTTTGCTCCATTGCTTGCTTTTTTTTGGAGATTATTATATATAATTACAGCATTTTCTCCTTTCCTTTCCTCCCACCAACACTTCCCTCCACTTTTTTTGTTGTTTTTTTCAAGACAGGGTTTCTCTGTGTAGCTTTGGCTGTTCTGGAGCTCACTCTGTAGACCAGGCTGGCCTTGAACTCACAGTGATCTGCCTGCCTCTACCTCCCCAGTGCTGGGATTAAAGGTGTGCAGCACCACACCCAACCCCTTCCCTCCACTTTTGCTCTTTCAAATTCATGGCCTTTTTCTTTTTTTATTAATTTATTTCTTTTATTAATTTTAACATATACATTTATATTATTACACATGAATAAAATAAACTACATACAGCAGCAAGAACCATGATACAATCAGGGGTTATATAAATGTTACATTCATAGTCACTTGGCTATTTGTATTTGTCAAACTTGAAGAAAGCATCGTTCCTATCTTGTTGGGTCTAAATTTCTGAATGAAAATCAGTATCAATCATATTTCATCTCTATTAACTTAAAACATCTACCTTGATCTAAAAACATCCTAATCCCTAACCAACTAAGCTTAATTGTAAGACTAAACTATCTGGTCTTCAACCCCATCAGAGACTTGAGAAGGGATAAAACTTAAACACCTGAGTGAATCGGAAGTGCAGGTTAGCAGCTTCCAAAATGGTCTGAGAGGAATGATACCACTTTTTAAAAAAAATTACTTATTTATTATTATGTATACAGTGCTCTGCCTGCATGTACACCTGCAGGCCAGAAGAGGGCACCAAATCACATCATAGATGGTTGTAAGCCACCGTGTGGTTGCTGGGAATTGAACTCAGGACCTTTGGAAAAGTAGCCAGTGCTCTTAACCTCTGAGCCATCTCTCCAGCCCCAATGACACCACTTTTAAATTTTATTATTATTATTTTTTTTAATTAATTTATTCAGATTACATGTCAATTGTTTTCCCCTCACCTGTACCCACCCGTTCTTCCCTCCCTCCTCCTTTTACCCTATTCCCCTTCCCTAGGTCTATGACCGAGGGGGACCTCCTCCCCCACTGTATGGTCATAGGCTATCTATCAAATCTCATCCTGGTAGCCTGCTTACCCTTCCTCTGAGTGCCACCAGTCCTCCCCACCACAGGGAAGTGGTCAAATATGGGGCACTAGAGTTCATGCCTGAGAGGAATGACACCACTTTTAATTTCTATCATAAACCAGCAATAGAAATAACTCAGACTCTAGAGTCTGGTGTCTTCATGGAGACTCAGGTGATCTCACTTCCCTGTTTTCCATGTCTATAAAATCCATATGTATCAATTAACATAATAAACATCCAAGTACTATAGAACAGGTGGCTTAAACAGTATGAACTTTACAAAAAGATTTTGATTACATGACCCATACTGTCCTTGAGCTCATTGTGGATCTTGGATTGCCCCAAACACATAATTCTCCTGCCGTGGCATCCTGAGTGCAGGCATATAGCCGTGAGCCACTAGCCCTGGGTAGAACTTATTATTGTGCTGATGGGATAAGCAAGATGAAGGTCTCAGCAGAAATGCTCTCTCTTACAGACTTCCCTTGGTTTGTCTTCACCAGCCTTCTGTGTGTGTGCACCTGTGAACTAGTGTTCTCTCCTCACCAGTCACCACACAGGGCCACCCTAATCATTGCCAGCATCTCCAAATAGAGCCACAGTTTGATACTCGTCCACATTTGATTTTGAAGGGATATAGTTCAACCTTTAAACACGTGGGTCATCATTCCATGTCTGCGGAACTCAAGCAGAGCTTGCTGGATGCTGAATGGCTTCTCAGCTAAGCCGTGTGTGCTAAAAACCAAAAGCCTGCCACTGAAAACAGCAACTCTTTGATCTCTGAAGTTGTCTGAATTTTTGTTCACTAGACCTAGTGTAGGTAGGTGTGCAGACAAACAAACAGTGCTGTGGGCCTCGATTCCTCCGTGTTCTGTCCTCAGGGACTTCTCCCCACATACTTTGTAGGGCTTTTATCCCACAAACTTCCCACCAAAGGGCCCCTGGTAATTTCTGTGTTGACACTAAATTGGCCTAGGAGGAGGATTTTCAATTAGACTTTCTATCTACTTCATTTGTAGAACCTTCCTAGTCTGTCTAACTGAAATACTTGTTTTTACTTTTTTTTGAAATATGGTTTATGTAGCCCAGGCTGGCCTTAAACTCACTATATGGGTAAGACTGACTTTAAAGTGCTGTTCTGCCTGTCCCTGCCTCCTAAGTATCAGAATTGCATTCTGGGCCAGTCCAAAAACCAACCAACCAACCAAACAAACAAAAACGAAACATTGCAAAAGTCTACAATAAATAGTCTCCAATGAGCTGTTTATAAATACTTTATGTAGGGTTATATCCAAAGTTGTGCTTATTTGAAATCTTTAAAATATGTTCCTGTTTGTCTTAGTCACTGTTCTGCTGCTGTGAAGAGACATCATGATCACAGCAACTCTTATTCAAGAAAGTATGTAACTGGCTTACTTAACCATGCTCAGAGGGTTAGTCTTTTACTGTTACAGTGGGAAGTATGGTGGCACACAGGCAGCCACAGCCCAGTTACTGAGAACTTTACATCCTGATCCACAGGCAGCAGGGAGAGAACCTGGGCTGAGCATGGGCTTTTGAAACCTCAAAGCCCACACTCAATGATGCAGTTGCTCCAGCAAGGCCACACCTACTAATCCTTCTCAAATAGTGCCCCTCCCTGATGACTAAGCATTCTTATTAAAACGACCATGCTGTTACTTTTCAAATTTTATTTCTTAATTTAGATGAGTGAAGAAGTTAAAAAGTGGCTTAAAGAATGTCAGACACTTATCTGAGGCAGAAGGATCAATACAAGTCTGAAGCTAGCTGGAGCTGCATGGTGAGACTCTATCTTAAAACAAATCAACAAGAAAACCAAAGCAAGTGTGTTGCTGTGCACTCATAATTCTGGCACTTGGGGGTGGATGCAGGGGAACTGGGAGTTCAAGGCCACCCTGTTCCACATAGAACTACATGAAACCTTGTCTTAATAAATCAAACCAAACCAATAGCACACATTCTCTGGAGACATCATCTATGTCTCATAATGTGAACTCAATTGGACCTTGAAATGACTATCTCTTCCCCCTCTATCATTTAGTCTACCTTGGCTGTGCTTGTCACAGATGTCCTTTAGCATCTGATAATGCCTCATATGCCTCAGCTACTTGCTTGCAATTTCTCTCTATTACTCCTTTATTCTTACTATTTTTATCCGGATACTATTTTAACACTAGTTTCTAATATGTCACTTCTCCTCCTGAACCAGGTTGTCACGTATCTCAGGCTGAGCCTTGAACTCACTATATTGTTGAGGGTAACCTTTGACTTTTCACCCTCCTGCCTCCATCTTCTGCGCATTTGTGTTTGTTTGTTTGTTTCAGTGGTGGGGAAAACATATGGTATTGTGTGTGATGGACAGACAGTATACATCTGAACCACATCCCTCCCCTTAGCCATCCCTCCCCTTGGCCATGTGTTCCTAGCCATCACATAGGAACAGAGCAGTCTCTGGGGACTCTTTCATAAAAGGAAGGCAACACCTACAATGGCTACTGGGTTCACTTCTTAATCAAGTCTCAATGGTAATTTTATTCTGAATTATAATCCTGTATTTATTTTTATTTATTTCTTTATTTTTTGGTTTTTCGAGACAGGGTCTTTCTGTGTAGCCTTGGCTGTCCTGGACTTGCTTTGTAGACCAGGCTGGCCTCGAACTCACAAGATCCACCTGCCTCTGCCTCCCGAGTGCTGGCATTAAAGGCATGCAACACCACGCAGGGCCTAATCCTGTATTTATTGCTAATTTATATGCAGAAGTAGATTGGACAGCACTAGGAATCTTATCAGGCTAGTACTCTCCAAGTGGTACTACAGTTAATCTTCTTATTTTTATGACAACATACTCTGAGTGGAGACATTGTTTTGCCTTCTACTGAGTGAGATACAGTGGCCTCTTAGGTTCTCCAGCATAGAGATATCAGGTACAAGCCTTACCCCCAAAATAAACATACACCCATGAGCCCAGCAATTGGCTTGAAAGTAACCAGTCTCAATATATATCCAGTTAAACAAAATTCAAAATCCATCCTGTTGTCCATGTCTCTCTAGCAATATGGGAAATCGTCATCATTGTTTTGGTAAAGATAGCTAGTAAAGAAGCTCTTGGTGAGTAATTACATGCGAGGGGCTTGTAGGATGGCTCAGTGGGTAAGGACACTTGCCACCAAGCCTAGCCATTTGCGTTCATTCCACCCTCAGAACCTAAAGTGAGAACCAACTCCTTAAAGTTGCCTTCTGACATCTATATACGTGAAAGTAATTTGATTTTCCTGTCTCAATTGTTGTCTTGGAGGCTAACTACCTCCTTCTGCTACCCTAGGCCTACTCCTGGAAGCTTCTAGCCTCCATACAATCTAACCTAGGCCTAGAATGTTTTCAGCCTCTAAGACTTACTGCTTAATGAGCTCATCCTTTCTTGTTCTTACTGTGTCTGGGCTGGCTGGTTCAACTCAGCTGTTCTGTCTTAAACTCTTCTCCCAGCTGATTTATTTAATCTGGCCTCTTTCTCGGCTGCTGAATTGCTCTGCTTGACTTCTAACTCAACAGTCTGCTCTAATCTTCTGGCTTCTTCTCATTTTCTGACTTGTTCTGTCTTTACCTGAGTTCTCTCTCTCTCAGCAACCCATCTCTCTATTACTGTCCAGTTAAAATCTGCCTCTCCTCTCTATAAAACTGCCTCTTAAGTAGCTTCCCTTTCCTCTCTCTTCTCATGAGAGTTGGGAATATCCTAATCTGTCAAATCTTCTGATTCGTTACCTTTTCTGCCACTCAATTAGACATCACTTTTAAACATGGGTGCTTCCTTTTACAGACTAACTTTACCTTTGTTTGGGATGAAAGGCATGTAACACACACACACACACACACACACACACACACACACACATTCTCTCTCTCCCACACATTGAATGAATAAATGAATTAATGTAAAGAAAAACTTTAAAGGAGCTAAGAGAACACATGACAATATTGTTTAGAGTTCTAAACTCCCACTCTTCTAGGATGTAGTCATAGCCATTTGTCCTAAGTACCAATATGTAAAGTTCAAATGTTCTGCCCTGGGATTATTCCCTCAATAGTATCTGCTCTGCAAACTGGATCACAGCATCCATCTCACAGATTACAATTAGAAAGTTCCACAGCCAGCAGATGGCTCTGTAGGCCATTAAGTACCTGCTTGCCAACCCTGGTGATCTGTGTTCAGTTTCTGGTACTTACATGGTGGAAGGAGAAAAACAGTTATCCTCTGACCTCCAGGGAGGACATGCAACAATGCATATGTGTTCATATGTATGCACATAAACACACACACGTGCACACACACACACACACACACACACACACACACACACACACACACTGCACACTCTCCAAAATCAATAATAGAATGTTAAAAAAGATAATCCTTAAATTAGCCACCAGATGGCAGAACAGCTCAACTTTAGAAAATTTTTAATGGTGTTTGTAACAACAGTGTGTAATGTTTTCATAATACAAGTAAGCCAAAAATAAAAATCACCTGACATGAACTGATGCACCAACCAAGGACAATGCATGCAGAGAACTTAGACCTCCCTGTTCAGATCTAGCCAATGGACAACTCATTCTCCACAGTTGTTGGGGGAGCCAGGACTGCCTCTTACATTAACTCTGATACCTGGTATTTGATCACTGCCCTATGTGGGAGACCCTGTGGGCACACAGAGGAAGAGGAAGCAAGCTTTCCAGATGAAACTTGATAGGCTGTGGTTATATGGTGGGGGAGGAGGACTCCTTCTGTCAGAGGTCTAGCGGAGGGGAATAAGATGAAAGAGGGAGGGAAGGGGGAACGGGAAGATACAAGTGAGGGGATAACAATTGGGATGTATATGAACTATAATAAATAAATAAATAGAGGTTCTAAGAAAATCACCTGACATATGCTATCTTGGATAGACTCTCAGAATACTATGTCAGTTTCTTCACATTATTTTGCATTTATTTTAATGTAATTAAGAATTTTATGTATTATCACCTTCCAGGTTCCTGGTGCTACACTCTACAAGAGCCAGACCCTCAGTCTAGAGAATTATGAAGAGCCATCTCCAAAATGGTAGAGGGCAGATAATTCCTTCTTACAAGAGCCTGACATCTGTGGTCTCTTAGGGCCTCTGTCCAGGCCCTTGTGGCTTTTATGGTCTCTGATGAGAAGTCAGGTGTAATTCTGATAGGTTTGCCATTGTATGTTACTCTGCTTTTTTCCCTTGCAGCTTTTAATATTTTTCTTTGTTCTGTATATTTTGTGTTTTGATTATTATGTGCCAGGAATACTTTCTTTTCTGGAGTATTCTATTTGGTGTTCTGTAGGCCTCTTGTATGTTTGTTTATATGGATCTCCTTATTTAAGTTGTGGAAATTTTCTTCTATGATTTTTGTCGAAGATATTTTCTGGGCTCTGGAGTCTGGCATCTTCTCTTTCCTCAGGTTTTGTCTTTTCATGGTGTCCGTGATTTCTTGGATGCTTTGTGTCAGGAATTTTCAGATTTAGCATTTTTCTCTGATGGTTGTTTCAAATTCTATGATGTATCTTCTAGTCCCAAGATTGGTTCCTCCATGTCTTGGATTCTGTTAGAAAAGCTCACCTCTGTGTTGCTTCCTTTCTTCTCTAAAGTCTCTCATTCCTGTTTTTCTTCTGTCTGTGCCTTTATTGTTGTTTCCATTTTCATCTTCAGATCTTGAACTGTTTTATTGATTTCCTTCATCTGATTGTATTTTCCTGAATTTTTTCCATGCCTCTCTATAGGCCTCTTTTATGTCTTCAACCTGTTTGGCTGCATCTTCTCTCATTTGTTTACTGATTTTATTCATTTCTTCCATTGTCATCGTCATTACTAAGGATTTGAGGTCATTTCTTGTATTTCGATTGTGTTTGAGATCTCAGGATTGCTTTCTTTGGGATAGCTGGGATCTGGAGATGCTGTATTGTTTTGGTTTTTGTTGTTTGCATTCTTACTCTGGCTTTTAGTTATCTTGCTGTCTCTGATGTTGGGCAGTAGCTCCTGGTGTCTTTCATTGGTCGTTGAGAGTGGATAGTTGGTGAGTGATTATAGGTGAAGGGCTCTTGCCTTTGGAGATCAGGAAATTCTTCCCTGGTACAGGCAGGTGACCTGGTTTCTGCTCCAGACTTTGCTACACACCTTAGGCTCCCCACTGGGTCAGCAGAGGCAGGCTTCTGCCCAGTCCCATTCAGATAGCGCAACTGAGGCAGTTCTGCATTGGGGAGGCTGTTTCGTTTTCTGTCCTGACCCCTCAGGATTGCCCAGCCTTTCCCAAGGGTGTGAGAGACCCTTTTGGGCTGTGTATCCTGGCTAGGCCGGGTTCTATCTGCCCAGTTGTGCAGGCAAGGACCACTGTGGTCAGTAGCTAAGTTCCTGTTCAGACCCGTTCAGCTATCGCAACTGTGTCGGTTCAGCCCTGCCGAGTTGGGAGCTGCTGTTTAATTTTCTGTCCTGACCCCTTGGGGCTGTCCAGCCTCTTCCAACAGTATGGGAGGCCCTGTCGGGCTGTGTAGCCTGGCCAGGCTGGGTTCTATCTGCCCAATTGTGCAGCCATGGGCCGCTGTGGCCAGTAGCTAGGTTCCTGTCCAGCTGTGTTCAGACTGTGCCTCTGTGGCTGGGTAAGGTGTTTACAGCTGCCTCAGCTTCCATGTGGCCCCTGGGGCTTTCTGTGGCCTGGCATGATATTGGGAGGGTCTAAGGACAGATCTACCCATTTTCCTGAGATTTCCCCAAAACATGAGCTGTGGTGCTTCACTGCCTGAAGTTCAGTCCCATATACCGAGTTCATATTTTAGAAGCCAGCTTCAGTTTGCAGGTGGGTTCCGGTCCAGAGTCTGGAGATTGGTTCCCCATCCTCCATGGGCTATTGATTAACCCAGGGCTAGGGTCGCCTGTGGGCTGCACTGTTCAGCAACCTACTCACCTAGTGTTCTCCATTTCTTGTGGTCTGTGGCTCCCAGTCAGGATCCTGGTCCCTAAGTGGTAGGTCAGATACAGTGCATGATAGGTGCCGCCATCTTGGAATCCTTCGAAACACTCAGTTATTTATTTATTTATTTTGGTTTTTTTGAGACAGGATTTCTCTGTGTAGCCTTGGCTGTCCTGGACCAGACTGGCCTCGAGCTCAGAGTGATCCTCCTGCCTCTGCCTCCAAAGTGCTGGGTTAAAGGCATGCACCACCACTGCCCAGCTCTTTCTTTTGGTTTTTTAAAAAGTATTTTTGTTAGTGATCTTAATGTAGATAAATGCATTACTTTGTTTTTCCATGGTAAGTCTTAATGTTTATATTGAACATAGAAAGTTTTATCTTTCCATTCATGGTTCAGAAAGATGTTTGCTAATAGACTTTACAGTTGGAGAAAACAGCCAATTCAAAGGCATACCAGCTCAGAGAGCATGCGGGCTTCACAGTGCTTTCAAACTCCTGGGCCTTCACTGAAATAGCCTCTCTCTCTAAAGTCCACCTTGCTTCTTTACCTTGCAATATTGATATTGTGTCTAAATCCAGGAAAAGCCTGCAAAAGCCAGCTAGAAATGGCCTTTCCGTCATGTTTACCTTCACTTTAAAGCTACTACGTGCTTCCGTTACAGTTTTATGTCTTTTTTTTCATTCTAAATAAAAAAGAAGAAAACTAAAACAACAACAACAACAACAACAAAAATGTAGCGCCCATCATCCAGCTTGTTCTCTGGAATCTGGAGAGAGAAAGGACCAATCTGTAGTCTCACTTGATGATGCTTTTAGTTCAGAGTGTGGCATGAACTAGTTACATAGCTCACCTGCTTAAGTGTGTTTGCTCATTTACTGATTCAACACCAAAATAGATGTGCAAATAGATATGCTGTTAGGTACCAGCTGACTGGATAAGCTCAAATCATGAAGTAGGTCTCTCAAAAGGAAAGACCTGAATACAAAGCTTCTAAGAAGTTACTCCCAGTGGTCCCAGGGTATCCCTCAACTAAACCAAAGCTAACAACAATAACTTCATCCAAGGGCTGCAGAAGCTTGCCATTCCACAGAAAGCCCTTGGTTATGTAACCGTCTGAGGGAGAGGGTAAGTTAGAAGAGGTGGATTTCTTCTCTGAACTCAGACTTTATTTTTCTCTCTAATATTTCCAAGAATGTAACTCAAGACTGGCATGGTTGGATCATTTCCTGAGAGGCCTTCTATCCCATTTCTCGATCCCTCATCTTTAAGTTCTCCTTATATTGTTTTGTTTGGGTAGAGCCTGAGAGGAGCCATTGAGTTTATTTCCTTTTTATGTGGAACTTTTCATGATTTTATTCCCCAGGACTCTTTGCTCTTTCTTTTATATTTTAAAATGTTTTTATATTTATTTATTTTATTTTTATGGGTATCACTGCATGCCTGGTGTCTGCTGAGGTTAGAAGAGGGCACTGAATCCCATGCCCTGGATCTGGAGTTATGGATGCTTGTGAGTCACCATGTGGGTGCAGAGAATGGAACCCCCATTCTCCATGAGAGCAACAAGTGCTCTTAATTACTGAGCCATCTCTCTAGTCCCATCTTTGCTCTTGTTTTAAAGTTTTTACAGTCCAGAGAATGAGCTACCCTAGCTGTGTTCTTTGTTATGAGTGAGTGAGAATACCACATAGAATTAGCAGGTACATCCTTAAACCTGTTTACAACCTTCCCCAGAAATCAAGAAAGACATCTAGGCAGAAATTCCTGTCTCTTTTCCAAGGGTAAGCATCCCATCATCTGCTTTTACTGTAAATGTTTTATGCCAGAAGATAAATAATAACAGCTTTAAATGGAAATAATTTACCTCTTAGCTGCCATCATGGGCATGAGTACCACACCTTTATTCTTGAGGTGTTTTGTTCTCCTCTTCCCTTGTCACAGAGTCAGAGGGTCAGCCTGATCTAGGAAGGGGCTTTGGAGAACAGTTTTACACAAACATGTCTGGGTATGTAATGGGAGAGCTGTATCATCCCCAGAGCCAGCTTCCTGGTGATCTTAAACAATGCCCCAAAGGTGTTTGCTTCTCTATGAAATTGAACTTAGCTGTTAGGTGGTGATGGAGGTACACACATTTAATTTTAGCACTCAGAAGGCAGAGACAGGCTGATCCTACCTGACTAATTTTGTTACAGCCAGCTGCTTAAACCATGTGTGTGTGTGTGTGTGTGTGTGTGTGTGTGTGTGTGTGTGTGTGTGTCCAAATGTGCAAATGAATGCAGATAATCTGAGTAGTTTATTCTTTGCCCCCCTCCAAGGAAGTATCCTTAGTATCTTAGGAGGGAGTCTAGGAGGGTCTGGTTGAGGCTCTTGGGGTCCTCAGGATATGACTACAGGAGAGGAGCCAGCATATTCCTACACCTTATGAGGGGAACCAGAAAGAGTCCACAGAAAGCAAATTCTAGAATACAACCTTCTCTCATGTTATCATGTACAATGTGTTTCACAGTCCGCTGTTGGCTTTTTAAAAAAATAGTGTCTTGAGTTTATGCTACTATTGGTATTCTTGACACCACTATAGGAGCATAGATAAAAGAAAACTAGTTTTATCAATAAGGCCATATGCTAATTAGCTCAACCCAGGAGGCAGTTCCCAACTCCTGCAAATGTTGCTTTATCCAGAACCAAACAAGGTAGCAACCAGGCCTTGTGTAATCCCAGCACTCTGGGAGGCAAAGACAGGCAGATCTCTGTGAGTTCGAGGCCAGCCTGGTCTACAAAGCACAGCCAAGGCTACACAGAGAAACCCTGTCTCAAAAAACCAACCAACCACCCACCACAATCACCAGCACCACTACAACAAAACAGATTCCCCCAAAACACAAAATAGTGGTACATGTCAAACCTTCCATAAAAAGCCAGGAAAAACTTGTAATTCCAAGCTCCTGGTCTTGGCTGCATACATTGATAACTTCATGTGACAATTTCTCAGTGTTAATAAAGGCCTTGATTTAAGTGTTACTTCCAGAGGAATCCACATTCACCCTACTGAGAAGGGCTAATGACTTGAAAGTTTCTTGGAATGGTGTGAGAAGGTATGGGTAAGGGTGGGGGACTCTTTGATGTGTAATATTCAATAAATGTGCCATTTTTTACACAAATAGGCAAGTAGATGTTTATTTAGGAAGTTAGTAAATTTCCTCTACGATAAGTGAGTGTGCTTTAGCTTACAAGGAGTCGGAGAGGAATAGCAATGAAATAGGATCTATGTGGCCAGGCAGTGTTGGCGCAGGCCTTTAATCCCAGCACTTGAGAGGTAGAGGCAGGCAGATCTCTGTGAGTTCAAGGCCAGCCTGGTCTACAGAGTGAGCTCCACGACAATAAAGGCTACACAGAGAGACCTTGTTTTGAAAAACAAACAAAACAAACAAACAAACAAAAAACCAAAACAAAACAAAAAAAGAGTCACTTGATCTAAAAACGATAGTAAAGAAATGTGGCTGTATCCAGAGGGATATTAAAAGTTAATTGATATCCTTTAATCTCAGCACTTGGAAGACAGAGGCAGGCAGATTTCTGTGAGTTCAAGACCAGCCTGGTTTACAGAATGAGTCCAAGACAAGGCTCTGTTACATAGAGAAACCCTGTGTCAGAAAACAAAACAAAGCAAGAGAATTAATTAATGTGATGGCTATTTGTGGCTGTCAACTTGGCACATGTGGGAAGAGGGAAACTCAATTAAGAAACAGCAGATTTCAAAGAAGATGATGAGCATCAAAGAACCTCCTTATGGAGATGGCTTCAAATGTGGCAAACAAGCCACTGGGGAAAATGTCCTCATTTCTACTGCAGATAGAATTCTGCATAAAAATAGGCAGCTCAAATGCAGGCAGAGTCGAGGGCCCTACTCTGCCAAGACAGAGTAAGCAAGTCCTCAATAGTTCCTGCCTTGTGAATAAGTCTGGCAGAGATATTGGGCCAGAAGGCTGAAGATGAGGCTCCAGCATTATAGAGAGTGTTGGGTGACTGTTCAGGCAGTAAACTGTCTCAGTCAATTTGTTCATTTTGGAAGCTGTTAACCTGCATTGCTGGTTCACTCAGGAATTTAAGTTTTATTGCTTCTCAAGTCCCTGGGGGGCATTGAAGGCCAGGTAGTTTAGTTTTACAATAAAGTTTAGTTGGTTAGGGGATAAGATCTTTTTAGATCAAGACAAAGGAGTTAAGTTATTAGAGTTGAGATAGGACAGATATTAAATTAAATTCAGAAATTTAGACCCAACAAGAAAGGAAAGATGTTTATTTCAAGCTTGACAAATACAAATAGCCAAATCACTATGAATGTAACATTTATAGAACTCATTATTGTCACATGGTTCTTCCTGCTGTATGTATTTTGTTTTATACATGTGTTTTGACCATGTCCCCTGGAGGAGGAGGCCTGGTGGCACTCAGAGGAAGGACAGCAGGCTACCAAGAAGAGACTTGACACCCTATGAGCATATAAAGGGGAAGGAGGACCCCCTCAGTCACAGTCATAGGGGAGGGGAGTAAGGGGAAAATGGGAGGGAGGGAGGAATGGGAGGATACAAGGGATGGGATAACCATTGAGATGTAACAAGAATAAATTAATAAAAAAAAATAAAAAAAAGAAAAACCCAAAAAGCCCATATTTAAGAGACTTTGGATTTTTCTAGATTTTTAAAAATGCATTTCTTTATTCTCTTTACATCCTGATTGCAGGACTCCCTCCCCTCCTCCTAGTCCCTGTTCATACACCCCTGTCCATTCTCCCCTTTCTTTTCCTCAGAGAAGAGAGAGATCCCCCATTGGTACCAATCCATCTTGGAACATTAAGTCACTGCAGGACTAGGCACATCCTCTCCCACTGAGACCAGACAAGGCAGCCCAGTTAGGGGAAAGGGATCCAAAGGGAGGTATCGCAGGCACAGTGGGTCCCTGCTCCAGTTATTGGGGGATCCACATGAACATCAAGGTCTACATTTACAGCATATGTGAAGGAGGCCTAGGACCAACCCATGCATGCTCTTTGGCTGGCGGTTCCATCTCTGTGAGCCCTCATGGTGCAGGCTACTTGACTCTGTGGGTTTTCCTGTGAAGTCCTGGAATGCTTAGTCACCAGGGAATGGGGCTGTTTGAGAAGAATTGGGAGGTGTGGCTTTGTTGGAGGAAGTGTGTCACTGGGGGTGGGCTCTGAGGTTTCAAAAGCTCTTGCCCAGGATCTTGCTTTCTCCCTCTCCCTCCCCTCCCCCCACTCTGCCTGGGGATCAGGATGTAGCTATTAGCTGCTTCTCCAGCACCATACATGCCACCTTGCTTTCTACCATGATGATAATGAACTAAATCTACAAAACTGTAAGAAAGCCCCCAATTAAATGCAGTGCGTATGGTGTCTATTCACAGCAACAGAACATGGAGCAACAGAGTTTCAGGTGAAGTCTGACTTACAGTAGGTCCAGTGGGCTCCTGAACTCATCCTGTGGTTATTTCTCCAGTCACTGAATGTATACTTGGGATAGACATACTTAGAAGTTGGCAGAATTTTCAAATTGGTTCCCTGACCTGTGGAGTGAGGGCTGTTATAGTTGTAAAGGCTAACTGGAAGCCTTTAGAGTTGCTTCTTCCACGGAAAATTGTGGATCAAAAACGTATTGAGTTCGAGGCCAGCCTGGTCTACAAAGCAAGTTCCAGGACAGCTGAGGCTATACAAAGAAACCCTGACACAAACAAACAAAAAGCAGTATCACATACCCGGGGGCAAAGCCAACACTATACCTTTTCAATATTATCTCAATCGTATATTTACCTTCTAGCCCTGTGTCACAACTTAGTTCTCCCCCACAAACTATCACCCTGGTCCACTATATTGACATTATGCTGATTGGACAAAGTGAAGAGGAGGGAGCAAAGATTTTGGATTTGTTACTAACACATGTGTACCAATGTATGGGAAATTCAAGAGCCTTCTACCTAAGGGAAATTCTTAGGGGTCCAGTGGTATGGGAGATGCAGAGACATAGACATAGACACAATTGTGTGTCAAATTGACAATGGATGGACCTGTGATGGCTATTGTTGTTTGTCAACTTGAAGTCAAAATGGCTGGACACGTATGTGAGGGACATTTTTCTTTTTTTTTTTAAAGATTTATTTATTTGTTTTCTGTATACAAGTGCTCTGTTTTCATGCACACCAGTAGAGGGCATCAACTTCCATTACAGATGGTTGTGAGCCACCATGTAGTTGCTGGGAATTGAACTCAGGATCTCTAGAAAAGCAAGCAGTGCTCTTAACCACTGAGCCATCTCTCTAGTCCTGGGACTTTTTTCTTAACAAAATCATTTGAAGTAAGAAGAACCACTTCTAATCTAAATCTCTGAGGTGAAAAGATAACCCTGTAATCCAGATCTTTTGAGGTGGGAAGATGCACCTTTAATTTGGGCCCCATCTTCTGTTGGAAGCCTACATAAAGGGCATGAGAGAAGGAAAGTGCTCTCTCCTTGCTTGTCCTTGCTCTCACTAGCAAATCCATTCCTTCACAAGCATTAGGTTTCTGGATTATACTGAGGACCAGTTGAGACATCCAGACTTGAGAAGTAACTACTAGATTCTTGGACCTTCCATTGGTAGACAGCCACTGTTGGGCTAGCTGGATGACAACTTGGAAGCCATTCTAATAAATCCCCAATATATGTCTATGTGTACACACACACACACACACACACACACACACACACACACACACACACACAATGTTCATATATATATATGTAATGTTCCTTTATATTTTGTGTGTGTGTGTGTGTGTGTGTGTGTGTGTGTGTATTTCCTTTAAATAACCCTGACTAACACAGACTGTGACCTGGATCTCTCTGCTAGGCATGTGTCTAAACTCTCAATTTTTGCATGGATTGAGGTGGGATGTTCAGTGTGGGGCCATGAAATTCTTTTCAGTTCCTCCAGAGGGCAGCACTATCAAAAACAAAACTGTCTTCACCATAAACTCTCTAATGGCATACTAGAATCCAGGCCCACCTACAGACACTACTCATCTGGGTCTAACATTAATGCTAACAGCATAGTTGCTATAGATTTGAGACATAGAAACCACTACATTGTGTTATTTGCGACTACTTATGGTCAACATTTTAGCAATGAAACACCCCACCGATAAACTGTGTAATATAGACAATGTAAAAAAGAGATGGCTAGGCACCTAAAAGTGCTTGCTGCTCCTGCAGAGGACCAGAGTTCAGTTCTCAGCACATACTTCTGAAGGCTCACAACCTGGATCACCAGCTCCAGGGTATCTTGAGGCACTGTCCTGGCCTCCAAGGTCACTTGCAGACATGTGAGAGGACAAAGTTAATGCTTGGGCAACATCTGGTCTTTATAGGCTCCTTCTGCTTACTGTAGTCAGCCCTGAACCAGCCGCCCAGTGCTTGGATCATAAAACTGTCAGTTGGAAGACTCTAAATCCATTGTGCTCATCATAATTCACTGGAAAACTAACCAATCAGGATCTGATGATACACAGAGAAGGCCGGCCTCTTATGTCATCAGCCCCTCCTACCCATTTTGCCCCCTAGAACTGCTACAGTGGTCTGAGAGATTAAAACCCATCCTGACAACAGGTAGCATGGTAGGGTTTTGTTGTTCAATGATAAAACTGAATAGGTCCTGTTCGTGTTGGGTGCTGCAGAGGGAGACTGATAGTTTAGTGTTTATGCTGATAAAAAGGACCACTCTTGTAAAAAAAAAGGAGACCAAAGAGCTGAAGAGAAGGTTCAGGAGGTTGACCATGACCCAAGAGCACTCAAGAGCATATGGGAAGCACAAATTGGACTTGATTTAAAAGAAAATGATGACACCAAGTTGGGTGGTTAGGAGTAAGTGCTGCAGCCCTGCAGGGAGAGCCTTCCCCGGCAGCATGTTACAGCTCTACTCTGGCTGCTGCAGGGGCAGGGTTTCCCCAGCGAAAGTGGAACACTTCTTCTGTTCCTACAGAAAAACAGCACAGCTTTGCTCCAACAGGGAGAGGTTTTCACCTATGAAAGCTCAGTTCCCTAGAGGTGTTAGAGCTTGACTTTGAGAAATATCCAGGCAATCTGGGGCCAAGGAATATTACAAAGTTACACCATACAGCAAACCTCACACAAGAAATTTATTGGGAGGGAAAAACTCAGGAGGTTGGATTGGGGAGAGGGGACAGGAAGTGGGGGGAGGGCAAGAATCAGCAGGGAACTGACCAGAAGGAAGGCAGGGCTTATATATGGGATTTCTTGGAGGGGGGGCGGAGTTTTCCAGAGTGGCCTGGGATTGGAATGATTTCAATCCCTGAGCTTGAACGAGGTTTTCCTGTTCAGGGTTTAGTGAGTTTTCACGCTCAGGGATTGGTGGGGTTTTCTTGCAAGTTCGGGGATTGGTGGGATTGTTTCTTGTCCTCAGTCTCACGTCAGGGTGTTTCCTTCTTCTTGGTCTTGGGCCCAAGTCATGGTCAGTGTGTTTTTTTCCTTGATCCTGGTTTTAGAGTCAGAATATTTTCACTTTGCCCTTTTATTTCTACAGTAGGGAAAGGGGAGCATATCTGGAAGAAGTTTGGGAAGGTAAATATGATATAAACACAATGTATGAAATTCTCAAAGAAATTATAAAAGCATTTTAAAAGATAGAGTAAATGATATATATGTATGGAGATTTTATAATAAATACTTTATTTTTAAAATAAGTAAAAATCATTTTTTGTTTTTGTTTTTTGAGACAGGGTATCTCTGTGTAGCCTTGACTGTCCTGGACTCATTTTGTAGACCAGGCTGGCCTTGAACTCACAACAGTCCGCCTGCCTCTGCCTCCTGAGTGCTGGTATTAAAGGCGTGGACCATCACACACACTCAGCTTATAAGTAAAAATCATAATTAGAAATTATATATGAAATCCTGCTAAAGGCTTGTAAAGATGAGTTATGGACATCTACTTATGGCAGATGGGCCGACAGATGATTGCAAGTTTAATGTGGAGATATTGAACAAACTAGAGAAAGCCCTGATACCAAGGGAACTGACTATCCCATCCACATAACATCTGCAGAGAAAGTTAATGCTTAGGTAATGTCTGGTCTCTGTAATGACTCCTCTGCTTATCATAGTCAGCCCTGAACCAGGAGCAGTGGCCAGAGTTTAAATCGTAAAATTGATTTCTTGATTCTAAGTCCATTGTGCATTTTCCAGAGGTGCTATTGTGGTCTGAGAGATTTGGAAAAAAAACCACCATCCTGACAAACAGGTAACACATCATTCCCGTGAACCCCCACCACCACCACCATTTTCAAACTTAGATGTTGACTATGTTCTGACCATATTAGGTACTGTGTTTAAGCTGGTAAGAAAAATGCTCCTGTAAATAATGTCCAGGGTGTCAGCATCATGAATGTCTGGATTTCTGGATTGTGCTTTTCTATGTCACCATCCAGACCTCTGTGCTGTAAACTGTGTCCTGATTCTTTGGTTGACCTTCCCTGTTTTCTCTAGATGTCAACTAAATGAGTCAGCAGTCCTGGGAATTCCATCCCTTTCTTCCTGCAACCTTTGTACTGGTTTCTCTGTAACTTTGTTCATGAAAGATGCAGAGAGAAATGCAGACATTAGCTTGCTTTTCTTTCTTTTCTTTTTCTTGGTTTTCTGAGGCAAGATTTCTCTGTGTAGCCTTGCCTATCCTGGACTTGCTTTGTAGACTAGGCTGGCCTCTAACTCATAGGGGTCGGCCTGCCTCTACCTCCCGAGTGCTGGCATAGCCTGCTTTTCTAAAACTTGGATTAAAGAGAAATGTAGCAGTTAGCATGTGGCATGAAGGCTCCATTTAGAAAAAGAAGAAAGAATTGAGGGCTAGAAAGACGGCTCAACCAGTTGCTTGCTGCAAAGACTGATGAACTGAGTTCAGTCCCTAGAATCCACATAGTGGGTGTCTTGTGATCGCCACAGGTAATCTGTCGGCATACACACACACACACACACACACACACACACACAGAGAGAGAGAGAGAGAGAGAGAGAGAGAGAGAGAGAGAGAGAGAGAGAGAGAGAGAGAATGTCTTTTTAAAAAGAACCAGAAATTGAAATGTGTTATTGGAACAGAATAGAGCTTGTAAACATTGATTGCTGTATGTGACAGGAAAAAAGATATGATCATGTGAGATATGGTAATGTGGGATATGATAAGGTGGCTATCGAAAATCAAACTGCGTCTTAAAGGAACTTTGGCTATTGTTATGTACCATGTATGTGTGAGAGGTAGACAGAGAGACAAAAAAGGGAGGAGACAGTAATAAAGAGGCCTCTGATTTGACCTGATGATATGGCTTCATCTTTTTCAGATTTTCTCAGTTATCTTGAGGCTGTTGGATAGTACCATTCATGGATAAAGAAAAACCTGAAGCTAGTCCCAGCTCACCAGAACCAAACATGGACCTGGTACCACCTAAGAAATTAACATGCTGCAATCCCTCCAGTAATGTACTATTCTAGTTAATTGACAGACAGCTTGGGAGGCCCAGAAATGATAGGATATATTTGAATGGGTTTGGACCATAACATGAAGTGCCCTTTCCATGCTAGAGAGGCCTTTGCCAAAATTTATGTTTACTTATGTCTACTTGAAATACATGTTTTAAAAATAGTTTAAAAATAGCAAGCCACTCTCATGTTTGATCCATTAAACTAGTCTTCATCGCAACTGCTTTTGGTGCATTGTGGGTTTCTTGAGTTGGCTTTCTTGGGTTGTATTAGGCAGAAGATTGTATCCATCTTGACATTCCTCTTGTGGGATCTAAGATGCAGTGAGGATGAGGAAGTTGCATTGCAACATCATGTCTCCCACCACTAGTCTGAAATGTAATTGTGTATGTAAACTCGCCAGTACACAGTCATTCAGTACCCAAACCTCTCCTCCATTTTAGAGAGACATCCATTGTATCCAACTATAAAGCCCAGCTGACTGCCCTGATGAAAACAAAGCAGAGGTTGAGATTTTAGAATACATGCCATCTGGAGTTGATCATTATTCCCAGAGAAGTGTCATGCAATCAATTGTGCCATGATAAACAAACCTATTCAGACAAAGAATTCCTTTAGCTAAAGGGCATATAGCTTATAACTATGAGTATTGGTGCAATGCCTCCCATTACAAAAGCTTTATCCACCAATGGGCATGCTAACCAAATCATATTCACTTTAAGAAATTCCACATGGATATTGTTTAAGAAATTAGGCATGACAAAAAAAAAAGAAAGAAAGAAAGAAAGAAAGAAAGAAAGAAAGAAAGAAAGAAATGACAAATTGTGAAGAGCTACACTTCAGCATCCTTGTCCAAAAATTTAAGAGTTCTCTTTGAGGCCTTCCTGTCTAGGTTGTTACTTTTTTTTGGGGGGGGATGAAGCTGGGGTGGGGCTAGGGGTTGTCATAGAAGCTTTCTATGTCCCTCCTCAATTATGAGGCAGCAGTCATCAAAAGCATGGCAAAAGTAGCTTCCTTGCCCTTTACAGTCAATGGGAGCACAGGTCATGGAGTTAGTCATGATTTCTGGTGACAGCATGGACTGTCTACATGGTCTCCAGCATGTGGCAGGGGGTGCAAGTGGGAAAAGAGTTAGTTTTCTTTAAGGGGCTGGCCACTGGGAATTTGACCATGCTCCAATAAGTATTTGGGCAACACAAGTTGGACTTTCTTTCTTTCTTTTGGGAGGCCGCAAGGGTTGGGGGTGAACCTTGAAGGAAAGGAAGGTGAGTATGATCTCGGGGAATGTTGAGAATTTCTCAAATAATAAATAAAAACATGTTGGAGAAAAGAAATGACAAATTATATTTAAGTTTATTTATTCATATGTATATGTAACAGTGGTTAAAGAGAAGATGGAGTGAATTTGGAAAGATATAGAGGCAGAGAGCAGAAATGGGAAGGGTAGGAGGGAGGAAGAGGATGTTGAAATGATGTAGTTATATTTTACTTAAAAACTTAAAAAGAAACAGCAGGTGCTTTCTCAGAGAGCCTGTTTGGTTCCCAGTACCCAGTTCAAGTGGATTACAACTTTCTGTAGCCTTAGACCCAGGAGATCTGAAACTTTCTTCTGGTCTCTGAACACACACACACACACACACACACACACACACACACACACACACACAGACATTTTCCATCTTCTCCTCCCTTCTACTCTTCCCATGTCTGTCCCCTGTCCCTATATCTTCCCAAATTCACTCTCCTCTTCTTTATCCATACATATGAATGAATAATCATTAATCATGTATTTGTATGTATATTAAAAAACAGAAAATGACATCAAGAAACAGAAAGCCAAGAAGTGGATTAAATGAGGATATAGGCAAGCCTAAGTGACGAGAAAGGTGAAAAATGAATTAAATTGAAAATTAAAATGAAAAGCAATTCCAGAATACATTCCAGGGTTTTGTTTGTTTTGTTTTTGTTTTTGTTTTTTTTTTGAGACAGGGTTTCTCGGGCTGGAGAGATGGCTCAGTGGTTAAGAGCACTGGCTGCTTTTCCAAAGGTCTTGAGTTCAATTCCCAGCAACCACATGTGGCTCAGAACCATTTATAATGAGATCTGGTGCCCTCTTCTGGCATACAGGAGTACATGCAGGGAGAACACTATATACATAATAAATAAAGAAATCATTAAAAGAGAGAGAGAGACAGATGGGGGGGAGGGAGGGAGGGAGGGAGAGGAAGAGGGAGAGGGAGAGGGAGAGAGAGAGACAGAGAGAGACAGGGTTTCTTTGTGTTATCTTGGCTGTCCTGGAATCGCTTTGTAGCCCAGGCTGGCCTCGAACTCAGTGATCCACCTGCCTCTGCCTCTGCCTCTGCCTCCTGAGTGCTAGGATTAAAGGCATGTGCCACCACACCCGGCCTCTCCAGTTTATTTAAAAATGACATTTAAAGGCTGAACATGTTGGTGTGGACCTTTTATCCTAGCATTTCAAAGGCTGAGTTAAGAGGATACTGTGTTTCTTGACAGCCTAGTCTGTATAATGAAAACTGGCCTCAAAAAAAAAAAAAAAACCCAACCCCAAAACAAACAAACACACAAGAGCCCCGGGAGTTTCCTGATTTTTTGAATCCTCTGCCCCTGTAGAGCAGTTCTGCACCTCTTGCTATCTCTTTCTCTGTGCCTGCAACCCAGTGACAGTTAGCCTTTAGCCTAGTCTCTTCTGGCTCCTTATCAGACATCACAACTTAGCCTCTCAGGGTCCTTTTCCATTCCTGTCTTCTATCTGCCTGTACTCCGATTGAATTTGTCTTAAAGGCACTTGTCCCACTGAGGAAAAGGTGGGTGGAACATGCCCGGATATTCCTATACCCATGGCCACTGGCTGGAAATGCTCAGTCAAAGGAGAACCAGCTTCTGTGGTTGTTTTTGTTGTTGTTTTGGGTTTTGTTTTTGTTTTTTTAGAAGCCCAATACATTCTTTCAAGTTATTATAGGAATATGGGTGAAGGGTTACTTACAGGGCAGAAATGACTCACATATAATTGCATCACCAAAACCCACCCCAGCAGTGGTGACGGCTCACAAAAGCTAGAAACTTGGAATACAAGGCTGAGCCTACAGGCAGCTCAACAGGTTTGAGAGTGCCCTTTCCAAGTGCCTCAGTGCGTCTGAAGCTCTTCCACACAGCTCGGCTGGTTTCTACCTCTACCAGGCAGCTGGTCAGGTCTCAGGGTCTTTTTGGTTGTTGTTGCAGCTCATCTTCTCTGAGTCTTCTTTGCAGCTTGGTTTGTCTGAGAGTAACTCTCAGACTTTATTGCTTACCCTTGGAAAGAAGGGGCCTAGTGGATATGGTCAGTTTTAGGGACTTCCTATTTTGGATTGTTTACCTTGCTATTTAAGGAGCTTCCCAAAGAAAGAGACAATTTCAATCTAAGTGCACCCATCTAAAATCCTTCAGCAAGTTCTGGATGTCAGTGCATAAGATATTTTTTTTTAACATCCAAAAAATGTATTCAGCACAGCCACAGAGGTATTGTCTTCATGCTGTCTCACACAGATACAAACACAAGTATAGCACAATATTCATATTTAGCCCAAGCACATTCCTTTTGAGGTTCACTTACATGCCTTCATATGCCGCAGCCTATCATTTAATCTATTTGTTGACTTTCTCAATATCTTCTGCAGACGCCTTTGTGACTCTGACATATAAAGTGCGTTGCTTTCCTTCGGCCGTGATTGCATCAACAGTATCTACAGCAGCTGAGTAAAGCCTAGATCCAGGAGAAGTTAAGACTGGACACATGATATTTACTTCACTGAGTAAAAATTTGATGGCTTCTTTATCAACCTGCTAATGTGGCAACATAAAAAGATATTTTTGAAGTAATCTGAGAGTTGAATAATAAGGCTCTTCTCTCCATCGAAACAAAGTAATTCTCCATTTACTGTAAGGATTTCTATGTGTTCATGGCACAGGACAATTTTCACTGTATCTTTATTAGGCATTATTTTATTAAACCATGGTTCTTTTTTGGGAGGGGATTTCTCTGTGTAGCCCTGACTGTCCTGGAGCTCAGTCTGTAGACCAGGCTGGCTTCAGACTCAAAGAAATCTGCCTGCCTCTGCCTCTCGGATGCTGGGATTAAAGCTGTGTGCCACCACATGCTGGCTCAGTTGATTTTTAATACTCTTAATAACTGAGGTTTTCAGGTGGATGTAGTTAGACTGATTTTATTTTTCATCACATTTCTTGAGTGTGATCTAAGGTCAAAGAATAAATGATAGGAAGAGCTCAGCATGACAAGGAAAGTGAGTTAGGAAGGGTCCAGCAGGTCCTCTTCTAGAGGGAAGGCTGGCACCGACAGCCAGAAACACACAGAATTACTGAAGTTGCATTCTCCTTGTAGTTCATGGTTGGATACACATGGAAGAGCTATGTCTCACTTGGTTATGATTTTATTCATTATCATTGATCTACTATATTGTAGTCAGCCATTTCTGCAAAATAAAAAAATCTTTTTTATTCTAAGAAGATGGTCATTTTTTCCCTTTCCATTCACTCCTGTATATCCCAACTATATACCAACTGTGGCCTCCCCTCCCTTCCTTCAAGTTCTTCCCCAACTCTGTCCTGCATCCAGTGCCCTCAACTTCCCCTAGATAAGAGCAGGCCCTCCAGGGATACCAACAAATACAGCACAACAAGCCACAATAAGACCAGGCACACATTCTCACATCAAGACTGGATGAGGTAACCCTATAGGTGGAAATGGATCCCAAAGGCAGGCAAAAGAGTCAGAGACAGCCCTCACTCTGACTTCTGGGATGTCCACAAGAACACCAAGCTACAATACCACAACATATATGCAGAGGACCTAGGCCAGACCCATATAGGCTCCCTAATCTCTGCTAGCCCACCTGAGTCTGAGTCCACCCAGTACCATAGGCTGTGTTCTTCTTGTGAAGGTATTTTTGTTGGTGGTGGGTTTTTTGGAGACAGAGTTTCTCTGGATAGCCTTGACTGTCCTGGACTCGCTTTGTAGACCAGGCTGGCCTCGAACTCACAGAGATCTTCCTGCCTCTGCCTCCTGAGTGCTGGGATTAAAGGCATGCACCACCATGCCTCGTGAAGATATTTTTTTTATTAAGTTTATTTACTCACTTTACATCCCAACCAAAGCCCCCTCCCTCCTCTCTTCCTGGTCCCACTTCTCCCACTTCTCCCTTCCCCTTCTCAGAAAAGGGGACAATCATTTTTACAAGACAACATGAACAAGCAAATGTCTTGGGCAGCTTGGTAGCTGTTTTGTTAAATATATTCAGTGCTAAAAACAGAATGATAATGAGATGTAGCAGGCCTTTGGTCTTGGCATTTATTTTCACAGACCAAAGGGAAGGATGAGGAGGGATGTGAATGGAAAGGTGCCTACAGAACATTCCAATTGTTTGGCATTGCTGTTTTTCAACCCAAGTATACAGACATAGCAATACATTGTTGAAAGAGCCTCATATGTGAAACCATAGAATTCTTCATGTAATTACAAATGCAGATTCTTCACATAAGAATATCAGTGTCCAGGCTAAAATCAGTCCCAAAGCTACAGCCCCAGATGATGAATCGGCTCATATAAATCAATAACTGAGAGTGAAATAGTTGTACGGAGTTCACAGCTTCTATAGGACTGCTTTGATTTTGAGATTCAGAAACTCAAAGGTTAAATTTAATTATTGTGAATACTCAACATTGCATACCAAAATAAATAAATAAACAAAAGAATTCCAGAAGCAATCCCTCCAGAAAATGCATTGTCAACATGCCTGAAAGAATAATTCTTCCCCTTAAGGTCCCAAGTCTTAAAGTACTGGACTGGAGGACATGCGTTCATTTGGATTCACAGGAGGATCATTCTCAAGATAAGGTGATCCTTGACTCCCACATAGGTCTCTCAGACCCTGGAGGAGAAGCACAAGTGCTGCGTCCATCAAATCACATGGCCTGGCCTGTGTGTCAGCACCCTGCCGGCACCACCTGACTCCAAGATGACAGCAGAGTACAGATTATGATAGGCCTGCCCAGGGTTCCGTGAGAGCAGCTGCACCTGCCTCATGGGGAAGCTGAGAAGCACGGCACACTACTGTTCTCTCAAGTGGATCTGAAACAGCACACCTGGCCAGTATATGGATAAGGAGACCTACAGGATGCACAGACGGCCAAAACGAATCCCAAATGGTTATGTGTTGAGGCCCACAGCAAGTAAGTAACTGTGCTGATTAATTTTATGTCAACTTGACACAGGCTAGAATCATCTGAGAGGAGGGAATCCCAAATGAGAAAATGCCTCCATAATGTTGGGCTGTAGGACATCTTCACAATCAATTATTTATGGAGGAGGGCCCAGCCATTGTGGGTGGTCCCAGGTCTGGGCTGGTGGGCCTGGGTTCTATAAGAAAGTAGGCTGAGCAAGTGTTAGGGAGCAAGCTAGTAAGCAGCATCTCTCCATAGCCTCTGCATCAGCTCCTGCCTCCAGGTTTCTGCCCTGTTTGAGTACCTATTCTGACTTCCTTCAGTGATGAACAATGGATATGGATATGGAAGTACTAGATGAGTAAACCCTATTCTCAAAGTTGCTTTTGTTATGGGGTTTCATCACAGCAGTAGTAATCAAAGTAAGACAGTAAAGCGCAGTTTGTGTCACTGGAGTCCGTGCATGGACAGAAGGCCAAATTTAAGTCCAAAGGGGTTAAGAGGTAATTCAATCGTTCAATAGGCACTATTGCGTATCTCCACCTTCTCTAAGAGAGATAGGCATGAATATTTTTGTATTTTTGATTTTTTTTTCTCTCTCATAGATTTCATCTAGATGGCAGTTTCCTCTCTTTCCACTCTTCCTGGTCCCTCCCCATTCACCTCGCCTCTCTCCCAGATCCACTACTCCTCCATTTCCCTTCCAAAAAGAGCAAATCTCACAGGGATTTCAACTAAGCATGGCATAACACGTTACAATAAGACTAAGCACAAACCCTCATATCAAGGCTGGATGAAGCAACCCAGTAGGAGGAAATGGTTCCAAGCACAGGCAAAAAGGTCTGAGTCACCCCTACTCCCACTCTTGGGAGTCCACAAGAACACTGATAAGATATATTTAGAGCTCCTAGCACAGACCCATACTGGGTCCATGTTTGTCACATCAGTTTCTGTGAGCCCCTATGAACCCTGCTTAGTTGATTCTGTAGCCTGTGTTTTTGTGGTGTCCTTGACCCCTCTGTCTCCTACAATCCTTCCTCCCCGTCTTCCATAGGATTCCCTGAGTTCTGCCTAGTGTTTGACTGTGCGTCTCTGCATCTCTGCCTGTCAGTTGCTGGATTGGGCTAGGCACCAAACTGTGAGTATAGCAAAATATCATTAGGAATCATTTTCTTCTTCTTCTTCTTCTTCTTCTTCTTCTTCTTCTTCTTCTTCTTCTTCTTCTTCTTCTTCTTCTTCTTCTTCTTCTTTTTTGCCATTCATGTTTGGTTCTGTCTTGGGTCTCTGGGCTGTCCGGCCTCTAGTTCCTGGTGATCCAGACAGTGTCAGGTGTGGCATCCTTCTCATGATGTGGGTCTCAGATTAGATCAGTCATTGTTTGGCTACTCCCACAAGTTCTGCCACACCATTACTCCAGGACATCTTTTAGGCAGAACAGATTGTTGGTTGAAGGTTGTGGCTGGGTTGATATCCCATCCCCACTGCTGGAAGCCTTGCTTGATTATAAAAGATGGCCAGTTTGGGCTCCGTATCCCCTATTACTGGGAAACCTCACTAGGATCACTCTCATAGATTCAAGGGAGTTTCTATAGTACTAGGTTTCTATGTCACCCCCCAAGTGCCCTCCAACTCCACCCATCTCTCCCACACACTTCATGGTCCCTCCTGTTCCCATTCCCACCGGCCCCCAGTCCACAAGCAAAACCTATTCTATTTCGCTTCCAAGGGAGATCCATGCATCCCCTTACCTTGGTCTCTCCTTGTTACTTAGCCTCTCTGGGTCTGTGGATTGTAGCATGATTATCCTTTACTTAACAGCTAATGTCCTCTTACAAGTAAGTACATACCATGTTTGTCTTTCTGTGTCTGGGTTACCACCCAGGAGTGGTATAGCTGGGTCTTGAAGTAAAGCTATTTCCAATTTTCTGAGAAAGTGCCAGATTGATTTCCACAGTGGTTGCACAAATTTGCACTCCCATCAAGAAAGGATGAGTGTTCCCCTTGATCTACATCCTTGCCAGCATGAGCTGTTTTGTTTGTTTAGTTTTAATTTTTTGTTTTGTTTTTTTGAGATAGGTTTTCTCTGTGTAGCCTTGACTGTCCTGGACTTGCTTTGTAGACTCATAGAGATCTGTCTGCCTCTGTCTCCCAAGTTGCTGGAATTAGAGGCATGCACCACCATGCCCAGCTGTCTTGTGTGTGTGTGTGTGTGTGTGTGTGTGTGTGTGTGTGTGTGTGTGTGTGTGTGTTTTATCTTTGGCATTCTGACAGGTGTAAGATAGAATCTCAAAGTTGTTTTGATTTGCATTTCCTTGATGGCTAAGGATGTTGAACATTTCCCTTTTTTGAGATTATAATTTTTATTTATTATTTTATTCTCTCATATATTACATCCTGATCTTAGCTTTCCCTCCCTCTGCCCCCACTGCCTCCATCTCCCTCTACCTCCTCCATTTCCATCCACTCCTCCTTATTTTCCCTCAGAAAAGGGAAGGCCTCCCAGGGATGTCAACCCAATTTATCATATCAAGTTGCAATAAGACTAGGCACCTCCCCTCATATTAAGGTCAGACAAGGATCCTAAAAGCAGGCAAAAAGATCAGAAGTAGCCCCTGCTCCCTCTGTAAGGAGTCACTCAAAACCACCAAGCTAACAACTATAACATATACACATAGGACCTAGGTTTTTTAAAATTTATTTTTTAATTAATTTATTCAGATTACAACTCGATTGTTATCCCATCACTTGTATCCTCCCATTCTTCCCTCCCTCCCACTTTCACCCTATTCCCCTTCCCTAGGTCTAAGACTGAGAGGGATCTCTTCCCCCACTTTATGGTCATAGGCTATCAAGTCTCATCTTGATAGCCTGCTTATTCTTTCTTTGAGTGCCACCAGGCCTCCCCACCAAGAGGAGGTCGTCAAATATGGAGCACCAGAGTTCATGTCAGAGTTAGTCCCTGCTCTCCACCCAACTGTGGAGACTGTCCTGTCCATTGGCTAGATCCAAGTAGGGGGTCGATGTTTACTACTTGTAATGTCCTTGGTTAGTGGAATTGTTTGAGCAGATGCCCCTGGGACCTGATCCACCTGTTATGAGGTTTTTCTTGTAGGTTTCTAAGATCCTCTGGATCCTTCTATTTCCCCATCTCTTATATTTCTCTTACCAAGAGTCCCAGTGTGATGTCCTCACATCTATCCCAATCTCCTGGTAAGTGAAGACTTTCATGGGACATGCCTTTTGGGCTAGTGCTCAATTATAAGTGAGTATATACCATGTGATTCTTTCTGCTTCTGGGTTAACTCAGTCAGTATGATCATTTCTAGTCCCATCCATTTGTCCTCAAAATTTGGAATTTCCTTGTTTTTTATAGCTGAGTAGTATTCCATAGTTTAAATGTACCACAGTTTCTTTATCCACTCTTCTACTGAGGGACACTTAGGCTGTTTCCATGATCTGGCTATTATGAATACGGCTGCTATGAACATGATTGAACAAATGTCCCTGTTGTGAGGTGGAGCATTTTCTGGGTATATTCCAAGGAGTGGTATAGGTGGGTCTTGAGGAAACCCTATTCCCAGTTTTTGGAGAAAGTGCTAGATAGATTTCCAAAGTAATTGTACAAGTTTGCATTCTCACCAGCAATGAAGGAGTGTTCAGGGGGCCTAGGTTAAGCCCATGCAGGCTCCCTGATTGTCAGTTCAGTCTCAGCGAGCCCCTTTGAGTTCAGGTTTGTTGATTCTGTGGGTTTTCTTGTGATGTCCTTGACTCCTCTGGCTCCTACAATCATTCCTTCCCCTCTTCAGCAGGATTTCCAAAACTACAACTAATTTTTGGCTGTGGGTCTCTGCATCTGTTTTATCAGTTGCTGGATGAAGTCACTCTGGTGACAATTGGGTTAGGTACCAATCTATGAGCATAGCAGGATATCATTAGGCATCATTTCATTGACAGTCTTTTTTGCTAATCATATTTGGTTCTACCGTAGGTCTCTGGGCCACCCAACCTATGGTTTCTGGTCTTCCAAGAAGTGTCAGGGTAGGCTTCTTCTTGTGACATAGGTCTCAAGCTGGACTAGTCATTCATTGGCCACTCCCACAATTTCTATACCATCTTTTTTTCTTTTTTTTTTTCCTTTTTTTTCTTCTGTACCATCTTAACTCCAGCATATCATGCTGGCAGGACAAACTGTAGGTTGAAGTTTTTGTGGTAGGGTTGGTGTTCCTAACCCTGTACTGGAAGTCTTGCCTGGTTATAGGAGATGGCTTTTTCAGGCTCTGTATCTTCCACTACTAAAAGTCTTAATTCGAGTCACCCTAATAGATTCCTGGGAGTTTCTGTTGCTCTAGACTTCTACCTTGCCCTTAGTTTACCTAGCCCAATACCAATTGTCTCTCTGGTCCTTTAAGTGTTTCTCAGCCATTTTGGATTCATGTGTTGAGAATTCTCTGTTTAGACATCTAGCTCATTTTTAATAGGATTACTTGGTTTGCTGGTGTTTAATTTCTTGAATTCTTTATATATTTTGGATATTAGCCCTCTGGTCAGGTGTAGAGTCTGAAAAAATATTTTCCCATTTTGTAGGTTGTTGTTTTACTCTGTTGACAGTGTCCTTTGCCTTACAGAAGCTTTTCAGTTTCATAAAATCCCATTGAATAATTGTTGATCTTATAGCCTGAGCTGTTGGTGTTCTGTTCAGAAAGTTGTCTCCTGTGCCAATGAGTTCGAGGCTCTTCCCCAATTTCTCTTCTATTAGATTTAGTTTATCTGGTTTTATGTTTAGATTTTTAATCCACTTGGACTTGAGTTTTGTGCAGGGTGATATAATATGGGTCTATTTGCATTCTTCTACATGCAGATATCCAGTTAGACCAGCACCATTTGTTGAAGATGCTTTCCCCTCCATTGTGTATTTCTGGTTTCTTTATAAAAAAAAATCAAGCATCTTTATAAAAAATCAAGTATGTCTGGGTCTTCAACTTGATTCCTTTGAGCATCCTTTCTGTTTTTATGCCAATTCCATGCAGTTTTTATTACTACAATTCTGTAATACAGCTTAAAATCAGGGATGGTGATACTTCCAGATCTTGTTTTATGGTATGGAATAGTTTTAGCTATATTGGATTTAAATTTTTTCCATATTAATTATTGTTCTTTCATACTCTTTAGAGAACTGTGTTGGAATTTTGATGGAGACCGCACTGAATCTTGGGACTGCTTTTGGTAGGATGGCTATTTTGACTATGGTAAATCCTACCACTCTATGAGCGTGGGAGATCTTCCTACCTGCTGATATCGTCTATAATTTCTTTCCTCAAAGACTTGAAGTTTTTATCACAATAATCTTTAACTTGCTTGAGTAGACCTTATCACAGAGTATTTTCTATTATTTGTGCCTATTGTAAAAAGTGTTGTTTCCCAGATTTCTTTCTCAGTCCATTTGTCATTTGTATATAGGGGGTTACTAATTTTTTTTTTTTTGGTTTATCTTGCATCTAGACACTTCACTAAAGTTGTCTATCTGCTGTAGGAATATAGTTCTAGTGGCCTTGAGTGTCCTCTGGTCCATCAGGGTACTTTGTGGAGTTGAAGTCCAAGATGTGATGATGATGAGGGGAGGGCTAGTTGGGGCTGGGTGGGGAAAGTACTGAGAAAGTGAGTGTGGTCTATGGGTGGCCAACCTACCTGGGATTCTGGCAGCTGGCACGGCCCCTGATGGAACAGGGGGCTTCCACCAAAGTTGTAGGCCAGGATATGGTGACAAAAAAAAGAAGAGGTGGTTGAGTATAGACTGACCCAGCTAGGAAGAGGTATTGGTGGTCTGCATGTAGAAGGGACTTACCTGCACTTCTGGGTGCCAGCTTAGCCTCTGGTGGCTTCTTCCAGAGTTGTGGGCCAAGATTTAGTGATCAGGACAGTGACGATTATATGTAGTTGAGAATAGGATGGATAGGCACTGAGGGAGTGTTGGCAGTCTGCAGGTGGTGTGTGTGTGTGTGTGTGTGTGTGTGTGTGTGTGTGTGTGTGTGTGTGTGTGTGTGTGTGTGTAGTGCTTACTTGAGCTTCTGGGTGCCAGTTGGCATAGCCTCTGGTAAAGCAGAAGGTTTTTGCTGGAGTTTTGGGCCAGGATATATGATGAGAACAGCAAAGATTAATATATATTTTTTTTTCTTGAATAAAACTCAATAAACAAAGTTAGTTTGACTTTCAGTCAAGATATTTCTGTCTTTTTAAAAAAAGATTTATTTATTTATGTTTACAGTGTTTTGTCTGCATGTAACACCTGCCTGCCAGAAAAGGGAACCAGATATCAATATAGATGGTTGTGAGCTACCATGTGGTTGCTGGGAATTGAACTCAGGACCTTTGGAAGGGTAGCCAGTGCTCTTAACCTCTGAGCTATCTCTCCAGCCCCCAGGCTAGCTTTGATGTTACTATGTAGCTGCATAATGAACTTTTTATTCTCCTGCCTCTACCTCCTGAGTACTGCCAGAGACCATGAGCTCAGTCGGGGATAGGTCCTTGGGATCGGGAGTTCTTGGAGCATTGGTGAACAGAAATAAGGCATTGACAAATAGAGGCAACTCAAGTTGGAGTTACCATCTGAGTGCATTTTGCAGCCAAGTAGTCTAACATTATATGCATTTCTTCTTCTGAAACAGGGAGGTTTGTGGAGGTTACAGTTTCCCCAGAGCAGTCTCACGGAAGTCAGTGAGCAATCAACCATACACAGTACAGATACAGAATGCGAAGTTACTGTGTTGCCATTTTTTGAATTACAGCTTTGAATGAAATAATACAAAGTACATAGCAGAAAGACCTCTTGACGTCTTCTCTCCTAAGTTACTGGCTTGATATCAATACGTATGTGCTTTCTTCGCCTAGGGCCAACGTCCTCTCCCTAACAAAACTTGTGCCCAGCACCTGTGTGCCAGGATGTTTCTCTACTCTTCTCGTTCCTTCTACCTGGAGTCTTTTGAAATACTCCATTTCTTTGTAGGCCATAGTATAACTTAGTAACTAATGATTATTTCTAGTCATGTTTCTTTTAATAAGTGGAAGTGAAGCAGAACTCCTTCGGCCATGGACTGTCCCTGGCTGCAGTCCCGGGCCAGGGTCTCATAGCAACCACTGCTACACTTGAGGAGTCCCCACCTTGGGAGTGAAATGCAGTTAGAATTTAGAGAGAATTAGAAAATAGCTCCCAGCAAAGAGAGTTTTGAAACTGCAGTTTCTCTGCTGGCCGGAACATCGACCCCTGTCCAGGAGGTCTTAGCCTCTTCGGGGGTCTTAGCCTAAAAATGAGGGTCTTAGTCTCAGGCCTGTGGAGCACTTGTCACACAGACTCCACTAGATGGGTGTGTGTGTGTGTGTGACAGAGTACCACCATATTTGTTTGTGTCCTGTTAGAGATAAAAGCCAATTTTTGAAGCATGCAAGTCAGGTACTCTCCTAGCGCCATCATTAGTCCCTGCATGAGGGTCCTTTAACATACCATGTAGATACTGTCATTCTGTCAAACGCACCATCAGGTGATGCTAATCAAGTCACAGCAAATCTCTGCTACATGATGAGAACAAATGATTGGTCATCCAGAGCATTAAAGCTGTGGGCCAGCCAGGGTGGAGGAGTGCTTGCTATGAGTGCATAAGTCCCTGGCTTCAATTCCAAAGGGGGAAAAGATCAGAGATAAACAGTATAATGCATGTGCTGAGAAAGCCTTGGCATGCTGTGCTGATTTAAAGTAGTGTGTCTAATGGTGTGTGTAAGTGCATATAAAAATCTTACTGTGTTTGTTCTTTGAAAATTGCATGTGTATAAAGCACATTATAATTACTCTAATCTCTTACATCTCTCCTCTCTATGAGTTTATTTTTATTTTTATTAATTTATTTATTCACTTTCCATGCTGCTATAGCCTCATCACTCCTCACCTCCCAGTCCCACCCTCCTTCCCTCTTCCCCTCCTTCTTCCCTATTCCTCAGAAGAGGGGAACCCCATTTCCATCTCATCAAATTGCATCAGGACTAAGCATGTCCTCTTCCCCTGTGGCCTGGCAAGGCAGTCCTGCTGTGAGATTCTAGATGGCCTGAGTTGAGCAGGGACATTATTAGCTAGATGGCCTGGGCTCAGCAGTGATATTGTTAGCTAAAGAAACAGAAGATTCCAGGAGGCTCGGACCTAGCGTTGGCCAGCTGAGCAAACAGGTTGAATTGCAGGCTGATAACAAGGACAAACTGAGGGGAATGGGTTAAAGATTCTCCACTAAGCCTCCACTTCCATGTACCTGAAAGCTATCTCCCCCACTTAGGATTTGCTACCTCAGGCCCCCATTTACCTAAAAGGTCACCTATTGTTAGCCTATCACTTGATAACTAAACACTGTGTCCTGGGTTCTGCTTCTGTGAAAAGTATTTAAAGCCTCATCTTTGGCAGGACGAGGTCTCCCATCTCTATGGTACTGTGGACCCCGACAGGTCAGCTAATAAACTCCTTTGCTTTTGCATCGACTTTGGACTCTGTCTCTCAAATGGGCTTTCAGGGATAAACTTAGATGACTTAAGTTTAACACTGCCAGGGGGAAGTGATTAAAAAAAAGCTGGCAAAAGAGTTCATGCTAGAGAAAACCCCCACTCCCCTTACTAAAGACCTAAATGAAGCCTGAACTGCCCATAGATTACATCTTTGTACGGGGCCTAGGTCCAGTCCATGCATGGTCCTTGGTTGGTGCTTCAGACTCAGCAAGCCCCTCTGGGCCCTGGTTACTTGGCTCTATTGGTCTTCTTATGGAGCTCCTGTCACCTCTAGGTCCTTTTTTCATTCCCCCACTTTTTTTTTTTTACAAGACTCCTTACACATAGCATCTCCCAATGTTTGGCCACGTGTCTTCTCAGCATTTGTTTCTAAGTGTTGCTAGGTGGAGCTCCCCAGAGAACAATTCTGCTAAGTTCCTGTCTGCAAGCATAGCAGAGTATTATTAATAGTGTCAGAGATTGGCTCTCTTCCATGGGGTGGGTCTTGGGTTGGTCCAGGTACTGGTTCGACATTCCCTCAATCTCTGCTCTATCTGTTCTATCTTTATCCATGCAAATGTTGCAGGCAGGGTAAATTTTGAGTTAAAGTTTTCGTGAGTGGCTTGGTGTTCATCTTCCTCAACTAGGAGAATTGTGTAGTCAGAGGGTATCCTCTTCAGTCTCTATAACCCCTGATACTATGAATTTCTGCTAAAGTACCCTCATATCCTCCCAGGAGCCTACCATGATTTTGGTCTCCAGCTTCTCACAGAAACGCCTCCACACACAGTTTCTTTCTTTTTCTACAGGTCTTCTGTACTCCCACATCCACTTTCCCCAGGTCTGATCTCCACTCTCAGATCTCTCTGTGATCCCTCTCCTACCTTTTTCCTTCTATTCAACCACTACTCCTGTCTATTCTGTTTTCACTTCTTAGTGAGATTTAAGCATCCTCCACTGGATCCTCCTTATTACTTAGCTTCTTTGGGTCTGTGCATTATAGTATGTTTACCCTGTACTATATGGCTAAAATCCACTTATGAGCACATACCATGTGTGTCTTTCTGGCTCTGGGTTACCTCATTCAGGATGATCTTTTCTAGTTCCATCCATTTGCCTGCAAATTCCCTTATTTCCTTGTTTTTAATAGCTGAGTAGTATTCCATTGTGTAAATGTACCACAATTTCTTTATCCATTCTTCAACTGAGGGACATCGATGTTGTTTCCAGATTCTGGTTATTATGAATAAAGCTATGAACATAGTTGAGCAAGTGTCTTTGTTGTATGGTGGGGCATCTTTTGGATATATACTCAGGAATGGTATTGCTGGGCTTTGAGGTAGAGCAGTTCCCAATTCATGAATCCAGCCACCCTGTGGGTTGCTGGCCAAGCACATGCTGAACTCCCAGGGGCACTCAGATTCTGCTGGGTTCTGCCATCTTGGGACCAGGCTCTTATAAGATCCTATTTTCCAGCCTGTCTCTGCTGGGGAACCAGTAGAGTTCTGATTTGGAGGTTGGGATGCTGTTTCCCAGATCCAGATGCTGCCCTTGGGGAAGCAGTAGGAACCCGAAGTCTGGCTGCTGGAGTGGAATGTCCCTGGAACCGGGGATCCACATCTGAGTAGGCTTAATTTGGAATGTATATGTATATACTATACACATATGGAGTTGTGCCATATGAGGTGATGATGTCTCTTCCCAACCCCAGATCCATAGAGCAGTGTTTCTCACCTTGTGGGTCACAACCCCTTTGGGGGTTGCATATCAAATATCCTGCATATCTGATATCTACAATTCAATTCACAACAGTAGCAACAGTACACTTATAATGTAGCAATGAAATAATTTTATGGTTGGGGGTCCCTACAACATGAAGTACTATATTAAAGAGTCATAGCATTAGGAAGGTTGAGAACCATTGACACAGGGCAACAAAAATTCCAGTGCCAGACACAGGAAACATTCCATTGAGTATCTGCCGACTGGTTGAAGAGACTTCTAAAATAATATATGGGCTACTGCCTTTGACCTTGGTTAGTTCCCAGAACTTAAAGATTAAGACCCTATTGTTAAAGCACCACACAGCTAAGACACAGTACTTAGAAGAATCAAGCTGGTACTGGTGTATAAGTGAACTCCCAGATCTTCTAGTATACCTCTTATAGTATAGCAAGGTGCTATGTAAGCTGCTAAGGAAGAAGAGTAATGTTTTTATCCTATGAACCATAGCAGTGACTAGTCCAGCAAGATTGCCTAATGGTGAAATAGTGGCACTTAGATCCTAGTGGTAACCAACAGCCATCTAATTGGACTAAGACCCACCCACTCAATAGGAAGGAATCCTAGCTAACTACCCACTGTTGGAGAGATCTTAGGCACTAGAAGATAACTTACTATTGCCTTTTTTCTAACTCAACACAGCTTACAACTGTATTGTAAATGCTTCTCCATATACCCATAGATTAAGTGTAGTTTACAGTCTTCATCAAAGAAGCATCCTTTTGCAGCAGAGAGAAGCTACGACAGAAATCTATAACTGGCCAAAATGCACTGAGTAAGTGACCAAGAACAGAGCGTCAACAAAGCATATAGAAGGACCTGGTCTTAAATTTGCAGCATACAAAGAAAAGGTAAAATAAGTAAAACTGCAAATGTGAGCAGGTGTCACTCACTTCCAGAGAACACAAAGAACTCAAGCTAAATGTGTGTTTCCTTCTTTTAGTTTTTAGCTCACAATCTGTGATTAGCTTTAGCTTTTTAAAACTTATTTTTCTTTTTTTACATATACATTTATATTATTACACATATATACAATAAACTACATACAGCCATAAGAACCATAAAACAATTAGGAATTACATGAATGTTACATTCATAGTGTTTTGGCTAGTTGCATTTGGCAACCTTGAAGAAAATATCTTTCCTATCTTGGTGAGTCTAAAATTCTGAGTGTAAATCAATATTTATCATATCTAATCTCTATCAATTTAAGACATGTTTCCTTTGTTTTAAATGGAAAAATCTGAATGATTTTTCAAGGCAATATGGCTTTAAAGTGGAACAGAAGTGGATTAGATAATATGAATTTCAGCATGCAATTCACTTGGGAAATGAAATTTTAAGCAATGTTCAGCAGTGATCATTGACCAGCACTTTTGTGAATTTGTGAACATAAAAAAACATTCAATGGAGCAGTAGAGGTGGTGCACACCTGTAATCTCAGCACACCAAGAGGCAGAGGCAGGCAGATCTCTCTGAGTTCGAGGCCAGCCTGGTCTACAAAGTGAGTCCAGGACAGACAGGGCTACACAGAGAAATTCTGTCATGAAAAACAAAAAACTGAACCAAACAAATGAAAAACCCCAAAACAAAACAAAACAAAATTCGATGGGACAATGTGACCAGTTTTAGGTGGATTATATTACAGAACTTGCGTCAGTATTTGGTAAAGTTATACAATCATTTGTATAAGAAGTCAAAGTTCAATGAAGACCATAGTATGAAAATAATTTAATGGAAGCTGGGTGTGGTGACTCAGGCCTTTAATCCCAGCAGTGGAGAGTCAGATGCAGGTGGATTCCCGTGAGTTTGAGGCCAGCCTGGTCTACAAAATGAGTCCAGGACAGCCAGGGCTATTACACAGAGAAACCCTGTCTCAAAAAAACCAATAAACAAACAAACAAATAAATAATTTAATAGAAAAATAAAATCAGACTTTAAAGTAGATGACAATTTGAACCCCATAACTCTCATAAAGCAATAAGCACAAAGCCTATTAAGATTAATTTTTTTTCTTTAGTTGGGCAGTGAAGATAAGAACTCCTTTCTTAACTCACAAACTCCTGAAAGCTCCAGGACCACATTTAATTGAATAACAGTGTTGTAAACATACAGCTCTTTCATAAAATAAAAGCCCATGGTTTAAAACCCCACTGTTGGCAGATGGGTAAGGGCGCTCACTATTGTGAGGCCTCAACTAAGTAAGTTCTGCATTTTGAGATCAAAAGAAGCTTCAAACATTTGTTTCCAATGGCATCTGGGGGAGCAGAAACAACACAAGTCAGCAAAAAAAAATTGTTCAAATGAAAAACTTTAATGTTAAAGTAGTGTAACTACTTATAGAGTAAACTCACATAAATACTAAGTTCCTTTTTTCATCTTGAACTTTGCATAAAGACCTTTCAAAAGCACTTCAAGAAGGTGCAGATCCAACAAAACTGAATATGCTGATGATGAGCAGGTACAATTAGAAGCCACACTGGCTTCAGTCCTGCCTGGAGAAAGCAGCTAGAGGACCTGGATGGTGACTATCAAATGTCAAATGGCCAGCCAAGTGACTCATTTGAGATTACACACACAGCACTTGAAAAGATACTGATAAAACAATCCCAAATATAAATTAAACACATTCAAATAACTGTGGTGTCACACACACACACACACACACACACACACACACACACTGTCATTTTATTATAAAATAACACAAGAAACTGGCCCTCAGCATACTTCCTTCCTTTCAGAGTATTATAGCTGCCAGCTTTTGCCATATTTGTAAAGTATACATCACACCAAACTTGCAAAGGAGCACTCTTGCCAGAAGACACAGACATTAAGTATACAAGAACATTAAAAGTAAAGTGCAGGGCTGGAGAGATGGCTTGGTGGTTAATAGTACTGGCCACTCTTCCAGAGGACCTGGGTTTGATTTATATTGAAATTATAAGGAAACTTTCGTCTTAGAGAAAGACCCTCATCCTGTAGCCTAGACTGTAAGAGTATGTAAGAGTTAACTTTGCAGGGAGAATAAGAACTCAGCTGACCTTAACAGAGAGGTGGCATCTCATGTCCTGGCCACACCATAATCAGGGCACAGGATCCAGTCATTCAACGACCAGAGTTCAGAAGAATGCAGATTACATGCTTCAGGCTAGAGGTTTTGTAGCCAAGGACATTGAAGGACAAAGCGAATTTCATTAGGGCAGAATGGGGGAAATAGACTGTTTCCTTTATACAAGCTGTTTCTTCTTCTTCTTCTTCTTCTTCTTCTTCTTCTTCTTCTTCTTCTTCTTCTTCTTCTTCTTCCTCTTCTCCTCCTCCTCCTCTTCCTCCTCCTCCTCCTCCTTCTTCTTTTTAACTGTGAAGTCTGTTGTCTTTTTGTTTTTCAGCCACTGGGTGTTTGGAGTAGGGGGTAGCCGCTTTTCTTCTACAATTGCCAAATAGCTGTCTTTCTGGAACTTTGAGCTCTGGTTATGACATTGGCTTTTGTGGGGAGAGGGTTCCTTTACAGGCCGTTGTCAAACAAGCATTCCACTTGCCTTTGTTCAGAAACTGTGATGTTACAAGCCACGGGAGGTAGGCTGGAGATTCAGAGGCTCTTGGGATACCACAAGAGGACGTAAACCTAGAGACAAGGCAGGAATTTGGAAAGGAAAGGTTGAAGGTCAGGAAATGGTGAGAGGCTCAAGGGAAACACAGAAGTCAGGGGACAATAAGTGAGGGTAGTTGGCTCCAGGAAGACCTGGGGTGCATAGGGAGGGTAGGAGACATCAGGAGGTTTCAAGAAGACAAGAGGTTAGGATTGAGGACAATAGGCTTGGGGTGGGGTTGGTGGGGGGTGCTTGGAAGCTGGGAAGGAAGGGAGGATGCCACAGAAGAGGACAGGAGGCCCAGAGAGGGCTGAAGGCTGATAAGATCACTTGGCTAAAGACAGGGTTAGACATTAGAGAAAGAAGTCTTGGGAGCAGGGAGATAAGGCGGGGAGGGCAGGAGACAGCTAGGATTAGAAACTAGGGAGGAATGTGGGAGTCTAGGGGAGAACAGGAGACTCAGGGAGTGGGGTAGGAAAAGATAAGCTGAGTAAGTGATGGGTAAGAGGGGACAGGGCTGGGACAAGGCAGCTGATAGTGAAAAGAAAAGGTGGCTTCTGCAGCTTGAGGAGGCTGAAAAAAGACACACACACACACACAAAACAAAACAAACAAACAAACAAAAAAACTGGGGATGAAGGCCAGAAACCAGGGGACACTTGGAGGATGGGTGACAGCAGGAGGGTCAGGTGTGTGTGTGTGTGTGTGTATGTGTGTGTGTGTGTGTGTGTGTGTGTGTGTGTGTGTGTGTGTGTGTGTGTGTTTTATGGATGCAGGTCCTTGGGCCCTTCCCAGAGACCTAAAACAGATGGGCCTGGGCCCTTCGCGGAGACCTAAAATGGTTGGGCCTGGGCAGTGCGCCTCCCCCACCCCCACCCCCACCCCCCAGCAGCAGTCTCTGTGTACTGTGCAGCCCAGCTGTCTTTCATGGGGCCTGCCTGGCTTGGAGGGCAAGGGTGGCCCTGTTTGCCTGAGGGGCTGCCACGTGAAGGGTGGCTGCTCATTTGGCCCACACCTACAGGCAGATGTTCAGCATCACAGAGGCCCCCAGGAAGGCCACAGTCACCTCCATAGGTCTGGCTGGCCAGCTCACCTGCCGTAGAGCCAGGCGGCGCCACGCCATGGTGCGTGCAGCTCTGCCCTTGGGCTCCCGCTTTTCTGCAACCTTCAGTGCTCCACCCCCAGCCCGGCCGCCACACACTTGAACATCCCCCAGCCTCTCCACCTCCTCCCTGAGCAGCTTGTACCTTGGCGCCAGACCTGCTGCTACTCAACTCCGCCCCTTGCCTCAGGCTTTGGGAGGAGTGAGACAGAGACCCCAGCTGCTAGAACTAAAAAGGTAGGCAAGGCTCTCCCACGTAGGCAAGGCATCTTGGAGGGTCAGCTCATCACAACACATTGACAGGGAGCCCCCTCCGCCCCCACCTTCCAGGCCTCCAGTCCCCTTTTGTGCAGAGGCCTTCTGAGATGTCACCTGAACCCTAAATGGGAGGGGATTGGTCCAGTGAGCACCCAGGAAGGCCCTAGGCAAGTGAAGATTTGTCTGTTGATCTCTCCCTGTGTCAGGTGGGCAGATAAAATGGACAGATTTTTTTTCTGAACCAATCCCCAGGCCTGCCCCCTTATTAACAGGGAGGTCTAAATACACTCTCTGCAGCTGTGCACAGCCCTTCTCCTAACTGCCTCCAGCACTGTTAGGGCTGGGACAGGGAACTGGCGCCTGCCTGCTCCTCAGGCTCCCCTAACCTGGTCAGAGGGCAATCCTGAGGCTCTGCATCTGCACACAAGGAAGAACAGACAATATTTGGTTGCAGCCATCTCTTCCCCCAACAGGCTGTTTCTCTCATCCTCCTTGTCTTCCCCGGGCTCCCTGCAGCACCTGGATGACACTCCCTGGCTCAGAAGCCCATCTCCCAGCCACGAGCAGCCTGGCTGCTGTGTGCCACCAGATCTGGAGAGGTGGGAAGGACTCTAGGAGCAGGCAGCAGCTCTCAGAATAGGGTAGAGATGGGGAGTGCTCAGGAGGCCAGCTCTGAAGTCTTTCTTTTTCAGGCCTTCTGTGTGGCGGCTTACCCCTTCTCTGATCATTTCAAGTCGGATCTCTGCCTAGAGGGGCCACTGTTCCTGTAACAGCTCAGGGAGCAGCTGGGTGAAGAGCCGCCTAGAAGAATGGCCTTTCCAGTGTGGCCCAGAGGGATAGGGTGGCTTAGGTCTCCTGGTCCCTGCATAGAAAAGATGCCAGTGTACCTTGAGCACTGATATCTCTAGCAACACTGTGAGGGAGATGTGGTCTCCCACCTCATGAACTCAATGGGGCTCAAGGAAGGGTCCGAGATTTGCCCTTGTTAGACACAAAAGAGTGGGGAGCTCAGCCTGGCCTGGGTCTGCCTTCTCCCACCCCCTCTGCAGTTTCTTCACCACCTAGCAGGACACTGGAGTAGGGAGCTGTCAAGGGACCTAGGGAGAGACACCATGGCATAGGGGAGCTGGGCATCTGCCCTTCCTTACAGTGGTCTAGAAGACAGGTGAGTAGTTGAATACAGGAAGGTTCCGGAACTTCCTGAAATGGCTAGTCCTCCCTCACAGAAACAAGTCTCCTCCTTTCTGTTGCTTGACCAAGGGCTTCGGAGCAGTGTGGTAGTGGCTGCAGTGATGATGGCATTGTGGTTTATAGGGTCATAAAGTCACTAGGAGCTTGAGGCGATGTGGGCTGAGACCTGTGATATGGCCTTGTTTCTCTCTCCCCAGGCTTGCTGGCCATCCCTGGCATCACATGGGAAATTTTACCCAGATAAGAAGAGGACAGTCTGTCCAGGAGGCCCTGCGTAAGCTAGAAATTGTGGTCTCTAAGTGCCCAAGAATCGCCCAAGGGACACTTTTACTACTTATCCCACACTCCCCCAGCTTCTCTGTCGCTGGTGTTTCAAGGTCCATGCATCCCATTCCTGATACAGAAACTAAGTGTGCCAGCCAGCCCCAAGGACAGAGTGGCCCAACTGCCTACTCGGAGTCAGGGACCCAGATGAGGATCTCAGTCTGTCTCACCCGAAGGGCACAGGCTGAAAGGTGGCTGCCAAATGGTCTCTGCTGCTCAGCACGGGGCAGGACTGATGGCTTTTTTCTCCCAAGTTTCACTAGTAGTCAACGTATGTATGTTTGAATCCAGTGTGTGTGCGTGTGTGCAGAGGTGTGTGATGGGAATGGAGCCGCTGGGTAGAGAGAGGAGCTCATGGGAATCTCCTGCTTTCCAAGGATCATGGACTACTGAGAGAAACGAGTTTGAAGTCTGACCACCCTTCCTCTTAGACCTCCCGCTACAGGGAAACACCTTCCTGCCCCAGCCTAGGCATGGGCTATGGTGTAAGGTCAGAGGTCCTGACATTGGGCTGGACTCTGGGCCCAGTGGTGTCACGCAAGAGAGGGGCAGAACTAGGACTCAGCTTTGTGTCCCTGTCCCATCAAGGCTCTGAGCAGTCTGTGAGCTTCTGCTTTCCCCGCCCCCTTGGCTACTTTTGTTCCTTCATGGTGTCCTCACTGTGTGACAGGGTGGTGGAACACTTCATTTGCAGGCAGCGGAGCTTCAATGAATTCAGAGACTTGACCTGGATGACCTTACATTTCCATGTGTGATGGACTATGCATGGCCAGCACTGTCTGGTCAGAGATGCAGCTTCTAATGTTGTTACATGTTGTTCTCTCCCAAAGTTAAAATAAAACCCCTGAGTTCTGTACACCGAGCAGTGCCTGGCTGCCTCCTGTTTCTGCTGAGTGCAGAAGTGAGTGGGACATGGGACAGCAAGCTCTAAGCCAAGAGGGCCATCCAGAGCGCAGCAGGGAAGTTCTGCTCCTTCAGAACCTCCTTCCAGACCACCCTTGACAGGACAACCACCCTTTGCTCCTTGCCTCCAAACTGAATGGGCAATAGCCGAGCAGGTCTGGAAGGCTCGTGTTGGTCTCATTTACACTGCTCAGAGATAGAAGGTGAATCAAAGTCTTCTTTTTCATTCTAAGGTCTTGAATTATGTGTGTAATTCAAGTTGATACTAGGTATTATTTCAATCTTCTTGTAATTGTTGAGGCTTGCTTTGTGACCTACTATATGGTCAATTCTGGAGAAGGTTCTGTGAGGTGCGGAGAAAAAGGTATAATATCTTGTGTTTGGGTGAAAAGTTCTCTAGATATCTGTTAGGTCCATTTGACTCATAACATCTGTTAGTTTCATTATTTCTTGGTTTAGCTTCTGTTTCGTTGACCTACCTTTTGGTGAAAGAGACGTGTTGAGTAAGGGGAAATGAGAGAGCTTTCTGCAGGGCACACTGTGCAATCCAGAGACCTCTCTGCAGTTGTGGATGGTAAAGTCCTCACTGCCTTTTGGTAGGCAGCTTGCTAGGGACTCCTGAGACGATGACCCACCCACCAGGTGCTGGAGCTAGATGTTGTGCAATGTGAGGACAGGAAAAAAACAGCCAGAGGCCAGAGGCTTCAAAGCAGGAGAGAAAGAGATAGAAGGAACATGGCCAGCCAGCAGACTGGACTTTGCCAAGGTTATCTACAAAAGGGGAGAAGAAGAGGGGATAGAGAACAGAGAAAATATGTATAGAGAAGCAGGAGCAGAGCAGAGAGGAGAGAGAGAGAGAGAGAGAGAGAGAGAGAGAGAGAGAGAGAGAGAGAGAGGGAGGGAGGGAGGGAGGGAGGGAAAAGCCCTTGAGCTGGAGGCAGAGTAAGGTGGGGGGAGTTGTGAGAAGGGCTTGGATGCTAGCATCTACTTGGAATGTGTACCAAGTACTTGAGATACCCGCACACATTTTGTGATACCAGCACACACTTTGCATACACTTTGTATGCTGGTAGGGGGTCACAGGTCCTGGCTGCCAGACATAAGGGAATGACTCATCTTGCTAGAGGGGAACTGGCTTCACCAGTTCCTGAGGAATGCTGGATTTTATCTAACCCACAGAAACTTTCCCATGCTATTGGTTGAGCTCACTTCCGGATATTTGGACAGCCTTTTAGGGTATGGGCTATTGAAGTTGCCTTTGGACCTGAAAGATGCTTCTCGTGACTCTCTTCTCTTGGGACTCCATGCAACTCTGAGGAGTTGCCTGAGAAGCCAGGAACCCTAGGGCTGAAGTAAGGTGGAACTGGCCAGAGGACAGGAGATTCAGTGGGAAAGGGGCTTGAGGGAGGTCAGAGAGCAGGGCTGTAAAGAGACTCCCCTGTGAGGGACAGAGGGCAGGGAAAGAAGCAGCAGGAAGGCAACAGACTGAGGACTGGGTGGGGGGGAGGAGAAAGAAAGCCTTTGAGACAGTTCTGAAGACAGCAAGGAGCACGTGATTTCAAACACATTGTGGGAGACTGAAGGAAGTCAGGAAGATTTTCTGGGACACTTGAAGCCCAAAGAGCAGGGCAGGGGGCTCCAAGGTACTGTAAAGCAGAGCAGGGGGCTGCTGCATACTGGAGGGAAGAGCAGGGGGACTTCAGGGTGCTGTAGAGCAGAGCAGGAGGCTTCGGAGTACTGTAGAGCAGAGCAGGGGGCTCCGGGGTACTGTAGAGCAGAACAGGGGGCTCTAAGGTACTGTAGAGCAGAGCAGGGGGCTCTAAGGTACTGTAGAGCAGAGCAGGGGGCTCTAAGGTACTGTAGAGCAGAGCAGGGGGCTCTAAGGTACTGTAGAGCAGAGCAGGGGCTCCGGGGTACTGTAGAGCAGAACAGGGGGCTCTAAGGTACTGTAGAGCAGAACAGGGGGCTCTAAGGTACTGTAGAGCAGATCAGGGGACTCCAGGGTACTGTAGAGAAGATCAAGGGACTCCGGGGTACTGTAGAGAAGATCAGGGGACTCCGGGGTACTGTAAAAACAGCAGGGGGTTCCGGGGTACTGTAGAGTAGAGCAGGGGACTCCGGGGTACTGTAGAGCAGAACAGGGGGCTCTAAGGCACTGTAGAGCAGAGCAGGGGGCTCCAGGGTACTGTAGAGCAGAACAGGGGGCTCTGGGGTACTGTAGAGCAGAACAGGGGGCTCTGGGGTACTGTAGAGCCGAGCAGGGGGCTCTGGGGTACTGTAGAGCAGAGCAGGGGGCTCCAGGGTACTGTAGAGGAGATAAAGGAGCTCCAGGGTACTGTAAAAAGAGCAGGGGGCTCCGGGGTACTGTAGAGCAGAGCAGGGGGCTCTAGGGTACTGTAGAGCAGGACAGGGGGCTCTAAGGTACTGTAGAGCAGATCAGGGGGCTCCAGGGTACTGTAAAGCAGAGCAGGGGGCTCTGGGGTACTGCAGAGCAGAGCAGGGGGCTCTAAGGTACTGTAGAGCAGAGCAGGGGACTCCAGGGTACTGTAGAGGAGATCAAGGAGCTCCGGGGTACTGTAGAGAAGATCAGGGGACTCCGGGGTACTGTAGAGAAGATCAGGGGACTCCGGGGTACTGTAGAGCAGAGCAGGGGGCTCTGGGGTACTGTAGAGCAGAACAGGGGACTCCGGGGTACTGTAGAGCAGAGCAGGGGGCTCTAAGGCACTGTAGAGCAGAGCAGGGGGCTCCGGGGTACTGTAGAGCAGGACAGGGGGCTCTAAGGTACTGTAGAGCAGAGCAGGGGGCTCCACGGTACTGTAGAGCAGGACAGGGGGCTCTAAGGCACTGTAGAGCAGAGCAGGGGGCTCCAGGGTACTGTAGAGCAGAGCAAGGGGCTCCAGGGTACTGTAGAGCAGAACAGGGGGCTCTGGGGTACTGTAGAGCAGAGCAGGGGGCTCTAAGGCACTGTAGAGCAGAGCAGGGGGCTCCGGGGTACTGTAGAGCAGGACAGGGGGCTCTAAGGTACTGTAGAGCAGAGCAGGGGGCTCCAGGGTACTGTAGAGCAGAACAGGGGGCTCTGGGGTACTGTAGAGCAGAGCAGGGGGCTCTAAGGTACTGTAGAGCAGAGCAGGGGGCTCCGGGGTACTGTAGAGCAGAGCAGGGGGCTCTAAGGCACTGTAGAGCAGAGCAGGGGGCTCCGGGGTACTGTAGAGCAGGACAGGGGGCTCTAAGGTACTGTAGAGCAGAGCAGGGGGCTCCGGGGTACTGTAGAGCAGAGCAGGGGACTCCATGGTACTGTAGAGGAGATCAAGGAGCTCCAGGGTACTGTAAAAAGAGCAGGGGGCTCTGGGGTACTGCAGAGCAGAGCAGGGGGCTCTAAGGTACTGTAGAGCAGAGCAGGGGGCTCCGGGGTACTGTAGAGTAGAGCATGGGACTCCGGGGTACTGTAGAGCAGAACAGGGGGCTCTAAGGCACTGTAGAGCAGAGCAGGGGGCTCCAGGGTACTGTAGAGCAGGACAGGGGGCTCTAAGGTACTGTAGAGCAGAGTAGGGGGCTCCAGGGTACTGTAGAGCAGAACAGGGGGCTCTGGGGTACTGTAGAGCAGAGCAGGGGACTCCGGGGTACTGTAGAGCAGAGCAGGGGGCTCTAAGGTACTGTAGAGCAGAGCAGGGGACTCCGGGGTACTGTAGAGGAGATCAGGGAGCTCCAGGGTACGGTAAAAAGAGCAGGGGGCTGCGGGGTACTGTAGAGCAGAACAGGGGCCTCCAAGGTGCTGTAGAGGAGGGAAGGGGGCTCCGGGGTACTGTAGAGCAGAGCAGGAGGCTCCACGGTACTGTAGAGCAGGACAGGGGGCTCTAAGGCACTGTAGAGCAGAGCAGGGGGCTCCAGGGTACTGTAGAGCAGAGCAGGGGGCTCTGGGGTACTGTAGAGCAGAGCAGGGGACTCCGGGGTACTGTAGAGCAGAGCAGGGGGCTCCACGGTACTGTAGAGCAGGACAGGGGGCTCTAAGGCACTGTAGAGCAGAGCAGGGGGCTCCAGGGTACTGTAGAGCAGAGCAGGGGGCTCCAGGGTACTGTAGAGCAGAACAGGGGGCTCTGGGGTACTGTAGAGCAGAGCAGGGGGCTCTAAGGCACTGTAGAGCAGAGCAGAGGGCTCCGGGGTACTGTAGAGCAGGACAGGGGGCTCTAAGGTACTGTAGAGCAGAGCAGGGGGCTCCAGGGTACTGTAGAGCAGAACAGGGGGCTCTGGGGTACTGTAGAGCAGAGCAGGGGGCTCTAAGGTACTGTAGAGCAGAGCAGGGGGCTCCGGGGTACTGTAGAGCAGAGCAGGGGGCTCTAAGGCACTGTAGAGCAGAGCAGGGGGCTCCGGGGTACTGTAGAGCAGGACAGGGAGCTCTAAGGTACTGTAGAGCAGAGCAGGGGGCTCCGTGGTACTGTAGAGCAGAGCAGGGGACTCCATGGTACTGTAGAGGAGATCAAGGAGCTCCAGGGTACTGTAAAAAGAGCAGGGGGCTCTGGGGTACTGCAGAGCAGAGCAGGGGGCTCTAAGGTACTGTAGAGCAGAGCAGGGGGCTCCGGGGTACTGTAGAGTAGAGCATGGGACTCCGGGGTACTGTAGAGCAGAACAGGGGGCTCTAAGGCACTGTAGAGCAGAGCAGGGGGCTCCAGGGTACTGTAGAGCAGGACAGGGGGCTCTAAGGTACTGTAGAGCAGAGTAGGGGGCTCCAGGGTACTGTAGAGCAGAACAGGGGGCTCTGGGGTACTGTAGAGCAGAGCAGGGGACTCCGGGGTACTGTAGAGCAGAGCAGGGGGCTCTAAGGTACTGTAGAGCAGAGCAGGGGACTCCGGGGTACTGTAGAGGAGATCAGGGAGCTCCAGGGTACGGTAAAAAGAGCAGGGGGCTGCGGGGTACTGTAGAGCAGAACAGGGGCCTCCAAGGTGCTGTAGAGGAGGGAAGGGGGCTCCGGGGTACTGTAGAGAAGATCAGGGGGCTCCGGGATAATGTAGAGAAGATCAGGGGGCTCCGGGGTACTGTAGAGCAGAACAGGGGGCTCTGGGGTACTGTAGAGCAGAGCAGGGGGCTCTAAGATACTGTAGAGCAGAGCAGGGGGCTCCAGGGCACTGTAGAGCAGAACAGGGGGCTCTAAGGTACTGTAAAGCAGAGCAGGGGGCTCTAAGGCACTGTAGAGCAGAGCAGGGGGCTCCGGGGTACTGTAGAGCAGGACAGGGGGCTCTAAGGTACTGTAGAGCAGAGCAGGGGGCTCCACGGTACTGTAGAGCAGGACAGGGGGCTCTAAGGCACTGTAGAGCAGAGCAGGGGGCTCCAGGGTACTGTAGAGCAGAGCAGGGGGCTCCAGGGTACTGTAGAGCAGAACAGGGGGCTCTGGGGTACTGTAGAGCAGAGCAGGGGGCTCTAAGGTACTGTAGAGCAGAGCAGGGGGCTCCGGGGTACTGTAGAGCAGAGCAGGGGGCTCTAAGGCACTGTAGAGCAGAGCAGGGGGCTCCGGGGTACTGTAGAGCAGGACAGGGGGCTCTAAGGTACTGTAGAGCAGAGCAGGGGGCTCCGGGGTACTGTAGAGCAGAGCAGGGGACTCCATGGTACTGTAGAGGAGATCAAGGAGCTCCAGGGTACTGTAAAAAGAGCAGGGGGCTCTGGGGTACTGCAGAGCAGAGCAGGGGGCTCTAAGGTACTGTAGAGCAGAGCAGGGGGCTCCGGGGTACTGTAGAGTAGAGCATGGGACTCCGGGGTACTGTAGAGCAGAACAGGGGGCTCTAAGGCACTGTAGAGCAGAGCAGGGGGCTCCAGGGTACTGTAGAGCAGAGCAGGGGGCTCTAAGGTACTGTAGAGCAGAGTAGGGGGCTCCAGGGTACTGTAGAGCAGAACAGGGGGCTCTGGGGTACTGTAGAGCAGAGCAGGGGACTCCGGGGTACTGTAGAGCAGAGCAGGGGGCTCTAAGGTACTGTAGAGCAGAGCAGGGGACTCCGGGGTACTGTAGAGGAGATCAGGGAGCTCCAGGGTACGGTAAAAAGAGCAGGGGGCTGCGGGGTACTGTAGAGCAGAACAGGGGCCTCCAAGGTGCTGTAGAGGAGGGAAGGGGGCTCCGGGGTACTGTAGAGCAGAGCAGGGGGCTCCACGGTACTGTAGAGCAGGACAGGGGGCTCTAAGGCACTGTAGAGCAGAGCAGGGGGCTCCAGGGTACTGTAGAGCAGAGCAGGGGGCTCCAGGGTACTGTAGAGCAGAACAGGGGGCTCTGGGGTACTGTAGAGCAGAACAGGGGGCTCTAAGGTACTGTAAAGCAGAGCAGGGGACTCCGGGGTACTGTAGAGGAGATCAGGGAGCTCCAGGGTAAGGTAAAAAGAGCAGGGGGCTGCGGGGTACTGTAGAGCAGAGCAGGGGCCTCCAAGGTGCTGTAGAGGAGGGCAGGGGGCTCCGGGGTACTGTAGAGAAGATCAGGGGGCTCCGGGATACTGTAGTGAAGATCAGGGGGCTCCGGGGTACTGTAGAGAAGATCAGGGGGCTCCGGGGTACTGTAGAGAGGAGCAGGGGGCTCCGGGGTACTGTAGAGCAGAACAGGGGGCTCTGGGGTACTGTAGAGCAGAGCAGGGGCTCTAAGGCACTGTAGAGCAGAACAGGGAGCTCTGGGGTACTGTAGAGCAGAGCAGGGGGCTCCGGGGTACTGTAGAGCAGAGCAGGGCACTCCATGATACTGTAGAGGAGATCGAGGAGCTCCAGGGTACTGTAAAAAGAGCAGGGGGCTCTGGGGTACTGTAGAGCAGAACAGGGGACTCCGGGGTACTGTAGAGCAGAGCAGGGGGCTCTAAGGCACTGTAGAGCAGAGCAGGGGGCTCCGGGGTACTGTAGAGCAGGACAGGGGGCTCTAAGGTACTGTAGAGCAGGACAGGGGGCTCTAAGGCACTGTAGAGCAGAGCAGGGGGCTCCAGGGTACTGTAGAGCAGAACAGGGGGCTCTGGGGTACTGTAGAGCAGAGCAGGGGGCTCTAAGATACTGTAGAGCAGAGCAGGGGGCTCCAGGGTACTGTAGAGCAGAACAGGGGGCTCTAAGGTACTGTAAAGCAGAGCAGGGGACTCCGGGGTACTGTAGAGGAGATCAGGGAGCTCCAGGGTAAGGTAAAAAGAGCAGGGGGCTGCGGGGTACTGTAGAGCAGAGCAGGGGCCTCCAGGGTACTGTAGAGCAGAACAGGGGCCTCCAAGGTGCTGTAGAGGAGGGCAGGGGCCTCCGGGGTACTGTAGAGAAGATCAGGGGGCTCCGGGGTACTGTAGAGAGGAGCAGGGGGCTCCGGGGTACTGTAGAGCAGAACAGGGGTCTCTGGGGTACTGTAGAGCAGAGCAGAGGCTCTAAGGTACTGTAGAGCAGAGCAGGGGGCTCCGGGGTACTCTAGAGCAGAACAGGGGGCTCTAAGGCACTGTAGAGCAGAGCAGGGGGCTCTAAGGCACTGTAGAGCAGAACAGGGAGCTCTGGGGTACTGTAGAGCAGAGCAGGGGGCTCTAAGGTACTGTAGAGCAGAGCAGGGGGCTCCGGGGTACTGTAGAGCAGAACAGGGGGCTCCGGGGTACTGTAGAGGAGATCGAGGAGCTCCAGGGTACTGTAAAAAGAGCAGGGGGCTCCGGGGTACTGTAGAGCAGAGCAGGGGGCTCTAGGGTACTGTAGAGCAGGACAGGGGGCTCTAAGGTACTGTAGAGCAGATCAGGGGGCTCCAGGGTACTGTAGAGCAGAACAGGGGGCTCTGGGGTACTGCAGAGCAGAGCAGGGGGCTCTAAGGTACTGTAGAGCAGAGCAGGGGGCTCCAGGGTACTGTAGAGCAGAACAGGGGGCTCTAAGGTACTGTAAAGCAGAGCAGGGGACTCCGGGGTACTGTAGAGAAGATCAGGGAGCTCCAGGGTAAGGTAAAAAGAGCAGGGGGCTGCGGGGTACTGTAGAGCAGAGCAGGGGCCTCCAAGGTGCTGTAGAGGAGGGCAGGGGGCTCCGGGGTACTGTAGAGAAGATCTGGGGGCTCCGGGATACTGTAGTGAAGATCAGGGGGCTCCGGGGTACTGTAGAGAAGATCAGGGGGCTCCGGGGTACTGTAGAGAAGATCAGGGGGCTCTAGGGTACTGTAGAGAAGATCAGGGGGCTCCGGGGTACTGTAGAGAGGAGCAGGGGGCTCCGGGGTACTGTAGAGAAGATCAGGGGGCTCTGGGGTACTGTAGAGAAGATCAGGGGGCTCTAGGGTACTGTAGAGAAGATCAGGGGGCTCCGGGGTACTGTAGAGAGGAGCAGGGGGCTCTGGGGTACTGTAGAGAAGATCAGGGGGCTCTAGGGTACTGTAGAGAAGATCAGGGGGCTCCGGGGTACTGTAGAGAGGAGCAGGGGGCTCCGGGGTACTGTAGAGAAGAGCAGGGGGCTCCGGGGTACTGTAGAGAAGAGCAGGGGGCTCCGGGGTACTGTAGAGAAGATCAGGGGGCTCCGGGGTACTGTAGAGAGGAGCAGGGGGCTCCGGGGTACTGTAGAGAAGAACAGGGGGCTCGCAAGTACTGTAGATCTTGGCGATGGTAAAAATATCAGAAGAACAAAAATCTGAAGAGATGCTCAAGAGTCTCCTGGTGTACAGTAGGAAGCCAGAGAGTACAAAAGCTTGGGAAGGAGGGCAGAAGAATGCAGTAAAAGGTAAGGACTCAGGGGGAATATAAGATTCTGGGAACAATGACAGAGGCTGGGACTACAGTAGGATGTGGGGATAGGGGATGCCGAAGACCCCAAAAAAAGGCTGTGTTGTGAGGAGGATTGGAGACTAAAGGTACAGGCAGGCGGCTAAAGGTGACATCAGGCATGAAATGGGGTAGTTGGAGGAGGACTGGGGTCCCAGAAGAAGGTTATGATACTGAGGAACAGTTCCTAAAGCTCGGGAAGTATATATATAGTACCTGAGCTAGGATGGAAGGATTCGAAGAGGGTATGAATCTGCTGAACAGAGGAGGAGGCTCAAGGAGCATGTCCAAGCCTGGAGGACAGGGAGGCAGCAAGCAGAGCTAGCACAGTGCGATAGGGAGAGCAGATAGACAGGATTGAGGGCCATACTGTCCTGGGAATGTGATGTTTGGAGAGAAAATGTAGTGTTTAGAGAGGAATGTGGTGTTTAGAAAGCAAGAAGGAACACTGAAACAGGTAGGCTGGGAAGAATCTAGCAGGGTCTAAGGGCTGGGGGAGGGCAAAGGTTACACAACAGGCTGAAGCAGTAGGCTGAAGGGGAGAGTGGGAGGTGCAAAGGGAGGGGAAAGATAGAAAAGGGCAGAAGGATAGGGAGGTGTCAGGAAGCCGCGAAGGAACACAGCAGCTCTCACAGCAGCTCTGGTAAGAGGAATGGCCGGGGCTTGTGAGGGGCAGCCTGCTGATGAGGAAGGCAGAGAAGCACGGCGGGTATGAGGCTGGGTTAGAGTGTGAATAAGAGGCCTGGAGGAAGGGGGAAAGAAGGCTGAAACTGGAGGCTAGGCACAGAGGACAGCAGGAAGCTGGGAAGGGGCTGGGGAGAGTTCGGGGTGGGAGGGGGTTCAAAAGGCTGGGGAGAACAAAGGCTGTAGAGAAGGACATGTGGATGAGGAGGGCAGACAGGGGAAGGCTGTGAGAGGCAGGTGACTAGGTAGGGAAAGAGAGGCAGGTGACTAGGTAGGGTGGAGTAGATTAAGCCAAAGGCTGGTGAGGACAGTCCGTGTGGCAGGAGAAGGACATGTGACATGTGAGGAGAGCAGAAGGCTCAGGGGGCGTCATGATGCTATGGGAAGATAGACGTCTACTGGGGAAGGCATGCGGGTTAGAGGGAGGGAGAGAGACTGGAAAAGCCGATGGCTGAATCGGTGTGCAGGAGGCTGGGGAGTAGCAGGGGTATGCTTGGAGTCTGAGGAAGGGCTGGAGTACGGGGAGGCACCTAAATGCAGCAGATGGCTGGGGGGGGGGCAGAGACAAAGTACAAAGGTGGCCTGTGGCCAGAGGCTCAGTGAAGTATAAGGGTCTGGGCGATCCAGAAGACCAAAGAAGAGGGCAGTGGGCTCAGGAGGAAGACAGAAAAGAACCAGGTGGCTAAAGGAAGACGGAAGGTTAGAGGAAGATAGACGGCTTAAGGAGGGCAGATAGCTGGGGAACAAGAAGGGAGGCGAGGGAGGGGGTAGGATGGTTTGTATCCAGACAAGGACAAGAGGCTGGGGGAGAGGAGGCTTCAGGGGAGGGCAGAATTTAGGGGACAAGGACAACAAGGCTCCTCAAAAGGAGGGTAGGACACTACAGGAGCTCGGGCGGTTCTCCTGTAGGATAAGAAGCTGAGGAGAAAGGCCAGATGTTCAAGAAATGGTAGGGAAACTGGGAGCTAGGCACTAGGTGGTGGTGGTGGGGCATAAAAGGATGAGGGGGCTGAGGCAGACAGGAGGGCAGGAGGTTGAGGGGAAGAGGACTCATGGAAGGCGGGGGATGGGCAGAATGACAAGAATCTCAGGAGGCCGATGGAGCTCTGACAACGCCCAGAGCTACGGTAATAGGTCAAAGGCTGGGGAGGAGGCTAGGAGATCTTAGGAGATTCTGGAAAGGCACGAGCCTGGGGGGAGGGCCTAGGTAGAATGGGCGTGGTGGAAAGATAGTAGATAGAGCGGTGGGAGACTCAGGTAGGGAGGAATTGGCTGTTCAAGACCAAAGCTGGAGAGGCAGGGTAAAGAGTGGGGGATGGACAGGCAGGTCGAGTAAAGACAGAGGCTAGAGGAGGCAGATAGCTCAAGGGTAAGCAAGAGGCTAGGACAGAGGGCCCAGTGGAATTTAGGAGGGAGGCTATAGGAAAAAATAAAGGTAAGAGCCTGGGTAGAGGGCCTGATGCTGAGAGGGGGTAGGAGGTTGGCAGAGGACAGGATGGTAAGGATGAAGGCAAGGGTGAGGGAGAGGGATAAAAGTACAGAAAGGGAGCAAGGCTGAGCAGGTGATCAGGAAGAGGGGTATATCAGCAGGCTAAGGGGAAGATGCTGGAGATGAGGACAGAGTCTAAGGAGGATGGTATGGCAGGAGACTAAAGGACGGTCCATGGGTGAGGAGCAGTGCAAGAGGCTCGTGGAGAAGGACTAAGAAGCCAATAAGGCAGAAGTGAGGGGTGAGTAGATGAGAGCAGAATGATGGAGGTGAGGAGAGAAGGACCTGGAGGAAGACGGGAGGGCCAGAAGGAAGAAGAGAAGTGAGTCAAGGACAAGTTCTGAGGGAGGGAGGTCGTGAGGAGGAGAGCATGCTGCTCAGGGGAGGGTATGAAGCTGGGAGAAGAAAGAAGGAGAATGGTAAGAAGCAGAAGAAACTGTGAGGGTATCCAGGACGAGTAGCTGCAGGGCAGGAGGCAGAGGCTAGCCAAAGGGCTGGGAGGACACGGACGGCTATGGAGGAGGACATGTGGGAATGAGGAGATCCTGAGGTGAAAGGGGAAGGTGGGAGTGTGGAGCAAAAAGGCATGAGGCTCAAGATGGGGGGTAGAAGGTTGGTGGGGGCCAGAAAGCTCTGGAAGAGCTGAAGGACACTAGGGCCTGAAAGAAGACTCAAGGTTTGAGAAGAGAACAAAAGGCTCAGAGACAGAGTAGAGGTGAGGGGAAGAAGTCAGATTCTGGAGGGTGGTGAAGAATAGAGGTAGCTTAGAGGAGAGTTAGAAGGATAGGGATGGAAAGATGGAGGTGAGGAAAAGATGCTGGAGGTGACAGGGTACTAGGGAGAAGAGACAAAGGGAGATGCCAGGAGACACACCAGGAAGTTATTAGTAAGGAAACTAGGAACACTATTATAAGACTAGAGAAATCCTGGCAGGGGGTGAACTGTTTGTTATATCTGACTAGTGAGCTGGGAGTACAGGCACTGGAAATGGAGAAAGCTGGGGGAAAGAAGCCCCTAGGGAAGTCTTAAAGGCTATGGAGGTACACAAATGTTGTGCAGGAAGATAAAGATGTTCAGGGTGAGGGTATAAAGTTCCAGGGGGTCCCCAGAGACACAGGGAGGTGAGTAGACTGGGGATGGTATCATAAGGAATGGAGTCTGAGAATGAGGGCCAAATGCCCCAGGACAATATGAGACTCTGGGACAAGAGAAGGATAATGAGGCTGGTGTCTTAAAAGAAAAGGGAAGGAGGTCATGAGAAGCACAAGACAGGGGTTAGGAGGATGGTGGATGGTGAAGAGGAGGGCAGGAGACACAATGGGATTGCTGGACACTAAGAGGGAATGCAGGAAGGATGGGGTGAGCCGACTTCATGGGTAGAGCCCAGATGTGGGAAGTGAGGGCCAAAGTCCAGAAGACTGGAAATGCTAGTCCCAGGGATAGGGAGAGGGGAGTCTTCTGCAGCTGAAAAGTTTGATAAGAGGGAAGTGTGTTCCCAGAAAGAGGAGGGCACTGGGGTCTAGAAGCACTCCTAGGGTGTCTAAGAATCTGAGTACAGAGCCAGAAAGGTGCGGTTGAAACTTAGCAGATAGAGAACAGAAAGATAGCTTGTTGGCCAGATAGGACAGTGTTAGGTGACTGGATAAAGGGCAAAGCCTGGGTTCAGAGGTCAGGAACTCAGGGAGGGGGGCAGGGAAAGGCAGTGGCTAGAGAGGAAAACAGGAGTCTCAGAAATTCTGGATCAGAGACTGAGGTAAAGGAGAAATCTCGGTGTCAGGGCTGTGTAGGGGAACTGGAAAGGACTGGAGAGCTGTGGGAGGATGGCAAGTCTGTGCAAGAGAACAGGAGGCTCAGGATGTGCCTAGAAGATAGGGGAAATCAGGACTTTGGAGAGAGGGCAGTAGACAAGGAGGGTGATGGGATGGTGAGTTGACAGGCCAGGTGTAGAGGGCTAGTCTCTGGGACGTTAGGGGTCACTGTGTGGAAGCACAGGCCTTTGACATGAGTGCGGAAGTATGGGGAAAATTCAGAGACTGTCCTGGGACATAGTGCTCCTGAGTGCAGGGTACACACCAGGAGCAAGAAAGACTGGGGATTGCGGCAGGAGGTTCACGGAGACAGGAGGCTAGATGGGCTAAGAAGAGCAGGGAGGAGGCCAGGGACCAGGAGGAGAACAGAGGCTATGGTGAGAGTAGGAGTCTAAGGGAGGAGCTGAGTCCTGAGGAGGAAGGCTGCATGCTTGGTGGCATGGCGGGAAGACACGGATAGAGCAGAGAGGAGAGACAGCAAAAGGATTGGAGTGAATAACAACAGGGGAGTTTATGTATTGTATTAGGAACATAGGAGTCTGAGAGCAAGGCAAGATGGATGCTGGAGAGAGGATTATGAACCAGGGAGGGTAGGCAGAATTGGATTTGAATAAAGATGAAAGATAAAGAAGAGTGATGTCAAGGGTCCCTGTGTGCAGAAAGAGTCAAAACCTTAGATGGACAGGAAGGCTGAGAAAAGGCCAGCTTGCACTCTGCAGGAGGGGAAGTGGCTCATATATATGGCAAGGTGGCTGGAAGGGACAGCAAGCTAGACAGGAGGACAAGGAGATGTGTAGGTAATCAGGAGTCAATGTGGGAGGCAAGGCAAGTGGGGATGCAGATAGGAGAATGAAGAATGTGATTTGAGGCCTGGGCTTGACTGGAGGTTTGGGAGATCACGGTGAAGAGTGTAAAAGAAGATATGGATCATGTAGGGAAGAAGGCTCATAGAAAAGTAGGAGCCTGCTGCACATAACTGGTCTGGAAAATAGGCTCACAGTAACATAGATAAACCTTTTCTTGAAAAACAGAAGAAGAAGGAGAAGGAGAAGAAGAAGAAGAAGAAGAAGAAGAAGAAGAAGAAGAAGAAGAAGAGGAGGAGGAGGAGGAGGAGGAGGAGGAAGGACAAGGAGGAGGAAAGGTAAAATAGATAAGGAGGGAACAGGAAGAAATATGGAAGAGAAAAAAGAGGGAAAAGGAAGAAGGAAAAAAGTGGGAATAAGAGAAAAGAGGGAAGAGTAAGAGGGAAGAGCGGGAAGAGGAGATATAGAAGAGAAAACATGAAAGATTTGGAGGGGGAGAGAAAAGAGAAGAGGAAGGAAGGGCAAAAGAGAAATATAGAAAGGAGAGAAACGTAGAAAGGCAGGAAAAGAAGAAAGGGGGAGGTTATAGGGAAGAGGTAAGGATAGGTAGGAGCGACTAGAATAAAAGGATGAGGAGAGAAGAGGGATGAATGAAGAGGTGTGAGGAAAAGGGAAGAAGAGGGAATAGGAAATAGAAGGGAAGTATGACTATAAGGGAGAAAGGAAGAGAAGGGAGACAGGAAAAGGAGGAAAGTGAAAGTGGAGGGAAGTGAGAAGAGGAAAGAGGGAACAGGACTGAGGCAAAAAGAGGGAGATTGAGGTAGGAAGAGGAGGGAGGAGAGAATGGGTAGGAAGAGAAAAAGGAGGGAAGGGAAATGAGAGGAAGCAAGAAAGAAGAGGGAAGAGAAGAAAAGATTGGTAAGGAGGGAAAAGGAGAGAAGTATAAATATAATAGATGGAAGAAGAAAAGAAGGAAAATGGAAGAGTAGAGAAGATGGATGAGGAAGAGAGAGGGAAGAGGAAGAAGAATGAGAAATAGGGAGGATGGAAAATAAAGGAGAAGAGAAGGGAAGAGAAGAGGAGAGTAATGGAAGAAGAAAAAAGGAGGGTAGAAGAGGAAGTAGTACAATGAAAAAAAGAGGAAAGAAGATTGAGAAACTAACAGTGATGACGAAAGAGGCAAGAAGAAATAAGAGAATAATGGAGCAAGGATAGAAGAAGAAAGAGAAAGGAAGAGACAGAGGAAAAACAGAAGTGGGAAGTGGAAGGGTGAGAGAAGAGGGAAGATAATGAAAGATGGAGTCAGAGTGAGGAGGGAATAAGGGTGTGAAAGGAATAAGAAACAGGAGGGAGTAGAGAAGAGAGGGGGAGTGGGAAGGGGACTGAGGAGGCAAGGAATGAAAAAAGAGAAGGGGAAGGAAAAACGAAGTCGACGAAAGGACAGAGGAGGAAGGAGGAGGTTATAGGGACAAGAATGTAAAGAAGGGATCAGGGGAGATGAGGAAAAGAGAGGGAGCAATTAGGAGGGAAGAGGAGAGAGAAAAGAAAAGAGTAGAAGATGGAAGTTCAAAGTAGACGATAGTGTAAAGGGGAAGGAGGAGGGAATAGAATGGAAGAAGGAAGATGAGGGAGTGGGGAAATAAAGAAAGTGGAAAATGGAGGAAAGTGGAAAGGAGAAGGGAAGGGGGAAGGGAAAGAGGCAAGTAAGGTGAAGGAAGAGAAAGGAAGAGGGAAAAGAAGGGAAGAGGAAGCATGAAAGAAGAGGGGAGAAGGAGTGGGGAGGAAATAACAGGGAAGATGGAAAGGAAAGGCGGAAGGTGCAGGGCTGAAGGAAAAGGAGGGAAGTTGAAGGGGTAGAGAATAGGAGGGATGATGAAAGAGGATGGAAGAGGACATGAGTGGGATGATGAGGAAAAAGGAGGGAAAAGAGAAGAGGAGGGTAGAAGAGGAGGAAAAAGAGATGAGCAAGGAGGAAAGATGAGAGAGGAGAGAGGGAAAGGGAGTAAAGAAGAGGAAGAAAAATGGAAGTAGAGGGAAGGAGAAGGAATATGAAAAAGAGGAAAGACATGGTAAGAGGAACAAGAAGGGAAGAAGAAGAAAGAAGATTCAGGAAGATGGAAGTTGAACAGTGAAAGAGGATGGAAGAGTTTGGAAGAGGAAATGGGAGAAAGGAGGGAAGAGGACATGATTGAAGTGGAGGAAAAACAAAAGAAAAGGTAAGAGGGATGGAAAGAGAAAGTGACAGAAGAAGGAAGAAAAGGGATGGGAAAAAAGGAAGAGAGAAGAAGAAGGAACAGATGGTGAAAAATGAAAATGGAGGGAGGCAGAAAGAGGGAAAAGGTGGAAAAATGAGGTGGGAGGAGGGACAAGGGAAGTGTTTGGAGGACAAGAGCAGGAAAGAGGAAGGAAGAAGAGAGAGGAAGAATGGCAAAGGTGGAAAGAACAGGGAAGAGAGAAGAGAATGTTAGAGGACAAAAGAGGGAAGAAAAAGATATGATGGGAAAGGAATCAATAGTGAAGATGAGGGAAGAGGGATAAAAAGGAAGAAGGAAAATTATGGAAGAAGGAAGAAGAGGTCTGAGGGAAGAGCAGAGAACAATGAAGAAGAGGAAAGAGGGAAGGGGGATGAAGAGGGAGGACAAGAGAGGAGGAAAAAGGAAGGAAGAGGAGGGAAGAAGAAAGAGGAAGAAGAAAGGGAAGGGAGGAGAGAAGAAGACAAATTAGTGAAGAAGAGAGAAGAGAGAGATAGAAGAGGAAAGAGGGGAAAGAGAAGGGAACAGGAAGAAATAAAGAAGAAAGTGGAGAAAAGAGGTAAGGAAGAGAAGATAAGTGGATATATAGGGAAATGAGGTTAAGAAGGATGAGGAGGAAAGAAGAGGCCAAGGAAAGACAAAGGAAAAGGGAAGGGGAAAAAGAAAAGAGAGAAAGGGTCATAGAAGGGAAGTGGAAGAAGAGATAATAGGAAGGAAGAGAATAAAATGAGGGAAGGAGGAAAATGGAAGTGGAAAAGGAGGGAAGGAGAGGCAAAAGAGAAGAGAAAGGAAGAAGGAAGAGGAGGAAGTAAAAAAAAGAGAAGGGGAGGGAATGTTATGAGAAGAGAAGAGGAGAAATAAGAAGAAAGAAAGAGTATGGAGGAGGGAGGAGAAGGAAGAAAAATGTAGACATAAGACAAAGAAAGAAAGAAAAGGAGTGAAGAGTTAAGGAGCAGGAAAAGGGACAAAGACAGAATGAAAGATGAGAGAGGAAAAAGGATGTCTGAGGGAACAGAAAGTATAAGGTGAGAGCAGGAAAGAACAAAGTGGAGGGAAGTGGGAAGAGAAGGAAGGAGAGAAGAGGGAAGTAGAGGAAGATGAGAAATGAAGGGAAGAGGAGAGTGTTGGGATAAGGGAAGATGAAGGAGGAGGGATCAAAATTGAGGGAGCAATTAGAGGATGGAGGGAACAGGAGGAAATAAATGAGGAGGGAAAAAGGAAGAGGAGGAAGCAAGAAAGAAGAGGGAAGAGTAGGGATAAAAGAAGAAGAGGGCAGATAGAAGAAGACAGAAGGAGGAAGAAAAGGAAGAATAGAAAAGAGAAAAGGAGGTAGGAGGGAAGAATAAGAAAGAGGAAAAAGCAAGGAAAGGGAACAAGAAAGGAAGAGGGAGAAAGAAGAAGGATGAAGGGAGGAGAGTTAAGAGGGAAAGAAGGAGAGAAGAGGAAGGGAGATCAAAGTGAAAGGAGGAAAGAAGCCAGGCAGTGAGGTGGTGCACACCTGTAATCTCAGCACTTGGGAGGCAGAAGCAGGTGGATCTCTTTGAGTTTGAGGCCAGCCTGGTCTACAAAGTGCATCCACAACAGCCAGCGCTATTACACAGAGAAACCTTGTCTGAAAAAAAACAAAGAAAGAAAGAAAGAAAGGGTAGGGATGAGTGAAGTGAAGGGAGAACAGAAAGGGAGAGAATGGAGGGAGAAGGGAATATGAGGTAGGCGGGGGAATAGTGAAGAGTAGGGTGTGAAGAAGCAGAGAGAACGGGAAAGATGAGTGAGGAAGGAAAAGTGAAGAGTGAAGAGGAGTTAAGATAGAAGAGGAAGAAAGAGGAAAGGAGGGAGGAGTGAAGGTGGAAAAGGATGCATAATAGACAAAAAAGAAAGAGGAGGAATGAGAGAAGAGGAGGGAAGTGAGAAGGGGAGGGAGTAGGAAGAAAAGGAAAAGGTGTCAGGTGCTGGGGTGCACACCTATAATCCCAGGACTCTAGGAGGCAGAGGCAGGTGGATCTCTGTGAGTTTGAGGCCAGCCTGGTCTACAAAGTGAGACCAGCACATCCAGGGCTACACAGAGAAACCCTGTCTCAGAAAAAGAAGAGGGAAAGTGATTGAAAGGAAAAATGGAAAGGGGGAAGACGAGGAAAGAGAAGGGCAGAGGGTGAAGAAAGGAAAAGGAGATAAGAACTATGAGAAAAGAAAATGAGGTAAAGTAAAGGAAGAAAAGGGAGATGGAATAAAGAAGAGAGAGGGAATTGTTGGAAATAAGGAAGAGTAGGGTGAGGAGAAGAGGAGGGAAGAGGGAAGAGGAAAAATGAGTGAGGAGGGAAGAGAGACGTGAAAATGGGAAAAAGAGGAGGGAAGAAGGAAAATGGAGAAAAAGGAAGAAAGTAAAGGAGGGAGAAAGGAGCAAGAAAGTAGAGGGACTAAAGAAGAGGAAAGAGAAGAAAGGAGAATGGCGGAGAGAAGAAGGAAGAAAAGGTAAGATGGAATACGAAGGGGGAGGAAATGGGAAGGTGAGGGAGAGGGAGGTGGTACAAGGGAGAAGAAAGGATGAAAGAAGAGACAAAAGGAGAAAGGACAGTGTAAGATGAAGGGAAGAGGATGGATAAGAGAAAAGAAAAGAAGGACAAAGAGACAAGGAGATAAAGATATTAGGAGGAAGAAGGAGGGAAGATGACAGAAGGAGGTGGAAGAGGAAAGAGGGTAAGAGTGGAATAGGAGAAAAGAGGGAATGAGTGTGAGAGGGACTAGGAGGGAAGAGACAAGAGGAAGGAAGAGGGAAAGGAGAGAAGTGAAAAGGTGAGGGAGGAGGAAAGAAGAGAAAATGAGTATAAGGAAGGAAGAGGAGGAGTGATTGAAGTGAAGGGAGACAAAATAGGTAAGAGGTGCTGTAAGGGAAGTTGACTGAGGGAGGAAGAGAAGGAATGAATATGAGAATTAAAAGAGAGGGGAGGAAGAAGAAAAGAGGGAATAAGGAAAAAGAAGAAGAAAGAAGGGAAAAGGAAAAAGGATGAAGGAAGGTGATTGAGTATGGAAGGAGAGTGGCGGGAGAAAATAAAAAAGAGTGGGTAAGGGGAACTGGGAGAGAGGACATACAAGTACTGAGGGGAGTTGAAGATGGACAAGGGAAGTGGAGTATGAGGGAAGAGCAGAGAATAAGGAAAAAAGAGGGCAGATGGAAGAGGAAGGAAAAGGAATTGAGAACTGAGAAAAATGAGGAGGTAAAAGGAAGCAAAAAGAAGAGAGAAAGGAGAATGGAGTAAAAAGGAGAAAGGATGGACGAGGAAGGAATAGGAAAGAAGATGGATGAGGAAAGACAGGAGGGAGGCAGCAGGAAAAAAGGAATGAAGAGGGAAGAGGGAAAAGGAAATAAATGGAGGAAAAAGGGAAGAGGAAGGGAAGCAAAAATGGCTAGGTAGAGTGAAGAGGGAGGATCACAGGAATGGAGGAAGGAAGAGGAGGGATGAGGGAAGAGGATGGAAGAAGGAAGGAGACAGAGGAGAGAGGAGAGAAGAAGAGAGAAATAAGAAATGAAAGGAGGAGCTGGACACAGTGGTGCATGCCTGTATTCCTATCACTCAGGGAGGTTGAGGCAGGTGGATCTCTGCAAGTTCAAAGCCAGCCTGGTCTACAAAGTAAGTCCAGGACAGCCAAGGCTACACAGAGAAACCCTGTCTCAAAAAATAAAAAATTAAAAAGAAGAAAGAAGGAAAAATAAAGAAAAGAAAGGGAAGGAGGGGAAGAGGGAAGAGGAGAGTGTAAAAAGAGCAGGGAAAATGGATGAGTAGAAAAGAGGAAGGAAGCATGAAAAGAGAATGAGCGAAGAGGAGAGACGAAGGAAGGAGGAGGATAGAAGAGGAAAGAAGAGAGTAGGCAAGGGAGGAGGAATAGGAAATAGAGTTTCTATTGATATGAAGGCAATCTTTGACCACAGCAACTCTTGTAATGAAAAAAATTAATTGGGACTGGATTGCCCAGCTTCAGAGGTTTAGTCCATTATTGTCATGGCAGAAAGCTGGAGAAGTTGATGAGAGTTCCTCATCTGGATTGGCAGATAGCATGAAATGTGACACCGGTCCTGGCCTGAGCATTTGGAAACTCAAAGCCCACCTCAGTGACACAGTTCTTCCAACAAGGCCAATCAAGGCCACACCTCCTAATAGTGCCACTCCCTGTTACACTTAGAAGACCATTATGATTCAAACTACCACAGTAAGGTAAGAGAAAAGAGAACGAATCAGAGAAGGGGAGTGATGATTAAAGGGGGAAGAGGAAATAAAGGAGAAAATAGGGAAGTGAAGAGCAGGGGGATGAGAAGGGTAAATCAGGGTTGAGAAAAGAGGAGAAAGAAAAAAGAAAATAGGGAAGAGAAGGGAAAGGCTAAGAGGCAAGAGAGAAGAGAGATAAAGGCTGAGAGAAGAAGCAAATGGGAAGATACAGGAGGAGGGAAGAAAAGAAATGAGGGTACAAGGGGGAGGTAAGAGTGAAGATGAGAGAGGGGAGGACAAAGGAGGAGGGAGGCTGGAAGAGAAAAAAGAGAAAGAAGGGAGAATAAAAGTAGAGAGGGTGTGAATGTTGAGAGAAGAGCTAGGAATGGGATGGAGGAAAGCCAAGGGAGAAGAGAGGAGAGGAGTGGAGGAAAAAGGGAAGAAGACCGAAGAGAGAAGGACAGAAAGAGACAGAAGGAAGCAAGAAGAGTTCTGATGAAGGAAGAAGTGAGAGCAGAGAAATGGATAGAATACAATGGAGGAAGGATTAGCGAAGAGGAAGGCAGAGGAAGAAATAGGGAGGAGGTAAAAACAGGGAAGAGAATGCAGGATGGAAGAGTTGGGAGGGGAAAGAGGGTGAAGAGAGAAGTAGAAAGTGGCGAGAAGAGGTAAGGGGCTTGTGTAGGGAAGAGAGAGGAGAGAAGGGGAAAGTGAAGGGAGGTGGAAATGGGACATAGGAGAGAATAAAGGGGAAGAAGGAAGAGAAGGGAGCAATGACGCGGAATATAAGGGAAGAAGTGAAGCAAGGGAAGAGGGAAAAGGGGGTGAGAAAGATCAGAAAAGAAGAGGAGGGACGAGGACAGATGAGGAAAGGGGATGAAAGAGGGCAGAAGTAGGAGGACATAGTAGGAAAGAGGAAGGGGAGAAAGGAAGAAGATGGAGGAGACAAAAGGAAGGTGAAGGGAATATGAAGGAAAGGAAAGGGGAAGAAACAAGGAAAAGGCTTGAGGAGGATGGGTGAAAGACCATGAAGAGAGAAGAGAGGGTTGAAGAAGAATTAAGAGAAAAAAGGAAGGAAAAGAGAGGAAGAGAGGAGCAAAGTGGCATGAGGAAAAAAGAGGAAAGAAAAGCAAAGAGGGTGAAGGATGTAAAAGGTGGGGGTATTAAAGAGGACTAAGCAGGAAAAAGAAGGGGAAGGGATGGGCAAAGAGGAGAGAAGAGTGAATTGAGAGTGGAAGGGAGGAGGAAAAATGGTAGACAAGAGAAGATTAGGAAACAGGAAAAGAGGGAATAGGGAAGTGACTAAAACGGATAAAAAGAAAAGAGGGAAGAGGTAATTGGGAAGGTGAGGGAGGGTAGAATAGGAGGGAAGTGGGAGTAGGAATTAAGGAGGGAAGATGAGGAATAAAAGGAGAATAGGGAAGGGGAAACTGGAAGAAAAAGGGGAGCAGAAGAAAAAGAGAAGAGAAGGGATGAGAGAAATGGATGGGGTGGGAGAGGAAAAGAGGAGGGAGGATGGCAGATACCCCATGAGGGAATAAGAAAGAGGAGGAGGAAACTGAATGTAGAAAAGGAAGGATGAGGAAATAGAAAAGGGAAGAGAAAAATGGAGAGAAGATGAGGGAAGATGATGGAAGATGATAGAAGAGGAAAGAGGATGAAAGTGAATAGAGGAGAGTAAAGAAAAAAGGATATAGTTGGGGAAAAAGAAAATGAGAGAAGTGGAAAGTGGAACGACTTTGAAAGGTGAGGGAGGAGATAAGAAAGAAGAGGTAAAGTGAGTGAAAGCAAAGAAGAAAGAAAAGAGAAAATGAAGGAAGAGGAAGAGAAAAGGGAGGGAGGATGAAAGAAAGGGAAAGCAGTAAAAGGGAAGGAAGAATGGAAGTATAGGCAGTATAAAATGCAATAGGAGAGTGAAGATGAGGGAGGCTGAGGGAACATAATGGAAGGAAGGGAAAGGCAGATGGTGGAAGAAAAGGGAGGAGGATTTAAGAGGGAATCAGATAGAAGGGAGAAGAAGAAGAAAGACTGCACTAGAAAGAGGAGAGAAAGGAGTTTGGAAATGATGATAAGAAGCAGGGGGAGGGAAGTTAGAAGAGAAAAAAGAGAGAATGAAAGTAGGTAAGAGGACAGAAGAGTGTCAAAAAGGGAAGAGGAGAAAAGGGATGAAGGAAAAGGAGAACTATGGGAAGGAGAAGGGAAATCAGGGAAAGAGAAAGAGGACTGAAGAGAGAGGGCTAGCGGGGCAAGGAGAGGAAGCAAGGGCAGATGAATCTGTGGGAAGATTGAAGGTGAGGGAATAGGTAAGAGGAGGTCAAAAGAGAAGAAAGAATATGAATGGAAAGGAAAGAGGAAGGAATAGGAGGGAGCTGGATAAAGAAAGGATAAGGGACGTGTGAATTGGATGGAAGAAGAGTGAAGAGGATGGAAGGAAAAAAGAAGAGGAGAAAAGAACAAGCCACATGGAGTGTAAAGAGAGAAGGGAAGTGTAAAGGCTAGAAAGAAGAGGCAAGAGGACAGAAAAAGTACAAAGATGTAAGAGGAGATAAAGGGAAATAGAGGAAGGAGGAAAGTAATATGGACAAGAGAATTGAAGAATGAAGAGGAGGAAAGAAAAATGGGAGGACAGAGAGATGAAGCAGAAGCAAGGAACAGGAGGGATAGAAGAATAGGATGAAAATGAATAGTTGAGGGAGGAAGGGGGGACATTTAGGAGAGAACAGGATGTTGAAGGAAAAAGAGGGAGGAGAAAACATAATAGGATGGAAGAGAGGAGGAAAGAAGATAAAGGAGGTGATACGAAAGTGAAGGAAAATGTCCTCCCTTCTGTCCCACTTTCCTGGTAAGTGAAGACTTTCATGGGACATGCCCCTTGGGCTAGTGTCCAGATATAAGTGAGTATATACTATTTGACTCTTTCTGCTTCTGGGTTAACTCACTCATTATGATAATTTCTAGTTCAATCCATTTGTCCACAAATTTCAGGAATACCTTGTTTTTAATAGCTGAGTAGTATTCCATAGTGTACCACATTTTCTTTGTCCATTCTTCTACTGAGGGATACTTAGGCTGTTTCAGTGTTCTGGCTATTATGAATAAGGCCTCTATGAACATGGCTGAGCACATGTCATTGTTGTGTGCTAGAGCATCTTCTGGGTATATTCCAAGGAGTGGAATAGCTGGGTCTTGAGGAAGCCTTATTCCCAGTTTTCTGAGATAGTGCCAGATAGATTTCCAAAGTAGCTGTGCTAGTTTGCATTCTCACCAGCAATGAAGGAGTGTTCCTCTTTCTCCTCATCCTCACCAGCATGTGGTGTCATTTGAATTTTTGATCTTAGCCATTCTGATGGGTGTAAGATGGGATGTCAGAGTTGTTTTGATTTGCATTTCCCTGATGACTAAAGGATGTTGAGCATTTCTTTATGTGTTTCTCAGCCATTCGATGTTCCTCTGTTGAGAATTCCCTGTTTAGTTCTCCTATTGGGACTCTAGGTGAGAGAAGCATAGGAGAATGGGAAAATAGAAGGATCCAGATGGTCCTAGCAACCTACAAGAAGAACATTATAATGGTAGGACCTGGGCCCAGGGGTCCTGCTCAAACTATGTCACCAGCCAAGGACAATACATGCAGTAAAATTCGAATCCCTGCCCAGATCTAGCCAATGGACAGGGCATTCTCCACAGTTGAGTGGAGAGTGGGGACTGACTTTCACAGGAACTCTGGTGCCCCATATGTGACCATGTCTCCTGGATGGGGAGGCCTGATGGCACTCAGAGAAATGATAGCAGGCTACTAAGAAGAGACTTGATACCCTATGAGCATATACAGGGGGAGGAGGTCCCCCTCAGTCACAGTCATAGGGGAGGGGGGTAGGCGGAAACCAGGAGGGAGGGAGGAATGGGAGGATACAAGGGATGGGATAACAATTGAGATGGAATATGAACAAATTAATGAACAATTTATTTTTTGAAAAGGTGAAGGAAAATGAAGGAAAGAGGAGGAAACAAGGAAAAGTATTAAGATTTAGAAAGATGAAGGTGAAGAGAAAACTGAGCCAAGGGGCATGAGGACATGAGAAGAAGAGAAATATGAAGCAAGAGGAAAGAGTAAAGCAGAGGTAAGAGGGATGAAAAGGAGAGTAGAGCAAAGAGGGTGGAAGATGTAGGAGGTTGGAGGAGTGTGGGAAGGATTGTAAGCTTTGTCATAGGTGAAAGTCTTGGGGGGCTTTGCCCTTGGACACACTATAGATACTCCCTGAGATTAACCTTGAAATAGACTGGGTGGAGCCATCCTGGGCCTGGAATTCAGGAAGCAGACTGGGGGACTCCACTTGGATTATTGTGTTTCTAATCGACCCTTGATAGGAGGAGGAGACCAGCCCTTGCACGTGAGAGACAGGCAGAGAAGATGAGAAGGGCAGGAGGTTCAGACCGAGCTTGAGTGCACATGGATCGGGAAAAGGATCAGCGAACAGGCTGGACCAACTCGCAGGCCAGAGACACCTAACGACCCGTCCAATGGAACGGATACCAGAAGGTTCATTCTTGTTTCCCTTTAACCTTTTTTCCCTCTTGTGCAAGATAGTTGGGTTGTATAATAAAGTTTAATTGTTAAGAAACAGAGCCAACAGAGGAGGGGAGAGGGAGGAACTCATAAGAAATAGAAGAAGGGAAAAGGAGAGTAGGGAAAGGTAAATAGGAAGGAATAAAACAAAAGAGTGAAGAGGAAGGAGGTGAGAAAAGGAAATATAATAGAAAGAAACAATGAAGAGGAATGTAAGGAGAGGAGGGAAGAAGGAGGAGAGAACAGGAGTGGAGACAGAAAAGGCATGAAGATATAATAAAGAGGTGCATATAAGTTTGCAGAGGCCAAACCAAGAAAGTAGGTGGGGTGCAGAATAGGAGGGAGGAGGAGGGGAGAGGGACAGGTAAGGAGAAGGGAAGATGATGGAAGCCTGAAGACAAGGGAGGAGGAAAGAAATTGGATGAGGGAACAAGAGATATGAGTGAAGGGAAAAGAATAGGAAGAAGAGATATTAGTGAAAGGAAGGGAAGAATAAAAAGGAGGGAAGATGGGAAAGGGAAAAGAGGAAGAATGAAAAAGAAAGATGAAACAAAGCAGAAAGAAGAAAATGGATTGATGAGGGAAGGTGATGAAAAGAGGAGAGATGAGTGTGGAAAGAAGAGCAAGTAGGCAGGGGGAGGAGAGATTATTATGGTAGAACAGGTAGCAGGGGAGAGGGAAGGGGAAATAAGAAGGACAAGTGGAGAAGAGTAGTGAAAAGGAGGGAGGAAGGAGCATTAGAATGAGATAGGCAGAAGGGAAGAAATGGGAAGAAAAGAGAGGGAGGAAGGAAGAGTAAAGAGGAAGGGAGACTGAAAAAGAAATCAGAAGAGGAGGAGGAGAAGGAAGAGGAAGAAGAGAAGAAGGGGACAAAGAGGATGAAAAGGAGGAAGAAGAAGGAGTAGGAAGTGGAGGAGTGAAGAAGGAAAAAAGAGGATAGAAACATGAAGTGGTAAGAAAAGAAATATAGACATAAGTGAGGCTTTGAAGGGGAAAAAAGAGGTAAGAGCAACAAGGAGGGCGTATGTAAGAGGAGGAAGTACAGAGAAGAGTGGAGGGAATATCAAGTAAGAGAGAAGAGAGGAGAAGTGGTAAGTGGGGCAAAACGTAAAGAGGAAGCAATAAAAAGACAATTGAAGAGGGAAGAAAGAAGAAAGAAAATGAGGGGAGAGGAAAAAGAAAGGAAGAGGAGGAAGAAGTGAAGATTGGGAAGAGAAGCTGTAAGAAGATGGAACAGAAAGGAAAGAGAGGGGAGAAAGTAAAGAAGCATGAGGAAGAATGAAAAGAGAAGAGGAAGAAGAATGATGAGAGGAGAGGAAGAAAGAGGGAAGAAGAGTTATGAACAGAAAAGGAAAAATGTAAGCGCAACAATGAATGAAGAGGAGGAAAGACACAGAGAGAATAGGACACAAGAGGGAGGAGAGAAGGAGTACAAGAAGTAAAAGGGACAAAGAGGAAAGAGAAATCAATAGAAAAGACAATGCAAAGAAGAGAGAAAAGAAGGGGATGTTGGATAGGAAAGAAGGAAAGATAAATGTTAGGAGGGAAAGAGGAAGAGGAGCAAAGGGGAGGATGGAAGAAAGAGGATGTAGAAGGGAAGAGGGGAGGCAATGGAAGAGACGATATCAGGGGCAGGTAGGAAGAGGGATGAAGAGTGAATTATGAGAGATTGGTGGGGAAAGAGGAAGGAAATGAAAAACACTGAGAAGAAGCACATAGAGTAAAAAGGTAAAAGGATAGTGGATGGTACAGTATGGGGGGAAGTTGATGGATAAGATAATGGGAAATAAAAGGCATTTGGACAGAATGAAAAAGACGAGAGAAGATACTAGAGCTAGGAAGTGCCAGAAGGAAGAAAGAAAAATGTCATGGAAGAAAAGAGAATAGGAAAGCGAGGGTATGTGGATGAGGGAAGGAAGATAGACAAGAAGGGACGAGGGAAAAGAAATTAAGGAGGAGGAAAGAGGGAAGAATATGGGATAAAAAGACTGAAAAGGGAAGAGGAGAGAGAAAATGGAGAAAAGAGGAAAAGGAGAAATGAAAGAAGAGGAAAGAAGATAGAAGAGTAAGGAATGGAGAAAGTGAGAGAAGCGAAAGGGAGAGGGATAGGTTAATAGGAGCAAAATGGCAAGGGAAGGAGGTAAGAAAGAGTGAAGATTAGGGATTTGAAGAAGTATTGAAAAGGAGGTAGGAGGGTAGAAGAAAAAAAGAGGATTGAATAGGGAAGAAGAAGTTGGAGGAAAATAAGAGAGGAGGGGACAGAGAAGAGGGCAGAGGAAGAAGAAATAGAAAGGAGGAGGAAAAGTGGAGGAAGGGAAAAAGAGGACAGGTGAAGAAAGAAATAGGGAAGAGTAGAGACAATGGAAGAGAATGAAAAAAGAAAGAGGAAGAAGCAGAGAGGAGGAAGGAAGAGCGAGGAGAAAGAATGAGAACAAGGATGAAAAAGGAGGCAATAGGGAAGAAAAGAAAAGAGGAAAAATGGTGGAGAGGGTAGAATAAGAGTAAGGAAAGAAGCAAGAAGAAGGAAGATGGAAGAGAGAATAAGAAGTGAGTAGGAACTGGAGAGGAGTGAAAAAGAGGAAAGGGAAAAGAGAAGGGAGGAGGGAACAGAAGAAGGATGATGGAAGGAAGAGGAAGAGGGAAAAACTTAAAATGAGGGCAGAGGAAGGAGAACAGAAAATGAAGAGCAGAGAAGTGGAGGGATGAAGAAAGTGGAGGAAAGTGAGAAGATTAAGTGAAGAAGAGGGTAAAAAGAAGGTAATGTAAAGAGCAGAAAAGAAAAAGTGGGAAGAGGAAGAGAGGAGAGTGGAGAAGGATGATGTGGAGGGATAGAATGAATAAAGGAAGAAGAGAGTAGAAGAGAAAGGAGAATATAAAAAAGATGGAGGACCAAAGAAAAAAGAACAGAGAAGGAATAAGAAAAGAGGAGGGAGGAGGGAATGGAAGAAAATGTTTTAGGAAAGAAGTAAGGTAGGTAAAAAGAGAAGAGGAGCCAAGAGAAGGATAATAGAAGAATGGGGAAAAGGCAAGAAGAAAAAGAAAGGAGAAAAGGGGAAAGGGACAAAGAAGAAAAAAGAGAAGAAGAGGAATGATGTAAGAAGAGGGTAGAGGAGTCAGTTAGGCATCAGGGTCTATAAGAGTTCCTATTGCTGTGATGAGAATTGTTGACAACAGCAACTCTTACAAAGGTAATTGTAATTGGGACTGGACTTTCCAGCTTAAGAGGTTCAGTCCATTACTGTCATGACAGGAAACTTCTTGGCCTAAAGGCAGACATGATGTTGGAGAATTTGATGAGAGTTCTTCATCTGGACTGGCAGGCAGCAAGAAGAGTGATACTGGGACTGACTAGAGCACCTGAAACACCAAAGCCCAATCCATTGACACACATCTTATAACAAGACCATACCTACTCTAACGTAATACACCTTCAAACATTGTGGGTCCCTAATACTCTTTAGTGGGAAAAAATGAAATCAGTGAAGCCAGCACAAATAGATGAAAGGAAAGAGAATGAAAGAAAGAAGGGGGCAGGCTGATGAAACAGAAAAGATAGGAAAGAAGACAGGAAGGGAATAAAGAGGTGAAGAGAATAGGAGAAAAGAAAAAACAAGCAAGAAAATATGTTGAGAAAAGAAGAAAGACAAGAGGGAGAGGGGCTAGAAGACAGGAGAGAAGAGAGATAAAGAGATAACCAAGGAAAAAAAGAGGGAATAAAGAGGGAAAGGAGGAGGATAGAAATAGGATTGGGGTAAAAGAGTGAGGATGCACTAGTGAAGGTGAGAGAAGAGAAAGGTGGAGAGAAAAGGTGGGGGTGTGGAAAAAGAAAAAGGAAGTGAGATTAGGGAGAATGGAAGATGAGGGACTGTAAACAAGAAAAGAATCTCTCAAAATAGCAGGGATACTGCGCCTGGCTAGAGCACCTGAAGTGACAAAGCCTACATGTGTGACACAAGTCTTCTAGGAAGACCATACCTACTCTAACAAGAATAAACCCTTGAACATTGACCTCCCCTAGTGCTCTATAGGGGGCAAAAATGAAATTATTCAAACCAGAAGAAGCAGATGGGAGGAAAGAAGGGAAATAGAGAAGTGGGAGTGATGATGAAAGAGAAAAGACAGGAAAGAAGACAAAAGAGGGAAGAGAAGAGAAGAGGGAAGTGAAGAGAACAGGAGGAAATAAAAGAAGCAGAAAGAAAATATGTTGAGAAAAGAGAGAAGAGGTGGAGAGAGAGACTAGAAGGATTGAGAGAAGAGATGTGAGGACACAGTTGAGGAAGAAGGTGGGAATGGGAAGGGAAAGGAGGAGTGTAGAAAAAGTACCGGGGTGAAAGCATGAGGAGGAAATAGTGAAGGTGAATAAAGAGAAGGATGGATCATGCAAGAGGACAGAGGGTGAAAAATGAAAAAGGAGAGCAGATGAGGGAGAATGGAGGCAGAGGGAATGGAAAAAGAGAAAGAGGAGCTAGAAATAGGATGGAGGAAAGGGAAGAGATGAACCAGGAGAGGAATGAAGGCAAAGAGGGGTGAAGAATAGAGGAAGGTGAAGAAGAGTACTGAGGAAAGAAGCAGGAGCAGAGCAGTGGACAGAGAAAGATGGAGGAAGGAAGAGTGAAGGTGAGGAAACAGACATATAGGCATGAGGTGAAAAGAGAGAAGAGGAGGCAGCATAAAAGATCAGGAATGGGAGGTGAGACCAAATAGTGTAGTGCTAACTGGAAAGAAGATTCACGGCGAGTGTAGGGCAGAGAGATGAGACAAAAATGGGAGAAATGGAGAGATGTGGAAAGGGGATGGAAGATGGAAGAAAGGGGAAGCTGGAAGGAATAGAAAAGGTAAGAGAAGAAAAGGAGTGGAGAGACAAAGTGTGGTGAGAAGGACAGCAAAACAATAGGACTGAAGAGGACAAAAGAAAGGGACCAAAGAGGAAAGAAGAAGAAGGAGCACATAATAGGAAGGAAAACACTGGAGGAAAAGTTGGAGGATACAAGATGAAGGTGAAGGGATATGAAGGAAGGGGGAGAAAAGCATCTAGAAGCCAGAATGAGGAAGATGAAATTTAATTGTAAACTGAAAAAGAATTAAGAGAAAAGAGGAAAGAAAACACAGGAGGCAGGAGGAGCTAAGGAGCATGAATGCATGCAATGAAGAGAGAAATTGAAGCAAATGTAAAGACACAGGAGAGGCAAGAGGGACAAAGTGAAGCATATAGCAAAGAGGAGGGAAGATGTAAGACATTGGAGGAGGTCAAAGGAAGAAGCAGAAAGAAAGAAGAAGGTATGATGGAAGAAGAGAAACAGGGAAGTGGGAATGGAATGGAGAAGGAAAATGGAAGATGAGGCAAGAGTAGGCAAGAAGAATGATGAAGGAACAGGGAGCAGATATAGGACTACTGGGGATAAACAGAGAAGAAGGAAGTGATGGAGCTGGAAAGGTGAAGAACAGAGTAAGAGGGGAAAGAGAGAAAAGTTGGGAAGTGGGAGAGGAGTTAAGAACTAGAAGAAGGGAGGATGACAGGGAAAGGGAGAGAAGAGAAGGGGGAATAGGATGGAAGAATATAGAAGTGTCAAGAAGAGAAGAGTGAAAAGAAAAAAGAAGAGAAAAGGGACCTGTGAAACAGAATGTAAAGAGAGGAGGGAAGAGGGGAGGAGAAAAACAGCAAGAAGAGGGAAGAAAGACGTGCATGGCAGTTTGTAGAGGCAAAGTCAAGAAAGTAGGTTAGTGCAGAATATGAGAAAGGAGGAGAGCAGAGGGACTGATAAGGGGAATTGTAGAAGATAGCAGGTAGAAGAAAAAGGAGTAGAAAAGAGATTGGATGACAGAACAAGAGATATGAGTGAAGGAAACAGATTAGGGAGTAGAGATATTAGTGAACAGAAGGTAAGAAGAGAAATGAGGCAAGATGGGAAAGGGGAGAAGAGAAAAGTGGAAGGAAGAGGATGAATGAAACAAGAGACTAAGCAAACAGGAAGACCAGAAATGGATTGATGAAGGACAGTAGTGAACGGAGGAAAGATGACTGTGGAAAAAAGGGGAGAAAAGCAGAGAGAGAATGATTAGGGACAGGTGAGAGGGAAAAGGAAAAAAGAGGACAATAAATAGTAAAGAGTAGAGAGGAAGTGGCACTAGAGCCACATATGCAGAGGGGAAGACATGGAAGGAAAAGAGAGGAAGCAAGAGTAACATAGATAGACGATTTTAAAAAGACAAGAGGAAAAAGAAGAAGGAGAAGGAGAAGAAGGAGGAGAAGAGGCAGAGGAGGAGAAGGAGGAGGAAAAATGAAGAGAAAATAGAAGAAGAAGGGGAGGAGGAGGAAGAGAAAAGAGGAAGAAGAAGAGGAAGAAGAAGAAGAGGAAGAGGCAGAAGAGGAGGAAGAAAAAGAGGTGGAGGAAGAGGAGGAGCAGGAGGAGTAGTGAATGAGAGAATAAAATAGAAGAAAAATCAAGAGGATAGAAAAGAAAGAATGGGTATGTAAGTAAAATATTGATGGGAAATGAAAAATTTGCTAGAAGCAAGTAGGAAGGAGTAGGTAAGAAGAGGAGTTATAGAAAGAAAGGGGCAGGAATGCAAATCAAGTGTAAAGAGAAAGTAAGAGGTGAGTGGGACAAAGACTAAAGAGGAAGCAATGAGAAAAACAGTACAGGAAGAGTGAAAAAAAGAACAAGGGAGATGAGGGAAGAGTGAGGAAGAAGGAGGAGGAGAAAAATGTGAAGACTGGCAAGAGAGAAGTAGAAGGGAGGAGGAATACTAGGAGGAGGAGGGCAGACAATAAGGAGAGCAAAGAAGAATTAATAGTGGAAAGGAGGAATATAAATGAAGAGAGAAGGGGAAGAAAAGGCAATAGAGGTAAACAGGGAAAAAGAATGAAGGAGGAAGAGAAATAAAGAGGGAAGGAGAGTTTTAAAGAGTAAAGGATTACAGCTGGAGCAACAAGAAATGGAGAAGAGAGTAGAAAAGAGAAACTAAGAGACAAGGGGAAAGAGAGAGGGGGTGTAAGAGGTAGAAGAGGACAAGAAGAGAGAGGAACTATAGAGAAGACAAAGCAAGGTTAAGGAGGAGTGAAGATAGATAGGAAGGGATTAGGGAAGACCAAAGAAGGAAAGATGGACCTTAGGAGGTAAAGAGAGAAGAGGGGGGAAGGGATGAATGAAAGTAGAGGATGGAGAACAGAAGAGGAGGGACTAAGGAAGAGAAGAGATCAGGGGCAAATGGGAAAAGAGATGAGCAGTGAAGTATGAAGATACTGTCAGGGAGAGAGGAAGGAAATAAAAAATGCTGAGAATAAGGAGATGGATTGAAAAGGGACGAGCCAAGCGATGCAAAAGTATTGGTGAAGGATGTCTAAGGATAACAGAACAAGACATAAATGGGGTGAGGACAGAAAAGGAAAGAAGACAGAAGAGGGTAGATCTAGGGAGTGCCAGCAGGAAGAAAGAAAAGTGTGGTGGAATAAAAGTGAATTAGAAAAAGGAAATGAGGTTGAAGCAAGGAAGATGAACAAAATGGGAAGTGGGAAAAGAGGCTAAACAGGAAAAGGATGAAAAAAGAAAGAAAAGGGAATGTGAAAGACTGAATGGGGAAGAAGAGAGGGAGAAAAAGAAAAGGAGGGAATAGGAGAGAGTTGGGTGTGGTAAGAGGAGAAACAGAAGAGGAAAGAAGATGGAAGGGAGAAGAGGATGGATGAGAAAATGAAGGAATGTGGTGATTGGAGGAAGGTTAGGGAAGAGTGAAGATGAGTGATTTGATGAAGGACTGAGAAAGAGGTATGACAGTTGAAGAGCAAAGAGGACGGGATAGGGAAGAAGAACTTGGAGGAAAATGAGAGGAGGTAAGAGAGACGAAGGCAGAAGATGAAGAGATAGAGAGGAGGAGTGAAAGTGGAGGGTGGAGCAAAAAAGAGAGGTGTAAGTAGAATTTGGGAAGAGGAGGGGCTATGGAAGAGAATGAAGGAAGAAAGATGAAGGAGCAGAGACAAGGAGGGAAAAACAAGGAGAAAGAAAGAGACCAAGGGTTGACTAGGAGGCGGTAGGGAAGAAGGGAAAAGAGGAAATGGTGGAGAAGTTAGAATAAAGATGAGGGATGAGGGATGAAGAGGGAAGGTGGAAGAGAGACTAAGAGGTGTGTAGAAAGTAGTGAGACATGTGAAGAAGAGTCACGATAAAGGAGGAGGAAAGAGGGAAGAGAATATGGATGAAGGAAGGAAGGAGGTAAGATGTTTAAAATGAGGGAAGGAGGATGAGAATGGGGAAGGCATAGCAGAGAAGTAGAAGGATGCAGAAAATGAAGGGAAGAGAAAACGGAAGGGAGAGAATTGAAGAGTAAACACAGGTTAGTGGAAAGAGGAGAAAAAAGGGAAAGCTGGGAGGGGGAATAGAGAAATGTGGAGAAGGATGACATGGAGAGATGAGGAAAATAAATGAAGATGAGAGACGAGGGAAAGGAAAGATAGACTGAAGAGAAGGAAGGTATTAAAAAGAAGGAGAAGGGAAGAAATGAGAAAAGGAGGAAGAAGGATAGGAAGGAAATGGTTTAAGAAAGAAAAAGTAGGACAATAAAGAAGAGAATAGTGAAGGAAATGATAAGACAACAATAGGGAAAGGTGAGAAAGGAAAGGAATGAAATAAAGGGAAGGGATAAAGAGGAAAAAATAGCAGAGCGATGATGGAAGAGGATGATAGAGCAGGCAGTAAGGCATAAGGGTCTCTCAGAGTTTGTACTGCTATGATAAAATTGTTGAGCACAGGAACTCTTACAAAGGAAAATTGTAGTTGGGACTGGATTTCACAGCTTCAGATGTTCAGTCCATTCTTGTCATGGCAGGAAGCTTGTTGGCCTAGAGGGAGACATGATGCTGGAGAATTTGATGAGAGTCAGTCATCTGGGTTGGCAGGCAGCATGAAGGGTGACACTGCCCCTGGGTTGGTCACCTGAAAGGACAAAGTCCATGCCTGTGACACAAGACTTCTAACAAGACCATACTTACCCTAACAAAAATACACCTTTGAACATTGACCTTCCCTAGTGCTCTATAGGGGGCAAAAATGAAATTATTGAAACTAGTAGAAGCAGATGCGGGGAAAGAGAAGGAATGAGGGAAGTGGGAAGGATGAACAAGGAAGATGAGACAGGAAGGAAGACAAAAGATAGAAGAGAAGGGAAGAGGGAGGTGAAGAGAATAGGAGGAATGAAAAAAGCCAGAAAGAAAATATGTAGAGAAAAGATAGAACACATGGGGTGAGACTCTAGAGTGGTGGGAGAAGAGAGATGAAGTGATAGTTAAGGCAATAGGTGGGAATAGGAAGGTAAAGGAGGAGGGTAGAAGACGTAGGGAGGTGGTAGAATGAGGAGGAAATAGTGAAGGTGAGAACATGTCACAACCCCTCCATGGAGTCTGTGTGACTAACCTTACCACAAAACCTGAGGATGAGGGGCTGGAGAGGTGGCGCAGAGGTTAAGAGCACTGGCTCTTCTTCTAAAGGCCCTGAGTTCAATACCCAGCAACCACACCCCAGCAATCACATGATGGCTCCTAGCCCTCTATAATGAGATCTGGTGCCCTCTTCTGGCAGCTAGGCATACATGCAGGCAGCACACAGTATACATAATAAATAAATAAGTCTTTAAAAAAAAACCCTGAGGATGAGACCCCTACTCATAGAGAGAGCCTCCTCAAACCGGGTCTGATGTTCTCACCAAGAGTAACCAATTCCAAGCCCCTCATTTTCTCTTATCCCTCATTGTTTGTATCCTTTCTGACTGTTTTCTCTTTCTGCCTGTGTTTTTATTTTTCTTATACAAAAACTTTTCATACGTAACTGTGTTGCTAGGCGATCCTTGACTTAAAACTATAGCCAAGGGTCATTCAGTCAGGGTTACCGCTAAGTTCCATTCCAATTGTTAATATAAACATGGCTAAAAATTAGTCACCAATAAATAGTTGATATTGTAACTTACAAATAAGGTGTTTGAGTAAAACTTCAGATAGTGACAAAAAACTAAGAAAATGAACTGTCTTAATACACAGATATTTAACATAATAAAAACATTAATGTTTAATAAAAAGGAACATGTACACTGATACCTATCTAATAACTTATAAATGATTGTTCAAAATTGATGACAAGATAATTATACTCCATCCTGTAGTTTTAAATTGTATGAAAAAATAATGTAACCACAAGAGACACCACCATTTTAAAACGTGTATATAAACTTGACTTGCCTGTCTCCAAAATCACTTAAACTCAAACTTCCTCTGATTTGGTCTGTTTGTCACTCACCTATCTTTTGCCTACCTAGGCTTTAAAACTCCCGACCCCAAAGACCTATACCAGACTAAGATGGTCCACGACAGGTGGTGGCCAAGGTGGGGCTCGAGGTAAGGTAAGCTTTCTCTCCTCTTTTTAAATATTTTTTTAGACAAAGCAAAGGACCTTGCCAAAGAGTGCTACAGACTCAACAAAAGGAAAGGCTGAACTAAGAGGCAAGTAGGTAAAAATCATCAGACATTCACAGTCCAAGAACAGACATATGTTCTTGACAGTATTGAGTCATAAGTTTTAAAAAAAGAGACATTAAACCCTCAAAAAAAGTTTGACAAAATTTTATGATTTTTTGTTACTAAAAGAGACAGTAAATAAGATACTTTCTCCCTCTAAGAGATCAAACATGTTATTAAAAGAACTTACATAGAAAAATGCCAATACTCTCTGCCAAAAACTAATCAGACTAAGAAAAACAAAGACTGTACAAAATAATGCCCCAGGCAACGTTAGGTCCAGGGTAGCTTTATAAACAAACAAACAAAAAAACATTTTCACACTTTTAAAACTTAAAAAAATGTAACATAAAAAATTTCATCGTTCTCTAGTGCTCAACAGGATCACATTAATTATAACTACACCAAGAAAAAACAAACCTCCAATAAGATAAGCCTCCCGGGTTGAGTCCTTGGTAGAAAAAAAAAACATTAAAAACCTAAATATAAATCAAAGTTTCATAAAAATGAAATCCCCCTTACAGATAAAAAGACAAAAAACAGGATGAGGGGCAAGCTCTCAGCCCAAAAGTTAAAAAAAAGACATAAAAAGCCAAAGTAACTTAACTCCTCTTGCCCCTAAATTTAATATCTTAGATCTTCCAAAAACAAGAAAGACTAAGAAACACAAGGTTAAATCTTACAATAAAGAAAGATTATCAACTTTCTCTTTTAAAAATAAAGTTAAAAAATATGATTATACCTTTAAAACTGTACAAATAATCAAAGACCTCTAATAACTCTAAAGATAAAAGTATACAATAATATTAAATTTTATACAGATAAAATTTCATAGATAAACAGAGCACTTTTTAGATTAATCAGTGGCCCCTAAAACAAAAAAAGATACAGATAGACATAAAAATAACTTGTTAAAAAACAATTAACTACAAAACATAAATTTACATTTAACATACCTTCAGTTAACTTTCAGAGACCTTATCAAAAAATCAGTAAAAAGTTTTTCCTCAAAGAATAAAAAATAGTTCCACTCTTTGTAAAGGATTTGTGGACCAAACATTAAAATCTGTTAAAAGTAAACATAAAAAGACTTTTATTTTACATTATATAAATGATATCCTTATAACAAAAATAATTAACTAAATCTACCCTAAAAGATATGACTGGGTCTTTAACTCAATATAGATTGGTTATTGCCCCTAATAAAATACAACATAATAGGCCAATCAGTTACTTTAAAAAATTATCTATGACAATTTTATTATGTCACAAAAGTTACAACTTAAAGTTAATAAATTAAAAATGATTAATAATTTTAAACAATTACTAAAACATATAAATTAAGTCAAACCCTATTTAAAAATTGCTACTAAACAATTACATCATTTGTTTAAAACTTTAAAAAGAGATCTAGATCCAAAGTCTCCCAAAAAGTTAACACAAATAGCCTTACAAAAGTTAAAATTAATAAAACAAAAGATTCAAAATGCCAAAGTACAACAAATTAATTATACTAAATCTTGGTCTCTCATTAAATTAAAAACTATTAAAATAGATATATTTGCCTCATACACAAATAAAAATATTTTCTTCCTATCCATATATATGTAATTAATTTTTAAAAGGATTAAAATATCTAGTTATTTAAAAAATACAAAAATGATTATTCCTTATAATAAAAACATTTAGATATTCTTTTACAAACATGTAACCATTAAAAAATTACTCTATCATATTATATGGGTCAAATAAAATTTCATATACTTTAACATTCTATATTAAAATTTGTAAAAAAGAGAGACATTATTTTTCCTTTAAAAGTAACAAATGATCCTATAATAAGAGCCCTTTTATTTTTTTACTGATAGATCCTCAAATAAGACTTCAATAGTATATCTTTTAACTGTCACCTAAATAGGGTGACGTGTCTTAATCACCTCAAAAAAAAATACTTATGTGTTTCCACAAAACACAAAATCATGCATCTAAATCCCAAGCTAGCTTGTCCAACCTTTCAATCAAATGGCCTTTGTTAAAAAAAAACAAAAAACAAAAAACAAAAAACAAACCAAATAAAAACAAAAAACAAGCAAACAAACAAAAACAAAAAACAAAAAAAAACTTCAGACAACAATATTACAAATAAAAAATAAAATCCTTCCATAAATATTGTTCTTAGTGTAGTCTCACTAATTATATAAATCCTTCACTAACCATATCTTGTTCTGTCATGATACTTTTGAAAAGAACAAAATATATCATACTACCAGTAGATCCTTAAAAAAATATCCATAGTTTGTTAATGCAACTCTACAAACTTTAAAAAAGGCCAATAAACTCATTAAACCTAAGAGATTTGTTATTGTTCTTAACTATCCTTACAAGATTTACAATGTCAAATGTAACATTAGCTTCAAAGCAAAAACTGGTCATTTTGTTAATAACTTAAACAAGATTGTTTCCCAGACCCTCATTATAAACAACAAATTATAAATGAAAATTTAAAAACAAAGATCAATGCTATAAAAATATAGTTTTGACACTCAATAAAAAGTAAAAAAATATCAAAGTTTGGTTATCTACCCAATGTCATACCTCTTCCTTATAATAAGATTATAAATTTAAATCTTACTAAAAGCATTTATTAAAAATTAAAAATAATGATCTTAGTCAAGATATACAAACTCTCCAAAAACAAATTACTGTTATCAGCCACGCTCATGTGGATTCTCTTAAAATAAAAATCCTAACTAAATTATTACAAAAAAAATTTGCCAACTTAAATCCTAACAATTAATTACATTCGTTAATTTCAGTCAGGGTCCTAACTAGTGTTATGTTTCTTTTATTGTTCTGTTTTCCTTATGTCTTTAAGCTAATATTTACGTCTATCTACATAGTAAAACAAGAAATTTACAAACTACAATAAAAAAAAACTGCCGCAACCCCTCCAGTGGAGTGTGTGACAAACATTACCACAAAATCCAAGACTACAACCCCTCCTCATAGAAAAAGCATCCTAAAAACAGGTCTAATGTTCTTGCCAAGAGTAACTAATTAACCCCCCTCCTTTTCTCTTATCACTCATTGTTTAAAAACAATGGTTTTATTTTTCTTATCAAATAACTTTTCAAGGTATCTGTGTTGCTAGGTGGCACTTGGCTTAAAACTACAGCCAAGGGTCATTCAGTAAAGTTTACCACTAAGTTCCATTTTACTTGTTAAAAAACATGACTAAAAATTAGTCACCAATAAATAGTTCATATTATTACTTACAAATAATATGTTTGAGTAAAACTTCAGATAGTGGCAAAAAAAAAAAACCCTAAAAAACAAACTGTCTTAACTCACAGATATTTAACATAATAAAAACATTAACCTTCAATAAAAAGCACATACACTGATACCAGTCTAATAACTTAGAAATGATTGTTCAAAATTAATGACAACATAATTACACTACATCCTGTATTTTTAAATTATATAAAAAACAATGTAACCACAAAACACCCCATTTAAAAATGTGTATATAACCCTGACTTACTTGTCTCAAAATACATTCAAACTAAAACTTCCCCTGGGTTGGTCTGTTTGTCACTCACCTAGCTTCTGCCTACTGACGTTTCACACACTCCTGAACCCAAAGGTACTAAAATGGCTTACTAAAATGGCTGATGACAAGAACAGACAAGAGTTGATGGTATAGGACAAGGTTGGAAAATGAAGAAAAGGGGCAGATATGGGAGAATGGAGGAAGAGGAAGTGGGAATGGGGAAAGAAGAGCTAGAAATAGGATGGAGGAAAAGGGAAGAAATGAAAGAGGAGAGGAATGAAGGGAAAGAAGAGGATAGAAGAGGAGAATAGAAGAAGAAGAAGAGTCCTGAGGAAAGCAGCAGCAGCAGCAGCAGCAGAGAAGAGGATGGAAGAAGATGGAGGAAGGAAGTGTGAAGAAGAGGGAGATGGATATATAGGTATGAGGTGAAAAGAGAGAAGAGGATGCAGGATAAAAGATCAGGGATGGGAGGGGAGAAGAATGAACAGAGTAGTGCTAACTGGAAGGAAGAGTCATGGAGGATGTAGGGGTGTAGGGATGTAGGGATGTAGGGAGGATGAGGCAAAATGGGAGAAGTGGAGGGAAGTGGAAAGGGGATTGAAGAAGGAAGGAAGGGGAAGCTGGAAGGAAGAGGAAATATAATAGAAGAAAGGAAGGAGAGGAGTGAGAATAGGTGGTGAGAAGGGCAGGGAAAGAATAGGAGTGATGATGGCAGAAGAAAGGGACAAAAGAGGAAGGAGGGGAGACATAATAGGATGGGGAAAAGACGGAGGGTGGTGGAGGAGGCAAGATGAGGGTGAAGGGATATGAAGGAAAGAGAAGTAAACAAGATAAAGGATCAAGAAGCTAGATTGAGGAAGATGAATGGTAAAGGAAAACTGAAGAAGAATTAAGAGAAAACATGAAACAGAGGAGGCAAGAAGATGATCTAAGGAGCATAAGGGCATGAGAAAAAAAAGAATATGAAGCAAGGTGAAAGACACAGAGGAGGCAAGAGGGACAAAGTGAGGAGTATAGCAAAGAGGGGGCAAGATGTAAGATGTTGGACGAGGTAAAAAGAAGAAGCAGAAAGGAAGAAAAAGCAGGGTAGAAAAAGAAAAGGAAGTGGGAATGGAAGGGAGTAGGAAAATGGAAGATGAGATGTGAGTAGGCAAGAGGAATGAGGAGGGAACAGGAAACAGGTATATGACTAGAGGGAATAAAAAGAAATTAAGCAGAAGATGGAGCTGGAAAGGTGAGGAACATAGTAAGATGAGAGAGAAAGAATAGGTGGAAAGTGGAGAGACGATGTAAAAACTAGAAGAAGGGAAGATGACAGGGAAAAGGACAGAAGGAAAGGATGAAAAGTATGAAAAAAACTAGAAGTTTGAGGAGGGGGTAGTGAAAACAATAAAGAAGAGAAAAAAAGGAACCAGTAAAGCAGAACAAAAAGAGAGGAGGGAGGGACAGAGGTGAAAAAAGGCAAGAAGGGGAAAGAAAGATGAGCATGGAAGTTTGCAGGAGCAAAATCAACAAAGTGGGTTAGAACAGAATATGAGAAAGGAGGAGAGCAGAGGGGCAGCTAAAGGGAACTGAAGATGATGGCGGCAGAGGAAAAAGGCGCAGGAATGAGATTGGATGAGAGAACAAAATATGAGTGAATATAACAGAATAGGAAGATGAGATATTGGTGAACAGAAGATAAGAGAAATGAGGCAAGAGGGGAAAGGGGAGAAGAGAAAAGAGGAAGGAAGAGGATGAATGAAAAGGGGAAAGAAAGAAAGAGGGAAAATGGATTGAGGAGGAACAGTGATGAAAGGAGGAAAGATGAGTGTGGAAAAAAGAGGAGAAGAGAAAGGGGAGAGATGAGTAAGGAAGAACAGTTAGCAGGACAGAAAGAAGGGGACATAAAGTGACAATAAGTAATAAAAAGTAGAGAGGAAGGGGCATTAAAGTGAGGTATGCAGAAAGGAAGAGATGGAAGGAAAACAGAGGGAGGAAGAGTACAGTCGATGGAAGATAAAAAAGAGAAGGAAGAGGATAAAGAAGAAGAGGAAGAAGAAGAACAAGAACAACAACAACAAGAAAAACAAGAAGACCAAGAAGAAGAAGAAGAAGAAGAAGAAGAAGAAGAAGAAGAAGAAGAAGAAGAAGAAGAAGAGGAAGAGGAAGAGGTGAAAGAACGAATAATGAAAAAGAAGAAAGAAATATGAAGAGGTTAAAAAATGAAGAATGGCTCTTCCCTTCTTATTCCATCTCCTTATTCTCGACATTTTTATTTCCTTCCTATCTCTCTGACAGTATCTTCATACTTCACTGCTCCTCTCTCTTCCCATTTGCCACTGATCTCTTCTCTTAGTCCCTCCTCTTCTGTTCTCCATCCTCCACTTTCATTCATCCCTTTCCCCCTCTTCCCTCCTTACCTCCTAAGGTCCATCTTTCCTTCTTTCGTCTTCCCTAGTATCTTCCTTTCTATCCTGATTACTCCTTAACCTTGCTTTGTCTTCTCTATTGTTCCTCTCTCTTCCTTTCCCCTTCTACCTCTCATACCCCTTCTCTCCTTCCCCTTGACTCTTAGTTTCTCTTTTCTACTCTCTTCTCAATTTCTTGTTGCTCCTGCTTGTAATCCTTTACTCTTCAAAACTCTCCTTCCCTCTTCATTTCTCTTCCTCCATTCTTTTCCCCTGTTTACCTCTACTGCCTTTATGTTCCTCTTTTCCACTTTTAATTCTTCTTTGCTCTCCTTACTGTCTGCCGTCCCCCTTCTAGTATTCCTCCTCCCTTCTACTTCTCTCTTGCCAATATTTACCTTTTTGTCCTCTTCCTTCTTCCTCACTCTTCCCTAACCTCCCTTCTTCTTTTTCATTCTTATTATATTGATTTTCTTATTGCTTCCTCTTTAGTCTTTGTCCCACTCACCTCTTACTTTCTCTTCACTCTTGCTTGACATTTCTGCTCATTTCTTTTGACAATTCCTCTTCTTACCTTGTCCATACTACTTGCTTCTACTGATTTTTTCATTTCCCTTCAGAATTTCAATTCTGTCTCCACTTCTCTTTTCTAACCTCTTTATGTGTCTTTTTTCTTCCTTTTCCTTCTTCACTCCTTTACTTCTCTTCCTCTTTTCTTCCTCCTCTTTTATATCTTCATATTATAGTTATTTCCTTCTTCTTTGTCTTCTTCTACTTCCTCCTCCTGCTGCTTCCTCCTTCTCTTTTTAAATTGTCCATCCATCTTACTCTTGCTTCCCCTCTTTTCTTTCCAACTCTTCCATTCTGCATACTTGACTTTTCTCACCACTTTTTACAACTTATTGTACTGTTTTTCCCCTTCCCTCTCCTCTGACACCTGTTCTTCCCTAATCATCTTGTCCCCTGCTTTTATCCTCTTTTTTCCGCACTTATCTTTCCTCTTTTCATCACTCTCCCTTCAATCCATTTCCATTGTCCCTTTGTTTCATCTCTTTTTCATTCTTCCTCTTCCTTCCACTTTCTCTTCTCCTTTTCCTGTCTTGTATCATTTCTCTTCTTTCCTTCCATTCACTAATATTACTACTTCCTATCCTGTTCCCTTCACTCATATCTTTGTTCCATCATTCAATCTCTTTCCTGCTCCTTTTTCTTCTGCCCACCATCATCTTCAGTTCCCCTTACCTGTCCCTCTGCTCTCCTCCTTTCTCATATTCTGCACTAACCCACTTCCTTGATTTTGCCTCTTCAAACTTCCATGCACCTATTTCCTCCCTCTTCTTGTCTTTTTTCTCTTGGCTCCTCCCTCCTCTCTTTACATTCTGCTTGAGTTGTTCTCTTTTTCTCTTCTTTATTCTTTTCACTACCCTCCTCTTCTCAAGTCTATATTACTCCATGCTATTCACCATCCCTTCTCCCCTTTTCCCTGTCATCTTCCCTTCTTCTAGTTCTTAAGTCCTCTCTCCACATAGTCTCTCTTTCTTGTCTTACTCTATTCCTTACATTTTCACCTCCATCACTTCCTTCTTTTCCCACTACCCATATGTTTGTTTCCACTTCCTTCATTGTTCCTGTTGCCTACTCTTAAATCATCTTCCATTTTCTACCTCCATTCCAATTCCACTTCCTTTCCCTCTTCTTCCTTTCTGCTTCTTCCTCTTCCCTCCCCCAACATCTTACATCTTGCTACCTCAATGGGGTGCTCTTCACTTCATCCATCTTGACTCTCCTATGTTTTTCCCCATGCTTTATATTTTCTCTGTTTCTCATGCCTCCTCTCTTTCTTTCCTCTCTTCTCTCAATACTTCCTAAGTTTTCCTTTATCCTTCATCTTCCTGAATCTACCTTCTTGATCATTGATCTTGAAGAAGAAGAAAAAGAAGAAGAAGAAGAAGAAGAAGAAGAAGAAGAAGAAGAAGAAGAAGAAGAAGAAGAAGAAGAAATGCAAAGATGAAAAAGAGGGGGAGGAGTAGGAGAAGGAGGAAGAGAAAGGAAGAAGAGGAACAGGAAGAAGAAAAGGAGAAAGAAAAAGAGGAGGAGGAAGAAGAGGAGCAGGAGGAGTAGTAAATGAGTGAAGGATGAAAATAAAAGAAGAGAAACATGAAGAGGTTAGAAAATAAAGAATGGAGAAGGAAGTAAAATATTGAAGGGAAATAAAAAAAATCAGTAGAAGCAGGAGGAGGGAGTAGGTAGGAAGACAAGTTATCAAAAGAAAGGGGCAGGAATGTTGATCAAATGTGAAGAGAAAGTAAGAGGTGAGTAGGACAAAGACTAAAACGAAGCAATAAGAAAAACAATACAGCAAGAGTGAAAAAGAAGGGTGAGGAAGAAGGAAGAGGAGGAAAATGTGAAGATTGGCAAGAGAAAAGTAGAAGGGAGGAGGAATACTATGAGGGGGAGGGCAGACAGTAAGGAAGTGAACATAAATGAAGAGAGAAGGGTAAAGAAAAGACAATAGAGGTAAACAGGGAAGAAGAATGAAGAAGGAAGAGAAATAAAGAGGGAAGGAGAGATTTGAAGGGTAAAGGATTATAAGCAGGAGCAACAAGAAATGGAGAAGAGAGTAAAAGAGGAACTAAGAGGCAAGGGGAAGGAGAGAAGGGGTGTAAGAGGTAGAAGGGGACAAGAAGAGAAAAGAAACAATAGAGAAGACAAAGAGGGTTAAGGAGGAATGAAGATAGAAATGAAGGGATTAGGGAAGAGGAAAGAAGGAAAGATGGACCTTAGGAGGTAAAGAGGGAAGAGGGGGAAAGGAATGAATGAAAGTGGAAGATGGAGAACAGAAGAGGAGGCGCTAAGGAAGAGAAGATATTAGTGGCAAATGAGAAGAGAGATGAGCAGTGAAGTATGAAAATACTGTAAGGGAGAGAGGAAAAATATAAAAAATGCTGAGAATAAGGAGATGGAGTATAACGGGAAGAGCCAAGGGATGCAAAAGTATTGGTGAAGGAAGCCTAAGGATAACAGAACCAGACATAAATGGGGTGAGGACAGAAAAAGAAAGAAGATAAAAGAGGGTAGATCTAGGGAGTACCAAAAGGAAGAAAGAAAAGTGTAATGAAATAAAAGTGAATTAGAAAAAGGAAATGAGGTTGAAGCAAGAAAGATGGACAAAATAGAAAGTGGGAAAAGAAGGTAAGCAGGAGAAAGATGAAAAAAGAAGAAGAGGGGATGTGAAAGACTGAACGGGGAAGAAGAGAGAGAGAAAACAAAAAAGGAGGGAAGAGGAGAGAGTTGAGTGTGGTAAGAGCAGAAATGGAAGAGGGAAGAAGATAGAAAAGGATGGAAGGGAGAAGAGGATGCAGGAGAAAAAATGGAGGAAAATGGTGATTGGAGAAAGAGCTTAGGGAAGAGTGAAGATGAGCGACTTGATGAAGGACTGAAAAAGAGGTAAGACAGTTGAAGAGCGAAGAGAACAGGATAGGGAAAACGAACTTGGAGGAAAATGAGAGGAGGTAAGAGAGAAGAAAGCAGAACATGGAGAAATAGAAAGGAGGAGTGAAAGAGGAGGATGGGGCAAAGAGGAGAGGTGTAAGTAGAATTTGGGAAGAGGAGGGGCTATGGAAGAGAATGAAGGAAGAAAAATGAAGGAGCAGAGAAAAGGAGAGAAAAACAAGGAGAAAGAAAGAGACCGAGGGTTGACTAAGAGGCAGTACGGAAGAGGAGAAAAGAGGAAATGGGGGAGAAGTTAGAATAAAGATGAGGGATGAGGGATGAAGAGGGAAGGTTGAAGAGAGACTAAGGTGTGTAGAAAGTAGTGAGATGTGTAAAGAAGAGTGAAGATAAAAGAGGAGGGAAGAGAATATGAATGAAGGAAGTAAGGGAGAAGGGAAGATGTTTAAAATGAGGGAAGGAGAATGGGAATGGAGAAGGAATAGCAGAGAAGTAGAAGGATGCGGAAAATGAGGATAAGAGACAATGACAGGAGGAGAGTTGAAGAGTAAACACAGGTTACTGGAAAGAGGAGAAAAGAGGGAAAACTGGGCGGGGAAAGAGAGAAGTGTGGAGAAGGATGACATGGAGAGATGAGGAAAATAAATGAAGATGAGAGATAAGGGAAAGGAAAGATAGACTGAAGAGAAGGAAGGTATTAAAAAGAAGGAGGAGGGAAGAAATGAGAAAAGGAGGAAGAAGGATAGGAAGCAAATGGTTTAAGAAAGAAAAAGTAGGACGATAAAGAAGAGAATAGTGAAGGAAATGATAAGACAACAATAGGGAAAGGTGAGAAGGGAAAGGAATGATAATAAAGGGAAGGGATAAAGAGGAAAAAATAGCAGAGCGATGATGGAAGAGGATGGTAGAGGAGGCAGTTAGGCCTAAGGGTCTCTCAGAGTTTCTACTGCTACGATAAAATTGTTGAGCACAGCAACTCTTACAAAGGAAAATTGTAGTTGGGAATGGATTTCCCAGCTTCAGACGTTCAGTCCATTCTTGTCATGGCAGGAAGCTTGTTGGCGTGCAGGCAGACATGATGCTGTAGAATTTGATGAGAGTCAGTCATCTGGGTTGTCAGGCAGCATGAAGGGTGACACTGGACCTTGGTTGAGCACCTGAAATGACAAAGTCCACAACTGTGACACACGTCTTCTAAGAAGACCATACCTAGTTTAAGAAGAATACACCTTTGAACATTAAACTTCCTTAGTGCTCTATAGGGGGCGAAAGCGAAATTGTTGAAACCAGTAGAAGCAGATGGGAGGAAAAAGGGAAATATAGAAGTGAGAGGGGTCATGAAGGATAGAAGACAGGGAAGAAGACAAAAAGGGGAAGAGAAGGGATGAGGAAGGCAAAGAGAAGAGGAGTAAATAAAAAAGGCAGGAAGAAAATATAAAATGAAAGGAGCAGGAATGTCAATCAAGTGTGAAGAGAAAGTAAGAGGTGAGTGGAACAAAGACTGAAAAAGAAGCAATACGAAAAACAATACACGAAGAGTGAAAAAAGAAAGGAGATGTGGGAAGAGTGAGGAAGAAGAAAGAGGAAGAAAAGGCGAAGATTGGCAAGAGAGAAATATAAGGGAGGAGGTCTACGAGGAGGGTAACGGCAGACAGTAAGGAGAGCGAAGAAGATTTAAAAGCAGAAAAGAGGAATATAAATGAAGAGAGAAGGGGAAAGGAAAGGCAATAGATGTAAACAGGGAAGAAGAATGAAGAAGGAAGAGAAATAAAGAGGGAAGGAGAGTTTTGAAGAGTAAAGGATTACAAGAAGAAGCAACAAGAAATGGAGAAGAGAGTAGAAAAGAAGAACTAAGAGGCAAGGGGAAGCATTCAAAAGAAGGAGGAGGGAAGAAAGAAGAAATGAGAAAAAGAGGAAAGGAAGGATTGGAAGGAAATGGTTTATGAAAGAAAAAGTAAGATGTCTAAGAAGAGAAGAATATTGAAGAAAATGATAAGACAATAATAGGCAAAAGGAGAGAAGGGATTGGAATGACAATTAAAAAGGTATAAGGAGGAAAAAGGAGCAGAGCGATGATGGAAGAGGATGGTAGAGGAGGCAGTTAGGCCTAAGGGTCTCTCAGAGTTTCTACTGCTAGGATAAAATTGTTGAGCTCAGCAACTCTTACAAAGAAACTTGTTGTTGGGACTAGATGTCCCAGCTTCAGACGTTCAGTTCATTCTTGTCATGGCAGGAAGCTTGTTGGTCTGCAGGCAGACATGATGCTGGAGAATTTGATGAGAGTCAGTCATCTGGGTGGGCAGGCAGCATGAAGTGTGACACTGCCCCTGGGGTGGACACCTGAAAGGACAAAGCCCATGCCTGTGACACAAGACTTCTAACAAGACCATAACTACTCTCACAAAAATACACTTTTGAACATTGACCTTCCCTAGTGCTCTCTAGGGGGCAAAAGTGAAATTGTTGAAACCAGTAGAAGCAGATGCGGGGAAAGAGATGGAAATAGAGAAGTAGAAGTGATGATGACAGAGAGTAGACAGGAAAGAAGACCAGGGAGGGAACAGAAGGGAAGAGGAAGGTGAAGAGAACAGGATGAAATAGAAAAGGCAGAAAGAAAATATGTTGAGAAGAGAGAGAAGAGGTGGAGAGAGAGACTAGAAGGGTTGAGAGAAGAGATGTGAGGACACAGTTGAGGAACGAGGTGGGAATGGGAAGGGAAAGGAGGAGAGTAGAAAAAGTGCCAGGGTGAAAGCGTGAGGAGGAAATAGTGACAGTGAGAAAAGAGAAGGGTGGATCATGCAAAAGGACAGAGTGTGAAAAATGAAAAAGGACGGCAGATGAGGGAGAATGGAGGCAGAGGGAATGGGGAAAGAGAAAGAGGAGCTAGAAAGAGGATGGAGGAAAATGAAGAAATGAAACAGGAGAGGAATGAAGGCAAAGAGGCGTGAAGTAGAGGGGAATAGAGGAAGGTGAAGAAGAGTACTGAGAAAAGAAGCAGCAGCAGAGTAGTGGACAGAGAAAGATGGAGGAAGGAAGAGTGAAGATGAGGGACACGGACATATAGGCACAAGATGAAAAGAGAGAAGAGGATGCAGCAAAAAAGATCGGGAATGGGAGGGGAGACTGAATAGTGTAGTGCTAACTGGAAAGAAGATTCACGGCGAGTGTAGGGCAGAGAGATGAGGCAAAAATGGGATAGGTGGTGGGATGTGGAAAGGGGATGGAAGAAGGAAGGAATAGGAACCAGGAATGTAAAGAAAATATAAGAGAAGAAGAGGAAGGAGTGGAGAGACAAAGTGTGGTGAGAAGGACAGAAAAGGAATAGGAGTGAAGAGGACAAAAGAAAGGGACAAAATAGGAAAGAAGAAGCAGCACATAATAGGAAGGAAAAGAGGGGGGAAGATGGAGGATACAAGATGGTTAAGGGATGTGAAGAAAATGGGAGTAAACAAAGAAAAGCATCAGGAAGCAAGATTGAGGAAGATGAAGGGTAAATGAAAACTGAATAAGAATTAAGAGAAAAGAGAAAAGAAAAGAGAGGAGGCAGGAGGAGCTAAGGAGCAGGAGTGCAAAGGAAGAAGAGAGAAATTGAAGCAAATGTTAGAGAGAGGCAAGAGGGACAAAGTGAAACATATAGCAAAGAGGGGGGAAGATGTAAGACATTGGAGGAGGTCAAAGAAAGAAGCAGAAAGGAAGAAGAAGGCAGGATGGAAGAAGGGAGACAGGGAATTGAGAATGGAAAGGACGAGGAAGATGAAAGATGAGGTAAGAGTAGCCAAGAAGAATAATGGCAAAATAGGCAACAGATATAGGACTATTGAGGATAAAATGAGAAGAAGAAAGTGAGGGGGCCAATATTATGAGAAACAGAGTAAGAGGGAAAAGAGAGAAAAGGTGGGAAGTGGGAGAGGAGTTAAGAACTAGAGGAAGGGAAGATAACAGAAAAAGGGAAAAAAGAGAAGGGGGAATAGGATGGAAGAATACAGTAGTGTCAAGATGAGAAACGTGAAGGGAAGAAAGAAGCAAAAAAGGAATGAGTGAAACTGAATGTAAAGAGAGGAGGGGAGAGGGGAGGAAAAAGAAAGCAAGAAGAGGGAAGAAAGAGGTGCATGATAGTTTGCAGAGGCAAAATCAAGGAAGTGGGTTAGTGCAGAATATGAGAAAGGAGGAGAGCAGAGGGACAGGTAAGGGGAACTGTAGTTGATGGCAGGCAGAATAAAAAGGAGCCGGAAATAGATTGGATGAGGGAACAAATGATATGAGTAAAGGGAAGAGAATAGGATGAAGAGATAGTAGTGAATGGCCCTAAAAAGAGAAATGATAGAAGAGGGGACAGGGGAGAAGAGAAAAGTGGAAGGAAGAGGATGAATGAAACAGGAGATTAAGCTAACAGGAAGATCTGAAATGGATTGATCAAGGAAGGACAGTAATGAATGGAGGAATGATGACTGTGAAAAAAAGGGGAGAAAAGCAAGGGGGAGAAAGGATTATGGAAAAACAGGAGACAGGTGAGAAGGAAGAGGAAAAAAGAGGACAATAAGCAGTAAAGAGTAGAGGAGAAGGGCACTAGAGCTGTCTATCCAGAAGGGAAGATATGGAAGGAAAAGAGAGGACGCAAAAGCAACATGGATGGATGATTTAATAAAGATGAAAAGGAAGAAGAAGAAGAGGAGGAGGAGGAGGGGGGTAAGAATGAAGAGAAAGAAGAAGAGAAGGAGGAGCAAGAGACAGAGGATGAAAATGAGGAGAAAAGAGGAAGAGGAAGAAGAGGTGGAACAGGAAGAAGAGGAGGAGTAAGAAAATTGTGTGGAAGAAGAGGAGGTGAAGGAATAGTGAAGATAAGGACGAAGAAACAAAGGAAGAGATGGAGGAGCAGGAGGAGGAAAAGAAAAGAGGAAGATGAAAAGGAAAAAGGAGCTGAAGAGGAGGAGGAGGAGGAAGAAAAAGCGGTGGAGGAAGAAGAGGAAAAGAAGGAGCAGTGAATGAGCGATGAATGAAATAGAAGAAAAAAGAAACATGAAGAGGTTAGAAAAGAAAGAATGGAGATGGAAGGAACATACTGAGGGCAAATGAAATAATCAGTAGAAGGAAGTAGGAGGGAGTACCAAGAAGAGGAGTTATCAAAGGAAAAGGCAGGAGAATGAATCAAGTGTGAAAAGAAAGTCAGAGATGAATGGGACATAGACTAAAGAGGAAGCAATAAGAAAAATAATACAGGAAGAGTGACAAAAGAACAAGGGAGATGAGGGAAGAGTGAAGAAGAAGGAGGAGGAGAAAAATGTGAAGACCGGCAAGAGAGAAGTAGAAGAGAATGGGAATACTAGGAGGGGAAGGGTAGACAGTAAGGAGTTAGAAGAAGAATTAAAAGTGGAAAGGAGGAATATAAATGAAGAGAGAAGGGGAAGAAAAGGCAATAGAGGTAAACAGGGGAGAATAATGAAGAAGGAAGAGAAATAAAGAGGGAAGGAGAGTTTTGAAGAGTAAGGGATTATAAGCAGGAGCAACAAGAAATGGAGAAAAGAGTAGAAAAGAAGAACTAAGAGGCAAGGGGAAAGAGAGAGGGGGTGTAAGAGGTAGAAGGGGACAAGAAGAGAGAGGAACTATAGAGGAGATGAAGCAAGGTTAAGGAGGAATGAAGATAGAAAGGAAGGGATTAGGGAAGAGGAAAGAAGGAAAGATGGACCTTAGGGTGTAAAGAGGGAAGAGAGCAGCAGGGATGAATGAAAGTGGAGGATGGAGAACAGAAGAGGAGGGACTAAGGAAGAGAAGAGATCAGGGGCAAATGGGAGGAGAGACGAGCAGTGAAGTATGAAGATACTGTCAGGGAGAGAGAGGAAGGAAATAAAAAATCGTGAGAATAAGGAGATGGAATGAAAAGGGAAGAGCCAAGGGATGCGAAAGTATTTGTGAAGGCAGCCTAAGGATAATAGAAGAAGACATAAATGGGGTGAGGACAGAAAAATAAAGAACACAGAAGAGGGTAGATCTAGGGAGTGCCAAAAGGAAGAAAGAGAAGTGTGGTGGAATAAAAGAGAATTAGCAAAAGATATTGAGGTTGAAGTGAGGAAGATGGACAAAGTGGAAAGTAGGAAAATGCTAAACAGGAGAAGGATGAAAAAAGGAAGAAGAGGGAATGTTAAAGACTGTACAGGGGAGGAGAGAGAGAGAGAGAGAGAGAGAGAGAGAGAGAGAGAGAGAGAGAGAGACAGAGACAGAGAGAGACAGAGAGAGACAGAGAGAGAGAGAGAGAGAGAGAGAGAGAGAGAGAGAGAGAGAGAGACAGAGAGAGAGAGAGAGAGAAGAGAGAGAAAACACAAAACGAGGAAAGAGGAGAAAGTTAGAGTGGTAAGAGGAGAAACAGAAAAGGAAAGAAAATAGAAGAATATGGAAGGGAGAATGTGGAGAAGAAAAATGAAGGAATGTAGTGATTAGAGAAAGAGGTTAGGGGAAGAGTGAAGATTAGCGTTTGGTGAAGGACACTGAAAGAGGTATGACAGTTGAAGGGCAAAGAGGACAGGATAGGGAAGTATTTGCTGGAAAAAGAGAGAAGGTAAGAGAGAAGTAGGCAGAAGATGAAGTGACAGAGAGGAGGAGTGAAAGAGGAGGGTGGGGCAAAGAGGCCAGGTGTAAGTAGAATTTGGGAAGAAAAGGGGTCATGGAAGAGAATGAAGGAAGAAAGATGAAAAAGCAGAGACAAAGAGGGAAAGACAAGGAGAAAGAAAGAGACCAAGGCAGCAGAGAAGAAGAGAAAAGAGGAAATGGTGGAGAAGTTAGAATAAAGATGAGGGATGAGGGATGAAGAGGGAAGGAGGAAGAGAGACTAAGAGGTGAAGAACGTAGTGAGAAGTGTGAAGAAGAGTCAAGATAAAGGAGGAGGAAAGAGGGAAGAGAATAGGGATGAAGGAAGAAAGGGAGAAGGGAAGATGTTTAAAATAAGGGAAGGAGAATGAGAATGGAGAAGGAATAGCAGAGAAGTAGAAGGATGCGGAAAATGAAGGAAAGAGACAATGAAAGGAGGAGCATCGAGGAGTAAACACAGATTACTGGAAAGAGGAGAAAAGAGAGAAAACTGGCAGGGGAAGAGAGAAGTGTTGAGCAGGATGACAGGGAGAGATGAGGAAAATAAATGATGATGAGAGCAGAGGAAAAGGAATGATAGGCTGAAGAGAAGGAGAGTATTCAAAAGAAGGAGGAGTGAGGAAAAAGGAAGAGAGAAGAAATGAGAAAAGAAGGAAGAGGAAAGATTGGAAGGAAATCGTTTATGAAAGAAAAAGTAAGATAGCTAAGAAGAGAAGAATAGTGAAGGGAAGAAGGAGGTGAAGAGAACAGGAAGAAATAAAAAAGACAGAAAGTAAATATGTTGAGTAAAGAGAGAAGAGGTGGAGAGAGAGAGTAGAAGGGTTGAGAGAAGAGAGATGAGGACACAGCTGAGGACAGAGGTGGGAATGAGTAGGGAAAGGGGGAGAGTAGAAAAAGTACCTGGGTGAAAGCGTGAGGAGGAAATAGTGAAGGTGAGGAAAGATAAGGGTGGATGGAAGAGGACAGAGGGTGGGAAATGAAAATGGGGGGCAGATGATGGAGAATGGAGGCAGAGGGAGTGGGAAATGGGAAGGACGAGCTAGAAAGAGGATGGAGGAAAGGGAAGAAATGAAACAGGAGAGGAATGAAGGCAAAGAGGGGTGAAGTAGAGGGGAATAGAGTAAGATGAAGAAGGATACTGAGGAAAGATGCAGTAGCAGCTGAGAAGTGGACAAAGAAAGATGGAGGAAGGAAGAGTGAAGGTGAGGAATTGGAAATATAGGTACGAGGTGAAAAGAGAGAAGAGGATGCAGCATAAAAGACCGGGAATGGGAGGGGAGACTGAATAGTGTAGGCTATCTGGAAGGAAGATTCACGGTGAGTGTAGGGCAGAGAGGTGAGGCAAAAATTGGAGAGATGGAGGCATATGGAAAGGGGAGGGAAGAAGGAAGAAAGTGGAAGCTGGAAGCAAGGGAAAATATAAGAGAGGAGGAAGGAGCGGAGAGACAAAGTGTGATGAGAAGGAGAGATAATCAATAGGAGTAAAGAGGCCAAAGAAAGGGACCAAAGAGGAAAGAAGAAGAAGAAGAAGAAGCACATAATAGGATAGAAAACACTGGGGGAAAAGTTGGAGGATACAAGATGAAGGTGAAGGGATATGAAGGGAAGGGGAGTAAACATAGAAAAGCATCAAGAGCTAGATTGAGGGCGATGAAGAATAAGTGAAAACTGAAGAAGAATTAAGAGGAAAGAGGAAAGAAAAGAGAGGAGGCAGGAGGAGATAAGGAGCATGAGTGAATATAAAGAAGAGAATAATTGAAGCAAGTGGAAAGAGACAGGAGAGGCAAGAGGGACAAAGTAAAGAAGAATATAGCAAAGAGGGGGGAAGATGTAAGACATTGGAGGAGGTCAATGGAAGAAGCAGAAAGGAAGAAGAAGTCAGGATGGAAGACGAGAGACAGGGAAGCGGGAATGGAATGCAGGAGGAAAATGGAAGATGAGGTAAGAGTAGGCAAGAAGAATGATGAAGGAACAGGGAACAGATATAGGACTACTGAGGATAAAAAGAGAAGAAGGAAGTGATGGAGCTGGAAAGGTGAAGAACAGAGTAAGAGAGGAAAGAGAGAAAAGTTGGGAAGTGGGAGAGGAGTTAAGAACTAGAAGAAGGGAGGATGACAGGGTAAGGGAGAGAAGAGAAGGCTGAATAGGATGGAAGAATATAGAAGTGTCAAGAAGAGAAAAGTGAAAAAAAGAAAGAGGAGAAAAAGGAACCAGTGAAACAGAATGTAAAGAGAGGAGGGAAGAGGGGAGGAGAAAAAAAAAGGCAAGAAGAGGTAAAGAAAGAGGTGCATGGCAGTTTGCAGAGGCAAAATCAAGGAAGTGGGTTAGTGCAGAATATGAGAAAGGAGGAGAGCAGAGGGACAGGTAAGGGGAACGGTAGAAGATAGCAGGCAGAAGACAAAGGAGCAGGAAGGACACTGGATGACAGAACAAAGATATGAGTGAAGGGAATCAAATAGGAGGAAGAAATATAAGTTAAGGGAAACTAAGAAGAGAAATGAGGCAAGAGGGGAAAGGGGAAAAGCGAAATTTGGGAAGAAGAAGATGAATGAAACACAAGATTAAGCAACAAGAATATTGGAAATAGATTGATGAAGGACAGTAATGAATGGAGGTAAGATGACTGTGAAAAAGATGGGAGAAAAAAGGGGGAGAAATGATTAGGGGAAAACAGAGGACAGGTGAGAGAGAAGAGAAAAAAGAGGACAATAAGCAGTAAAGATTAGGGAGGAAGGGGCACTAGAGCAAGATATGCAGAAAAGAAGACATGGAAAGGAAAGAGAAGAAGCAAGAGTAACATGGATGGTTGATTTAAAAAGACAACAAGAAGAAGAACAAGTAGAAAAAGAACAAAAACAAGAAGAACAAGAACATGAAGAACAAGAACAAGAAAAACAAGGACAAGAAGTGGAGAAGGTGAAGGATGAGGAAGAATGAGGAGATAAATGAGGACGAAGAGGAGGAGGAAGAGAAAAGAAGAGGAAGAAGAAGAGGAAGAAGAGGAGGAGGAAGAAAAAGCTATGGAAGAAGAGGAGGATAAGCAGGAGTAGTGAATGAGCCAAGAATGAACTGGAAGAAAAAGAACTTGAAGAGGTCAGAAAAGAATGCATGGAGATGGAAGGAACATACTGATGGGAATTTAAAAAATCAGTAGAACCAAGTAGGAGGGAGTAGGTAGGAAGATGAGTTATCAAAAGAAAAGGGCAGGAATGTCAATCAAGTTTGAAGAGAATATAAGAGGTGAGTGGGACAAAGACTGAATAGGAAGCAATAAGAAAAACAATACAGGAAAAGTGAAAAAAGAAGAAGGGGATGAGGGAAGAGTGAGGAAGAAAGAAGAGGATTAAAATGTGAAGATTGTCAGAGGGAAGTAGAAGGGAGGAGGAATATGAGGAGGAAGAGAGCAGACAGTAAGGAGAGCAAAGAAGAATTAAAAGTGGAAAAGAGGAACATAAATGAAGAGAGAAGGGGAAGGCAGTAGAGGTAAACAAAGAAGAAGAAAAAGGAAGAGAAATAAAGAGGGAAGGAGAGTTTTGAAGAGTAAAGGATTACAAGCAGGAGCAACAGGAAATGGAGAAGAGAGTAGAAAAGAGGAACTAAGAGGCAAGGGGAAGGAGAGAAGAGGTAGAGGAGGTAGAAGGGGAAAAGAAGAGAGAGGAACTGTAGAGAAGACAAAGCAGGTTATGTAGGAATGAAGATAGAAAGCAAGGAATTAGGGAGGGGGAAAGAAGTAAAGAGAGACCTTAGGAGGCAAAGAGGAAAGAGGAAGGAAGGGATGAATGAAAGGGGACGATGGAGAACAGAAGAGGAGACACTCAGGAAGAGAAGAGATCAGGGGCACATTCCAAGAGAGATGAGCAGGGAAGTGTGAAGATACTGTCAGGGAGAGAAGAAGGAAATAAAAAATGCTGAGAATAAGGAGATGAAGTAAAGAGGGAAGAGCCAACGGACGCAAAAGTACTGGTGAAGGAAGACTAAGGATAACAGAACAACATATAAATGGACTGAGGACAGAAAGGGAAAGAAGAAAGAAGAGGGTAGACCTAGGGAGTGCCAGAAGGAAGAAAAAGAATGGTGGTGGAAAAAAAAGTAAATTAGAAAAAGGAAATGTGGTTGAAGCAATTAAGGTGGGCAAAATAGGAAGTGGGAAAAGAAGCTAGGCAGGAAAATGAGGAAAAAATGAAGAAGAGAGAATGGGAAAGACTGAATAGGGAAGAAGAGAGAGAAAAAACAAAAGGGGGAAGAGGAGAGAGTTGGGTGTGCTAAGAGGAGAAATTGAAGATAAGAAGAGAGGAAGAAGATGGAAGGGAGAAGAGGATGGAGGAGAAAAGTGGAGGAATGTGATGATTTGAGAAAGAGGTTAGGGAAGAGTGAAGATGACTGATTTGATGAAGGACTGAGAAAGTATCAGAGTTGAAGAGCAAAGAGGACGGGATAGGGAAGAAGAACTTGGAGGAAAATGAGAGGAGGTAAAAGAAAAGAAGGCAGAAATGAAGCAATAGAAATGAGGCTTGAAAGAGGCAGGTGGGGCAGAGGAAAAGTGTAGAGGAGGGGCTATGGGCAAGAATGAAGGAAGAAAGATGAAGGAGCAGAGACAAAGAGGGGAAAACAGAGAGAAAGAAAGAGACCAAGGTGGTGACGAGGAGGCAGTAGGGAGGAAGAGAAAAAAGGAAATAGTGGAGAAGTTAGAATAAAGATGAGGGATGTGGGATGAAGAAGGAAGGTGGAAGAGAGCCTAAGAGGTGTATAAAAAGTGGTGAGATGTGGAAAGCAGAGTCAAGATGAAGGAGGAGGAAAGAGAATATGGATGAAGGAAGGAAGGAAGGGAGAAGGGAAGATGTTTAAAATGAGGGAAGGAGATTGAGAATGGAGAAAGCATAGCAGAGAAGTAGAAGGATGTGGCAAATGTAGGAAAGAGACAATGAAAGGAGGAGCATTGAAGAGTAAACACAGGTTAGTGGAAAGCGGAGAAAAGAGGGAAACATGAGAGGGGGAAGGGAGGAGTGTGGAGAAGGATGAAATGGAGAGATGAGGAAACTAAATGAAGATGAGATAAGAGGAAAGGGAAGATAGACTGAAGAGAATGGAAGTGTTAAAAAGAAGGAGGAGAAAAGAAAAGGGAAGAGAGAAGAAACGAGAAAAGGAAGAAGAAGAAAGGATTGAAAGAAAATGGTTTACGAAAGAAAAATGAGGTGACAAAGAAGAGAAGAATAGTGAAGAAAACGATAAGACAATAATAGGGAAAGGTGAGAAGGGAGTGGAATGATAATAAAGGGAAAGGATAAAGAGGAAAAAAGAGCAGAATGATGATGGAAGAGGATGGTAGAGGAGGCAGTTAGGAATAAGGGTCTCTCAGAGTTTCTACTGCTACGATAAAATTGTTGAGCACAGGAACTCTGACAAGGAAACTTTTAGTTGGGACTGGATTTCCCAGCTTCAGAGGATCAGTCCATTCTTGTCATGGCAGAAAGCTTGTTGGTCTACAGGCAGACATGATGCTGTAGAATTTGATGAGAGTCAGTCATCTGGGTTGGCAGGCAGCATGAAGTGTGACACTGGGCCTCGGTTGGGCACCTGAAAGGACAAAGCCCACGCTTGTGACACACGTCTTCTAAGAAGACTATATCTAGTCTAACAAGAATACATCTTTGAACATTGACTTCCCTAGTGCTCTATAGGGGGCAAAATGAAATTATTGAAACCAGTAGAAGCAGATGGGAGGAAAGAGATGGAAATAGAGGAGTGGGAGTGATGATGAAAGAGAGAAGACAGGAAAGAAGACAAAAGAGGGAAGAGAAGGGAAGAGGGAGGTGAAGAGAACAGGATGAAATAAAAAAGGAGAGAGGGACCAGAAGAGTGAAGAGAAGAGATGTGAGGACACAGTTGAGGAAAGAGTTGGGAATGGGAAGGGAAAGGAGGAGTGTAGAAAAAGTACCAGGGTAAAAGCGTGAGGAGGAAATAGTGACAGTGAGAAAAGAGAAGGGTGGATGGAAGAGGATGGAGGTTGGAAAATGAAACAGAGGGCAGCTGAAGGAGATGCAGGCAGATAGAATGGGAAAAGGAGAACAGGAGGTAGAAATAGGTTGGAGGAAAGGGAAGAAATGAAACAAGAGAGGAATGAAGGCAAAGAGGGGTGAAGTAGAGGGGAATAGAGGAAGACGAAGAAGAGTACTGAGGAAAGATGGAGCAGCAGCAGCAGCAGAGAAGTGGACAGAGAAAGTTTGACGAAGGAAGAGGGAAGATGAGGGAAATACAGATATAGGTATGAGGTGAAGAGAGAAGAGGAGGCAGCATAAAAGATTGGGAAGGGGGGGGTCTGGAGAGATGGCTCTGAGGTTAAGAGAACTGTCTGCTTTCCAAGAGGTCATGAGTTCCATTCCCAGCAACCACATGGTGGCTCACAACCATCTAAAATGAGATCTAGTGCCTTCTTCTGGCCTGTGGGTGTTCATGCAGGCAAAGCACTGTATCAAAATTAATTAATTAAAAAAAAAGATTGGGAATGGGAGGGAAGACTGGATAGTGTAGTGTTAACTGGAAAGAAGATTCACGGTGAGTGTAGAGCCAGAGAGGTGAGCCAAAAATGGGAGCAGTGGAGGGATGTGGAAAGAGGATGGAAGTAGGAAGAAAAGGGAAGCTGGAAGGAAGGGAAAATATAATAGAAGGAGAGGAAGGAGTGGAGAGACAAAGTGTGGTGAGAAGAGCAAAGAAAGGATAGGAGTGAAGAGGACAACAGAAGGGACGAAAGAGGAAAGAAGAAGGAGCACATAATAAGAAAGAAAATGTTGGGGGGAAAGTTGGAGGATACAAGATGAAGGTGAAGGGATATGAAGGAAAGGGAAATAAACAAAGAAAAACATCAAGAAGCCAGATTGAGGAAGATGAAGTGTAAATGAAAACTGAAGAAGAATAAAGAGAAAAGAAAACAGGGGGCAGGAGGCGCTAAGGAATATGAGTGTATATGAAGAAGAGAGAAATTGAAGCAAGAGGAAAAAGACTGGAGAGGTAAGAGGAACAAAGTGAAGAGTATAGCAAAGAGGGGGAAGATGTAAGACCTTGGACGAGGTCAAAGGAAGAAGAAGCCAGAATGAAAGAAGGGAGACAGGGAAGGGGGAATGGAAAGGACAAGGAAAATGAAAGACGAGATAAACCTAGGTAAGAAGAATGATGGGGAAACAGGCAACAGATATAGGACTATTGAGGATAAAATGAGAAGAAGGAAATGATGGAGCCAATATTGTAAGAAACAGAGTAAGACGGGAATGAAAGAAAAGGTGGGAAGTGGGAGAGGAGTTAAGAACTAGAAGAAGGGAAGGTAACAGGAAAACAGGTAAAAAGAGAAGGGGGAACAGGATGGAAGAATACAGTAGTGTCAAGATGAGAAATGTGAAAGGAAGAAAGAAGCAAAAAGGAACGAGTGAAACAGAATGTAAAGAGAGGAGGGAAGAGGGGAGGGGAAAGAAAGCAAGAAGAGGGAAGAAAGAGGTGCATGGCAGTTTGAGAAGGCAAAATCAAGGAAGTGGGTTAGTGCAGAATATGAGAAAGGAGGAGAGCAGAGGGAAGGCAAGGGGAACTGTAGTTGATGGCAGGCAGAATAAAAAGGAGCAGGAAAGAGATTGGATGAGGGAACAAATGATATGAGTAAAGGGAAGAGAATAGGACGAAGAGATATTAGTGAATGGAACCTAAAAAGAGAAATGACAGAAGAGGGGACAGGGGAGATGAGAAAAGTGGAAGGAAGGGGATGAAAAACAAGAGATTAAGCAAACAGGAAGATCTGAAATGGATTGATGAAGGACAGTAATGAGTGGAGGAATGTTGACTGTGGAAAAAAAAGGGGAGAAAAGCAGGGGGAGAAAGGATTATGGAAAAACAGGAGACAGGTGAGAGGAAAGAGGAAAACAGAGGACAATAAGCAGTAAAGAGTAGAGGAGAAGGGCACTAGAGCCACGTATGCAGAAGGGAAGATATGGAAGGAAAAGAGAGGAAGCAAAAGCAACATGGATGAATGATTTAATAAAGATGAAAAGGAAGAAAGACAACAAGAAGAAGAAGAGGAGGAGGATGAGGAGGCAGAGGAGGAGGAGAAGGAGGAAGAGGAGGAGGAAGAAGAATGAAGAGAAAGAAGAAGAAGAAGCAAGAGGTGGAGCATGAAAAAGAAGAGAAAAGAGGACGAGGAAGAAGAACTGGAACAGGAAGAAGAGGAGGAGTAAGAAAAATGTGTGGAGGAATAGGAGGCGAAGGAAGATTGAAGAGAAAGAAGAAGAGGAGGAGGAGGAAGAGATGGAGGAGCAGCAGGAGGACGAGAACAGAGGAAGATGAAAAGGAAAAAGGAGCAGAAGAGGAGGAAGAGGAGGAGGAATAAAAAGCGGTGGAGGAAGAAGAGGAAAAGGAGGAGCAGTGAATGAGTGACGAATGAAATAGAAGAAAAAAGAAACATGAAGAGGTTAGAAAAGAAAGAATGGAGATGGAAGGAACATACTGATGGGAAATGAAAAAATCAGTAGAAGGAAGTAGGAGAGAGTAGCAAGAAGAGGAGTTATCCAAAGAAAAAGGCAGGAGGGTGAATCAAGTGTGAAAAGAAGGGCAGAGGTGAGTGGGACAAAGACTAAAGGGGAAGCAATAAGAAAAACAATACAGGAAGAGAGAAAAAACGAACAAGGGAGATGAGGGAAGAGGGAGGAAGAAGGAGGAGGAGAAAAATGTGAAGACTGACAAGAAAGAAGTAGAAGGGAGGAGGAATACTAGGAGGGGAGGGTAGACAGTAAGGAGAGAGAAGAAGATATAAAAATGGAAAGGAGGAATATAAATGAAGAGAGAAGGGGGAAGAAAAGGCAATAGAGGTAAACAGGGGAGAATAATGAAGAAGGAAGTGAAATATTTGGTTAGGAGAGTTTTGAAGAGTAAAGGATTACAAGCAGGAGCAACAAGAAATGGAGAAGAGAGTAGGAAAGAGGAAAAGACACAAGGGGAAAGAGAGAGGGGGTATAAGAGATAGAATGGGAAAAAAGAGAGAGGAAACCATAGAGAAGACAAAGCAAGGTTAAGGAGGAATGAAAATAGAGAGGAAGAGACTAGGGAAGAGGAAAGAAGGAAAGATGGACCTTAGGGTGTAAAGAGGGAAGAGAGCAGCAGGGATGAATGAAAGTGGAGGATGGAGAACAGAAGAGGAGGGACTAAGGAAGAGAAGAGATCAGGGGCAAATTGGAGGAGAGATGAGCAGTGAAGTATGAAGATACTGTCAGGGAGAGAGAGGAAGGAAATAAAAAATGGTGAGAATAAGGAGATGGAATGAAAAGGGAAGAGCCAAGGGATGCGAAAGTATTTGTGAAGGCAGCCTAAGGATAATAGAAGAAGACATAAATGGGGTGAGGACAGAAAAAGAAACAAGACAGAACAGGGTAGGTCTAGGGAGTGACAGAAGGAAAAAAGAGAAGTGTGGTGGAATAAAAGTGAATTAGAAAAAGGAAATGAGGTTGAAGCAAGGAAGATGGACAAAATGGAAAGTAGGAAAATGCTAAACAAGAGAAGGATGAAAAAATGAAGAAGAGGGAATGTTAAAGACTGTACGAGGGAGGAGAGAGAGAGAGAGAGAGAGAGAGAGAGAGAGAGAGAGAGAGAGAGAGAGAGAGAGAACACAAAAGGAGGAAAGAGGAGAGAGTTGAGTGTGTTAAGAGGAAGAACAGAAGAGGAAAGAAGATAGAAGTATATGGAAGGGAGAAGATGGAGGAGAAAAATGAAGGAATGTAGTGATTAGAGAAAGAGGTTAGGGAAGAGTGAAGATGAGCGATTTGGTGAGGGACTCAGAAAGAGGTATGACAGTAGAAGGGCAAAGAGGACAGGATAGGGAAGAATTTGCTGGAAAAAGAGAGAAGGTAAGAGAGAAGTAGTCAGAAGATGAAGTGATAGAGAGGAGGAGTGAAAGAGGAGGGTGGAGCAAAGAGGATAGGTGTAAGTAGAATTTGGGAAGAGGAGGGGCTATGGAAGAGAATGAAGGAAGAAAGATGAAGGAGCAGAGACAAGGACAGAAAAACAAGGAGAAAGAAAGAGACCAAGGGTTGACTAGGAGGCAGCAGAGAAGAAGAGAAAAGAGGAAATGGTAGAGAAGTTAGAATAAAGATGAGGGATTAGGGATGAAGAGGGACGGTGGATGAGAGACTAAGAGGTGTGCACAAAGCAGTGAGACGTGTGAAGAAGAGTGAAGATAAAGGAGGAGGAAAGAGGGAAGAGAATATGGATGAAGGAAGGAAGGGAGAAGGGAAGATGTTTAAAATGAGGGAAGGGTAATGAGAATGGAGAAGGCATAGCAGAGAAGTAGAAGGATGCAGAAAATGAAGGAAAAAGACAGTAAAAGGAGGAGAGTTGAAGAGTAACCACAGGTTAGTGGAAAGCACAGTAAAGAGGGGAAACTGGGAGGGGGAAGAGAGAAGTGTGGAGAAGGATGACATGGAGAGATGAGGAAAATAAATGAAGATGAGAGAAGGGGGAAAGTTAGGATAGACTGAAGAGAAGGAAAGCATTCAAAAGAAGGAGGAGGGAAGAAAGAAGAAATGCGAAAAGGAGGAAGAGGAAGGATTGGAAGGAAATGGTTCATGAAAGAAAAAGTAAGATGTCTAAGAAGAGAAGAATATTGAAGAGAATGATAAGGCAATAATAGGCAAAAAGAGAGAAGGGAATGGAATGACAATTAAAAAGGTATAAAGAGGAAAAAGGAGCAGAGCGATGATGGAAGAGGATGGTAGAGGAGGCAGTTAGGCATAAGGGTCTCTCAGAGTTTCTACTGCTATGTTAAATTGTTGAGTACAGCAACTCTTACAAAGAAACTTGTAGTTGGGACTGGATTTCCCAGCGTCAGAAGTTCAGTCCATTCTTGTCATGGCAGAAAGCTTGTTGGTCTGCAGGCAGACATGATGCTGGAGAATTTGATGAGAGTCAGTCATCTGGGTTGGCAGGCAGCATGAAGTGTGACACTGGGCCTCGGTTGGGCACCTGAAAGGACAAAGCCCATGCCTGTGACACAAGACTTCTAAGAAGACCATACCTACTCTAACTCTAAAATACACCTTTGAACATTGACCTTCCCTAGTGCTCTATGGGGGGCAAAAGTGAAATTGTTGAAACCAGTAGAAGCAGATGGGAGGAAAGAGAAGGAAATAGAGAAGTAGAAGTGATGATGAAAGAGAGAAGACAGGAAAGAAGACCAGGGAGGGAAGAGAAGGGAAGAGGAAGGTGAAGAGAACAGGAGGCAATAAAAAAGGCAGAAAGAAAATATATTGAGAAGAGAGAGAAGAGGTGGAGAGAGAGACTAGAAGAGTTGATAAAAGAGTGATGGGGACACAGTTGAGGAACGAGGTGGGAATGGGAAGGGAAAGGAGGAGTGTAGAAAAAGTACCGGGGTGAAAGCATGAGGAGGAAAGAATGAAGGTGAGAAAAGAGAAGGTGGATCATGCAAGAGTCCAAAGGGTGGAAAATGAAAAAGGAGGGCAGATGAGGGAGAATGGAGGCAGAGGGAATGGGAAAGAAAAAGTGGATATAGAAATAGGATGGAGGAAAGGGAAGAAAGGACACAGGACAGGAATGAAGGCAAAGAGGCGTGAAGTAGAGGGGAATAGAGGAAGGTGAAGAAGAGTACTGAGGAAAGAAGCGGGAGCAGAGCAGTGGACAGAGAAAGATGGAGGAAGGAAAAGTGAAGATGAGGGAAACGGACATTTAGGCACAAGTTGAAAAGAGAGAAGAGGATGCAGCATAAAAGATCGGGAATGGGAGAGGAGACTGAATAGTGTAGTGCTAACTGGAAAGAAGATTCACGGCGAGTGTAGGGCAGAGAGATGAGGCAAAAATGGGAGAGGTGGTGGGATGTGGAAAGGGGATGGAAGAAGGAAGGAATGGGAACCTGGAATGAAAAGAAAATATAAGAGAAGAATAGGAAGGAGTGGAGAGACAAAGTGTGGTGAGAAGGACAGAAAAGAAATAGGAGTGAAGAGGACAAAAGAAAGGGACACAATAGGAAAGAAGAAGCAGCACATAATTGGAAGGAAAAGAGGGGAGAAGATGGAGGATACAAGATGAAGGTGAAGGGATATATAGGAAAGGGGAGTAAACACAGAAAAGCATCTAGAAGCTAGATTGAGGAGGATGAGGGGTAATTGAAAACTTAAGAAGAATTAAGAGAAAAGAGGAAAGAAAAGAGAGGAGGCAGGAGGAGCTAAGGAGCATGAGGGCATGCCAAAAAGAGAGAAGTTGAAGCAAGTGGAAAGAGACAGGAGAGGCCAGAGGGACAAAGTGAGGAATATAGCAAAGACGGGGGAAGATGTAAGGCATTGGAGGAGGTCAATGAAAGAAGCAGAAACGAAAAAGAAGTCAGGATGGAAGACGAGAGACAGGGAAGTGGGAATGGAATGGAGGAGGAAAATGGAAGACGAGGTAAGAGTAGGCAAGAAGAATGATGAAGGAACAGGGAACAGATATAGGACTACTGAGGATAAACAGAGAAGAAGGAAGTGATGGAGCTGGAAAGGTGAGGAACAGAGTAAGAGGGGAAAGAGAGAAAAGGTGGGAAGTGGGAGAGGAGTTAAGAACTAGAAGAAGGGAGGATGACAGGGTAAGGGAGAGAAGAGTAGGGTGAATATGATGGAAGAATATAGAAGTGTCAAGAAGAGAAAAGTGAAAAGAAAAAAGAGGAGAAAAAGGAACCAGTGAAACAGAATGTAAAGAGAGGAGGGAAGAGGGGAGGAGAAAAAAAAGGCAAGAGGAGGTAAAGAAACAGGTGCATGGCAGTTTGTAGAGGCAAAATCAAGGAAGTGGGGTAGTGCAGAATATGAGAAAGGAGGAGAGCAGAGGGACAGGTAAGGGGAACTGTAGAAGATGGCCAGTAGAACACAAAGGAGCAAGAGAGACACTGGATGACTGAACAAAGATATGAGTGAAGGGAACCAAATAGGAAGAAGAAATATAAGTGAAGAGAAACTAAGAAGAGAAATAAGGCAAGAGGGGAAAGGTGAAAAGCGAAAATTGGGAGGAGAGGATGAATGAAACACGAGATTAAGCAACAGGAATATTGGAAATAGATTGATGAAGGACAGTAATGAATGGAGGAAAGATGACTGTGAAAAATATGGGAGAAAAAAGGGGGAGAAATGATTAGGGGAAAATAGAGGACAGGTGAGAGAGAAGAGGAAAAAAGAGGACAATAAGCAGTAAAGATTAGAGAGGAAGGGGCACTAGAGGAAGATATGCAGAAAAGAAGACATGGAAAGGAAAGAGAAGAAGCAAGAGTAACATGGATGGATGATTTAAAAAGACAAGAAGAAGAACAAGAACAAGAACAAGAAGACCAAGAACATGAAGAACAAGAACAAGAAGAACAAGGACAAGAAGTGGAGAAGGTGAAGGATGAGGAAGAATGAAGAGATAAAAGAAGAAGAGGAGGAGGAAGAGAAAAGAAGAGGAAGAAGAAGAGGAAGAGCAGGAGGAAGAAAAAGCTGTGGATGAAGAGGAGGAGAAGCAGGAGTAGTGAATGAGCCAAGAATGAACTGGAAGAAAAAAGAAACTTGAAGAGGTTAGAAAAGAATGCATGGAGATGGAAGGAACATACTGGTGGGAATTGAAAAAATCAGTAGGAATAAGTGGGAGGGAGTAGGTAGGAAGACGAGTTATCAAAAGTGGAGGAATGTGGTGATTGGAGAAAGAGGTTAGGGAAGAGTGAAGACGACTGATTTGATGAAGGACCGAGAAAGTGGTATGAGAGTTGAAGAGCAAAGAGGACGGGATAGGGAAGAAGAACTTGGAGTAAAATAAGAGGAGGTAAAATAATGAAGAAGGAAGTGAAATATATAGGTTAGGAGAGTTTTGAAGAGTAAAGGATTACAAGCAGGAGCAACAAGAAATGGAGAAGAGAGTAGGAAAGAGGAATAGACACAAGGGGAAAGAGAGAGGGGGTATAAGAGATAGAATGGGAAACCTGAGAGAGGGAAGGGAGAAGTGTGGAGAAGGATGACATGGAGAGATGAGGAAAGTAAATGAAGTTGAGATAAGAGGAAAGGGAAGATAGACTGAAGAGAATGGAAGTATTAAAAAGAAGGAGGAGAAAAGAAAAGGGAAGAGAGAAGAAATGGGAAAAGGAGGAAGAGGAAAGGATAGGAAAAAAGGGGATGTGGAAAGGAGATGGAAGAAGGAAGGAATAGGAACATGGAGTGAAGAGGACAAAAGAAAGGGACAAAATAGGAAAGAAGAAGCAGCACATAATAGGAAGGAAAAGAGGGGGGAAGATGGAGGATACAAGATGAAGGTGAAGGGATATATAGGAAAGGGGAGTAAACACAGAAAAGCATCTAGAAGCTAGATTGAGGAGGATGAGGGGTAATTGAAAACTGAAGAAGAATTAAGAGAAAAGAGGAAAGAAAAGAGAGGAGGCAGAAGGAGCTAAGGACCAGGAGTGCAAACAAAGAGAGAAATTGAAGCAAATGTAAGGGAGAGGCAACAGGGACTAACTCAAGCATATAGCAAAGAGGGGGGAAGATGTCAGACGTTGCAGGAGGTCAAAGGAAGAAGCAGAAAGGAAGAAGAAGCCAGGATGAAAGAAGGGAGACAGGGAAGGGGGAATGGAAAGGACAAGGAAAATGAAAGACGAGGTAAGATTAGGCAAGAAGAATGATGGCGAAACAGGCAACAGATATAGGACTATTGAGGATAAAATGAGAAGAAGGAAGTGATGGAGCCAATATTGTAAGAAACAGAGTAAGATGGGAACGAGAGAAAAGGTGGGAAGTGGGAGAGGAGTTAAGAATTAGAAGAAGGGAAGGTAACAGGAAAACAGGAAAAAAGAGAAGGGGGAACAGGATGGAAGAATACAGTAATGTCAAGATGAGTAATGTGAAAGGAAGAAAGAAGCAGAAAGGAACGAGTGAAACAGAATGTAAAGAGAGGAGGGAAGAGGGGAGGAGAAAGAAAGCAAGAAGAGGGAAGAAAGAGGTGCATGGCAGTTTGAGAAGGCAAAATCAAGGAAGTGGGTTAGTGCAGAATATGAGAAAGGAGGAGAGCTGAGGGAAGGCAAGGGGAACTGTAGTTGATGGCAGGCAGAATAAAAAGGAGCAGGGAAGAGACTGCATGAGGGAACAAATGATATGAGTAAAGGGAAGAGAATAGGACGAAGAGATATTAGTGAATGGAACCTAAAAAGAGAAATGACAGAAGAGGGGACGGGGGAGATGAGAATAGTGGAAGGAAGAGGATGACTGAAACAGGAGATTAAGCAAACAGGAAGATCTGAAATGGATTGATGAAGGACAGTAATGAGTGGAGGAATGTTGACTGTGAAAAAACAGGGGAGAAAAGCAGGGGGAGAAAGGATTATGGAAAAACAGGAGACAGGTGAGAGGAAAGAGGAAAAAAGACGACAATAAGTAGCAAAGAGTAGAGGAGAAGGGCACTAGCGCCACGTATGCAGAAGAGAAGATATGGAAGGAAAAGAGAGGAAGGAAAAGCAACATGGATGGATGATTTAATAAAGATGAAAAGGAAGAAAGACAACAACAACAAGAAGAAGAGGAGGAGGAGGAGGAGGCAGAGGAGGAGGAGAAGGAAGAAGAGGAGGAGGAAGAATGAAGAGAAAGAAGAAGGAGCAAGAGGTGGGGCATGAAAAAGAGGAGAAAAGAGGAAGAGGAAGAAGAACTGGAACAGGAAGAAGAGGAGGAGTAAGAAAAATGTGTGGAGGAAGAGGAGGCGAAGGAAGAGTGAAAAGAAAGAAGAAGAGGAGGAGGAGGAAGAGATGGAGGAGCAGGAGGAGGACGAGAACAGAGGAAGATGAAAAGGAAAAAGGAGCAGAAGAGGAGGAAGAGGAGGAGGAATAAAAAGCGGTGGAGGAAGAAGAGGAAAAGGAGGAGCAGTGAATGAGTGACGAATGAAATAGAAGAAAAAAGAAACATGAAGAGGTTAGAAAAGAAAGAATGGAGATGGAAGGAACATACTGATGGCAAATGAAATAATCAGTAGAAGGAAGTAGGAGGGAGTAGCAAGAAGAGGAGCTATCCAAAGAAAAAGGCTGGAGGATGAATCCGGTGTGAAAAGAAGGTCAGAGGTGAGTGGGACAAAGACTAAAGGGGAAGCAATAAGAAAAACAATACAGGAAGAGAGAAAAAAGAACAAGGGAGAGGAGGGAAGAGTGAGGAAGAAGGAGGAGGAGAAAAATGTGAAGACTGACAAGAAAGAAGTAGAAGGGAGGAGGAATACTAGGAGGAGGAGGGCAGACAGTAAGGATAGAGAATCGAAAGGAGGAATATAAATGAAGAGAGAAGGGGAAGAAAAGGCAATAGAGGTAAACAGGGGAGAATAATGAAGAAGGAAGTGAAATATATAGGTTAGGAGAGTTTTGAAGAGTAAAAGATTACAAGCAGGAGCAACAAGAAATGGAGAAGAGAGTAGAAAAGAGGAAAAGACACAAGGGGAAAGAGAGAGGGGGTATAAGAGATAGAATGGGAAAAAAGAGAGAGGAAACCATAGAGAAGACAAAGCAAGGTTAAGGAGGAATGAAAATAGAAAGGAAGAGACTAGGGAAGAGGAAAGAAGGAAAGATGGACCTTAGGGTGTAAAGAGGGAAGAGAGCAGCAGGGATGAATGAAAGTGGAGGATGGAGAACAGAAGAGGAGGGACTAAGGAAGAGAAGAGATCAGGGGCAAATTGGAAGAGAGATGAGCAGTGAAGTATGAAGATACTGTCAGGGAGAGAGAGGAAGGAAATAAAAAATGGTGAGAATAAGGAGATGGAATGAAAAGGGAAGAGCCAAGGGATGCGAAAGTATTTGTGAAGGCAGCCTAAGGATAATAGAAGAAGACATAAATGGGGTGAGGACAGAAAAAGAAACAAGACAGAACAGGGTAGGTCTAGGGAGTGCCAGAAGGAAGAAAGAGAAGTGTGGTGGAATAAAAGTGAATTAGAAAAAAAAAATGAGGTTGAAGCAAGGAAGATGGACAAAATGGAAAGTAGGAAAATGCTAAACAGGAGAAGGATGAAAAAATGAAGAAGAGGGAGTGTTAAAGACTGTACGGGGGAGGAGAGAGAGAGAGAGAGAGAGAGAGAGAGAGAGAGAGAGAGAGAGAACACAAAAGGAGGAAAGAGGAGAGAGTTGAGTGTGTTAAGAGGAATAACAGAAGAGGAAAGAAGATAGAAGAATATGGAAGGGAGAAGATGGAGGAGAAAAATGAAGGAATGTAGTGATTAGAGAAAGAGGTTAGGGAAGAGTGAAGATGAGCGATTTGGTGAAGGACTCTGAAAGAGGTATGATAGTTGAAGGGCAAAGAGGACAGGATAGGGAAGAATTTGCTGGAAAAAGAGAGAAGGTAAGAGAGAAGTAGGCAGAAGATGAAGTGATAGAGAGGAGGAGTGAAAGAGGAGGGGGTGCAAAGAGGAGAGGTGTAAGTAGAATTTGGGAAGAGGAGGGGCTATGGAAGAGAATGAAGGAAGAAAGATGAAGGAGCAGAGACAAGGAGGGAAAAACAAGGAGAAAGAAAGAGACCAAGGGTTGACTAGGAGGCAGCAGAGAAGAAGAGAAAAGAGGAAATGGTAGAGAAGTTAGAATAAAGATGAGGGATGAGGGATGAGGAGGGAAAGAGGAAGAGACTAAGAAGTGTGTAGAAAGTAGTGAGACGTGTGAAGAAGAGTCAAGATAAAGGAGAAGGAAAGAGAGAAGGGAATATAAATGAAGGAAGGAAGGGAGAAGGGAAGATGTAGAAAGTGAGAGAAGGGTAATGGGAATGGGGAAGGCATAGCAGAGAAGTAGAAGGATGTGGAAAATGAAGGAAAAAGACAATGAAAGGAGGAGAGTTTAAGAGTAAACACAGGTTAGTGGAAAGCACAGTAAAGAGGGGAAACTGGGAGGGGGAAGAGAGAAGTGTGGAGAAGGATGACATGGAGAGATGAGGAAAATAAATGAAAATGAGAGAAGAGGGAAAGGTAGGATAGACTGAAGAGAAGGGAAGCATTCAAAAGAAGGAGGAGGGAAGAAAGAAGAAATGCGAAAAGGAGGAAGAGGAAGGATTGGAAGGAAATGGTTTATGAAAGAAAAAGTAAGATGTCTAAGAAGAGAAGAATATTGAAGGAAATGATAAGACAATAATAGGCAAAAAGAGAGAAGGGAATGGAATGACAATTAAAAAGGTATAAAGAGGAAAAAGGAGCAGAGCGATGATGGAAGAGGATGGTAGAGGAGACAGTTAGGCATAAGGGTCTCTCAGAGTTTCTACTGCTAGGATAAAATTGTTGAGTACAGCAGCTCTTACAAAGAAACTTGTAGTTGGGACTGGATTTCCCAGCGTCAGAAGTTCAGTCCATTCTTGCCATGGCAGAAAGCTTGTTGGTCTGCAGGCAGACATGATGCTGGAGAATTTGATGAGAGTCAGTCATCTGGGTGGGCAGGCAGCATGAAGTGTGACACTGCACCTGGGTTGGGCACCTGAAAGGACAAAGCCCATGCCTGTGACACAAGACTTCTAACAAGACCATACCTACTCTAACTCTAAAATACACCTTTGAACATTGACTTCCCTAGTGCTCTATGGGGGGCAAAAGTGAAATTGTTGAAACCAGTAGAAGCAGATGGGAGGAAAGAGAAGGAAATAGAGAAGTAGAAGTGATGATGAAAGAGAGTAGACAGGAAAGAAGACCAGGGAGGGAACAGAAGGAAAGAGGAAGGTGAAGAGAACAGGAGGCAATAAAAAAGGCAGAAAGAAAATATATTGAGAAGAGAGAGAAGAGGTGGAGAGAGAGACTAGAAGAGTTGATAAAAGAGTGATGGGGACACAGTTGAGGAACGAGGTGGGAATGGGAAGGGAAAGGAGGAGTGTAGAAAAAGTACCGGGGTGAAAGCGTGAGGAGGAAAGAATGAAGGTGAGAAAAGAGAAGGTGGATCATGCAAGAGTCCAGAGGGTGGAAAATGAAAAAGGAGGGCAGATGAGGGAGAATGGAGGCAGAGGGAATGGGAAAGAAAAAGTGGATATAGAAATAGGATGGAGGAAAGGGAAGAAAGGACACAGGACAGGAATGAAGGCAAAGAGGCATGAAGTAGAGGGGAATAGAGGAATGTGCAGAAGAGTACTGAGAAAAGAAGCAGCAGCAGAGAAGTGGACAGAGAAAGATGGAGGAAGGAAGAGTGAAGATGAGGGAAACGGACATATAGGCACAAGGTAAAAAGAGAGAAGAGGATGCAGCATAAAAGATCGGGAAGGGGAGGGTCGACTGAATAGTGTAGTGCTAACTGGAAAGAAGATTCACGGCGAGTGTAGGGCAGAGAGATGAGGCAAAAATTGTAGAGGTGGTGGGATGTGGAAAGGGGATGGAAGAAGGAAGGAATAGGAACCTGGAATATAAAGAAAATATAAGAGAAGAAGAGGAAGGAGTGGAGAGACAAAGTGTGGTGAGAAGGACCGAAAAGGAATAGGAGTGAAGAGGACAAAAGAAAGGGACACAATAGGAAAGAAGAAGCAGCACATAATTGGAAGGAAAAGAGGGGGGAAGATGGAGGATACAAGATGAAGGTGAAGGGATATATAGGAAAGGGGAGTAAACACAGAAAAGCATCTAGAAGCTAGATTGAGGAGGATGAGGGGTAATTGAAAACTGAAGAAGAATTAAGAGAAAAGAGGAAAGAAAAGAGAGGAGGCAGAAGGAGCCAAGGACTAGGAGTGCAAACAAAGAGAGAAATTGAAGCAAATGTAAGGGAGAGCTAACAGGGACTAAGTGAAGAATATACCAAAGAGGGGGGAAGATGTCAGACGTTGGAGGAGGTCAAAGGAAGAAGCAGAAAGGAAGAAGAAGCCAGGATGAAAGAAGGGAGACAGGGAAGGGGGAATGGAAAGGACAAGGAAAATGAAAGACGAAGTAAGATTAGGCAAGAAGAATGATGGCGAAACAGGCAACAGATATATGACTATTGAGGATAAAATGAGAAGAAGGAAATGATGGAGCCAATATTGTAAGAAACAGAGTAAGACAGGAACGAGAGAAAAGGTGGGAAGTGGGAGAGGAGTTAAGAACTAGAGGAAGGGAAGGTAACATGAAAAGGGAAAAAAGAGAAGGGGGAACAGGATGGAAGAATACAGTAGTGTCAAGATGAGAAATGTGAAAGGAAGAAAGAAGCCAAAGAGGAACGAGTGAAACAGAATGTAAAGAGAGGAGGGAAGAGGGGAGGAGAAAGAAAGCAAGAAGAGGGAAGAAAGAGGTGCATGGCAGTTTGAGAAGGCAAAATCAAGGAAGTGGGTTAGTGCAGAATATGAGAAAGGAGGAGAGCTGAGGGAAGGCAAGGGGAACTGTAGTTGATGGCAGGCAGAATAAAAAGGAGCAGGGAAGAGACTGCATGAGGGAACAAATGATATGAGTAAAGGGAAGAGAATAGGACGAAGAGATATTAGTGAATGGAACCTAAAAAGAGAAATGACAGAAGAGGGGACGGGGGAGATGAGAATAGTGGAAGGAAGAGGATGACTGAAACAGGAGATTAAGCAAACAGGAAGATCTGAAATGGATTGATGAAGGACAGTAATGAGTGGAGGAATGTTGACTGTGAAAAAACAGGGGAGAAAAGCAGGGGGAGAAAGGATTATGGAAAAACAGGAGACAGGTGAGAGGAAAGAGGAAAAAAGACGACAATAAGTAGCAAAGAGTAGAGGAGAAGGGCACTAGCGCCACGTATGCAGAAGAGAAGATATGGAAGGAAAAGAGAGGAAGGAAAAGCAACATGGATGGATGATTTAATAAAGATGAAAAAAAGAAAGACAACCAGAAGAAGAAGAGGAGGAGGAAGAATGAAGAGAAAGAAGAAGGAGCAAGAGGTGGAGCATGAAAAAGAGGAGAAAAGAGGAAGAGGAAGAAGAACTGGAACAGGAAGAAGAGGAGGAGTAAGAAAAATGTGTGGAGGAAGAGGAGGCGAAGGAAGAGTGAAAAGAAAGAAGAAGAGGAGGAGGAGGAAGAGATGGAGGAGCAGGAGGAGGACGAGAACAGAGGAAGATGAAAAGGAAAAAGGAGCAGAAGAATAGGAAGAGGAGGAGGAAGAAAAAGCGGAGGAGGAAGAAGAGGAAAAGGAGGAGCAGTGAATGAGTGATGAATGAAATAGAAGAAAAAAGAAACATGAAGAGGTTAGAAAAGAAAGAATGGAGATGGAAGGAACATACTGATGGCAAATGAAATAATCAGTAGAAAGAGGTAGGAGGGAGTAGCAAGAAGAGGAGCTATCCAAAGAAAAAGGCAGGAGGATGAATCAAGTGTGAAAAGAAGGTCAGAGGTGAGTGGGACAAAGACTAAAGGGGAAGCAATAAGAAAAACAATACAGGAAGAGAGAAAAAACGAACAAGGAAGATGAGGGAAGAGTGAGGTAGAAGGACGAGGAGAAAAATGTGAAGACTGACAGGAAAGAAGTAGAAGGGAGGAGGAATACTAGGAGGGGAGGGCAGACAGTAAGGAGAGAGAAGAAGATTTAAAAATGGAAAGGAGGAATATAAATGAAGAGAGAAGGGGAAGAAAAGGCAATAGAGGTAAACAGGGGAGAATACTGAAGAAGGAAGTGAAATATATAGGTTAGGAGAGTTTTGAAGAGTAAAGGATTACAAGCAGGAGCAACAAGAAATGGAGAAGAGAGTAGGAAAGAGGAAAAGACATGAGGGGAAAGAGAGAGGGCGTAGAAGAGATAAAAGGGAAAAAAGAGAGAGGAAACCATAGAGAAGACAAAGCAAGGTTAAGGAGGAATGAAAATAGAGAGGAAGAGACTAGGGAAGAGGAAAGAAGGAAAGATGGACCTTAGGGTGTAAAGAGGGAAGAGAGCAGCAGGGATGAATGAAAGTGGAGGATGGAGAACAGAAGAGGAGGGACTAAGGAAGAGAAGAGATCAGGGGCAAATTGGAAGAGAGATGAGCAGTGAAGTATGAAGATACTGTCAGGGAGCATTGAAGGAAATAAAAAATGGTGAGAATAAGGAGATGGTGTAAAAAGGGAAGAGCAGAGGGATGCGAAAGTATTTGTGAAGGAAACCTAAGGATAACAGAACAAGACATAAATGGGGTGAGGACAGAAAAAGAAAGAACACAGAAGAGGGTAGGTCTAGGGAGTGCCAAAAGGAAAAAAGAGAAGTGTGGTGGCATAAAAGTGAATTAGAAAAAGGAATTGAGGTTGAAGCAAGGAAGATGGACAATATGGAAAGTAGGAAAATGCTAAACAGGAGAAGGATGACAAAAGGAAGAAGAGGGAATGTTAAAGACTGTACGAGGGAGGAGAGAGAGAGAGAGAGAGAGAGAGAGAGAGAGAGAGAGAGAGAGAGAGAGAGAGAACACAAAAGGAGGAAAGAGGAGAGAGTTGATTGTGGTAAGAGGAGAAACAGAAGAGGAAAGAAGATAGAAGAGGATGGAAGGGAGAAGATGGAGGAGAAAAATGAAGGAATGTAGTGATTACAGAAAGAGGGTTAGGGGAAAAGTGAAGACAAGCGATTTGGTGAAGGACTCAGAAAGAGGTATGACAGTTGAAGGGCAAAGAGGACAGGATAGGGAAGAGTTTGCTGGAAAAAGAGAGAAGGTAAGAGAGAAGTAGTCAGAAGATGAAGTGATAGAGAGGAGGAGTGAAAGAGGAGGGTGGCACAAAGAGGACAGGTGTAAGTAGAATTTGGGAAGAAGGGGGGCTATGGAAGAGAATGAAGGAAGAAAGATGAAGGAGCAGAGACAAAGAGGGAAAAACAAGGAGAAAGAAACAGACCGAGGGTTGACTAGGAGGCGGTAGGGAAGAAGAGAAAAGAGGAAATGGTGGAGAAGTTAGAATAAAGATGAGGAATGAGGGTGAAGAGGGACGGTGGATGAGAGACTAGGAGGTGTGTAGAAAGTAGTGAGACGTGTGAAGAAGAGTCAAGATGAAAGAGGAGGAAAGAGGGAAGAGAATATGGATGAAGGAAGGAAGGGAGAAGGGAAGGTGTTTAAAATGAGGGAAGGAGAATGGGAATGGAGAAGGAATAGCAGAGAAGTAGAAGGATGCAGAAAATGAAGATAAGAGACAATGACAGGAGGAGAGTTGAAGAGTATACACAGGTTAGTGGAAAGAGGAGAAAAGAGAGAAAACTGGGAGGAGGAATAGAGAAGTGTTGAGCAGGATGACATGGAGAGATGAGGAAAATAAATGATGATGAGAACAGAGGGAAAGGAAAGATAAACTGAAGAGAGGGGAAGTATTTAAAAGAAGGAGGAGGGAAGAAAAGGGAAGAGAGAAGAAATGAGAAAAGAAGGAGGAGGAAAGATTCTAAGGAAATGGTTTATGAAAGAAAACGTATGATTGCTAAGAATAGAAGAATAGCGAAGAGAAGGAGGAGGTGAAGAGAACAGGAGGAAATAAAAAAAGCAGAAAGTAAATATGTTTAGAAAAGAGAAGAGGTGGAGAGAGAGACCAGAAGGGTTGAGAGAAGAGAGATGAGGACACAGCTGAGGACAGAGGTGGGAATGGGTAGGGAAAGGGGGAGTGTAGAAAAAGTAGCTGGGTGAAAGCGTGAGGAGGAAATAGTGAAGATGAGGAAAGAGAAGGGTGGATGGAAGAGGACAGAGGGTGGGAAATGAAAATGGGGGGCAGATGATGGAGAATGGAGGCAGAGGGAATGGGAAAAGGGAAGGACGAGCTAGAAAGAGGATGGAGGAAAGGGAAGAAATGAAACAGGAGAGGAATGAAGGCAAAGCGGGGTGAAGTAGAGGGGAATAGAGGAAGACGAAGAAGAGTACTGAGGAGAGAAGCAGCAGCAGCTGAGAAGTGGACAGAGAAAGATGGAGGAAGGAAGAGTGAAGGTGAGGGAATTGGAAATATAGGTAGGAGGTGAAAAGAGAGAAGAGGATGCAGCATAAAAGATCAGGATTGGGAGGAGGGGAGACTGAATAGTGTAGGCTATCTGGAAGGAAGATTCATGGTGAGTGTAGGGCAGAGAGGTGAGGCAAAAATTGGAGAGGTGGAGGCATATGGAAAGGGGAGGGAAGAAGGAAGAAAGTGGAAGCTGGAAGGAAGGGAAAATATAAGAGAAGAGGAAGGAGCGGAGAGACAAAGTGTGATGAGAAGGAGAGATAATCAATAGGAGTAAAGAGGCCAAAGAAAGGGACCAAAGAGGAAAGAAGAAGAAGAAGAAGCACATAATAGGATAGAAAACACTGGGGGAAAAGTTGGAGGATACAAGATGAAGGTGAGGGGATATGAAGCAAATGGGAGTAAACACAGAAAAGCATCAAGAGCTAGATTGAGGGCGATGAAGAATAAGTGAAAACTGAAGAAGAATTAAGAGAAAAGAGGAAAGAAAAGAGAGGAGGCAGGAGGAGATAAGGAGCATGAGGGCATGCCAAAAAGAGAGAAGTTGAAGCAAGTGGAAAGAGACAGGAGAGGCAAGAGGGACAAAGTGAAGAATATAGCAAAGACGGGGGAAGATGTAAGGCATTGGAGGAGGTCAATGGAAGAAGCAGAAAGGAAGAAGAAGGCAGGATGGAAGACGAGAGACAGGGAAGCAGGAATGGAATGCAGGAGGAAAATGGAAGATGAGGTAAGAGTAGGCAAGAAGAATGATGAAGGAACAGGGAACAGATATAGGACTACTGAGGTTAAAAAGAGAAGAAGGAAGTGATGAAGCTGGAAAGGTGAGGAACAGAGTAAGAGGGGAAAGAGAGAAAAGTGGGGAAGTGGGAGAGGAGTTAAGAACTAGAAGAAGGGAGGATGACAGGGTAAGGGAGAGAAGAGAAGGGTGAATAGGATGGAAGAATATAGAAGTGTCAAGAAGAGAAAAGTGAAAAGAAAAAAGAGGAGAAAAAGGAACCAGTGAAACAGAATGTAAAGAGAGGAGGGAAGAGGGGAGGAGAAAAAAAGGCAAGAGGAGGTAAAGAAACAGGTGCATGGCAGTTTGCAGAGGCAAAATCAAGGAAGTGGGTTAGTGCAGAATATGAGAAAGGAGGAGAGCAGAGGGACAGCTAAGGGGAACGGTAGAAGATGGCCGGTAGAAGACAAAGGAGCAAGAAAGACACTGGATGACTGAACAAAGATATGAGTGAAGGGAACCAAATAGGAAGAAGAAATATAAGTGAAGAGAAACTAAGAAGAGAAATAAGGCAAGAGGGGAAAGGGGAAAAGTGAAATTTGGGAGGAAGAGGATGAATGAAACACGAGATTAAGCAACAGGAATATTGGAAATAGATTGATGAAGGACAGTAATGAATGGAGGAAAGATGACTGTGAAAAATATGGGAGAAAAAAGGGGGAGAAATGATTAGGGGAAAATAGAGGACAGGTGAGAGAGAAGAGGAAAAAAGAGGACAATAAGCAGTAAAGATTAGAGAGGAAGGGGCACTAGAGGAAGATATGCAGAAAAGAAGACATGGACAGGAAAGAGAAGAAGCAAGAGTAACATGGATGGATGATTTAAAAAACAAGAAGAAGAAGAACAAGAACAAGAAGACCAAGAACATGAAGAACAAGAACAAGAAGAACAAGGACAAGAAGTGGAGAAGGTGAAGGATGAGGAAGAATGAGGAGATAAATGAGGACGAAGAGGAGGAGGAAGAGAAAAGAAGAGGAAGAAGAGGAGGAAGAGGAGGAGGAAGAAAAAGCTGTGGATGAAGACGAGGAGAAGGAGGAGTAGTGAATGAGCCAAGAATGAACTGGAAGAAAAAAGAAACTTGAAGAGGTTAGAAAAGAATGCCTGGAGATGGAAGGAACATACTGATTCGAATTGAAAAAATCAGTAGGACCAAGTCGGAGGGAGTAGGTAGGAAGACAAGTTATCAAAACAAAAGGGCAGGAATGTTAATCAAGTGTGAAGAGAATGTAAGAGGTGAGTGGGACAAAGACTAAATAGGAAGCAATAAGAAAAACAATACGGGAAAAGTGAAAAAAGAAGAAGGGGATCAGGGAAGAGTGAGGAAGAAAGAAGAGGAATAAAATGTGAAAATTGTCAGAGAGAAGTAGAAGGGAAGAGGAATATGAGGAGGGAGAGGGCAGACAGTAAGGAGAGCAAAGAAGAACTAAAAGTGGAAAAGAGGAACATAAATGAAGAGAGAAGGGGAAAGAAAGGCAATAGAGGTAAACAGGGGAAAAGAATGAAGGAGGAAGAGAAATGAAGAGGGAAGGAGAGTTTTGAAGAGTAAAGGATTACAAGCAGGAGCAACAAGAAATGGAGAAGAGAGTAGAAAAGAGGAACTAAGAGGCAAGGGGAAGGAGAGAAGAGGTAGAAGAGGTAGAAGGGGAAAAGAAGAGAGAGGAACTATAGAGAAGACAAAGCAGGTTATGTAGGAATGAAGATAGAAGGAAGGGATTAGGGAAGAGGAAAGAAGGAAAGAAGGACCTTAGGAGGTAAAGAGGAAAGAGGAAGGAAGGGATTAGCGAAAGGGGAGGATGGAGAACAGAAGAGGAGACACTCAGGAAGAGAAGAGATCAGGGGCACATTCCAAGAGAGATGAGCAGGGAAGTGTGAAGATACTGTCAGGGAGAGAAGAAGGAAATAAAAAATGCTGAGAATAAGGAGATGGAGTAAAGAGGGAAGAGCCAACGGATGCGAAAGTACTGGTGAAGGAAGACTAAGGATAACAGAACAACATATAAATGGACTGAGGACAGAAAGGGAAAGAAGAAAGAAGAGGGTAGACCTAGGGAGTGCCAGAAGGAAGAAAAAGAAGGGTGGTGGAAAAAAGCAAATTAGAAAAAGGAAAGGAGGTTGAAGCAATTAAGATGGCCAAATAGGAAGTGGGAAAAGAAGCTAGGCAGGAAAATGAGGAAAAAATGAAGAAGAGAGAATGGGAAAGACTGAATAGGGAAGAAGAGAGAGAAAAAACAAAAGGGGGAAGAGGAGAGAGTTGGGTGTGCTAAGAGGAGAAATTGAAGATAAGAAGAGAGGAAGAAGATGGAAGGGAGAAGAGGATGGAGGAGAAAAGTGGAGGAATGTGGTGATTGGAGAAAGAGGTTAGGGAAGAGGGAAGACGACTGATTTGATGAAGACTGAGAAAGAGGTATGAGAGTTGAAGAGCAAAGAGGACGGGATAGGGAAGAAGAACTTGGAGGAAAATGAGAGGAGGTAAAAGAAAAGAAGGCAGAAATGAAGCAATAGAAATGAGGCTTGAAAGAGGCAGGTGGGGCAGAGGAAAAGTGTAGAGGAGGGGCTATGGGCGAGAATGAAGGAAGAAAAGATGAAGGAGCAGAGACAAGGAGGGGAAAACAGGGAGAAAGAAAGAGAGCAAGGGGGTGACTAGGAGGCAGTAGGGAGGAAGAGAAAAGAGGAAATGGTGGAGAAGTTAGAATAAAGATGAGGGATGAAAGATGAAGAAGGAAGGTGGGAGAGAGCCTAAGAGGTGTATAAAAAGTGGTGAGATGTGGAAAGCAGAGTCAAGATAAAGGAGGAGGAAAGAGAGTATGGATGAAGGAAGGGAGAATGGAAGATGTTTAAATAGAGGGAAAGAGATTGAGAATGGAGAAAACATAGCAGAGAAGTAGAAGGATGCGGCAAATGAAGGAAAGAGACAATGAAAGGAGGAGAGTTGAAGAGTAAACACAGGTTAGTGGAAAGCACAGTAAAGAGGGGAAACTGGGAGGGGGAAGAGAGAAGTGTGGAGAAGAATGAAATGGAGAGATGAGGAAAGTAAATGAAGATGAGATAAGAGGAAAGGCAAGATAGACTGAAGAGAATGGAAGTATTAAAAAGAAGGAGGAGAAGAAAAAAGGGAAGAGAGAAGAAACGGGAAAAGGAGGAAGAGGAAAGAATAGGAAGAAAATGGTTTATGAAAGAAAAATGAGGTGGCAAAGAAGAGAAGAATAGTGAAGAAAACGATAAGACAATAATAGGGAAAGGTGAGAAGGGAGTGGAATGATAATAAAAGGAAGGGATGAAGAGGAAAAAAGAGCAGAGTGATGATGGAAGAGGATGGTAGAGGAGGCAGTTAGGCATAAGGGTCTCTTAGAGTTTCTACTGCTACAATCAAATTGTTGAGCACAGGAACTCTGACAAAGAAACTTGTAGTTGGGACTGGATTTCCCAGCTTCAGAGGATCAGTCCATTCTTGTCATGGCAGAAAGCTTGTTGGCCTGCAGGCAGACATGATGCTGTAGAATTTGATGAGAGTCAGTCATCTGGGTTGGCAGGCAGCATGAAGTGTGACACTGGGCCTCGGTTGGGCACCTGAAAGGACAAACCCCCGCCTGTGACACACGTCTTCTAAGAAGACTATATCTAGTCTAACAAGAATACATCTTTGAACATTGACTTCCCTAGTGCTCTATAGGGGGCAAAATGAAATTATTGAAACCAGTTGAGGCAGATGGGAGGAAAGAGCAGGAAATAGAGGAGTGGGAGTAATGATGAAAGAGAGGAGACAGGAAAGAAGACAAAAGAGGGAAGAGAAGGGAAGAGGGAGGTGAAGAGAACAGGATGAAATAAAAAAGCAGAAAGAAAATATGCTGAGAAAAGAGAGAAGAGGTGGAGAGAGGGACCAGAAGAGTGAAGAGAAGAGATGTGAGGACACAGTTGAGGAAAGAGGTGGGAATGGGAAGGGAAAGGAGGAGTGTAGAAAAAGTACCAGGGTAAAAGCGTGAGGAGGAAATAGTGACAGTGAGAAAAGAGAAGGGTGGATGGAAGAGGATGGAGGTTGGAAAATGAAACAGAGGCAGCTGAGGCAGAATGCAGGCAGAGAGAATGGGTAAAAAGAAATAGGATGTAAAAATAGAATGGAGGAAAGGGAAGAAATGAAACAGGAGAGGAATGAAGGCAAAGAGGGGTGAAGTAGAGGGGAATAGAGGAAGACGAAGAAGAGTACTGAGGAAAGATGGAGCAGCAGCAGCAGCAGCAGAGAAGTGGACAGAGAAAGTTGGAGGAAGGAAGAGGAAAGATGAGGGAAACAGAGATATAGGTACAAGGTGAAAAGAGAGAAGAGGATGCAGCTTAAAAGATTGGGAATGGGGGGAGGCTGGAGAGATGGCTCTGAGGTTAAGAGAACTGTCTACTTTCCCAGAGGTCATGAGTTCCATTCCCAGCAACCACATGGTGGCTCACAACCATCTAAAATGAGATCTAGTGCCTTCTTCTGGCCTGTGGGTGTTCATGCAGTCAAAGCACTGTATCAAATTTAATTAATTAAAAAACAGATTGGGAATGGGAGGGGAGGCTGGATAGTGTAGTGTTAACTGGAAAGAAGATTCACGGTGAGTATAGGGCAGAGAGGTGAGGCAAAAATGGGAGCAGTGGAGGGATGTGGAAAGAGGATGGAAGTAGGAAGAAAGGGGAAGCTGGAAGGAAGGGAAAATATAATAGAAGAAGAGGAAGGAGTGGAGAGACAAAGTGTGGTGAGAAGAGCAAAGAAAGAATAGGAGTAAAGAGGACAAAAGAAGGGACGAAAGAGGAAAGAAGAAGGAGCACATAATAAGAAAGAAAATGTTGGGGGGAAAGCTGGAGGATACAAGATGAAGGTGAAGGGATATGAAGGAAAAGGAAATAAACAAAGAAAAACATTAAGAAGCTAGATTGAGGAAGATGATGGGTAAATGAAAACTGAAGAAGAATCAAGAGAAAAGAGAAAAGAAAAACAGGGGGCAGGAGGCGCTAAGGAGTATGAGTGTATAAGAAGAAGAGAGAAATAGAAGCAAGAGGAAAAAGACTGGAGAGGTAAGAGGGACAAAGTGAAGAGTATAGCAAAGAGGGGGAAGATGTAAGACCTTGGACGAGGTCAAAGGAAGAAGAAGGCAGGAAGGAAGAAGAGAGACAGGGAAGCAGGAATGGAATGGAAGAGGAAAATGGTGACTGAGTTTAGAGTAGGCAAGAAGAATGACAAAGGAGCAGGCAGCAGATATAGGACTACTGGGGATAAAAAGAGAAGAAGGAAGCGATGGAGCTGGAAAGGTGAGGAACAGAGTAAGAGGGGAAAGAGAGAAAAGGTGGGAAGTGGGAAAGGAGTTAAGAACTAGAAGAAGGGAGGATGACAGGGAAAGGGGGAGAAGAGAAGGGGGAATAGCAGGGAAGAATGTTGAAGTGTCAAGAACAGAAAAGTGAAAAGAATAAAGAAGAGAAAAAGGAACCAGTGGAACAGAATGTAAAGAGCGAAGGGAAGACGGGAGGAGAAAAAAAGGCAAGAGGAGGTAAAGAAAGAGGTGCATGGCAGTGTGCGGAGGCAAAATCAAGGAGGTGGGTTAATGCAGAATATGAGAAAGGAGTAGAGAAGGGGGACAGGTATGGGCAAACTACAGATGATAGCAGTAAGAAGAAAAAGGAGCAGGAAAGAGATTGGATGAGGGAACAAAAGTTATGAGTGTAGGGAACAGAAAAGGAAGAAGAGATATTAGTGAATGGAAAGTAGGAAGGGAAATTAGGCAAGAGGGGAAAGGGGAGAAGAGAAAAGTGGAAGAAAATGAATGACACAGGAGATTAAGCAAACAGGAAGATCAGAAATGGATTGATGAAGGACAGTAATGAATGGAGGAAAGATTTCTGTGGAAAAAAAGAGAGAAAAGTAGGGCGAGAAATGATTAGGGAAATAAGGGGAAAGGTGAGAGGAAAGAGGAAAAAAGAGGACAATGAGCAGCAAAGAGAAGAGAGGAAGGGGCACTAGAGCCAGGTATGCAGAAGGGAAGACATGGGAAGAAAAGAAAGGAAGCAACAGTAACATGGATGGATGATATAAAAAAATAAGAAGAAGGCAGAAGCAGAAATAGAAGGAGAAGGAATAGAAAAAAAATTAGAAGAGGAAGAAGAAGTTGAAGAGGAAGAGGAAGAGAAGGAGGCAGAAGAGTGAAGAGAAAGAAGAAGGAGGAGGAGAAGGAGAAGAAGATGGTGATGAAGAAGAATGAAGAAGAAGAGGAGATGGAGGAGGTAGAGGAGGAGGAGAAGAAAAGAGGAAGAAGACAGGGAAGAGGAAGAAGAGGAGGTGGAAGAAAAAGAGGTGGAAGATGAGGAGGAACACTGAATGAGAGAAGAATAAAATGAAGAAAAAGAAATCAAGAGGAGGTTAGAAAAGAAAGAATGGAGGTGGAAGTAAAATACTGATGGAAAATGAAAAAAAATCAGTAGAAGCAAGTATGAGGGAGTAGGTAGGAAGATGAGTTATCAAAAGAAAGGGACAGGAATGTAATCAAGTGTGTAGAGAAAGAAAGAGGTTAGTGGGAAAAGATTAAACAGGGACCAAAAAGAAAAACAATATAGGAAGAGTGAAAAAAGCAGAAGGGAGAGGACAGAAGAGTGAGGAAGTAGGAAGAGGAAGAGTATATTAAGTTTGGCAAGAGAGAAGTAGAAGGGAGGAGGAATACTAGGAGGGTGAGTTCAGACAGTAAGGAGAGCAAAGAAGAATGAAAAGTGGAAAAGAGGAACATAAATGAAGAGAAAAGGGGAAAGAAAAGGGAATAGAGGTAAACAGGGAAGAAGAACGAAAAAAGAAGAAAAATAAAGAGGGAATGGTAGTTTTGAAGAATAAAGGATTACAAGCAGGAAAAACAAGAAATGGAGAAGACAGTTGAAAAGAGGAACTAAGAGGCAAGGGGAAGGAGAGAAGAGGTATAAGAGGTAGAAAAAGAAAAGAAGAGAGAGGAACTGTAGAGAAGACAAAGCAAGGTTAAGGAGGAGTGAAGATGGAAAGGAAGGGATTAGGGAAGAGGAAAGAAGGAAAGATGGACCTTAGGAGGTAAAGAGGGAAAGGGGGGGAAGGGATAAATGAAAGTAGAGGATGGAGAACAGAAGAGGAGGGACTAAGGAAGAGAAGAGATCAGGGGCAAATGGGAAGAGGGAAGAGCAGTGAAGTATGAAGATACTGTAGGAAGAGAGGAAGGAAATAAAAATGCTGAGAAAAAGGAGATGGAGTGAAAAGGGAAGAGCCAAGCGATGCGAAAGTATTGGTGAAGGAAGCCTAAGGATAATAGAACAAGACATAAATGCGGTGAGGAATGAAAATAAAAAAAGACAGAAGAGGTTAGATCTAGGGAGTGATGGAAGGAAGAAAGAAATAAAAGTCAATTAGAAAAAGGAAATGAGGTTGAAGCAAGGAAGATGAACAAAATGGGAAGTGGGAAAAGAGGCTAAGCAGGAGAAGGATGAAAAAAGAAAGAAAAGGGAATGTTAAAGACTGAATAGGGAAGAAAAGAGGGAGAAAAATAAAAGGAGGAAATAGGAGAGAGTTGGGTGTGGTAAGAGGAGAAACAGAAGAGGAAAGAAGACAGAGGAAGATGGAAAGGAGAAGAGGATGGAGGAGAAAATAGAGGAATGTAGTGATTAGAAAAAGAGGTTAGGGAGGAGTGAAGATGAGAGTTTTAATGAAGGACTGAGAAAGAAGTAGGACAGTTGAAGAGTAAAGACGATGGGATAGAGAAGAACTTGGAGGAAAATGAGAGGAGTTAAGAGAGAAGAAGGCAAAAGATGAAGAAATAGAGAGGAGGAGTGAAAGAGGAGGGTGGGGCAAAGAGGAGAGGTGTAAGTAGAATTTGGGAAGAGGAGGGGCTATGGAAGAGAATGAAGGGAGAACGGTGAAGGAGCAGAGACAAAGAGGGAAAAACAATAAGAAAGAAAGAGACCAAGGGTTGACTATGAGGCAGCAGAGAAGAAGAGAAAAGAGGAAATGTTGGGGAAGTTAGAATAAAGGTGAGGGATGAGGGATGAAGAGGGAAGGAGGAAGAGAGACTAAGAGGTGTGTAGAAAGTAGTGAGACGTGTGAAGAAGAGTGAAGATAAAGGAGGAGGGAAGAGGGAAGAGAATATGGATGAAGGAAGGAAGGGAGAAGGGATGATGTATAAAGCGAGGGAAGGGTAATGAGAATGGAGAAGGAATAGCAGAGAAGTAGAAGGATGAGGAAAATGAAGGAAAAAGACAATGAAAGGAGGAGAGTTTAAGAGTAAACACAGGTTAGTGGAAAGCACAGTAAAGAGGGGAAACTGGGAGGGGGAAGAGAGAAGTGTGGAGAAGGAGGACATGGAGAGATGAGGAAAATAAATGAAGATGAGAGAAGAGGGAAAGTTAGGATAGACTGAAGAGAAGGGAAGCATTCAAAAGAAGGAGGAGGGAAGAAAGAAGAAATGCGAAAAGGAGGAAGAGGAAGGATTGGAAGGAAATGGTTTATGAAAGAAAAAGTAAGATGTCTAAGAAGAGAAGTATATTGAAGAAAATGATAAGACAATAATAGGCAATAGGAGAGAAGGGAATGGAATGACAATTAAAAAGGTATAAAGAGGAAAAAGGAGCAGAGCGATGATGGAAGAGGATGGTAGAGGAGACAGTTAGGCATAAGGGTCTCTCAGAGTTTCTACTGCTAGGATAAAATTGTTGAGTACAGCAACTCTTACAAAGAAACTTTTAGTTGGGACTGGATTTCCCAAGTTCAGAGGTTCAGTCCATTCTTGTCATGGCAGGAAGCTTGTTGGTCTGCAGGCAGACATGATGCTGGAGAATTTGATGAGAGTTAGTCATCAGGGTGGGCAGGCAGCATGAAGTGTGACACTGCACCTGGGTTGGGCACCTGAAAGGACAAAGCCCATGCCTGTGACACAAGACTTCTAAGAAGACCATACCTACTCTAACAAAAATACACTTTTGAACATTGACTTCCCTAGTGCTCTATAGGGGGCAAAAGTGAAATTGTTGAAACCAGTAGAAGCAGATGGGAGGAAAGAGAAGGAAATAGAGAAGTGGGAGTGATGATGACAGAGAGTAGACAGGAAAGAAGACCAGGGAGGGAAGAGAAGGGAAGAGGAAGGTGAAGAGAACAGGAGGCAATAAAAAAGGCAGAAAGAAAATATATTGAGAAGAGAGAGAAGAGGTGGAGAGAGAGACTAGAAGAGTTGATAAAAGAGTGATGGGGACACAGTTGAGGAACGAGGTGGGAATGGGAAGGGAAAGGAGGAGTGTAGAAAAAGTACGACGCTGAAAGCGTGAGGAGGAAAGAATGAAGGTGAGAAAAGAGAAGGTGGATCATGCAAGAGTCCAGAGGGTGGAAAATGAAAAAGGAGGGCAGATGAGGGAGAATGGAGGCAGAGGTCATGGGAAAGAGAAAGAGGATATAGAAATAGGGTGGAGGAAAGGGAAGAAAGGACACAGGACAGGAATGAAGGCAAAGAGGCGTGAAGTAGAGGGGAATAGAGGAAGGTGAAGAAGAGTACTGAGTAAAGAAGCATTAGCAGCTGAGAAGTGGACAGAGAAAGAAGGAGGAAGGAAGAGTGAAGATGAGGGAAACGGACATATAGGCACAAGATGAAAAGAGAGAAGAGGAGGCAGCATAAAAGATCGGGAATGGGAGAGGAGACTGAATAGTGTAGTGCTAACTGGAAAGAAGATTCACGGCGAGTGTAGGGCAGAGAGATGAGGCAAAAATTGTAGAGGTGTTGGGATGTGGAAAGGGGATGGAAGAAGGAAGGAATAGGAACCAGGAATGTAAAGAAAATATAAGAGAAGAAGAGGAAGGAGTGGAGAGACAAAGTGTGGTGAGAAGGACAGAAAAAAAATAGGAGTAAAGAGGACAAAAGAAAGGGACACAATAGGAAAGAAGAAGCAGCACATAATTGGAAGGAAAAGAGGGGGGAAGATGGAGGATACAAGATGAAGGTGAAGGGATATATAGGAAAGGGGAGTAAACACAGAAAAGCATCTAGAAGCTAGATTGAGGAGGATGAGGGGTAATTGAAAACTGAAGAAGATTTAAGAGACAAGAGGAAAGAAAAGAGAGGAGGCAGAAGGAGCTAAGGAGCAGCAGTGCAAAAGAAGAAGAGAGAAATTGAAGCAAATGTAAGGGAGAGGCAACAGGGACTAAGTCAAGCATATAGGAAAGAGGGGGGAAGATATCAGACGTTGGAGGAGGTCAAAGGAAGAAACAGAAAGGAAGAAGAAGCCAGTATGAAAGAAGGGAGATAGGGAAGGGGGAATGGAAAGGACAAGGAAAATGAAAGACGAGGTAAGATTAGGCAAGAAGAATGATGGCGAAACAGGCAACAAATATAGGACTATTGAGGATAAAATGAGAAGAAGGAAAGGATGGAGCCAATATTGTAAGAAACAGAGTAAGACGGGAATGAGAGAAAAGGTGGGAAGTGGGAGAGGAGTTAAGAATTAGAAGAAGGGAAGGTAACAGGAAAACAGGAAAAAAGAGAAGGGGGAACAGGATGGAAGAATACAGTAGTGTCAAGATGAGAAATGTGAAAGGAAGAAAGAAGCAGAAAGGAACGAGTGAAACAGAATGTAAAGAGAGGAGGGAAGAGGGGAGGAGAAAGAAAGCAAGAAGAGGGAAGAAAGAGGTGCATGGCAGTTTGAGGGGGCAAAAATCAATGAAGTGCAGAATATGAGAAAGGAGGAGAGCAGAGGGACAGGTAAGGGGAATTGTAGTTGATGGCAGGCAGAATAAAAAGGAGCAGGAAAGAGATTGGATGAGGGAACAAATGATATGAGTAAAAGGAAGAGAATAGGACGAAGAGATATCAGTGAATGGAACCTAAAAAGAGAAATGACAGAAGAGGGGACAGGGGAGATGAGAAAAGTGGAAGGAAGAGGATGACTGAAACAGGAGATTAAGCAAACAGGAAGATCTGAAATGGATTGATGAGAATGAGTGGAGGAATGTTGACTGTGAAAAAAAAGGGGAGAAAAGCAGGGGGAGAAAGGATTATGGAAAAACAGGAGACAGGTGAGAGGAAAGAGGAAAAAAGAGGACAATAAGCAGCAAAGAGTAGAGGGGAAGGGCACTAGAGCCACGTATGCAGAAGAGAAGATATGGAAGGAAAAGAGAGGAGGCAAAAGCAACATGGATGGATGATTTAATAAAGATGAAAAGGAAGAAAGACAACAACAACAAGAAGAAGAAGAGGAGGAGGAGGAGGTGGAAAAGGAGGAGAAGGAAGAAGAGGAGGAGGAAGAATGAAGAGAAAGAAGAAGGAGCAAGAGGTGGAGCATGAAAAAGAGGAGAAAAGAGGAAGAGGAAGAAGAACTGGAACAGGAAGAAGAGGAGGAGTAAGAAAAATGTGTGGAGGAAGAGGAGGCAAAGGAAGAGTGAAAAGAAAGAAGAAGAGGAGGAGGAAGAGATGGAGGAGCAGGAGGAGGACGAGAACAGAGGAAGATGAAAAGGAAAAAGGAGCGGAAGAGGAGGAAGAGGAGGAGGAAGAAAAAGCGGTGGAGGAAGAAGAGGAAAAGGAGGAGCAGTGAATGAGTGACGAATGAAATAGAAGAAAAAAGAAACATGAAGAGGTTAGAAAAGAAAGAATGGAGATGGAAGGAACATACTGATGGCAAATGAAATAATCAGTAGAAGGAAGTAGGAGGGAGTAGCAAGAAGAGGAGTTATCCAAAGAAAAAGGCTGGAGGATGAATCCAGTGTGAAAAGAAGTTCAGAGGTGAGTGGGACAAAGACTAAAGGGGAAGCAATAAGAAAAACAATACAGGAAGAGAGAAAAAAGAACAAGGGAGAGGAGGGAAGAGTGAGGAAGAAGGAGGAGGAGAAAAATGTGAAGACTGACAAGAAAGAAGTAGAAGGGAGGAGGAATACTAGGAGGAGGAGGGCAGACAGTAAGGAGAGAGAAGAAGATATAAAAATGGAAAGGAGGAATATAAATGAAGAGAGAAGGGGAAGAAAAGGCAATAGAGGTAAACAGGAGAATAATGAAGAAGGAAGAGAAATATATAGGTTAGGAGAGTTTTGAAGAGTAAAGAATTACAAGCAGGAGCAACGAGAAATGGAGAAGAGAGTAGGAAAGAGGAAAAGACACGAGGGGAAAGAGAGAGGGGTATATGAGATAGAATGGGAAAAAAGAGAGAGGAAACCATAGAGAAGACAAAGCAAGGTTAAGGAGGAATGAAAATAGAGAGGAAGAGACTAGGGAAGAGGAAAGAAGGAAAGATGGACCTTAGGGTGTAAAGAGGGAAGAGAGCAGCAGGGATGAATGAAAGTGGAGGATGGAGAACAGAAGAGGAGGGACTAAGGAAGAGAAGAGATCAGGGGCAAATTGGAAGAGAGATGAGCAGTGAAGTATGAAGATACTGTCAGGGAGAGAGAGGAAGGAAATAAAAAATGGTGAGAATAAGGAGATGGAATGAAAAGGGAAGAGCCAAGGGATGCGAAAGTATTTGTGAAGGCAGCCTAAGGATAATAGAAGAAGACATAAATGGGGTGAGGACAGAAAAAGAAACAAGACAGAACAGGGTAGGTCTAGGGAGTGCTAGAAGGAAAAAAGAGAAGTGTGGTGGAATAAAATTGTATTAGAAAAAGGAAATGAGGTTGAAGCAAGGAAGATGGACAAAATGGAAAGTAGGAAAATGCTAAACAGGAGAAGGATGAAAAAATGAAGAAGAGGGAATGTTAAAGACTGTACGGGGGAGGAGAGAGAGAGAGAGAGAGAGAGAGAGAGAGAGAGAGAGAGAGAGAGAGAGAGAAAACACAAAAGGAGGAAAGAGGAGAGAGTTGAGTGTGTTAAGAGGAATAACAGAAGAGGAAAGAAGATAGAAGAATATGGAAGGGAGAAGATGGAGGAGAAAATTGAAGGAATGGAGTGAGTAGAGAAAGAGGTTAGGGAAGAGTGAAGATGAGCGATTTGGTGAAGGACTCTGAAAGAGGTATGACAGTAGAAGGGCAAAGAGGACAGGATAGGGAAGAATTTGCTGGAAAAAGAGAGAAGGTAAGAGAGAAGTAGGCAGAAGATGAAGTGATAGAGAGGAGGAGTGAAAGAGGAGGGTGGCGCCAAGGGGACAGGTGTAAGTAGAATTTGGGAAGAGGATGGGCTATGGAAGAGAATGAAGGAAGAAAGAAGAAGGAGCAGAGACAAGGAGGGAAAAACAAGGAGAAAGAAAGAGACCAAGGGTTGACTAGGAGGCAGCAGAGAAGAAGAGAAAAGAGGAAATGGTGGAGAAGTTAGAATAAAGATGAGCGATGAGGGATGAGGAGGGAAGGTGGAAGAGACTAAGAGGTGTGTAGAAACTAGTGAGACGTGTGAAGAAGAGTCAAGATAAAGGAGGAGGAAAGAGAGAAGGGAATATGGATGAAGGAATGAAGGGAGAAGGGACGATGTTTAAAGTGAGAGAAGGGTAATGGGAATGGGGAAGGCATAGCAGAGAATTAGAAGGATGTGGAAAATGAAGGAAAAAGACAACGAAAGGAGGAAAGTTGAAGAGTAAACACAGGTTAGTGGAAAGCACAGTAAAGAGGGGAAACTGGGAGGGGGAAGAGAGAAGTGTGGAGAAGGATGACATGGAGAGATGTGGAAAATAAATGAAGATGAGAGAAGAGGGAAAGTTAGGATAGATTGAAGAGAAGGGAAGCATTCAAAAGAAGGAGGAGGGAAGAAAGAAGAAATGCGAAAAGGAGGAAGAGGAAGGATTGGAAGGAAATGGTTTATGAAAGAAAAAGTAAGATGTCTAAGAAGAGAAGAATATTGAAGGAAATGATAAGACAATAATAGGCAAAAAGAGAGAAGGGAATGGAATGACAATTAAAAAGGTATAAAGAGGAAAAAGGAGCAGAGCGATGATGGAAGAGGATGGTAGTGGAGGCAGTTAGGCCTAAGGGTCTCTCAGAGTTTCTACTGGTATGTTAAATTGTTGAGTACAGCAACTCTTACAAAGAAACTTGTAGTTGGGACTGGATTTCCCAGCTTCAGAGGTTCAGTCCATTCTTGTCATGGCAGAAAGCTTGTTGGCCTACAGGGAGACATGATGCTGGAGAATTTGATGAGAGTCAGTCATCTGGGTTGGCAGGCAGCATGAAGTGTGACTCTAGGCCTTGGTTGGGCACCTGAAAGGACAAAGCCCACACCTGTGACACACATCTTCTAAGAAAAATACACCTTCGAACATGGAACTTCCCTAATGCGCTATAGAGGGCAAAAATGAAATAAGTGAAACCAACAGAAGCAGATGAGAGGCAAGAGAATGAAATAGAGAAGGGGGAGTGATGATGAAAGAGAGGAGAAAGGAAAGAAGACAAAAGAGAGAAGAGAAGCAAAGAGGGAAGTGAAGAGAACAGGAGGAAGTAAATAAGGCAGAAATAAAATATGTTGAGAAAAGAGAGAAGAGGTGGAGGGAGAGACTAGAAGGGTTGAGAGAAGAGAGGTGAGGACACAATTGAGGAAAGAGGTGGGAAGGGGATGGGAAAGGAGGAGTGTAGAAAAAGTACCGAGATAAAAGCATGAGGAGGAAATAGTGATGGGGAGAAAAAAAGAAGGGGGGATTGACGAGGGCAGAGGGTGCAAGATGAAAAAGGAGGGCAGATGAAGGAGAATGGAGGTGAAGGGTGTGAGAAAGGGAGAAGCAGAGAGAGAGATAGAATGGAGGAATGGGAAGAAATGAAAGAGCGGAGGAATGAAGTGGGAGAGGCAGGCAAAGTGGAGAATACAGGAAGAAGAATCAGAGTACTGAGGGAAGAAGCAGCAGAAGCAGCAGAGTAGTGGACAGAGAAAGATGGAGGAAGGAAGAGTGAAGATGAGGGAAATGGACATATAGGTAGGAGGTGAAAAGAGAGAAGAGGATGCAGCATAAAAGATCGGGAACGGGAGGAGAAACTGAATAGTGTAGTGATAACTGGAAAGAAGATTCATGGCGAGTGTAGGGCAGAGAGATGAGGCAAAAATGGGAGAGGTGGTGGGATGTGGAAAGGGGATGGAAGAAGGAAGAAAGCAGAAGCTGGAAGGAAGAGAAAATATAGGAGAAGAAGAGAAAGGTGTGGAGAGACAAAGTGTGGTGAGAAGGACAGAGAAGGAATAGGAGTGATGAGGACAAAAGAAAGGGACCAAAGAGGAAAGAAGAAGAAGCACATAATAGGAAGGGAAAGATAGGGGGAAAGTTGGAGGATACAAGATGAAGGTGAAGGGATATGAAGGAAAGGGGAGTAAACACAGAAAAGCATCAACAGCTAGATTGAGGGTGATGAAGGATAAGTGAAAACTCAAGAAGAATTAAGAGAAAAGAGGAAAGAAAACAGAGGAGACAGGAGGAGCTAAGGGGCATGAGTGCATGCAAAGAAGAGAGAAATTGAAGCAAGTGGAAAGACACGGGAGAGGCAAGAGGGACAAAGTGAGGAGTATAGCAAAGTGGGGGAAGATGGAAGAAATTGGAGGAGGTCAAAGGAAGAAGCAGAATGGAAGAAGAAGGCAGGATGGAAGAAGAGAGACAGGAAAGTGGGAATGGAATGGAGGAGGAAAATGGAAGATGAGGTAGGAGTAGGCAGGAAGAATGACAAAGGAACAGGGAGCAGATATAGGACTACTGAGGATAAACAGAGAAGAAGGAAGTGATGGAGCTGGAAAGGTGAGGAACAGAGTAAGAGGGGAAAGAGAGAAAAGGTGGGAAATGGGAGAGGAGTTAAGAACTAGAAGGGAAGATGACAGGAAAAGGGAGAGAAGAGAAGGCTGAATAGGATGGAAGAATATAGAAGTGTCAAGAAGAGAAAAGTGAAAAGAAAAAAGAGGAGAAAAAGGAACCAGTGAAACAGAATGTAAAGAGAGGAGGGAAGAGGGGAGGAGAAAAAAAAGGCAAGAAGAAGGAAGAAAAAGGTGCATAGAAGTTTGCAGAGGCAAAATCAAGGAAGTGGGTTGGTGCAGAATATGAGAAAGGAGGAGAGCAGAGGGACAGGTAAGGGGAACTGTAGTTGATGGCAGGCAGAATAAAAAGGAGCAGGAAAGAGATTGCATGAGGGAACAAAAGATATGAGTGAAGGGAAGAGAATAGGAAGAAGAGATATTAGTGAATGGAAAGTAAGAAGAGGAATGCAGCAAGAGGGGAAAGGGAGAAGAGAAACATAGAAGGAAGAGGATGAACAAAACAGGAGATTAAGCAAACAGAAAGATTGGAAATGGATTGAAGAAGGACATTAATGAATGGAGGAAAGATGAGTGTGGAAAGAAGGGGAGAAAAGCAGGGGGAGAAATGATTAGGGAAAAACAGGAGACAGGTGAGAGGGAAGAGGAAAAAGAGGACAATAAGCAGTAAAGATTAGAGAGGAAGGGGCAATAGAGGCAGGTATGCAGAAGGGAAGACATGAAAGGAAAAGAGAGGAAGCAAGAGTACCATGAATGGATGATTTAATAAAGATGAAAAGGAAGAAGAAGAAGAAGAAGAAGAAGAAGAAGAAGAAGAAGAAGAAGAAGAAGAAGAAGAGGAGGAGGAGGAGGAGGAGGAGGAGGAGGAGGAGGAGGAGGAGGAGGAGGAAGAGAGGAAGAAGAAGAAGAGGAAGAAGAGGAAGAAGAGGAGGAGGGAGAGGAGGAGGAAGATTGAAGAGAAAGAGGAAGAGGAGAAGGAGGAGCAAGAGGTGGAGGAGGAAAAGGAGGAGAAAAGAGGAAGAGGAAGAAGAGGAGGAACAGGAAGAAGACAAGGGGAAAGAAAACTGTGTGGAGGAAGAGGAGGTAAAGGAAGAGTGAAGAGGAAGAAGAAGAAGTAGAGGAGTAGGAGAAGGTGAAGGAGGAGGAAAAGGTGGAGGAGGAGGGGGAAGAAGAAGGAGAAGAAGAAGAAGACGAGGAAGAAGAAGAAGAAGAAGAGGATGAAGAAGAAGAAGAAAAAGAGGAGGAAGAAGAAAGGGATGAAGAGGTGGAGGAGGAGCAGGAGCAAGAAGTAGAAGAGAATTGGAGGAGGAAGAGGAGGAGGAAGAAGAGGAGGAGGAGGAAGAGAAAAGAGAAAGTAGAAGAGGAGGAAGAAGAAGAAGCACAGAAGGAAGGAAAAGAAGTGGAGGAAGAGGAGAAGCACGAGGAATAGGGAATGAGCAAAGCACAGAATAGAAGAAAAAAGAAACATGAAGAGGTTAGAAAAGAAAGAATGGAGATGGAAGTAAAATATTGATGGGAAATGAAAAATCAGTAGAAGCAAGTAGGAGGGAGTAGGTAAGAATACGCGTTATCCAAAGAAAGGGGCAGGAATATCAATCAAGTATGAAGAGGATGAAAGAGGTGAGAGGGACAAAAACTAAAGAGGAAGCTATAAGAAAAACAATATAGGAAGAGTGAAAAAGAAGAAGGGAGATGAGTGAAGACTGAGGAAGAAGGAAGAGGAAGAGAATGTGAAGATTGGCAAGAGAGAAGTAGAAGGGAGGAGGAATACGAGTAGGCAGAGGGCAGACAGTAAGGAGAGCAAAGAAGAATTAAAAGTGGATAAGAGGATAACATAAATGAAGGGAGAAGGGGAAAGAAAACGCAATAGAGGTAAACAGGGAAGAAGAATGAAGAAGGAAGAGAAATAAAGAGGGAAGGATAGCTTTGAAGAGTAAAGGATTACAAGCAGTAGCAACAAGAAATGGAGAAGAAAGTAGAAAAGAGGAACTAAGAGGCAAGGGGAGGGAGAGAAGGGATGTAAGATATAGAAGGGGAAAAGAAGGGAGAGGAATGGCAGAGAAGACAAAGCAAGGTTAAGGAAGAATGAAAATAGGATGGAAGGGACTAGGGAAGAGGAAAGAAGGAAAGATGGACCTTAGGGTGTAAAGACAGAAGAGGGGGGAAGAGATGAATAAAAGTGGAGGAAGGAGAACAGAAGAGGAGGGACTAAGGAAGAGAAGAGATCAGGGGCAAATTGGAAGAGAGATGAGCAGTGAAGTATGAAGATACTGTCAGGGAGAGGAGAAGGAAATGAAAAATGCCGAGAATAAGGAGATGGAGTATAAAGGGAAGAGCCAAGCGATGCAAAAGTATTGGTGAAAGAAGCCTAAGGATAACAGAACAAGACATAAATGGGGTGAGGAGAGAAAAGGAAAGAAGACAGAAGAGGGTAGATCTAGGGAGTGCCAGAAGGAAAGAGAGAAGTGTAGTGGAATAAAAGCAAATTAGAAAAAGGAAATGAGGTTGAAGCAAAGAAGATGGACAAAATGGGAATTGGGGAATGAAGCTAAGCAGGAGAAGGATGAAAAAAGGGAGAGAATGTAAAAGCCTAAATGGAGAAGAAGAGAGAGAGAAAACAGAAAAGGAGGGAAAAGGAGTGAGTTGGGTGTGGTAAGAGTAGAAAAGAAAGAGTAAAGAAGATAGAAGAGGATGGAAGGGAAAAGAGGATGCAGGAGAAAAATGGAGGAATGTGGTGATTGGAGAAGAGGTTAGGGAAGAGAAGGGAAGAGGGAGGTGAAGAGAATAGGAGGCAATATAAAAGGCAGAAAGAAAATATGTTGAGAAGAGAGAGAAGAGGTAGAGAGACTAGAAGGGTTGAGAGAAGAGATGTGAGGACACAGTTGAGGAAAGAGGTGGGAATGGGAATGGAAAGGAGGAGTGTAGAAAAAGTACCGGGGTGAAAGCATGAGGAGGAAATAGTGAAGGTGAGAAAAGAGAAGGTTGGATCATGCAAGTGGACAGAGGGTGAAAAATAAAAAAAGGAGGGCAGATGAGGGAGAATGGAGGCAGAGAGAATGGGAAAAGGAAAAGAGAAGCTAGAAAGAGGATGGAGAAAAATGAAAAAATGAAACAGGAGAGGAATGAAGGCAAAGAGGGGTGAAGTAGAGAGGAATAGAGTAAGACGAAGAAGAGTACTGAGGAAAGAAGCAGCAGCAGAAAAGTGGACAGAGAAAGATGGAGGAAGGAAGAGTGAAGGTGAGGGAAACAGACATATAGGCACAAGGTAAAAAGAGAGAAGAGGATGCAGCATAAAAGATCGGGAATGGGAGGGGAGACTGAATAGTGTAGTGCTAACTGGAAAGAAGATTCACAGTAAGTGTAGGGCAGAGAGATGAGGCAAAAATTGTAGAGGTGGTGGGATGTGGAAAGAGGATGGAAGAAGGAAGGAATGGGAAACTGGAATGAAAAGAAAATATAAGAGAAGAAGAGGAAGGAGTGGAGAGACAAAGTGTGGTGAGAAGGACAGAAAAAGAATAGGAGTGAAGAGGACTAAGTAGGGAAGAAGAAGCAACACATAATAGGAAGGAAAAGAGAAGGGCGGGAAGATGGAGGATACAAGATGAAGGTGAAGGGATATGAAGGAAAGGAAAGGAAAGAAAGAAAAGCATCAGGGGCTAGACTGAGGAAGTTGAAGTGTAAATGAAAACTGAAGAAGAATTAAGAGAAAAGAGGAAAGAAAAGAGAGTAGGTAGGAGGAGCTAAGGAGCAGGAGTGCAAATGAAGAAGAGAGAAATTGAAGCAAATGTAAAGACATGGGAGAGGCAAGAGGGACAAAGTGAAGAGTATAGCAAAGAGGGAGGAAGATGTAAGACATTGGAGGAGGTCAGAAGAAGAAGCAGAAAGGAAGAAGAAGCCAGGATGAAAGAAGGGAGACAGGGAAGGGGGAATGGAAAGGACAAGGAAAATGAAAGACGAGGTAAGATTAGGCAAGAAGAATGATGGTGAAACAGGCAACAGATATAGGGCTATTGAGGATAAAATGAGAAGAAGGAAATGATGGAGCCAATATTGTAAGAAACAGAGTAAGACGGGAACGAGAGAAAAGGTGGGAAGTGGGAGAGGAGTTAAGAACTAGAAGAAGGGAAGGTAACAGAAAAACAGGAAAAAAGAGAAGGGGGAACAGGATGGAAGAATACAGTAGTGTCAAGATGAGAAATGTGAAAGGAAGAAAGAAGCAGAAAGGAACGAGTGAAACAGAATGTAATGAGAGGAGGGAAGAGGGGAGGAGAAAGAAAGCAAGAAGAGGGAAGAAAGAGGTTCATGGCAGTTTGTGGAGGCAAAATCAAGGAAGTGGGTTAGTGCAGAATATGAGAAAGGAGGAGAGCAGAGGGACAGGTAAGGAGAACTGTAGTTGATGGCAAGCAGAATAAAAAGGAGCAGGAAAGAGATTGGATGAGGGAACAAATGATATGAGTAAAGGGAAGAGAATAGGACGAAGAGATATTAGTGAATGGAACCTAAAAGGAAAAATGACAGAAGAGGGGACAGGGGAGAAGAGAAAAGTGGAAGGAAGAGGATGAATGAAACAGGAGATTAAGCAAACAGGAAGATCTGAAATGGATTGATGAAGGAAAGTAATGAGTGGAGGAATGTTGACTGTGAAAAAAAAGGGGAGAAAAGCAGGGGGAGAAAGGATTATGGAAAAACAGGAGACAGGTGAGAGGAAAGAGGAAAAAAGAGGACATTAAGCAGTAAAGAGTAGAGGAGAAGGGCACTAGAGCTGGCTATGCAGAAAGGAAGACATGGAAGAAAAAGAGAGGAAGCAAAAGCAACATGGATGATTTAATAAAGATGAAAAGGTAGAAGAAAAAGAAGAAGAAGAGGAGGGGGAGCAGGAGGAGGAGGTGGAGGAGGAAGAATGAAGAGAAAGAAGAAGAAGAGAAAGAGGAGCAAAAGGCAGAGGATGAAAAAGAGGAGAAAACAGGAAGAGGAAGAAGTGGAACAGGAAGAAGAGGAGGAGTAAGAAAAATGTGTGGAGGAAGAGGAGGTGAAGGAAGAGTGAAGAGAAAGAAGAAGAGGAGGAGGAGGAAGAGATGGAGGAGCAGGAGGAGGGGGAAGAGAAAAGAGGAAGATGAAAAGGAAAAAGGACCAGAAGAGTAGGGAGAGGAAGAAGAAAAAGCAGTGACGGAAGAAGAGAAAAAGGAAAAAGCAGTGAAGGAAGAAGAGAAAAAGGAGGAGCAGTGAATGAGCCAAGAATGAACTGGAAGAAAAAAGAAACTTGAAGAGGTTAGAAAAGAATGCATGGAGATGGAAGGAACATACTGATGCGAATTGAAAAAATCAGTAGGACCAAGTGGGAGGGAGTAGGTAGGAAGATGAATTATCAAAAGAAAAGGGCAGGAATGTTAATCAAGTGTGAAGAGAATGTAAGAGGTGAGTGGGACAAAGACTCAATAGAAAGCAATAAGAAAAACAATACAGGAAAAGTGAAAAAAGAAGAAGGGGATGAGGGAAGAGTGAGGAAGAAAGAAGAGGAATAAAATGTGAAAATTGTCAGAGAGAAGTAGAAGGGAGGAGGAATATGAGGAGGGAGAGGGCAGACAGTAAGGAGAGCAAAGAAGAACTAAAAGTGGAAAAGAGGAACATAAATGAAGACAGAAGGGGAAAGAAAGGCAGTAGAGGTAAACAGGGGAAAAGAATGAAGGAGGAAGAGAAATGAAGAGGGAAGGAGAGTTTTGAAGAGTAAAGGATTACAAGCAGGAGCAACAAGAAATGGAGAAGAGAGTAGAAAAGAGGAACTAAGAGGCAAGGGGAAGGAGAGAAGAGGTAGAAGAGGTAGAAGGGGAAAAGAAGAGAGAGGAACTGTAGAGAAGACAAAGCAGGTTATGTAGGAATGAAGATAGAAGGAAGGGATTAGGGAAGAGGAAAGAAGGAAAGAAGGACCTTAGGAGGTAAAGAGGAAAGAGGAAGGAAGGGATTAGCAAAAGGGGAGGATGGAGAACAGAAGAGGAGACAGGAAGAGAAGAGATCAGGGGCACATTCCAAGAGAGATGAGCAGGGAAGTGTGAAGATACTGTCAGGGAGAGAAGAAGGAAATAAAAAATGCTGAGAATAAGGAGATGGAGTAAAGAGGGAAGAGCCAACGGATGCGAAAGTACTGGTGAAGGAAGACTAAGGATAACAGAACAACATATAAATGGACTGAGGACAGAAAGGGAAAGAAGAAAGAAGAGGGTAGACCTAGGGAGTGCCAGAAGGAAGAAAAAGAAGGGTGGTGGAAAAAAAGCAAATTAGAAAAAGGAAAGGAGGTTGAAGCAATTAAGATGGCCAAATAGGAAGTGGGAAAACAAGCTAGGAAGGAAAAGGAGGAAAAAATGAAGAAGAGAGAATGGGAAAGACTGAATAGGGAAGAAGAGAGAGAAAAAACAAAAAGGGGGAAGAGGAGAGAGTTGGGTGTGCTAAGAGGAGAAATTGAAGAGAAGAAGAGAGGAAGAAGATGGAAGGGAGAAGAGGATGGAGGAGAAAAGTGGAGGAATGTGGTGATTGGAGAAAGAGGTTAGGGAAGAGTGAAGACGACTGATTTGATGAAGGACTGAGAAAGAGGTATGACAGTTGAAGAGCAAAGAGGACGGGATAGGGAAGAAGAACTTGGAGGAAAATGAGAGGAGGTAAAAGAAAAGAAGGCAGAAGATGAAGTAATAGAAACGAGGCTTGAAAGAGGCAGGTGGGGCAGAGGAAAAGTGTAAGTAGAATTTGGGAAGAGGAGGGGCTATGGGCGAGAATGAAGGAAGAAAGATGAAGGAGCAGAGACAAGGAGGGAAAACAGGGAGAAAGAAAGAGACCAAGGGGGTGACTAGGAGGCAGAAGGGAGGAAGAGAAAAGAGGAAATGGTGGAGAAGTTAGAATAAAGATGAGGGATGAGGGATGAAGAAGGAAGGTGGAAGAGAGCCTAAGAGGTGTATAAAAAGTGGTGAGATGTGGAAAGCAGAGTCAAGATAAAGGAGGAGGAAAGAGAATATGGATGAAGGAAGGAAGGAAGGGAGAAGGGAAGATGTTTAAAATGAGGGAAGGAGATTGAGAATGGAGAAAGCATAGCATAGAAGTAGAAGGATGCGGCAAATGAAGGAAAGAGACAATGAAAGGAGGAGAGTTGAAGAGTAAACACAAGTTAGTGGAAAGCAGAGAAAAGAGGGAAACCTGAGAAGGGGAAGAGAGAAGTGTGGAGAAGAATGAAATGGAGAGATGAGGAAAGTAAATGAAGTGAGATAAGAGGAAAGGGAAGATAGACTGAAGAGAATGGAAGTATTAAAAAGAAGGAGGAGAAGAGAAAAGGGAAGAGAGAAGAAACGGGAAAAGGAGGAAGAGGAAAGAATAGTAAGAAAATGGTTTATGAAAGAAAAATGAGGTGGCAAAGAAGAGAAGAATAGTGAAGAAAACGATAAGACAATAATAGGGAAAGGTGAGAAGGTAGTGGAATGATAATAAAAGGAAGGGATAAAGAGGAAAAAAGAGCAGAATGATGATGGAAGAGGATGGTAGAGGAGGCAGTTAGGCATAAGGGTCTCTCAGAGTTTCTACTGCTACAATTAAATTGTTGAGCACAGCAACTCTGACAAGGAAAATTTTAGTTGGGACTGGATTTCCCAGCTTCAGAGGTTCAGTCCATTCTTGTCATGGCAGGAAGCTTGTTGGCCTGCAGGCAGACATGATGCTGGAGAATTTGATGAGAGTCAGTCATCTGGGTTGGCAGGCAGCATGAAGTGTGACACTGGGCCTCGGTTGGGCACCTGAAAGGACAAACCCCCGCCTGTGACACACGTCTTCTAGGAAGACTATATCTAGTCTAACAAGAATACATCTTTGAACATTGACCTTCCTTAATGCTCTATAGGGGGCAAAAGTGAAATTGTTGAAACCAGTAGAAGCAGATGGGAGGAAAGAGAAGGAAACAGAGAAGTAGAAGTGATGATGACAGAGAGTAGACAGGAAAGAAGACCAGGGAGGGAACAGAAGGAAAGAGGAAGGTGAAGAGAACAGGAGGAAATAAAAAAGGCAGAAAGAAAATATATTGACAAGAGAGAGAAGAGGTGGAAAGAAGGCTAGAAGAGTTGATAAAAGAGTGATGGGGACACAGTTGAGGAATGAGGTGGGAATAGGAAGGGAAAGGAGGAGTGTAGAAAAAGTACCGGGGTGAAAGCGTGAGGAGGAAAGAACGAAGGTGAGAAAAGAGAAGGTGGATCATGCAAGAGTCCAGAGGGTGGAAAATGAAAAAGGAGGGCAGATGAGGGAGAATGGAGGCAGAGGTCATGGGAAAGAGAAAGAGGATCTAGAAATAGGATGGAGGAAAGGGAAGAAAGGACACAGGACAGGAATGAAGGTAAAGAGGCGTGAAGTAGAGGGGAATAGAGGAAGGTGAAGAAGAGTACTGAGGAAAGAAGCAGGAGCACAGCAGTGGACAGAGAAAGATGGAGGAAGGAAGAGTGAAGATGAGGGAAACGGACATATAGGCACAAGATGAAAAGAGAGAAGACGATGTAGCATAAAAGATCGGGAATGGAAGAGGAAAACTGAATAGTGTAGTGGTAACTGGAAAGAAGATTCATGGCGAGTGTAGGGCAGAGAGATGAGGCAAAAATTGTAGAGGTGGTGGGATGTGGAAAGGGGATGGAAGAAGGAAGGAATAGGAACCTGGAATGTAAAGAAAATATAAGAGAAGAAGAGGAAGGAATGGAGAGACAAAGTGTGGTGAGAAGGACAGAAAAGGAATAGGAGTGAAGAGGACAAAAGAAAGGGACAAAATAGGAAAGAAGAAGCAGCACATAACTGGAAGGAAAAGAGGGAGGAAGATGGAGGATACAAGATGAAGGTGAAGGGATATATAGGAAAGGGGAGTAAACACAGAAAAGCATCTAGAAGCTAGATTGAGGAGGATGAGGGGTAATTGAAAACTGAAGAAGAATTAAGAGAAAAGAAGAAAGAAAAGAGAGGAGGCAGAAGGAGCTAAGGACCAGGAGTGCAAACGAAGAAGAGAGAAATTGAAGCAAATGTAAGGGAGAGGCAACAGGGACTAAGTTAAGCATATAGCAAAGAGGGGGGAAGATGTCAGATGTTGGAGGAGGTCAAAGGAAGAAGCAGAAAGGAAGAAGAAGCCAGGATGAAAGAAGGGAGACAGGGAAGGGGGAATGGAAAGGACAAGGAAAATGAAAGACGAGGTAAGATTAGGCAAGAAGAATGGGGGTGAAACAGGCAACAGATATAGGGCTATTGAGGATAAAATGAGAAGAAGGAAATGATGGAGCCAATATTGTAAGAAACAGAGTAAGACGGGAACGAGAGAAAAGGTGGGAAGTGGGAGAGGAGTTAAGCACTAGAGGAAGGGAAGGTAACAGGAAAACAGGAAAAAAGAGAAGGGGGAATAGGATGGAAGAATACAGTAGTGTCAAGATGAGAAATGTGAAAGGAAGAAAGAAGCAGAAAGGAACGAGTGAAACAGAATGTAAAGAGAGGAGGGAAGAGGGGAGGAGAAAGAAAGCAAGAAGAGGGAAGAAAGAGATGCATGGCAGTTTGCGGAGGCAAAATCAAGGAAGTGGGTTAGTGCAGAATATGAGAAAGGAGGAGAGCTGAGGGAAGGCAAGGGGAACTGTAGTTGATGGCAGGCAGAATAAAAAGGAGCAGGAAAGAGATTGGATGAGGGAACAAATGATATGAGTAAAGGGAAGAGAATAGGACGAAGAGATATTAGTGAATGGAACCTAAAAAGAGAAATGACAGAAGAGGGGACAGGGGAGAAGAGAAAAATGGAAGGAAGAGGATGAATGAAACAGGAGATTAAGCAAACAGGAAGATCTGAAATGGATTGATGATGGACAGTAATGAGTGGAGGAATGTTGACTGTGAAAAAAAGGGGAGAAAAGCAGGGGGAGAAAGGATTATGGAAAAACAGGAGACAGGTGAGAGGAAAGAGGAAAAAAGAGGACAATAAGCAGTAAAGAGTAGAGGAGAAGGGCACTAGAGCCACGTATGCAGAAGAGAAGATATGGAAGGAAAAGAGAGGAAGCAAAAGCAACATGGATGGATGATTTAATAAAGATGAAAAGGAAGAAAGACAACAAGAAGAAGAAGAAGAGGAGGAGGAGGAGGAGGCAGAGGAGGAGGAGAAGGAAGAAGAGGAGGAGGAAGAATGAAGAGAAAGAAGAAGGAGCAAGAGGTGGAGCATGAAAAAGAGGAGAAAAGAGGAAGAGGAAGAAGAACTGGAACAGGAAGAAGAGGAGGAGTAAGAAAAATGTGTGGAGGAAGAGGAGGCAAAGGAAGAGTGAAAAGAAAGAAGAAGAAGAGGAGGAAGAGATGGAGGAGAAAGAGGAGGAGGAGAACAGAGGAAGATGAAAAGGAAAAAGGAGCGGAAGAGGAGGAAGAGGAGGAGGAATAAAAAGCAGTGAAGGAAGAAGAGGAAAAGGAGGAGCAGTGAATGAGTGACGATGAAATAGAAGAAAAAAACATGAAGAGGTTAGAAAAGAAAGAATGGAGATGGAAGGAACATACTGATGGCAAATGAAAAAATCAGTAGAAGGAAGTAGGAGGGAGTAGCAAGAAGAGGAGTTATCCAAAGAAAAAGACAGGAGGATGAATCCAGTGTGAAAAGAAGGTCAGAGGTGAGTGGGACAAAGACTAAAGGGGAAGCAATAAGAAAAACAATACAGGAAGAAAGAAAAAAAGCACAAGGGAGATGAGGGAAGAGTGAGGAAGAAGGAGGAGGAGAAAAATGGGAAGACTGACAAGAAAGAAGTAGAAGGGAGGAGGACTACTAGGAGGAGGAGGGCAGACAGTAAGGAGAGAGAAGAAGATTTAAAAATGGAAAGGAGGAATATAAATGAAGAGAGAAGGGGAAGAAAAGGCAATAGAGGTAAACAGGGGAGAATAATGAAGAAGGAAGTGAAATATATAGGTTAGGAGAGTTTTGAAGAGTAAAGGATTACAAGCAGGAGCAACAAGAAATGGAGAAGAGAGTAGGAAAGAGGAAAAGACACGAGGGGAAAGAGAGAGGGGGTATAAGAGATAGAATGGGAAAAAAGAGAGAGGAAACCATAGAGAAGACAAAGCAAGGTTAAGGAGGAATGAAAATAGAAAGGAAGAGACTAGGGAAGAGGAAAGAAGGAAAGATGGACCTTAGGGTGTAAAGAGGGAAGAGAGCAGCAGGGATGAATGAAAGTGGAGGATGGAGAACAGAAGAGGAGGGACTAAGGAAGAGAGGAGATCAGGGGCAAATTGGAAGAGAGACGAGAAGTGAAGCATGAAGATACTGTCAGGGAGAGAGGAAGGAAATAAAAAATGGTGAGAATAAGGAGATGGAATGAAAAGGGAAGAGCCAAGGGATGCGAAAGTATTTGTGAAGGAAGCCTAAGGATAACAGAACAAGACATAAATGGGGTGAGGACAGAAAAAGAAACAAGACAGAACAGGGTAGATCTAGGGAGTGCTAGAAGGAAGAAAGAGAAGTGTTCTGGAATAAAAGTGAATTAGAAAAAGGAAATGAGGTTGAAGCAAGGAAGATGGACAAAATGGTAAGTAGGAAAATGCTAAACAGGAGAAGGATGAAAAAATGAAGAAGAGGGAATGTTAAAGACTGTACGGGGGAGGAGAGAGAGAGAGAGAGAGAGAGAGAGAGAGAGAGAGAGAGAGAGAACACAAAAGGAGGAAAGAGGAGAGAGTTGAGTGTGTTAAGAGGAATAACGGAAGAGGAAAGAAGATAGAAGAATATGGAAGGGAGAAGATGGAGGAGAAAAATGAAGGAATGTAGTGATTAGAGAAAGAGGTTAGGGAAGAGTGAAGATGAGCGATTTGGTGAAGGACTCTGAAAGAGGTATGACAGTTGAAGGGCAAAGAGGACAGGATAGGGAAGAATTTGCTGGAAAAAGAGAGAAGGTAAGAGAGAAGTAGGCAGAAGATGAAGTGATAGAGAGGAGGAGTGAAAGAGGAGGGTGGCGCAAAGAGGACAGGTGTAAGTAGAATTTGGGAAGAGGATGGGCTATGGAAGAGAATGAAGGAAGAAAGATGGAGTAGAGACAAGGAGGGAAAAACAAGGAGAAAGAAAGAGACCAAGGGTTGACTAGGAGGCAGCAGAGAAGAGGGGAAAAGAGGAAATGGTGGAGAAGTTAGAATAAAGATGAGGGATGAGGGATGAAGGGGGAGGGTGGAAGAGAGGCTAAGAGGTGTGTAGAAAGTAGTGAGACGTGTGAAGAAGAGTCAAGATAAAGAGAAGGGAAGAGGGAAGAGAATATGGATGAAGGAAGTAAGGGAGAAGGGAAGATGTTTAAAATGAGGGAAGGAGAATGAGAATGGAGAAGGAATAGCAGAGAAGTAGAAGGATGTGGAAAATGAAGGAAAGAGACAATGAAAGGAGGAGCGTTGAAGATTAACACAGGTTAGTGGAAAGAGACGAAAAGAGGAAAAACTGGGAGCGGAAGAGAGAAGTGTGGAGAAGGATGACATGGAGAGATGAGGAAAATAAATGAAGACGAGAGAAGAGGGAAAGTTAGGATAGACTGAAGAGAAGGGAAGCATTATAAAGAAGGAGGAGGGAAGAAAAGGTAATCAAAAAGAAAAGAGAATTGGAGGAAGAGGAAGGATTGGAAGTTAATGGTTTATGAAAGAAACCATAAGGTGGCTAAGAAGAGAAGAAGGGTGAAGAAAATGATAAGACAATAATAGGGAACAAGTGAGAAGGGAATGGAATGATTAAAAAGGAAGGGATAAAGAAGAAAAAGAGCAGAGTGATGATGGAAGAAGATGGTAGAGGACACAGTTAGGCATAAGGATCTCTCAGAGTTTCTACTGCTATGTTAAATTGTTGAGTACAGCAACTCTTACAAAGAAACTTGTAGTTGGGACTGGATTTCCCAGCTTCAGAGGTTCAGTCCATTCTTGTCATGGCAGAAAGCTTGTTGGCCTACAGGGAGACATGATGCTTGAGAATTTGATGAGAGTCAGTCATCTGGGTTGGCAGGCAGCATGAAGTGTGACTCTAGGCCTTGGTTGGGCACCTGAAAGGACAAAGCCCACACCTGTGACACACATCTTCCAATAAAAATACACCTTCGAACATGGGACTTCCCTAATGCGCTATAGAGGGCAAAAATGAAATAAGTGAAACCAACAGAAGCAGATGAGAGGCAAGAGAATGAAATAGAGAAGGGGGAGTGATGATGAAAGAGAGGAGAAAGGAAAGAAGACAAAAGAGAGAAGAGAAGCAAAGAGGGAAGTGAAGAGAACAGGAGGAAGTAAATAAGGCAGAAATAAAATATGTTGAGAAAAGAGAGAAGAGGTGGAGGGAGAGACTAGAAGGGTTGAGAGAAGAGAGGTGGGGACACAATTGAGGAAAGAGGTGGGTTGGGGATGGGAAAGGAGGAGTGTAGAAAAAGTACCGAGATAAAATCATGAGGAGGAAATAGTGATGGGGAGAAAAGAGAAGGGGGGATTGAAGTGGGCAGAGGGTGGAAGATGAAAAAGGAGTGCAGATGAAGGAGAATGGAGGTGGAGGGTGTGAGAAAGGGAGAAGCAGAGAGAGAGATATAGAATGGAGGAATGGGGAGAAATGAAAGAGGGGAGGAATGAAGTGGGTAGGCAGGCAAAGTGGAGAATAGAGGAAGAAGAATCAGAGTACTGAGGGAAGAAGCAGCAGAAGCAGCAGAGTAGTGGATAGAGAAATATGGAGGAAGGAAGAGTGAAGATGAGGAAATCGGAGATATAGGTATGAGGTGAAAAGAGAGAAGAGGATGCAGCATAAAAGATCGGGAACGGGAGGAGAGACTGAATAGTGTAGTGCTAACTGGAAAGAAGATTCATGGAGAGTGTAGGGCAGAGAGATGAGGCAAAAATGGGGGAGGTGGAGGGATGTGGAAAGGGGATGGAAGAAGGAAGAAAGCAGAAGCTGGAAGGAAGAGAAAATATAAGAGAAGAAGAGGAAGGAGTGGAGAGACAAAGTGTGGTGAGAAGGACAGAGAAAGAATAAGAGTGAAGAGGCCAAAGAAAGAGACAAGAGAGGAAAGAAGAAGAAGCACACAATAGGAAGGAAAACACTGGGGGAAAAGATGGAGGATACAAGATGAAGGTGAAGGGATATGAAGGAAAGGGGAGTAAACACAGAAAAGCATCAACAGCTAGACTGAGGGCGATGAAGGATAAGTGAAAACTCAAGAAGAATTAAGAGAAAAGAGGAAAGAAAAGAGAGGAGGCAGGAGGAGCTAAGGAGCATGAATGCATGCCAAAAAGAGAGAAGTTGAAGCAAGTGGAAAGAGATGGGCCAGGCAATAGGGACAAAGTGAAGAATATAGCAAGGGGGGGAGATGTAAGCCGTTGGAGGAGGTCAAAGGAAGAAGCAGAAAGAAAGAAGAAGGCAGGATGGAAGAAGAGAGACAGGGAAGCAGGAATGGAATGGAGGAGGAAAATGGAAGATGAGGTAAGAGTAGGCAAGAAGAATGACGAAGGAACAGGGAACAGATATAGGACTACTGAGGATAAAAAGAGAAGAAGGAAGTGATGGAGCTGGAAAGGTGAGAAACAGAGTAAGAGGGGAAAGAGAGAAAAGGTGGGAAGTGGGAGAGGAGTTAAGAACTAGAAGAAGGGAGGATGACAGGGAAAGGGAGAGAAGAGAAGGCTGAATAGGAGGGAAGAATATAGAAGTGTCAAGAAGAGAAAAGTGAAAAGAAAAAAGAGGAGAAAAAGGAACCAGTGAAACAGAATGTAAAGAGAGGAGGGAAGAGGGGAGGAGAAAAAAAGCAAGAAAAGGGAAGAAAGAAGTGCATGGCAGTTTGCCAAGGAAAAATCAAGGAATTTGCAAAATATGAGAAAGTAGGAGAGCAGAGGGACAGGTAAGGGGAACTGTAGAAGATGGCAGGCAAAATAAAAAGGAGCAGGAGAGAGATCGGATGAGTAAACAAAAGGTATGAGTGAAGGGAACAGAAGAAGAAGAAGAGATATTAGTGAAAGGAAAGTATAAGAGAAATGAGGCAAGAGGGGAAAGAGGAGAAGAGAAAAGTGGAAGGAAGAGGATGAATGAAACAGGAGATTAAGCAAACAGGAAGACCAGAAATGGATTGCTGAAGGACAGCAATGAATGGAGGAAAGATGACTGTGGAAAAGGGGGGAGTAAAACAAGAGGAGAAATGATAAGGGAAAAATGGGACAGGTGAGAGGAAAGAGGAAAAAGAGGACAATCAGCAGTAAAGAGTAGAGAGGATGGGGCACTAGAAGCATGTATGCAGAAGGGAAGACATGGAAGGAAAAGAGAGGAAGAAAAAGTAACATGTATGGATGATTTAAAAAAGACAAGAAGGAAGCAAAATCAGAAGTAGAAGAAAAAGAGGAAGAAGTAGAAGAACAAGAGGAAGAGGAAGAATTAGAGGAGAAGGAGAAGAAAAAGGAAGAATGAAGAGAAAGAAGAAGAGAAGGAGGAGGAGGAGGAAGATGAACAGGAAGAGGAGGAAGAGAAAAGAAGAAGAAGAGGAATAAGAGGAGAAGGAAGAAAAAGTGGTGGAGGAAAAGGAGGAGAAAGAGGAGTAGGGAATGAATGAAGAATGAAATAGAAGAAAAAAGAAACATGAAAAGGTTAGAAAAAGAATGGAAATAGAAGTAAAATATCGATGGGAAATGAAAAAATCGGTAGAAGCAAGTAGGAGGGAGTAGGTAAGAAGACAATTTATCAAAAGACAAGGGCAGGAATGTCAATCAAGTGTGTAGAGAAAGTAAGAAGTGAGTGGAAAAAGACTAAAGAGGAAGCATTAAGATAAACAATGCAGGAAGAGTGAAAAAAGAAGGGAGATGAGGGAAGAATGAGGAAGAAGGAAGAGGACAAAAAGGTAAATATTGGCAAGAGAAAAGTAGAAGGGAAGAGGAATATTAGGAGGTGGAGGGCAGACAGTAAGGAGAGTGATGAAGAATTAAAAGTGGAAAAGAGGAACATAAATGAAGAGAGAAGGGGAAAGAAAGGCAGTAGAGGTAAACAGGGGAAAAGAATGTAGAAGAAAGAGAAATAAAGAGGGAAGGAGAATTTTGAAGAGTAAAGGATTGCAAGCAGGAGCAACAAGAAATGGAGAATAGAGTGGAAAAGATGAACTAAGAGGCAAGGGGAGGGAGACAAGGGGTATAAGAGGTAGAAGGGGACAAGAAGAGAGAGGAAACAATAGAGAAGACAAAGCAAGGTTAAGGAGGAATGAAGATAGGAAGGAAGAGGGTAGCGAAGAGGAAAAAAGGAAAGATGGACCTTAGGAGGTAAAGAGGGAAGAGGGGGAAGACATGAATGAAAGTGGAGGATGGAGAACAAAAGAGGAGGGACTAAGGAAGAGAAGATGTTGGGGACAAATGGGAAGAGAGATGAGATGTGAAGTATGATGATAATGTCAGGGAGAGAGGAAGGAAATAAAAATGCTGAGAATAATGAGATGAAGTAAAAAGGGAAGAGCTACGGGATGCGAAAGTATTGGTGAAGGAAGCCGAAGGATAACAGAACAAGACATAAATGGGGTGAGGACAGAAACAGAAAGAAGACAGAGGAGGGTAGATCTAGGGCGTGCCAGAAGGAAGAAAGAGAAGTGTAGTGGAATAAAAGCGAATTAGAAAAAGGAAATGAGGTTGAAGCAAGGAAGATGGACAAATTGGGAAGTGGCAAAAACAACTAAGCAGGAGAAGGATGGTAAAAGAAAGAAGAGGGAATATGAAAGACTGAATGGGGAAGAAGAGAGGGAGAAAACAAAAAAGGAGGGAAGAGGAGACAGTTGTGTGTGTGATAAGAGGAGAAATAGAAGAGGAAAGAAGACAGAAGAAGATGGAATGGAGAAGAGGATGGAGGGAAAATGGAGGAATGTGGTGATTGGAGAAAGAGGGAAAAATGAAGATGACTGATTTGATGAAGGAGTGAGAAAGAGGTATGACAGTTGAAGAGCAAAGAGGACGGGATAGGGAAGAAGAACTTGGAGGAAAATGAGAGGAGGTAAGAGAGAAGAAGGCAGAAGATGAAGCAATAGAGAGTAAGAGTGAAAGAGGAGGGTGGGGCAAAGAGGAGAGGTGTAACTAGAATTTGGAAAGAGGAGGGGCTATGGAAGAGAATGAAGGAAGAAAGATGAAGGAGCAGAGACAAGGAGGGAAAAACAAGGAGAAAGAAAGAGACCAAGGATTGACTAGGAGGCAGTAGGGAAGAAGGGAAAAGAGGAAATGGTGGAGAAGTTAGAATAAAGGTGAGGGATAAGGAGGGAAATTGGAAGAGAGACTAAGAGGTGTGTAGAAAGTGGAGCAAAGTGTAAAGAAGAGTCACGATAGAAGAGGAGGAAAGAGCATAGAGAATAGAGATGAAGGAAGGAAGGGGAAGAAGGGAAGATGTTTAAAAAGAGGGAAGGGGAATGAGAATGGAGAAGGCATAGCAGAGAAGTAGCAGGATGAGGAAAAGGTAGGAAAGAGAAAAAAAGGGGGACAGTTGAGTAAAGAAAGGTTAGTGGAAAGAGGAGACAAGAGGGAAAAGTCAGTTTGGGAGGAGAGGAAAGTGGTTAAAGATGAAATGGAGAGATGAGAAAAAGAAAAGAGAAAGAGAAAAGAAAAGGGAAAGGAAAGATAGACTGAAGAGAATGAAAGTATTAAAAAGAAGGAGGAGTGAAGAAAAGGGAAGAGAGAAGAAAAAAAGACAAGATGAAGAGCAACAAATGGAAGGAAATGGTTTAGGAAAGAAAAAGTAAGATGGCCAAGAAGAGAAGAATAGTGAAGAGAACGATAATAGAAGAATAGGGAAAAGGTAAGAAGAGAAAGAAATGATAACAAAAGGAAGGGATAAAGTAGAAAAAGAGAAGAGAGATGAAGGAAGAATAAGGAGTTAGGCATCAGGATCTCTAACAGTTTTTACTGTTGCCATGAGATTTGTTGAGCACAGCAACTCTTACAAAGGAAAATTGTAGTTGGGACTCAATTTCCCAGCTTCAGAGGTTCAGTCCATTCTTGTCATGGCAGGAAGCTTGTTGGCCTACAGGCAGACATGATGGTGAAGAATGTGATGAGAGTCAGTCATCTGGGTTGGCAGGCAACATGGAGTGTGACATTGGGCCTGGGTTTAGCACCTGAAATGCCAAAGCCCAAGCCCGTGACTCACGTCTTCTAACAAAACCATACTCTAACAAAGATACAAATTTGAACACCTTCCATAATGCTCTATAGGGGGCAAAAGTGAAATTATTGAAACCAGTAGAAGCAGATGGGAGGAAAGAGAAGGAAGGAGAGAAGTGGGAGGGGTGATGAAGGAGAGAAGACAGGAAAGAAGAAAAAGTGGGAAGAGAAGGGAAGAGAAAGGGGAAGAGAACAAGGAATGAAAAAAGCCAGGAAGAAAATATGTTGAGAAAAGAGAGAACACATGGGGCGAGAGACTAATAGTGGTGGAACAAGAGAAATGAAGTGATAGTTAAGGAAAGAGTTGGGAATAGGAAGGTAAAGGAGGAGGGTAGAAGATGTAGGGAAGTGGAAGAATGAGGAGGAAATAGAGAACATGTCACAACCCCTCCATGGAGTCTGTGTGACTAACCTTACCACAAAACCTGAGGATGAGGGGCTGGAGAGGTGGCGCAGAGGTTAAGAGCACTGGCTCTTCTTCTAAAGGTCCTGAGTTCAATACCCAGCAACCACACCCCAGCAATCACATGATGGCTCCTAGCCCTCTATAATGAGATCTGGTGCCCTCTTCTGGCAGCTAGGCATACATGCAGGCAGCACACAGTATACATAATAAATAAATAAATCTTTTAAAAAAACCCTGAGGATGAGACCCCTACTCATAGAGAGAGCCTCCTAAAACTGGGTCCGATGTTCTCACCAAGAGTAACCAATTCCAATTCCAAGCCCCTCATTTTCTCTTATCCCTCATTGTTTGTATCCTTTCTGACTGTTCTCTCTTTCTGCCTGTGTTTTTATTTTTCTTATACAAAAAACTTTTCAAACGTAACTGTGTTGCTAGGTGATCCTTGACTTAAAACTATAGCCAAGGGTCATTCATTCAGGTTTATCGATAAGTTCCATTCCACTTGTTAATAAAAACATGGCTAAAAATTAGTCACCAATAAATAGTTGATATTATAACTTACAAATAATGTTTTTGAGTAAAACTTCAGATAGTGACAAAAAACTAAGACAACGAATTATCTTAACACAGAGATATTTAACATAATAAGAACATTAATGTTTAATAAAAAGGAGCATGTACACTGATACCTATCTAAGAACTTATTAATGATTGTTCAAAATTGATGACAAGATAATTATACTCCATCCTGTAGTTTTAAATTGTATGAAAAAAATAATGTAACCACAAGAGACACCACCATTTTAAAACGTGTATATAAACCTGACTTGCCTGTCTCCAAAATACACTTAAACTCAAACTTCCTCTGATTTGGTCTGTTTGTCACTCACCTACCTTCTGCCCAAGGAGGCTTTAAAACTCCCGACCCCAAAGACCTATATCAGACTAAGATGGTCTACGACAAGTGGTGGCCAAGGTGGGGCTCGAGGTAAGGTAAGCTTTCTCTCCTCTTTTCAAATATTTTTCCAGACAAAGCAAAGGACCTTGCCAAAGAGTGCTGCAGACTCCTCAACAGAAGGAAAGGCTGAACTAAGAAGCAAGTAGGTAAAAATCATCAGACATTCACAGTCCGAGAACAGACATATGTTCTTGACAGTATTGAGTCATATGTTTAAAAAAAAGAGACAGTAAAACATCAAAAAAAGTTTGACAAAATTTTATGATTCTTTGTTACTAAAAGAGACAGTAAATAAGATACTTCCTCCCTCTGAGAGATCAAACATGTTATTAAAAGAACTTACATAGAAAAATGCCAATACTCTCTGCCAAAAACTAATCAGACTAAGAAAAACAAAGACTGTACAAAACGCCCCGGGCAACGTTAGGTCTAGGGTATAGCTTATGCTGTAGCTTTATAAACAATAACAACAACAAAAAAACATTTTCACACTTTTAAAACTTAAAAAAATGTAACATAAAAAATTTCATGGTTCTCTAGTGCTCAACAGGATCACATTAATTATAACTACACCAAGAAAAAACAAACCTCCAATAAGATAAGCCTCCCGGGTTGAGTCCTTGGTAGAAAAAAAAACATTAAAAACCTAATTATAAATCAAAGTTTCATAAAAATGAAATCCCCCTTACAGATAAAAAGACAAAAAACAGGATGAGGGGCAAGCTCTCAGCCCAAAAGTTAAAAAAAAGACATAAAAAGCCAAAGTAACTTAACTCCTCTTGCCCCTAAATTTAATATCTTAGATCTTCCAAAAACAAGAAAGACTAAGAAACACAAGGTTAAATCTTACAATAAAGAAAGGTTATCAACTTTCTCTTTTAAAAATAAAGTTAAAAATATGATTATACCTTTAAAACTGTACAAATAATCAAAGACCTCTAATAACTCTAAAGATAAAAATATACAATAATATTAAATTATATACAGATAAAATTTCATAGATAAACAGAGCCCTGTTTAGATTGATCAGTGGCCCCTAAAACAGAAAAAGATACAGAAATTAAAATAACTTGTTAAAAAACAATTAAATGCAAAACATAAAACTCAAATAGTCCATAAAGTACTCCCATGTTTGCTATTAAAAAAATAGGAAAAAAGAAAGGTTTTTACAAGATTTAAAAACTATAAGTAAGACTATACTTGATATAAGAACCCTTCAACCTAACCTCCCTTCTCCTATAATTATTCCCAAAGGCTGTTATATTATTGTTATAGATCTAAAAGATTTTTTTCACTATTAAATTACATCCTAAAGATTCTCATAAATTTACATTTAACATACCTTCAATTAACTTTCAGGGACCTTATCAAAAATACCAGTAAAAAGTTTTTCCCCAAAGAATAAAAAATAGTCCCACTCTTTGTAAAGAATTTGTGGACCAAACATTAAAATCTGTTAAAAGTAAATATAAAAAGACTTTTATTTTGCATTGTATAGATGACATCCTTATAACAACAACAACAACAAAAACAAAAAAATTAACTAAATCTACCCTAAAAGATATGACTGGGTCTTTAACTCAATATAGATTGGTTATTGCCCCTAATAAAATACAACATAATAGGCCAATCAGTTACTTTAAAAAATTATGTATGACAATTTTATTATGTCACAAAAGTTAAAACTTAAAGTTAATAAATTAAAAATGATTAATAATTTTAAAAATGATTAATAATTTTAAACAATTACTAAAACATATTAATTCAGTCAAACCCTATTTAAAAATTACTACTAAACAATTACATCATTTGTTTAAAACTTTAAAAAGAGATCCAGATCCAAGGTCTCCCAAAAAGTTAACACAAATAGCCTTACAAAAGCTAAAATTAATAAAACAAAATTCAAAATGCCAAAGTACAACAAATTAATTATACTAAGTCTTGGTCTCTCATTATATATATATATATATATATATATATATATATATATATATATACAAATAATTATAAAAAGATTAAAATCTCTAGTTATTAAAAAATACAAAAATGATTATTCCTTATAATAAAAAACATTTAGATACCCTTTTACAAACATGTAACAATTAAAAAATTACTTTATCATATTATATGGGTCAAATAAAATTTCATATACCTTAACATTCTATATTAAAATTTATAAAAAAGACAGACATTATATTTCCTTTAAAGTAACAAAGGATCCTATAAAAAGAGCCCTTCTATTTTTTACTGATAGATCCTCAAATAAAACTTCAATAGTATATCTTTTAACTGTCACCTAAATAGGGCCAGGTGTTTTAATCACCTCAAAAAAATATACTTATGTGTTTCCACAAAATAGAAAATCATGCATCTAAATCCCAAACTGGCTTGTCCAACCTTTCAATCAAATGGCCTTCATCAAAAAACAAAAAAACAAAAACAAAAACAAAAACAAAGAAACAAACAAAAACAGAAAACCAAACAAAAAACCAAAAAACCTTCAGACATCAATACTACAAATAAAAAATAAAATCCTTCCATAAATATTGTTCTTAGTGTAGTCTCACTAATTGTATAAATCCTTCATTAAGCATATCTTGTTCTGTCATGATACTTTTGAAAAGAACAAAATATATCATACTGCCAGTAGATCTCTAAAAAAATATCCATAGTTTGTTAGTGCAACTCTACAAACTTTAAAAAAGGCCAATAAACTCATTAAACCTAAGAGATTTGTTACTGTTCTTAACTATCCTTACAAGATTTACAATGTCAAATGTAACATTAGCTTCAAAAGTACAAACTGCTCATTTTGTTAATAACTTAAACAAAATTGTGTCCCAGGCCCTCACTATAAACAACAAATTATAAATAAAAATTTAAAAACAAAGATTAATGCTCTAAAAATATAGTTATGACACTAAATAAAAAGTAAAAAATATCAAAGTTCAGTTATCTACCCAATGCCATACAAACTTTAAATATGTTTGTTACACTTCTTCCTTATAATACAATTATAAATTAAAAATTTACTAAAATCATTTATTAAAAATTAAAAAAATAATGGTCTTAGTCAAGATATACAAACTCTCCAAACACAAATCACTGTTATCAGCCAAGCTCATGTGGATTCTCTTAAAATAAAAAAATCCTAACTGAATTATTACAAACAAAACTTGCCAACTTAAATCCTAACAATTAATTACATTGGTTAACTTCAGTCAGGGTCCTAACTAGTGTTGTGTTTCTTTTATTGTTCTGTTTCCCCTATGTCTTTAAACTAATCTTTACGTCTATCTCCATAGTCAAACAAAAAATTTACAAACTACAATTTAAAAAACTGTCACAACCCCTCCAGTGGAGTGTGTGACAAACATGACCACAAAACCCAAAACTACAACCCCTACTCATAGAAAAAGCATCCTAAAAACAGGTCTAATGTTCTTGCCAAGAGTATTTAATTAACCCCCCCTCCTTTTCTCTTATCACTCATTGTTTAAAAACATTCTGACTGTTTTCTCTTTCTGCCTATGGTTTTATTTTTCTTATCAAATAACTTTTCAATCTAACTGTGTTGCTAGGTGGCACTTGACTTAAAACTACAGCCAAGGGTCATTCAGTCAAGTTTACCACTAAGTTCCATTTCACTTGTTAAAAAACATGATTAAAATTAGTCACCAATAAATAGTTCATATTATAACTTCCAAATAATATGTTTGAGTAAAACTTCAGATAGTGGCAAAAAAAAAAAAAACCTAAAAAACAAACTGTCTTACATCACAGATATTTAACATAGTAAAAAATTAACCTTCAATAAAAAGCACATACACTGATACTAGTCTAATAACTTATAAATGATTGTTCAAAATTAATGACAATATAATTACATTACATCCTGTATTTTTAAATTATATAAAAAACAATGTAACCACAAAACACCCCCATTTAAAAATGTGTATATAAACCTGACTTACTTGTCTCCAAAATACATTCAAACTCAAACTTCCCCTGGGTTGGTCTGTTTGTCACTCACCTAGCTTCTGCCTACTGACGTTTCACACACTCCTGAACCCAAAGATATATACCCTACTAAAATGGCTGATGACAAGAACAGACAAGGGTGGATGGTATAGGACAAGGTTGGAAAATGAAGACAAAGGGCAGATATGGGAGAATGGAGGTAGAGGAAGTGGGAATGGGGAAAGAAGAGCCAGAAATAGGATGGAGGAAAGGGAAGAAATGAAAGAGGAGAGGAATGAAGGGAAAGAAGAGGGTATAAGAGGAGAATAGAGAAGAAGAAGAGTCCTGAGGAAAGCAGCAGCAGCAGCAGCAGCTGAGAAATGGATGGAAGAAGATGGAGGAAGGAAGTGTGAAGAAGAGGGAGATGGATGTATAGGTATAAGGTGAAAAGAGAGAAAAGGATGCAGGATAAAAGATCGGGGATGGGAGGGGAGAAGAATGAACAGAGTAGTGCTAACTGGAAGGAAGAGTCATGGAGGATGTAGGGGTGTAGGGATGTAAGGATGTAGGGAGAATGAGGCAAAATGAGAGACTTGGAGGAATATGGAAAGGGGATTGAAGGAAAAGAGTGAGAATAGGTATTGAACAGGGCAGGGAAAGAATAGGCGTGACAATGGCAGAAGAAAGGGAAAAAGAGGAAGGAGGGGAGACATAATAGGAAGGGGAAGGGGGAAGATGGTAGAGGAGGCAAGATGAGGGTGAAGGGATATGAAGGAAAGAGAAGTAAACAAGATAAAGGATCAAGAAGCTAGATTGAGGAAGATGAATGGTAAAGGAAAACTAAAGAAGAATTAAGAGAAAACAAGAAATAAAACAGAGGAGGGAAGAAGATCTAAGGAGCATGAGGGCAAGAGAAGAAAAGGGAACATGAAGCAAGGCAAAAGACACAGGAGAGGCAAGAGGGACAAAGTGAGGAGTATAGCAAAGAGGGGGCAAGATGTAAGATGTTGGATGAGGTAAAAGGAAGAAGCAGAAAGGAAGAAGAAGGCAGGGTGGAAAAAGAAAGAAAAAGAAGTGAGATGGAATGGATCAGGAAAATGGAAGTTGAGGTGAGAGTAGGCAAGAGGAATGAGGAGGGAACAGGAAACAGGTATATGATTAGAGGGAATAAAAAGAAATTAAGCAAAAGATGGAGCTGGAAAGGTGAGGAACATAGTAAGATGAGAGAGAAAAAAATAGGTGGAAAGTGGAGAGACGACATAAAAAGTAGAAGGGAAGATGACAGGGAAAAGGACAGAAGGAAAGGATGAAAAGTATGGAAAAATCTAGAAGTGTGAAAAGGGGGGGTAATGAAAACAATAAAGAGAAAAAAAGGAACCAGTAAAGCAGAAAGAAAAGAGAGGAGGGAGGGACAGAGGTGAAAAAAGGCAAGAAGGGGAAAGAAAGATGAGCATGGAAGTTTGCAGGAGCAAAATCAACAAAGTGGGTTAGAACAGAATATGAGAAAGGAGGAGAGCAGAGGGACAGCTAAAGGGAACTGAAGATGATGGCGGCAGAGGAAAAAGGCATAGGAATGAGATTGGATGAGAGAACAAAATATGAGTGAATATAACAGAATAGGAAGATGAGATATTGGTGAACAGAAGATAAGAAGAGAAATGAGACAAGAGGGGAAAGAGGAGAAGAGAAAAGAGGAAGGAAGAGGATGAATGAAAAGGGGAATGAAAGAAAGAGGGAAAATGGATTGAGGAGGAACAGTGATGAAAGGAGGAAAGATGAGTGTGGAAAAAAGAGAAGAGAAAGGGGAGAGATGAGTAAGGAAGAACAGTTAGCAGGGCAGAAAGAAGGGGACATAAAGTGACAATAAGTAATAAGAAGTAGAGGGGAAGGGGCATTAATGTGAAGTATGCAGAAAGGAAGAGATGGAAGGAAAACAGAGGGAGGAGAGTACAGTCGATGGAAGATAAGAAAGAGAAGAAGAAATAGGATGAAGAAGAAGAGGAAGAAGAGGAAAAAGGAAGAGGAGGAGAACAAGAAGAAGAACAACAACAAGAAGAAGAACAACAACAATGACAATGACAACAAGAAGAAGAACAACAAGAACAAAAAGAAGAACAAGAACAAGAAGAAGAACATGAAGAGTAAGAGGAGAAGGTGAAGGAATGAAGGATGAAAAAGAAGAAAGAAACATGAAGAATGGCTCTTCCCTTTTTACTGCATCTCCTTAGTCTTGGCATTTTTCATTTCCTTCCTCTCTCCCTGACAGTATCTTCATGCTTCACTGCTCATCTCTCTTCCCATTTGACTCTGATCTCTTCTCCTCCTTAGTAGCCCCTCTTCTGTTCCCCATCATCTACACTGATTTCTCCCTTCCCTCCTCTTACCTCTTTACCCCCTAAAGTTAATCTTTTCTTCTTTTCTTTCCTCTTCCCTAGACCGTTCCTTCCTATCTTCAATCCTACTTAACCTTGCTTTGTCTTCTCTATTGTTTCCTCTCTCTTCTTGTCTCCTTCTACTTCTCTCTTGCCAAGCTTCACATTTTCTTCCTCCTCCTTCTTCCTCACTCTTCCCTCATCTCCCTTCTTCTTTTTTCACTCTTCTTGTATTGTTTTTCTTATTGCTTCTTCTTTAGTCTTTGTCCCACTCACCTCTTACTTTCTCTTCTCACTTGATTGACATTCCTGCTCCTTTCTTTTGATAATTCATCTTCTTACCTTCTCCCTCCTAATTGCTTCTACCGATTTTTGCAATTTCCTTCAGAATTTCTATTCTATTTCCATTTCTCTTTTCTAACCTCTTTATGTGTCTTTTTTCTTCCTTTTCCTTCTTCACTCCTTCACTTCTCTTCCTCTTTTTCTTCCTCCTCTTTTATATCTTCATAATGTAGTTATTTTCCTTCTTCTTTGTCTTCTTCTACTTCCACCACCTCCTCTACTTGTTCATCTTCTTCTGCTGCTTCATCTTTTCTGCTGCTACCTTCTTCTCTTTTTAAATCCTCCATCTATCTTATTCTTGCATCCCCTCTTTCTTTCCAATGGTTCCATTCTGCATACCTGACATTTCTCTCCACGTTTGACAACTTATTTTACTGTTTTTCCCCTTCCCTCTCCTCTGACACCTGTTCTTCCCTAATCATCTTGTCCCCTGCATTTCTCCTCTTTTTTCCACATTCATCATTCCTCTGTTCATCACTTTCCCTTCAACCCATTTCCATTGTCCCTTTGTTTCATCTCTTTTTCATTCTTCCTCTTCCTTCCACTTTCTCTTCTTCTTTTCCCGTCTTGCCTCATTTCTCTTCTTTCCTTCCATTCACTAATATTACTACTTCCTATCCTGTTCCCTTCACTCATATCTTTGTTCCATCATTCAATCTCTTTCCTGCTCCTTTTTCTTCTGCCCACCATCATCTTCTGTTCCCCTTACCTGTCCCTCTGCTCATCTCCTTTCATATTTTCTGCACTGACCCACTTCCTTGATTTTTCTTCTTCAAACTTCCATGCACCCATTTCCTCCTTCTTCTTGCCTTTTTCCTCTTTCCCTCTTCCCCCCTTTACATTTTGATCGAATTGTTCTGTGTTTCACTTCTTTATTCTTTTCACTACCCTCCTCTTCACAGTTCTATATTACTCCATGCTATTCACCATCCCTTCTCCCCTTTTCCCTGTCATCTTCCCTTCTTCTAGTTCTTAAGTCCTCTCTCCACATAGTCTCTCTTTCTTGTCTTCCTCTATTCCTTACCTTTCCAGATCCATCTCTTCCTTCTGTTCCCATTACCTGTCTATCTGTTCCCACTTCTCTCATTGTTCATCTTGCCTACTCTTAAATCATCTTCCATTTTCTACCTCCATTCCAATCCCATTTCGTTTCACTCTTCTTTTCTGCTTCTTCCTCTTCCATCCACCATCACCTTGCATCATGCTACTTCATTGCTGTGATCTTCACTTCATCCCTTTTGACTTTCCTGTGTCTTTCCTCACGCTTTACTATTTCTCCGCTTCTCATGCCTCCTCTCTTTTCTTTCCTCTCTTCTCTCAATACTTCCTAAGTTTTACTTTATCCTTCATTTTCCTCAATCTACTTTCTTGACCATTGGTCTTGAAGAAGAAGAAGAAGAAGAAGAAGAAGAAGAAGAAGAAGAAGAAGAAGAAGAAGAAGAAGGAGAGGAGGAGAAGGAGGAGGAGGAAGAGGAGGAAGAGGAAGAGAAAAGAGGAAGAAGAAGAGGAAGAATAGGAGGAGGAAGAAAAAGAGGTGGAGGAAGAGGAGGAGGAGCAAGAGGATTAGTGAATAAGCAAAGAATGAAATAGAAGAAAAAAGAAACATGAAGAGGTTAGAAATGAAAGAATGGAGATGGAAGTAAAATATTGATGGGAAATGAAAAACCATTAGAAGCAAGTAGGAGGGAGTAGATAAGAAGACGAGTTACCAAAAGAAAGGAGCAGGAATGTCAATCAAGTGTGAAGAGAATGTAAGAGGTGAGTGGGACAAAGACTAAAGAGGAAGCAATAAAAAAAACAATACAGGAAGAGTGAAAAAAGAAGGGAGATGAGGGAAGAGTGAGGAAGAAGGAAGAAAATGTGAAGATTGCCTAGAGAGAAGTAGAAGTGAGGAGGAATACTAGGAGGGGGAGGGAAGACAGTAAGGAGAGCAAAGAAGAATTAAAAGTGGATAAGAGGAACATAAATGAAGAGAGAAGGGGAAAGAAAGGGCAATAGATGTAAACAGAAGAAGAATAAAGGAGGAAGAGAAATAAAGAGGGAAGGAGAGTTTTGAATAGTAAAGGATTAAAAGCAGGAGCAACAAGATGTGGAGAAGATAGTAGAAAAGAGGAACTAAGAGGCAAGGGGAAGGAGAGAAGGTGTGTAAGAAGTAGAAAAGGAAAAGAAGAGGGAGAAATCAATAGAGAGGACAAAACAAAGTTAAGAAGGAATGAAGATAGAAAGAAAGGGACTAGCAAAGAAGAAAGAAGGAAGGATAGACCTTAGGAGGAAAAGAGGAAAAAGGGGGAAGGGGTGAATGAAAGAGGACAATGGAGTACAGAGGAGGAGGGACTAAGGAAGAGAAGAGATCAGAGGCAAATGGGAAAAAGATGAGCAGTGAAGTATGAATATACTGTCAGGGAGAGAAGAAGGAAATAGAAAATGCTAAGAAGGAGATGGAGTAAAAAGAGAAGAGCTAAGCAGATCGAAAGTATTGGTGAAGGAAGCTTAAGGATAACAGAACAAGACATAAACGGGGTGAGGACAGAAAAAGAAAGAAGACAGAAGAGGGTAGATCTAGGGAGTGCCAGAAGGATGAAAGAGAAGTGTGGTGCAATAAAAGTTAATTTTAAAAGGGAAATGAGGTTGAAGCAAGGAAGATGGACAAAATGGGAACTGGGAAAAGAACTAAGCAGGAGAAGGATGAAAAAAGGAAGAAGAGGGAATGGGAAAGACTGAAAGAGGAAGAAGAGAGAGAAAACAAAAAAGGAGGACGGAGGAGAGAGTTCGGTGTGGTAAGAGGAGAAACAGAAGAGGAAAGAAGATAGAAGAGGATGGAAGGGGAAAAGGATGGAAGAGAAAAATGGAGGAATGTGGTGATTGGAGAAAGAGGTTAGGGAATAGTGAAGATGAGAGATTTGATGAAGGACTGAGAAAGAGGTATGACAGTTGAAGAGCAAAGAGGACGGGATAGGGAATAAGAACTTGGAGGAAAATAAGAGGAGGTAAAGAGAGAAGAAGGCAGAAAATAAAGCAATAGAGAGGAGGAATGAAGGAGAAGGTTGGGGCAAAGAGGACAGGGATAAGTAGAATTTGGGAAAAGGAGGGGCTATGGAAGAGAATGAAGGAAGAAAGATGGAGTAGAGACAAGGAGGGAAAAACAAGGAGAAAGAAAGAGACCAAGGGTTGACTAGGAGGTGGTAGGGAAGAAGAGAAAAGAGCAAATGGTGGAGAAGTTAGAATAAAGATGAGGGATGAGGGATGAAGAGGGAAGGTGGAAGACACATTAAGTGGTGTGCACAAAGTAGTTAGATGTGTATAGAAGAATGAAGATAAAAGAGGAGGAAAGAGGAAAGACAATATGGATGAAGGAAGGAAGGGAGAAGGGAAGATGTTTAAAATGAGGGAAGGAGAATGAGAATGGAGAAGGAATAGCAGAGAAGTAGAAGAATACGGAAAATCAAGGATATAGACAATGAAAGGAGGAGAGTTGAAGGGTAAACACAGGTTAGTGCAAAGAGGAGAAAAGAGGGAAAATTGGGAGGGGTAAGAGGGAAGTGTGGAGAAGGATGACATGGAGGGATGACGAGAATAAAGAAAGAAGAAAGGAGAAGAGGGAAAGTAAGGATAGACTGAAGAGAAGGGAAGTATTAAAAAGAAGGAGGAGGGAAGAAAAGGGAACAGAGAAGAAATGACAGAAGGAGGAAAAGGAAGGATTGGAAAGAAATGGTTTACAAAAGAAAACATAAGATGGCTAAGAAGAGAAGAATAGTGAAGAAAAAGATAAGACACTAATAGGGAAAAGGTGAGAAGGGAATGGAATGATAAAAAAAAGTAGGGATAAAGAGGAAAAAAGAACAGAGCAATGACAGAAGAAGATGGTGAAGGAGGCAGTTAAGCATAAGAGTCTCTCAGGGTTTCTACTGCTACGGTAAAATTGTTGAGCACAGCAAATCTTACAATAAAATTGTAGTTGGGACTAGATGTCCCAGCTTCAGAGGTTCAGTCAATTCTCGTCATGGCAGAAAGCTTGTTGGCCTACAGGCAGACATGATGCTGGAGAATTTGGTGAGAGTCAGTCATCTGGGTTGGCAGGCAGCATGAAGTGACACTGGGCCTCAGTTGGGCACCTGAAGGGACAAAGCCCCCACCCGTGACAAACGTCTTCTAAGAACCCATACCTACTCTAACAAAGATACACCTTTGAACACGTTTCATAATGCTCTATAGGGGGCAAAAATTAAATTATTGAAATCAGTAGAAGCAAATGGGAGGAAAGCAAAGGAAATAGAGAAGTGGGAGTGATGAAGAAGTAGATGAGACAGGAAAGAAGACAAAAGAGGGAAAGAAAGGGAAGAGGGAGGTGAAGAGAACAGGAGGCAATAAAAAAGGCAGAAATAAAATATGTTGAGAAAAGAGAGAAGAGGTGGAGAGAGGGACTAGAAAGGTTGAGAGAAGAGAGATGAGGACACAGTTGAGGAAAGAGGTGGGAATGGGAAGGGAAAGGAAGAGTGTAGAAAAAGTGCCGGGTAAAATCGTGGGGAGGAAATAGTGACAGAGAGAAAAGAGAAGGGGGGATGGAAGAAGATGGGGGTGGTAAACTGAAAAGGAGGGGAAATGAGGGAGAATGGAGGCAGAGGGAATGGGGAAAAGGAAAGAGGAGCTAGAAACAGGATGGAGGAAAGTGACGAAAGGAAACAGGAGAGGAATGAAGGCAAAGAGGTGTGAAGTAGAGGGGAATAGAGGAAGATGAAGAAGAATACTGAGGAACGAAGCAGCAGCAGAGAAGGGAACAGGGAAAGATAGATGAAGGAAGAGTGAAGATGAGGGAAACAGACATATAGGTACAAGGTGAAAAGAGAAAAGAAAATGCAGCATAAAAGTTTGAGTTGGGGGGGCACCTGAATAGTGTAGAGCTAACTGGAAAGAAGATTCACGGTGGGTGTAGTGCAAAGATGAGGTAAAATTGGGAGAAGTGGAGGGATGTGGAAAGGGGATGGAAGATGGAAAAAAGGGAAGCTGGAAAGAAGGGAAAATAAAAGAGAAGAAGAGGAGGGAGTTGGGAGACAAAGTGTGGTGAGAAGGACAGAGAAAGAATAGGAGTGAAGAGAACAAAAGAAAGGAACCAAAGAGGAAAGAAGCAGCACATAATAGGAAGGAAAAGATAGGGGGAAGTTGGAGGATACAAGATGAAGGTGAAAAGATATGAAGGAAAGGGGAGTAAACAAAGAAAAGTATCAAGAAGCCAGATTGAGGAATATGAGGGGTAAATGAAAACTGAAGAAGAAGTAAAAGAAAAAACAAACAAAAAAAAGAGGCAGGAGGAGCTAAGGAGCATGAGTGCATATGAAGAAGAGAGAAATTGAAGCAAGTGGAAATACATGGGAGAGGCAAGAGGTACAAAGTGAAGAGTATAGCAAGGAGGGGGGAAGGTGTAAGACATTGGAGGAGGTCAAAGGAAGAATCAGAAAGGAAGAATTAAGCAGGATGGAAGAAGAGAGATAGGAAACAGAAATGGAATAGAGGAGGAAAAGTGAAGATGAGGCAAGATTAGGCAAGAAGAAGAATGATGAAGGAACAGGGAACAGATACAGGACTACTGGGGATAAACAGAGAAGAAAGAAGTGATGGAGCTGGAAAGGTGAAGAACAGAGTAAGAGAGGAAAGAGAGAAAAGGTGGGAAGTGGGAGAGGAGTTAAGAACTAGAAGAAGGGAAGATGACAGGGAAAGGGACAGAAGAGAAGGGTGAATAGGAGGGAAGAATATAGAAGTGTCAAGAACAGAAAAGTGAAAAGAAAAAAGAAGAGAAAAAGGAACGAGTGAAACAGAATGTAAAGAGAGGAGGGAAGAGGGGAGGAGAAAAACAGCAAGAAGAGGGAAGAAAGAAGTGCATGGCAGTTTGTAGAGGCAAAATCAAGGAAGTGGGTTAGTGCAGAATATGAGAAAGGAGGAGAGCAGAGGGACAGGTAAGGGGAACTGTAGGAGATGGCAGGCAGAAGAAAAAGGAGCAGGAAAGAGATTAGATGACAGAACAAAATATATGAGAGAAGGGAAGAGAATAGGAAGAAGAATTATTAGTGAATGGAAAGTAAGAAGAGAAATGAGGCAAGAGGGGAAAGGCAAGAAGACAGAAGTGGAAGGAAGAGGATGAATGAAACATGAGATTAAACAAAGAGGAAGGTCAGAAATGCATTGATGAAGGACAGTAGTAAATGGAGGAAAGAAGACTGTGGAAAAGAGGGGAGGAAAGCAGGAGAAGAAATGATTAGGTGAGAGAGAAGAGCAAAAAAGAGGACAATAAGCAGTAAAGTGTAAAGAGGAAGGGGCACTAGAGCCAGATATGCATAAGAGAAGACATGGAAGGAAAAGAATGGAAGCAAGAGTAACACGATGGATCATTTAAAAAAAGACAAGAAGGAGGAGGAGGAGGTTGGAGAAGGAGAAGAACAAGAACAGGAACAGGAACAAGAACAAGAGCAAGAACAAGAAGAACAAGAACAAGAACAGGAACAGGAACAGGAACAGGAGCAGGAGCAGGAACAGGAACAAGAACAGGAACAAGAACAAGAAGATAAACAAGAACAAGAACAAGAACAAGAACAAGAACAAGAACAAGAAGTGGAGGAGGACCATACCTACATTAACAAGAATACACGTTTGAACATTGACCTTCTCTAGTGCTCTTTAGGGGGCAAAAATGAAATTATTGAAACCAGTAGGAGCAGATGGGGGGAAATAGAAGGAAATAGGGAAATGGGAGTGATGATGAAAGAGAGAAGACAGGAAGGAAGATAAAAGAGGGAAGAGAAGGGAAGAGGGAGGTGAGGAGAACAGGAGGCAATAAAAAAGGCAGAAAGAAAATATGTTGAGAAAAGAGAGAAGAGGTGGAGAGAGGGACTAGGAGGGTTGAGAGAAGAGAGATGAGGACACAGTTGAGGAAAGAGGTGGGAATGGGAAGGGAAAGGAAGAGTGTAGAAAAAGTACTGGGTAAAATCGTGGGGAGGAAATAGTGACAGAGAGAAAAGAGAAGGGGGGATGGAAGAATGGAGGGTGGAAACTGAAAAAGGAGGGCAGATGAGGGAGAATGGAGGCAGAGGGAATAGGGAAAAGGAAAGAGGAAGTAGAAATAGGTTGGAGTAAAGGGAAGAAATGAAACAGGAGAGGAATGAGGGCAAAGAGGGGTGAAGAGAGGGGAATAGAGGAAGATGAAGAAGAGTACTGAGGAAAGAAGCAGCAGCAGAGAAGTGGACAAAGATGGAGGAAGGAAGAGTGAAGATGAGGGAAACGGACATATAGGTAGGAGGTGAAAGAGAGAAGAGGATGCAGCATAAAAGATCAGGAATGGGAGGGGAGAATGAATAGTGTAGTGCGAACTGGAAAGAAGATTCATGGAGAGTGTGGGGCAGAAGGATGAGGCAAAAATGGGAGAGATGGAGAGATGTGGAAAGGGGATGGAAGAAGAAAGAAAGGGGAATCTGGAAGGAAGAGAAAATATAAGAGAAGAATAGGAAGGAGTGGAGAGACAAAGTGTGGTGAGAAGGACAGAAAAGGAATAGGAGTAAAGAGGACAAAAGAAAGGGACAAAATAGCAAAGAAGAAGCAGCACATAATTGGAAGGAAAAGATGGGGGGAAGATGGAGGATACAAGATGAAGGTTAAGGGATATGAAGGAAAGGGGAGTAAACAAAGAAAAGCATCAAGAAGCCAGATTGAGGAAGATGAAGGGTAAATGAAAACTGAACAAGAATTAAGGGAAAAGAGGAAACAAAAGTGAGGAGGCATGAGGACCTAAGGAGCATGAGTGCATGTGAAGAAGGGAGAATTTGAAGCAACTGGAAATACATGGGAGAGGCAAGGAGGACAAAGTGAAGAGTACAGCAAAGAAGGGGTAACGTGTAAGTCGTTGGAGGAGGTCAGAGGAAGAATCAGAAAGGAAGAATTAAGCAGGATGGAAGAAGAGAGATAGGAAGCCGAAATGGAATAGAGGAGAAAAATTGAAGATAAGGTAAGAGTAGGCAAGAAGAAGAATGATGAAGGAACAGTGAACAGATACAGGACTACTGGGGATAAAAAGAGAAGAAGGAAGTGATGGAGCTGGAAAGGTGAGGAACAGAGTAAGAGGGGAAAGAGAGAAAAGTGGGGAAGTGGGAGAGGAGTTAAGAACTAGAAGAAGAGAGGATGACAGGGAAAGGGAGAGAAGAGAAGGGTGAATAGGATGGAAGAATATAGAAGTGTCAAGAAAAGAAAAGTGAAAAGAAGAAAGAATAGAAAAAGGAACCAGTGAAACAGAATGTAAAGAGAGGAGGGAAGAGGGGAGGAGAAATAAAAGGCAAGAAGAAGGAAGAAAAAGGTGCATAGAAGTTTGCAGAGGCAAAATCAAGGAAGTGGGTTAGTGCAGAATATGAGAGAGGAGGAGAGCAGAGGGACAGGTAAGGGGAACTGTAGAAGATGGCAGGCAGAATAAAAAGGAGCAGGAAAGAGATTGCATGAGGGAACAAAAGATATGAGTGAAGGGAATAGAATAGGAAGAAGAATTATTAGTGAATGGAAAGTAAGAAGAGAAATGAGGCAAGAGGGGAAAGGCGAGAACAGAAAAGTGAGAGGAAAAGGATGAATGAAACACTAGATTAAACAAAGAGGAAGATCAGAAATGGATTGATGAAGGACAGTAGTGAATGGAGGAAAGAAGACTGTGGAAAAGAGGGGAGAAAAGCAGGAGGAGAAATGATTAGGGGAAAACAGAGGACAGGTGAGAGAGAAGAGGAAAAAAAAGGACAATAAGCCGCAAAGATTAGAGAGGAAGGGGCACTAGAGCCAGGTATGCAGAAGGGAAGACATGGAAGAAAAAGAAAGGAAGCAAGAGTAACACGGATGGATGATTTAAAAAAGAGAAGAAAAAGTACAAGAAGGAGAACAAGAAGAAGAACAAGAACAAGTACAAGAAGAAGAAGAAGAAGGAGGACGAGGACGAGGAGGAGGAGGAGGAAGAAGAAGAAGAAGAAGAAAGAAGGAAGTACAACAACAACAAGAAGAAGAAAAAGAAGAACAAGAAGAACAAGAAAAACAACAAGAAGGAGAACAAGAATGAGAACAAGAACAAGAAAAAGAACAAAAACAAGAACAAGATCAAGAACAAGAAGAGGAACAAGAACAAGAACAAGAACAAGAAGTGGAGGAGGACCATACCTACTCTAACAAGAACACACCTTTGAACATTGACCTTCTCTAGTGCTCTTTAGGGGGCAAAAAATGAAACAATTGGAACTAGTAGAATCAGATGGGAGGAAAGAGAAGGAAATATAGAAGTGGGAGTGATGATGAAAGAGAGAAGACAGGAAGGAAGACAAAAGAGTGAAGATAAGGGAAGAGGGAGGTGGAAAAGAACAGGAGGCAATAAAAAAGGCAGAAAGTAAATATGTTTAGAAAAGAGAGAAGAGGTGGAGAGAGAGACTAGAAGGGTTGAGAGAAGAGAGATGAGGACACAGCTGAGGAACGAGGTGGGAATGAGAAGGGAAAGAAGGAGTGTAGAAAAAGTACCAGGGTAAAAGCATGAGGAGGAAATAGTGACAGAGAGAAAAGAAAAAGGGTGATGGAAAAGGATGGAGGGTGGAAACTGAAAAAGGAGGGCAGATGAGGGAGAATGGAGGCAGAGGCAATGGGGAAAAGAAAAGAGGAGCTAGAAATAGGATTGATGAAAGGGAAGAAATGAAACAGGAGAGGAATGAAGGCAAAAAGGCGTGAAGTAGAGGGGAATAGAGGAAGATGAAGAAGAGTACTGAGGAAAGAAGCAGCAGCAGGGACGTGAACAGAGAAAGATGGAGGAAGGAAGAGTGAAGATGAGGGAAACGGACATATAGGTAAGAGGTGAAAAGAGAGAAGAGGATGCAGCTTAAAAGATTGAGAATGGGAGGGAAGACTGGATAGTGTAGTGCTAACTGTAAAGAAAATTCACAGTGAGTGTAGGGCAGAAGGATGAGGCAAAAATGGGAGAGGTGGAGGGATGTAGAAAGTGGATGCAAGAAGGAAGAAAGAGGAATCTAGAAGGAAGAGAATGTATAAGAGAAGAGGAAGCAGTGAGTTACAAAGTGTGGTGAGAAGGACATAGAAAGAATAGGAGTGAAAAGGACAAAAGAAAGGGACCAAAGAAGAAAGAAGAAGGAGCACATAATAGGAAGGAAAAGATTGGGGGGAAAGTTGGAGGATACAAGAGGAAGTGAAGGGATATGAAGGAAAGGGAAATAAACAAAGAAAAGCATCAAGAAGCCAGATTGAGGAAGATGAAGGGTAAATGAAAACTGAAGAAGAACTAAGAGAGAAGAGTAAAGAAAGAGAGGAGGTGGGAGGAGCTAAGGAGCATGAGTGCATATGAAGAAGAGAAAAATTGAAGCAAGTGGAAATACATAGGAGAGGCAAGAAGGACAAAGTGGAGAGTATAGCAAAGAGGAGGGAAGATGTAAGATGTTGGAGGAGGTCAAAGGAAGAAGCAGAAAGGAAGAAGAATGTATGATGGAAGAAGGGAGACAGGGAAGCAGAAATGGAATGGAAGAGGAAAATTGAAGATGAGGTAAGAGTAGGCAAGAAGAATGATGACGTAACAGGCAACAGATATAGGAGATTTGGGGATAAACAGAGAAGAAGGAAGTGATGGAGCTGGAAAGGTGAGGAACAGAGTAAGAGAGGAAAGAGAGAAAAGGTGGGAAGTGGGAGAGGAGTTAAGAACTAGAAGAAGGGAAGATGGCAGGGAAAGGGAGAGAAGAGAAGGGTGAATAGGATGGAAGAATATAGAAGTGTCAAGAAGAGAAAAGTGAAAAGAAGAAAGAGGAGAAAAAGGAACGAGTGAAACAGAATGTAAAGAGAGGAGGGAAGAGGGGAGGAGGAAAAAAGCAAGAAGAGGGAAGAAAGCGGTGCATGGCTGTTTGCCGAGTCAAAATCAAGGAAGTGGATTGGTGCAGAATATGAGAAAGGAGTAGAGAAGAGGGACAGGTACAGGGAACTACAGATGATAGCAGTAAGAAGAAAAAGGTGCAGGAAAGAGATTGGATGAGGGAACAAAAGTTATGAGTGAAGGGAACAGAAAAGGAAGAAGAGATATTAGTGAATGGAAAGTAGGAAGAGAAATGAGGCAAGATGGGAAAGGGGAGAAGAGAAAAGTGGAAGGAAGAGGATGAATGACACAGGGTATTAAGCAAACAGGAAGATCGGAAATGGATTGATGAAGGACATTAGTGAATGGAGGAAAGATTTCTGCGGAAAAAGGGGGAGAAAAGCAGGGGAAGAAATGATTAGGGAAAACAGGGGACAGGTGAGAGGAAAGAGAAAAAAGATGACAATAAGCAGTAAAGAGTAGAGAGGTAGGGGCAGTAGAGCCAGGTATGCAGAAGGGAAGACATGGAAGGAAAACAAAGGAAGCAAGAATAACATGGATTGATGATCTAAAAAAAGACAAGAAGGAGGCAGAAGCAGAAGTAGAAAGAGAAGAAAAGAAGAAGAAAAATTAGAAGAGAAAGAAGAAGAATTTGAAGAGGAACAGGAGGAAAAGGAGGCAGAAGAGTGAAGAGAAAGAAAAAGGAGAAAAAAAGAAGAAGAATGAAGAAGAGGAGAAGGAGGTTGAGGTAGAGGAGGAGGAGAAGAAAAGAGGAAGAAGAAGAGGAAGGAGATGAGGAAGAGGAAGAAGAGTAGGAAGAAGAAAAAGAAGTGGAGGAAGAGGAGGAGCAGGAGGAGTACTGAATGAGAGAAGAATAAAATAGAGGGAAAAGGAAACATGAAGAGGTTAAAAGAGAAAGAATGGAGATGGAAGGAACATATTCATGGGAAATGAAAAAATCGGTAGAAGCAAGTAGGAGGCAGTAGGTAAGAAAAGGAGTTATCAAAAGAAAGGGGCAGGAAAGTCAATCAAGTGTGAAGAGAAAGAAAAAGGTGAGTGGGAAAAGATTAAACAGGAAACAAAAAGAAAAACAATATAGGAAGAGAGAAAAAAGCAGAAGTGAGAGAAGGGAAGAGTGAGGAAGGAGGAACAGAAAGACATTGTGAAGATTGGCAAGAGAGAAGTAGAAGGGAGCAGAAATAGGAGGAGGGTGAGGGATGACAGTAAGGAGAGCGAAGATGTATTAAAAGTGGACAAGAGGAACGTAAATGAAGAGAGAAGGGGAAAGAAAAGGGAATAGAGGTAAGCAGGGAAGAAGAACAAAGAAAGGAAAAATAAAGAGGGAAAGATAGTTTTAAAGAGTAAAGGATTACAAGTAGGAGCAACAAGAAATGGAGAAGAGAGTAGAAAAGAGGAACTAAGGGGCAAGGGGAAAGAGAAAAGGGTTATAAGAGGTAGAAGGAGAAAAGAAGAGAGATGAAGCAGTAGAGAAGACAAAGCAAGGTTAAGGAGGAATGAAGATAGAAAGGAAGGGATTAGGGAAGAGGAAAGAGGGAAAGATAGACCTTAGGAGGTAAAGAGGGAAGAGGGGGAGAAGGGATGAATGAAAGCAGAGGATGGAGAACAGAAGAGGAGGGAATAAGGAAGAGAAGAGATCAGGGGCAAATGAAAAGAGAGAAGAACAGTGAAGTATGAAGTTAGTGTTAGGGAGAGAAGAAGGAAATAAAAATGCTGAGAATAAGGAGATGGAGTAAAAAGGGAAGAGCCAAGCAATGTGAAAGTATTGGTGAAGGAAGCCTAAAGATAACAGAAGAAAACATAAACAGGGTGAAGACAGAAAAAGAAAGAAGACAGAAGAGGGTAGATCTAGGGAGTGCCAGAAGGAAAAAAGAGAAGTATAGTGGAATAAAAGGGAATTAGAAAAAGGAAATGAGGTTGAAGCAAGGAGATGGACAAATTGGGAAGTGGGAAAAGAAGCTAAGCAGGAGAAAGATGAAAAAAGAAGAAGAGGGAATGTGAAAGACTGAACGAGGAGGAAGAGAGAGAAAAAACAAAAAAGGAAGGAAGAGGAGAGTTTTGGGTGTGGTAAGAGGAGAAATGGAAGAGGAAAAAGATAGAAGAAGATGGAAGGGAGAAGAGGATGGATGAGAAAATGGAGGAATGTGGTGACTGAGGAAAGAGGTTAAGGAAGAGTGAAGACGAGCAATTTGATGATGGACTGAGAAAGAGGTATGACAGTTGAAGAGCAAAGAGGATAGGGAAGAAGAACTTGGAGGAAAATGAGAGGAGGTAAGAGAGAAGAAGGCAGAAGATGAAGCAATAGAGAGGAGGAGTGAAAGAGGAGGGTGGGGCAAAGAGGACAGGTGTAAGTAGAATTTGGGAACAGGAGGGGTCATGGAAGAGAATGAACAAAGAAAGATGAAGGAGCAGAGACAAGGAAGGAAACACAAGGAGAAAGAAAGAGACCAAGGGTTGACTAGGAGGCAGAAGGGAAGAAGAGAAAAGAGGAAATGGTGGAGAAGTTAGAATAAAGATGAGGGATGAGAATGCAGAAGGCATAGCAGAGAAGTAGAAGGATTCAGAAAATGAAGGAAAGAGACAATGAAAGGAGGAGCATTGAACAGTAAACACAGTCAAGTGGAAAGAGGAGAAAAGAGGGAAACCTGAGAGGGGGAAGAGAGAAGGATGGAGAAGGATAACATATAGAGATGAGGAAAATAAATGAAGATGAGAGAAGAGGAAAGGAAAGATAGACTGAAGAGAATGGAAGTATTAAAAAAGGAGGGGGGAAGAAAAGGGACGAGAGAAGAAACTAGGAAAGAGGAAGAGGAACAATTGGAAGAAAATGGTTTATGAAAAAAAGTGAGATGGCAAAGAAGAGAAGAATAGGGAAGAAAATGATAATCCAATAATAGGGAAAAGGTGAGGAGGGAATAGAATGATAATAAAAGGAAGGGATTAAGAGAAAAAAGAGCAGAATGATGATGGAAGAGGATGGTAGAGGAGGCAGTTAGGAATAAGGGTCTCTCAGAGTTATTGCCTCTATGATAAAATTGTTGAGCACAACTCTGACAAAGAAAATTGTAGTTGGGAATGGATTTCCTAGCTTCAGATTGATGAAGGACAGTAATGAATGGAGGAAAGATGACTGTTGAAAAAAGGCGGAGAAAAGTAGGGGGAGATATGATGAGGGAAAAACAGGGGACAGCTGAGAGGGAAGAGGAAAAAAGAGGACAATAATCAGTAAAGAGTAGAGAGGAAGGAGCACCAGAGCCACGTATGCAGAAGGGAATACATGGAAGGAAAAGAGAAGAAGCAAGAGTAACATGGAAGGACGATTTTAAAAAGACAAGAAGGAAGCAGTAGCAGAAAAGGAAGAAAAAGAAGAAGAAGGAGAGAGAGAAGGAGGAGAAGAAGGAGAAGGAAAAGAAGAACAAGAACAAGAGGAAGAACAAGAAGAAGAACAAGAACAAAAAGAACAAGAAGAAGAAGAGGAAGAGGAAGAGGAGGAGGAGGAAGAGGAGGAGTTGGAAGAGGAGGAGAAGGAAAAGGAAGAGTGAAGAGAAGGAAGAATAAGAAGAACAGGAAGAGGAGAAGGAGGAGGAGGAAGAGAAGGAGGAGGAAGAGAAAAGAGGAAAAAGAAGATGAAGAGGAAGAAAAGGAGGAGAAAGAAAAAGAAGTGGAGGATGAGAAGGAGCAGTAGGAGTAGTGAATGAGAGCAGAATGAAATAGAAGAAAATAGAAACATGAAGAGGTTAGAAAATAAAGAATGGAGATGGAAGTAAAATATTGATGAGAAATGAAAAAATCAGTAGAAGGAAGTAGGAGGGAATAGGTAGGAAGAGGAGTTATTGAAAGAAAGGAGCAGGAATGACAATCAAGTGAGAAGAGGAAGTAAGAGGTGAGTGGGACAAAGACTAAAGAGGAAGCAATAAGAAAAAATACAAGAAAGTGAAAAAAGAAGAAGGGAGATGAGAGAAGAGTGAGGAAGAAGGAGGAGGAGGGGAATGTGAAGATTGGCAGGAGAGAAGGAGAAGGGAGGAGGAATTCTTGGAGGGGAGGGCAAACAGTAAGGAGAGCGAAGAATTAAAAGTGGAAAAGAGAATATAAATGAAGAGAGAAGGGGAAAGAAAAGGCAATAGAGGTAAACAGGGAAGAAAAATGAAGAAGGAAGAGAAATAAAAAGGGAAGGAGAGTTTTGAAGAGTGAAGGGTTACCAGCAGGAGCAACAAGAAATGGAGAAGAGAGTAGAAAGAAGGAACTAAGAGACAAGGGGAAGGAGAGAAGGGGTATAAGAGGTAGAAGGGGACAAGAAGAGAGAGGAACTATAGAGAAGACGAAGCAAGGTTAAGTAGGAATGAAGATAGGAAGGAAGGGACTAGAGAAGAGGAAAGAAGGAAAGGTGGACCTTAGAAGGTAAAGAGGGAAGACAGAGGAAAAGATGAATGAAAGTGGAGGATGGAGAACAGAAGAGGAGGGACTAAGGAAGAGAAGAGATCAGGGACAAATGAGACAAGAGATGAGCAGTGAAGTATGAAGAGACTGTCAGGGAGAGAGAAAGGAAATAAAAAATGCTCAGAATAAGGAGATGGAATAGGAAGGGAAGAGCCAAGGGATGGGAAAATATTGGTGAAGGAAGCCTAAGGATAACAGAACAAGATATAAATGGGGTGAGGACAGAAAAAGAAAGAAGACAGAAGAGGGTAGATCTAGGGAGTGCCAGAAGGAAGAAAGAGAAATGTAGTGGAATAAAAGTCAATTAATAAAAGGAAATGAAGTTGAAGCAAGGAAGATGGACAAAATGGGAAGTGGAGAGAGAAGCTAACAAGGAGAAGGGTGAGAAAAGGAAGAAGAGGAAACGGGGAAGAAGAGAGAGAAAATACAAAAAAGAAGGGAGGAAGAGAGAGTTTGGTGTGGTAAGAGGAGAAATGGAAGAGGAAAGAAGATAGAAGAGGATGGATGGGAAAGAGGATGGAGGAGAAAAGTGAAGGACAGGTGTAAGTAAAATTTGGGAAGAGGAGGGGCTATGGAAGAGAATGAAGGAAGAAAGATGAAGGAGCAGAGACAAGGAGGGATAAACAAGGAGAAAGAAAGAGACCAACGGTTGACTACGAGGCAGTAGAGAAGAAGAAAAAAGAGGAAATGGCGGAGAAGTTAGAATAAAGATGAGGGATGAGGGATGAAGAGGGAAGGTGGAAGAGACTAAGAGGTGTGTAGAAAGTAGTGAGACATGTGAAGAAGAGTCACGATAAAGGAGGAGGAAAGAGGGAAGAGAATATGGATGAAGGAAGTAAGGGAGAAGGGAAGATGTTTAAAATGAGGGAAGGAGAATAAGAATGGAGAAGGAATAGCAGAGAAGTAGAAGGATGCGGAAAATGAAGGAAAGAGACAATGAAAGGAGGAGCATCAAGGAGTAAACACACATAAGTGGAAAGAGGAGAAAAGGGGAAAATGGGGGTGAAGTGAGAAGTGTGGAAAAGGATGACATGGAGAGATGAGTAAAGTAAAGGAAGAAGAGAGAACAGGGAGAGTAAGGATAGACTGAAGAGAAGGGAAGTATTAAAAAGAAGGAGGAGGGAAGGAAAGGGAAGGGAGAAAAAACGAGGAAAGGAGGAAGAGGAACAATAGGAAGGAAATGGTTTTGGAAAGAAACATTAGATGGCTAAGAAGAGAATAGTGAAGAAATCCATAATCCAATAATAGGGAAAAGGTGAGAAGGGAATAGAATGATAATAAAAGGAAGGGAGAAAGAGGAGAAAGCAGAGCAATGATGGAAGAGGATGGTTGAGGAGGCAGTTAGGCATAAGGGTCTCTCAGAGTTTCTACTGCTATAAGAAATTGTTGAGTACAGCAACTCTTACAAAGAAAATCTTAGTTGGGACTGGATTTCCCAGCTTCAGACATTCAGTCCATTCTTGTCATGGCAGGAAGCTTGTTGGCCTGCAGGCAGACATGATGCTGGAGAATTTGATGAGAGTCAGTCATCTGGGTTGGCAGGCAGCATGAAGTGTACACTGGGCCTTGGTTTGGCACCTGAAAGGACAAAGCCCTCGCTTGTGACACATGTCTTCTAAGAAGACCATACCTATTCTAATAAAAATACACCTTTGAACACTAACCTTCCCTAGTGCTCTATAGTAGGCAAAAATGAAATTGTTGAAACCAGTAGAATCAGATGTTAGGAAAGAGAAGGAAAGAGGGAAGGGGGAGCGAGGATGAAGAAGATGAGACAGGAAAGAAGACAAAAGAGATAAGAGAAGGGATGAGGGAGCTGAAGAGAACAGGGGAAATAAAAAGGCAGAAAGAAAGTTTGTTGAGAAAAGAGAGAAGAAGTGGAGAGAGAGAGACTAGAAGGGTTGAGAGAAGAGAGATGAAGACTCGGTTGAGGAAAGGGTTGGGAATGGGAAGGGAAAGGGGAGTGTGGAAAAGGTACCAGGGTAAAAGCGTTAGGAAGAAATAGTGAAGGTGAGAAAAGAGAAGGATGGATGGAAGGGGACAGAGGGTGGAAAATGAAAAGGAGGGCCGATGAAGGAGAATGGAGATGGAGGGTGTGAGAAAGGGACAAGAAGAGCTAGAAATAGAATGGAGGAATGGGAAGAAATGAAAGAGGAGAGGAATGAAATGGAAGAGGCAGGCAGAAGTGGAGAACAGAGGAAGAAGAATAAGAGTACCGAGGGAAGCAGCAGCAGCAGCAGAGAAGTACATGGGAGAAGATGGAGGAAAAAAGCGTGAAGATGAGGGAAACGGATATATGGGTACAAGGTGAAAAGAAGGAAGAGGATGCACCATGAAATGGCAGAATGGGAGGAGAGAAGCATTATTAGAGGAGTGCTAAATGGAAAGAAGAGTCACAAAGGATGTAGGTAACACAGATAACCAAAAATGAGGGTGTAGGGATTTGAAAAGGGATTGAAGAAGCAAGAAAGGGGAAGCTGGAAGGAAGAAATATATAAGAGAAGAAGAACAGTGAGTTGAGAGAGAATATGTGGTGAGAAGAACAAGGAAAGAATAGGAGTAAAGAGGACAGAAGAAAGGGACCCAAGAAGGAAGAAGAAGAAGAAAGACATATTAGGAAGGAAAGAAGGAGAAAAGGACGTGAAGGAGGAAGACAAAGGTGAAGGGATATGAAGGAAAGAGGATTAAACATGGAAAATGATAAAGACGTTAGATTGAGGAAGATGAAGGATAAAGGAAAACTTAGGAAGTATTGAGAGGAAAGATGAAAGAAAAGAGAGGAGACAGGAGGAGCTAAGGGGCATGAGTGCATGAGAAGCAGAGAAAAACTAAAGCATGGGGAAAGAAAGACACAGGAGAGTCAAGAGGGATGAAGTGAAGAGGACAGCAATGAGGTAGCAAGATGAAAGATGATGGGGAGGGAAGAGAAAGAAGCAGAAAGGAAGAATGAGGCAGATTAGAAGAAGAGAGAAAGGAAGTGGGATTTGAATGGAGGTAGAAAATGGAAGATGATTTAAGAGTAGGCAACAGAAACAACGAGGGAAGAGGGAACAGATATATGGGTAGTGGGAAAGGAAGGAACAGATGGAGCTGGAAAGGTGAGGCACAGAGTAAGATGGGAAAGAGAGACTAGGTGGAGAGAGGACTTAAGAACTATAAGAGGGGAAGATGACAGAGAAAAGGTAGAATGGAAGGGTAAATAGCATGGAATAATATAGAACTGTGAAGAGGAGGGTAGTGAAAAGAAGAAAGAAGAGCAAAAAGGAACAGTCAAGCCAAATGTAAAGAGAGGGGGTAAGAGGGGAAGAGAAAAAAGGCAGAAAGAGGAAGGAAATAGGTGCATGGAAGTTTGAAGAGGAAAAATCAAGGAAGTGGGTTAGTTCAGAATATGAGAAAGGAGGAGAGCAGAGGGACAGGTAAGGGGAACAGAAGATGATGGTGGGCAGAAGAAAAAGAGATTGAAGGAGGGAACAAAGATATGAGTGAAGGGAACAGAAAAGGAAGTAGTGATATTAGTGAAGGAAAGGAAAGAAGATAAATGAGGCCAGAGGGGGAAAGGGAGAAGAGAAAAGTGGAAGGAAGAGGAAGAATGAAAACAAAGAAGAAACAAACAGGGACAATGGATATGAATTGAAGGGAGAGTGATGAATAGAGGAAAGATGAGTTTGGAAAAAAGGAGAAAAGCAGTGGGCAAGATGATTAGAGAAGAACAGGTGTCAGAGGAGAGGAAAGGGGACAATAGTAAAATAAGCTGTAAGAAGTAGAGAGAAAAGTCAGGCATGCAGAATGGAAGAGTTGGAAAGAAAAGAGGGAAAGCAAGAGTAAGATGTATGGAGGAATTAAAAAAGAGAAGAAGGAAGCAAAACAAGAAGATGAAGCAGCACCAGCACCACCAGCACCACCAGCAGCACCAGCAGCACCAGCACCACCAGCAGCACCAGCAGTGGCAGAAAAAGAAGAAGAAGAAGAAGAAGAAGAGGAGGAGGAGGAGGAGGAGGGGGGGAAGAGGAGGAGGAGGAAGAGGAGGAGGAGGAGAAAGAAACAGATGAAGAAGACAAAGAAGAAGAAAAATTATTACAATATGATGATATAAAAGAGGAAGAAGAAAAAGAGGAAGAGGAGTGAAGGAGCAAAGGAAAGGGAAGAAAAAAGACACATGAAGAGGTTAGAAAAGAGAAATGGAGACAGAATTGAAATTCTGAAGATAAATGAAAAAAAGCTAGAAGAAAAAGGAGGGAGTAGGTAAGAGGAGGAATTATAAAATGTAAGGAGCAGGAATGCCAATCAAGTGTGAAGAGAAAGTAAGAGGTGAGTGGAACAAAGACTAACGAGGAAGCAATAATAAAACCAATACAGGAAGAGTCAAAAAAGAAGAAGGGAGATGAGGGAAGAGTAAGGAAGAAGGAAGAGGAGGAAAATGTGAAGATTGGCAAGAGAGAAGTAGAAGGGAGGAGGAATACTAGGAGGGGGACGGCAGACAGTAAGGAGAGCAAAGAAGAATTAAAAGTGGAAAAGAGGAACATAAATGAAGAGAGAAAGGGAAAGGAAAAGCAATAGAGAGGGCTAAAGGAAAGAGACAATGAAAGGAGGAGAGTTGAAGAGTAAACACAGGTTAGTGGAAAGAGGAGAAAAGAGGGAAACCTGGGAGAGGGAAGAGAGAAGTGTGGAGAAGGATGACATAGAGAGATGAGGAAAATAAATGAAGGCAACAGAAGAGGGAAAGGAAAGATAGACTGAAGTATTCAAAAGAAGGAGGAGGGAAGTGAGAAGAAATGAGAAAAGGAGGAAGAGGAAGGACTGGAAGGCAATGGTTTACGAAAGAAAGAGTAAGATTAAAAAAAAGAATAGTGAAGAAAACAATAGGTCTATAATAGGGAAAGGGTGAGAAGGGAATGGAATGATAATAAAAGAAAGGGATAAACAGGAAAAAAGAGCAGAGCGATGATGGAAGAAGATGGTAGAGGAGGCAGTTAGGCATAAAGGGCTCTCAGAGGTTTTACTGATATGATAAAATTGTTGAGCACAGCAACTCTCACAAAGAAAATTCTAGTTGGGACTGGATTACCCAGCTTCAGATGTTCAGTCAATTCTTGTCATGGCAGGAAGCTTGTTGGCCTACAGGCAGACATGATGCTGGAGAATTTGTTGAGAGTCAGTTATCTGGGTTGGCAGGCAGCATGAAGTGTAACACTGGGTCTGGGTTGGGCACCTGAAAGGACAAAGCCCAAGCCTGTGACACATGTCTTCTAAGAAGACAATACCTACTCTAACAAAAATATGCCTTTGATTATTGACCTTCCCTAATGCTCTATAGGGGGTAAAAATGAGCTTCTTGAAACCAATAGATGCAGATGGGAGGAAAGAGAAGGAAATAGAGGAGTGGGAGTGATGATGAAAGAGAGGAGACAGGAAAGAAGACAAAAGAGGGAAGAGAAGGGAAGATGGAGGTGAAGAGAACAGGAGGAAATAAAAAAGGCAGAAAGAAAATATGTTGAGAAAAGAGAAAAGAAGTGGAGGGAGAGACTAGAAGGGTTCATAAAAGAGAGATGGGGACACAGCTGAGGAAAGAGGTAGGAATGGGAAGGGAAAAAAGGAGTGTAAAAAAAGTAGCGCGGTAAAAGCGTGAGGAGGAAAGAGTGAAGGCAAGAAAAGAGAAGGGTCGTTGGAAGAGGACGGAGGGTAGAAAATGAAAAAGGAGTTCAAAAGAGGGAGAACGGAGGCAGAGGGAATGGGGAAAATGAAAGAGGAGCTAGAAATAGGATGGAGTAAAGGGAAGAAATGAAACAGGAGAGGGCTAAAGGCAAAGAGGTGTGAAGTAGAGGGGACTAGAGGAAGACGAAGAAAAGTACTCAGGAAAGAAGTAGCAGCAGCAGAAGAGAGGTGGACAGATAAAGATGTAGGAAGGAAGAGTGAAAATGAGGGAAATGGATATATAGGTATGAGGTGAAAAGAGAGAAGAGGATGCAGTATAAAAGATCAGGAATGGGAGGGGAGACTGAATAGTGTAGTGCTAAATTGAAAGAAGATTCACAGTGAGTGTAGGGCAGAAGGATGAGGCAAAAATTGGAGAGGTGGAGAGATGTGTAAAGGGGATGGAAGAAGGAAGAAAGGGGAAGCTGGAATGGAGAGAAAATATAAGAGAAGAAGAGGAAGGAGTGGAAAGATAAAGTGTGGTGAGAAGGACAGAGAAAGAATAGGAGTGAAGAGGACAAAAGAAAGGGAACAAATAGGAAAGAAGAAGAAGCACATAATAGGAAGCAAAAGATAGGGGGGAGATGGAGGATACAAGATGAAGGTGAAGGGATATGAAGGAAAGGGGAGTAAAGAAAGAAACGTATCAAGAAGCTAGATTGAGGAAGATGAGGGGTAAATGAAACTGAAGAAGGATTAGGAGAAAAGAGGAAAGAAAAGAGAGGAGGGAGGAGGAGTTTAGGAGCATGAGTGCATGCCAAAAAGAGAGAAATTGAAGCAAGTGGAAAGAGACGGGCAGGGCAAGAGGGACAAAGTGAAGAGTATAGCAAAGAGAGGGGGAAGGTGTAAGACGTTGGAGGAGGTCAAAGGAAGAAGCAGAAAGGAAGAAGAAGGCGGGGTGGAAGAAGAGAGACAGAGAAGTGGGAATGAAACGGAGGAGGAAAATGGAAGATGAGGTAAGAGTAGGCAAGAAGAATGATGAAGGCACAGGGAACAGATATAGGACTACTGAGGATAAACAGAGAAGGAAGAGGAAGTGATGGAGCTGGAAAAGTGAGGAACAGAGTTTAAGGGGAAAGTGAGAAAAGGTGGGAAGTGGGACAGGATTTAAGAACTAGAAGAAGGGAGGATGACAGGGAAAGGGGGAGAAGAGAAGAAGAGAAGGGTGAATAGAATGGAAGAATATAGAAGTGTCAAGAAGAGAAAAGTGAAAAGAAGAAAGAAGAGAAAAAGGAACCAGTGAAACAGAATGCAAAGAGAGGAGGGAATAAGGGAGGAGGAAAAAAGCAAGAAGAGGGAAGAAAGAGGTGCATGGCAGTTTGCAGGGGTAAAATCAAGGAAGGACATGGGTTAGTGCAGAATATGAGAAAGGAGAAGAGCAAATGGGAAATGTAGAAGATGGCAGGCAGAAGAAAAAGGAGCAACGAAAAGATTGGGTGAGGGAACAAATGATATGAGTGAAAGTAACACAAGAAAAAGAAGAGATATAAGTGAATGAAAAGTAAGAAGAGAAATGAGGCAAGAGGGGAAAGCAGAGAAGAGAAACGTGAAAGGAAGAAGATGAAGGTAACAGGAGACTAAGCAAACACGAAGTTCTGAAATGGATTGATAAAGGACAGCAATGAATGGAGGAAAGATGACTGTGGAAAAAAAGGTGAGAAAAGCAGGGGGAGAAATGATTAGGGAAAACAGGGGACAGGTGAGAGTGAACAGGAAAAAAGAAGACAATAAGCAGTAAAGAGTAGAGAGGAAAGGGCACTATAGCCAGGTATGTGAAAGGGAAGACATGGAAGGAAAAGAGAAGAATCAAGGGTAACACAGATGGAAGATTTAAAAAAGAGAAGAGGAAGCGGAAAAAGAAGAAGAGGAAGCAGAAAAAGAAGAAGAGGAGGAGGAGCAGGACGAGGTCAAGGAGGAGGAGGAAGAGTGAGGAGAAAGGAGAAGAAGGAGAAGAAGAAAATTGGAGGAGGAGGAAGAGAAAAGAGGAAGAATAAGAGGAAGTAGAAGAAGAAGATGAAAGGGGAGGAGGAAAAAAAGGTGGGGCATGAGGAATACGGAATGAGTGAAGGATGAAATAGAAGAAAAAAGAAACTTGAAGAAGTTAGAAAAGAAAGAATGGCGATGGAAGTAAAATATTGATGGGAAATGAAAAAATCAATAGAAGCCAGTAGGAGGGAGTAGGTAAAAAGACAAGTTATCAAAAGAAAGGGGCAGGAATGTCAATCAAGTGTTAAGAGAAAGTAAGAGGTGAGTGGGACAAAGACTAAAGAGGAAGCAATAAGAAAAACAATACAGGAAGAGTGAAAAAAAGAATAAGGAAGATGAAGGAAGAGTGAGGAAGAAGGAGAGTGGGGACTGACTTTAATATGAACTCTGGTCCCCCATATTTGACCACTTCCCTTTGGTGGGGAATCCTGGTGGCACTCAAAGAAAGAATAGGCAGGCTACCAAGATGAGACTTGATAGGCTGTGGCCATATGGTGGGATAGGAAGTTCCCTTCTGTCACAGACCTAGGGGAGGGGAATAGCATGAAAGAGGGCAGGAGGGAGGGTGAAATGGGAGGATACAAGTAAGGGAATAACAGTTGAGATGTAATCTGAATAAAGTAATAAAAAAGAAGGGTAGGGGAACATAAGAAGATGGAAGAGCAAAGAGGAAGGTAAAGAGAAGATGAAGGAGAAGGGAAGGGTAAGGAGGTATATAGGAAGTAGGGAAGGATAAAAATCAGAGAGGATGGGGAAAGGAGGAAAGTGGAGGGGAAAGGAAGAGGAAAATTCTGGAAGAGGAGAAATGAGGAGGGAGGGGGTAATAAGAAGGAGGAAGGAGGAGGGGATCAGAGAAGATGGAGGAGTCCAGAGGAAGGTAAAGGGGAAATGTGGGAGTAGGGAAAGGGAGGAAACAAGGTGGACAATCAAAGAGAATGGATGGAAGAAGGTGAAGATAGTAGAAAGAACTGAAGAAGAGTTAAGAGGATGGGACAAAGATAAGGGAGGGGCAAAGAGGCAGCAGAAAGAAAGAGGAAGGAAGAGAGAAGAGGATAGAGGATGTAAGAGGTGGGAGAAGGTAAGAAGGGGAAACAGAAAAAAGGAGGAGAGGGAAGGAGGAAATGGAGGCAAGACAGAACTGAGAAGATGAAGAAAAGGTAGTGATGAGAGAAGCAAAGAATTAAAGAAAAGGGAATGGGAAACAGGGACAAGACATGAGAAGAAAAAGAGAAATAAGGGAAGAGAGGGAACTGCAATGGTGAGGGAGGAAGGAATACTAGAAAAGAGGAAAGAAGAGCCAAGGAGCCTGGAGGAATGAAATAGAAAAAAGAAAAGGTGAGAAAATAGGGAAAAGGAAGGAAGAGAAAGAGGGAGTTAAATAGAGCCAGAAAGGGAAAAGAGGAAAGGAGAGAAAAAGAAAAAGTGAGGGAAGAGGCAAGATGAGGGAGGAGGTAAGAAAAGGGTGGATGGAAGAGGAAGGAAGGTGATGAAATAGGATTTAGGTGACAAGACAATTTAAGAGGGGAGTGGAAAAAAGCAAGATGAGAAAGGGGAAGAGTGGGGAAGGGTAGAGAAGATAGAAGAGGAGGGAGAAGGGAAGAGGGTAGAAGAGGGCAGTGGAAAGAGGATAGGGAAGAAGAGGAGGGAGAAGGAAAGAGATAAGAGGAGGGATATGGGATGTAGAGGGAAATTAAAATGGGAAGGAGGAAGAAGACAGGGTAAGAAGGATGGTGAGAGAGGAGAGGAGAGAAAGGAAGTGGAGGGACAGGCAAGAGGAAGTAAGAGGGACAAGAATGGAAGAAGGGAAAAGAGGATGAATGAGAGAAGAGGAGAAACATGGAAAGAGGAGGAAGAGGAAAGAATAGGGAAGAGGGAAGGAGAAGGTGGAGAGAAAAGGAAATGGGTATAAGAATGGAAGATGAGGGAGTTCTAGTGGATGTACACATGTGTTTGTTTTGATCCCAATGGTGGGATGTGAAACAGACTTCTGTAAGTGTGTGCAGTGTTTTTCAGCTGAAAACAGACTTGTGAGCAAACAGGTGATGTAAGTCCACTAGAAGAGGAAACCGCCTCTTGAGGGGACATGGTCTTTGCCAACTTATAAGCATCCTAGTATGGACTGTGAGAGGATATATATATATACACACACACAAAACAAGAGATGGGGCTTTTTTTATCTTGGCTGTTCATCACTTCATTTCAAGATGCTCCTAGACAGATTTGCTCCAGCGAATGCTTCAAGGTTCTAGGTTTTGGCTGCTGCTCTGGATTTTGGCTGCTGCTCCAGGTTCCAGCAGCAGCAGTTGCAGTCACTTTTGTTGAATTGCTGGTTTGTTGTTTAATGGATCTGCTGAAATCTTGCTGACTATGCCAGTGGAATTGCTCCAAGGAACTGTGTCTAAAAAGGTATGCTTCTCTTGTTCCCATTAACATCTTTTCTCTCCGATCTAGGGTAGGTGGGGTGGAAGAAAGGTATAAACATTAAAGAACCCCAAATAAAGTAGATATGAAAAAGCCCCAATACTACAAGGACTAGGAAGGAAGAAAAGACTGAAGAGGAGAGAATAAGTAAGGGGGGGACAGAAAAAGAAAGTGATGGAGAATGGAAGAAAGGAATAGAAGGGGAGTAGACTCTCAGTGAGAGAAAAGTGAATAAGAGGAGTTGAGAAAGAAGATGGAAGAGTGATGAAGAAGGAATGGGGAAAAGAAGAGGAGAGATGAAGAAGAAAGGAAGAAGAATGTTGAGGGAAGGAGAAAGAAAAGGTAGGGTGAAGAGGAGAGGAAAGGAGAAAGAAAAGGCAGAAAGAGATAAGAAAGAAGTGGGGGGAGGGTTGAAGTGGCAAGAGCAAGGAAGTTAAGGGAGTAAAAAAGAAGATGAGAGAAGGTCAGAGAGAAAGGAGGGCAGATTACAAGGAAGGAGGAAAGAGATGGGATGAGGGAACAGGAGATATGAGTGAAGGGGAAGGAAGAAGAAAAAGGATTGAAGAGATGACAAATAGGAAAAGAAAAAGGGAAAATGGAGAGAAAGATGGGATAAAATGAAAGAAGGAAGTGTATTAATGGGCAAAAAGGATGGAAGGATAAAATACAAGTGTGGACAGAAGAGGATGGAGGAGGAAAGAGACAAGATGATCATGAAAGAACAGGTAAGAGGAGAAAGGAAAGGCAAGTTAAGAGGGACAAGTGAAGAAGAGTTGAGAGAAACAAGAGAAAGGGATAGTATAGCCAGGTAGGCAGAAGAGGTGATGAAGGAAATGGATGAGAAAAGAAAGGAATAATGAAGAGAAAGAAAGATGAAAGAGGCAGGAGGAGGAAAGAGTGTGGAAGTGGGGGAAGAGAAGGAAGAGGGAAGAAGAGGGAAAGGAAGAAAGAGTGAAAAAGACTCAAGAGATCTGGGGAGGCAGAAGCAGGAGTATCATCGTGAGTTCAATGCCAACCTGGTCTACAAAGTGAGTCCAGAACAGCCAAGGCTACACAGAGAAACCCTGTCTCAAAAAAAGAAAATGAAATAAAAAGTAAAAGAATGAAGAAAGGAAAGAAAGAGGAAAGGAAAAAACAGAAAAAAGGATGAAGATAAGAAGAGGGAGGAAGAATGATGAGATAAGAGGAAGGAAGAGGAAAAAGGATTTATGAAGATAAAGGAAAAAGAGCAGGTGAGGAGGAGGGAATAAGGAAGAGGAAGAAGTAGAGAAAAGAGAGGAAGAGGGAATATGGAGCAATAAAAAGAGAGTTGAGGTAAATGGGTCAAAGAGAACAGAGGAAGCAATAGGTAAGACAATGAAAAAGGAGGGAGGAAAGAAGAGTAGAGAAAGAGGTAAAAGAAGAAAAGAGGAAATTGGAAGGAAGATGATGAAGAAGAGAAGAAGAACTAGGGAAGAGAAAATATCAGGGGAATTGACAGAAGAGGAATGAACAGTGCAATATGGAGAGAAGGAAGGGAAAAGAGGAAGGAAATGGAAAATGCTGGGAAGGAGAAAGTGGAGGAAGAAGGAAAAAGGGCAGGGCAGGGTACAATAAGAAGAAGATGATGGATGAGAGAACAGGAAAAGGGAATGAGGAGAGAAGGGCATGAGAAGAGAAAAAGCTAGAAGTAAAAAAATTTCAGAATAAGGTAAGAAGCAGGGGATGCAAAAAATAGAATAAAAAAGAAGGAAAGAGGAGCAAGAGAGGAATGGAAGAGAAGTGAAGACTGAAGGAGAGGGGAAAGGAAAGAGGAGGGACTAGGAAAGAATGAAGAATGAAGAGGAGAGGAAATAGAGGAAGGAAAAAGAGGGAGGGAGGAAGGAGTATAAACAGGGAAGAGGAGGTAAATTGAAATGGAGGAAAAAGGAAGATACAGAAATGGGAAGTGGAGGGAAGAAAAGATGAGGGAAAAAAGAAGAGAAGGGAAGAGGATAATATGTTAAGAGGGAATAAAAGGGAGGGAGGAACAGGGAAGATAGGAGAATAAGAGGGAAATAATAGAGGGATGAAAGCATAGGATTTGGGCAGGAAGTAGGGATGTGGAAGGAAAAGAAGGGAGGCAGAACACTAGGCAAGAGAAAAGAGCAGAAAATCAGTAAAAGGAGGGAATGGGAGGGAAGAGAAGGGAAGAGGGTAGAAGGAAGTGGATGGAGGAGGGAAGAAAAAGAAGGAAGATTGAAGAGAAGAAGAAAAAGGAGCAAAGAGGATAAGTGTAAGATGGAGAAGAGAAGGAACAAGGGAAGAAGACATAAGAAGAGAAGGGAATTGAGAAAGAGAAGGAAGTGGGAAGGGGAAAGGTGAAAGAATGAGAGCAAAGCAGTAAGAGGAGGGAGGAGGAAAGCTTGAAGATAAGGGATTTGAAGAAGAACTGAAAAGGAGGGAGGAGGGTAGAACAGCAATAGGACTTGCAGGAAAGAGGAAAGAGGAGGGGAAATGAGGGAAGAGAGAAAAGAGGAGAAGAAGCAATAGAAAGAAGGAATGAAAGAAGAGGGAGGGGCAAAGAGGACATATGGGGTAGAATTGGTAAAAGAAGGGACTATAGAAGAGAAGGAAGGAAGTTGAAGGAGCAAAGACAAGGAAGGACTAACAGTGAGAAAGGGAAGAGGGACAGGGAAGAAAAAATATGTGGAAAGAGGAGGGAGGATGGATGAACAGAGAGGTATGAAGAAAAAGGAGGGAAGGAGAAGGGAATTGGGGAAACACTGGCAAGAAGAAAATGGAGGAAGGAGGAAAGAGGTTGCATTATCAAGAAAGAGAGATGACGAAAGATCAGGAAAGAAAAGGAATGAGGAGGGAAGTGGGAAAAAGAGAAGAGGCTTGAAGTGGGAATTGTTAGGAGAAGGGAAAAGAAGTGGAGTGGAAGAGAAGGGAAGAAGAAAGATGAGGAAGTTTGAGGCACAGAGGAAGGAGAACAAGAAGGAAAGAGAAAAGAGAAGTGAAGAGGAAGATGGAGAGAGGACAACAGTTGGAAAGGGAAAGAGGACATGACAAGAGGAGGTATGAAGAGAAGGTCGAAAGGGTTCCAATGAGGAAAAAGGAGAAAAAATTGAAATGGAGTAAGTAGAGTATGTATGAAAAAAGAAGTTGGAAGGAATAATGAAGAGGAGAGGGAAAGGCAAGGCAGAGAAAAGGGTAAAAGAAGGAAGAGGGACTAAAAAGGTAGGAGTAGGGCAGAGGATTTTAGAAAGGAACAGGTGTGTGGAAGGAAATAAACTGAGATCACAAAAGGGACGTGAAAGGAAGATGATAGGGGAAGAGGAAGGAATGAGAGGAAAGACAAAGGTAAAGGGAAGAAGAGGGTAGAAGGAATTGGAGGGAAAGGTAGGAAAGAGAAAGTAGGAGGATGGAGGAAAGAAGAAGGAATAAAAAGAGACAGAAAAATGAGGGAAGAGGGAAGAGACTGTAAATAAAGAGGAAGGACAAGGGAAGAGATAAGGGAAAGGAAGTGGAAGAGAGAAGAATGAAAGAATAGGAGCAAAAAGTGAAGGGTAGGGTGTAGGAAATAGAGAAGTTGAGGGAATGGAAGCTAGAAGGAAATGGGGAGGAGGGAAGAATAGAAAAGAGGATGGAATAGGGGAAAGGAAGGAGAGGGTAAAAAGAAGGAAGGAAGACAGGAGAGAGCAGAAGAGGCTATTGAAGGAGGAGGGATAGTACACTAAAGAAGTCAAAGGGAGGAGGCCATTGAGAAAAGAAAACAGGAGGGATGGAAGAAGAGAAAGGAAGGAAGATGAGGAGGTAATAACAGGGAGAAATTAAAAGAACAAAAATGGAAGATGATGCAGTAACAAATAGAAGGAAAGAAAGAAGATTTGGGGGAGGGTAGAGTAATAATGAGGAAATAGACAAGAAGTAGAAGAGAAGGGAGAAGAGAAGGTGAGGGGGAATTGGAGGAAAGTGGAAAGAGGATAGAAGCTAGAGAGAGAAGCTAATGGGAAATGGAGGGAGGGGGAATTGGGGGGTATATTAAATATGGAGGAGAATAGAGAAGAAGAGGAAAAAAGAAGAAAAAGGAATATGAAGGCTGAGAAAAAATGAAAAAAGAAAATAGAGAGGGATAAGTTGCATAGGTAGAAAAGAGCTTAGTGGAAAGAGAAGTAAAGAGAAATGAAGAGGGAGGGAGGGAGGAAGAGAGAAGAGAAGGAAAGTGGGGAGTAAGAAGAGGAGAAAGATGTATAGATAGGAAAGAAGTGGAAGAGAGGAAAGGGGTGTAGATGAGAGAAAGGAAGAGAAGAAAGGGGAAGAAAGAAGAGAAGAGACAAGGCCAGACCAAACAAAAAGAGGGAAGTGGAAAATGAGGAAAGAGGTATTACAAGAGAAATGGAGGGACAAGGCACAAGGAGGAAAGAGGCAGCAGAAGGCAGAGGGATAAGAAGGAACAAGGAAGGAGAGGAGGAAAGAAGGTGCAGAAAGAGAAAATAGGAGGGAAGGGGAAAGAGGCAGTGAGAAAAGGAAGGTAGATGGCAGAGTAAAGAAAGTTGGAAAAGGGTGGAGGGAGAGGAAGGTGAGGGAGGAGAGAAGACAAGAGAAAAGTGGTAGTGGATGAAAGTGGAAATAAAAGTATGGATGGAGAAAGATGAGGGAGGAGGATAGAGAATAATGGAGGGAATATGCTGGAAGAGGGGTGAAAAGAAAAAACAAGAAAGGAAGAGAAAGAAGAGGAGTAGGAAGAAAAAGATTCAAGTAGAGAACAGAGAAGAGAAGGGCAGTAAATAGAGGAGAGGAGCAAAAAGAGTAGGTAGGTGGGGAAAGAGGTAAAAAGAGAAGTAGAAATTGGGAGGAAGATGAAAGGAGGAGGTAAGAATGGAGAAGTGGGAAAGTGATGAAGGAGTGAAGAAGAGCAAAAAGGAAAAAAGAAACAAGATGGAAGAAATGAAGGAATGGAACAGAAAATTGGGAGGATGAAAAAGGAAGAAAATGTCAATAGATAGGAGGAGAAAGAAATGCAAAGAATAGAAAGAGTGGGGAAGAAGATAAGGGAGGATGGAAGAGAAGAAAAGAAAAAAGAGAAAGGAAGATGGTGGGAGATAAGGGAAGAGTAAATAAGAGTGAGGAGGGAAGAGGAAAGAAAGTACAAGAGGGCAGTAGAAAGAGGATACAGAGGGAAGTGGGAGGAAAGAAGAGGAGTGAAATGGGAAGTGCAGGGAAGAAAATGGAGAGGTAAGTGTAAAAAGAGGAGAAGAGAGAAAATGAGGGACAAGGGAAGAGGAAGGATGAGGATGGAATGAGAAAGAGATGGAAGAGGGACAAGGAGGGAAGAAGAGAAAAGAGAATGGATGAGGGAATAGTAGGAAAGTGGCAAAAGTAGGGAGATGGGAAGAGCATGGAAAGAGGAAAGAAGAAGGAGGGCTGAAGACTGAAGAGAGCAGAGCATCAGAGCAAGCATGGAAGATGAGAGAAGATGAAATTGAGTGAAGACTGAAGGGGAAGTAAAAGGTAAGAGGAGGGGAAAGGACTATGGGGGAGAAGGGAAGAGGGAATGGGAGGGAGGTGAATAAAGCAAAGTGAGTAAATGTAGATCGGAAGGAAGAAGACAGAAGAGTATAGAAAAGTGACATGAGAAAACAAGGAAAAGAAGAGAGAAAAGAGAGGAAGTGAGTATAAAGAGAAGAGAGAGGGAGGAGGGAAGAAGAGAGGGAAGAAGAGGAGAAAGAAGAGGCAGCAAGTGTTAAGAAAGAAGTAAAGGGAGGCTTGAAGAAGCAAATCAAGAAAGTGGAAGAAAAATGTAATTGGAATTGTGTTTTACAGGTTCAGATGGTTTAGTCCATTACTGTCACGGCAAGAAGCTTGTTGGCTTTCAGGCATATATGATGGTGGAGAAGTTGCTGAGTTCTTCGTCTTGACTAACAGGCAACAAGAAGAATGATACTGGGCTTTGCTTAATCATCTGAAGCCTAAAACCCATGCCCAGTGACACTTTCTTCAAACAAGGTCATACCTATTCTAACAAAGCCACACCTCCTGGTAATGTGACTCACTGTTACACTATGGGGGCCATTATGATTCAAACCAGCACAATGAGGTAGGAGGAAAGAGGTTGGAAGAGAGAAGAGGAGTGATGTTGTAAGAGTGAAGACGATAGAGTAAGAAAGGGAAAAAGCAGCATGAGAAGGGAAAGAAGAGGGACGAGGAAAGAGAAGAGTGAATATATATCAGGAAAGAGGAGGAGAGATAAGAAATAAAGGCTGTAGAGAAGGCAAAAGGGAGAAAAGTAGGAAAGAAAAGGAGTAGGGAAAAGGAGATGCAAGTGAGGGAGAAAGGGAAAAGGAGAGGGAAGATGAGAGAAGAGAAGGGAGTCTAGAAGAGAAGGGAGTTTGGAATAGTGGAAAAAGGGAAGAAGAGAGAGTGAGAATTGGGAGAGAAGAGCTAGAAATGGGAAGGGAGGAAAGAAATGAGGGGAGGAGGAAGTGGAGGGAAAAAGAAAGAATTGTGAGGATAAAAGAAAACAGAGGAGGAAGAAAAGAGTAAGAAAAGTTGTGATGAAGGAAATAGGAGTAGAGGACAGGGTGGAGGAGGAATGGGGAAGAACTGAAAAGAGTGAAGAAGGTGGATGGGAGAATGAGGAAGTGAAAAAAGTAAAAGGAAAGGTGGGTGGGGGAAGAAAAAAATGGACAGTGGAGGTAGATGGAAAAGGGGGGAGAGGGAAGAAAGGGAAATCTGGAAAAAAGTGATAAAGGAAGAGGGAAGATAAGGAATGAGAGGGAAAATTGAAGAATTACAAGAAGGGAAGAGGAGAATGGAGGACAGTAGAGAGGTTGAAAGTGGGATGAGGAAGAAGAAGGGAATAATAAGGAGGAGGGGAGGGAAGAATATGGAGGGTCAAGAGGAAGGCGAAGGAAAGATAAGGGTGTGGTGAGGGGGAGGAAACAAGAAGAAGATTAAAGAGTATGAATGGAAGAAAATGAAAAGAGGAGAGAGTACTGAGGAAGAGTTAAGAGGAAGGAGGGGCACAGAGGCAGGAGGAAGGAAGAGGAAGGAAGAGAAAAGACAATGGAGAATATTAGAGGTGGTAGGATGGAAAAGGGGGAAGCAGAATGAAAGGAGGAGAAGGAGAAGTGAAAAGGAAAGTAAAAAAGGGAGAGAAAGAGGAGATGAGGAAAGAGGAGAAAACAGGGAAGAAGAGGAGAAAACAGGGAAGAAGAGGAGGTAGGCAACAAGAACAGGACATGAAAGAGAAACAACAGAAGACGGAATTGGAATGGGGAGGTAGAAACAAAGACTAAAAAGGGGGGAGAGAAGAGATGAAAGGACAGGAGGAAAGAACTAAAAGGGGAGGTGAGAAAATAGATAAGAGAACTGAAGAAGGAAAGGTCGGGAAGAGGAAAGGGGGAAATAGAAAAGGAGAGAATAGGGAAAGCCAAAGAAGAGAAAAGAGAGGAAGAAAGAAGGGAGAAAGAGGAAGTATGGATGTGTAGGCAGTAGGGAAGAGTCAAGGTGAGGAAGGAGGTAAGAGAAGGGAGAAGGGTAGAAGAAGGTAATGGAAAAGAAAATAAGTGGTATTTAAGAGAGAAGTGGAAGGAGGGGAAGGGAAGAGGAGGGAGAAGGAAGAGGGTGGAGAAGGGAGATGGGAAGAGGGTAGAAGAAAGCAGTAGGAAAAGGATAGGAGAGAAAAGAGTAGAGGAGAGAGGAAATATGAGGAAAGAGAGAAGAGGTAAGTGGTAGGAAGAGGAAAGAGTAAGCATTAGGAAAGACAATGGAAGAGGAGAAAGAAAACAAGAGAGTAGAGAAGGGAAGAGGAAGAAAGGGGAGGAAGTTCAGAGGGAAAGATGTAAGAGGAGAGGAGAAAGGAAGGAAGAAGATGAAGAAGAGAAGGAGAGATACTGTGAAAGAGAAAATAACAGGAGAAAAGGGAAGAGGGATGAATGATCAGTGAAGCATGAAGAGAAGGGAGAGAAGAGAGAAGGAAGTGGAAAATGCTGGGAAGAAAAAGTAGATGAAGCAGGACTAAAGGGGAATGAGAAACAGAAAAGACAAGAGAATAGAAGGAAAAATTAGTAGAGGGAAGGGGTAGAGGATTTTGACAGGGAACAGGAGTGTGGAAGGAAAGGGGGAGAGACAACAGTAGAGAAGAAAGAGCAGGAAAAGAATGAAATACGAAGAGAAGCAGGGGAGGAGGGAAGCGGGAAGTGGAGAAAGAAGGGAAGGGTCTGGAAGAGGAAAAGGAGGAGGAAGAGGAAAAAGACAGAAGAGAAGAGGATAGCGATTGGACATGAAAGAGGAGGAAAGAGAGGAAAATATAAAAGGAAGGAATGGAGAAGGGAAGGGAAGTGTAAAGGGGAGGGGTGGAAAATAGAATCAAACGGTAAGGAGAGGGGAAACAAGTGAAGATGAGGGATTTGAAGAAGGATTGAAAATGAAGGAGGAGGGTAGAAAAGAAAACAGGACTTGATAGGAATAAGAAGGAGGTGGGACAATGAGGAAGGAGGAAAGAGACTTGAGCAAGAAAAGAAGCAACAGAAAGGAGGGAGAGGGGAGCTAAAGAGGACAGATGGAGCAGGGAATTAGGAAGAGGGGAACTTTGGAAGAGAATGAAGGAAGAAAGAAGAAGGACCAGATAAAATGATGGAAGAACAGGGAGAAAGAAGAGTACAAGTATGAAAAAGGAAGCAGTAGGGAAGGGAAGAGATAAAAATGATAAAGTAGACTAAAAATAAAGGAAGAGGCAAAAAGAAGGAAGATGGAAGAGAGACTGAGATAAGTGAGAAGTGGAGGGAAGTGTAAGTGGGGGAAAGAGAGAAGAGAAGGAGGAAGAATGAGGGAAGAGAAGGCAGGAGGGAAGGTGAAGGAACAGTGGAGATGAATGAGGATTAAGGAACAGGAAAGTAGAGGCTGAGTAAAGAGAAAAAGGAAAAGATGAGCAATGAGAATAGGAGTAAATAAGCAGAGTGAGAATGGTGAGAAAAGAGCTAGAAATAAGGTGGAAGTAAGAGGAAGAGAACAGGAGTAGAAAGAAAAGGAAAGAAGTGGGAGGAGAGGAGAGGAGAATCGAGGAAGGGTGAGGAAAACAAAAAGAGTCATGATGAAGGAAGAGGGAACAGAGAAGTGGAAAGAAGAACAGGGAGGAAGGAAGAGGGAAGAGGATGATAGAAAAAGGAGGAATTGAAAAGAGAGGAGAGGCTGCAGGAAGGGAGGAGAGGGATGAAGAGGGTCATGGAATGAGGAGAGATAAGAGTGGAAGGGAGATGAGACAAGTGGAAAGTGGAGAAATAGGGAAAAGAGAGGAAGGCAAAAAGGAAGCTTAATTAAAAGGAAAATCAAAGATAAGGGAAGATGAGGAGGAGGAAGTAGAGAGAGAAGAGGGATAAGAGGGACCAGAAAGAAAGAAGGGGAATAGAAGGGAAAGGGCAAAGGGTTGAAAGTGAAAGAGTAGAAAAAAGGGATAGAGAGGAAAAAGAAGATAGAGGAGGAGGCAAAAAGAAAGTTAAGGGAATGTGATGCAGTAGTGGAGGGAAGGAAACAAGGAAGAGGAATAAGAGGATGGATAGAAGAAAATGAAGAGAGGAGAGATCACTATAGAAGAATTAAAAGGAAGGAGGAGTAATGAGGCATTAGGAAGAAAGGAAGGAAGAGAAAAGAAGATGGAGAGTGTATGAGGTAGGAAGGAAGATGAAGAAGAAAAGAAAGAAGGAAGGGGAGAAGGGAAAAGTATAAGAGGGATGATGGACAAGAAGATGAAGAAAAAAGGGAAGAGGAAAGTCCTAAATCAAAGATGAGAAAGGAAGTAAGACTAGAAAAGAGGGGAGAGCAGGGAACATAGGACAGGAGGCATGAAATAGAAGAAAGGAAGGAAAAACGGGAACCAGGCATGAGGGAATTGGGGTAAAGAGAAGAGGGGGGAATAGTGAGGGGGAAAAGAGGAAGAAGAGAAATGAAGAGGGAGAAAATGACGGATGGAATTTTAGGGAATAGGGAAGAGGAGGGAAGAAACAAGATGAGGAAGGAGGGAAGAGGAAGGAAGATGATGGAAGAGGAGTGCCAAGAAAATTTAAGAAAAGGAAATAAAAGGGTAAATGAGATTGAGGAAAGAGGGAAGAAGAAAGAATAGGAAAGAGGAGAAAGAGTGATGAAGATAGAAGAGGAAAGAGGAGGAAGGAGGAAAAGAGGTAGAAGAGGGCAGTGGATAGAAGATAGTATCAAAAGGGGGGCAGAAAAAGGAGGAGGGAGTGTAAAGGGGGTAAATTGAAAGAGAAGTGAGGAGAAAAAAGGATAAACGGGAATGTGAGGAAGGAAGCAAGAGAAGGAAAGCTCAAGGTGGAGGTAAAAAGGACAAGCACTTGGGAAGAGTAAAGAGGATAGAGGAGGAAATTAGGAAGTGGAAGTGGGAAAGGGTGAATAGGAAAGAGGAGGAAAAAGGAATGATGAAATGGAGGGATGAAGAGAGAATAGGAAGGAGATAAAGAAGAATAAAGATGTAAGATGAACAAAGAGTGTGGAAGTGGGAGAAGTGAAGAGAAAGGAAGAGAGAAGATGATGGAAGAAGAAGCATAAGTGAAGAAGAATGAAAAGAGAAGCAAATGGAAGGAGAATGAAGAGAGAAGAAGAAGAAAGAAGGAGGAGGAATTATTAAAAGAAAAAATCAGGTAAGAGCAACAAGGAGGGATGAGGAGGGAATGGGGAAAAGGAGGGAGGAGTGAGAAACAAAGAATATGAGGCAAGAGGGAAAGGAGGAGAAGATGTAAGTGGGCCCAATAGAAAAGAGGAAGGAATATGAAAGACAATGGAAGAGAAAGTATGAAAAAAGAGAGGAAAGTAAAAGAATGAAGGAGAGGGGAAAGTTAGGAGGGAAAGAAGTAAGAGGAGAAGGGGAGAGGGGAAGGAAGAAGATGAAGGGAGAAAGACGGACTAGTGAAGAAAAGGTATCAAAGGAAAGGAGGAAAGAGGGATGAACAGTGAAGTATGAAGAGGGAAAGGGGAATGAGGAAGGAAGAAGGAAATAGGAAATCCTGGGAAGAACAAGGTGGAGGAAGAGTAAAGAAAAGAAAGATGGTAACATATAGCAGAAGGAAGAAGTTAAATGAGAGAACAGGAAAGAAGTGGAAGAAGAAAAGCAAGAAGAGAGATGTGGCTGGAAGTAGGAAGTGCCAGAAGGAGAAAGGGGGAGAGAACATCAGAAGGAGGAAAGGAAGGAAAGAGGGAGGGAGGAAGAACAAGGAGAGAATAAGGGAAAGAAGTAAAATGGGAAAAGGGAGAAGGAGGGAGGACAGAATAAAGAAAACTAAAGAAGGAAGAGAGGCAAGGAAGTAGAAGTGGGAAGAAGATGGAAGAAGTGCAATAAGAGAAGAGGAAGTAATGAGAAATGGATGAAGGAGAAAAGATATAGAGAAGATAGTTTGGAGGAAGAATGAAGACAAGGGAAAAGAAGTGGAAGGAAGAGGGTAAAGAGGGAAGAGAGACTAACTGATAAGGACAATCAAGGGGGCTAGATGAATAGGGAAAAGAGTAGTAAAGGAAAGAAGGCAGAGGCATTTGGAAACAAACAGGAGTGTGGAAAAGGAGGGAAGAGACAACAGTATGGAAGAGGAAAGACTAAGAAAGGGGAAAGGGAGGGGATAGAATGGGAGAAGGAAAAGGAGGGTATAAGGGAAGTGGGAAGTGTCCAGAAAAAGAGCTAGGAGGAAAGAGACAAAGGAAAGGAGAGAAAAGGGAGGAGGAAGATGACAAAAGGGGGAAGAAGAGGGAAGAGGCAAGAAGATAGAAGAGGGGGAATGGAGAAGGTGAGCCAGGTAGAAAGGGGAAGGATGATAGAATAGGAAAAAAAGGTATGAGGTAGCAGGAAAGAGTGAAGTTGTGGGATTTGAAGAAGTATTGAATAGGAGGAAGGTGGCTAGAAGAGAAAGAACTGGGTAGGGAAGAGGAGAAAGGGGGAAATGAGAGGGGAGGGAAGGGATAAAAGTGCAGAAGAAGAAACAATAGAAAGAAGGAGGGAAAGAAGAGGGAAGAGCAAAGAAGAAAGATGGAGGAGGGAATTGGGGAGAGGAGGAATTATGGAATAAAATAAAGAAATAAAGTTGAGGAAGCACAGGCAAGGAGGAAAGAGGATGGGATCGAGACTAGTAGGAAGAAGAGAAAAGAAAAAGACAGAGTAGAGAAAAGGATGGGAATGAGAAGGGGAAAGAGGAGGGAAGAAAAGGAATGAGGGTACAAGCAGGAGGAAGAGTGAAAATAAGAGAAGATAAGGAAATAAGAGAGAGACTGGAAGTAGAGGGAGTGAAAAGGTTCAGAGAAGAGCTAGGAATAGGATGAAAGAAAGAGAAAGGAGGAGAAAGTGGAGTGAAAGGAAAATAAAGGGGAGGATTGAAAAGGATGACAGAGGGAGGAGGAAGCAAGAATCTGGTGAAGAAAGAATCAGGAGCAGAGAAATGGATAGAGGATAATGGGGAACGAAGAGGAAAGAAGAAGTTAGAAGAAAAATGAGGAAGAGGTGAAAAGAGAGAATATGCAGGATGGAAGAGTAGGGATGGAAGAAGAGAAATAAAGTAATGGAAAGAGAAAAGAAGTTAGGGTAGTGTGTATGGAAGGGATATGAAAGTGGATGGAGGTGGAAAGGGAGTGAGGAAGGAAGAAAGGGGAGGCTGGAAAGGGAGGAAGGAAAGAAGTTGAAAGATAAGAAGAAAAGAGGAAAGAGGGAAAATGTGGTGAGAGGAACAGGAAAAGAAGAGAAAGGAAAAGAACAAAGAGGACAGTGATTGAAAGAGGAAAGGAGGAGGACATTATTAAAAGGAAGAAGGAAGAGGAGGAAGGATGGAAAATGAATTAGAATTAAAGAGCAGGGAAGAGGGTGGATAAGCAAAGAAGGGAAGGAGTAGGGTGGAAAAGAAAAAAGAGGGTACTGGAAAGAGAAGAAAAGAAGAAAGAAATGGGAAGATGGAAGAGAATAGAATAGGGAAGTGTGAAATGGACTGAAGTGGAAAATGGAGGAAAACAATAACAAGGAAGTGGAAGAAAGAGGGAAGTGAAGGGATGTGGAAAAGGAGGGAGGATGGAAGAAAAGTGAAGAAAGAAGGCATGGGAGGAGAGAGAAGGAGGAAGGGGTGGCTCACAACCATCTGTAATGAGGTCTGGTGCCCTCTTCTGGTGTGCAGGCAGAACATTACATACATGTGTAATAAGTAAAAAAAATCTTTCTAAAAATATTTTAAAAGATGTACATGAAGGAAGGAAAATGAATGAAAGAAGATGGAGTAGGAAGGAAAAAGGAAGGAAGAGGAGGAATAGGGAGGGAAGGTAGATGGTAGAAGAGGATAGTGGAGGAAAAAGTGAGCAAGGTGAAGTAATAAGGCAGAGGAGGAAAGAGGAGGGAATAAGCAGGAAAAGAGGGGAGAAGGAAGTGGAAGGGAAGAAGTAGGGAAGAGTAAGTTAGAAAGTAATAAGAAAGATAAGGAAAGAGGAAAGATTCAGAAGGAAGAAGGAGAAATGTTAGAAGACGAAGTAGTATGCAAGGATGAAGAGAGAGGAAGTACATGGGCAGAGGAGGAAGGAGGTAAGAGGAGGAAGAAAGGACAAAAGGAAAGGTACCAGGGTGGAAGAAGACTGAGGATGGAAAATAAGGGAAGAAGTAAGAGAGGGGAGGATAGAGGACTTACTAGAAGGGAGGAAGGAAGACTAGCAAAAAGGGGAAGGGAGAAAGAAGGACAATAAAGAAGGGAAGAGTGAATAAAGGGAGGAGGGAGATAGGAGGGGAGAGAAGGGAGTAACAGGAAGGAGAAAGAAGGGAGGGGAGTATAAAGGAGAAGAATGAGGGAAGAAGGAAACAGAAAAGTGGAAGAAGGTAAGAAAAGAGGTTGGAGGAAAGGAAGAAAGAAGTAAGAAGGAAGATCATGGAGGAGAAAACAGGGAGAAGAGGAAAAGGAGGGATGTGTGGGAGATTGGTGGGAAGGAGGGAGGAAGGAATAGGTATGCTAGGAAGCAGTAGGGAGGAAGAAAGAAGCACAAAATAGGAAGAGGATGGAGGAAGCAGGAAGGTAGAGGAAATTGGATGAAGAAGGAAGCAGAGAAGAGAAGGATGCCAAGGGGAGGGGAAGGGAGAAAAGGGGAGAGAGGAAGTAATAGGAAGGAGTGAAGAAGAGGGACAAAAGACTGGAGAAGGAAGTTAACTGAACAGGAAGGAAAGGAAGGGGTAAGGAAGAGAAAGAAATAGGGAAGAGGAAGAGGAAAGAAAGATAGAGGAGGGAAGAGAGAAGAGGAAGTTAGAAGAGAGAATAAGAGAGAAGAGTCAGGGGCAAAGAGGGAGGAGGGAAAGGGATAAGGGAGGAGAGAAGAGGTGGGAAGTGGGAAGATGTAGGAAGGGGGAAGAGAATGAAAAAGGGAATACAAACTGGGAAGGGGAGGTAGGAACAAAAAGGAAAGAGAAGTGGAGGAAGAAAGATCAGAGAGGAGGGAAGAGAGGGAAGAATCAAAGAGAAGGAAGATGAAAGAGAGAAGAGCAGAAAAGAATTTGGAGAATGGAAAATGATAAAGTATAGTAGAGGAGGGGATAGAGAAGAAAAGAAGGAAGAGAGTGGAGGAGGTTAAAAGAGGGAGAGGAAGAGGAAAGAAGGGAGTTTTGAATACAGAAGAATAGAAGCAAAAGGAAGGAGGAGGGAAGAAGGAACAGAAAGGAAGTCAAAAGTGAAAGGAAGTGGAAATGGGAGGGAGGAGGGGATATGAAGATGAAGGAAGAGAAGGGAGTAGGAAAGAAAGGGGGAATGGGATGAAAAGGAAAGAAGAGGGATGAGGGAATGGGAGGGAAGAGGAGGGAATAGAGAAAAGTAGAAGGAAGAAGAGGGTGAGGAAGTAGGAAGGGGAGAGATAAGAAAAGAAGAGTGAAAGATAATGAAATGGAGGGTGAAAGAGGAAAATAAAGAAGGAAGAATTACAAGGGAGGGGACAAATAAAAGAGGTAGAAGAGGGAAGTGGACTGAGGAGGAAAGTGGAGGGACTAGGGAAGAGAAGGAAGAGGGACTAAAGAGAGAAAATGGGTTAGTTGGAAGAAAAAAATGGAGAGAAGAGGGAAGGAGGAATGAATTAAAGAGAAAAGAATAGGAGGTGAGGAAAGATGAGGGAAATGGAATAGGAGGGAGGTTGGAAGACTAGAAAAGAGGGAAGTGGAGAAAGTGGGAAAGGAAAAGGAAAAAAATTGAAAGGAAATAGGTGGGAAGAGGAGGGAAGAGTAAGGAATCAAGAGGAGGGAGAGGGAAGTGGAGGGAAGAGGGAATAGTGACAGGAGGAAATGGGGGGGGAATGTTGAGAAGGGAACACCAGGGAAGAGGGGACAAGAAGAGGGAAGAGCAAAGAGGAGGTGGGAAAGAAGAAAAGGAAGTAGAAAAAAGGAGGGTGGAGAAGGTACTAGATAAGAGAAGGGAGGAGGAATAAGGAAAGAAGAAGAAGGAGATGGGAATAAGAGGGAAGATATTATTGGAAGAGGAAGGAAACAAGAGGAGGGAGGAAATAGACCTGTGTAAGGAAGAGGAGGGAGAAGAGAACAGGATGGAAGTGGAAGGAGGAGAAAAGTAGGAAGAGGAGAGAAAAGCCATTAGAAATCAAGAAGAAGACAAAAGTAAGAAGAGCCAGGAGGAGGAAAAGGGCAGTGGATGGAAGTTGAGGAACTAAAGAAAGGGGCAGTGGAGGGAAGAGGAGGGAAAGGAAGAATGAAGAGAGATGAGAAAGGGGAGGAGAGGGGAAGAGCACAGTGGTTGGAGGAGAAATGAAAGAAGAGGAGGGAAAGGAAACAGGAGGAAAGACAGAAGAAATAGGAAGGAGAAGAAAAAATCAGGAAAGAAGAAAAATAAAAAATATGGTAAGAGGGACTAGAAAGAAAGGAAGAAGAGGGGGAAGAAAGAAGAAGTAAAAGAAAGGGGGAGTAGAATAGTGGAGCTAAAAGGGAAAGGGAGAGGGGAGGGAAGAAAGAAGAGAAGGGATGAGAAGAAATGAGGACAAAGGGAAAAGGATGAAAGAGGAGCATGTGGGGAAGAGAAAAGAAAGATCAGAGAGTAGTGATGGGAGGAGAGGATGGAAGGAGAAATAGGAAGGAAATGGAGAAACAAAGAGGGAGGAGCAAATAAGAGGGGGAAAGGAAGAAAGGAGAGAAGGGAGTGAAGAGGAGTAAAGTGTAAGGTGGGGGTGAAAAGAAGAGAGTCAGGAAGGAGAGGGAGAAATAAAGACAGAAGAGGATGGAGAACTAAAGAGGAGAGAGCAACAGGCAAAACCTGGGGTGGGCAGGAAGCCTGATATGCTCCCTGTAGGAGGGGAAGACCTTCCTATAAATGGTAAGGTGGCTTGAAGGGACAGGCACCTTTTGCAGGTGAGCAGGAGACAACATGGGAAGGAAGGAGAGTGAAGGGTGCAGACAAGAGGATGAGGGGGATGGTAGGAGCACGGGCCTGGCAGGGTGATGAGGGAGTCCTGGAGAAGAGTGGAGAAGAAGATAGATCACAGGGAGTGAAAAATGCTCATAGAAAACAGAAGCCTGCTATAAGAAAGTGACCTATAATAATTCACCAACTAGCCACTCTCAACGACCAGTGAAGGACACCAGAACTACATCACATCAGCAGAAACAGCAAAATGACAAAAGAACAGCATAAGAATGTAAACAACAAAAACCAAAACAGTTCGGCATCTCCAGATACCAGCTATCCCCCCCCAAAAAAAGCAACCCGGAGAACCCAAACACAATTGAAATACAAGAAAACAACCTCAAGTCCTTAGTAAGGAAGATGATAATGGAAGAAATGAATGAAATCTGTAAACAACTGCAAGAGAATGAAACCAAACAGGTTGAAGACATAAGAGACATAGAGAGGCACTGGAAGAATTTCAGGAAAACACAAACAAGCAGATGATGGAAAACAATAAATCAGTTCAAGATCTGAAGATGAAAATGGAATCTATGATAAAGGAACACACAGAAGAAAAACATAGTTGAGAGGCATTAGAGAAGAAAGCAAGCAATACACAGTTGACCTTCTCTAACAGAATCCAAGAAATGGTGGAATGAATCTCGGGACTTGAAGATACAATTGTTGAACTTGAAACAACCATAAAAGAAAATGCTAAATCTGAAAAGTTCCTGACATAGAACATCCAAGAAATCAAGGACACCATGAAAAGAAGTAATCTGAGAATAATAAGCATAAAAAAAGAGAAAATGCCCAACTCTACAGCCCAGAAAATATCTTCAACAAAATAATAGAAAATTTCCCCAATCTGAAGAAGATGCATGTGAACATACAAGATGCCTACAGAACACCAAATATAATAGACCAGAATAGAAAATCTTCCCGCCACATAATAATAAAAACACAAAATATACAGAACAAAGAAAAAGTATTAAAAGTGGCAAGGGAAAAAGGCAGAGTAACATATGATGGCAAACCTATCAGAATTACACCCAACTTCTCAGCAGAGACCATGAAAACCAGAAGGGCCTGGACAGAGGTCCTGCAAACCTTAAGAGACCACAGATGTCAGGCTAGACTACTATACCCAGCAAAATTATCAATAACCATTGATGGAGAAAACAAAATATTCCATGAGAGAAACAAATTCAAACAGTACATATCCACAAATCCAGCTTTACAGAAGTTACTAGAAGGAAAACTCCACCCCAAAGGAATGCGTTACAACCAAAACTACACAGGAAATAGATAACTACACCATAGCAAAAATACAACCTCACAAACTCTTGACTGTAACAAATATAAAAAATGAAGAGACTTAACAGTCACTGGTCATTAATATCTCTCAATATCAATGGTCTCACTTCTCCAATAAAAAGACACAGACTAACCAAGTGGATGCATAAACAAGACACAACATTCTTCTGCATCCAATAAAGACATATCACCCTCAAGGACAGACATTACTTCAGGGTAAAAGGCAAGCAAATGGTCACAAGAAGCAAGCAGGTGTAGCCATTCTAATATCAAATAAAACAGACTTTCAACCAAAATTAATCAGAAGGGATGAGGAAGGACACTTCATACTCATCAAGGGTAAAATCAACCAAGATGACATCACAATTCTGAACATCAATGCTCCAAATATAAGGGCACCCACATTCGTAAAAGAACTATTAACAAAGCTTAAACCACTCATCAATCCCCACACATCAATAGTGGGAGACTTCAGCACCCCACTCTCACTGAAGGATAGGTCACTGAAACAGAAACTAAGCTGAGAAATAACATCATTAACTAACGTCATGAATCAACTGGATCTAACAGATATTTACAGGACTTTTCACCGAAACACAAAGGATTACACCTTCTTCTCAGCATCCCATGAAACCTTCTCCAAAATTGATCACATAATAGGTCACAAAGCAAGCCTCAACAGATACAAGAAGATTGAAATTATACCTTGTATCCTATCAGATCACCATGGTCTAAGGCTGGACTTCAACAAAAGAAATAACAAAAAGCCTACTCATACATGGAATCTAAACAACTCTCTATTTAATGACATCTGGGTCAGGGAAGAAATAAAGGAAGAAATGAAGGACTTCCTGAAATTCAATGAAAATGAAGGAACAATATACTCAAACTTGTGGGACACATTGAAAGCAGTGCTAAGAGGAAAATTCATAGCAATAAGTGCCTTTAGAAAAAACTGGAAATATCCCCCATAAACAACTTAATGACACAACTGGAAGACCAACCTAGAAAAAAAAGAAGCAGGAACATCCAAGAGGAATAGACATCTGGAAATAATCAAACTCAGGGCTGAAATTAATAAATTAGAAACAAAGAGAACAATTCAAAGAATCAACAAAACCAGGAGCTGGTTCTTTGAGAAAATCGACAAGATAGACAAACCATTAGCCAAACTAACTAAAAGACAGAGAGACACTAACCAAATCAACAAAATCAGAAATGAAAAGGAAGACGTAACAACAGACATTGAAGAAATACTAAGACTCATAAGATCCTACTTTAAAGGTATATATGCCACAAAATTTGAAATTCTAAGGGAAATGGACAATTTTCTTGATCGATTCCACTTGCCAAAACTGAATCAAATAGAAATAAAAGTAATTATTGAGAGTTTCCAGAAAAAAAAAAAGCCCAGGGCCAGATGGTTTCAGCGCAGAATTCTACCAAATCTTCAAAGAGGAGCTAATACCAATACTCTTCAAGCTAATCCAAAAGATAGAAATGGATGGAACATTACCAAATACTTTCTACGAGGCCACTGTCACCTTGATACCTAAACCCCACAAAGACCCAACAAAAAAAGAGAATTTCAGACCAATTTCTCTTATGAACATAGATGCAAAAATACTTAATAAAATACTCACAAAATGAATACAAGAACATATCAAAGATATCATTCACCATGACTAGGTAGGCTTCATTCCAGGCATACAGGGATAGTTTAATATATGGAAATCCATCAATGAAATTCACCATATAAACATACTTAAAGAAAGAACTACATGATCATCTCCTTAGATACAGAAAAAGCATTTGACAAAATCCAACACCCTTTCATGTTTAAAGCTTTGGAGAGATCGGGTATACAAGGCACATACCTAAACATAATAAAGGCTATATACAGCAAGCCAATAGCCAACATCAAATTAAATGGAGAGATACTCAAGGAAATTTCTCTAAAATCGGGGACCAGACAAGGCTGCCCGCTATCTCCATATCACTGCAATATAATTCTTGAAGTTCTAATGAGAGCAATAAGACAACAAAAGGAGATCAAGAGGATCCAAATGGGAAAGGAAGAAGTCAAATTATGCCTATTTGCAGATGATATGATAGTGTATATAAGTGACCCCCAAATTTCCGTCAGAAAACTCCTACAGCTGATGAACACCTTCAGCAAATCGGCTGGATACAAAATTAACTCAAAAAAGTCAGTAGCTTTCCTGTATACAAATGACAATCATGCAGAGGAAGAAATTAGGAAAACTACACCCTTCACATTAGCCACAAGCAATATAAAATATCTAGGAGTTACTCTAACCAAGCAAGTGAAGGACTTGTTTGAAAAAAAAAACTTTAAATCCCTGAAGAAATAGACTGAAGATGACATTAGAAGATGGAAGGATCTCCCTTGTTTGTGGATCAAGAGAATTAACATAGTAAAAATGGCCATCTTACCAAAAGCAATTTACAGATTCAATGCAATCCCTATAAAATACCTACACAATTTTCTAAAGATATTGACAGGTCAATTATCAACTTTATATGGAAAAACAAAAAACCCAGAATAGCTAAAACAATCTCTACAATAAAAGATCCTCAGGAGGAATCTCCATACCTGGTCTCAAGCTGTACTATAGAGCAACAGTAATTAAAACAGCATCATACTGGCACAGCAATAGGCTGGTTGATCAATGGAATCAAATCAAAGACCCAGAAATGAATCCACACAATATGGTCACTTGATATTTGACAAAGAAGCCAAATCTATTCAACAGAAAAAGGATAGCATCTTCAAAAAATGGTGCTTGTCTAAATGGATGTCTACATGTAGAAAAATGCAACTGGACTCATATTTGTCACCATGCACAAAACTCAAGTCCAAGTGGATTAAAGACTTCAACATAAACTCAGAAACACTAAATTGGTTAGAAGAAGAAGTGAGGAAGAGCCTGGAATACATTGGCACAGGAGACAACTTCCTGAACAGAATACCAACCACCCAGGCCTTAAGGTCAGCAATTAACCAATGGGACCTCATGAGACTGAGAAGCTTCTGTAAGGCATGAGACACTGTCAAAAGAACAAAGCGACAGCCTACAGACTGGGAAAAGATCTTTACCAACCCTCCATTAGACAAAGATCCAAAATATATAAATAACTCAAGGATTTAAACACCGCCAAACAAAATAACCCAATTGAGAAATGGGGCTTGGAACTAAACAGAGAATTCTCAACAGAGGAATATCGAATGGCTGAGAAACACTTAAAGATATGCTCAACATCTTTAGTCATCAGAAAAATGCAAATCAAAATGACTCTGAGATTCCATCTTACACCTGTCAGAACAGCTAAGATTAAAAATTCAAGTGACACCACATGCTGGTGAGGATGTGGAGAGAGAGCACCCTTCACTGCTGGTGGGAATGCAAACTTGTACAACCACTTTGGAAATCTATCTGGCGCTTTCTCAGAAAACTGGGAATAGGGATTCCTCAAGACCCAGATATTCCACTCCTTGTACTATACCCAGAAAATGCTCCACTACACAACAGGGACATATGATAGACCATGTTCATAACAGCCTTATTCACAATACCCAGAACCTGGAAACAGCCTAAATGTTCCTCAGTTGAAGACTGGATAAAGAAATTGTGGTACATTTACACTATGAAATACTACTCAGCTATAAAAAATGAGGAAATCCCGAAATTTATGGACAAATGGATGGAATTAAAATGATCATACTGAGTGAATTAACCCAGAAGCAGAAAGACTTACATGGTATATACTCACTTATAATTGGTCACTAGCCCAAACACATGTCCCATGAAAGTCTTCACTTACTTGGAGATTGGGATAGATGTGAGAACATCCTACTGGGACTCTAGGTAAGAGAAATATAGGAGATGGGGGAAACAGAAGGATAGAAGGATCCAGAGGATCTTAGAAACCTACAAGAACAACGTAAAGGGTGGATCAGGGTGGATCTGCTCAAACTATTGCACTAACCAAGGACAATACAAGTAGTAAACACCTGCTCTGATCTAGCCAACGGACAGGACATTTTCTGCCGTTATGGGGAGAGCAGGGACCAACTCTGGCATGAACCCTGGTCCCCCATATTTGATAACCTCCCTTGGTGGGGAGCCCTGGTGTCACTCAAAGAAAGAATAGGCAGGCTACCAAGATGAGACTTGATAGCCTGTGACCATAAAGTGGGGAATGAGAGCCCCCTCAATCATGGACCTAGGGGAGGGAAATAGAGTGGGGATGGCAGGGAGGGAGGGAGGGAGAGAGAGGGAGGGAGAGGGAGGGGGAGGAAGGGAGGGAGGGAAGGAGAGGGAGGGGAGGGAGGGAAGGGGAGGGAAGGGGAGGGAAGGAAGGAGACGGAGGGAGGGAGGAGGAGGAAGGAAAGGAGGGAGAGAGGGGGAGGGAGGGAAGGGGAGGGAGGGAAGGGGACGGAGGGAGGGAGGAGGAGGAAGGAAAGGAGGGAGAGAGGGGGAGGGAGGAAAGGAGGGAGGGAGGGGAGGGAGGAAAGGATGGAGGGAGGGGAGGGAGGGATGGGAGGATACAAGTGATCTGAATAAATTAATTAATAAAAAATAAAAGAGAAAATTTAAAGTCAACAAAGCATTATTTAGTCTGTCCCTGGAGTTCTTTACCCTTCCCTTCTGCTTAATAAGCATCTCTTTTAATGTATGATTAGCTCTTTCAACAACTGCCTGCCCTGCTGGATTGTGTGGTATACCAGTAATATGTTTAATATTATAACATGTAAAGAATTTCTTCATCTTAAGGGACACATATGCAGGAGCATCATCAGTTTTATTTGTGCAAGTATCCCCATAATTGCCATTATTTCCAATAAATGAGTAATTACACAATCAGCGTTTTCAGAACTTAGGGCAGTTACCCATCTAAATCCCAAGTAAGTATTGATAGTATGATGTACATATTTTAGTTTTCCAAATTCTGAAAAATGAAACACATCCATCTGCCAGATTTCATTCCTTTTTCTACCCCTATGGTTAACTCCAGAAGGTAAAGGGTTTTGATTATACAACAAAGACATAGGACATCTATTAATTATTTCTCTGGCTTGTTGCCAAGTGATAGGGAAACTTTTCTTCAAAACATTACCAGTAACATCATGTTTCTCATGAAATTTTGAGGCTTCAAGTACATTCTCTGTTAATAATTGGTGATTTCCTCATTTCCTTGTGCCAATGGACCTGGTAAACCTGTATGGGATCGAATATGAGTAATATGCAAGAGATAGTTTCTACTTCGGATGACCTGTTGCAGTTCTGTAAATAATATAGTCAATTCAGAGTTATCAGGAGTAAATTCAGTAATTTCTATAGGAAGAACAACTCTTTCTGCATACTGAGAGTCAGTGATTATATTAAGAGATTCAGAAAAATCTAACAGTACCATAAGGATTGCATATAATTCTGATTTTTTGACAGAAGTAAATGGACTTTTAATCACCTTGGTCATTTTATCAGACTTATAACCAGCCATACCCATCTTATTTTCATCCATGTAGAAAGTGGGTGCCACTGGCATTGGTGTTCTCTTTACAATACTTGGAAGGATCCCATTAGTTTTCTTTATAAATTGTATACATTTGCTTTTCAAGAATTTGTTATTAACTTCTTCCAAATGGTTACTACAAGCCCTTTGCCAATCTTCATTAATTACCCATAGTGACATGATTTCAGAACTAGTAAGAGGCACCACAATTTCTGACAGGTCTGTCCCTGATAGTTGACACAATCTTATTCTTCCCTTTGTAATCAACTCAGAAAAAATTTCAATGTACATCTTCAACTTCTTACTTTGTTTATTCCCTGGAAAACCCCATTCCATACTTCTATCTTCCCTTTGCATAAGGAGCCCAATAGGAGAATATTTTGAAGGCAAAATAACCAGAATACAACCAAGTTTAGGATCAATTCTATCCACATATGCCTTTTGTAATTTTTGTTCTACCAAAATTAACTCCTTTTCTGATTCAGCTATTAGACACCTTGGACTGTTTAAATCTGAATCCCCTTGTAATGTTTGAAATAACTTACTTAACTCATAGGTAGCTAGTCGAATTGTAGGCCTTAACCAGTTAATGTCGCCCATTAATTTCTGAAAATCATTTAGTGTTTGCAAATGATCGCTATGGATCTGTACCTTTGTTGTCTAATTTTTTGTTCAGTTATCTTATAGCCTAAATAAGTAATTGAATCTCCTCTTTGTATTTTTTCTACACAGTTTGTAATCCCCAGCATGGCAGACTGCTTTGTACTTCTTTAAACATTTTTTCTAAAGTCTCCCAATCAGAATCAGCCAACTACATATCATCCATGTAATGGTAAATAATAGATCGAGGAAACTGCCTACAAATTATTACTAATGGTCTTTGAATGAAATTTTGGCATAAAATGAGGCTATTCAACATTCCCTGTGGAAGTACCATCCAATGGTATCTCTTCATTGGACCACTACTGTTCAGTGTAGGTATTGAGAAAGCAAACCTTTCCCTATCCTTCTCATGCAAATGTATCATTTAAAAAAAAACTTTTAAATTGATTACTATTATAGGCCAAGACTTGGGTAACAGGGAAGGTAAAGGAATTCCAGGCTGTAATTGACCCATTGGTTGGATTACCTTATTTACTGCTCTCAAATCAGTTATCATCCTCCAGCTGCCTGACTTCTTTTTTTACTACAAGCACGGGGGAATTGCAAGGGCTAGTAGACTCTTCTATATGCTGAGCCTCCAGTTGCTCTTGTACTAAATGATGAAGCATCTGCAATTTTTCTTTTGTTTAGGTCCACTGCTCTTCCCACACAGGGCTGTTTGAAATCCACTTTAGGGGCAAGGCTGTTGGTACATCAGCAGTGGCCCCTCTTATAAACTTGGAAAGTCAATACCTGTCTCAGTTTGGACAATGGGCATAGCTTGCGGTTGCTCCTGATTATTCATTTTAACACCTTCCCCAAAAGCATGAGCCATTTCACCCCTAGCTTCATCATCGTTGACTGCTGTGATTGCAGGAACACTAATTTGAGTACCCAGGAGTTGTAAGAAATCCCTTCCCCATAGAGCTATGGGTATGCTAGTCACATAGGGTCTCAGTTTCCCTGTCTTCCCTTCTGGTCCCACACATTTAAACCACCGTATGCTTTGTTGTATTTGAGATAATTTACCAATCCCTATAATTTCTGTATAAACCTTCTGAAGTGGCCAACTTGAATTCCAGTACTTGTTTGAAATAATCATGATGCCCGCATCAGTATCCACCAGACCTTGTAAATCAACACCGTTCATTTGTATTATTAATTTAGGTCTCTAATCATTAAGCATTGTTTGCCAGTACACACATTTCCTTGTACATCCAAAAACACCTATTCATTCTACTGGAGCAGCTTTGCCTTTAATGTAAGGAAACAGTATTAGCTGAGTAATTCTATCTCCTGCATTAATTTGTGTCTCCTTCTTTACATATGCCATGATTTTTATTTCCTCCTTACAATCCAAATCTATTATACTGGTATGTACAATAAGACCTTGGGAAGTCAACCCACTTCTTCCCAGAATTATTCCTACTGTCCCTAAAGGTAAAGCTCCATAAACATCAGTACTCAGTTTGCAACATTCAACCTGTGGAGATAGTGTAATATATATATCTGAGGCCAGATCCAAGGCTGTGATGCCTTTAGTAGCATGCCTTAGATCACTAATACTTAATTCCTATTTTCATGTGTGCCTGTTATTTCTGGACTAGCCAGCGGAATTTGGCTTGTATTGTTGGTGCTGGGGCCCCGAGCCTATGGGTCCCTCCCACCGTTTCCCGCCAGTAAGATATTACCTTGCACATCTCTTTTGGATTGACAATCTCTAGCCCCGTGTTTTCCTTTCCCACGTCGGCTACAATACCCTGGAAGTCTCAGCACCTCATAATCATCATGGCCAGATGCCCCTTGTTCTGCCCTCATTTACTCCAAATTGAGTGCACCTGCTATTTTGAGGTCTGACACTTTTAACCTTACAGTTTCTTTGTACATGATAAAGTCTGCTGCACTTAAAGCACCGAGTGTTATGGTATCTTGGACCTCTGGTCGCAGCTTGACCTACTATATTGTTTTGATGTTCTGGAAAGCTAATATTAACTGTTTCTCTTACCCATTGATCTAATGGAGCTCCTCTTTCCTTTAAGGGTCTAATCGCCCACTTACATTTGTATTAGCATTCTCGTATGCCATAGTGAGTTTCAATGGCTGTTTGGTGTCAGCATCTGCTATTGCTCTATCTAGCGCTGATCCCAGTCTCTGCAAAACTTCTGTGAAGGCTTCCCCAGGCCCTTGAAATATCTTTGTAAAGTGAACGGTTATCTTACCAGGTTCCTCCACAATGTGCCAAGTTCTTAAGGCTGCAACATGACATCATTTGATCACTGTATCATCATATTGGACTTGTCTTAAGTCAGCATATCAGTCTTCACCAAGTAATTGCTCTGTCCTAACATTTATTTCCCTCCTCCTATTGTTCTATTCTCTCTGCCTCCCTTCACCACCATGACAACCATTGCAGTTGTTGCGCCACCTCATATAACACTGAAACGAAACTTTTCCAATCTTGCGGGGGAAGTAAAAGGCCCCAGCAGGTTTTCAGGGACATTGAGAAGTGAGCAGACTGGGAAGGGTATCAGGGGAGTGGGAGGCTGGTTGTTAGGGCCCAGTGCTCCCAAGGAGGGTACTACTGAGCTCTGGGAAGGCAGAAGGATGGTGAAAATTGAGCTGTACAAGGGAGGAGAATGAGGACAGGGAAAGGCAGGATCCAGGGGAAGGGTTGGGAAAGTGTTGGGAATAGGGTAGAAGAATGTAAAACAGGAAGCAGGAGGGCCCAAGCCTGAGCAGATCGGATGGGAGGGGCAGGAGTGGGGAAGGGATGGCAGAAGTCTGGAAGGATGGAAGTGCTGGGTGTGGATGCAGGATGCTAAAGACAAGGAGGTTTTCTTTAGGGGGGCATATGAGGAGGCTGGAAGAGGGAAGGAAGTTCTAGGGGAGATTAGGACTCCAGGTTCTAGAAGCAGTCCCAGGATGCTTAGGGATCTGGGTACCAGGCAAGGGAAGATCCAGTTGAGACTCAGCAGGCAGAGGGGAGATGGGAAGAGGTCAGGAGACTTAGGATAGCGCTAGGCTCAGAGACTTGGAGGGTGGCTTTGAGGGGTGGTCATACTGCAGGAGAAGACAGAAGGCTAGGCTAGGATGGAGGACGCAAGCCATGTGTAGGTCAGCAGGAGATGCGGTGAAAGTCCAGGAGGCTGAGGAAGTATGCAGGAGGATGGGGGTCACAGTAGGAGGCCTGGATGTGGCAGCAGGCTGGGGAGGAAATGAGGGAGCACAGGCGGTGTGAAGTCAAATGAGGAGCAATACAGAAGATGCATGGAAAGGCTGGAGCCTGAGAGGAAAGGAGACTGCAGGGAGGGGCCAAAACTTAACTAGAGACAGGAACAATCTGGGGCCAGAGGACGGCCTCAGCCATTAAGAAAACGAATGGAGAGTGGGATATGACTTTCACACGAACTCTGGTGCCCCATATTTGACCACGTCCCCTAGATGGGGAGACCTGGTGGCACTCAGAGGAAGGATAGCAGGCTACCAAAAAGAGACTTGATACCCTATGAGCATATACAGGGGGAGGAAGTCCCCCTCATTCACAGACATGGGGGAGGGGAGTAAGGGGAAAACAGGAGGGAGGAAGGAATGGGAGGATACAAGGGATGGGATAACCATTGAGATGTAATAAGAATAAATTAATAAAATAAAATTTAAAAATTTAAACAAAAAGAATAACTAAAACAAAAGAAAAAAACAAAAACAAAACAACAAAAAAAGAAAAAAGAAAGAAAGAAAGAGAAAAGAAAATGGTCTGCTCCTCTGCAGGACCCAGGATCCAAGCCATCTTCAACCAAAGTCCATGGGAGCAGACATCCTGCCTTCCTCTGGCCTCCTCTAGGACAAGGAACATGCTAGGTTGTCAGAACAGTCACACAGGCCTTTCACGTAGGGCAGAAAGTTCAGATAGAACAGTGTGATAAACAGAACAAAGGTGCGGATGAGGTAAGCAACTGAGTGAGTAAGAGGCCCCATGGGGATCTTTACGGAGATCTGGACCTCGGAGAGGAAATAGGCAGCTCGTGGGGAGCGAGAAAAACGAGGACAGTGAGGACGGGACCATGTGCAAGGAAGGATTTGGTGAAGAGAGCAGCAGGCTCTGAGATGGTGGGAGGGTAAGGGAGGGCAGTAGCCCGGAGGATGGGACAGAATGAAGAAGGCGACAGCAGGCTCAGGAGGAGGGCGGGAGGCTCAAGGGAGGGTAGGCAACAGGAGCGGTCACCACAGTGGGCCACGGCTGTCTACAAGGAAGGGGGTGACAACAGCACGTTCAGGAGGCTGTAGGAGCGTGGCCCATGATACGAGCTGGGGACTTCAGGCAGGACGCTTGGGAAGAGTCAGTCGAGTTCACTCCGGAGATGGTCGGAAAATGACGTTCTCAGGGAAGCTCGGTTGCAGCCTGGGGTGTGAGGGGCTGGAGGAGAGTGCAGAGGAGGCTTCCTGGCAAGAGTGGAGGTGGCTGGAGGGGAGGGAGGCGAAGGAACCTTGGGAAGCTATGGGAGACAGTGAGCCTAAGGAGGAATTGCTAAAGCGGCCATTAAGGCTATCAGCCTGGTGGAGGAGGTCCAGAGGCTGAGAGGGAAAAACTAAGAGACTGGAGGAGAGGCAAAGCCTGGGGGGGTGGGTACGGGTGGGTGGGTAAATGAACCTGAACTTGGGTGAAAAGCTCAATTGGAGGGCAGAATCTGTGGTGGGGCCTAGTCGTCGGGCTGGAGGCTGGGGGAGCAAGCAGGGAGGCTCCTGATGTGCAGGTGGGCACGAAGGAGGTGCCGGGATTCCAGATAGAATGGAAGGACACAGCCTCAGTAGGACAGCTACAGGCTGAGGGTGACAGCAGGATGTGGGGGACGTCAGAGAGCTCTGAGGTGAAGGCCGGGAAGATCAAGGGGGCATTAGGAGGCTAGTGAATGGCAGAGGTCTGCAGAGCACCCCAGGATCTAGACTAGGAAGTTGGAAGGCTGTGGGGGAAGGCTGCAGGCCCATGAAATGGAGGAGACTGGAGAAGAAGGCAGGAGCATTCCTGACCAGAGAGCCATAGGTGAACAGGAAGTGGAGGAAGGCAGAAGGCCGAGGAGGAGGGGGGGCAGAACGACCAGGGTGACTGTGTGAGCCTGGAGGATGGCAGACAGTTTGGGTAGAGCAGCCCCGGAAGGGTAAGAGCTTGGGGCCTTGGGTTGGGTGGAACCAGCAGACGCAGGGAGAGGTTTCCTGTGGAAACTTGGTGTCTGGCAGAGGCCAGGGGACTGTCTGGTAGTACAGGAGCCTGTGGAGGAAGGTGACTAAGGAGAGAGAGCAGGAGCCTCGGGGTATGATGTGAGCCTGAGAGAGTGTAGATGGTCTCAGAGTAGGGCAAGAGTCTCAAACTCATGGTGGGTGCCTGGGGGAAGAAAGAAAGTTGTAGAGAGGCAGAGAAGCTCAAGTGGATAGGGCAGGGGGAGTAATACACGCGTATAGGGGAGGGAAGAAAGCTCTGGTAAGGAATGGAGGCTGGGTTCAGGAGATGTGGCTCATCTAGATGTTAGGAGTTGAGGATTATGAATGCCATCCAAGGAAGGGTAGGCAAGTGGGCATGTGGGCACCAGTGCGTGGAGATCCTAGCAGTGTGTTTATGGCAGCAGTAGGCACCGGGATTGGGAGACCCTAGGGCAGGCTGTAGGCTCAGGAGGAGTGCATGACAGTGGGGTGGGGGAGGGGCAGTATTTAAGGAGATAGTGGGAGGCTTGGATGACACAGAAGGCTGATAAATGCGGGAAGAGTGGGGCGTGGGGGAAGTCTGGAGGAGAGCAGCAGGGTGTATGCCATGGGAGGGCATCACGGCAAGGAGGAAGGCAGCGGCCTCTGGCTGGAGGAGGACACAGACTTGGGGAGAGAGGAGGGAGGGTCTGAATGGAGGTAGGAGGCTTGTGGAGGACTGAGGGGTGTTTAGGGCATGGAGTGGCCTGAGGAGAGGATGGGAGTCAGAGGTGGAGGAGGGCAGGTGCACTGGGTGTGGTGTGGTGGTCCAAGAGGAGGTCTAAAGGCTGAGGAAGAATGCAGAGCATCCATGGGGAGGAGCGAAGCAGGCCCAGGGTACCCTTAGGAGGAGTGAAGCAGGCCCAGGTTACCCTTAGGAGGAGCGAAGCAGGCCCAGGTTACCCTTAGGAGGAGTGAAGCAGGCCCAGGGTACCCTTAGGAGGAGTGAAGCAGGCCCAGGGTACCCTTAGGAGGAGTGAAGCAGGCCCAGGGTACCCTTAGGAGGAGTGAAGCAGGCCCAGGTTACCCTTAGGAGGAGCGAAGCAGGCCCAGGGTACCCTTAGGAGGAGCGAAGCAGGCCCAGGGTACCCTTAGGAGGAGTGAAGCAGGCCCAGGGTAACCTTAGGAGGAGCGAAGCAGGCCCAGGTTACCCTTAGGAGGTTCCAGGTGTCCTAGGCCTATGGGGAGGGTGCAAGCTTAGGAGCAATGTGGGGTTTACGTGGTGAGAGGACTAACTGGGGCTGGCGGGAGGCTCCTGGTAGGGTGGGCTTCTGCTGGAGGGAGGAAGATTGAGAGGGAGGGCAGGGAGCTGGGAGAAGTTGTCAGAAGGCTTAGGAAGCTAGGTGCTCAAGGGAGGGTCAGAGTACATGCTGGGGGACAGGGAAGGAAGTGGAAAATGTGTGAAGGACAGAAAAGGCTGTGGAGATGGGAAGAGGGCTGTGGGGTTAGAAAGCACATCAGGAGACCAGGGGAGGAGGGGGCAGGAGGCTGAAGAACAGGAGGGTGCCAAGTAGGGTGGCAGGAAGTTCAGGAAATGGTGTGGAGATAAGGTGAGGTGGCTGGCCAGAAGGGCAGGGGGCTGGAGGGGAGACCCTGATCCTAAGGAACAGAGCAGGAGGGTGTGTGAGAAGCTGAGAGGCTGAGGTGAAGGTGGCAGCCTGGCTGGACAGAAGAAGTAGCCTCATGAGTGAGAAAGAGGCCAGAGTCGCAGGGAAGTCCATGAAGAAAGAGGAGGAGGTAGAAAGAGTGGCTGCCATTTCCCAAGTGGGGGGCTTCTCTTGGGACAGAGAATTCTGCTCAGGCTCTTAAAAGCAGGCTGGATCTAGGGTGTCAGGTGACACCTGCCTGTCACCAAGAGCACCCCAGGACCAAAGCACACTGGTGACAACAGCATTCCCAGCAGCGTGGGTGGTGGGTCTGTATGCCATCTGCCAATACAGGCATATACCCGATTGTCCAAGCTCCACTCTCTCTGTCCGAATTGTCCAGCCAGCTTCCCCACGTGCCACCAGCCTGTTCACGTTCACAGAGTCCCCACAGACCTAGGGGCCCTGATGTTTTTGTGTGAAAAGTCCATATGCTCTAACGGGAAGCTGAACATTTCTGTTCTGGGGACTGGGTGGTCAGCTGGCCTTGGGCACAAAGTACTGTATCTGCTCATACAATTCATTTACTGAAATCAATAGCAGGAACTCTGCTCTCGTGTGCTCTCTCACTGAAAGTGGAGGGTTTGCTGGGATTCATTCTCTAGAAGACTGGGATCACAAAGCTGAGCCTAGCGCGGGAACCCCGACACTGAGGGGAGCTCCCTGGAGATAGATCTAGGCATCCTGCTGGCCGGAAAGTTCATGCTCCACGTTTTCTTTAGAACCCCTGCCCTAAGCGTTTGTGTTCAGCCAGGCCCTCTATTCATATAGAACAGGCCCTGAGGAGGGATTCTAGGCCCGCGCCCACTACACTGCTTCCACGGGCTTCATCGAGATTGCTCTCCAGTTGTACTTGGGCCTGATGCTCTGCACCATCACCACGTTGACCATGTGGCCTACAAGAGGGGTGTATCCATTGGGAAGCTTCAGCGAGTGGAAGGTGAAAAAGATAGTGTGATTCAGCATTCCTTCTCGTCTGTGGATGCTGGTCACGCACACCTGTCACGAGAAAGTGTGCCAGTGAGTGTCGGAAGCAGGACCCTTGGTCAGGCTCTGTCCCTGCACACTGGCTCTAACCACTTGTTGGCCCCACTCTGTCACTGTTTCCTGTCCTGCCTGCTGCACTGCCAAAGCTGGGGTGCAGTGTCTCCTACTCCCCTTCCACATGCCCCTTCACACCATTTAAAGAGGAGGCACTCCAGTGGCTCTGTCCTGCTCATGAGAGTTCATGTCCTAGATATTAATCACCACTGGCCATTAGCCCCTGTGCTCAATGTTGATGGATGAAGGATTGACTGAAAGAGAAAAACAGCATGAAGCACACTCTCCTCCCCACCCCACCCCGCCCTGCCCCTTCACACTTCAAGTTCATGATTTCACCTGCATCTTTGTGAAAACTCACTTTCAGGTGAGCTCAACCACTGCCCCCAGACCCCCACACTTTGTACTCCTGCCTCCAGGGCAATGTTCTCTGGACGGCTGAGTTCTTCTTCCTGTATTTTTTTAAAAAAGAGGATCCCAAGTAACAACCCCCACCCCTAGGAAGCTCTGTGCCTCAGAAGCAGAGTATGTCCATGTGCGTCCTGCTACCCTTAGCTGCTTCCTTACAAAGTCCTAGCGCTTAGGCAAAGGGCTCCAGGATATATAAGCTTCCCTGTGTTTGCATTTCCCAGGACACCCCGCAGATAGCTAGTCACAAATATCACCCGAGGAAGCTCTGAGACAAGCCAACAATACAGAAAACAATTACCTCTTCCAGTTGCCTGCGTCTTGTGGCCTTCAGTGAGTGTATTGTGAGTTTTGATGAGCTGTGTTCCAAAGAATACTCCAGATCTAACCAGTCCCCTTTGTATGGCTGAAAACCTAAGATGGCTAAGAGAAAATCGAGTTGAAGGCAATTCTACCACCCGGTTCCAGCCTCATCTTTACAAGGGTCTGGATACAAGCCATTCCCTTGTGACTGTTGCCAAGCAAAACTGCACTGCTTACACTGACTTGCAAAACCACAGTCAAGAGAGAATTCGGGGTAAAGCGCAGGAGGCCTATTCATTCCCAGGCCGAATGGCACTGTGCGGTGCTTAGACACTGCTTTTCCTCCACTCCCTTAGCAGAGTCAAACGGGCAAATGCTACCTATCCCAGCCATTGCTTTGGGAACACTGGAGAACTTACAGGTTAAGGGGTCACATTCAGAGTCCCCATGTACACACACCAAAGCAGACACCACACACAGAACACCCACTTTAAGTACAGATTTTAAAATGTAAAGATTTCTAATGAGGTTTACTCTCAGAGTTCGGTACGTATGCGAAAGAAAAACTTGTCCATTTTTTTTTCCTGGGCATTCAACTACTCAGCACCTAACAATGATAGTGTGGTGCCTACAAAAACTCCCCGTTGATCTCTCTGCTGCACTTTATTTTCAGTGCCCAGGGTCCTTCTCCAATGCTGAAGCTCCCCAGATGCAGCCCGGGCAAACCATGCCTACCCTGAGACCTCAACACGTTAGGTGTGGCATGTCTTTCCAATGTCAATCCAACCTTTAGAAATGCTGTCTAGGTAGAAGAAGTACTCATCAGCGAGGTAGACGATGTCTTCCTTCACGTAGGAAACACATGCTGATAAATCTTGGATGATGGAGCTTGGCTCTCTGAGAGCACAGTATTCCAAGACAACACAAACCTACAAGATAAGGAAGCAGCTGTGAAACATGATTAAGTTCAAAATGGAATCTCGTATGTTTAAACGCTGCCTGTGGAAGGCTGAGGTGGTGAAGGCCCTGATGGAATCCAAGCTTCCAGATTGAACTCATCCTCCTTTGCGGGGGAACAGCTGGCTCACTGGGAATCCTTTCTCTGTTGGGGTCTTTCCCGCTGCCCAATCCCATTCCATGGTCGCTTCTCCCAAACTGGCTTTCCTTGAGGAGTGAAGCCCCAGGCCATTGTCTGTGCGCTACCGTATGCCCCCAGGTGCATGGTCCATTGCACAGGACGCCACATTACCTCACAGCCACAGTGCCCAATGAGCTTACCCGCAAGCCCCATATCCAGGATCCATTGCCACAGTCTCCCCTGCCCCCTTAACTCCACAGGGAATGCAGACAGATTCAGATGTCTGTGAGGACAGTGGAGGCGACCCTTCAGTGTGATGGACAGGTAAGGGATTCTTGACTTTGTGGGAAGCAACAGGGCGTGAGAGAGAGAGAGCCTCATTCTGCGTATGCACACACGTTGAGTGCAGGCTTGCTAAATGCTCAAATGTAAGTAAACCGTGGTGGAAAACTCGATTTAATACAGGGGTGACTTGGGAATTAGTGTAAGACTCTCTGTGCTTTCCTCCGACCCCACGAACAAGAAGAGCTACACGTAACACATAAACAATGAATCCCAAAGAGGTCAAAAGGTGGTGATGTGACAATGACCCACGGAGCCTACATATATTGCATTTATTCTTTTTTAGCAGTGTCCCAGTTTGCTTGCTATGCAAATAGTTGTGATGCGTCCTGTTGATCTTTGGCTGTCAGAAAATAAAAATGGAGGTGTTCCCCCGGAACACTTCCACAGTCTCCCTAGGGAATCCTCACACTGCATTTCCCTTTTCCCTTTGCAAGGCTTTGGATGTTCAGAACCCTTCCCCACAGATCCTGGGAAACAGGCAGACTGTGGGAGGAGTATCAGTTAGCGCAACATAGGTAACAACAGGTAATTTCACCAAATCTTTGCTCTGGGGTTTAGCTTCACAACTCTAGAAACCACAAAAATCATCGGATCTCACACCTGAAAGGGAGAATCCAGTGGAGTGTCTGTGTTGGCTCAGTGACTGTTTCTGAAAGACTGACAGGCACCTCATTTGGGACAGCGCCTGCACCTGGGAAGGCATCCTTGCAAACAGACTTTCACCTGAGAATATGGTGATCTAAGGGGACCCTGCTGTTGGAACACAGGGACAACTCACTCTGGGTTTTACACGGTAAAACATGGAACCTAGGGTTGGGTGTGCTGGCACATCCGCCATGCTCAAAAGACTGAGGTTGGAGGAGGCTTTGATCCTAGGAGAACCTATCCCATCCTGTACTCATATTCTCTGTCTGTCTGTCTGTCTGTCTGTCTGTCTGTCTGTCTGTCTGTCTGTCTCTCTCTCTCTCTCTCTCTCTCTCTCTCTCTCTCTCATTCTCTGCTTCTCTCTTTCTCTTACACACACACACACACACACACACACACACACACACACACACACACACACACACAAGCAAAGAGGAACCTACAGCTACAGGACAACAGGAAATTGCATTCATGACTTACACTATATGGGTGCTGTAGAGAGGTTGCTTTGAAAGGAGATAGCAAGGTGGAAAGCCCCATGGGAAAAGAGAGTCCTTCCAAACCTTCGCGAATCTTACCTCGGTGGCTTTCAAGTCGTGCGACACTGGGTCTTCCTCCACAAAGGCAAGGACTTTATCTCCAGGTTGCAGATACACGGAGCCAGCCACACTCTCGGTGCTAAAGAAGACACACTCTTCGATCCAGCCCCAATCTTTCCCGCAACTAGTCACGACACCCTTCACAACCTTAGTATGCGGTTCACCTGTGAATTGGGGACACCACAGGTGCCATGAACTAATCTCAAGAGAAGGTGCCCACCGCAATGAGTCCTCCCCCAGCGTGAGATGTTACACAAACATGTCCAGCTTCAAGCAGAATGCTTCTGACTCGTGGAGCGCATGCTGAGGACAGGAGGCATGATGGGAAGGACAGGAAACAAGATGGCGATCACTGTGGGATTCTGAAGGCAGATTGTCCAGGTTCAAATCTTGGCTTTGCCTTGCTCCGCACAGGAGGACCCCGGCTAAAAGCACAAGCCGGTATCCCGATAGCCTCTGTTATAAGCACAGTGACCCTCAGTGATGGTCTGCGTAACCCCAGATACATTGTTTGACCTCTCTGACCATTTTTGCAGTCAAGGTCTCCATTTCTGTTGCGCACAATAACTGGTACATATGCGTCAACCCCTAACAACCCTGAGTGTCTTGTACGCCTTAAAGTCCAAATGCTATTGCTATCACCGTGCCTGGAGGTAGGCGCTCTTTACGGGACCGCAATTGCACTAAGTCTGTGTATGTAAGCCACTGCACTGATAGACCCCACGGAGAGATTGGAGGGGCTCACCAGAGACAGGTCTGTGGGCACATCTATGTAAACCTCACTGCTTGGAGAACATCAGAAAAGGATCAAAAGCTCCAGACCTTTCTAAGCTGCAGATCAAGCACGAAGCCATCTTGGACACACCAGAGTGAGTCCTTGATTCAAAACTACATTAAGAGGAAAGGACCAGGAGGGGAGCTCAGGGGTCCTGTGGTGGCCTACATGACGACAACCCTGGGTTCCATTTCTAGCACCACAACCAGAGAATTCATCAAAGATATTTGGTTTCTTGAGGCCAAGGCTCACACCGTGGCCCTAGACAGGCCCCAGGCTCTCATTAGTTATGCAGCATAGGTTGGAATCAAACCTGTGACCCTCTCCTGCTCCGCGCCCAAATGGCTGTACGATTGGCACCGCAAGACTAGGAGTCCTCTTAAGAAGTTGCTCGTGGCACACGCCTTTAATCCCAGCACTCGGGAGGCAGAGGAAGGCAGATTGATGTGAGTTCGAGGTCAGCCTGGTCTACAAAGTGAGTCTAGGACAGCCAAGGCTACACAGAGAAACCCTGTCTCGAAAAACAAAAACAAAAACAAAAAAGAAGAGGAGGAGGAAAAGGGGGAGAGGAGGAGGAGGAGGAGGAGGAGGAGGAGGAGAAGAGGAGGAGGAGGAGGAGGAGGAGGAGGAGGAGGAGGAGGAGGAGGAGGAAAAGTTGCTCGTGAAGACGAATCACCTGTTAGGCACACTGAATCACCAGACACAAATCAGAACGGCTTCAAAGCTTGGATGCCATCCCTCTCAGGACAGTGTGTTGGAATCCTAGGCCCCGGCAGGCCTTCAGCTTGAGTGCTCATTAAAGGTGAGACGCGAGTTGCCGGGCACAAAGTGAGCAGCCTTAAACCTTGGGCCCTGATCTACCAGGCATGGCAATGTGCCAGAACTGACTCTATTCTTCCCTCCAAATGCACGCTGGGGTGGGAAGCAAGACCAAATCTGGGCTCCAATTCGAGTGCTCCCGGGCTCCCGGAAGTGGAAGAAAAGCTCTTAGAGGCCTTTTGTGTCCCCGGTGGTTTGAATTGGTCAAAATCATTGGCACACCAAGAGAATTCGGTACAGGGTTCAAGGTTCACCCCAAGGCATGGGTACCTGGGGACAAGCCACCCTCAACAGCCACTGTGGACTGCTGCAGGTCTCTATTGATCTCTTTGTCCCCTTTGTGATCCCAGCTAAGTGGAGCCTCCCCGAGGTGTTTCCTGCCGGGAAGATAGGGCGCCAAGTGACCAAGGGGTACCTTTCATGTGTGTCCTTTCTCTTTTGACAGACGCAATCTTCCACTGAAAGAAGACCCATGCTCTGCACAGCGAGCGGAAGAAACGTCTGCAACCGCAATCAGAGATGCAGCAGACACAGTAGCAGCAGAAGGTCCGGGATGTCATGACACCCATGGTGCCACCACTTGATTTCCTGCCTCGCTCCTGGGGGATGGTACCATTGGCTACTAGGCAGCCCTGGGGACACCCAGGCTCATCTTACTCCCCCTGTGGCTCAGGCTCAGCAGAGCCCCCTTCCCAGGAGACTGGTAACCAATGGGCATTGTTCCACCCACCAACCAATGAGCAGGACGCACGCGCTGAAGATGCTCCTCTGGCCAATGGCAGGCGCTGGGGGCGGGTGTGGGGTGGGTGGGGGAACAAAAATCCCCCTAGTGCATTGTGCCTATAGCATAGAAAGACCATGGAAATGTATTCCTGTGCACACTTGGGGTCTTCTCTGAATCCGTAGAAAGAGACTATTGCAGCGTACCCTGGAAGGACAAATGTTTGGCATGGTAGGGTTCTTGAAAGGGGGCGTGGCTCCCTGAAGTATTTCACATTAGGGCCCTGCAGGGTGTCTGTGATAGGGGTTCTGTGAGTCAGTCGTGCCTTGTTCAGCACGTGCGGCTCATGGGTTCATGATGGAGCTCCTTTGATGGGGATCAGTCGTGCATGACCACAGAACCCCTCAGTTCTCACAGCTCCCACCCATCTGCCCTTAGCCTCGCTATGCAGGGATTACCTTCAGCAGCTCCCTGAGGCCACAGACTAGGCTCTACCTTGTAGTTAGTGAGGAAAATGTGTGAGTGTCTTGGCCTGGTGCCTTTAATTTTCACATAGCCCTAGGAAGACCCTCCTGATCCAACGGCTGTGAAGAAGAAGCAAATGTCCCACAGTGGTGAGTCCTCACAGGAAAGCTGACTTAAAATTCACCCTCAGGAATGAGGTTTGTTGTAACAACAGGATGTCACGGTCATGACTCAGCGTCCTCGTGGACCGGAGAGCACTAGGCAGGACAATAAGTAATATATGGATAATGACGTGTGGAGGGGGGCTTCCCCTGAAAGCCCTGAGAACATCTTCATTAAGGTTGAGAACCTCCTCTGGCCATGAGGTAAATGCCCTACATTCCAGCATCCTGAACGGAGGAACAAGCTGATCTCCAGGAGCTTGCAGCCAGCATGGCCTACATGCTGAATTCCAGGCCAGCCAAGACTATGTAGTGAGACACAGCCTCAGTAAGCACAGATAGCAAGTACAGAAGGATCGTGAAAACAAGAAGGAAAGAGGTAGAGAGAGACCACCACCAGGGCAGAGATGGCGCGGGAGCTGGATGGCACGGGAGCCTGACAGCCATGGAGCCCTTCATAGACCGGTCTTCATAGAGAGCCGTCCTCACAGTTAGTCCAACCCACCAGCAGTCTGCTGGAGGGACCTCAGACCAATCCCTAGAAGAAGTCAAGGTCTGATTCTATCACCATTTAGTGGTGACAGGAAAGTGTCACATCACATGACTTAGTTCACTACTGTGTGTGTGTGTGTGTGTGTGTGTGTGTGTGTGTGTGTGTGTGTGACAGGGAGTGTGGGGAAGCTGGGCGCCATGTATTGAGGGCTCACAAAACACATCATGGATCGCCTCCTACCTCTGGGGCAGAGATAGCTGCAGGGGCTGTAGCCTGATTTAAGCTATGGGATTAGGCTGAAAACTGGAGGTCCAGGTGCTAACACAGGGCAGCTTTCACCAGGAGGGACTGAGCATTAAAACCAGGAGGTGAGTCAAGCCAGCTCACCAGGATGCCCAGCACAGAAGCTCTCTGTCTGCTGAGAAGGACAGGGCTGTGGATTTTCGGGCTGCCCTGTGAGTTCCAGGATGTCACTAGCTCCTTATGCTGAGAAACGTTTAAATCAGCTCCAACATCAGTCCCAGAAAACA